>NC_142103.1:13269890-14566140 GCF_054644295.1 Miniopterus natalensis
ATTTTATACCAATGAAATGGGAATTAACAAGAAATATATTGAATCTGATCAAGGTTAATAAGAAAAGGCTCAATGTTTTCATAAATGTCCTTTTAAACAGATGGGCTTGTGTAATGTGTAAAATGAAATCTAGGATTTAAGTAATGATTCATCTTTTAATTTGTGATATAAACTGCAGTTTAATCTGGAATCACTATACTTTTAGGCGTTTAAATCTATTGTCTGGGTTTTCACTAAATAACCACATCTAGTTATCTTAGCCTCCATAAGAACCATTGTGTGCTCCCTTTATCTATCAGTTTCTGGTTCAACTATGTCTGTTTTTGTAACTCATCGGAAGCTCAATTTAAGGTCTCTCTATGTAATTGCTAGCAGGAAAATTAGAATATATACCGATGATCACTAAAGGTCGATGAACACAATTGACTCCTGTTTTAGGGACCAGCTATATAGATTAGGAAAGCATTTGGCTCCCCGAGTGGCGCTACTATTAGAGGGGCCCCAGATTTGCAAGGTGTCTCCCTGTCTGAACTGCTGAACTACACTAGTCCCTGAAATTCTGCTTTTGGTCATGTTTGGGCTCAAAATGTTGGCCTTTTGAAAACACCAATCATCAGAAAAATTAAATCTGCTAGAATTAAATAACTCATTTGATATCTATTCATACCAAAGATATAACTGACAAAAGTTTGGTTCTAGATCCAGTTAAAGGTATATAGTCAAGAGCAAGATAACAAATGTAATTAGAACGTATTCATAGGCGCACAACTTGAATTTAGGGATGTAGGTGTGATAAATTGGCTCATTGGGAAAGAGACCTTAGTTCTACTCCTTCTTGACTTGGTTATTTGCTGACTGTATGATTTCAGCAAAGTCACTTGAATTCTGTAAGTTATCCCTTTCTGTAACATGTAGAAACTGGTTTCTTCCAGTAACAAAAGTCTGTTTATTTTACTGAGCATTAGTTTGTGTGTTTTTTTTTTAGTTTTTTTTTTTTTTTTTTAGCTTAGTCTTCTGGAATATTAATCCAGCTTGTTACTGATGATCCTAGCAGTCGCCATTGGCTGGTGTTCTACTACAGTCATATTCACTTTGCCTTTTCTACTGTTGACTTTTGGTGTCGAGGTCTGGGTCAGTTACAGAGATTCTGTGAGATGAAACAGAAATTGAAAATGAGAACTTTATAGAGTGACTTAAAATTTTAACTTATGAATCGCCTACTGTAGGTATGCATGCCATAATTTGAAACAGGGGGGAATGTCCATGTGGCCGTGATATCTATTGCATATAGTTTGATGTGGCCCTCAGAGAAAATTATAATAGAGGTCTCAGTTTAAATGGTAGAGCATCCCATGCACCTATAATGGCCGTTATAAACAGTACGGTGATTTTATAAAGCAAATGTATGTATGTAGCACTTACTGTGAATCAGGTGCTGCTCTGAGTGCTTCAGTATATTTACTGATTTACTATTTACAGCACATCCGTGAGGTTTGGCACCATTACTGCCTGCATTTTACAAACACTAGGATTGAGTAACCTGCTTAAGCTCACAGAGCTCCAAGTGGCAGGTGCAGGGATGGGACTCTCCGACTCCAGAGTCATCCTGAATAAAGTAGGAAAGCAAAGGAAGGCTACGCAGTCTAAGAGCACAGAAACATCTCCGTAAGTAGCCGAGCAAAGCTAGCTCACATCTGGAGCAATATAGCCTAAAGAACACGTAGTTATTAAGAGCTACCTAGAGCAATAAGCCGCAAGCGGGGCTGGTCTGAGAAAAAGAGAACATGTGGGAAAAGCGTGGCTGGGCGCATGTGAGAGTCTGCACCACGGGGCTCTGGTGTTTTATTGCCTCTGTCTGGCCTTTTGGGGCGCCGATCGCGGCCCCTGCAGAAGCACATCTGCAAATGCAGCGGCGCCCAGGCCCGCGCCCGGCAGGCTTGCTTCTGCTGCAGCGGGGCGTGGGGCACAGGGCACCTTGTAGGAGAGGCCTGGGCAAGGGTGGCACACAGTCCTGAGGGCATCGCAAGAGCAGCTCGTTTATGAGGAAGGGTGGAGAGGATTAGTGACATAGAGCTCGGCGAAGGGACGGCTGGTGAGAAACACGGGACCTGCCTCTGAGCGTCTGGAGAACAAACAGACCAAGGAGAGGAGGGGTTAGCTGGGCACAGGGAGATGAAACTAGAAACGCGGGTTGACGCTCTGGAAAGGATCGTTTTGGCACAGTGGTGCATAACACTTGTTGACTGGTGATATCTACTCTACTGTAGGGTCAGAGAGTGAAAAAAGGGCTCGGTGTGGCCTTGAAGACCAGCAGCAGGGCCTGGGGGAGGGCAGGTGCAGGGGTGCGCTTGGGGAGGTGCCGTGCAGGCGAAATGCTCTGGTCCTGGAGGATGATCTCTCTCAGGTTTGGGACAGTCGCTCCCCATCCCGCTCGTAACAGCGGTGCGGCACAGCTTCGGGTTTTTATGTTTTATTTCTGATCGCCCAGTGGCGCGCCCAGTGCTTTCTGTGCCTGGTCTGTGGGCAGGTGTCGCTGTAGGAAGAGAGGGGGCGCCAGCGAGAACCCAAGCTGCTCTCGTGCCGGAGGAAGTCTCCTTAGAAGCAGAGGCCAGGTGCTGGGCCCCAGGCGGTTAGACATTGCAAACGGGGCACTTTAATTAACATAGAATGCGTCCGCTTATTATTCAGAGAACGAATCCCTGCATGAATGAACAGGCCTCCCCGAATGGAAATATCCCGATCTGTAAAAGAAGGCCAGCGGGAAGTACATACCCATTAGCTAAATTTTAGAAAATTAACTAATGTGTAGGAAGCCTGACCAAAAATGTGCACTCATTCAGTGGGAGCTGTTACCTGTGGCTCGGTGAACTCGCGCAAAGTGATGCTGAAGCTTTTCCTTGGACTGCGTCCTGCCCCTGCTTCACCAGGAGGGTGTGCGCAGGGCTCAGGGTGCTGCAACTCCTGGGGGGCAGTCAGGGCTCCAGAATGAGCCACTTTTGAAACATTTGCTTTGGGATCCAAATTAAGTCATTCTGTACAGAATGGGAGCCTGCTGGTGCCTGCTGAGGTGGGGAAAAAAAAGACCATGTTTCACAATGTTGCTTTGGTAGAAGAAATTGAGATTATTGTATGCCACAGGTTGCCAAAGTGTTTCCCTCTCCTTTTGTTTCTCTTGTCAGTAGAATGCCCCTGTGTCCGTTAAGTTGGCCATCGGAATAGTCTCCGAGACAGTCCAAGTGGCGGTGGGCGCTGGAAATATGCCTGAACACAAATGTACTGTGCCCTGACCTCTCTCCAGCACTCCGTGTGAAAGTGCAACTCTGAGTGGCCTTTGTCTTTATGTTTTCCTTTTACAATCCTTCCTACATTTTGGCACCTTAACGCACAAGCGTCTCAAGCTTAACCGTGTTTTTAAGTCTCAGATGTGAAAAAATCAACACAAATATGTTGCAAAATCATGATGCTTTATTTAGGGTGGAAAAAAAAATCCCCCTCTTTAAAGCTACAGTGGTTGGGCTTTCAACACATGCGTCCTTCAAATGAGTATAACAAAAGCACTACTAAGCATAAGATTAATCAGGTCGAAATAAGAAAACTTTAACTAAAGTGCCAACTGCTACGTAATGTCACCAAGGCTTAAAGAATACATTTGCATTTATTTCGTGAAGATGAAAGGCATCTCTGCTTGTGAAATTTCAATTAATAAAGACCCGCAGTTTTTGTTAGAGTGATCGTGCATTCTAATTGTTTCCATGGAATTTTAATAATGATTTAATTGTCCTAGTAACCCCACTACTAGCCCCCAGTCTCCAGAGTAGCCTGGGAGATAATATGGAAAATAGTTCTGTAATCTTTTCAATACCACTTTCTCCATTGGGAGTGGGGGGCTCTTGTTTCTGATGGAGCACCATCCTGGGAGCACCGCGCACCTCCATCCACAAGGGATAGGCCATAGCCTCAAATATCACCCTAGCATGCAATTTCCCTCATAAAACGCAGTAAAGTATAACTGAAAAATTTAACAGACCCTTTTCAGATCGTTAATGATTCTATAACTACAAGACTAAAGTCATTTACAAGCCATTTTCTGGCTAAGAACGAACACTTTCTTTTCACTGCCAGTCTTAGCACTAGCGCTTGTTTTTCTTTTCAGGGCCTTTTTTTTTTTCCCCACATAGAATTAAAGTTAATTTTTAGCCCAACACATATAGAAGGGCATGGAGTTTTGGATGCTGGGCAGTTGGCCAGCTTACTCACTAGTTATATCAACTTTACTATCGCAGCTTCTCAGCACCAAAGATCCAAATTCATGGGTCAGCAACACTGTAAGTTACTGTAGGTCATGGACCCACGGAGTCACTTCATGAATAGTTGAAATTGCAAATGTTAAATCCATAAATTCCAAGGATCGACTATATTTACCAGCTTAATGAGCTTGGAAGTTGCATTTCACTGGTGGTTATAGCAGAGCTTCAAAATCACTGAGTCTTAATGGGCTCTTGGTGCTATTATCAACGCGACAAAGAAATCTAGAAAAATGTTTTAGAACATAGGTGGTGAAGACCAACACTGGCTTTTATGCTTCTATTCATGCTCACTTTTTGATACTCCCAAGTGTAGTATGCCGTTTCTAGTAAATTTTGTTTATTTTACTAGTAAGCATTTAGAGAACATTTTGTTTATCTGGAAATTGATGCTAAATAGCAGTATGTACAGTTGACCCTTGAACAACATGGGTTTGAATGGCACTGGGCCACTTATACATAGATTTTTTTCAATAAATACTGTAAATGTATTCTTCTTTCTTTTGATTTTCTTAACATTTTCTTTTTGCTAGCTTAGTTTATTATAAGAATGCTGTATGTGATACATATAATGTACAAAATATGTGTTAATTGACTATATTGACCAGTAAGGCTTCCGGTCAGCAGTAGGCTATTAGTAGTTAAGGTTTTGAGGAATCAAAAGTTATATGCGGACTTTTGACTGGGGTGGGGTTGTCGCCCCTAATCCTGGCATTTTTCAAGTGTCTTCTGTATAAACATTAACTACCTGCTGCATCCAAACGCTGTGCCTGGCTCTGTGGGGAATAAAAATGTTGATATAGATGCTTTCATTTTTTGTTCACTCACCTTATGTCAGACTGAGTAACCCCTTTCCATGTTCTATCTCGTTACTCCTACTGCTGAGTCTATGAGGAATTCTCCCTGCCCTTATGAAGTCTGTGATCCATTTGACATGATAAGTCATAAGTGTGACATTTGCTTGGTTCCTTAGGATGACCTGAGAGCCTATGGGGTTGTACCTAAATATATACGAGGAGTTCAGCATCCAGTTTTCCCAGTCAACTACATTTTCTTTTTTCCCCCCCTAACTGACTAACTTAGACTTTCTGTTAATTTAAGAAGATAGCTCTGATGTTAACCTTTGTATAGCTAATTTTTAAGGTTTTATCAAGAATATTAATAGGAAGATATGGTAAGAACCTTAATTTTCCTTGGGCCAATCTTCTTTAGTGCTTTTTATTCCAAAACTTCCCATTGTATATAACAGGATATTTCTTTTCCATTAAAGTAGATTCTACAGCCCTGTTGGATTGTGTTCGTTTGGGAGTCTACTATAATCCTACCAGGGATCTTAGAGCAAAGTTTTCATTGTTTTCCATGGGAATCGCAGGCATGAGGCGGTCCCAAGCTTGTTCCTTTAGAGCAAGCTCAACTTAACCGAGGGAGAATTTGTTGATCATTGCAGATTCTAGCCAACTTTTGCAAACGACAATTTTTGTACTCCCGCCTCCTCTGGTGTCTAGTTAACTAAGAGCGGTGTAACAGAAAATGCTGTGAAACCAAACAGATTGTAGAAGTCTAGCATCTCGGATGGTATGTAGATTTGTTGCTTTTCCTGGAGGACTCTTCTTATCTGTGAAGCAATAAAGGCAGATAAATAAAGTCTCCCGAGAAATATATTGCCTAGGGAGTCAAGAGCACTGGCTTCTAGTCTGGGCCTTGACACAGACTGACTTCTAGGAAGTTACTTTATCTCTAGGGACCGTGGTTTCTACAGCTATAAAATGGAAGGGCCATGTCTGTCTCATATTGTAAGGACAAATGCAAAGCAGTGAGCTCCCTTCACAAGAAACGCACAATATACATCCAAAGTCATGTTTTCGGATAGGCACATGCGTATTGTTTCATTGTTGACATGTGTAATGAAAACCATTTGTCATCTCATTTAACTGTTGCAGCCCAACAAGAGGCGCAGATGAATAAACTTTGGTTATAAAGGAGGAAAGATTATTGCATAGATGAGCGGAGGAAAGTTTTCTTCTGCAACGTATGCACTTTATGATTGTTATAGTCGGTAAGAGGGTAAAAAAGAAAGCACATCTGCAGGTATTCAACACCCATCTGTATAAGGCAATGCTCTATAATAAACCCATGGTTCAGGGGAAGGGATTGCGGCTCCAGTGCTCTGCCAGCGCTTTCTTGTTCCCTGTCACCTACTACTTATTGTCAGAGGCTGCTTTTTCCACTCCCAGGATCTCACAGCTGGCCCTCAGGAGGTTTAGCAGACTCTGTTGTCAGAGCTTTGTCTTCTTCATTGATTTCAAAGTGCAGCGAGGGTGACATGGTTATCTGTAGAAATATCACTCCCCTGGAGGGCATAATATACATCGAATTTTAGGGTTTTTCAAAATCTCTCTCAAGTCAGTAAGTTTTTACCTAGTACCTGCCACGGATCCTGACTAGGATTAGGTACCACGAGGGACTGAGAGAAAATAAGCCACACCACCGTGACACCAAGTAGTTTACATGCATATAACACTTTTATGCCTGGCACTCAGGCCTATTCCCCTCGAACCAATAAGCCCATTGAGGCTACAAGTCATGTCGGGTTCAGCTCAGGGTCTTTTCATGCTCACGGTGCGGGAGGGGCGAGTCTTGAGAGCCTGGAACTGCTGCATGATCACCACCGTCCCTGACTAAATGCTCCTGGCATCTCGCAGTCACTCTCAACCAAAGCACCCGTACCCATTTTCAGATTTGGGGCGACTGTCCCCCCAGCCGAGAGTCAGTATTTTCTAGCCTCATACATGTGACCTTGCACATGATAGGAGCTCTGTTAATATTTTGTGAAGGAATGAATTCATGAAACAACCATTGGAGAATAATTCAGCAGAGAATAACATCGCATGCAAGAATCTTTAGAACAGCCCGGCTGGTGTGGCTCAATGGTTGAGCATCGACCTAGGCCCGGGTTGCGGGCTCGGTCCCCAGCGGGGAGCGTGCAGGAGGCAGCCGATCAATGACTCTCATCATTGATGTTTCTCTCTCTCTCTCCCTCCCTCTCCTTTCCTCTCTCTGAAGTCAATAAAGATATATTTTTTAAAAAAGAACCTTTAGAACAGAAAACTAGTACGTTAGGGCTCTGGGAAGAGAGAGACTATGTCATGTTAAGCTGTATGAATTATTATCTTGGGCTGTGCCTGAAAGGATAGGTAGGCTTTCAAAACTGAAAGGGAGAGCAGCAGCCCCTGTAAGTAAGAGTCACACAGTGAAATAAGGACAATTTTTGGAAGTACCATGCTGTTTGGGCTGGAAGACTGTTCTGGAGGAGACTATAAGGAATGTTTGGATTTGTAGGAGCCGGCCAGCTGAAGAGTCTGGACCTGAGTCTGTAATCAGCAGTTTGTTCCCAAAGGCCTTTGTACAATGTTATAACAAGATTGAAGGCACATGCTAGAGACAGGTGACTTGTTAGGAAGTTATTGCCCTAATTTAATTGGAAAACATGTCATCCCTCTTCTTTTTTTTGGTTGTTTTCTTGCCCACATTTTCTTTTATTGTTTCTTCATCTCTCTTAGGTGGTGAAATATTATTTTTTTATTTAATTTTTAAAAATATATCTTTATTGATTTCAGAGAGAGGAAGGGAGAGGGAGAGGGAGAGGGGGAGAGAGAGAGAAACATCCATGATGAGAGAGTCATTGATCGGCTGCCTCCCGCACGCCCCCCGCTGGGGATTGAGCCCGAAGCTCGGGCCTGTGCCCTGACCGGGAATCAAACTGCAATCTCCTGGATCCTAGGTCGATGCTCAATCTCTGAGCCATGCCCAGCCGGGCTAAATATTATTTTGATACCAAAACCCATTAATGCTTTATTTTATTTCTCCGCATCCTTCTGATACCAATGGAACATATTCTGTTACTTTTATGATGAAAAAAAAAATCAGCTTAGTTTTATCTTCTAGACCTTATGTCATGGTTTTAAAACCTTTAAACTTCAAGCTCTGGGTGGTGCAAGTAAGGACCAACTCAGTGATCAGTCTGCTCCGCTCCAGGAGGAATGGGAGAGTGAGAGGAAACCGTGAGCCCTAAGTTGGAAGGTTCTTAAATATGAACGGATGGTGTTCACAGAGGAGCTTCAGAAACAGGGGTTGTGTTAGCTCATGTTTCTGCTTGTAGGTTCTTTTATTCACTTGTCAGTATTTAAAAGTTTCAGTTGGAAGGAGGTTAAGAGGAATGTATCCTTATTTCTCAGATCAATTGTTACTCACTTAAGGTAACCAGAAAAGGGGTGCTGCAGTTAAAATAGCAGTGTAACATGCCAGCAACGCATTAATTTATATTCATTTATACAAAGATCCAAATTAATACGCTAATATAAGATTCCTTGGCTGATTATTTAAACTTTTAAAAGAATGTATTTCCCAAACATATTTTCACTCGAGCAGACATTTATATATAAGCAATCAATATACCAGTTTCAGGCTAGTTTTATTTACTCATTAAATATCCCAAGGGACCACCACTTGCAACACTTAGCAGTTATCGGGAATCATTGCTTGTAAATTAGACGCTATTGCATTAATTAAAATATTTTAAAATTTAGACCTATGGAAAAAATCACAATTTTCTCACATCACTAAGATTTTACTCTCTGTGTAATATATGTGCTAACATATAACATTAAACAGAACAACTGTTATACTGATTAAGTGGAGATAAGTGAACTTTTGGCATCTGTCATACATGGTTTCAAAGAGCATCCTGGGGAAAAGAAAGGGTAAGATTGGACATTTTCATGAGCAATTGACTAAGAAAGTATAGAATATGAAATCCTAGATGATGTAGGTAGTCATTCTTATGGCTCAAAACTAGAGAAAAACAGAGCTTTTTACCTTGATAATTAAATTTCCTTTGACATCTTTTTCAACTAAAGTGTTTTCGATAAGCCAGCAAAAGACCAGTTAGAGTAAATACATTTATGGAGCAAAGATAACAATGTAGTTACGAATGAGAAATGTATTTTTCCCATAAGTAAGGGTCTATTTTAGCTTTATGGGTTCCCAAAGGCCAACCTTCTTGGAATATTTCAGGATTTAAGTTTGATAATGTTGAGCCAATTGCGATCCTGTGATTTGAAGAGGGTAAAAGGGCCTCATACTGCCTGTGAGCTCTTTCGAACATTATTTGATTAACCACATTATATGCCACTAAAATATATTTTAAATACCTTGAAATACATTTTAGTTAAAAAGTAACAGATACGCTATAGTCACTTATCAACTTCAATCACTTATACAATACAAATGACACAGATCGCCTCCTCAAGTAAATCTATTTTCTTAATTGAGGTAACATTGGTTAATAACGTTAAGTTTCAGGTGTACAATATTATAACTCTCTCTGTTTATACTCTTTCGCATGCTCACCGCAGTAGCTTCCATTGTTACTATACCCTTGACCCCCTTTACCCATTTTTGCCCTCCTGCCCCAGCCCCCTTTCCCTCTGGTAACCACCAGTCTGTTGTCTGTATCTGTGAGTTTGTTTTTGTTTTGTTAGTTTGTTTGTTTGCTTTAATACTCCACATATGAGTGAAATTATACTTTGTTTTTCCTTTTACATCTGACTTATTTCGCTTAGCACGATACCCTCAAGGTCCACCCATGTTGTCAGAAATGGCAAGATTTCATCTTTCCTGTGGCTGAGTAGTATTCCAGTGTGTGTGTGTGTGTGTGTGTGTGTGTCTGTGTATCTCACGTTACCTTTATCCATTCATCTATTGATGGACACTTAAGTTGTTTACATATCTTGGCTATTGTAAATAATACTCTAATGATCTTATTGGTGCATATATCTCTTTGAATTAGCGTTTCTATTTTCTTTGAATAAATACCCAGAACACAAATTGCTGGATCATATGGTAGTTCTGTTTTTAATTTTTTGAGGAACCTCCATACTCTTTTCCCTGGTGACTCTGTCTGTTTACAGTCCCACCAGCAGTGTACCAGGGTTCCTTTTCCTCTGCATCTTCTTCAACGATTGTTATCCCTTGTCTTTTTTATAATGGCTGTTCTAACAGATATGAGGCGGTAGCTGATTGTGGTTTTGTAAATCTCTTTCAGTTGGGCCAGTAAGTTGGCCTACATTATGATCTCCGATCTTATTCCAGATATTTACCTTGGCCAAAGTCCCCCTGCTTGGTCCTAAACTCTGATCTGTGCCCTACCCTAGCGAACTGGGTTGTACTTTGTGTCAACTGCAAGGACCCTTTCGCCTAGGACGTAGGCACACTACAGGGAGATGCAGCACCACTTGTTTAGCTCTTAGCTTTCTAAAAGAGGTCTGTGGTAAACTTCGGCCTGTGTTTCCTCCAGGAGGAATTCTTGGTTCTTCTTGCAGCACTGGCTGTCTGAGTTCCAAATTTTAAAAGGAGCAGAACAGTGTAAATATACACCTTTGAGATTTATTAAGTTATCTTAAGCATAGGAGAAATAACATAGACTTTGTAATCAGACCAACCTAAATTCCATTCCCAGGTTTGACAAATAAGCTTTGCCTTGTGTTCTCAGACAAGTTGTTATACCACTCTGGGTCCAGGCTTTCCATCTGCAAAATGGGCAAAAGCGTGCCTACTACTTGTATGGATGTTTTGACTTTAAAATGCTGCAAGACTTGAGAAGAGATGAGGTATCTCCTTCTGGATATTGGAAAGACTTGATATAATATAGACTGGTTCCAAGAAAGAGTGATCAATATCTGTTGATGAGATTTAGCCTAAGGATAAATAAGAACAACTGGCTTATGAATAAATTTAAGGAAAATCAAATAGGACATAGATCAGGATGAAAGTAAGACTTCAAGGGACTGGAGCCAGCAAGCTCTCCCAAAGAAGGGTAAAAAAACTACCTATTCGTTCAGTGTTGGGCAGCCTGAAGACCAGCCTGGAGCCAAGTGTCGTCATGACTCAATGTGCATCAGTGCAAGATCAGCAGTGCCCAAGGTATTCGCAGGGTAGAACCTCAGAATATTTCATGACCAGCTTGTATAAAATGGGGGACTATACCAGGAAAGCACGAGTGATGGCCTTTATCTAATGCCCATAGGCTGCAAAGCTCTTTCACATCCATTAAGTCAATTGATTCTCACCACAACCATGTGAGATGCGTGTGACAGCTATTTTTTTTTTAAATATATCTTTATTGCTTTCAGAGAGAGGAAAGGAGAGAGAGAGAAACATCCATGATGAGAGAGTCATTGATCGGCTGCCTCCTGCACGCCCCCGACTGGGGATGGAGCCCGCAACCCGGGCCTGTGCCCTGACCTGGAATTGAACCCCCATCACCTGGATCCCAGGTCGAGGCTCAACCACTGAGCCACACCCGGCTGGGCTAAACCGACACACTTTTAAATAAATGCATTCTCTCCTCCTACCTTGACAAATGCACCTTCCTAGTGACCTAGAGGGCCAGGTGCAAATTTAGAGCACCTGGGCACCTGTAGGTGTCCCCACACATACACAGCTGGCACCCAGCCAGAGTGTAAACCCCATTCACATCTCCTACCAGCAGCTACCTCTTGACCCAGTCGAACCCGGGGATGTGTGCATGGAAATCGTGTCTACCGTTAGCTGTAAGTACTTGGAGCAGAAGCTCTTATAAATCTTGGGAATGGGTTCCAGATACCGGGTGGGCCACTCCAGTGTCTCGGGCACCAGGGTCATGGTCCCTCCTGCCCTCCGCTCTCCCCCCCATTCTCTTCTATATGGGAAGCTTTAGGTAATTCCTGTGTAAGATACTTGACTTCTAAAGCCAAATGTCATTAAAAGGTATCTCTACCTTAGCAGCAATTAATAAGAAATTTTTAAAATCCGCTCAGGCCACGATTTGTAGGTTTCTTTGGTTTCACTTCTGACCCTCACAGGTTTTTTTGTGTGCGGGGGGGTAGGAGTGGCATTAAGATGCATTAATATGTCTTTAAATGAGCTTTGCCGGTCATTGAAATCATTTTATACTATATGGAATTTCTTATATTTGGAGTTGATGTTTGGAAATTTTCAACTGCATGTGACGTGAGCATATTAGTTGCTGAATGCCAACCTTTACTAGTGCCTGGGTACGAAACTGTTCATTCTGGATGAGTTTATCCTGAGTTTCCAGTGCCGGACTGCTTCGTAACCTGGAGAGAAATTTTCAGGAAGTCTGGGTGAACGAGTTTTTATTTTACTCTAAATATCTTATTTTACATTTTATTGTTCAAAGTATTGCAGATGTCCCCTCTTTTCCCCATTGACCCCTCCACCCCCCCCTCCCCAGGCCTTCCCCACACTATTGTCTGTGTCCATGGGTTATGCATATACGCGTATAACTTCTTTGGTTAATCTCTCCCCACCCACCCCTGTCTTCCCTCTGAGATTCGTCTATTAATGATGAAATATGTTAAATATACAGGGATTTCACATAGCAAATACTCACATACCCATCACTCTTGTACTCAGCTCGAATCTATGTTACTAGATTTTCTGTAGATTTATTTTCAGGTGGTAAAACATTACAGACAAAATTGAAACTTATGTACCCCATCCCATTTCCCTTCCTCTCAAACGTTCACTCTCTGATGTAACCAGTGTACTGAGTTTGTTATTTATCATTCCCATTTATGCTTTATTATTATTTTCTTACAGCATTCAAATAGGTTTTCCTTAAATACATATTCTTCTTCAGTGTCCTTTTGTCTCTTAACATTGTTTCTGTGATTTAACTGTGCTGGTATGTGAGGCTCTGTGTCATACTCTTAATTTATATAGCTGGCCCATTAGATGAATAGACCCCGTGAGTGCACATTTAGGCTGTTCCCCAGGTTTAATTTTGTAGATAGTGCTGCAGGGAACATTCTCATGTGTACTTTCGTGTGTGTTTGTGTGAGGGAGCATTTCAGAATATACACCTAGAAGTGGAATTTCTGAGTCAAAGGGGATGAATATCCTCAACTTCGCAAGGAACTGCCAAACTGCTCTCCAAAAGCCTGGTATGGGCCTGCCACCGCCAGTGCATGAAATTCCTAATTCTCTATATTTGTGCTTGTTCCATTCTTGCCAGTCTGTGTGTGCATGTTCCAAGTCCTCACTGACATAGTTTGTATACTGTGGATTGCTTGTGAGAAAGAGCTTTTTCACATGTGTACTGTCCATTCAGATTTCCTTGTAAGAGAATTGCCTGTTGGTATCATTTGTTCATTTTTCTACTTTTTGTTTAGTTGCAGTTTTTTTTAAAAAAATGAATCCTGGATACCAATCTTTGTAGTTATGATCTCTGCAGTTTTCGTCTCCAAGTGTGGCTTGTTTTCAGTTTGTTTCTTGTGTCTTTGATTGACAGTGCGTCACATTTATAGATTAATTTTAGTGTAATTCATACCTTTATGATTATAGTCCTCCTATTGCTGAACTTGTTTTATCCCTCCATTCATTATAATTTTTATACCCTTCAATAATTTCTGTAGATTACTCCATAAAAGTTTTGCATAGCTTTTGCTAGATTTATTCTTAGGTTCTTTTTGGCTTTTGTTAATACTATAAATTGAATCTTACTTTTTTTTTTCTATTGAGTTATCTAATTGGTGATTACTTGTAGAGGGTTTTGCTATTGATTCTGGTATATTGATTTTGTTTCTAGCAACCTTGCTAAACTTTCTTGTTCTGATAGTTTGTACTTACTCTTGGATTTTTCTATGTAGACAGTTTCTTTAGAAATAACAGTTTTGACTCATCCTTTCCATTTTTATACTTGATTTATTTTCTTCGTTTTATTGCATTGTTTAAGATGTCCATTAAAATGTTAAATAGAAGTGGTGAGAGTAGGTGTTTTTGTCCTGATTTTAGTGGAAACACTTCTAAAATTACACCATTGATTATTATGTTTACTGCAGGTTTTTAATAGATACCCTTTAAGAAGTCAAGAGACTACTGCTATGTTCAGAATTTGCTGTATATAACAAGGCTTTTAAACATAAACCTTAATTTTTGTTAACTGCCATTTCTGTATTTATTCACATAACATATGTTTTTGCTTCTTTAGTTTGTTAATTTGGTTAATGACATTAATTTTTCTAATGTTAAACCAGCCTTTCATTCCTTGAATAAACTCAGCTTGGCCATGATTTATTATCGGTTTACACGTTCCTGGATTTGGTTCAATATTTTTTTAAGGATTTTTGCATGAGTAAGATTGGTCTGCAAGTCTCCTTTCTCAAATTGCCCCTGTAAGGTTTTTGTGTCATGGTTATACAAGCCTCAGTGAATGAACTGAATAGCCTTCCCTCTTTTTAAAGTCTGTGAAACAGTTTATATAGACAGAGGTTATCTAACTCCTTGAAAGTCTGATAAATTTTGCATTTGAAATTGTGTGAACCTGTTGTATCTTAAAGTCAGAGACTTTTGACTACACATTACATTTGTTTAATGGTTATTGTTTATTTTTAATTGTTTATTTCTTCTTTATTCGGAGTATTTATTTGCATAAAGATTTTTATAGTGATTTTTTTTGTTCTTGTAGTTTTAATTGTAGCTCTACTTTCTCTTTTTAGTCCTAGTTTTTTCCCTTTTCTCTTTTTTTATCAGTTATGCCAATGATTGTTTATTTTATAATTTTAAAAAATTCACCAGTTTTTACTTTTATAGTTCCTTTCTCTGCCTTTTTTCCCTATTGCAATAATTTCTCTGCTTATTTTTTATTTTCCCTTCCTTTTACTTTTTCACTTAGTCTGAGGTTATTTCTTTAACTTCTTGAAATGAATATTAGAATCACTTCTTTCTCGACCTTCCTCGTTAGTTAATAAAGGCACAGGGTGCTCTCTGCTTCCCTCATCATATACCTTCAGGCGTACCCCGCAAATGTTAATGTGCAGTGTGTACTTTTGTTCTCTGAGTTCTGAATATACTTTTAAAATTTCTTACTGTTCTGTCATCTTTAGTTCGAGAGGTATTTAGCAGTGCTTTTAAAGTTGTCATGTGCCTGGCGGGTTAGGATGATCATGTTAGTGTTGACTTTTTGGTGCTCATGGTGGGTGCTCGGCCTCTTACTAATCCTGTCTCTGAGCCGGTGGGTGCCTAGCTCATTGCTGGAGGGGGAGCCTGGGCCTTCCCTGTTCTCCTTTCTCCCCAGGTCAGGAGTCTCTTATAAGCCTGTAGTGCCGCCCAGGAGCCCCGACCGCAGGGCCTTTGTCCCTGCGCCGAGCCTGCTCTGAGCACGTGGCCTTGGGCAGCTCTCCGTGCATCTGGACCCCGGGCCCCGCGGGCCATGGGCTTCACGCTGCTTGTCAGCTTCTCCTGTTCCTAATCTGGGGAGATGTGGATCCTGTCTTTCAATTCAGCTTTTGCATTTTGCTTTTCTCTCTCTATGGATTACCTCCCATTCCTATGTATTTAGTAGAGGGATGAGTCATGTTCATAGTGCTGAGAGCATTTACTCCTGGAAAAACTGAAGAACTGACACAACACCCTCACTTTGCAGCCCCCCAACAGCACTCTGTGTGCTTGCGGCCTCAATTAACCTTTCATTTGAACTGAGTACCTTCTTCATGCAATCTAGAAAATTCCTTTTTATAGTCATGTGGCACTATACTTACAGGAACATTGTCCTCTGGTGGTTTTTCTTGTTGGTTTTTTTTTTGACTCTTCAGAAATCATTATTCCCAAATAAATCATTCTGCTTTATGCTGAATAGTCTCCATATCGCTCTTTAAAACATCAATGTTTCGGTATAAAACTGAAGGCAACGCTGCCTGTTGATAAAGAGCTCACTCAAGTAACAGCGTGTCATGAGGCCAAAGAGAATTGGCAGGGAACTGGCAGGACCCTGCAGCCGGCTTATCGGGAGATTTAGTGAACGCTCACCACCCCGCTGCAGAAACAGCTAAATATGTGCAGATCCTCCCTGCATTTGGTAAAGCACACTGAAGGCAGTTAGATGAGAATAATACAGCTCGCTAACTGCATTATTCTGAGCATATTGGGGTGGATAATAAGAGTTGAGGTCTTGGCTCAAGGAGGAGGCATTGAAGGATGCATCCAGGACTGAGAGAGGTAGCTACATGCTTTATACCAAACCTTCCAGGCGCATTATTCACACCACTGACCTGGCCACCGGATGTTTTTTAGGATCTTCTGTCCTTGTACATGAGCCGTAAGCTCCTCAGTAAAACCGTACGCGTGTCACCATCTGTCATTAGCCAGAGTTCCTCTTCTGGAGCATTGTTTCCTCCGGAGTCTGAACCTGTCTGATTGATGAAGAGTCAGGAGACTGTGGCCAGTCTTCTAAATGTACCGTCGGTGCATGTCCACGCCTGAAACTTAACCAGATGCTGGATGACACAGCTTGAAACTTGTGGCTTTCAGGGCTGATGTGTCCCAGAGCTCAGTGGGCCACTTTGTTCCTTTAATCCTTTAAGGCATATTATTTCTACACATTCACTATGCAGAATGTATGATTTGTAATAAATCTACATTAAGAAGGATAATAACCTAACATAAGAAAGATGAAGGAAAAGGGGTTATGAAATGAAATGGTATTTCTTGAGGTGCCATGTCTGGCTGTGAAGGGGGCAAGAAGAAGCCCCCAAAGCAGCCCGGGAGGCAGGTCAAGGAGACAGACGGGGTGAGGGTGGTGCGGAGGTGTGAGTGGGTGAAGAGGGCCTGGGGACCTGCCTAGGGTGACCCTGCCCTGCTGCTCCCCAGCGAGGCTTTCAAGCAGAAGCAGAGAGAGAAGCAGAAGGCGCCCAGCCTGGCCAGTGTGGCTCAGCGGTTGAGCGTCTGCCTGTGAACCAGGAGGTTGCGGTTCAATTCCCGGTCAGCGCACAGGCCCGGGTTGCAGGCTCGATCCCCAGCAGGGGGCGTGCGGGAGGCAACCGATCAATGACTCTCTCATCATGGATGTTTCTCTCTCTCTGCCTTCCTCTCTCTGAAATCAATAAAAACGTTTTTTAAAGAAAAGAGAGAAGCAGAAGAAACTGGAGGGGCTAAAAGCGAAGCCTCAGGGAAGGGCCCCCTGGCCACAGGTGGAATGAAGGAAGCTGGCAAAAAGTGAGCTGTTCCTTGTGCCTGGGGCCATGGTAAGCCTTAATTCCGTTCCTGCTATGATGGGATTCCCCATCATAGCATCTCTTGCCCCCTATCGCTAGAATGAAGTGTTGTCTTGGAGCCTGTTGTACATTTAAGAATAACTTTTTTTTGCCCGGCCGGGCTCAGCGGTTGAGCGTTGACCTAGGATCCAGGTGATCGGGGTTCAATTCCTGGTCAGGGCACATGCCGGGTTGCGGGCTCGATCAATGAATCTCTCATAATTGATGTTTCTATCTGTTTCTCCCTCTCCCTTCCTCTCTCTGAAGTCAATAAAGATAAATATTTTTTTTAAAAAGAATAACTTTTTGTCATCATCACCATCATCATCATCATCACGCAGTGTCTCATCTCTTCAGTTCTGCTCACTCTGCCATTTCAACCTGAGCTGTAAGGTCAGGGGAAACCCAGCTCCGAATCCTGTCAAACCGTGTTCTTCAGTCTTTGTTCTGTACAGAATCCTGTACCACCTGGAATTAAACCAACTCATTTGCCTTTCTTTCTCTGCCTGGCTTATTTCACTTAGCGTAATATTCCCCAGGTCCATCCATACTGTCCCAAAGGGCACGAGATCCTTCTTCCCTGCAGCTGCGTAGTATTCCATGGTGTGAATGTGCCACAGCTTTTTATCCACTCATCTACTGATGGGCACTCGGGCTATTTCCAGATCTTAGCTATTATAAGCTGCGCTGCTATGAACATAGGGGTGCATAAGTTCTTTCTGTTTAGTGCTTCAGGATTCTTAGGAAAGACAAACATCACATGATCTCACTTATATGTGGAATCTAAAGAACGTAATAAACTGATGAACAGAATAGATTCAATGACATGGAAGCATGGGTCAGACTGACGAATGTCAGAGGGATGGAGGAGGGCGGGTGGGTGGAGGGGGAGAGAGTAACCAAAGAATTTATATGCATCTATGCACAACCCGAGGACACGAACAATGGTGGGGAGAGGGACTGGGGAGGGGCATGGTATGGGGTGGAATGGGTCACTGGGGAGAAAAGGGGACATCTGTAATATTTTAAACAAAAATAAAAAAATAAAAACCAACCCACCCCCCCAAAACCCCAACAACAACAAAAAACCAAAACCAACTCATTTGAAATGACAAAAAAAAGAAAAAAAAATTGTATTTCTTGGGGATCCATAGAGAATATACACACATTTAACGTAGACCTAAGTTTCTTAAATATATAATCAGTTGTACTTTAACTCACACCTCGGAGGGATAAGTGGTCTGTTTTAGTAGGAACTGCCTTGCTCTAAATTAACTAGCCCCCTTGATGTTTGAGGTGCTAAATATGATATTTTAAAAGTAATGTTGTAGTCATGAAATGCTTTTTAAAAGGCCCATTATGTATCATGTTTGAGGCTGGAGCTTTTAGAGCACTGGGCTATTATTGAAGTTTCTAAAACCAAGGACCAAACAACTATTTAGAGTAATAATTTTGCTACTTGGCCCCCATATCATAATGCCACCCAATTCTCTGAGGAATTAACCTAAAACTACATTATATGTATTATACATTTAACCTGGAAGTTTCCATGTTGTTTGCAGCCTAATTTTACTGAACCCCGAACACCACTTCTGCTTGTTTTTCGTTGTTTCTGGGGTTTTTGGTTTGGTTTTTGTTTCTCACTTTGCACACGGGCGCCAGGTCAGGTCAGTATGAATAGGATCGAAATGTGTAAGGATCGGGCTTTATTTCTCCTATAGTTTTAGTTTCTTTGAAAAATCGCTATGGGTCTTGTAGCCACTGAGTGGAGAAAATGATTGGACCAGCAGGCATGAGGCACATAATTAATATTGGAATTTTGGGAGGACATGTTAACACAAGGATTGACCAGCATTCATTTCTAGCCAAATAGACACTCAGGAACTAATCTGCTGACTGAATGAATGGCCTTAAACCCTTCTGAACTGGCTACAACTTCCTGAACTTTTTAATGCTGTATCTCTCATCATGGGAGGAAAAAGGGAAAAAGGGACTTGTGCCACGGACAGTGTCATGGGACAGCTTAGATCAGGGGTTGGCAAAGTGTGACCCACAGCCAAATGCAGCCTGCCTCCTGCTTATGTACGGCTCATGAGCTAAGAATGATTTTTACTGTTCCGAACGGTTGAAACAAAAAGCCAAAGGAAGGATAGTATTTTGTGACATGTGAAAATGATATGAAATTCCAATTTCTGTGCCCAGAGACCAAGCTTTATTGAAAACAGCCGTGTCCATTTACTTAGATCTTGCCTTTTGCCATCTAAGGGAAGAGCTGTGCAGTTACAACAGATTCTGTCTGACCTGCAAGGTGTAAAATTTTACTATCTGGCTTCTTCCAGAAAATTTGCCAACCCTTTACTTAAAGGACTGATGAAATGATTTTCATAAAGAAACCTACTAGGGGGGAAACGGTGCTATATAAGCACAGAAGCGTTGTGGCTTTCATTTCTAAATCTGTAGCTATTATTTCTGAGCTATTTGCTTGCAGGCCTTATAATGGTAACAGGTGCTAATGCACAAGAATAGAACAATAATTCCTGCCGTAATTGTCCACATTCATAGGAAACTGCAGGTATAGCTGTAACCAGATGTTTAAAGAATGGGAACAAAAATGAAAATGTAAAAGTCTTCACTGGAAAAAAAAGATAAATGATATAGGAGTTGTACCTAAAACCTGGTAAGAAACCCAGGCAAAAGAATGATTTGTCTTTAATTCATGTGTATAATCCCCTGGGAGGGGGTTTTTAATAGACAGCCTTACAAATAGCTGAAGAAATTTTACAAGACCATAACTAGTTTTCTAAGGCAAAACTTTAATTACCTTAAAATTGATATAACATTAACCACTTTAAGTCAGAGTTACATTTTATTTTATTAACAATGAATCATATAGAAAATGTTGGCACTTTTGTACAATGGTAGTATAAAGCCTTGGTGAGATGTTTCTGTTCCTGTGGGGTAAGTGTGTAGAGTGTTAATTTGATGGCAGAAGGGGAGAAAGAAGGACATTTCACATTTTGAATAATCTAAGGAAAATTGAGCCAATTTTAGGATTACATCTATTTTTTAGGGCTAAAAGCTTACAACACAGGCTATCTTAAAACAGCACAAATGGAAGTGAAGTTTAACTAATAGAGTTCATTTAACTAATGTAGACAATAAAACCAGGTATTTCACTCTCTGAGTGGGATTACATTTTGGCAGTTATCTAGTTAATTTGATTCGTGGGGATTTATAAATTGGATCATTCAGAGTCCAAAGTGAAATGGTGATTTAAATGCAGGCCAATGGCCTCTGGAGAAATAATCAATTCTTTAGAATTCATCAGAAGAATTAAGTTTTATCCTAATTACTCACCTGGAGAATTAACTAGAATTTTGAAGCATTTGACTAGGAAACAACAAACCTGGGCATTGCGTTTAGGAAAAAAACCTCTAGGGAACAAGTTTGGAAAAATTTGAACCTAGTAAATGACAGGCCAGAAGCCTCCTTTCTTGATCCAAAAAAAAAAAAAAAAAAAAATCAATTCTATTGCTTTGTGGAGTTAGCAAATCCATTCTCTTGTTTATTTAGTAAATATTTATGAAATTCTTTTATGTGCCAAGTTCTTGTGTAACCACTGGGAATGCAGAGGTAAACACAGAGACACGACCAATAAATTCTGTCTCCTTGGAGCTCAAATTCTTATAGGGGGAGATAGATGACAATTGCATTAAGAAATAATTTCAGGTAGCCACACGTTCCATGTAATAAAACAGTTCTATAGAGACTGAAATAAGAGGCACAACTCTAGCTACTGTGTTCAAAGAGGACCTCCCTGAGGAGGTGGCTTTTGAGCTGCGACCTGAATGGTGAGAAGGAGTTGCTCATGGGCGGTTGTTGGAGAAGATATACCCAAATCTGTGAAATTAACCTTAGTATGGAGGCAGATTTTATTCCAGAGATTATTTGGTTTTGCTCAACATCAAAACCCAAACAGTGTTTCCCAGTCAATACTCGGAAACGCCTGTGAGGGACAATTATGACATGGATTTACTACTATCATAATCGTTGTTATAATTAACATTTTAGAGCACTCAGAAGTGAAGAGATGCTTTCACCCATATCATTGCATTTGAACCTCACGTGGTGTGGGTACTGATATATCCCCATTTCATGGCAACGAAGACTTGTGGCTCAGGGAGCTCAAGCAGATCGCTCAAGGCCCCTCATAGAACAGTCTAGTAGTTGTGGAGTTAGGGCCTTGAAGCCACACTTCGTGTTGCAGATTTCCAAATTGCTCACTTTATTACGCCGTTCCACCTTGAGCTATCCCTGGAATTATAAGAGCCTGAATACTAATTAGTATCAACAGCAGACTCCGTATTTCTGTCTGATTAAGTAGGATCGCTCCTATGTGCTGCTTCAGTGATCAACGTGAAGTTTGCCATCCGAAATGTCACCAAGGTTTAGGATCCGAAGAGGTTATGATTGATTTTACGCGCTGTCACACACGATTACCCATGTGTGTAAATACGAACCTTGTTATTGGTTGATTTTTGAAAAGGAGGATTGTTCTTTGAACATAAAATTCATCCGAGTGTAGATGTGCGATTCGGGAGAGGTTCGCCTCGTGTCTTTTTCGCTCCGATTCTGTTTCTGAGCTGCCCTGGCACTCAGGCTAACGGCCGCCTGCGCAGGCCTGGGCTGGTGACATATTCATCGGCCTGGGGTCCGTAGTCAAGTAGGGCACGTTGTCTTATGTGCAGAGTGCATTTGGCCCCGGTTGACAGGATTTTCATTTTCCATTCACAGCTGTAAAGCATTTTCAGTGTAACACCACCCTGAGCCTAACAAAGTCAGCAATTTATGAGAGGCGCGCAGCTCTGCTTACCTTTCATTTGTCAAAGGTTGATGGGAAACATCTATATTGCTTGTTCAGTCTGTTAATTGTATGTTTTCAGCCAAGCTGAACTGACAGGCGAAGACCTGTTCACTCATATTAGTCTGTAGGGACGTGTTTGTCAATATGTCCTTTAAGCTGCTTTACATGTGACCTATAACTCAAGGAATTCTTACTCCACCGATATTCAAAAGGTTATCTACACTCTACAGTTCCTTTGGTGACACACCCTAAAGAATAGGTTGTAAACTTAAAGACCCCAGTTTCATCATCTTTAAGGTTTGTAACTTAGTTTATTTTTGATGGGTTCATATTAACTTTGAGGAAGGAGTCATGAAATTTACCACTGAAAACAGTATGCTTTTAATTTTTAAATTACTCAGACTTTTACAAAGACTTTGGGGAAGTTTGGGTAGATAACATGGTGAATTTTAGAGACTTTTTTCTCTCTAAATAAGACCCGAAACATCATTTCAAAATGCAGATGGTAGAATTCAAATACAGAAGCGTAGTGGCCCGTGAGCCCCTTGATAGGAGTGGCTCAACTCCTTAGCTCTGGCTCTAGTGTATAAAAGGTGCTCAGTAAACAATTGATGAGTCAATCACCAGTCAAACTTAATTTTACCCTTTTGGATCCTGATGCCCAAAGAGGTGCAATGACTTTTACATGGTCACATAGTAAGTTCATGGCAGAAAAGGAAAGAGAGCTCTGGTCCCTTGAATGCCAGTCTGCTCACTGCCCTTTCCTGTGCGGTACCATGTTTCCTCTAAGGTATTTACCTTGTTTCCACGATCCTAACTTCCAGTGACTTGGGTTGAGTAGATGGATGGCTCTTTAAGCTATGCCCCAATAGAAGGCTGAACTCTCAAAATGAGGAAAGTATAGATACTATATCAAAGCATATATATCCAGCTTCAAAGGTGTGGGGCAGATAAAAATAATTTCCTTTCTTCCCTTCCAAGTTCTTGTGGCTGGACTAGTAAAATTAACATGAGACAAATTAACAAAAGAAAATGACCATGTGGGGTGTCATAAGATCATGACATATTAGGCAGTTGAGATTTATAGAGCATTTTTGCTAAGGAATGGGAGGCATGGCTCTGGGACTTTAAAAGGAAAGGAGGCAATTCTTAGGTAGGTGAGAAAGAACAAAAATTTGACAATCAAATTCTTGCAGGTCCACCCAGAAACAATGGGGAGTCTAACAGACTTTGCAGGCTTCCCCTGTCGCCATTCTTAGTTCATATTATGCGAAGGTGATAGCTCCCTTCATGATTTCCTCTCTCATTTCCTTTAGGCAGGTAAGGGGAGTGGTAGGTCAAAGGCTCTTTCTGAGTCCTTCATTTCTTAAAAATAATCACCTTAAAATAATTGATATACCATACTTTGAGGTGGGAAACTCTGCTTCCCCTCAAAAGTTAGTAACATTTTCTCCATAAAGGGGTCAGTTTTTATTTGCTGTTCCTACCAGAGGTTGAACCTGAGCAGTGGCAGCTAATGCAGCTTTTTTAGGGGGTGGGGGAGAGAGGAAGGGGGCTGGGAAACATCGATCAATCAGTTGCCTCCCAGGGATCGAACCTGCAACCTGGGTATGTGCCCTCACGGGCAATTGAACCTGCGCCACTTTTTGATGTGTGTGGGGGGGACACCCCCAACCAGCGAAGCCACTCTGGCCAAGGTGCTAGCACAGCGTTTTCTCATTAAGGGGCTATTGGGCCACACTGGGAGCAGGAACATTTTTCTGAATAAATGATCACGTGGAATTGCTGGCTCTGATATATTACATATGTGCTCCTCTGATATATTGCATAATTCTTGGGGAAGTGTTATCTTATCGATGTGCTGGAGGGAAGCTTTCACTAAGCGTTGCCAGATGAAACATAAGCTGCCCAGTTAAACGTTAACGTCAGGTAGGAAATTAATATTTGTGTTTAGCAAAAGTGTGACCCAGATGAGAATGACTTGCTCACTCTGGGGATCCTAGGTTATCTTTCAGACAGGACACCCAGGGCTCTCTTGATTTGCTTTTTTTTTTTTTTTTTTTAATATATCTTTATTGATTTCAGAGAGAGAGGAAAGGAGAAGGAGAGAGAGAGAGAAACATCCATGATGAGAGTCATGGATTGGCTGCCTCCTGCACGCCCCTGACTTGGGATGGAGCCCGCAACCCGGGCCTGTGCCCTGACCGGGAATCGAACCCCGATCGCCTGGATCCTAGGTCGACGCTCAACCGCTGAGCCACCCCGGCCGGGCTGCTCTTCGCTGCGTGGCTCGAACAGTCGCGGCGACCGCTTTGCTCACCATCTCTTGCTGTGCTGGTGGATCCCCTGCGCGCTAACTGTGGGCCACATGCTAATGCTGGCAGTTTGCGTGGCCTGCTCACGGATCAGTTACTCAGGCCTAAGGGAAACCTTTCCCCAGAGCATTTGGGGGGCTGCCGCTAAACACCCAAAGCTCTAGTTTAACCTATCCCAGCACACATTTCCTTTTAAGAAACATAAAAACTTATGTCCCTGAACTCCATCGAGAGTGTTCTTTTCTATAGATGCTTTCACGAAAAGATTTTATCTTTTCCATCTTATCAATATGAAATATATTATGATAGTGAGCATGCCTTTTTAAAGTTACACTCCATAGGACGTGGCTCTAGAGATTTTGAAATCCACCCCTAGAGAGCAAGGTCCCCAACTGAGAATCGGTGGTCCGTGAGATGCCAAAACCAATCAGTGAAACGTCAAGCATTGAATCAAGCTGCCCATTTAAATTTTTCTTTTCCTTTTTTTTAAAAACAGTACAGAGGTCTTTTACTTTTTACACTTGTCATGCCATGAATTCATAGGGAATGGGTTCCAGCAGCTCAGGCTCCTTTCCATGGGTTCTCACAAAGTGTGCTTCCCTGGGTGGAGCAGGCTGATGCTTCAGTTGAACCCAGGCACCTTTCTCTTTGGCTTCCTTCTTTTTCTGTTCATTTTCTTTCACACATTTCATTAAGCTATCTCGGCTCTTAAAGCGCGTAATATGCTCAATACACACATTAATTCTCTTGGCAAGAATCTTGCCCTTAACTTGTTTGTTCACAACAGTGCCCACCGCATGCTGGGGGACATTGTAGACTCTTCCAGTTTTGCCATGGGAACATTTGTGGGGCATTCCTTTTTGAACAGTACCCATTCCCTTGATGTCACCTTTCTTGTAGATGCACATGTATGTGGCCAAAGGGACAACTCCATGTTTTCTAAAAGATCTAGAGAACATACAGTGGGTGCCTCTCTTTCATTTGTGTTGCTCATTTGAGCGAATTACTGGGAGATGGCAGTTCTGGCTGAAAAGCTAAATTTTCATTTTTATTTATTGCTAAATCAGTGTTTCTCAATGAGTAACTTCAACAGAGGTTAAATAATAGTTATATAGTTATTTTAGTGTGTGTTAGCAAGCAAGGTTTTCCATTCTGTTGTTGAGATAGAAAGCTTCAGGTTGGAAACCAGTGGTCCGAATAAAAGCTAAGAAATAGTTTGCCTCTGTGGGAGCTGAAAAAAGTAACTTTCCTCCCACCTTCTGAGTTCTTCTAATTGGACTAAAAACTAGATTAACATGAGACAGATGACTCGGAGAAAATGTCTAAGATTTATTGCAGATGTGCATTCAGGGTGCCGTAAGCTATGAGACCAGAAGCGCATTAGGCAGTTTAGGGTTATGCGCCTTTCTGGGCAAAGGAGAAAAGGGGAGCAGGGGCCTGGGGGTTTAGAGGGAAAAGGCAGTTCCCAGGTTGGTGAGAAAGAACAAACAGGGGGTAATCAAAGCCCTGCAGGGCCACCCAGGAGCAATGGGACACTGAGGAGAGTCTAGCGCACAGGCTTTGCTTGGATCCTCTCTGTCTGCCACTCTTATTTCATACAGTAAAACCTCGAGATGATGCACTAATTTGGGCAAGGAGATGTCCGTTAAAGCCGAAAGTCTGTTACGTAATAAAATAGGTTTTCCCAATGTGTATGTTAAAAAATTGACAAATTAGTTTACCTGTTTTTACTTATAGAGACACGTTTGTGTAATTAAAATGAAGTATATATAAAAAGCTTAATTTCACAGAAAAGCTTTCTATATGTATTACAGTAATTTTAAATTTATACTGAATAGGTTTAGTAGATGCGTGCATTCACATTGTTTATGAGCAGTGACTCTTGGATTGAAATATATATAGTTGCCGATATGTAATATTTATGTCGGAGAAATTACTTCAGTGTTTTTTTCCAACATATGGCCTATTTGCTAAAATTTCTTAAAAATAACAGTGAATTAATAACAAAAAATAACCTGTTAATTGAATTATAAGCAAATCTTGGTTAAAAGCATTTTAAAATTAACAGTGTTAATTTTCACATTATGACATAGGGACCGGAAATTTTGTTCATTAAACCTGAAATCTGTCAAATCGAGGCCCACAAAATTGAGGGTTTACTGTATTTGCTAAGGTGAATATGCTAAGGTTCTCTTCCTGAAACAGGTTTTTCTATCTGAATTCTTTTAGGCAGGAAGTAGGGAAGGTGAAAGCTTTTCCCAGAGTCTTTTGTTTCTTAAAAGCCAACTTAAAATCAGTATCCCTAAAGGCATATTTTCAGGTGGCAAAACTTTGCCCCCCTCACCTTTTAAAAAATTCTATTAAATATCACTTTCCCCCCTAAGTTGACCTGCTGCTTGGTTCTTTTGTAGGTAAGCAGAAGACTGCTGCCTTTAAAGATGGCAGGCTCCATACAAATCTAAAATGCCTTTTTTTTTAAATATATTTTTATTGATTTCAGAGAGGAAGGGAGAAGGAGAGAGAGAGAGAAACATCAATGATGAGAGAGTCATGGATCGGCTGCCTCCTGCACGCCCCCGACTGGGGATCGAACCCGCAACCCGGGCCTGTGCCCTGACCGGGAACCGAACCTCAATCTCCTGGATCCTAGGTCGATGCTCAACCGTTAAGCCACACCAGCCAGGCTGAAATGCCTTTATTGTTAACAGCTGTAGCAGTGTAACATCTTATTTATTCTCATTTATCTTTTCGACACAGGGATGCGATTATCTTGTTCCCATTTTGCAGATGACGAATCTAAAATTCAGAGTGAAGGGATGCCTGGTTAAACTATTGAGGATTAGATATAATCTTTATTATAAACCATCACTTGTTTTTATTTCTATTGGATTAGTTTAAAATTACATTATTGCACATTTCTGTGCTTCAAGTGTCTATTGATATATAAACAATTAGATTTAAAGGAGGACATTTTCATGAGAAGATTAATATCTAGGCAATTATAGCCCCAGGAAAGAAGCTTAGAGATATGCATTAACTCTTCTTATAGATATTTGTTTTATTTTCACCCAAATGATAGGTTTAGCATCATGCAAAGAAATACGGAATAGCCAGGTTTCTATTGTATTGTTCACTTGTGGATTAAGCTTACTGAGCTGCCGTAGCAGCCCAGAGTTCACACACTTAATCTGGTTAGGCTGTTGCCTGCCGATTAACTAGGATTTATTGATTTCTTTTCAAGTTGGAGAGCAGTGAGGCTCAGAAATCTTTACCCCTGATTTAATCAACGTAAAATAAATACCAAACTTAAACTGATTGCTGAGTTCATCACATAATATTGATAGAGGAGGCAGTTAGACAGCCATGAGCAGAGCAGGAACCATAGGCCGGGTAGGGAATGTCACCAGAGCAAAAAGTCCCAGGTGCCAGCAATGGGCAAAACTAGAGAAAACAACTATTATACTTACTTATGTAGACACATCGGTGGAATTAGAATGAAGTATGCATGAAAAGTTTAATTTCACAGAGAAGTTTTCTATATGTATTACCGTAGGGTGACCTTTCCTCCCCTAGCATGTCTCACTAGTCATGTGGTTTAGACCCCCTTAGAGCACGAACGAGGTGGCCTGAGAATAGCCTCATACGACTCCCATAGAAGCCCTTGGATGACCACTCCCTTAAGCATTAAGCCCTCAGACAGTGACTTTCTGATCAGCATCACATAATCTTAGGAACATAGCCTCAGGTCCGTTGACCACAGAGTCAGAGTTTTGGCCAAACTGGAGGTAACATCTAGGCCTCAGTTGTGTTTCAGCTCCAGGCCCAGAAAAGCAGCAAAACCAGAAGTGAGGCCAGGGCTGACATCAGGAACAGCTACAATGGCTAATGACCCTCCACCCCAACCCCGACCCGATCAGTAGAGACCAAGACCCTGAAATCACACACTTAGAAAGCTGATGAATATTCTATTGAGATCCTCCACTGAGACCTTGCCTAAAATTCCTGCCATTAGAAAACAGATAAAACCCCTTAAGGTAAAGGACCCGGTGAGCAGAATCTCTCTCTCAGCACCCACTTCTTTCACCCTCTTCTCTCAGGCACATTATATTTGCTTTCTTTCTCCTAAGCTCTAAGGACCCTTCTTCTGCCTCAGTAGCTTGTTTCCTGAGTACACACAGTCCAGCTGGGTCATTTCCTCTACTTCTGTGACTTTCTAAATAAACTTCTTGTGTTAGAGTTCTCGACTCTGAATTCTTTCTTAGCCGAACTCAAGAACCAAGGTTGCTGAACCGAGGTCTAACACCACCTTTAACAATAACTCAAGCATGGACCATCATTTATCATGGTAGCATATCCTGGCCTCCTAAATAAAGGAAAACACAAATTACCTAGTGAAACTTTTTGGTGGAAAGGTATGGAAACACCATTTTACTAATTAATTAGACATTCAGTATCAGTTCTTCATCTTAAGAAAAGGCAGAAAGGAATACACAAGGTTTGTAGTGGTTGCTGTGATATGAATTATGCATTTTAAGGTTATTGCAGATTACTAAAGTATTAAGCACTGATTACTATTAAAATTAAATACTAAGATATTTATCAGGCTCACTTTAAAATGCATAGTCTGTCTGGAAACAAAATTTCTACAGCAGTAAAATTTAGATAAAAAGTCTAAAATGCTAACCTGAAGCAATCATTTTGTAGTTACTCCTCATTTGTGATTGCTCACCCCTACTTGCCTGAACACCTTGAGTTTGAGACAATCAGTTTCATCTTTTCTGTTTATCATCATAAAACATCTAAAAAGGTTGCCAGCTGCTTTGGAAGCCAAGATGGTGTAGGATGATTAAGTAATTTCATAAAGGGCTTTTCCAAAGCTTCTTCCTCAGCTAACACTAGAGCAGAATTATAGATATTAAGCATCTTGGGGCTCTGTCTTCCTGATGATAAAACCATTCATAGACAAGGTGAAATATTGCCCGTTAAGTAGGGAGTCAATCTACACAATGCCCAACTTTGAAAATATCTGGTCAATTATTTTCTTTTGTAAGTCAGATGCTTGGCAACCTTGTTAACCTAACCATCCTATATATATATTTACCTAGAGCTAAAATGCCATATTAATCAATAAGCTAGACACCAAAGGGCATCAACTAATACCCATGAATTCTTCTGATCTTGTGCACACTCATCTTTGGTCTCGTGGCGCATCACCGTTTTCACGTTTCCTTCCTTTGGCCTTCATTTAAATTGATTTTAGGAACAACAAAGTATAATTCATGTTAAATATAGTTTTCACTTGATTTACAGTGTGTTTTTGCAAATATAATTATTATACTATTCTGTGAATATCTAAATCACTTCCAATTGACTGTAATGAAATCATCAAGGTGTATATCATAGAGAATACTTCAATTAAATTATTACAGCCTAAAAAATGACTGTGGATATAACGACATGCTTAAATTATTATAATCATATGATGTTTTTATTTTAAAAGGCAGTTATAAACATATTTAATTTGAAAATCTACTTTAATAAGTTCAACTTGTAAGGAGTCAATTCACTTGGACATGAGTAGTCTCATTTCAATAATTTGAAAATGGACAGGAATCTGTTTTTAGTTTCTCTCACTGGACTATTATATCATGTTTCCTTGGAAGTTTTTCTCTTTTTTTCTTTTTTTCTTATTAAATTTATTGGGGTGACATTGGATAATATGATCATATAGGTTTCAGGTGTGGGTTTCTGTGTTACAAGATCTGTATATTGCACTGTATGTCCACCACCCAAAGTCAAATCTTCTCCAGTCCTGTAAAGTAAAGCAAACCCTACATATTCTTAGTGATGCATTTATCAAAATTTGTTATCTATGGATTGTCCTTAAAAACATACACAGAGCAACAATAACCATCAAAAGTTAATCATTTGATACAAGAGAGAAATATCGTGTACTTATAGTATCATCTTGGAGGTTCTCAATGTATATTAGTTTTTAGAGACTTTGAAAAAGTTCTCCAATAATGAAACCTGTTTATTTAACCCAGGGTTTCTCAAATTTATTTGACCATAGAACTTTCTGTGGGCAAGTCTAATACCTATTAGGGAACCTGAAGACTGAGTATTATGTATATCACACTTTGGCAAATATGGGCCTAAGCTAATACCTTTCAGGAATTTGAAAGTAAAATTACAGTATAAAAGCTTATGTTGTTTTATGTACAGAAATATTAAGGGGAGGAATATCACGACATCTAGGATTTACTTTAAAATACTCTGGCTAAAAGAAGAAATTAAGCAAATTTAGCAAAACATAAATAATTATTTAATCAAGGTGATAAGTGCATGGGTGTTTATTAGACTGTTTTATTTTTATGTTTGAAGTTTTTCGATACCTTTTTAAAATTCAAAAATATCATATGCTCTTTCTATGTAAAGCTGCCATTACTAACTCAGACATATTTACACGATTTTACAGAGCAGGGTAGAGATCGCAAAGAAGGATGCCTATTTATTTCGTCTTCTTGTCCTCTCTGTGACCAAGGGCGGACGTTTGTTGCGGTGTCAAGTCTGGCGAGGGTGGTCACAGCAGAATTTCCCTCCGCGTTAAAACAGCCGACCGAAACGAGCTGCGATTTGAACTGAGAGCCTCAGCCTCATTCTAACCACGCCGGAGTGCGGTGATCTCAGAGTGTCTTTTTTTGAACCAGCCGCATCAACCTCACCACGTTAACTTGCTTGAAAGGCAAACCCACAGGCCCTCTCCCAGACTGAAGCAGAAACTCTGGGGGTGGGGGCTGGAAATCTGTGGCATAGGCCCCCTCCCGGGATTGTGAGGCGGGCTCGGCTTTGAAAAATCACTGCTCTCGTCTTTTGTGTTGATTCAGGCTTGCAATGTGCAGTTTCTATCGTTAGCATCGTGTCAATTCTCTCTTAACTTAGTAATGGGAGAAAGCTCCCAGGGACTGTGGCATGGGCTGGCCTCGCAGGCTGCTTCTCCAGCTTTAGAGCACTGTTTAGACATGCTGGGCAGATTGAGTCAGGAGCTGAGAAGGTGCCTGTTAGTTTAATGATGCCACAGTGGTCCCGTCCTGCTTATGGGATGCGGTGAGAACCTTTCATGGTACAGGTATATTTAGACATGTCATTCGGGTTGGAGTTCTTTGGTGGCTTATTATATTGGTTTCTGTGACAGGGATATTCTCTAGCCGGATCTGCTTCCCTGTGGATGGTGGATGGCAACCTGTCTCTATGCCTGCAGCATATATAAAAGCACGCAAGTGACTGGATCACAGAGTTGGGATTTAGTTGCTATTGAACTAGGAACTGGTCACTGAAGTGGGCACAACCCTCCTGGTTTTGGTAAAAGGCAACAGGAAGCCAGTCATCAGACCAAGGCTTCCAAAAGTTATAAAGCAGCCCAGACTCCCCACCTTGAGACTTCAGGGTAGAGGTGGCCAATGTGTTATATCTTGCAAATAAAACCCGAATTCAAGCTTCTTTAGAGGAACTCATGAAGTTTTGCATTCCACTATGCACTCGTTGAATTAGAGGATAATTATTTTTATAGAGGGAGAGATTGATGAGGAACTGGAAATTTGGGAACTTTTCTCTAATTTTACACTTGGCCATATACATGTATTCTAAATGCAAAGCAACATAGCCCCGTATTCTGCCATTTTTCTAAATGAGGGAGGCCATCTCGTTGATTGCTTCTATCATGACAGCTGTAGTGTGAGTCTGACTGGCACTGTCCTGCTGGCAAATGGAGGGCATGTTCTTACTTTGTACATGGAGTCAGTATTGGAATAAATCTTACCATCCACAGTGTTTCCTTTCCCGCCTGTGTTTAATGTAGTCAATTCTTGAGCAATTAGGACTGTGAAAAATTCCCAGTCCCATTTAACAGGTGTCTTGGAACAGTCAAGAGTTAAGTCAATTTATGAAGAAGTGAGTTGTAGAAACCAGAGGGCCCCTTAATTAGTTAATAGAATCCCTTGGGTTTGTAAAGGAAGGACCATTTTCATTTTCTGGGTCTTCATCTGGCAGTTGCTGCAGCAGAGTCTAGTGAGGAGAAAAGACGAGGGAGCAGTGTTATGGAAGTCATCTGTTGTTGTTTTTCTTTGGCATGATTTTCATCTAAATCTATATGAAACGTTTTATAACTAAAATCCATTTAGAAAGGGCTTAATTGTGTGAGTCAAATGTATAGCAATAAATGTTGAGGCTATTTTTAGCTTTATTGAGCTATAATCGACAAATAAAAACTGTATATATTTAAGGAGTACAATCAAACTAATTAACACATTCACTCCCTCACATATTTTTGGTACGGTGAGAACACTTAAGATTCTCTGTAAATTTCAAGTACACAATACAGGATTGTTAACAATCTTCACCATGTTGTACATTAGATCTCCAAGACTTATTTATCTTAGAACCTAGAGTTTGTACCCTTCGATCAACATCTCTCCCATTTCCCCTAACCTCCAGGCCCTGGCCACTATCATCCGTTGGATAGTTGGGACTCGGGCAGGACACCAGGCTTTCGGCCTAGGTCAGGTTAAAGGCAAGTTTGTGATGAACAGGGACACGGTTCAGGAGGTTCAGGGGTGCCAAGACACTTGAGCTTTGGCTTAAGCAGGAAAGGGCTCTCGATCACTCAGGGGCAAAGAAAGTGACTTCAGGAATATGTCTGAGGGCCTGTATGGATACAATCCCCAAACTCTTTGGTATTCTCCATGTAAGGTATTAAAAGAAACCCGCCTACTTCAGACCTTGATTAAAGGAATCTTTATTGAGCACTTTGCTTTCTGAAGGAGACAGACAATATATAGCAACTGTAATATACAGTGATACATGCAATGATAGTGTAAGGAAGGTGCTGTGGGAGCCCAGGTGAGAAGCGCTATGCACCTTAAGCCCTCATTCATTCACTGAGCAGATGTTTAGTAGATGCCTGCTGTGTTCCAGGCACTAGGGTGCTGTGGTGAATTTAAAAGACACAACCCCTGCCTTCCTGGGGCATATAGTCTAGGAGGGAGGAAAATCCAACAGCTATATTCCCCAGTGTGAGAAATTTAGTTATTCTGGGGTCATAGAAACCTTCCTGATAGGAGGTGTGTAGAGTCTCATCTTCTGACATGAAGTGTGTGTGTGTGTGTATGTGTGTGTGTGTGTGTGTGTGTGTGTGTGATCTCTGTAGACAGACAGAGGTAGAAGTCAAGGTAGAGGTAGCGATAAATATATAGACACACACAGTTAGTGTCAGGGCAAATAATGCTGCTGTAACAAAGAGCCCTCAAATCACAGTGGCTAAACACACAATGACAGTTTATATTTTTGCTTACTTCACAGTCCAGTGTGGAATGGGGGGGGGCTGTCGGAGTATAGGATTCCATTCTCTGCACCCATGCCTCTCATTTTAGTACCACAGCTTTTTCCTACCCTATATTGTTATGTATCCTTGTATGAATATATTTTATCTCCCCTATGTCTAGCCTCCTTTAGACTCTTGGACCTCTTTTCCCAGTGCTTATCATTTGTTTGTTGAAGATCATTTTCTAGATGTGTGTACATTATTAATTAAAAGAATGGAGCAGAACCAAAGTGAGTTGAATCGTAGACAGTTAAAGCCAGTAAAAGAACTTGGAGATCATTTAGTCCCAGCTTCCTCATTTGACAGATGAGGAAACTGAGATCTTGAAAATATGTAGTCCTAAGACTATCATTTCTCTCAGTGAATCTCACTGGTCACAGTCAGCCAAGTGGAAGCCCCATCTCCTATGAAAAGGACATTGTGGGACCAGAGATGATAAAAGGTAATTAGCTATAGTGTGCCCCACTTCCTATTAGCTTGCAAGGTAGGCCAGGAAGGGTGTTTTAGCTAATCCACATTATTTCTGGTGCTGGGACCCCCTCCCTCAACCCATCAATTTGTATGTTGGAGGATCCTTTAAAATTTAGAGCAGAATTTGAAAATAACTGAAGACAGACAGAAATAAAAATAAAAGCACACATGTACTTATGGGATGTCTGCAGTACACTCTTAGGATACTGGGCGAGCCCTTGGCAGGCTTGTTGTAAGCAAAGTCTCCTCTGGAATTTAATCAAGACACTAATTTGAATTGAAACAAGTGGGAGGGGGTGCGAAGCGAGCTCATTCAACTATAGTAAATTGAATTCCAGAGGAGCCAGTCTCTTTTTGGTTGTGATTAGGAGCCTTTTAGAAGCCTCAAAAACTAGAAACAGGAACCTCAACCTCATAGAGTCAGCAGCTCAAGATGAGTTTGAGAAATATTTTATTTCTGAATATACCTCTCAAATGGCCGGACTTGCTGGGCAGCGAAAAACCATTTGGTTGTACCAAATGCAACATGTACAAGGTCATTTCTCATTTTATATGAAAAAGCCGACTCAAATGGGGTTTAGAATTTTCCATACAGTTGATCACTTAGTGCAAAAAAACCACCAAAGACATTATTTTGACATTAAGTCATACCCCTTCTGTTTATGCCAGAATCGAACTCTCCTCTCATATTTATAACATCTGCACTTTGGAAATATGCTTTCAAAGGAATTCCAGAAATGTAAATACCACAAAACAGTGTAAATTCCCTTTGTTTGTTTACCAGTTTTTCTCTCCTGAAATAAATAAAAAGATGGCCCCAGTGTTCAGACTTGTCTTTCTCAACTGTGAATTTCCGATGAACTTTCAAGTTTCCAGCATTTTTCTTGCTCTAGGTCAGATAGTATTTTCAATTATTAAAACCGTAATCTTGAAGACAAGCATAATTTTTGTAGCTTACTTGTAAATTTGTAATTTTAATGACTTAGTTTATGCTGAACATGAATAATAAACTATCACCTATTAAACCTGGAGAGCACCAGAAGTTACTAATATGATTTACAATGCACTGCAAAATGGGATTCATTATTATCTTGCATTTTAAAGATTTGCAGTAGAGTAGTGTAAACAAGTATTTACTTTAATTAATGAAACAGCGAGGAGTTTTTAGGGCTGTATTTTGTCTAGAAAATAATTATCCAACAACCGGAAAGCTCATACTCGGTAAAAAAGAATTCTCTGCATGTACTGAATTCCACCAGAAACTCTGTTCATTCTTTAGAAAGACAATAAAGCATCTCTAAAAGCTTATCTGCACTCTGCTGATGGCCCCTTTCAGTTCTTGCCAGCTTGCCCTGTCTTTAAAGCAAGGTCAGTGGGAGGGCCTTTACTCAAGGGAGAGAGAATTTGAAGTATCCATGTTACTTTTCTTTTCTGTTCTTAAATTGCCTTTGTAGAGCAAGACATTTATTAGCGGGCCTTGACAGATTCTCGAGGTTACAAAATCGCAGGTGGAAGGGATAACAGGCTAACTTTAGATCATGTTCCGACTCCCCAGCTGGCATTCAGGAGGGAGCCCTCCCCCCGCAATCGGGCTCCACCGTGCTATCTGTGTGCGTCTCCCCTTGTTCCCTAATATTAACATCTGCTTTTGTTGGTGTTTGGTTTAAAAACGGGTTTTAGGAGGGCTGCTATTTCGTATGGATTAGAGTCTTTTTCAAGTCCACTTTTATTAGCTAATCAAGTAAGATTCCTCTACCCTACACGGAAGATCTTTTCCTTCGATTATTGAAATTTCACTAATTCTCCAAGCCCAGGCCATCCCTACTTCTTACGAAAGCCATTTTCAACTAATCTCTAGTCCTTGCTGATCTCCACATATCTGAGTAGCTATCGTACTTTTCATGAACGTATCTGTGCCTGGATATCTCATATGTAGAAATCCTGTTCTTTAATGGTCTTACATAAAATGTGTGATGTGAACTGGATGACCTCTGAATTCTAATATAAACAGCATTTACATTTTAATATGAACGCACATACTAGAAGCAGAATTTATAGAGTTAAGTTTTCTTCCAGGGAACTTATGACTGATTTTACAGATATTGCCACTGTTCGGGAATTTTGAGGGAATGCTTTCAGAGAAAAATTACATCTCATTTCCCCCCCCCCTTTTTTTTTTTTTGCCACTGGAAAAAATACACAGGATTTTATCGTGCTCACGTTGAAGGGCAGGTCTTTGCAGGATGGGGGGCGAGTCTGGGCGGCAGGGAGCAAGGCCCTAGTTTCTGGGATGTGCGGGCTCGCAGGCCACACCGGCCGCATCCCCGCGCACCAACACCTTGGAGATGTGGTGGCCCCTGGTGACTGGCTTGGGCTCCTTGCCCTTGCCGCCCTTGGGGACCTCGGCCCACATCTCCTTCACATTCTCCAGCACCGTGTTGTAGGCCGTGTCAAAAGCCTGCCCGCTGTTTTTCTTTTGCTGTACAGAAGCTTTTTAGTTAAGAAAACAGCCTCAAAATACAAAGGAACCCCACGGTCTGGGAAAACATATTTGCCAAGGATGTATCTGATAAGGGGCTAATTTCCAAAGTGTACAAAGAACTCATACTACTCAGCAAGAGGAAGATAAATAACCCAATTAAGAAATGGGCAAAGGACCTGAATAGACACTTCCCCAAAGAGGACATACGGATGGCCAAGAGACACATGAGAAAATGCTCGTTGCTAATCATCAGAGATGCAAATTAAAACCACAGTGAGGTGTCACTTCACACCTGCCAGAATGGCTCCATCAACAAATCAACAAAGGACATGTGCTGGCGAGGGGGTGGGGAAAGGGGACCCTAGTACACTGCTGGTGGGAATGCAGACTGGGGCAGCCACTATGGATGCTCCTCATAAAATTAGAAATGGAGCTGCCTTTTGACCCACTGACCCCACTCCTAGGAATGTATCCTACGAATCCTGAAACACTGATCAGAAAGAATATATGCACCCCGATGTTCACAGCAGCACAGTTTACAAGAGCTAAGATCTGGAAACAGCCCGAGTGCTCATCAGTAAATGAGTGGATAAAAAGCTGTGGCACATTCACACCATGGATACTACGCAGCTGTAAAGAAGAAGGATCTCGTACCCTTTGGGACAGTATGGATGGACCTGGAGAGTATTATGCTGAGTGAAATAAGCCAGGCAGGGAAAGACAAACATCACATGATCTCACTTATATGTGGAATCTAAAGAACTTAATAAACTGATGAACAGAATAGATTCAAGGACATGGAAGCATGGATGAGACTGACGAATGTCAGAGGGAGAGAGGAGGGCGGGTGGGTGGAGGGGGAGAGAGTAACCAAAGAATTTATATGCATCTATGCACAACCCGAGGACACGGACAATAGTGGGGAGAGGGACTAGGGAGGGGGAGGGGACGGGGTGGAACGGGTCATTGGGGAGAAAAAGGGACATCTGTAATATTTCAAACAAAAATAAAATTTAAAAAAATAAAATAAAATAAAAGAGAAAATAAATAAATAAACAAACAAACAAATAAATAAATATAAATAAATAAAGTGTTTTTGTAGTGTCAAAAAAAAAGCCTGCCCGCGGCCCAGGAGCTGCTTGTTGCCTCGACAGTCGATGAGCACCTGGGTGCTGTTCTTGACTGACTGTGTGAGCGCGGACAGTGGGCCCGTGTCAACTCCTCCTCCCGCTTCTGCAGCTCCCCTGGGGACATCTCCCTCTTGGGCTTGGTGAGGAGGCTCCTGGTGGCTGGTGGCCGGTGGCCGGTGGCTGGTGGCTGCGCGCTCACAGCGCTCCCCTCTCCTCCGCTTTGCGTCTCCATCTCATTTCTTCCTGTCACATCATAGTTTGGATCCCAAATGAAATTATCTAGCTTGATAGCGCACTTCATTTGACAGACTTTATCCCGACTTATTTTTTTAGGTATTTCCAAAATTTAAATTTAACCTCAAAGATTTCTACTGGTGAAGAAGAGAAGGGTGCGTATGGGGGGGGTGGGGGACAGCATTTCCTGTACTCTCAAGATTCTTTTGGTGGAATAATCTGATAATCAAATAGACATGGGACAGATTAGCAAGAGGAAATAACCAAATTTAATACATACATATGCATGGGGACCCCACATGCAAGAGATGTTAGGAGACACAAAGGGCACATGGTGCCTAAGCCACTCTGAGCCGGGGCTGAGGTAAGGCACACTGGGGCTTCAGGTCCTGCAAGGAGAGCACGTGTTCTATAATTGGTACTTTGCCTTGCCGTGTAAATAGGTAAAAAGTCATTTTTGGTGCCCTGGCTGGTGTGGCTCAGTTGGTTGAGCATCACCCCGTGCACCAAAAGGCTCCTGGTTGGAGGCCTGGTCAGGGTCCATGCCCAGCCGTGAGCTTGGTCCCTGGTCCAGGTCGTGCAGGAGGCAGCTGATAGATGTTTTGCTTTCACGTCGATGTTTCTCTCTCTCTCCCTCTTCCTCCCCCCACCCCGTATCTCTTCCTCTCTCTCTAAAAAGCAATTAAAAATTCTTTCTAAAAAAGTCATTTCTGGTGATAATTCTTATCATGGGTCACACTCCTCATTTAAATCCATCTAGATAGTTAAGGTTGGGGGCAGAAGTTCCTCTTCAGCCCTCAGGGTCTTGGTTGCCTTTAGCTCAAAGTAATCCACATACTATTGAGGCACATTTTTGGGGTTTCTTCTGAATCCCCACAAATGTGTTTCAGGTTTAGAGCAAAATCACTAAAGAAGAGTTACAGAAATGTTTGCAGCAGCGTGATAAGTGTATGGCTCCCTATGGTGACTACTTTGAATAATACAACACTCATTTGTTTGTATGAATTTTGCTATATTGTTAAAAAGAAATTCATGATTCCCGTGTTCTCGGGGGGCACATGTTAAAGGTATATCCAAGTCTTATAGCCTCAACCAGGCATTTAACCTCAGGAAAGTTAAGTAACCTCAAGAAAGTTAAGCACCAAGTTCTCTGTGCCTCACTTTTCCATAAGAGAAGTGGTTATAATAAGGCCCGTCTCATAGGATGCTATGAACACTAAATGAGAATACACGGAAAGGAGTTATACACTGAGCCTGCCATGCTGGAAATGCTTAACAAACATTAGCTGCTCTTGTTATTATTATCATTGGTTCTTTGGAAACCCTTGTTCATGTCTGCCCTCTTTAAGCAAATCCCGTGATCAGATTTCATAGTTTGGACCCCAGTTGCCTTATATTTAGGTGACTACGCAGAACACTCCTGCTAAAATCATCTTTATCTGTTTCCAGGTTCATTCCTTGAAGCCTCTTAGTGGCTTTCTATTTTATTCTGTTCCAACTTCAAACCCCTTGAAGCCAGTTTCAATGTTTATATCCTATTACACTCCTTGAAGTCGGAGACTATACTTTTTTATGGTGTCTAGTATCATGTAAATTACATTAATAAATAACAATAATAACATAATGAGCTGCACTGAAGAACCAGCGGCAACCTGAAAGGCACTTAGGGGAAATACTTGTGGGAAATCTCTCTTCCCCTCCCCCCCCAAAATGAAACTCTCCAGTTTGAAGTCACAAGGTGATTGGCCGTAATTCAGAATCACACAAGAAGCAATTGCAAAGCTCACCCCCTTCTAAAAGGAACATGGACAACTGATACTGGTTAATAAACAAACTCAGGGATCGCTGCCTTGACCTTGTACATAGATGAAAACAGAGTGTTTTAGGAGATGGAGGTTTTCCAGAGTGGTTTAAAAAATGGTCAGAGGTGGTTCTACTTGGCCAACCTTACTATCCATGTTGAAAATGGGACAAGGGAGTAATCAGTTCTAAAGTAGAAAATTACAACCCAATTTGTGCTCAGGTCTCCTCTGTGTCTCCTTTTGGTGCCTGCAGCCACTGCCTCACACCCGGCACTAAATATACCGAGGAGCGTGAGACTCTGGCATTTGACAGAGCACGTCGCCGTAGCCCTTATCGGTCACTTGGCCTAAATTAATGGAAGTATTCTTGATGGGAGCGCATCAGTAATGTTAGCGCACATTCAACTGCGGCCCATTGTCTCTGCAGAATAATGTTCTGTTTGGAGATTTCTCATTACACAAAGCAATGAAACAGCCAAATCATTATGTACATCTGTGTTTGTTAATACTTGACATTTGGTTTTAAAGTGAGATTTAGGAGGGTCCTTATTTAATCTGGGTTGGACTCTTCCTGTGATCCAATTTATCTGCTGCCATTTGGATCTCATTTCGCTAGCTGAAGCGTCCAGTTGTCCCAACATAAAATGAAAAGGCCTCCTTCCTTTAATTAATTATACTTCCCATATTCTGCTCCATTATTCAGCTCATTCACCTTGAAGAGTTGGAATTAACGGTATCTCTGGGCCATGGACAAATGGCACTCTCAGCTAAATCTGTGCTTTGGAGGGGGTTTGGGGATACAGTTGTAAATGCTGTTGGCTCAAACTCAAGCTCCTTAATCTAGCGTTTGAAGCCTTCCATCGTCTGGCCCCAGTTTGCCTTATCCTCTCGTAAAATCCCTTCCATGCTTCCTGGATATGGTAGTTACTTAATAAATCAGTCATTCTCCCTTCTCAGCAGCTCTCCTTGTGCTTTAATCAAGCTGGTGTCTCCAATCTTCTCTGCTTTTCAAACCACCTACCCTTTAAGGTCCACTGAAATCCCACACTTTCTTGAAAGTTTCCCCTGTAGTATTGTTTTCTTCTATTCTTTCTTTCTTTGTTTTTTTTCTTTGCTTCTTTGTTTCTTTGTTTCTTTGTTTCTCTCTCTCTCTCTCTCTCTTTTAACTATATCTTTATTGATTTTAGAGTGAAGAAGGGAGAGGAAAAGAGAGAGATAGAAACATCATTGATGAGAAAGTCATTGATCGTCTGCCTCCTGCACGCCCCCTGCTGGGGGAATCAAACCTCGATCTCCTGGATCCTAGGTCCATGCTCAACCACTGAGCCACACCGGCCAGGCCCCTACTCTTTGTTTCCTTCAGTTTCTTTGGGGCTAGGTTCTAGACGCTGGAAGCTGGTTGATAAATGTTTCACATCAGTAGATCTCTTCATCAGGATCATAATGGCCAGATATTTGGGTGAGGACCACACCTTATACACTTACATACCCTCCAAAATGCCATGGTCAGTGCTAAGCTGACCAAATGATCGACTGGCCTGCTGGCACTTTGAAATAGTTTATTTGATGAGTATTTATTGACTACCATCGGGGGACTCTGAGAAAGTGAGGATTTCATGATGAATGAGATATGGGGTTGAGTTTCATTTGAAAGTGCAGTTATATTATTCTGGAAGGATAAAAGTAGTTGATTTTTAAAAAAATGTTATTTGCCTTTTAGCTGTAATGGAATCAGTAAATCCCCTCCTGATGTAACATGGAATATGTTAGTAAGCGGCTGTTCGATTTCTAATCCTGAAATACGGAAAATAAAATTGGACTTTCAACTGAATTTCTGTTTTAGGAGTGCCATATTAGACATATGTTCTCATATGGACTACTCAGAACCCAACTACATCTGTAAGATAGTTGTTAACGGAGGGCGGCCTGAATAAATTAGGTTTTGATGTCACTAAAATATTTTCAGGGACTTAAGAATGTTTGCAGAAAGCTAGGTCAAAAAGTTAATATGGTGAAGGATTAAAGAATTTGAAAGACCAGGCACCTATTAGATGATTATAGTACTTTTAGGATTATAACTTCCATTTTCTAAAGAATATGCATAATTCTCAGATTTCACTATTAATAGTCGACTTATTAGTTTAAAATAAAAAGCTTCTATAAGTACTTTTTCCAGAATAGCATTTTATAAATTTTCTTTAATATTCCACATGGCTTTGAAAGTATAACAATGTATATATTTTAGCTTATGTTTTTTAAAAGGAAGAACAGTGATCTGTGTTCCTTTCCCCTTCCAAATAAGTAACAATTTAGTCTGTGGAATGTTGTTTGTGGTGTTTCTATAAAAACATTAGGCATTTTAAAGAAAAATGAGATTCAGAAATAAGTTGAAAGTATTGGGGGGAAAAACAAATCTGTTATGTAAAAAAAAAAAAGTAAAAATAAACTGTAAACCTGTGGCTGTGGTAATAAGTACATGGAGGGAAAGATGCAGTGATATATAAGAGCACATAATAGGGGAATTTGAATAAGTCAGGAAGGTCAGAACAGGCTTCCCTGAGGAAGTGTTGATTAATGCCTGAGGGCACAAGCTAGACAAAAGGGGAGACAGATCATTCCAGACAGAAGAAAAGCATGTGCAAAGGCCCTGTGGTGTGAGGGAATTTGGCAAGTTTAAGGGACTGAAAGCAAGTTAGAGCAGCTAGAGCAGAGGGAGTGAGAATGCAGGTTGGACAAGGTGAGACCGCAGAGGTTAGCAGGGGCTGGAGAGTATAGGGCTTTTGGGTCACGTTAAAGACTTCATTGTTTATCCTAAGATCATTGAGGGATCTTTGAAGAGCTTTAGGCAGAGATAGGCTGTGCTCAGACTTGCATGTTGAAAAGGTCACTCTGACTACAGTGTGAAGAGAAAATCAGGATGTGGCCAGAGGAGAAGCAGGGAGACCCTGTAGGAGATGGTTGCTGCGAGTGGTGCAGGAGAGTGGCGGCTGTCAGGGATGACTCGCAGATTTCAGGCCCGTGTGACTAGGGAGATGGCATTGGTCCTTAAAATGAGTAAGGCTATGGAAGAGCTGTGATTGTTTTGCAGGGGGCCAGGAGAGTGACAAAGACTATGCATATTTGATCAGATGTACTGAGCTTGAGTCATTTAACCTGTTTGGGCTTCAGTTTCCTAATCTATAAGGTAAGGGCCATGAATCACTGAGGTCTCTAGCCTAGAGGTCAGCAGGTTTCTTCTGTAAAGGACCAGAGAGAACATGTGGTCTCCATTGCAAACTACTCCACTCGGCTGTTCGTAGCTGGATTAAACCACTGTACCTCAGTCATCAGGTACAACAGTCCTTACACCGTGTCCACACAAACCTGCCAACTGATTTGGTCAATTGCCAGACATAATCAGTGAATTTCAGTGAAAACCTGATTGTGTCACGAGTAAATGAGTCAGATCAGTAAAATTCGTTGCCGCAGTAGACTTGAATAGATATAACTATATGAATTATAAAGATAGCAGACCCTGCCACCAGCCTAAGAGGTGGCAATCAGGAGGGGCATGGATTACCCACCAATGCAAAACCTAAACAAAGCAAACCGGAATAATCACCGTGAAACGAGGGCTGTACTAGGCACTTACTCTTCTGAGTAGAAGTTACTGTTTTTGCTGCTGTTGCTTCCTGTTGTCGTGGATGTTGGTACTGCCTCAGGTGTGGCTAGTGGGACAGCCCAGCAGCAGATGTGTGTGTGTGTGTGTGTGTGTTTGCATAAAATTATATGATGGGTATTATATGATGGGAAAATAAAATTATATGATGGGTATTATATTGTAATTTGATTTTTTGCTTAATGAGTGTTTTCGAAATTTGTTCATTTTATTTTTCTTGGGAATATGCTTATCCAACCTTTGTGAATTGTCTGTATTTAATTCTCCTTGACTTTGTCCTTGCTATATTCAAATTTTTCGGAAATAGCTTCTTCTCATCCTAGGTTGGTATATATTTTGTCTACAGCCACAACTCGGTAAATGTTTGTGTGGGAGTGGGATACAAGCCTCAAATAATGCACTCCCAAAGCGCAGGATATCTAGGTTTTGGCTGATATACTATTGGTGAAATATTTGTTTGCAATTCATCATTAACAGGATGATCAAGGGTTAAGCATGTTTGAACATGACCTATGTAATAGGTATGCAAAACGAGGCTTCTGAGTATATAGACTATGGCAATTGGGTGAATAATTGACTATCTCAGGAAAAAGTAAAAATTTTAATCGAATCATACCCATAATTTATCCTTATGAAATACTAGTTCATTTCCATTCTTTACAGCTTGTTATGAATGGATGTAAGAAAGCCAAGCCTACAGCCAAAGATATTTTTCATAAAGTTCTTTCAATTTGAGACAGGTAGGTTGACATTTCCATGATTTATTTAATGAGATACTTTCTCTCCCATGCCATATTATTGTGTTTTTTTTAAATGTATTGAACACTATAGACTGAGATGGTTGGAGGGGGAAAAGAAGGGGCTTTGTCAAGTCTTAGTTTACACCAATCATGAGCAAAAGTTTTGCTGTAGCATTGAGTCAAAACCACTAGCTCTGCCAAACTACAGTGGCCAAAATCTGGAAGCCAGGCAGATGGAGAGGAACTAGGCAGTGCATTTCTAAGACCCAGGAAGGTCTTGGGAGTTGGGAGTAAATACGAGGACGTCTAGGCATGTAGATAACTGTCCTCAGAGAAGCTGAGCAATAAATACAAAACCTAAGGACCAAGTTGAACATTCATCAGAGAAGGCCGACGGCAGATATTTAGGTGATCTGATAGTCACTAAATGCAGATATTTAGGTGATCTAATAGTCACTAAATGCCAGTCTAGCACTACCAAGAGATGATGGGGCCTGAGGTTTGGAGCCAGGTTTCCATTCCCCAGAAGGGATGGAGGAAGGCCCTACCCATACCCTGGGGGAGCTGTAGTTTTAGGCAGTGGTGTTGTAAGGAGGCGAGGCAGAGACTAGGTTCTTGGGATCAGGATCAGGGCTGGGGCTTACTGAATTGTGAAGGAGCAATGCTGCAATACTAAAGAGTTCCCAGGGTCAGAGCAAGTCCAGCAGCAAAGCTAATTTGATGCCACACATTTGACTCGTTTAAGAGCCTTTTGTTTTATTCCACTTGTCTGGTTCATGATTGGTCCCAGATTCAGGGATGGGGGTGGAGATGGATACCTGATGATAAGTGGAATAAATTCCCCCTTTTCCATCAATCATTTGACTGACAATCTGAAAATTATGATAGAAATAATCATGAGAATTATTTTGCTACATGAATTTGAAGTCTCTGTCCCTCTCTCCCTGTCTCCGTCTCCCTGTCTCCCTGTCTCCCTGTCTCCCTCTCTCCTTCTCTCCCTCTCTCCCTCTCTCCCTCTCTCCCTCTCTCTCTCTTTCTCCCCCCCCCCTCGTGCGGACACACATACACACCACTCACACTCTCACAAAAATGTGGATCCACAAGAAGAGAGCCGAGCTGGCCTTAAGCGTACACAGCTTTCCCAGTGGAGGGATTTGCTGTCCTCCAGCCCTAGTCATCTGCCGCTATGACTGGCCTGAAACCCCTCTACTGGCCACTCCTTTGGGAAGAAAAAAGATGGTTGCTGCATAGTTGATTTGAGGAAAATATATTCCAGATATTTCAGGGAAGACACGGAAGGGGTAGGGAAGGTCTCTTTATCCAGGGCTAGTCCTTTACAAAATTCCTCCGTAGGAGTGAAATGGATCTTTGCCTCCCTCCCACCTCCCCTTTTATAATAATAAACGGGTGATCTAGTAAGTAGAATATTTCTCTCAGTTCTGTGAGCCACCATAGCAAAGTAATGGAACCTGAGGAGGGGGTTCTCGGAACCCGATAGTCCCTTTGAAACACAGGTAACAACCTGATCTTGAGGCTGGCATATGAGGGACAGGGGAGCCTCACAGGACTTCACACCTGGCCTGTGGAATTTGGTGCTGTCTCCAGGTAAAGAGTGAGAATTGAGTTGAATAGTAGGACACCTAGCTGGTATCCCTGCTTGCTGGTGTCCCGAGATTTGCTTGCTGTTGTGGGACCCCCCACACACACACACATGCACATTGGAAGTGGTACCAGAATCCATTTAATAGCAATCATAGCAGCAGCCATTTGTTGAGCTCTTTCTTTGGGCCAGGTCTTATATTAAGCACTTAAGGTGCATTATCACATTCAGTCCTTAACACAGTTGTACGAGGGAGGCACATTTTCATTCCAGGCACTGAATTCTTTTCCGTGTCTGTGAGGAAGGTTAAAAATAAATTTATTCCTGTTCCTAGCCTTAGTGACAGGCACAGTGGCTGTCATGTTATGGGCAGTCCATGGGAGACCACTGGCTGAGTGAGTGAATGCTTTTCCTTTGCTGGTCAAATGCTCCAACCGTGGTGTGCGGCCTAGGCTTGGGCACCTGAGCGTGTCCTTAGCTCCACCCACATTAAATTGTATTTTTCCTCCATTTGATATCCTCAGGGCTTTTCTTGCGGCTGGACAGTTGATAAATTAATCGTGATAGGATGATAGCGGCAGATAATTACTGTGAGTATGTTAATGTGTCACCCCTCCTACATAGCTTATTTGCATTTTAATGGAGCAATTCTGGAGATAATCCCTTAAGGCAAGGAATGAATCTTGAGGGTGAGAAAGCCTGTATCAATGCAATCTGCAGTTGTGGGAGTGGAGAGGAAGGTGGTGATGTAAACATCTCAGCACTGACACCAGACAGACAGCCACCTACTCCACCTCTGTGTTGTGCCAGCTTTGATGAATACTCGTGAAAAGCCAGAATTATGATCTATAGCTGTCTTTCCTTAGTTTTATATTAGCTTTGTCGATTCTCTAGAGCAAAACCTCCAGCTCTTTTGGGCTAAGACGAATGGCTAAGCCTAATGAGATGCATGGTGCTGTGAAATTAGATTAATTAACTGAGGTTTGAATTGAAGTTGTTTCGGAGATAAAATTTGTCCACAATGTATTCTTATGAAATGTTTGTTTGCAGCACCTACATTATGACACATTGAATGTAATTCTCTTAATACTGGGAAGGGGAGCATGTAGTGGGGCATCTCAGGAGAAAAAATATTAGCCTATACCTTTCTCTCATCCAGAAGGCTTCGGTTTAACTCACCATGGTATACTACGTTTTGTTTAATTGTATCTTTAAGAGGTCTATAAGAAGTATATGACATGGGATTTTTAAAAGTTTTAGTAACTTCACCTTTATAAGTCATATTCATAGTCAGCTTTTATATATAAATGACTTATTTTGAGTTTAATGGAACTAGATTATTTTCAAGTAACAAGATGATGTCATTTACCACAGAGAATTAATTAAATCTCTGCCAAATGGCTTATTACTCTAGTGTGAATGCTTATGATAGTCATTTATTCAACAAATGCTTGATGAACACCAAGTATATACCAGAAACTGTGAAAGGCACAATGGGAATGTAGATTATTAATAGGTAGATGATAGATAGATAGATGATAGATAGATAGATAGATAGATAGATAGATAGATAGATAGATAGATAGATCAATTTTATATATCCTCAAATCAGATCTGGGGTTTCAGACTTTTTTCCCTGCAGAAGACTTAACTTTTAGAAATTGCTTCCATTTAGTCCCGCTGTTCTATTTATCTTTTCTTACACCAATACCACACTTTCTTGATTACTGTCACTTTGTAATAAGTTTTGAAAGTTCTGAGTCCTTTTTTTTTTTTTTTTGCCTAAATTTTAGAATCAGCTTATCAATTTCTATAAAAAAGCCTTCTGTTATTTTTATCGGGAAGGTAATTTGGGGAGAATCAGCATCTTGATATATATCCATGAACAAAGTATATTTTTATGTTTATCTAGATCTTGTTTAATTTCTCTCAGTAGTGTTACATAGCTTTAGGCATAGAGGTCTTATACATTTTTGTTAATTTTTTTCTTAAATATTGTATGTTTCTTGATGCTATAGTAATTGGCATTTTAAATTTAATATTGCAGTTATGTTGCTAGTATGCAGAAATACAGCTTATTTTCATATACTGATCGTGAATCCTGTGACCTTCCTAAATTCACTTATTAGTTTCTAGTAGCTACATTATCAGTACCTTAGGATTCTCTATGTATACAGTTATATCATTTGCGAATAAGAGCAGTTTTACTCCCTTCTTTAAAGTCTGTATCCCTTTTACTTCTCTTGATTACCTTATTGTGTGGTCTAGGTCCTTTAGTAGAATATTAAAAAGAAGTGGTGAAACCAGACATCCTATTCTTGTTTCTGATCATAGGAGAAAAGGTTTTAGTCTTTTACTATTAAGTGTGATGTTAACTGTAAGTTTTTTAAATCCTCACCTGAGGATATGATTGTGTTTTTTTGAATTTTAGAGAGAGAGGGAGAGAGAAAAACACCTATGTGAGAGAAACATCGGTTGTACAAGCCCCAAATGGGGATCAAACCTTTCAGTGCACAGGAAGATGCCTAATCAACTGAGCCACACTGGCCAGGGCCAAACTTTTACATTTAAAAGATATATGCATATAATGGAGAGCTTGTGGATAATATATATCAATCATAATTTCAACATCTTAACTGCTGTCATTTTTATGCATTTTCATCTGGTCCTTTTTAGATGTTTTTATTTGGTGTTTTATATGCACAGATTTGTTTTGATTTAGTTATAAACAATAGGGTACATTTATTTTTTCATCACTTAACATGTCATGAACATATTTTCAACTCTTTACATAGTTTGCCTTTACTTTTAATGGTGGCATAATAATAAATCAAGTGGCCATACCAAAACTGAACTATTTACGTACTTTGACCCATTGGATTTCTTCTCTGGTATTAGAATTCTCTAAACAAGGCTGAGATGAACATCTTCGTATATACATAACTTTTCTCAATATTTTGTATTTTTTAAATAGGATAGGCTCATACAGGTGACATATGAATCATATGTTTAATAGGAAAGCCACTGGATTTTTTAAAAACTTGGTTAACTACAGAGATTTTGTGATCATGAACTTCCTATTGGAATTTCTTATATGTTGAAGATGGTGATTAGTATCGTTATCATGAGATCTCAATTTGGCATACTAAAAAAAAATCTTGAGCAACAGATAAAGCAGAGTGTAACAGAAAAATAGGCAAATTTTAGACCTTTCAAGATCATGGATTTATTAGGAACCCAGGTCTAGAGGAAGGATGTGGCAAAGGCATGGTGGGGCTGTTAATTTCACTGAAGAGTGAGAAGGCATGTAACAGCTTAAGAGTTTCATTGCTGCCCGGCCAGTGTGGTTCAGCGGTTGAGCGTCGGCCTAGGATCCAGGAGATCGCAGTTTGATTCCCAGTCAGGGCACATGCCCAGGTTGCGGGCTCGATCCCCAGTCAGGGGGCCTGCAGGAGGCAGCCGATCAGTGACTCTCTCATCTTTGATGTTTCTCTCTCTCCCTCCCTCCTTTCCTCTCTCTGAAATCAATAAAGATACATTTTTTTAAAAAAGTTTCAATGCTGAGAGATCTGAGACACATCTATTGGGCAGGTCCTTGTTTCATGGAAAAGTCATTTAAATATTCTCTGTAAGAATTCAAAGCTGCAAACAATATGATTGCTTCTAAAGTGGTTGGGCATTACGTTGGCTTGCATTCAGAGGGAGGCATTCAGGTATTTCACAGGAGAATGCTTCACCTTCAAAGAGAATGTTGTACGAGCAAGTAAATCCTAGTACAGAAGCCTCCACGCTTGAAAGAATCAAGGCTTTCAAATTTCTCCTCAACATAAGGTTTAGGTAGTATATGATAGTGACAACTCCATTTCATTTCTTAATTAAGAGGAAAAAGGTCACCCTGATCATCATGCTTAGAAAGACTGATGAAAAAATTCCAAAGTATGTGCTATGATACCACTGGACTCGCCTCTCGCAAAGAAATTGCACACCTTAATACTTCATTGACTCCAAGGACCAAGGAGAAGGGAATAGAAGAACTAAACACGAAAGAACTCCTTATTTCACATATACCTGATTGTGAGGCAAGCTATTATTTTTAGCATTATTATTGTAAAAAATTAACAGGGATCACCTCTTTTTGGTTTCCCCTGTGTCAGCTTGCGCACCGTTCTTTCTAACTTATGTCCTGATTGTTGATTAGACTGCAAACCTAACTTCCATATTCCCCCTCCCAACTGGCATTGCAGCTCCGTCTACTTGATGTGCCACGTTTAATTTTCAGGGCTTTTTAAAATGATGTTTGAGTTGTGATGTTGCATAGAAATGTCAGAGCTACTGACTTGTCAACCTCATTACGCTGTGCTCCAGTGACTGCTCCCCAAACATTAATTACATTGCACAGAGACCGTGCCTATTGTTTTTAGCTTTTCTCCCTTTAAACTATGAACTTCAAATTGCTTGAAAAACTAAATGCAGCTAATTAGTGTTTATAATATTCTCTTAATTAAACACAGTTGGAGGTCCAGGCTACATATTCTATGAGACACTGACAGCATTGCCAAAAGATAGCCCACACCCAGTTCATTTTCTGTGACAAGCAGTTTGTAAATGATTACCGCTCATGCCACATTTGTCAACCTGTGTGTATTCTGATGTCAAGATACCTTAGAGATATAAATGACTACTTATCTCTAAGCATAGTGGTTGTCACCCATGTGTTAGTCACACTTGCTCATGAGTAAATGCTTTAAGGTGACACTGCATGAAAGAAAGTTATAGTGGGCCTAGCGGGTGATTCAGAGGTCCATGCCTTGATGGTAGTGTTTTTATAAATTCAGCAGGATTGAAGAATCAGATGCCCCATTTAATCAAATCATCTGCTTTGTACCACTTCCAGGGAATGAGAATCCAGTCCACTCTGTTTAAATGTAAAACTCTAATGAACAGAGCATAGTCTTTCTTTGAATATTCAGAAGGCACTTCCAGTTTACGCTGTTCTCCAGGTCACCATGAGAGATGTGCGTTATGGTGCTGTCTGAAGCCCCAATCAATAGACATTTCTTGCTGACAGTTTGCCAGAACCCAGGGTGTTGACTGTAACTCACACGCTTTGTTGAAGACAAAAGAGTCAGAGTCAGTTATTGTGGCCATTTTTAATGTACCTATTTGAAACAAACACCAAATAAGACTCAGTGGGGGGAAAAATGCTACAAATACCAATTCCTTTTCAGTAACTTGAAGCCAATAGCGTCTCAGGCCTGCTCCAGCATTGGCGGAGGGGAAAGAGCCCTAGTTTGTGTCACTGAATCCTACTAGAGGAATTAATTGTATATAAGCACATGAACGCTACAGTTCATTCATAAGAAGTGCGAAATTCTCACCCTGTGTAGCAGTGCTAATTCGTATGTTCAAGGGACCAGTGATGTGACGCTGAGTCCCTCTGAGGCTGCAGAGGGGGAAACTATCCCTAGATAGTTTCTATCTAGGGATGAGCTCAATTCTCTTTACTTAATATTAAATCCATTGAAGACATTCTGTGAGGATTGAGGCCAGGCCCGTCTGTGCCCTGAGGCTTGAAGAATCAGGCCCAGCTCGAACTCAGCCCCATAAAGCCAGGGGCTGCTGGAGCACTTTGGCTTTGGAGCCTCAAAGGAAAGCCCACTCCACGCAGGACAGCTTCCTTCATGGTCTCCTGTGGGGCCTTGGGTTTCAACACTGGAAGGTAACGCCTTTAGTCAAAGATGCTGAATTTCCAAAAGACCTCTGGAAAAGGAACTTCTTCTGGGAGGAATAACTCATTTAGTTCTGATTAGTCATTAATCATTTTGAATAAGTTGTTGACAGGGAGACATCTGGAAAAGACGTGAGAGAAAGGAATATATAGATCAGGTAACCTTCGGTGGAGGGGTAGGGATGAAGGGGAGAGGCTACAGCAGGATTTTATCCAGTTTGGAAGCAGCAAAAAGGCACTGGGGTTCTGAAGAGATTGTGTGTGTGTGTGTGTGTGTGTGTGTGTGTGAGTGTGTGTGTGTGTGTGCGCGCGCACACACGCATGCCTGGCTCCATGATTGAGAGACACTGTGGCGACGTTAGAGAAAAACTGTACCCATCCACTGTAATCTATGAGAACTGGTAAATTATTCAAGAGCACTGTGATCTTTAACTTTTTATTACTGGAAATCCTTTCCTTTCCTTGGCGTGATTTCATGTCTCTCTGTGAAATCTTCTCATCACTTGTTACGCACACTGTCCCCTTGTCAAAACGTTGCTCCATTTCCAGCAGCCTGACTCAGGGAGAGGCTATTGCGTGTCGCTCAAGTTTGGGTTGGTGACCTTCTCGACCTAATCTACTCACTCATGACTCATGAAATGAGATGTATCTATAGACGTGGATGTCAAGCAGCGTGTTAAGCATTTGACTTGCTTCCGAGACACATGCGGTTGAATAAGCTACTAAACCTCTTTAGGCCTCTAGTCTCACACCCATAATCGGAATGATAAGACGCTGACGAGTGAATGGCCACGACGCAGTGAGAAAGCGAGCGCTCGCTGTGTGCCCCACAGCACAACAGGAACTTTGCATATATTATTTTAAAATGGTATGTGATGATTTTTTTTCCTCATGATACCATTAGAATGTGTTCATTGTAAAAGAAAAATTAGACAATAAAAAGAAAACAGTAAAAACTTGCCTTTAGTGCCACCATCTAATAATCAACCATCTAACCATTGTCGATACCTTGAAGCTGTATATACTTTACACTTTTTTTTTTCTGCTACAAAGTGCATCCAGCAAATGCTCCTGTTAATTCTCACATCAACTTTGTAGGCAGATATTGTTCTTGCAGTTCTGTAGATGAGCGAACACGAAGTTAAGTGAATGGAAGAGCTAGTCTGGCTCAAACGCCCTCTCATAGGGGTCACCAAGGACACATACTCCGCCCTGTAGCCCACGGATGTCTGTCCTCAGAGTGGACTCCAAGTATTTCATTTCTTCCCCTGTACAAACCAACTTCCTAGTAAGGAATCATCTGCGGGTAAGACAAGGTTTACCAAATGAAAATAAAACTGGCCACACCAGCTAGAGGACCGAGTCAACCATGGTGACAGTGCTATTTCTGGTAAAGACCCCAGTCTCACCCAGTGAACCCCTCTACTTAAAGATAAGGCCTTCTTTCTAAATAGGTATTTTCCTTGATTAGGGTCTACTGAACTGTTATGTTAGCCAAGGTCCTGTAGCAGAGCAAAAATCTATTGTTCCTAAAAACCTACAGAGCTGTCTTTTTCAAATCGCCCGCGGGCCCCTGCCCCCCAGCATCTATCTCCCTTCCCTGCTGGAGTCGAGGCAGCCTTTCTCGCAATGATTAGATCTTTTGTACCAAATTAACGGGCACAACAACCTCCCTCCCATGGCAAAAAAAAAAAAAAAAAAAAGGAAAAGGTATTATTTTGCGTGAAAACACTTAGCTCCTTTTGCCCTACACTTCTAGTATCCTTCACCCGCTTCGTGGTCTCACTTGTCTTTTCTTTCCTGGCCACTGTTTTGAAGTCTCTGCAATGATAAACCCTTAGTCCAGTTTTTCTGAGCCGACAGGGAACCCGGAGGACAGCCTCGAGTCCCTTCTCCACGACGGGCAATGTGGAGAGTTGGTGCCCACAAGTGGGTCAGGCATATTGCGTTCAGTGTGCCTTCAGGTCATGCCAAGTCCACCCTCTCCTGGGCTCGGATTGCAAAGGAAAGGGCTCGGAGGTTGCGCATTTCCTGGCATGCGGGAGGCCTCTTAGTGGAATGAACGACACTTTGCAGACCAAAAGCTGGCATGCAACATGCCTTTGGTTTCATCAGCAAGCACGCCATATGTCACGGAATTCTCCCGCTTCCTCCCCGTTCTTTCATCCGAGCGCCTCTTTCCTGCACAGGGCTCTGGGTCGCGGGCAAGCAAAGTGGGGAGCACCGTCCATTGATGTAAACGACTTCCATTCATTTGGGCCTGAGGTAGTTATTTGAGTTATTACTAAATTAATTGTATTCTGAGCTTGGTACTCTTTCTGGGGGGTCAACATGGTATAGTGAAAGGAGCACTGGATTAGGAGGAGTGAAACCCGGGTTCTTGTCTGAGATCTGTTACTTGTATTATTATTTATTATTATTATTATTATTATTTGTTTTTGCAAATATTTGGGGCTTTGTTTTCTCTTCTGACAGTGGGGGTAATAATATCCTCCCGATGTGCTATGTCAGAGGGGTGCAAGCATATAAACTTTACTACTGTATGTGAAATTTAAACACTTGCAAATGTCTACAAGTGCTTGGCAAAATGCAAACTGTTAATATATACCAAGTAATGAACGGCTGAATAGCCACACATCTCTATGGACATGGAAAGGAAGAGCAGAAAGCAAAGGCCAAATGTGGAGTTTTCCACACAAAAGTTGTCATTCCTGTTTTTCTGATGAAAACGTAATCCATCCTCAGTGTAGGGAATAGGGAAAATATAAAAGAAATCAAAATCACACTTATAAAACACACAGCTAAAAATATACCTCATAATCACACAACACGGGGATAATTGCCATTAATACAGGGTGGGGCAAAAGTAGGCTTACAGTTGTATGTAAATACAGAGTTTATTCTTGTATTGTTATTTATGAATTATTGCTTTATTTTCTATAGGAGCAACTGTAAACCCACTTTTGCCCCACCCTGTATTTTGATGTAGTTCCTTTCAGTTTTTAAATTTTGTTCAAATAATTGGTAATAAACCTTTATCTATGAGGCGAACTGTTTTTCTGATTAAAAATTAATAGAAGTTAATTAAAGAGAATTTAATAGAAAATTGAAGTTCTTTGTAATCACCCTTTCTTCCCATGAAACTAATTTTACCAATTTTTCATTATTAATTTCAGTTTTGTGTCTTGCTGTTTCATTTAATATTGTATTCTAGTGTTTTCCCAAATCATTAACAGTTCTTTAAAACTGTTTTGTTTTAACTTGTTATTATTTAAAATTTTAAACATATGAAAGTAGAGAGCATGATGAAATGAACCAACACTCACCCATCATATAACTTCATAAATTTTCAAAGCATGGGCAGTTTTGCTTTAGCTACCTTCCCACCCAAAACCCTCCCCTACTTCCCTAGATTTTTTTGAAGTAAGTTCAAGATATCATATAATTTTATTCATACTACTTCAGTGTCTAATTATAAGATATGAAGACTCTTCTTTAACCTAACTATAATACCATATTATACCTTCAAAAATAAACAGTACATTTTAATTTCATCAAATATGCTCTACACTTCCAAATTTCCCAGACTATCTCATAAATGTGTGTGGAGTTTTTTCATTTCTTTGTTCAAATGAGAAGCCTAAAAGGGTGTACACATTACAATTTATAGATGTATCCCTTACACCTCTTTTAGTCCCTCTATTTGCCTTCGCACTATTTTTTCTTTTTGCATTTTATTTGTTGAAGAATCTGGATAATTTTTTCCTATACAGTTTGCATCCTTATTGCATTATTTGGTACATTTCTTTGTTCTAATACTTCATACAAACTGGATGCTGGATCTAGACTATTACTGCTTCATAGAAGTATAATGCAGGACACATAGGTATATTTTAATTCTGGGAGCCACATTAAAGAAGAAAAAATAAATAGGTGAAATTAATTTTAACAATATATTTTACTTAACCGAACATATGAAAATGTTATCCTATCAATATATAATCAATATAAAATTAACGAGAATTTTTACATTGCTTTTCTTACATTGTCTTTGAAATACTAAGTAAAAAACCACCAATTCCTAATGTATAACATTTCTATAAAGTTTTGCCATTAAAAGAGTAGTGATTTGGGCAGGATTTCTAGCTGTGGCCTGGTGAGTATCTACAAATCCATTTATTAAAAATCAACTGTCAACTAGAAAACTTGACAAATTGACAAAAACAACCCTTTAGGCACCCTGGAAATCAACCAAAGGCCTACAACAATCCAAGAATCAGTTATACTTGAATAAACTCTAGGACTTTGGGTAATAAAAGCGGGAATCTATGGTGTTTTGGCCTGGAGCTGCTCATGCCCCCCCCCAGATTGGCCAATGCCCATGGTGGGGCAGGATGTAAGAACTGCAGCTGCACCGGCATGGTGGAGCGTGGTTCCCTTGATGTGGAGAGGTGCGTGATGCCCTCGCCCAGTGACACTGTCGGTAGAAGTGACCAGTGGTGAAGTCGCACCAGCAGGGAGGGCCAACAGTTCTGCTAACCTGAGGTTGTGAAAACCATTCCTATCTCAGGCTGTGCACATGTGCAGCAGACAGTGGAGACTTGAGAGGGCTCAAGCCAGCCGCACGCTGCTGGTCAACCCTGAGGCAGTGCACAGAGAGGAGATGTGAAAAGGCTCAGTGGAAAATAAAAGTTAAAAATGGTACGATCTTTCCATGTGCTTCCTTTCCCACACAGATCGATGGGCAGAAGACAGAGCCCTTACGGGCGAGGTGATTGAGCACAACCTCTGTACAATCCTTGATTGACCACAAAACTACAAGGACACAGAGTTCACCCTTAGGAAACCAGGCATAAAAGACTATAACAAAAATCCTGATATATAATTCAAATGTCCAATTTTCAACCAAGAAAGAACTATACAAAGAAAGAAAAGAGCATGACATACACTTAGTAACTCAGTAAAAAAAAAAAAAAAAAATTAAAAAAATCGTCAATATAAACCGTTTCTGTCTCTTGATGTGGCAATCAGCCAACAGGTCTTCAAAGCAGCTATTATTATTATGTTCAAAGAAGGAAGGGAAACCATGAATGAAGACTTAATGGAAAGCATGACAAAAATGAACAAAAATAATTGTTTTTAAGGAGGAAGTCGAAATTATAGAAAGAACCAGTTGGAACCTCTTGTGATTGGAAAGCACAATAATTGAAATGAAAAATTCACTGCAGGGACTCAGCAGCAGATTCAGGTTGGCAGAAACAGTTTGGCAACTTGAAGACTGATGTCCATTCTGAAGAACAGAGAGAAAAAAAAAAAAAAGAAGAATGAACAGAGTCTCAGGGACCTGTGGGGCAACATCAAGAATACCAGCCAGCATAGCCCGGCCGGGCGTGGCTCAGCGGTTGAGCGTCGACCTGGGATCCAGGCGATCAGGGTTCGATTCCCGGTCAGGGCACAGGCCCAGGTTGCGGGCTCGATCAATGACTCTCTCATCATTGATGTTTCTCTCTCTCTCTCTCCCTCTCCTTTCCTTTCTCTGAAATCAATAAATATATATTTAAAAAAGAATACCAGCATAGTAATATTTTAAACAAAAATAAAATTAATTAAAAAAAAAAAAAAAGAATATCAGCATATGCATAATAATAGGCATCCCACAAGGGGAGGTGACAAAGAAAGGGCAGAACATCCTTAACGAAAATATTTGCCAATTTCCCACAGCCACCTGTCAAAAGGATTCTATTCAGAAATAAAAAGGACAGCAAATACTGATACATGCTGAAACATGCATGAACAAGGGCGTTGGGAAAGTGTTGTGAAAGAAGCCAGATGCAGAGGACCACATACTGTACGATTCCACTCGCAGAAACTGTCCAGAGGAGGCAAATCCATAGAGACAGAAAGTATATTAGTAGTTGCCAAGGCCCGGAGGAAGGTTAAATTGGCAGTGACTGCTTAATGTGTGTAGGAATTATTTTTAGGGTGAAGGAAATGTTTTAAAACTGGATGGTGCTCATGGTTTCATAACTCTATAAATGTACCCCAGATCTTTGAATGTTACATTTAAAATGGGCCGATCGTGTGTTACGTAAATCAGCCATCGATAAAGCTGTTTCATAAAGAAACAGCCAACAAACCAACAAGAGTAAAACAAAAAATACCGGCAACATTGACTCCCCGAAGAGTATGTTTCCAAGACAATAGATAACCTAGAACTGATACATTTATATTTGCAAATGTGCAACCGTAACTGTAGAATCCTTGCTGGTTTACATGGGGTTTTTATGTGTATTAGTTCATGGGAGCCACCTGCCAGCACTCGGAGAGAGAAGGGCTTTTGGCCTTCACTCCGCAAAGGAAGAGAGGTTAGCTGGGTTAGTCAATGCCACCCAGTAAGTGACATGGGACAGGTCCTGTCTCAGTCGTCCCGACTCCAAGTTCAGTGCCCTTTCTCCTGCGTTGTGCCAGCCTTTTTCTCCACGGAGGCGACCCAGTTGTAATGACGTCGTATTACTCCCTGGAGGTGAGTATGGAAACTTTGATATTAGAAGAGGGAATCGCAAAGGTGGAAATTGCAGCGCTATGTGTGCTGCGACTGTCCTGCTTGTGGCCTGGAGTGGCACAGAGACACGTGTCAGACTGATCACGTTCACCCGGCGACACCAAGTCAATTCAAACCTTCGTGCGTGTGCGGTGGCCAGTAAATGTAAATTGTGGCGGGCAGGGCGGGTTGTGTTGCAGGCTGACGCTTGCTAACCTTGCAGGGCAGCCGTGTTTTTATAGTTTGATTGGTGTCACTCCTGGCATCTTAGGAGCTTTCCGCTCAGGCCTTAATTCCCTCTTCCCTGGGCATCCTTATGCCATCCTTGCCCAAGAAGCTTATTTCCTTTGTTACATAAGCAAAGCAAAGTACCTTCCAGATGCTGGGTGGGATCCAGAGGCTACTTGGCCTCCTAAGCTGCAACCGAAAATCTCGCCCGAGTTTCCCCCTCTGCTTCCATCTGCTCCCTCTGAATCTTATGGCAGGAAATCTGTGACCCTTGTAGAGCAAAGAGCTTCCGAGTAAAGGCTCTGGAGCTGGACCTTTTGGATTTGCATGCTAGCTCCATTAGCTGTGTGATCTGGGTGAAATTACTTAACTTTTCTGGGCCTTTGTTTTGTTTTTGTTTCATTTGTAAGATGAGGAAAACATCCCATTATGAAAACTTTGAGGATTAAATGCAATTATGGATGTAATGCTCTTAAAAGACTGCCTGAACCTTCTTTCTAGTCCTTCCGTTTTTGATAATTATTATTACTAACAATAGTAATATTATTATTATTTAAGTAAGCTGAAAACTTGAACTTATACTGGGGGCTTTCCTGTGGTACTTGTTTTTTTAAAATCTTTCAATCATATTATTTTCACGTGCTAGCCCTATGTGAGGTTCATAGGGCTAATGATATTAGGTATCCCCCCCCACACTTCATAGATAAGAAAATGGTGGCACACTACTTTGTCATAAAGCTGGGTCTAGACCCTACATTTTAGGATTCTCTCGTAGGGCTCTTTATAATATAACCTGCCGCCTTTCGTCTAGTTAACTTTTACCCAGAGAAGAGAAACACTCAGTGCAAACCTCCGCAATCAATTAAGAACCCCCAATTCCACCTCTACAATGAAGTCACCGAAGGGTCTCCTTCTTCGTAGCATATGTTAAGTTAATTTGGTTAGCTCCTTTCCATCTCCTATTTAAGATAATTGAAAGTGAAGTTCAAGTAGTAAGCAGTAAATAGATTTCGCTCCCAGCTGTTACACACGAAACTTGAGAGGGTTATGGGTAAAGTGCAGATTTTACTGAACTAAAAGAGAAGATGGATGGCAAAAGCGAGCTGGGCTAATACCTGTTACTTGCAAACGAGAACAAAGTGATCCCATAGTTAAAGCCTGTAACTTCAAGGTAGTATATTAAATTTGATGCTACATTGTGGGTAAGTAGGTTGATGCTTAAATTACTGTGAATTTACAAAACCCCAGTGGAATTCATTGTAAGAAGAATGAGTTGAATATGATTGTTTACTTGGGGAAATAAGAGCTTTTTAGACATTGAACTACCTTCAGTTCTCTTGAAGACTGTTCCCCATGTGACTGTGTAGCTCATCTACGTAATCCGCCACAAAGGATACTAAGAAGTCAGAAGAGAAAGATAATTTGACATCACGTTAGGAAGTTGTTTTAGTTCCAGAAGGGATGGTGTGATGGAGATATGTTTCTCTTTTCACTTGCTGAAATGCTATGGTTGTATTCACTGCAACTCAGAGATGTATTATGATCTTCAAATTACTAAGGGACAGGATGTTGTAGGTACTGACACAATTAAAAAAAAAAATTCCTGTCTCAATGAATTTGAAATGTGAACCAGAGATTCTGGGCCCTCATTCTGGCATGCACTAAGCTGTTGCCATTCATCTAATGGATATTAGGAAATGCTCAGTACACCTTGAAAATTACGATAAATATAGTTCCAGTCCCCAAGAACTTTCTCCAAACCTGTGTGTGTGTGTGTGTGTTTGTGTGGTGAATGAGGGACTTTGGAGTCCGGATCCCTAAGCAGCACTGGAGAATACTAAATGAGAGTCAAAGTCCAAAGTGATTGACCTAGAGTTCTGGCTGTTGAATTTTCTTTTAAAAACACCTTCCAGGTTAGAGTTTCTTTGTGGAGTCTAGCGACACCACCAATTTTTCTGTTCACATCTTCTTCTCTCTCTCCACTTGTCTCATGTGCTCCAGCATCAGTATTTATAAAATGTGTTTGGAGATTTTATCCAAAAATAATAATAATAATAATAATAATAATAATAATAATAATAATAAGACACGAGCAGCCAGGAAAAAAATAGAGCATCTACGAAAAGAGGCATGAGATTAATTAATCATCACTATTTGGTTGTGAAATTAAGTGACTCATGTTTCTCTTTCAAAATGGCCCAAGAACCTGCCTGGGCACCAGGAGGACATCCTCTACAAGCCCTTCTCACAACTGAGTCAGATCCGTTTTGGAGCATTATTTTTCCTGGAGGGACCTTTCACCCTCCCATTACAAGATTGAAAAAATGCTAATAGAACAATTAGCTTAAACAAGCACATGTGAACCAATGTGGTAAGTGGGATTTCAACTCCTGAGTGTTATCTCTTCCATATAATAGGATATCCTTGCACCACAATAGCAGTCTTCTTGGAAAGCCATCATTTCCTAGATAAGAAGTTCCATATGCACTACATAAAATTCTCAGCCTCTCTCCTGAAACATGATGATATATTTCTCTTTTCATTTACTGAAATGCTATGGTTGTATTCATGAGACCAAGATAACTGGCCATTTCCATGACAAAGTCAAACTAGTGCCTTAGGCTTTATGTAACTATTGAGGCTCTCATTACACAAAAATTGATTTTTTTAAACGTTAGAATTCAGTCAAATTACAATTTATTTGGTGAATAACTTAAACGAAGTCCATCCAACAGCTGTGGAGTAATTAGATGCTAACAAATTATTTTCAGAAAAATTCTCAATTTTACCAGGTTTGTCATATGTTTCTAAAGCAACTGATTTATGTCCAGACAGTGATCATGCTTTCCTCTTAGTATAATGTTCATTCATCTAAAAAGGGCCAAAATAAAATGGGCAAACAACAAACTATGATAGATACTTTCAGCAAATACTATAAAGGCTTGATTTGTTTGTTATATATTGCACCAGTGTGGTTTAATTTTTTTAAAACTTACTAAGAACTTACTAAGATCCCCAGTAGTTCAATGCACAAAATCCATCAATATGTAGTTCACAGAAAAGGAAATAGAACTAGCAAATAGGTGTAGGAAAAATATTCAGCCTCACTGATAATCAAGAAGTTCAGACTAAAAGAAGACACCTTTAATTTACTTATTTCAAATAGACATTAAAAAATAATACTTCCCCTGGCCGACGTGGCTCAGCGGTTGAGCATTGACCTAGGATCCAGGAGATCGGGGTTCGATTCCCGGTCGGGGCACAGGCCCAGGTTGTGGGCTCGATCCCCAGCAGGGGGCGCAGGAGGCAGCCAATCAATGACTCTCATCATTGATGGTTCTCTCTCTCTCCCTCTCCCTTCCTCTTTCTGAAATCAATAAAGATATATTTAAATAATAATAATAATACTTCAATTTCATATACAATTGTGGGATTTTAGAGCTGGAAGATCTCTTTGAGATAATCTAATCTCTTTATCACATTTATAGAAATTAGAGGCCCTGAAAGAGGGAAGGTGATGCACCTAAGGCCATTAAGAGAGGGCCATTGCTAATATTGCTCTGCCAGAAAAAGGAATAAAATCTTACACCATTTGCAACAGCATGGATGGACCTGGAGGGCATTATACTAAGTCAAATAAGCCAGTCAAAGAAAGACAAATACCATATGATTTCACTTATATGTGGAAGCTAAACAACAATGTAAACAAAACGAACAGACTTATAGATACAGAGAACAGACTGATGGTTGCCAGAGGGGAGGGGAGTTGGAGGACTGGGTGAAAAAGGCGAAGGGATTGAGAATTACAAATTGGTAGTTACAAAATAGGGGAATGTAAGTACAGCATAGGAAACGAGATAACTATGTATGGTGTAAGGTGGGTCACTAGGAATATTGGGGAGATCACTTTGTAAAATATATGACGATCTAACTACCATGCTGTACACGTGAAACTAATGCAAAATAATATTGAATAGAAACTGTAGTTGAAAAAGATAAAAAATGAAACAAAACTTTTAAAAAGCTTATTATTATCAAAATATAGAGAAATAAAAATGATGGCTTTTCTGTGAGTTGACCATATCGTCACCATATCTAAATAACATTTGCCTGTCAATGGACCTCCAGGATGCCAGGTTGGGCACTGAATGCAAAAAAGTCAATTAAACAATATGAGCCTTTTACCTGAGAGTATTTGGAACAGCATCTTTTCAGAATCATTGTGCGCTTAAACTTTGTTAGATTATTAATATTAATATTTTTCTTAATGATTTCAAGCTCCGCCTCTGAAGACTTCAGCAAATAATCACAGTTCCCTGCCTTCACAGGTCTAGGCACACAGAGTATCATGTGCCTAAAGAGACCTGGGAGGAGTCCTCTGTCTTCTAGGTCCAGTGACACAAATTTTAAGGCAAGAAGTTGTGGTTGAGGGTCAGGGTGTAAGGAAGGATTATTTTTTCTTGGCTTATACCAATGTTGCATTTTGAAGGAAGGTTGCTTCCGAGGACACTCAGTAACCTTCAGTAGGTCTTACAATCCTCTGGCTGATGTATAGCTGTGAATAGCTGTATTTAGACCTTCAAGAATGGTTTGAAAGGGCCGTAGGAATCAATCTCCCTCTCTCTCGTTGCAAATAAACACACTGAAGGAAAAGAGAATTTCTAGATTTCCATACAGAAAAAATAAGGGTGATTTGAACATGAGAAATCATAGATGCCAACACTCAACATTAGTCATTAGAAGTGAGAAGTTTTTCCTTTTTAAATTTAAATGGTTAGTTTTGAGTACAGTTTAGATAAGTATAAATAAATTCATAATCAAGTGAGGCTTAAGAGCGAGTGTTATTTTGGCTATAACTTTACCATGTTAATCCCAGTCAGAGTGAAACTAAAGGTTTGATTGAAAAAGCCGGTGAGAGATGGGAAATGTGCTTCAGAAAATAAAATGGTATCTATTTATCTCTATATTAGAACAGAAAGCATTTCAAGTAATTTTTAAGTATAGGGCCCTCGGCTGATATTTTCGTATTACCGATGTCCTTATGCGGAAAAACAGCTCTCCACTCCTACTTGGTAAACTTTCATTTTTTCATGAACAAAGAACCCTATGTATGTGTTAGCTGAAGTGAACTTAGATGAATCTTATTGATTAAAGGGCGAGAGTACAACCCTCGGTTGCAAACATGCAGCCCTGGAAGCCTGCTATGGGCAGTTGGTGGCTGCCTCCCAGGTATCCCAGGAGAAAGGGAGCACATGGCAACTCAGAAACGATGGGACACCAGGCCCCGGGCCTCTAGCCTGACAGCCTTGGAGGCCAAGTCCAGGCTCCCTTTCTAAAGCAGGATTTTCTATCCGAATCTCTTTAAGAGAAAGAAGAAATGAAAAACTGTTCCTGAGCTTGTTGGGCCTTAATGGATTTTAGCTGGAAATAATGTGCGTGCCAGGGTGGCACAACTCAGGGACACCTGCTCTGGGCGCCCACGTAACTGTGTACCTTCTGAGCAGCATGCACCGGGATCCTAAAAGCAAAGCTATTAAAACTGGTCCTATAAGGTAGGTGCTGAGTGGAATTTCAGTGGTTGTGGCGGTGTCGTTAGTGATGAGCCAATGGGCAAATCAAGGACAGTCCTCTCATCTCTGGTGCTCCAACAGGCCTTTGTCTTTCTTTGTAAGAGTCCTTGCAGTCGAATTATCTGTCACTTGCGTGAGCTGTGAGCTTCTTGGGCAGAGAATGTGGCCTCTCCCTTATTACATTCTCTTTAGCCCCTCCTGTGAGTGCCTGGCAATTTGTACTCAACTCATTCAATAAGTATTATTCAAATGCCTCCTCTATGCCACACAAGCACCGTGCTTATTCTGGGGCTGCAGCTATGAACAGGGCAGAGGAAGGCACCTCCCGTCCCTGCAGCTTACATTTTAGTGGGGAGAGACAGATGGCCTGCAATAAACAAATAATCAAAATATATGGTGTCGTCTGGTGGCAAGTGCTCTGAAAGACGGGGAGGAAGACAAGAAGTGACATTTTTTTGCTGGTTTACAACGGGAGGTTGCAAAGGCCCTGAGGTGGAAACATGCCTGTTCTTTTCCGAAACAGCGAGAAGCCTAGTGCATGTGGAGGGCAGGGGGCAGGGAAATGACCACGGGCCGCGTCTGCAGAGGTTAGGTCAGGCTACCTCAGGTCGAGGGGGACCCTGTAGGGGCCTGATAGGCCATTGTAAGATTTTGGCTTTGGTTTTGAAGGAAGCAGGACTTGGATTTTGAAAGCTTCATCCTGGCTGTAGTGTGGGGAATGTGCTAGAAGGGACAGATGGAATAGACAGCGGATGGATTGCAGGCTGTTGCATTACTCCGGGTGGGAGGTGGTGGCTTGAACCGGTGTAGCAACAGAGCGGTGGAGAGGGGTCATTGGACTCTGGATACGCCGTTGGGCTCTACTAATGGACTGCATGTGGGATGCGAAAGACAGGAGTCCAGGGTGACTTCACGTTCTGCGGCCTGAACAAGCAGAAGAATGGAGTTGCCATTCACAACATGGAGAAGACTGAGAGGAGCATGTCTGGGAGCGGGTGGGGATCGGGAGCTCAGTTTTGAACATCCTAAGAAGTTTGAGATGCCTTCGAGATATCCAAGGGGAGATACTGAGCTGGATGTTCAAGTCCGCAGCTAACGGGTGAGACCGATGCTGGAGCTATAAATTCGGGAGTAATGAGAATTTAGACAGTATGTGGAGCCATGAGTTAGCATGAGGTTTGATTGCTGTTGAGTCATCAGTATCTATTCATTTACAGTAAGTTACCTGCTTTCTCTCTAAGTATGCTCGTCTTTGATATCATTTCAAAGCAAAGTAGGTTTCTCTGTAGACCATTTATAGAATCTGTACATTCAGGAGTTAAATAGTTTCTACTGTGTATGTGCCTAGAGTAGTGCTAAGTGCTATGGGGGACATCAAAACGTATGAGACTCAAATTCTGCCTTCAAGGACCTTAATATTACATTAGGGAAATGAGACTTTGACTTATGAAACTTTGTTCATACTACAAAGCATTAGGTACCACTGAGTGCATATCGGTCAGTCCGTGAGCTTTATTGAGTGTTTTTGCCCGTGTGTGTTTGCTATACATGCAGTCAGAATTTCAAAAAGTGAGGCACTCCGCATAATACAGGAGCCATCATCTAGATGTCCGTAGATTTCTTTGAAAAATACACCTGGTAAGAAGCTAAAGAAGAAGAAAGGAGTTTATTTCACTGCAAAATAAAATAATGAAGTTATTGGTGTTCAACCTAGGGGGGTGGTGGTGTTTTTTTGTTTTGTTCTTCTTTAAAATATATCTTTATTGATTTCAGAGAGAGGGAAAGAGAGAGAGAGAAACATCACTGATGAGTCACTGACCGGCTGCCTCCTGCACGCCCCCTGCTGGGGATCGAACCCACAACCGGGGCCTGTACCCTGACCAGGAATCGAACCCCGATCTCCTGGATCCTAGGTAAATGCTCAACCGCTGAGCCACGCCCGGCCGGGCCTAGGTTTTTTTTTTAACATTATATAAAGGGACCAAGTTGCAAAGTCGCAGCAGTGGATGAATGTCATGATCGAATAATGTCAAGAATGAAAGTAAGCACATTTTTTCCAGGGCTTTACACTTTTCAGATGACTTTGACATCTCAGATGGCACTTGATCTTCTTGAGGCTCTCAGGTCTGCATCAGGCAGATAATGGCTTGACTTATCCTCCGAACCTCAGTGGCTCCCAGCCCAGCGTTCTGTGGGGAATGGGGCCTCTTCCAGGGATTTAGCCTGAAGTTTAACATTTGTCTTTCTAAACCCGATTTACACCCTGCTGCTCCTATACCAGGGTACCCACCACAAGTGTTGTTTACATCTTCTTGCAACCATGAAGAGCAAGAATTTACCGCCACCTAACTCATTAAAAATGCTCTCCGAGCCCGAGGCTCAAAAGCCACAATATGAACACAAAGAGCTCAGTGCCCCTCAAGGACACTATTTCATGAGCTCCTCTCACTCAGAATCCTTCCCTTCCTCAGAGCCTCTGTCTTAAATGCAATATTAAACCAGAGGCAAGAAAGTGGTTTTTTTTTCAGAACGCAGTTCTCTTACAGGCTTTCATTTCAACTGTGGGCTGTGCTGGGTTAAATATTTGTACTCCTGGCCACTTTCAAATGGTGTGTTTTTTAATCAAACCCCTGACTTGAAACACACGGACACACCATAAAGCAATGTTGGCCTTTTATTTGCATTCCAGTACAAATATTTTTGAAGTCGGACTCTCATTTACCTTTGAGTATTTTCTGATGCTGCAACCTCCAGCCTAATCCTAAATGCTTGACAATGTAGGCATGTAACTCGGTGTTATTATTGCCTCCGGCAGCTTCATGTCATCCAGTTTGTCTCTTGCTTGCCTCCTTTGATAGTATGATCAGGACCAATTGTGAATCTGCCAGATGCATTTCCTCGCGAAAGGACAAATCTAAGACAGCTTGTGTTTTTCCCCCTCTCTCTTTCAGGCCTGCTCACATTAAAGGACTTCCTCTCCATGTTTGCTTTCTTTCATGAAACTGAGCTAGCTTAATCAGACATGGAGCAAACGGACTGCAAACCCTACCAGCCTCTGCCCAAAGTCAAGCATGAGATAGACCTGGCCTACACCAGCTCTTCCGACGAGAGCGAAGACGGGAGGAAACCGAGGCAGTCATACAACTCCAGAGAGACTCTGCAGGAGTATAACCAAGAGCTGAGGGGGAATTTCAACAGCCAGAGTAAGAAGAGGAAAGACGCGGAGAAATCTACTCAGGGTAGGTTTTTATTGCATTTCTGTAACCAATATGATTTCTCACCGGGCCCTGCCTGTATGCACAGACTTATGTTTCCAAAACGAATTTGCTGATGTGAACCGGTTAAGAATCCGAGCTGCTTGCATATGCTCAGGGAATCTCCGTCAGATGCCAGCCCCGCTGAGGTTGTAGGGCACATGTGCTTTTTACGGATTATGCGTGAATTTGGAGACAGCAATCCTCTTATCGGAGCATTTGAAATTTGTCTAATCCCACAAATAGCCATTTATGGACTGAAGGATAAATAATTTATAGTAAGATGAAAAGTTAACAGCGAAGTGCTTTTCAAGCCATTGCCTGTATGGGATGAAATTCTCAAATGAAGATTTGGCTTCCAAAATAGCTTTGGAAAGATTTGTGGAAACCACCAAACAGGTGTCCAGAGAGTCTGTTCCCAGAGCGCTGAAATGTTGGGCTGCACAGTCTGAAGGGAAAGTAGGAATTTGGCGGAACGCTTCCTGCCACAGCCAGACTGTGGAGCAGATCCTTTGGACAGCCTTGGGTCTTCCATTATGGACTGACCAGAAAGTTTGTAGCAAATAGAAAACAGCTAGATAGAAATATGAGTTCCTTATTTCTTTTCAATGGATAGATAAGCAGTATTAGATGCTCTTTTAAATACATAGAAAAAAGATACTGACATTGGCACACGTTACCTTTTTTTAAAATATATCTTTATTGATTTCAGAGAGAGGAAGGGAGAGGGAGAGAGAGAGAAACATCAATGATGAGAGTCATTGATCATGCCTCCTGCACGCCCCCTGCTGGGCATCGATCCCACAGCAGGGGCCTGTGCCCTGACTGGGAATCGAACCCCGATCTCCTGAATCCTAGGTTGACGCTCAACTGCTGAGCCACACCCAGCCAGGCTGTTACATTTAAATAAAAAAAAAAGAATGAGAGATTTGAGCCCTGGCCAGTTTGGCTCAGTGATTAGAGCACTGGCCTGCAGACTGAAGGGTCCCAGGTTTAATTCCAGCCAAGGGCACATGCTTCGGTTGCAGGCTTGATCCCCAGCCCTGGTCGGGTGCATGCAGGAAGCAACTAATGGATGTGACTCTCTCACATCAGTGTTTTTCTCTCTCTCTCTGAAAAGCAATGGAAAAAATATCCTCAGGTGAGGATTAAATAAAAAAATAGAATAAGAGATTTAATCATCTAGATCTGTCGTTCTCAAAGTGTGTAATCTGGGCCCGCAGCAACAGCATCACCCACAACCTCGTTGGAAATGCAAATTATCAGGTACCACCCCAGATCATGTAAAAGGTAGTAATTACAAATGAAAACTACTGTGTCCTAATGAGTATTGGGATTTCATATTAGAGAAACCTTAAACTGAGTTAAAGATTTAAGGCATTCATGCTAGTATTTAAATATACATTAAATGTTGTTTATATGAACTATTTTTAGTTCTTAACATAATTGGTAAAAGTTTTATATCTGTTTTTTCAAGTAATTCATTTTAATCTTCCCTATCGATTCAGCTATAGACAGTGTAAATTTGTTACAAAATAATTTTATTCTTCTGCCTACCTGGCAGTTGGGAAATGTTTTCCTATGGGAATTTTCTTTGGCTCTATTGTGCTTTAAGAAATGTGTGGTTCCCGTTAAAATATTTCCCTATAAGTTTGTCTTTAAGGAATATGACCTTACAGTTGTGAGTTGTAGGTTATAGGATTGGAGTATAGAGTGCTTGAGCTAATGTGTTTTGAGTTTATGTGGAATCTAATGAGCAAAATAAACCAATGAACAAAATAGATCCAGAGACATAGAAGCATGGAACAGACTGAGGGATCTCAGAGGAAAGGGGGTGGGGCTGGGGGTTAGGGCGAGATTAACCTAAGAATTTACATGCGTATATGCATAGCCCATGGACACAGACAATAGTGTGCTGAAGGCCTGGAGGAGGGTGGGGCAGGTGAAGGATGGGGGTCTGAACTCCGGCAATGCCAATGGAGGTGGAGAAACATATTCAAGAGATATTAGTGTGGCGGCATTGATAGGACTTGGTCATTGATTCCTTGTCAAGGCTGAAAGAGACAATAGAGTGAAGGATGACTCGAAATTTCAAGTTTGGGAAACTGGGAGGGTGGCGATCATTTTACCAAGACAAGGGACATGGGGGAGGGCGTTTGAAGGGAAGAGAACGGGTTTTTCTCTGGGCATGTTAAGTTTAAAATACGTGAGTGACATCCAGGTGGGTTTTCCCATCAGGCGGTTGGAAGTGTGTGGCTAGAGTTCGGGAGGGATGCGGCCTGTCGATGTAAGTAGACCTGAGTTCATCAGTGTCTTACAGTAGGAGATGCCTGGGGGTTGGGGACATTACCCAGGCAGAATGTGCAGAGTGAGACTAGGAAAAAGCCGTGGACACAAATCTGAATCCATCATCCATGTACTGATATAAACACATTTTCAGCCTATTTAAGTTTTTAGCTAGCACCATCCTTCAGTGCGCTGGCAGGTAGACTAAAGCATAAAGATCCAGGAGGTCAAAGTCTGGATACTCGGAATCTTATCTGCCAGTGATGTGCTGATTTTTATAGAGACCTAGGAGAGAAATTTGTACCTCTTTTGGAGAGAAGTGAATTATCCTACATCAGGCAAAACTTTTGACCCAGTGATCATCTTGTTTGTGAGGTCTTTGCTGTTTTATTCCACATACTTACTACCTATGAGTAAAAGAAAATGCTCTTAATTTTCACAAGTATGTGTCAGTGGTAGCATCCTGAGTCAGCCTAGCTGGGTGAGCCTGACTCAGAATACCAATGAGTTTTAAGTCAGGAAGGAAGAAAGCAAACATGTTGATTGGGCACCTACTATAGTGCCAGACCCTGTGCTAGATGCCTTTCAGTCTTACTGGCTGTGCAGCCTGGAGCAAGTTACTGTAGCTCTCTGGGCCTGTATCTCATCTGCAAAATTGACATCATCATCATCGTCATCCTTGTCAATACCATAATCACAATAATAAAAATAAAAGTAATAATAATAATAATAAATCTTGCATAGTGCCTGCTCTGTTCCAGGACTCTGCAGGTGCTTTATATTAGTTCTTCGTAAACACTTTAGGAGGTATGGGGTATCATCCCCAGGTTATAGACAATGTAATTGAACATTGGGGAGGAAGAACTTGCCAGAGTCTCTGCAGCTAAGAAGTGGTGAGAGTTGGGATTGGAAATCAAGTCCATGGCTCCAAAGTTCCCACTGTTTGCTGTGCTACACTGCCTCCCATCCCTACATCATGAGGATGTAATAAGGCTTAATTGTGATCATAAGTGTGAAGGTGTTTAGGAACTCAATAAATGTTAGTTTCCCTTCATTTCCTTCCCCAACGACCTTGCCAGCCTCTGATGTTCCAATGACCAAAGGTTCACAGGGAGGTCTGGCAAGCCTTTCCTTTCTGGTTATCTTTATAAAGGGGCAGATGATATCCTATATAATTTATAAGGAAATATTCCTGGGGCTGGTTGTTCTTTTCCACTTTGGGGGGAAGTTACTGTGTCATCAATTCAGGGCTTGTTTGGGGAAAATATTAATGAGAAGAAATACTTGCTTAATTCCACCTGAAAGTACCTTCATATTCTTATCATTATTTGCCAAGAAAGAGGCGTCCCTCCCCCATGTGCACACATAGTGCTGGATTTTAATACTGATTTTCTTATTTTTCAAAAGCTTTTAAATTAAGAGATGGGCACTAATCTAATATTACTCACAATTCTTTACTAACAGGATGAATGAGCCTTAGGCAAGCTTATTGTACATGATTTTTGGCAGGTGTCTAATAGCAGGGGGGGATTTCCTGGAGGCACACCGGCTAGCAATTGTTCCCAAGCAGCCTCACTTCCAAGGGAGGCATTAATTAAACTAAGAAACCAGTATAAGACAAATGAAAATATAAATATCTGGATATATAAACCAAGGCTAATTTTAGTTATGAGAGTTGCCTTATCATTTTCACAGCTGATAAGATTAGTTTTGAGCTTAGCCATTTTACTGAAAAGTAATTATGAATGAAAACTCACCCATGCATAAAAGGCATGTATGGTGAGGATCTGTTACAATCCCACGAGATCATAGACTCCAGGATACTACAGCTGATACAAACATTTCATTTCTCTCTTCTTGAACTGCTCTTTTGTGCTTCTCTTTCTCCTAATATGGGTTTTGTTTGTTTGGTTGGTGGTTTTTCATTATTACAACCTAAGCCTAAATCTCACATTATCGCCATCTGGTGGAAGAAATTTAAAATTGCCAATCTGTGTGTACCAAAATTACTTGGAAGGAAAGCCTATCTGTCCTCCATCCATCCATCCATCCATCCATCCATCCATCCATCCATCCATCCATTTTTTTATTTACTCATTTATACATCAAACATTCATTTAGTGTCAACTATGTTTGAGATGCTTTGCTAGGTGGATGAAATTCATCTTGAAATAAACGCACGTAACTGTTATTTCCCCCCCTTTGTCCCAGGCTTCGTCCTATCGGTGCTCAAACAGCATTATCACTTGTAGGTTCAAGGAGTAGACAGAAGCCCAAACTTGGAAAGTACATTTCTTGGTTCTTATTTCAAGCATTTAGCAGTAGTATAAACTATTGTTTGCTTATGTCTAATCAGCTTGGATAACAGTTCCTACAAAAATCTTGAAAAACGAACTCTTAATCTCAAGGTTTGTGTTTATGTGCTAAAGATCACAGATGGCAGGTGTAATATAATGTAGCAAGGCCTTTAAAGTGAAAATTTCAACAGCATTTCATCATCTATAATGCATTTTCTGCTGTGAGCATGTTATACTTCTAGTTGTCAGAGAATAAAAATCTATAATGACTGCCCAGAAAGAACTTAGACTATAAGGGAAAAAACTAAGTTATTTAGCACCAGTTCCCATTGACTTGTGTCTTTCAGCTGGTATCATTTGTACATAAAAACTTATATAGCATCTAAAACTGATATGGAATATCTTTGGCACTTGTGCTACTGCTCCCTTCACCTGTCACATGGTAGACATCCTTAATCAGATCATGGTGTTCTTTCTTGTTGAGCGAAACTCAGCCTCACTCTCATCAACACAGCATCCCGTGCAAGCATTGTCAGTCAGTTAGAGTTGGCGAGAGATGGCATCTATTTCCCCTCTGTGGCCTGCTTGTCTTTGCCAAGTTCTGCATTAAAACCTAAAGATATATAGAGGAATAGGAAGCACTCTTTGCCCTCAAAGAATTCAGAGTACAGTTAGGAAGGTGGATTTAAACCAGCAACAGTGGTGTAATATAATTGGTGTTATAATAGTGATATTTGTAAAGTACTATGGGAATCTAGAAGCCAGAATCAGGTACTCTGCTCAGGGAGCAATAATAGTGGTTATAAGAGAACTACCTAATATTTATTAAGGACAAGCACTGAGTTAGGCACTTTAGATGGATAATGTTATTTAATCTTTCTACTAATGCTATGATGGGATTATTATTAACCCCATTTTATAGATGAGTAAAGTGAGGCACGGAGATACTAAGTGATAGGAGTGGGATTGGAACTGAGGAAGTCTGCCTTTAGAGCCCACTGCCAGAACTACTGTGCAGAGATACACAGCTCTGAATTCAGATCTGGAATTCAAGAAAATGGGGTGTGTGTGTGTGTGTGTGTGTGTGTGTGTGTAGTTGGACTCTTCTATAGATGATGCTTGAAGCAGGTAGTAAAAGAGATCATCCAGCGAGAATATGTACAATTGGAAATAAAGAGAGCCAAATATAGTACCCTGAGACACATCGGAATTTTAAATAGTAAGTAGAAGACAAGAGGTGGTCTCCAGATGGCACAGAAGAATCAAAAGGAAAGGCTATCACATAAGCCAAAGGAGGAGACTTTTCCAGCTGGAAGTAGTGACTAAAACTGTCAAATGTGCCTGGCTGGGTGTGGCTCAGCAGTTGAGCATGGACCTAGGATCCAGGCGATTGGGGTTTGACACCGGGTCAGGGCACATGCCCGGGTTGCGGGCTCGGTCCCCAGTAGGGGGCGTGCAGGAGGCAGCCGATCAATGACTCTCTCATCATTGATGTTTCTATCTCTCTCTCCCTCCCTCTCCTTTCCTCTCTCTAAAATCAATAAAGATATATTTTTAAAAAATTGTCAAACGCTTCAGAATCAACATGTAGAATGAAAATTGATAAAAGGCAGTAAAATAAGCAGTTTAGAAGGTCATTGCTGACTTTAGACTAGAGATTCTCCACCTGGGCTGGACATTAAAATTACCTGGGCATTTTACAAATCCCAGTGTCGAGACTGCTCCTCAGGCCAATAGATCAGAATTTCCAAAGGCGGGTCCCAGCCGTTTTCCAGATGATCTCAGGGGATTCCAGTGTGCATCAAAGATGGAGATTCGCTGCCTTAGAGAAAGATATCAAGTCATGAGGATTTGAAGAATGAATGCAAGTGCACGTAGTGACTGGAATAAGGCTCCGCTGGGAAATGTTTCAGGATCTTGGGTGGAAGGAAAGGCTTTGAAGGGTTCAGTGCATTCCCTGAGACAGAAGGCAAGTTCCCAAAGGAAATGGCAAGCGTCGGCGTTCATGTCTCGCTGATCTCAATTTTCTTGGATACAGAAGAGACAGGGTTACCTTCTGGAAGTGTGGATCGAGTCAAGAGCCTCAGATAAGTAAGAGAGGTTTTGGACCGGGCCAAGATAGAGTTGCACGTACATGTATCTGGAGCGCAGGTGAGGCGGGACTGACGATGGAGGTGGAATAGTAATGACAGTAAATATGATTGACCATTATGTGTCAAGTACTCTGCTGGATGGCTATGGATCGTTTTTATTTAGCCCTTATCATAACGGTGGTGTTGAGGTAATCATCATGACCCCTGTTTTGTAGAGTTACACAGCTGGAGTAAATAGCAGAGCTAAAATATAAATCCGTGTCTCCCTGATGAAGGCCTGTATTCTTTCCCCTACATGATCAGGGGCAGCTCCAGTGGATAATGTCCACGCTGTGCTTCGAGCTTTAAATATTCATTCTCATTTGGAAAATGTGGTTTCCAATCACAGTTGAATGCCAAACTGAAATTGGAAATTCGATCTTTTGGGGGGTGCCACTCCGTCACAGATTTAATGGAGATAGGCTGTGTACTTTGTGTGTTAAGATTTATTCTTCTAATGTAAAAGGGACTCTGGGCTCTCCTGCTTATTTTGACCAGTGATCATTCTAAAACACAAATCAGATCATACCATTCTTCGGAAAACCTTTCAATGCCTCCTAATGCTCAGAGGAATGGTCCTTCGCGGTGGGGTACAGAGGAGGGGACACTACTAAACGCTTTGAGAATCTGATCAAAGCTCTGAATCTTCTTTTCAGAAAAAAAATGCACATATGACAATATTTGTCATACATTTCAAGGGATTCAAGAAGTCCTTGAAGTCCTTCTGCATCCATGGACCATAGGTTAAGTTTCTCTACTAAGGGGATTGCATCTCCTCTTAGCCATGAAACTTAGGTCTTCTAAGATTTAGCACTAAAAGGAAAAGGCATTGGGGCTGAGAGGCTGCCACATAGTAAACCCAGCCCCTGAATTTCAACTTGCCTTGGCATTATGTCACCTTGATTTACTACTATCCACATCAAATAGGAGGTTTTCCACACAGTGCTAAATCCACAGATGGTCTGGATTTTGTTTCTAACAAGGGAGGCAATATTTCTTTATATAGACATTTATACAACACACCCCTACATACAAATGATACTTTCAAGTCATGCTGATGTGAGCATAAATTAGGAACCCAGTTTTGGAGAAAGGAAGGGAGCCATATAGGTGGGAAAATGGAGGGAAGGTATTTTCAGTGATGCCGTCCAGAAGTTGCACCTCCAAGCATCCTTTTCAATGTCATCATTTCTAGAAAACTTCCCTTTTCCTCTTCTTCAGTTAGTGACCGTCACAAGTTGTCACTTGTTAAATATCTATTCAATATCAAATGATGGGATTCACTAAAATTTGGTGGAAATAATTTAGGAAATAGATTCTTAAAACTAACTTTGTGAAAAAATACCTGGTTGCCACTAATTGTAGACATATTACAAAAGTGTGGTTTTACCCTTGAACCAGCTCTCTTCTTGCTGATGATATTCTTTATCTGGGAATAGCTAGGTCACTTTCTCAGTTCTTTGCCTGCGCTGCTGCTTAGGCGACATGGCCTTCTGCTCTCAGTCTGAAACTATCTCTTGCCTCTGGAACTCATTCCATTTCTACTGTCTATCCCTGAGTTCACTTTGCTTCATACTGTGTTTAGCACTTTCATGCTTCATCCTAAATCTAGATTAAAACCTACACCATAGCATGGGGAACAATTCTAGTGTTCTCTCCTTTTAAAAAAAGATATATCTTCATTGATTTCAGAGAGAGGAAGGGAAAGGGAGAGAGAGAGAGAGAGAGAGAGAGAGAGAGAGAGAGAGAAACACCACTGATGAGAGAGTCATGGATCGGCTGCCTCCCGCACGCCCCCTGCTGGGGATCGAGCCCGCAACCGGGGCCTGTGCCCTGACCGGGAATCGAACCGCGATCTCCTGGATGCTAGACCAACACTCAACTACTGAGCCACGCTGGCCGGGCTGATGTTCTCTTCTTAAATAACCCTTTACTCAGTGGAGTTGCGTATTTTCCTTTGAGGAATGAAGAGACTGGCTCCTGGCTAAGTTTCACAGAGATGACTATGCCCTGGGAAACAAAACAGCTCTTCTCTGTTGGGTACATGATTTGATTTCTCTCTTTGAATTGCTTCAGCTCCAGGGCAGGATCAAGGGGGTATATGGGCCTGGGATTAGGAAGACTAGGGGGAAAAGAGCATCATTCTTTTCCTTTTAACTCTTTAGGGCCCATTTATTATATGGTTAACACAAAAGCCAGGCAAGGCCTTAGTCAGATGATTGGAATGACAAACACAGTGGCTAACGAGGCTGAAGCGGAGCAACTATTGCAGATGGATAAAAAAGGGAGGCTGGTGAAATAGAGAAGAAAGCAGATGTTAAACCTAAGAAGTCTAGTGAAGGGGCATGGATTCCGTTCAACAGGTTCTCTGTGGCATGTTGAAGTGTTTTAGTTCATAGAGGTGACTGAGAGTGCCTCCATGTTACATGTTGATTCGGTTTTATTACCAAGATTTGAGCAAGAGTCAGAATTGGCCTTTCAAAATGTAGCTTTCTATTCATGTGAGCAGTCAAAAGCAGTTTTAAATATCTGCAAAGGCATGACTGTGAGCTATTGCCAACATGTCCTGTCAGGAAACCGTCCTGTCAGGAAACTGTTCTGCTGTTCTGCTCACCTGCGATGCAGAGCTAGTTCCATATACAAATAGGATCTATTTATTTTCAGCACTCTTCTTTCTCATTATAATTCTGCAAAGGTCTAGAGGTGACAGAAGATAAATCTTGAATCCCCTGGAACCTTGGAAACATTCTCATTTGAAGCCTTTATACCAAAAGCTGAGAATCCTGCCATCTTGTCAGTATAAACTGAACCATATGCAGTGCTATTTTGATGCCAGTCATTCCTGTAACACATGAAGTATTTAATTTTATTACTCTTGGGTTTTAACTGTTTGAGCAAATGACCTCTAGTGTCTTTTATGTCATGTAAGAAAGCGGTTAGAAAGGAGCTCAAAGGCAAAAAAGAAAAATTAATCAGGACATGCCTAAACCTTTTATAGAATTTAAAGGTTCGAGTTAAGATTCATTTCTCTGTCTTCAGCTGAGACATTTACAAGGCTCCCCTACTAAAGTCCAATTATGTCTCCTCATTAATGGTTCAAGTCCAGAGTTTGAAGAACAATTTAAAAAAATTATCACACTGACATACAACCAGGCTGAATGCTAACGTGGCTCAAATTAATCAGTAAATATGGCCCCAGATCACCTGTGCAAATTGGAAAATAAGTAATCTATGGTTTTGAAAAATGGGACAGTCACAAGAAAGGCAGAATTTTACTGTATGTTTATATATATACATATACACATTTATTTCATATATTTTGTGCCCAACATCATTTATATATATAATTTCTATTTTATAATTTTGTATTTATAATTTATACATATGTATATTTATCTATATAATTTAAAGAAACATGAGGTGGATCAATTTTTAATGGAATTGCTCTGTAAATTTTTTTTCTATTGATTATATTTTCTTAAACAAGACATACTTGTATGTAATAATGGAGAACCACTTCAGAAGAGAAGCTATATGGAGCAACATCTAAAATTCATACAGGGATGCTCCTGCCTCCTGTTTCCCCTGTAGGTTCCCACCCCACATGCCCTAAGCCCCGCACATGCTCAGCAAGTGTTAGTGGCTGGCAAGCTATGTGTTTTTCAATTATTTCCCCCAGACACTTGCATAGATAGCAATTCAACTGACTTCTGAAGCATCATAACTAACACACAGCCAAGGCCATCAGTCAGCATATTCTTTCCAATCCTCGCTATGATTGGCAAGGCCGGTGTATCTGGTCAATGGACCATGGAACATATCTAATCAATTTGACTTAAAATACAATTGAGCTGGCTGTGCCAGCTTTCATGCTTTTGGAAATAACTTCAGAGCCTGGAACAGTATTTGGCACATAATAGGTGTTCAATGAATATTCATTGAACAAATGAATTTATTGAATGTATAGCACTTAACATTCTCTTCTCATAAATTAAATTTATAAGAGGCTCAGATTTGAACACTGGCCACCTTGATGCTATACAATTGGCCCTTTAACAACACAGGTTTAAACTGTGTGGGTCCACTTACACACGGATTTTTTTTCAGTAAATAATGTAAATGTATTTTCTCTTCCTTATGGTTGGTTTTCGTAGCATTTTCTGTTCTGTAGCTAACTTTATTATAAGAATACAGTATATAATACATATAGCATATAAAATATGTGTTAATGGACTGTTTATGCCTTCAGTAGGGCTTCCTGTCAACAGTAGGCTATTGGGGGAGTCAAAAGTTATAGATTTTCTTTATTTAAAAAAAAAAAGATCTTTAATGTTGAAAGTATTACAGATGTCCCCTTTTCCCCTATTGACCCCTCCACCCCGCCCCCACCCCCTCAGGCCTACAGCACTATTGTCTGTTTCCATGGGTTAACATATGGGCATATAAATTCTTTGGTTACATGGATTCGCTACTGTGTAAGGGGTCAGCACACCTAACCCCCACGTTGTTCAAGGGTCAACTTTTATACTTTTATAGAAAAGTATTTGATAGTTTTTGTGTATGAGGCTTCGTTTGAATGGTTCATACTCTTTAGCACACCATAAAAAACAAGTCTAAATAAAATGATGATGCAATTAAGTGTAAGTTCAAACCCTTTTGCAGTTAACAACAGTTAGCCTAAAATTCATTGACGAAAAGCTTTTTAAAATGTATGCCCCCTTTCATTCCATGCCTTCGTGTGGAGAGTTGGATTTGGCTGTGGAATTGGTTTAGGCCTTTATGGGTTATGCAGGAGGTGTTTATTCTGACCATTCACTTCCACTTTTACTGTATTAGACTATAGCTATAGAAGCCATCGAAGAACAGACTCGGCGTAAAAATAGAGAACCTGAAAGCTTGGAGGTGGCTTTATATTGTTAAATAGTTGGCTCCTTCTTACCAATACCAGCTGCCAGTGGTGAGCGGAAAGGGAGCTGTTCCAATCCAATGAGGCTCCCTATTATTTAGAGTTTTGTTAACGCAGTTATGGTATACCAGTAAGATGATCTGAAATGCATATTCACAACCTTTGTTTGCACGGATTTGGCATTGTGGGGTTGAAATTTATATTCCAACATAAAGTTTGGAGCTTCTGCTACTAGAATTGTGCCTTCGTATGAATACTGTGAAGGTTGGACCTGTGATCGGATTCAGCAAGAGTGCCACCCAAAGTTACCATCTTAACAGACTGAACAGATCCTCATAAGTCATTCTCTTGATAAAACTCTTGAGCGTTTGCTAAAATAACACTTTCCGAAAAAGCTTTCAAAAGGAGCACAATTAGCAGTGTCTCAGGTTCCAAACCAAAGGTCAAAACACTTAAAATTGAATCGCAAGGCTGCCTAGAACCATCAGAGAACATGCCTTGAGGCAGGACCACACCAAACCTACCCGTCTGCGAATTACATGAAATTTGATTCTATTCACTCCCATCACCAAGCTTTGGTGGTAGCAGGATGTGTTCACTTTGCCCTCCCTACCTTAATAGAGCAATTCTAAGTTTTCATCCTACATACCCTTAAGTTTCCCAGAGTTCAGCCCAGTAATCACCATTTTCCAGAGGAAGCATGCAATACGTATTGTTGGTCATTTATTTTGAAGGCATCAAGAAATTTCTACCATTTTCTAGTGTTTGCCAGTGCTTACTGCTAAATGTATTTTACCAAAATTCCACAAGTAGCACTTCAAGCCCCTCACCCCTTGTCCTGCCCTTGAAGACCCTGGAGTATAGCAAGACACCATTAACCAGTATCTGGGCACTTTTATGTAGTGCAGTATTTTGCACACTGTGTGCCAGGCACTTAACAGATATTAATAAATTGAATGAAAAAGTTGCGTATCTTTGTACTGATGTATTTGTTGGCGAATTATTCTGGGTGGTATAATAGAAAGAGTACTGAACTAGCAGCAGTGAGTTCAAATTGCTCTTTTACTTAATAGCCTAGCACAGTGCCATCACCAAGTAAGTGATTAGTAAATACTTCCTGAACGAACGAATGAATGAATGAATGAATGAATGAATGAATGAATGAATGAATGAATGAATGGAGCTGAATGGAATGGAATTGGATGAAGCCTTGGGCACCCTCTCCCCTCTAACTCTCTCAGGGATTTCTCTCACCTTCCAACCTGCCTCGAACAGGACTCCTCTGAAGCCGCTGTTTCTCCATCAGCCTCTGACGGAGCCTACGCTTCACTGTGCCACAAACCTCAGTCCCCACTACAGCGCTAAAACTCTTTACTTTTATGTTAAAAAACAACAAACATCAATAAAACAAAAACAGAACAAAAGAACCCCTGCTCCTCTGTGGGGTGCACTATTCAGCTGTGGATCTCCATCTAGGCACCCCCCACTCTGGAAAGCCTGCCTTGATCCTGTGCAGTCCTGCCTGGCTGCCCTACTATGTGCTCCTTCAATGCTCTGGAGATATTCCCATCACAGTACCAATCACCCTTAATTGTAACTGACCCTTAACTCTTTTGTTTCTCCAACTGAACTGTAAACTTCCTGAGGGCAGAGACTGTCTTTCTTTTTCACTCTTAAAATCCTATCACACAGTAAGTGCTCAAAAATATATATTTTTTTTTTCTTTCAACAAGATAACTTTGGCAAGGTTTTGTTTCCTCTTATGTAAAGCGAAGATTCTATTTCCTTACCGGGGATCGACTGAGGATCAAGTGAGATTGTATACATAAATCATTCTGAAAACTGCTGGGATACAAATATTATTCCCAGTTGTCAAATCCTTTCACAGTGACTTCAACTCACAGAATGCCAATTACAGCCGTTTTCAGAGAGTGATTTCCTGCTCATCCGTAGGATCTAGGAAACGGTGTCACTGGAAGTAACATGAAAATGAATGAAGGAGAACTTGATGCTTGGGGATAAAGGAGCTTCCCATGTCCAGAGCCAAGCTGATCTCATTGAAGAGTGTAAGTTTCCATGCACTTGCTCTATGATTAGCTATATGGATGAGCAATAGTGGAAACGGGCTTAACAAACTTTGTAGCCCTGTCAAAGCGAACAGAGTACAAGACCTTCAATTAATCTGCTGAATAACACCAGAGAATGGTTTTAAGTTCAAATCTTCTCAAGGATGGCTCTCCTGAATTTGACATGATTAATGCCAGATAATAAAAGTTTTAAATCCTAAAAGAGTATTGATAAAAATCAAATTCCTCACACCCACCATTTTTGGTATAGCAGTCATGCGCATTAACCAGTTGGATTAGAAGAGTTTTACTATTCTGTAATCTGCCAAAAGCAGGTTGGCTTTTGTTATATTGTAGGTCTTTGAAAACTCTGTCCAAAGTGGTTTTCAGCATCAGAACATGTACTCCCAGTAAGGCCGGCTGATGGCATTGACCTCAAGGGTGGGGTTTTAGTGACCCTTCAATAGCAGATGAAACTTATTCTTTTTTTTTTTTTTAAATATATCTTTATTGATCTCAGAGAGAGGAAAGGAGAGGGAGAGAGAGAGAGAGAGAGACAGAAACATCAATGATGAGAGAGTCATTGATCAAGCCCACAACCTGGGCCTGTGCCCCGACCGGGAATCGAACCCCGATCACCTGGATCCTAGGTCGACGCTCAACCTCTGAGCCACACCGGCAGGGGGGAACTTATTCTTTTGGATTCTTCATCACCTACTGTTGCCTTCGTGCCACAAACCCATTGGAAAGGTTTTATGATCCAATCTCATTTCAGTTACTATCATTGCACACCCATATTTATTCAAATTTCTCTACCTCCTCATGGGTCTGTTATGCTGGGAATGCTCAGGAACTGTTAAAAATTGAGCAAATTAACCTGAACGCTGTCCTTTATTGGTCGTATCTAGGAAGCACATTGTATTGATGTTATAGTTTGAAGCAATGGAAATATTGCTCTTTAGTTTATTCTCTTCATTATCTTGTAACTAAGCATCCACTGGATTATTTTTACAATTTAGGCTACTCGGAGTGAGAATGGGAGAGTTTCTAATCTTCTGGGGGATTTTTTTTCTCCCTTGAAAGGTTATGATAACTAGATTTGGTAGCACATAAAAAGCCCAAATCAATATTGCCATTGACTTTATCCACATAAGAAGCTTAACTTCATAGGTGACTTCTGAACAGCTGAAACAAAACAGAAGTCAGTCTCTGGTGAGTTCCCAGATTTAAAACAAGGTTGAAAGCTGATGCAGAAGAATGCTTCTAGACTAACAAATACAACAGGGTGGGACCTTGTAAACAATTAGATTTCAGCAAATACATCCTATGCTTTCCATTTTGAAGAATAATAAGAGCTAATATTTATTACGTATCAGACACTCACTGTGCTGAGCACGATCTCTTTTAACCTTTAAAAACACCCTGTGACAGTTAGACACACTTATAATCCCCAGTTTACAGGTGATAAAATTGAGACTTAGAGAGGGAGGTTAATTTTCCCAAGAAACACATCTAGTAAGTGGCCCAGTTGAGACTTTTTCATGACTTTCAAGTTGAGACTTCCAAGTTGAGACTTCCTCAATATATAATACTCATCAGACATAGTAGTTGATGTTCAACGTTCAAATGGGTCTTAAATGGTAGATGTTGCTCCTTACGTGCTATTAGAAATATCTGTATGGTTTTCCTAGATGTAGGGAAATACCCTGAGCCTTCTGCACTTTTATGTTGGAACCCGCTTTGATTAACACCAGGCAAGTATCTTTTCCCAGATGGCTGTACAAGACTAAAGTGTATGCCATGGCCGTGGGGCAGTGCTTTTTTCTTTATCAGAACAGCTATTAGGGTGAAGGTCAAAATCTTGACCTTATTCTTTCTAATGTAATTCACTCACTACCTAAATTAACCGAGCCAGAGGTAATGCACTCATTGATAACCAATCTATTCCAAGGCCTTCAGTTGAACAGCCTTTCTTCCTTCGTAATTCATACCATCTGACTTCTGTTTTTTCCTTCCTTCTGCTTCATTAAAGTGGTCTGTCAATATTCAACTATTAGCAGGTATTTTTCAGTGTCTGATTGTTGCATCACGGTCTTCATTTCATTCTCTACTAATATCTACAGAGAATCCAACATTTAGATTAACATTTTTTTCTAACATCTAAGCCTTACAGTGCCTTGACGTTCTTAACAAATGCTCCAACCAAGATCACCAAGGCCTCCACTTTGCTAAATTCCATGGTCAATTCTTAGTGTCATGTTGACCTTCTAGCAGCTTTTGACACCGTTGATCACTTCTTCTGCTGCACTTCATGTTCCGGATAGTATGTTTTTCGACGTCTCCTCCTATCCCATTGACCATTCCTTTTGAGACACTCTCTGATTCTTTGTTGGATCTTATCTTCCCAACCATGAAACATGGGAGGGCCTGAGGGCCCGGCCTGAGGACCCAGCCTGAGGACTTCTCTTATCTTTGACAAACTTCATCCCCTGGTCATATGATCTTGTCTCATGATGTTAATACCATTTACATGCTGAAAAAAAAATGTACAGCTCTAGCTTTGACCTGTCTCCTCAAGTTCAGATTTATATATCCAACTGGCTATTTTTTATCTCCCCTCGGATGGCTGATGAATATCAAATGGAACGTATTGGTATCAGACACCTCTTGTGCCCTAGCTCACATTCTCTCATGTTACCTTTTTATTCCAGCTGTTGCTGCAATTACTAGCTATTGGCATATGCATAACACTTCTTCTCAGCTGCACCAGGTATCTCTTATTTTCTGCCTTTTCTTCTACCTTTATGTGGAACGCCTGTAGCAACTCACTCAACCATCCTGAGGCATGTGCAAACCTGGACGTGCGAGAGAGTTAGCACACCATGGGACAACTCTTGACCTGTAAGAGGTGGAAAGCCAGTCATGAGGGCCTCCCTCTTCTGAGTTCAAGCAGACAATCTTCCAGGCATTTTCCAAGCTCCCCAGAGGGTTCCCAGTAAGATTAAGCTTCAGTTGCCCATACCCGTGACAACTAAAAAAATTCACCCTTGGATTCATTTTCCTTACTTCTCTATTTAACTTTTACTGGTCCTCCAGTCCTATTTTTGGAATCACTTCCCAAACTTCACTCCCTGTCCATAGTCCCTTGTCTCAGGTTCTGCTTTTTGGGAAACCGAATTGAGACAATTTTCAACTCCTGATCCTCACTCCAAAACTGGCCCCTCTTTCAACCTTCTCCATCGCAGATTATGGCAACTCTTCTGTCCAGGTCCTCTTATCAAAAATCTTGGTGTAATCCATAACCTTATCCACTTTATCAGCAACCCTTGTCATCTTTACCTTTAAAATATATTCAAAATCTGATTAATTCTTCCCACGTTGTCTGCTACTACCCTGGTCCAGGCCACTATCATTTCTCATTGATTTTTGCAGGAGCCTTCTAAACCTGTCTTCCTGCTTCTGCCCTTGTACTCCAGCAATGTATTCTCAATACAATAGCAGAGTGATACTTTTGAAACCTAAGGCAAATCATCTCCCCCCCCCCCCAATCAGAGCCTGCATTGGCTTCCCATCACATTCAGAACACAGGAATCTACATAATGTGTCCTGCTTTACACTGTGACCCCATCTCCTACTTTGAACTCCTTTTGTCCTGCTAAAACCACATTGTTTCTCAAACAATACAGGCACAGTTCTGCCCCAGGGCCTTTGCAATTACTATTGTCTCTGCCTGGAATGTTTCTCGTTTTCATAGCTACCAGGCTTGGTCTCTCACCTGATACAGGTTCTTAGTCAAATGTCATCTTTTCAGTGAGCCATTCCCTGGCTAAGCTATTGAAAATTACAATCCTTCCCCCACACACACAATCCCTCTGCCTTTTTTACTCCATAATTCTTATCACTTAGGTGACTTAGGTAAAACTGTCTAAAGTACGACATTTTTTAGAGTAAAAGTGTGCACTAGGAGTAATCACACTAGGACCACAGGTATAAACCAGGACTGTCCGAGACATTACGCTTCCTCTGCCATCTGACTCTATTACTTATTTTTATTTATACTTCATAAATTTACTTATAATTACCATGTATGTAATATATACTTACCATTCTGTAATATATATTTATTTGTACATATTATGAGAATAGGGATTATTGCCTGTTTTATTCTCTGCCTAGTCCCAGTACTTAGAACAGTGCCTGGAACACGTTAAGCAGCTCACAACTATTTATGGAATTAACGTAAATGCACTAGAATAGTGTCTGGCACATAAGTAGCGCTCAGTGAATATTAGTTATTGTTATCAATGCTTATTAATATTATTTATCATCAAACAGCGATTGATTTAGCTCTGACTCAGAATGGTGTGTCTTGGGGTGGCTTTGCTCTATTTTACTAATTCCTTAGTAATATTTTATGGGCTACCTGCAGAGAGATGCTTGCGATTGCCAAGTAATTTTTACTGAAATGGTCTGCTCGCTCCTCCAGTTTTTTAATCAAGATGCCTAATAGTTGAATGACTTGCAATCTTTTGTGATTTATGACATCTTAATGAATTGTTCTTTGCACACCAGGACAGATTAAAATATTAGCTGGTGCAGTCTTGAAGTTGGTATTTTAATACATTGGATTGACTCAATGCAAGTCCAGCTGTGAACATTTTTGAAACAATGCTTAAACCTTCTCCTTGTACTAACAAGTAGCATATCTCCTGTACGCTTGATCCAGTTGGAGAATGTGGCCCACAAATATCTTAGAAGAGCGATTTTGAGTTCTTTAAGTAGAATTCTAGAAATGCAAATTTAGATAATTGTAATGATCAATCATTTACTGGTATGTTAATTTCTTAATGCATTCAATTTATCAGCTGCAGGTTTTTTCCTGATTGTAAAGAAGCAACGCTTAATTCTCTTTTTACTGAGTAATTGTGGGGAATAATACTTCTGGCAGTTGACAAAGGGACTCACACGGCTTGCTTCAGTCCCATTCAAGGCATAGGTAAATAATAAACGTAAACAATTCGTAGGAAGGGGAAGCATAATTAACAGCAATCTTATGAATGTCTGCCTCCTCTTGCGAAAATCCTCGTAAGCTATGGCATGAGCTTGCGGTTTTCTTTGGATGAGAAGTAACTTGTTAGCTAATCAGTGTCTAATTCCAAATGCTCCTTAAACGTTAAAAAATTGACATTAGCCAATTAGATAATTCAATTGGACAAGCATTTGTAGAGCATTGACTATTCAAAGAATTTCCTTTTGGTCACAGGCACAGATAAAATACAGCAGCATTCCTTTGTAAAGCTGGTGTTTCGAAGCATAAGTGGTGGCCTTTGAATTTTGGCTTTGTCTTACCGAGCCTTTATAGTTGAAGTCACAGGAATTTCTCTACAATACATCTGTAGCCTTATAATTGTGGGCTGTGTTATAACAGGTTTGCGCTTTATTGAGGTAGAATGGTTGCATTGAAAGTTCACTTGTTAAGTTCTTTCATTTTAATACTGAATTCCACGCTGAGAAGCCTTGTCGTCTAACCTTTTGTGCAGAGAGTGTCCCTTATTCCCATTCGCCCCCCTTTGGATGGCCTCGACTATATTGTCTACCAGAAAGATCGCATCACTGGGTCAAGACACATGCTTTCAATTTTTCTTCCTTCACTCGCTGAATGACCTTAGGTCTTCTTTTAACTGTCTTTACTAGAGTATTAATAGTCACCTGGGGTCTTATGGCACAGTTAATCAAAGTCCTAAAAATAATTTGAAATGGGCAGCCCTCCCTCTGCCTCTAGAGAGAATCTTTGAACCAAAGAAGAAAAGTAAAATGGAAAGGGAGATTTGCTAAGATAATCAACAATACCTCTGTGTGATGATTTCCTTTTGGGCGCTGGCCTGTATGATCTTCCTTAGCCTCCTAAAACAGACATACTCGGCTAATTTCCGAGATGATTCTTTATAATCCCTCATATGAAGAGCAGACCTCAGAAAGGGACAAGACTGACATCTATGTGAAAGGAAAGCAATAAGCCCGTGATATTTCTGTATGTTGCCCGGGAAGAGTCCAGAAATGGCCTCCAACACATGCTAACCACACAGCAGCAGGCTTGGTCTGCGTGCAGACGCGGCTCAGAAGAAGTCATTGGACTCTAGCAATATCCCAATGGTTACGAGACGTCAGGTGAGAATTTAATTTTCCTCTAAATTACATTGCCATCTCTTTTTCTCCTCTGCTTTTACCCCTCTGTCCAATATGATTGCAAGTATTTAGTGACTTCCTGTTGCCATTAATAGACTGCTACTTAGTTAATTACAGCTTTGTCAAAATGACTTTGAAAAATCCAAAGGTACATTTTTTACCTATTCATAGTGAGCCCAGTAGAGGAAAAATCTTCAAGGTGGACTTTGGTGCGCTTTTAAGTAATTCCTTTACATTGGGAAGGATTTTATAACGTGTGGTTTCTGTTGGCAACATGTGGGCATATTGGAGGCGTGAAGGGCACATCGAAGGTAACCAGTTAGAAAGACACTGCAGTGATCTACAGACGGAGATGCTGAGGGGCTTAACTCACCATTGACCGTCTGATTAAAGGAAAGGAGACACACATAGGAGAGAATTCAGAATTGGCAGGATTTAGGGGCTGGCTGGATGTAGATGACGGAAGGGAAAAAGGAATGAACATTTTCATCTCTGGTAAGTCAGTGAAAAGGGGTGTTAGCAATCAAGGTAGGACAGTAAGAAAGGCAGAGTTTTAGATTAAAAAACAAGTTCTCTTTTAAACATGACTTTGTAGGGACTGAAGGTTTTCCAGGTAGAAATATCTAGTATGAAGTTAGATATATGTACTTGGAGTAGTGATGCTAGAAGATGAGTTTGGGAGATGTTGTGTAACTAATACATGATATTAGTGATCACACAGAAAGAACACATAGGGTGAGGAGAACACAGGAAAAAGGAAGGAATGGACAGAATCATGCTGCACACTAACATTTAAAGGACTGGCAGGAAGAGAAGCCCAGGAAAAATGCTGAATGGTTAGAGAACTAGATGGAAAATCAAGACAAGGTAGTATTACAGAAGTCAAGAAAGAACAAAGAATCTAGAAAGAAGGGATAACAGTGTCATCTAGAGAGGAGCTCTAGGAAAGACTCTGAAATCTTTACCAGATTTGGCAATTAGGAGTTCATTGCTGACTTTAACCAAGAGGGTTTGTAATGTGGTAGTCCAAGCAGAAGGCAGATTCCAGTGGGTTGAGGAATGAGTGGAAAGGAAACAATTGGGGACATTAAGCATAAGCTTTTTTTTTTTTTTTTTTTTTTTTTGAGGTTCTACAGGAGTAAATTTTATTTTATTTTATTTTATTTATTTATTTATTTATTTATTTATTTATTTATTTATTTATTTATTTATTTTTTGTTTAAAATCTTACAGATGTCCCTTTTTCTCCCCAATGACCCGTTCCACCCCGCCCCCACCCCCCTCCCCAGTCCCTCTCCCCACCATTGTGCGTGTCCTTGGGTTGTGCATATACGCCTATAAATTCTTTGGTCACTCTCTTTTGATATGCTTGGCTGGGAAGGGAAAGAATGGTCCAGGGAAGGGGCAATAGCTGAAGGAGAACACAGGTTCCAGAAAGGAATTTTTGTTGTCTTGTTTGTTTTATGGATTTAAAAGAAACAACTTGAGCATGTAGGCGGGTCTGTACCTCTGTCAGTGGCAATAAATAAATCTTTCAAGTCTGAATGAATGAATGCGTGTTGCATATTGAATGAGGGAAAAAGACTAATGAAGAAATAAAATTTTAGGTGATAGGAAAGAGAGGTAATTTGTGATGGAGCAAAGTCCTGGAGAAAGCTTAAATGGATGAGATCCAGAATACAGTTGAAAGGTTTAGTCTCTGAAACATGAGAAAAGGAGGGATAATTGAAGTAGTTCACGATGTCTCATAACATCTGTTTTCTATAAGTGGGAGACATGTCATTTGCCAAGATTCAGTGAGAGAAAGCTGTGAGTAGAGTAAGAAAATTAGCAGAGTGATCAATTAAGACATAGATCAGACTAGGAACAAATATGCTAAGTGGTATTAGGGTTGCAAGGAAGGTTAACATGTAAATTTGGATCTTGGTTGTAAGTGATAGACAGTCAACTCCAACTTAAGCAAAAAGGGGGAAATTATTGGTTCAGGGAATTTTAGAAAAAAATGTTTTGAATGCAAACTTCAGAGAGGGCAAAGATATGGCTGACATCAGAATCAACTAGAGCTAGTGAATCGAATACTATCAGCATAGTTTAAATCTTGCTAGTGGTCTTTATATTTAAGCTTCATTTTCTTTTATGAAAGGCTTTCTCTGCAGAGTGAGAAATATGGCTGGTAAGGGCTTGTGAGCTTCTCCTCGTAAAGTTCTAGGCCCCTGAGAGAGCAAGATTCTGTTCTCTGAGCCCCACGTCCTAAAATACTAAGCAAGCAAGGACTGATTATTCCTGCTTGGTTCAGCTGCCTACTCCTGGATCCATCAGCCTTGATCAGGAGTGGGGTCTATGAAATATACCTTGATTGATAAAGCTCGGGCCAGGTGCTCACACAAGAACTGACCATCGGTGACAATTTATTACATCATTCAACAAATATTTATTGGGTGCATACAGTGCGCCAGGTCTTGCTCTAGGTGTTGGTGACATAGTGGTGAAAAACACAGATCTGGTCCCTACTTCGGGGAGCTGACACTCTACTAAAGGGAGATTGGTAATAAATAAAGAATATATTTCTGGCTAGTGGTATATTCTCTAAAGAAAGTAAAACAGGTTTATAGTAGAGAGTAACTACTGGTCGTGTCTACTTCAGACTGGATGGTCAGGGAAATCTGAAGAGTTGACACCGAGATCACAAGAAGAAGGCAGCTACTTGAAGAATTGGGTGAAGATCATTAGGCAGAAGGAAGAACAAATGGAAAAATCCTGAGCGGGGAATGAGCTTGGCATATTTAATGAACAGCGTGCAAGACTTTCTGTGAATTTCTGTGGTTGAACGTTAATGAGTAGAGTTGTGTGAAATGATGTCAAGGAAGTAAGTGGGCAGGAGCCAGATCACTACAGGACCTTGTAGGCCACAGTAAGGAATGTCCCGTTGGTGCTCCGGTCAGGCGTGGCTCAGCGGTTGAGCATCACCCTAGGATCTGGGAGATCGCGGTTCAATTTCCAGTCAGGACACAGGCCCTGGTTTCGGGCTGGATCCCCGGTTGGGGGCGTGCAGGAGGCAGCCGATCAATGACTCTCTCATCATTGATGTTTCTATCTCTCTCTCTCCTACTCCCTTCCTCTCTCTGAAATCAATAGATATATTAAAAAAAAAAAGAAAAAAAAAAGAAATGTCCTGTTGGGTTGGTCCACTTAAACCAAATGGCTGTTCCTGTAGGAACCATTTGGATGGAGGGTGATATTCCTAGGAAAGAGATATTAAATACAGTAATAAGAGGTTTATCAGTCCAGATGCAGGAACAGTGGAAACCTACATAGAACGTCTTCCAGGATGGACAGGGAAGGTCGAGTGGAAAGATGAAGGAGAAAGGAAAGGCAATGTTGCTGAGAGACTAGTTGGAGTGAGTGCTCCTGGATTAAAGACTGCCAGAGAAAAGAGCTGAAGTTAGGGTGGGACTGATAGGCTGGGAGACTCGAAAGAGGTCATCAGCCTTGTCGGTCTTTGTCAAGGTTGAAGGGTAGATTTTATGGCCATGAGAAGGTCCATAGGTACAAGGGTGGAATATCATTCTCAGAGTGGGATGTCCCAGCCAAAGTTGTTGTAATGCCCTTTCTTGTTCAGATGAATAATTATTTTGATGTATTTACATATATCCAATGTAGGTCCATGAATGCAGTGTTAGTATATCTAGTTTCCAGGAACTTGCTAAGTGTGTGTTCAAAATACCCTCTCTTTCCCCCCCTCCCTTTTTTACATGGCGATCCTTTCCATTGTTAAACATTGGCTTTTTTCCCAGGGATGGCACTGAAGAAGAAAATCAATGACATATCTAGCCAGCCGCCTTGGACCGAGTGGGCATTCAAATAGACTCCAAGGGCCAAGTACAGATGGTGATTTATTGTGCATACGACTCCCACAGAATGCCTTCACCTGAGCATTGATGTATATGCGATCACCTGGCAGAATGCTGCAATTTTACACTTTAGCCAAGAATCTGGGGAGAGATTGTGTTCACCACAAAAATCTACAAATGTTACTTCCTGTCCTTTTCAGTAATTCTACAGACTCTCAGTGTGCAGTCTTCTGCTTAAAGAAAAGAGATTTCAAAAAATAGTTCTTCCATTTTACCATATTTCTCACTATTGTCATGCCCGTGCGATTCCCGCTTCAGAACCAATTCAAATTTATTAAGCCATGGTCCTCTCCTGACTTGTAAATAGATGGAGTTGCTCGAGGCAAATCATTCCCTGTGGTTACTGTGAAAGTGAAAATTGTGGTAGTTCATCTGCACAGATCAGGGGCTTGCCCACTGTAAAGATCTTTTCTGAGCCCATGTTTAAGTGGTGCTGAAACAACCGATTGAAAGTTGCACGGTTTCCATAGGCCAGATCCTTGACATCTCGAAGGCAGGAAAACAGCGAGGGCACTGCTGAGTTTCTTCTCATTGAAAAGATTGAACGATCAGTTTGTCCTTATAATTGGAACTTCAGTTGAAATTGTAAAGATATTATTACCTTTAAGAGGGTAATTTTTAAATCTTTCTTTTTCTCTCTGGCCCAATAGTACCTCATTGCTATGATCTTTTGGAGATGGCACCCACGTCCAAACAGTTATGGGTGTACATTGTATATGCGTTTTATAATATTACGGAGAATGGGTTGTTCTGGTTTACCACTGAAATTGAATTACGTTTTTCTTTGTACCAACGTATATGGAGTTATATTGCAATGTATTTCCTTTAATATTTTGGCTAAATTTCACGGGGGAAAAAAAGTTAATCATTTTAATAGAAACACTGCGGACCACTCTTTAATGCAAACAATACACAGTCAAGATTAATAGTAGCTATAAATAAAAAGAAGCGGTAATAGTATTGATAAAAATCAGCACAGCAAATGAAAATGAGGAAGTTCGATAACAAATAATGCGCCGCAATGACATAGCCCATCGAGTCGCTATGTGAGGCGACATGAATAATAGGCCTTGAAGTCATTTACGTGCCTTGAAGTGCAATCAGCATCCCGGATGGTGAGCTGCTAGAGGGGTGAGCAAACTTGGTCCTTAGGGTGCTGAGCTTAGTCCCACCCCCAAGTTAAGTGGGAATATGCATTCGATGCCCCGTGCTAGTGTCACCTCTAAGGTGACTGCGACCATCATCGTTGGCTAACTTTCCAGTTCTCATCAGGGTTTTCCTTTCTTTTCTACATTGTCTCTGTCCTTCCTCGGGGAATTTCTCCGTTTGAATCTCACTGGGTTTCATAGTGGAAAAGCTCATGGCCTACGTCTGCTAAAATAGGCGAAGCACTGACATGAGCATCATTTATTTGCTGAGCATTGCAGTAGGCACTCTTGGAGCAAGGGAAGTAAATTTAAAATCTATGGACACCACCTTCCACGTATAGAGTCCTGTTTAGAGGCCCTTAAATAGAACTTAACCAAAAAATAAAAATAAACTGATAGTTCTATTTTTAATTGGACCTACCCATTTACGAGGGCATTGTTTCTCCATATAGATGATCATAGTTATTACTGATTTTATATTACTGCATCTTTTGTTGAATGAATGAGTAAATAGATGAATGTTTTTTAATGGTTTCTGTCAATATTTATGGACGGAGTGTGGTGGATAAGTGCCAGGTCCTTACACTGCATTTTGAGAATCATGACTAGCCACTAGAGATCTATTAATTAAGCATGCACTCCTCCCCCGATTAACTGTATTTTGGTTTTGCGCTGAACACAGCTTCATCATTATTTATCTCAGCCAGTGCCTATTATGCATATGCTTAGTATTCCATTCAAAAATAGAAAGGCAGAGCACCTATTCTGTGCCAGGCAGCTGAGGGTTATGGTAAATGAAACAAATACAGACTCTGCCTTCCTTAAGCTTATGGTCTCCTAGGGGAGACGGACAGACAGACAGTAGACGGTGCCGTGAGGGTAACCAACAGAGTGTAGTGTCAGAAGACGACAGGATAAATGTAGGGGCCTACTTCCTGCGCTCAGGGAAGGGGCATTTAAAGAATATTCTATAAACTGTTTCAGTGACTTTAAGGAGACCACTGATGAAGCCGGGGAGAACGGAAGAGACCAGACGTAGGGCTCTGTCGGCCCCGCTAAAGGTTTTAGTCTTGCTCTTAAGGGTAATGGGAAGATATCAATGGGTTTTAATCAGGGGTCGAGCGGGGTTTGCATATTGAAAAGACTCCTTTGGCTGTTGCTTGGATAATGACTGGGAAATACAAAGAAGAACGGCCTATGTGAGAGGTGGGGCTAGACAGAAGTGGAGTAAGTTGAGATCGATTTTGGAGGTACAACTATAGGGCTTTCTGTTTGAGTGGAGAGGGAGAGGGGAGAATGAAGAAAGAGTCTGCTTTCTGGCCGGAGCCACTGACGAGGGGAAGACTGAGAAATGAATGGGTTTCAGGCCTCAAACCAAGCATTCTGTTGCAGGCATTTTCACTTTGAGGCACCCACGATGTATCTAAGAATGTAAATAAGTAGTTTCATTCGCTAGGCAATGATGTAGCAAGTTCTAAAGATGACCTACAAGGATGGTTTGATAGCCATGCTGTGATGGATCTGACAAACATTTATTGGGTCTCTGCTGTGTGGCAGGTATTGTGCTAAGCACTTTGGAATACGAAGTCATAGTCACTGCCTGTAAAGAACTTATTATGACCTACTGAGGAGACTGAGTGAACACGGATAATTTCAAATCCAGTGTGATAAGAATAGTAGGAGGAGCATCTAACTCCAGTAGAGAGTTCGACGGGTCAGGGAAGGATTCCTGGAAGTTAGGATATCTGAGTCAAATTCAAAAGTAACATCTAGCCAGGCACAGAAGAGCCAAAGGCATCCCAGATTATCTTTATCAGAAAATGATTGTATCAATAATGCACTTAAGACAAGTTTACAACGGAACATTTTAATGTTTTTCTGACCACAGAATATTTTTATGACTGTACGATATGACTATTAAATATGTTCATGATATTAGAATCGTAGAAGTGAAAGAACTGTTAGAAATCATCTGGTACAGTCACCTGGTTTTACAGATGGGGAATTCGACACAGGGAGAAGCGACCTGTCCGAATAATCAGTTCCACTGTTGCTTTTTCGTTTTCAAATATACTAAGTATACTGTGACTGTGCAGCCTAAATGGTGCTCCAGAGCATGAATTTCACCCTCTGAATGGCCCACCTATTATGAGAGAGTATTTTATTCCCAGAGAGATTGGGCTGCACCCTGATTCTGCTCAGTTATTATTTCCCCCTTAATTCACAATGGAATTATGTGAGGCAGTCCTTCAATAAGTGGTATCTGCAATTAAACAGCCTGTTTAACATTATAGGGAGACAATGAATATATGTCTTTCAAAAGAATGATTGTGGTCACGTTTCCTTTTCCTCCTAAAACATTTGTAAGTCTCCATTTTCTCCCCCTGAACGTATCAGAGTTTGGAGAAGGATGGAAGAGCCGACCCCTCAAAATTCAGTTAAATTCGGGTGTCCCCTAGCCCTTTGTCTCTACCGCTCCTGGCCTTCGCCAGACTGGCTTTCTGTTTATCCGCCCCATTTATTTGTTTCCTGTTCTATCATCGTTCCCAGTGTACACTCCAGGAAAAGCAGCTCCTCACAGACCACACAGGCTGTAAGCAAAAAGAATACACAAGCAGGGAGGACCATTTTCCCTTCCCTGCAGTGCCAGGTGCAGTGAATGAACTGAGGGCTTTAGCAAAGGGGGCAAATTCTGCCACGACAATAATCGCAATGTCTTCAAACTCAAAGGAAAGAACCATATCGCAGGTCCTCACTAATGCAGATCAGTAGAGAAGAAGCTTATCTGAATGTTCAATTAGTAAAAATGCAGTTTTGTCGCTCTGAAATACAGAGAATTAGGCGCGCTCGTGTAATGCAAGTCCATGCAGTCTCTTTGTGGCATGATTATGGGCATATCTGACCCCCCCAAAGGAATCAGCTTAAATCTGATTAAAAAGCAAATTAATTATTTTCCCAATGGAATACTATGCAGCCATTAAAAAGGATATAGACATATATACAGAATAGTCTATGTCAAAAGTTTTCATATTTTATTTAAAATGTATTTTACACCCATATTACACACATGCACATACATTCCACTTTGATCCAAATATACAAACGCATGCACATGCACACAAACACATATATGTGTGTATATGCATAAAAGATACGCAAATATTCTTAATTGTTACCTCCAGGGGGCAGCACTTAGGAGCAGGAATAGAAGGAAGTGTCACTTTTCATCCTATCTTTTTATACTTTTGGAATGTTTACTGTGTGCAAGTATTCTTTTTTATAATAAATTAGTATGAGGTAACATGTGAAAATATTTCTGCGGAAAATATCTTGTGCAAAATGGTATACACAGTATATTATTCTCTCCTTTGTCCGCTGGCCTTTGGCCATTTTTGCTGCTCACTGCCAATTACACCTTCATGAGCGTGCGGGCAACTGGAAGGAAAGGTGAAATACAAAGTGGTTAATCCTCCTGCCTCCAGGACCAGAATCTGGGAAGGGGACTCCATGAAAACCAGAGGTTAATTTTCTCTACTACTAAGGCATGGATAAGCAAGAGTTGGAACTATAGAGTTGGAGGATTTGGTTTTAAGATTACTCCTGGGGTTATTTTTAAATAGAATTTATGATTGATTTGAATGTGAATTCACCAAGTATAGTGACTTTATTGTGGAACGGTTTCAGAGGCCCCTCTTGGGATTTTTTTTACTCTCACACTGATTGTGATCTTAAGCCCAAGTATGCAGAGATGCCTGAAATTTAATTAAAGTAAAAATTTCAAATGTATTTTTCTGTTTGCTTTTTATATGCCAGTTTAGAAAAACCGTGCATGAATTGTGGTGATATATTTCACTTTAATCTCTAGGGACTTGAATTTCCATATTAATATGAATATCTCTTCCGATTCTTATACTCAGGAGTAAGCGTGGTAACTGTTGACTCATGCTGAAGGTCATATTTGGAATCTCATATTTCCCTTGAGTTTCAGTTACAAATATTCTTTCTGGAATTCTTTCTTGCATTTACAAATCCGATACATCCCTCAAGGCCTAAGTTTCTCCTCTTTGATAAAGTCTTCCTTCCCAACTTCTGCATACATTGCCTGCTGCCTTCTGTGAACTCCTATGGCTTTTCCTGTCTGGCATTCACAGTCTTGCGGTTGACTATTTACTGGCTTAAGCGTTGGTTGTACAGCTTGTCTCTCCAATGAAATGGTCGATTCCTTAATGGCAGGGACTGTAGGTACTTCTAATTATAATGACAGGGAGGTCTCTTGAATGCTTCACAGTACTCAACATGGAGTACCTAGTATGTGCTCAGAAATATTGACTTTTTCAAGTCCATTTTTGGGCTGTACCTGAGTTACATTTAAAATTCTATCTCACTATTTCCACTGCCTCAATTAGTTCCATTCCTTAGGACATCTTTTTTTCTTTTCTTTCTTTTCTTTTTTTTTTTTTTTACAAGGCAGGACAAAATATTGCCACTGATATCGAACTCTAGTTTGGCTTATCTGCTGGCAGCAGGCTTTCCTATAGGGCATTGTGAGCACTTCCAAAGCTAGTATAGCTAATCTGTTACAGAGCTATCTTGCCCTTTTGGTCGGATTTATTTTCATGGGGCCACAATATTCTGTGGGTTAGTGTGGAAGCTCCGAATTTGACTTTTGCAAGCATCAATGACCAAGTAGTAACTGTGTGACCAGAAATTAGACCAGGCTCACAAGTGACCATCTATACTTGAAGGGCAAGCACTTCCTGGGGTGATAAAGGGACTTTTGGCAAGTGGGTTGGGGGCGATGGTGCTGGTATCTTCTCTCCCCCCCCAACTACCCTACCAGTCCCAGTAGGCTCATGCCACCTGAGATACAAAACCTTTATCTAATATTTTAATACAGCACATACTAATTTATGTTATTTCTTCAGCATAGGCCATAGAAAATGTTTGCCTCCCTTCTCTGTTCAGGTCTTTAAAAGAATTTCCTTCTATCTATCAGAAATTCTACCTAAGAGACTATGAAAATCTGGAAGACTGCATGAAACCTTCTGTGGCTACTCTGCAGCCATTCCTGCCGAGGAAATAACTCCGGAGGAATCAGGGACAATATTTAAGGGTCACAAGAGGCATCCTGCTCTGCTCCTGGGCGTTTTCTGCTGGTTCAGCCTCAGGGTTCCTCTCCCTGAAAAGAGCAGGTGTGCCTGACAGCAGGTGTGTTTGTTCTACTTTTCCTACGGCAGCTGTCGCTCCCCAGGTAACCCCTTTTCCAGGTGGTGGACTCGTACGACCCATCATCTTCTTTCCTGGCTACCATTACTTGGAAAAAAGGTTTGGCTGTCAACCCTCCTTCATCGGACCATAGATTCTGTTGAAATCTCTCTATTTTTTTTTTTTTTTGCTTTTGGGTTATTTTTTGAAAAAGGGATGATACGTATTGAAATGGATCCTATTTCCCATTCGGACAAACTTACCGTTTTTCTTTCTAAAGCCTCCATGAAAATCGGCAGCCCTCTTTGATTCGGACAGAGTTTGGGAGCCTTCTCTCTGTGAGAGCTTTGGGTGTCTCCGTTTTTGCATTTGCAGCAGATCTCGGGATCTGGCCCCAGTCAAGACACGTGCTGCTGGGACTGCCAGTCACCCCGCGCTTGGCTCCCCCCCCCCCCCCCGTTTCTATTCATAGCGGCTACTTCTCATAACTCCCAAGGACTGTTTGATGCCCCCACGTTGTTTAATAGCTACATGATTAAAGCAGCCGAGAGAATTAGCACGTGTCCGAAGCCTAAGGAAAAATCCAGTGCAAAGGAAATTGTATCACAGGCCTGGATCGTTTTTAATAAGCTCCGCGGCTCACTCTGACCTAGCGCTCAGCTGGGCTCCCTTGGACACTTTGGAGGCATTTTCGAGTTAGCTTTAAAAGGATACAGTGAGGCATGTGTTTGGCTCTCAATATACAGCATTTACCGAGCCCCCACAGAGTGCAGGACCCATGCAGTGGTCCCCTGATAAGATACAAAAAACAACAACAACAACAGGCACACCGTTCTAACCCCCGGGGGGCAAGTGACCTGGGACTTAAGATGACCCGAGGGAGACAAGATGCACACGGATAAAAGATTTAGGTGCATTCGGAAGGCATCCAATGAATAAGTGCGACATGGGCACCGTTTACTTGAGGAGGCCACAGAGTGAAGGTGCGATGCCAGCTGGAAGGAGGAAGGCCTCTTCAGTGAGAGCTTCAGAGGAGGGAATGATGTCAGCGCGAGGGTTACGGCAATAGCCATAACTGGAACCATCCATTGAATTTTCACTCCATGCCAACGTCAGATGAATGGAAGAAGAAATGAGCAAGAAAATAGAAGCTTTAAAGTAGTACATTCTTGTCACGTCAAGTGTGTGGGTTGCAGTCCAGCTAGGGAGAGGGGTAAGTGTGGGCGTGGGAGCGATTGTCGGTGCAGAGACGTGTGCGTGACAGAGACAGCAATGGAAAGGGACAGAGACAGACAGGGACAGAGAGAGACAGAGAGGCAGAGAGACATTTGGAGAATGGGGCAGGGTCTGGCAATTAGTGTTTACTGTGTAGGTGAATAGTAAGTTAAGTGAGGGAGGGACTACAAAAAGAGAGGCTGGTCCAGCTGGTGTGGCTCAGTGGTTGAGAATCTACCCATGAACCAGGAGTTCCCCGGTTCGATTCCTGGTCGGGGCACAAGCCCGGGTTGCAGGTTCGATCCCCAGTGGGGGGCGTGCAAGAGGCATCCGGTCAATGACTCTCTCTCATCATGGATGTTTCTCTCTCTCTCTCTCCCTCTCCCCTCCTCTCTCTCTAAAATCAGTAAAAACATATTTTAAAAAAGAGACGCTGTGTTCAAAGACAAGGATTCATAGTTCTAGATCTTGGAATTAAATTCTTTACCTTCTAAATGGATTTTTCAGTGAAACCTTGGGCTTATTTTGCTCATGCATAATAAAATAGAACATTTAAATTTGAAAATAGGGTTTTCATGGAAAAGAAAGCATTTCCTTAAAATGCTAAATTCTTGACTTCAAGAGTATGTCTAATTTTCCCACATATTTGTAGTCCATCATTCTAGGCATAGCCTATTGGAAATTAGAATGCCAAAGCCATGTCAGAAAAGTAAGGAGGTAGAGATTTACAGTGAATTATTTAAGAGACTCACATCATCATCACATTAGAACATGGCTTAGCTGGATTATGACAGTAGAAAACCTGGCAGAAGCGCCTCCTAGAGCACCAAGTAATATGCCTGAGGTCCCTTTCCTGCAGGTGAATTCTCTAGTGGCTGTTATCTCAATTTATGCCAGAGGCTTATTTTTATGCAGACATAATCTCTGGCAGAAATTTCACAGCCTCTGTTGACAGGACTGACAGTGTATATAGGCAGAGGCTACTAAACAATACCGGCAATCAGTTAGCAGTCAGCAAATATTTATTATGTCTTGACCATGTGCCTAGCATCGAGCTAGAAACAAGCGGGATATAAAAGAAGCAGCATACACCCCCCCCCCCCAAATACTTGACATTCTAGTTTGAGCAACAGAACTGACATACTTAGAGTAGTTAAAATAGTGACAAGGCTATACTTAATCAAATGCCATGTGGTGGGGCATTTTAGAAAAGAGAGAAAGAGATCAATGAGAACAATAGATTGGGAAAGTCTTCATGAAGGAATTGGATCTTGTCCTATAAATAAAAAATAGGTAGAATTTGAAGAGGCAGAGGGAGAAAGGAAATCCATTTACACTGAGAATAATTCAGAGGAAGGCAAAGAAGAACCCTGGTACTTTTACAGTGTAACAAGAAGACCAGCTGGACTGGCATGGAAGACATGTTTGAGATCAATAGAAAATAAATTATGATCATCAAAAGACCTTGACAATCAAGGAAAATAAATCATGATCACCAAAGGACCTTGACAATCAAAGAAAATAAATTATGATCACCAAAGGACCTTGACAATCAGGTCAACTATTTTGGATTCATTGTATTGAGAAATGGAGGATCATTGATAGTTGCAAGACAGGAGTATAGCATAATCATTAAGAGAGCATTCTAAGAACAGGATACTGATATACATACAGGCTAGATTAGAGAGGGGAGAGAAAGGTATATAGATATTACCATAGCTAAAGAACAAGTACATATTTGATTTTAATGTCACCTTTAAAGAAGTCATGCCAGCCATTCCCATTCCCAAGGAAATCCTAGATTCCATTGTCAGAAGGATCATTCACTTGCTTCAGAGGAGAAAATATCTTTATTTTAATTTTTTAAAATATATCTTTATTGATTTCAGAGAGAAGAAGGGAGAGGGAGAGAGAGAGAGAGAAACATCAATGATGAGAGAGTCATTGATCGGCTGCAGACTGCAACCCTGACCGGGAATTGAACCCCGATCTCCTGGATCCTAGGTAGATGCTCAACCGCTGAGCCACACCTGGCCGGGCTCAATTTTTTTAAAAAATATTTTTTATTGATTTTAGAGAGAGGAAGGGAGAGGAAGAGAGAGAGAAATGTCAATGATGAGAGTCATGGATCAGCTGCCTCCTGCACGCCCCCTGCTGGGGATCGAGCCCGCAACCTGGGCCTGCGCCCTGACCGGGAATCGAACCGCGATCTCCTGGTTCATAGGTCAACGCTCAACTGCTGAGCCAGGCCGGTTGGGCTCTTTATTTCAATTTTTATTAGGTTTCTAACAGATGTTCTTTTCGCAATTACCATTCTTTTTTATTAGAGTGACCTCAAGTTTTCTCCATCTAATGCTGATGGAATGCCTTGGCAACTCCTATTATAGACTAAGTGAAACAAAAAACATGGAGTATTTTTTAGGAGAAACAATATGTTTTACGAGGAAAATGTAAGCAAATTAAAACAATTTAGGTGGATGACTCAAAACCTAGGATGTAGCTGAAAATAGAAGGACAGACAAGTGCTGTCCCAACTAAAGACAACCTAGAATAAAAGACGGGCAATACAGAGAACTCAGGACATAAACCGAATTTCACCAGATTTATAAATAAACATTGAGGCAATTAGTTACTTCAGTTTTGATTCATACACTTGGGGATTTCCCTGTCAGACTTTGTAAGTGTAAACTTGGTCAGATTTATATCATCATCAAAAGAAAACTGATCGCTAGATTTAAGGGAAGGAAATCTTTTTCTTTAGAGAAATTAAAGATGAAGGCTCAGGAAAGCTACTTTTTCAATGAAAACCTTTTAAAGATAATTGATACTGAGAGCGGTTAATTAAATGACACTGTAAGGGAAAAGCAGGTCCAGTCTCTTATTAGTCCTTTCCATTCCTCAGTTCTTCCCTATGGCATGATTTCTTTCTTTTAGACCATCGGTTCTCAACTTTGACTGTGCATTAGGATCTCTCTGGGAACTTTCAAAACGTCCACGGCCCAGACTCCATCCTAGATTAATTCAGGGTTTGGTATTTTTCAAAGCTCCCTGGAGGATTCTAATAGGTAACCAGAGTTGAGAAATGCTATATTCAATTAGCACCAGAATCATTCCCTTTATCATAATTATATAACCCTTTAATGCATAAAATATTTAATAGTTTCAGGTGTACAATATAGTAATTCAACGTTTATATACCTTAAAAAGTGATCACCACAATACGTCTAGTAACCATCTGTCGCCATACGAAGTTATGACGATATTAATGACTCTATCCCCTATGCTGTACTTTACATCCCCATGACTTATTTTATAATTGGCAGTTTGTACCTCTTAATCCCCACCCCCTCCCCTCTGGCAACCATCAGTTTGTTGTCTGTATCTATAAGTTTGCTTCTGTTTTGTTTGATCAATTGTTTTGTTTTTGAAATACCACATCTAAGCGAAATCATAGGGTACTTGTCTTTCTCTAACTTCTTTCACTGAGCATAATACATTCTAGGTCCATCTATGGCGTTGCAAGTGGTGACATTTCAATCTTTTTATGGCCGAGTAACATTCTACTGTGTACATGTTCCACAGTTTCATTCGTTGTTCTCTTGATAGACACCTAGGGTGCTTCTATACCTTGGCCTTTGTAAGCAATGCTGCAATGAACAGAGGTGGGGGGGGCGTGTATCTTTTTGAATGATTGTTTTTGTTTCCTTTGGATATATTCCCAGAGGTGGGATTGCTGGGTCATATAGTAGTTGTATTTTTAATTTTTTGAGGAACGTCCATACTGTTTTCTGCTGTACCTGTTTACAATCCCACCAACAGTGCGCAACGGTTCCCTTTTCTCCACATTCTCGTCAACACTTATTATTTGCTGGTTTTTGATCATAGCCATTGAAACACGTGTGAGGTGCTATCTCACATGTTGCACATATATTTTTTTATTATATATCTTTATTGACTTCAGAGAGAGGAAGGGAGAGAGAGAGAGAGAATCATCAATGATGAGAGAGTCATTGATCAGCTGCCTAACCCGCAACCCGGGCCTGTGCCCTGACCGGGAATCGAACCCTGATCTCCTGGATCCTAGGTGGTTCTCAACCACTGAGCCACACCAGCCAGGCTTGTGACACATATTTTAATTGGGCTAAAAACTAATATTACCCTCATGACTGAAAGCTGTTGAGGGAAGATCCTTGTTTTATCCATTTTTGTATCACTCGCTGGGCTTTGGTCAGTAAAATTTGTTAAATTAATATTAAGTGGAAGTGTAAGTGGTAAATGGGATTGGAAATAGGTCCGAGGACAGGTGAGTTTTTATGTAAGGAGTGAGGGGCAGGAACATCTGGATTGTAAGATACAGTAGTGGTGGCTATAGCAGGAAAGTCTTAGATAGTTCCTGTGGATATAAAATACCACTTTAGAACTGTAGTCTATTGTTAGAATTTTAGTTACACTGTGACTTTAGGTAAGTTGCTTGCTACTGGATGTCTTTGATCTTTGTAAAATGAGGAAAATAGTTCCTGCCCCATCTACTTCACAGGGTTGATATGAGATTCAACTGAAATTTATAGTTATGAGTGTTCATTTGACAGTATTTTTAAGTACAATATGCTAGACATATGTAAAATTGTTGTTATTATGATTCATAAAGCTAGTGAATAGACTTTTTGTCGGGATGAAAAGACCAGAAGAATCAATAGAGCAATATAAGTGCCTTTAACCATCAAATTCAGTAGGAATGTGAGGAATAGACTGCCTTTGAAAGGCTTTTTCCCTTCAAACATTGCATCCTCTATAAACCTGAAAGAGAATTACATGTTGGACATTGCATAATTATGGCCGACTTCGACAGTGCAATGGAAATAATCCTAAAGAAGGAACTTGATAGGAATCAGCTTCCTAGTACATTATTAACTGGCTTTACGAGCTTGGGCAACATACACATATAAGTACTTGCATCTGTTCAGTCAAGGCCTTATCATTTGTTGATATCATTAATTAATCTATTTAGCATATATTTATTGAACACCTATTGTGTGTCAGGCAGTACTTTTAGAGCTTGGAGTAGAGCAGTGAAAAAATAAACCTATCCCCTACCCTCGTGAAATTTTCTTTCTAGTAAGAGGCAGGGCACCATGTAATTCCAGGTACAGAGAATTGCTCTTGGGAAAAAAATAAAAAGCAAGATAAGAACACAGGAGAGTGGTGTTTTCTATGTATCAAGATCCACTATAGGAACTTCCTATATATTATTTTTATTTAATCTTTATAAGTAACCTAGGCAACAGGGATTAGTATCTTTTAAGGAGAGGGAAGCTAAGGCTCAGAGAGTTTAGAAAATGTTGCCCAAGGCAATATAGTGGGTATATAACGAAGTTAGCACTGGAACTCAGATTGCCTGAGTTCCAGTCCCATGTTCTTTCTACTGTATGTGTCTAGGACTTATGTGAGTTAGCCTGTCCATGTTTCCATATTTCTTTCTGCAAAACAAAAATGTTGGACTTGATCGGAAATTTAAATCTCACATGCCACGCACCCTATATGTCTTTCAGACATGTGTTTTAGGTAGTAACATTTTATTTTATTTTATTATTTTATTTTATTTTGTACAAAGTCTGGGTTTTATTTTATTTTTAAATTTTTATTGAATTCATTGGGATGACATTGGCCGATGAAATTATATAGGTTTCAGGTGTACAATTCTATAATGTAGATAATAACATTTTAAAATTGAATTTGTTATCAGAATTTAAAAGCAAGAGATTTCATCTAAAATTATTTCTTTTTAACTTGTCTTAAAATAGTAGAAACCCTGGCAACCCTGAACCTGCATTCCTACATGTCAATACCAGCTGAAGCTGAGCAGTAGTGCCTTTTTTATTTTATTTATTTATTTATGTATTTATTATTGATTGGTTTTGAGAGAGGGGGAGGGAGAGAGAGAGAGAGAAACATCAACATTGATCAGCTGCCTCCTGCACACCTTCTGCTGGGATCAAGCCCACAACCCAGACATGTGCCCTGGCCCAGAATCGAACCAGTGACCTCTTGGTTCAGGAGTCAACGCTCAACCCCTGAGCCACACCGGCCGGGCAGTAGGACCTCTTTTAGACAGAGAATGTACTCTCCGGTTCTCCACAGCCCCTGCTAATCCAGATGGTCATACCCGACCCACTGCCCTCACTTATATTACTTACCAGGCCCATACCGATATTTAAAATCATGATTCCCTAGACCACAGAAAATGAAAAGCCCTTTCCAGTTCCGAAGTTATGATCCAATGCAGAAGATTCAGTTATCAGTGTTATGTCTCTTCCTTTTAGTTCTTAACTATTCATCGGGCAGCCTTAGCTAGATTTCAGTGGGATTTTTCCCTTTGTTCCTTACTTTGCTTATTTTTTATGCTTTAGCAACCATGTAAACGATCAAAACTGCACACTAACTCCTACATTTTTCCATTTTAAAGTATGATCCAGTGAGTCTTTCTTGAGGGAAAAAAAAGTGAAATATGCTAAACACTGTAAAAGTCTGAAGTATGCATATAAAAGATAAACCGTGTGGAAGCATGCAAGCCGGTTTAGAAATCCGTGTCTTAGTTAAGCCTATAATTCACCATAGCCTTTGAAATCCAAATAATTTATTATGCTAATACGGGTTAGAAGAGAAAATCCAGTGACAATGTTGAAGGAGGTGTGTGAAAAGATCTCTTTCATGAAAATCATTCAAAGGGTCATTATTTTGAAGCACAGCATTATCAAAATGTATTTCTATAGGATGCAAATTTTTATTAGATATTAGGTGCCCTATTGCAGCATTATGGTAAATTTTCTCCCTCCATATGGATGTTTTATAGCACCTGTTTTATAGCAGTAAACAGTGGGATCTCTGCTAGACCTAGAGTGAGTTACAGTTGTTTAATGGTGTGGCTACAAGTTGTTTTGTCAGCTTCAGGCCCAATTATCTGTCTGTGCGGTTGCCCTCGGGCTGCCCTGAGGCACAATAGCCTGTAAGGCCAGGACAGTCAGCTCGCTGGGTGCTTCTTGCTCTGTACTGACTTGTTTGATTTCACGCAGGAGGAGTAGGATCCCACTTACCCAGGGCAAGGGGAAGTCTGGGATGGAGTCCCCTTCCCTCATCCCAGCCACAGACGCCTCCCTGTATAGCCTGCCACAGTGCCCGGGCTTCCCAGCCTTGGAGAGTCATTTCTTTGAGTAAAGTGATTACCCCTTTCTGCAAAGTAAAACCACTTAGAAAAGGTTAAGCCATTGTCCCACCTGTAAGGAGTTTTGGCTTCATTAAGAGCATGGGACTCTTCATTGGTGTGCATGCCAAAGTGTCATGGAGCACAGGGTAGGTCCCTGGGAGATCATGAAACAGAGCAGTTGACTGTTAAGGGAGAAGAGAAAATAATTGGGGCCAAATTTAAATTCATGCCAGGGTGCCTTCCATGGCCAGGAGAGCCATGCCTGGGGTGGTGCTCCTAGGTGAAGGGCCTTGAACAGTAAGTAAGTACTTGGTTGGCGATTAAAGGAAAGGACAGCCCAGCCAGACGTGGCTCAGGGGTTGAGCATCGGCCTAGGATCCAGGTGATCGGGGTTCGATTCCCGGGTCAGGGCACAGGCCCGGGTTGCGGGCTGGATCCCCAGCAGGGGGCTGGCCTGTCAGTGACTCTCATCATTGATGTTTCTCTCTCTCTCCCTCTTCCTTCCCCTCTCTGAATCAATAAAGACATATTTTTTTTAAAAAAAGGGAAGGACCATAAAACTGAGGAGGTAAAAGTGAAACAAGGTTGCATTTTACGGACATCCTGTCACCCCCTCCCTGGGGCTAAGCCTCCTGTTATCTGCTGGTTGTCAATTGAAAGGCCAGTCACCCTTCAGTTAGAATGAGTCCTTGAAGAATGGGGCAGCACGACCGAAAGCTTTTGTTAATGTAGATGGAAATATACTATAAAATAAAGATAGCACTGAAGTTGAAAATTGCTGCGAAGGAGCAGATAAGGGGGAAAGAGCCAATTTGAAAATTAAATAAGGAAACAGAAAGAAGAATAAATAACACAGAAGAATATTAATGTCCCTATTTAATTTTTGAATCGACTTTTCCTCATTACCCGCCCACCCCACTGGCCCCCAGTAATTTAGAATCACGCTATTATCTGCATTTTATAATATTGTATAGTTTTCCATTGCTGCTGGAATTACCGCAGACTTAGTGGTTGAAAACCACACAAATTCATCGTCTTAGGGTTCTGGAAGGCAGAAGTTAGAAATGAGTCTCCCTGGGCTAAAAATCGAGACTGGGTTGCTTTCTGAAGCCCCTAGGGGGAGCCTCTGTTTCCCTGGCCTTTTCAGTGCCTAGTGACTGTCCCCATTTTGTGGCTCGTGGCTTCTCTCCCTCCATCTTCAAAGCCAATCATATTACATGTCTCTGACCTTTATTCCCACATCTCTCTCCCTCAGATTCCTCTCTGCTTCACTTCTCTACTTTTAAGGATCCTCGTGAATATATTTGGTGCACTCAGATAAGCTCAGGCCCTCTCCCCATCTCAGTCAGTTAATTAGCAACCTTAATTCCGTGAGCTGTCTTAATTCCCCTTGGCGACGTTCTGGGGATTAGGACACTGACATCAGTTGGGGCCATTATCCTGCTTCCCACCAATATCGTAAACAGAAATTCTTCCACTACGATTAAGACATTGTGTTTGGCACAATAATATAAATGGGTGGACACCTGTTATTCCCAGACAAAAACACACAGATTTACAAAGTTGAGCTAAATACACGTGTAAGAGAGAAACACTAAACATCATGATGCAAATGTTTCAAAGTAGAGGAATGGACAAAAAGTGTAAGTAAATGTTCAGTAGAGAGTAGATTAAGAATGCCAGGATCAGATAAAGTGGCTTTTAAGGCCAAAAGCATTAAAATAGAACCTACATGTATTCATTCATTCAACAAATATTTATTCTATGTCAAAGCATTTACTAAAACTGTAATGATGGTTGTGGGGCATACTCTCAAACTTTGAGAAATAAGTAGGCAAAAGGAACAATACAATGGCCTTGAATAATATAATTAAGAAGCTTGACCTTATAATTTGACAAATACGTAGAATTATATACCCTAATGCAAAAGAATTCATATCTGGAGCATATCTTATCCCAGGTGACCATCCATGTTATATCATTAAGTAAACTAAACAAGTTAGTATAGGCATAAAATATCCCATTTTCATAAAATAAGAGGGAAGTCTCTTTATATTGTATATAGATCTATATATATTTTTATGGCCCTATATTTCCACTCACTCTCCAAGGAATATCAGTTGCCTTGTGATGGGATTGGAGGAGGCAGAGATGGAGTTACTAATTCGTTTTGTCTTTATGAACATCTATTGTTTGAATTGTGATAGTGAGGAATTTTGGGGGGTAAAACATCTTCTATAGAATAAATGAGACCGAGAAAGAAAGAGAGTGAAACAGCAGTCGCTCTTGGTGAGTGGAAAGGACTTGATCTCTGTTGACGGAGTCAGACAAAGCCTGAGTCGATAGCACTGTTAAGTTATTAATAATGGGATGTGGGATTAAAAAAAAATCCAGGTGAGATATTTTAAAAAATAATCCCGTTATATAGAAGGCCTCCCGAAGTGAAGCATCAAGCCTAGAACCCAAAAAGGAAAAAAAATGTACAGATTTGACAACATCAAATTTGAACACCCATGAGCAACGGTAAGGGGGGAGCAGTAGGCTGAGAAATGATCTTTGGTACATACAAAATGCAGCGGGATAGCACATCCCTTATCCAAATGAAAGAAGTACACGTTACTAAGAATCACTGGAAAGACATTCAAATGAAAAAATAAAGCTAAAGACATACAGATAACGTCGACATTTTTCTCGAATATTTTTTGATTGGCGGTCGGTGGAACCTGCGGATGTGGAATCTGCTGATACAGAGGCCAGCTGTTAAAAATCCTAAAATTATAATTGGCATAAGTGCCGTGGAGAAGGAAGGACCCAGTCTGTTCTGGAGGGCCAAGGGAGTGAGGCGAAGCCTGAAAGGTAGGAACAGTTAACCCAGTGAGGAGCAAAGCGGGGGGAGGGAGCAGGAGAGGGTACGTGCAAACGTCCTGAGGTCAGGAGGAGGTTGGCACACTTGAGAAACTGGAAGAAGTACAGTGTTGCTGGAGCAAGAGCTTAAGAGGCCTGAGAAGTAGACCGGGACCAGACCATATAGGGAGGCCTTCCCTGTATTAAGATTCTTGGTATTTATCCTAACTATGACAGGAGAATATTGAAAGGGGATGATGTATGTGATTAGTTTTATCGCACCTTTTATTGCTATGCAGAGAATGGATTAGAGGGTGACAAGAGCTGAAGCAAGGAGACCGGTTGGGTGATTGAAGTTCTATAGGCCAGAGGTTAGTGACAGTAGAAAAGGAAAGAATGGGGGTCAGTTCAAGGTATAATCAGGAGATAAAAGTGGCAGGCGTTGCTGTTGTGTTGAATGTGGGTGGATGTCTCCTGGGTCTCTGGCTTGTGCGAATGAGGGGACAGGTGGCTTCATTCACTGAAAGGCAGCGCTGAGAAGAGAAACAGTTTTGGAGGCACTGATAGTCATCTCAGCTCAGGGCATTTTTTTTTTTCTTTATTTAAGGTGCCTTTCAAAGATCTGAACTAGATGACAGGTGAACAGCTGGATATAGAGATCGGGAGCCCCAACTCTTGGGTCTCAGGGTCTCGGCTCTTCCCTCTGTTCGCTCCAGCCTTACCCATTCCTTAAACCCTAGCTTAGTCTTGAGCACGCGCCTGCTTGTCCACGCTTTTGTGTATAGTGGAATTTCCCATCATCCTCTACTGCAGAGATCAGCCACCAATTTTTCCACTTTGTCCCTGGCTGGAGCTAGGCCCCTGGTTTTAGGGAACCTTCTGGTGGAGCTGGTCTCTTGCGTTTCACAAAGCATAAATTAAGCTTTGGCCGAAAATCACAATGTGTGCACATATGGGTATATGTACATACATATGTACCTACTAATCCTTCTTAATAAAAAGAAGACCCATTGCTCATGGTGTGTGCCATGTATTTGTCATTATGTGGCCAACAAGTAAAAATCAGTCACTCATTTTAGAGGAGGCACATTAACCCTTCAAGCCAGTAGGGGGTGCTTTTAGTAAATCATTTCTTCCAGTTGCTTTAATGGGGCCCTAGTCACCCGACACTAATTTATGTCTGAACACTAAGTAGTTTTCTGTCGCCTCACCAAGAAAAGCAAGATATTTCTTTTTTCATGAAGAGCCTTGGGAGGGGGTATGGAATTTTTCTTTATTTATATGAATGAGATATTTATGAAATCACACTGGGAAGGTATGTAAGTGTATAGTAGATATAAGGTACTACTTCTGTTTATGAAAATTCAGTATCTCTTTTAAGTGAAGTATAGTAGTAAGAAAAAAATTATGATAAATGTTTTCCTACTTTCACATACCAATGAGTCCAATTTTATACTTATTCTATTGATTCTCATTTTAAAGGGCTTATTTATGGAAATGTGGCTTTGGAATCTAGTGGTATTTTTAATATACCCGTAGATAATATATACATATTTCACTTTCAGATATGAATAATTTGAATTCGAAATGGCCTTTCGTTAGTTTTCTTTTCACACCTCTCCAAAGGCCCATTTAAATTTTATGTAGATTAAGAAATCAAACTGATTTCCTAGATGAATGAAAGTTATCGTTCTATAATTTTAACCTAATGCTAAAATTAAACTGTTCACAAATGGACTGTTTCAAATAACCCTGCCCAGACTTGAAATTATTAGAGCAAATATTATTTGGCATTTATATAGGGCACCTTATCCAGAATGGACTTTTATTTATTGATTATATATCATAGAGTAGAACAGTGATATGCTTATAATTTTATAAACTGTAAAGTAATTCAGTTTTTCTCTTCCTCCCCCAACCAAGTCCCAATCGCTGAAGTCTGCTCTCCCCCTTCCCCTTCCCACAAAAAAAGATTATTTTAAGCTCCCAAGTTTTTAGTCAAAAATCTTTTGGGAAGCAATGGGAACACATAGAGCAGGGCCAAATGCAGTGTATCTCAGCATAGCTTCCCAGGGTCCTCCACAGAAGACATTGTTTCCACATAGTAGATTTCAGTTGTCACAAGAAGCTAAATTCTTATGTGTCATTGCTTTCCTATACTCAGTGTTTAACAAGACCTCTAGAAGGACCTTGAATTACTACCCAGATAAAATACACAGACATTAATTTACAGATTAATATACATATGAAAATGTGTGTGATTCCTCCACTGAGCTTGGTCTGAACGCTGCTGTTACAAATTTATTCCAACTAGAATATGAGCTCCATGATGTCAGGCAGTTTTGTATGTTTTGTTTGTTGCTTTTTCTGTAGTACATGGAACAGTGTCTGCCCCACTATACGGTTAGTAAATATTTGCTCAAAAAATGACTTTCTTTATATTCTGGATTAAAACTCAGAGCTCTAGATTTCTGGGCTGCTTTGTAGATTTCTGATAAATTCTTAAAATTCAATTATTTGTTTGTAGATTAATGATTCTGGAACTCTTACGTATAGAAGAGTAAGCAGCACTGGATGTAATTAGAAACCAATCAGGCACATTGCAAACTGGCTCCTCTATCCATCTAACTGTAGTATAGACACAGAAAATTATTTGCTATTCTTTGAATTCACCATTCCCTTGCACACATCTTTGCTGTTGAACACGTGCTTCTCTCCGCTACAAATGCTTTTTCCACCTTTTAACCTGCCAGAGGCATATTCATCCTTCCAGATGAAACTCAAAGCATCATCTCTCCTCTGAACCCATTCTCAGTCTTCCAGACAGGACGAGTCCTGCCTCGGCCTCCACAGCCCTGTATGTATAAATTTGTCATGGTACTTATCTCCCTTTCCTGTCATTTCTGTGCCCGCACTAGATTGTCAGCCCTTCAAGGGCAGAGAATATATCTTATGCTTCCTTCTCGTCTGCTTGGATCCTACTACAGTGCATATCACACAGTAGGTGCTTTATAAGTGCTTGTTGAATGATTTAGGGATTGAGTGCCTGAAAACTAAGGGTGGAAGGGCTCTATTAACAATGATATATAATTTGGCATGAGCTGGGGAAGAACAAGTATACTAAAGCCAGCTTGCATTTTGATGGCACGGTGCTGGGAGTTGAGATAATTGGCCCCAAAAAGGAGGATTTGAATAAGAAAATGAGAATAAAGAAATGGAGGAAGGGTTCTAGACAAGGATGAGACACCGTAAAAATACACCAGGTATGGGATGGGACAAACTAAAGGACAAGTGGATGGAGAAAAGGGACACACCGGCCTTAGAATCATGCCTTGGACAAATGTTGGAACCAGTAACAGAACCAAGTAACTGTCAAAAGTGAAAATTCCGCCTGGCCGGTGTGGCTCAGCGGTTGAGCATGGATCCAGGAGATCGCGGTTCGATTCCCGGTCAGGGCACAGGCCTGGGTTGCGGGCTCGATCCCCAGGAGGGGGGTGCAGGAGGCAGCCGATCAATGACTCTCTCATTATGGATGTTTCTCTCTCTCTCCCTCTCCCTTCCTCTCTCTGAAATCAATAAAGACAGATATTAAAAAAAAAAAAAAAAAGGGACTATTCAGCCAAGCCGATGTTTTGTGAACATAACATCAAATCCCTATTTGGGTTTACTTGGTGTTTTTTCCCCCCAAGGTGATGATTCGAGGACTGAATGGAGTCAACCGCTCAGGCATTGTGTAGACTGTTATCATTAATGTCTTGGGTATTATTAATGTCCTTGGATACCATTAATGCCCTTGGGCAGTCCTCATAGATTGTTTGACCTGCACGTCTTTCCAGATTCTATGAAATGAACACAATTGCATTCGTGCATCTAGATTGTCCATTGCTTCTTAAGTGCCTGAAACGTTCATTTGCTCGTTCGGGTTAAATGTTCAGGGCGGTGTTAATAAGGAAGGAATCAGCCCCGGTAAGTTTCCAATTCGAAAGCACCAATGTTATTGTTGCTCTTCGTATTTGCCTTGGAGCTTGGTTTGGGAAAACACATTTTGTAGAAATTGCCTGCAGTGTTAGCACTTGGTTATAGCTAAAGAGAAGCGTGCCTTTATCTAATTTCAGACCTCCTTGATAAATTAAAAAAAGAAAAAGAAAAACATTCCTCAACATTTAATCAGAAATTGTAGATTATTTTCAACCCAGAGCCTTTCCCTGAATGCCGTGATCCGTGTAAAATCCTCAATGCAGGTCGCAGGTTTAGGTTCCATCTACGTGGCCTGAGATGATACCGCTACCTTGTGAACAGTGCATGCTCCCGATTTTGATCTGATTGTGTCCCCTGGCTGGGTGACACTATGCTGAAGCAATACCCCAACACGCATCTCCCAATGAATAATATTCCTCTCATCTTTGTTAATGTCGTTAAATAATTTCCAAACTTTCCTCAAGGCAGCTGCTGTGAGCTTGGGAGCTAAACACAGGAGAGGCCAACGTTTTCTTTTATTTGTCCGCCTGTAGACACAGATGTTGTTTGTGTTGCCTGCAATTAGAGAATATGCTCTAAAATATCACTGTGATTTTCAGTGAGTCAAAGCGGCATGGCGCTGGTGAATCCATAAGAATGATTACAGAGGGCGACGTTCCTTCAAATAGGGCACAAAAATACATTAAACGCCCATAAGAGCAGTGAGCTAATATGTGCATGGTTTTAGGGTCTCTTTTTGATATGGTGAGTGCCCATTGTCTCCCAGCTGCCATATCCCTCAAAGGGTTTGGGTGGCCGGCTGTGAAAATCCAGACAGAGGCCAAGAGAGCTGAGGGAAACCTAGGAGGCGAGGGGCAGGAGGAATCCAGGCTGTGAACTTGAACTTGAACTTGAATGTGCCGCCTACAGCTTCGTGTGCTGCGTAAGGTGACCGGGGCCATTCAGACGGTTCCCAGTTAGTTTAGCCGCTTGGTACCTGTGTGGCTTTGGACAATTTACCCAGTCTCTCTTTGAGCCTCAGTTGCTTTATTTGAAAAATAAGGATAATAACCTTTCTCGCAGGGCATACTGTGAGGATTAAATAGAATAATGTGTGTTTCGGGCCTTGGCACATAGAAGGAACGAAATTCACATTTTAAAAAAAATATATCTTTATTGATTTCAGAGAGAGGAAAGGCGAGGGAGAGAGACAGAAACATCAATGATGAGAGAGTCATTGATCGAGCCCACAACCCGGGCCTGTGCCCTGCCCGGGAATCGAACCCCGATCGCCTGGATCCCAGGTCGACGCTCAACCGCTGAGCCACGCCCGGCCCGGCCAAAATTCACATTTTCACGTGCTTTTTAAAAAATACGTAAAACTGCATATTCCTCGGTAGCTTGACCTCCATCCACTTGTGCTAGAGCCAGAGAATGTGCGCTTTGAAATCAGAACTACCAGGCACCGTGCGTCAGTCTAAAACCTTGTGCTTCGTCACTCACAAGTGAATCTCCCGGTAAATGAAGTGGATTAGTTTACCGATTTCCGCAGCAAATGGAGAATGGCCTTTCTTTTAAGTGTTTCTACTGATAGGACTGTACTACAAACACAACTCTCAAAAATAATTCCACCCGTTCAGATCAACTATACTTCAGAAAGTGGTCATGACTGATCCTAATTACTAGAGTGTCTGCCTGGCATGCTTCTGTTTCTCTAATAATCCCTTCTTTCATTTACTGTACATACATTATGCTACTAAAAAGCCCTTGTAGAAATTAGTGGTAAACAAAGGGAACATCACTAACCTCTCATTGCTGAGAGGTAGGTGTTGAGGGTTGTTTAAGCAACAGGGCTGTATTTGCACTGAGCCAACCGTATCCTCTCATCTAGGCGCCTTTGAAACACATGACATCCATTCTGCTAGGATGATGGGGCAGGATTATGAGAAAAGTCTTCAGCTGTGAAATAAAACAAAGACAGCTCGCTTGTTAAGGTGGGAATAGCAAATGCGTGTTGCTGGGATTGGGTCCACCTAATCTGTCACAGTACTTTGTGCTTCAGCCCAGATTGGCCCATGCGTCCTTCCTGCCACATTAGAATCACACCTAATCTGTTGGTCACGTTTGCATCCATCTGTAACTATCGAAACATTCAGGAATCTCGGCTTCCAGAAATGAAGCCCTTCTGATTCCAGTAGAGTGAAGGCAAAATGGCACATGAGTCAAGAGAAATTCGTCTGTCGTTTCCCTCGCTCGTGGCAGTTTGTGAACACAGATTAATTTTTCAGTCTTATCAACTGTGGTACAATGTTTCGTTGTTCCCATTGTTCACCTGGGACATTTATTTCAAGTAAGCAAGCAGAAGCCTTCTTGTCTTCTCTATTTTCTAAAAACTTGTTTATTAAGGTACAATGAATACACAATCGACTGTATATATTCATAGTGTACAATTTGGTAAATGTTGACAAATGTATATAGCCATGAAAACATCACCGCAATCATCACAGTGAACATATATATCAGCCCCAAAACTTTCATTTTGCCTCTTTGCAATGCCTTTTCCTCTCCCACTCCCCACCTACCCTACTCCCAGGGACACACTGATCTGCTTTCTGACAATATAAATTAGTTTATATTTTCTAGAGTTGTGCATAAGTGGAAAAGGCATACGGTATGTAGACCTTTTTGACTGTTTTCTTAAAACTCAACTTAGTTTGATATTTATCCATGATATTGTATGTATAAAAACTTCATTCCTTTTTACGCCTCAATAGTATTCCCTTGTATGGACATACTAGAGTTTGCATTTATTCGCCTGTTGATGGATATTGATGTTGTTTCCAACTTTTGTTTATTACAAATAAAGCTGCTACGAACATTCATGTACAAATCTTTGTAGGGACCTGTGATTTCATTTTACTTGGCTAAACGTCGAGAGTTGCAATAGTCAGATAATGTGGTTGGTGTTCGTTTAACTTTATAAGACATGAAGTTCTAATTAGCCCTAATTAGCCCTAGAGCAAATCTTGCTCTCAACCCACCTAACAAAGCTTAATAGCAAGATGCGAAAGGATAAAACTATTGCCAAGTATTGACCACACACCAGAACAAGTTTCAATAACATATAGTCATACGGAAACCTTTAGGGGTACTCCACTCAGTGCCCATGAATTAGAAGATTTTTCACACTGGCTGTTGGGAACAGGGACTATTTGCAGCCCCGTTTCGGATTCAGTTGTTTCCTTTAATCCTTTCAGGTGGTTCTGTCTCCAGTCACAGGGGGTGTCCTCGTGTGCATGTGCTGTTCAGGAGCTTGGTGACTATCCGGGGGGACCCTCTGCAGATCTCTGGAGTTCTCTTTCTGCGCAGCTCTCTCCTCTTTGGCACTCTGGCCTGTCAACTCTAGCTGTCTTGGCCTTCCTATCCTTTGGGGTTCATCTCAACTCAGAGAGATGGACAAGCTCCACCTTTGGTTTCCCTTCCTGTGGTAAGACCTGGAAACTCTTGGCAGGCAGTGAGCTGGGGCAGTCAGAAGCCTCATCGCATTTGCTTCCCATACCTCAGGGATCCCCGTGCTGCATTGCCTAGTATCTGAAAAGCAGTGCTTCTCATATTTTGTTTTGTGGCTGTCGTCGTTGTTTCAGGCAGGAGAATCAATTTGGTCGGTGTCACCCCATCCTGATTGGAAGTGGAAGTCTTCTCCAGAATTTCACGTTTTTCTATAAATAGAATTCCAACTCAAAAGTCCTGGATGAGTGTCCAAAGAGTTCTTTCCACAGCCTGTATTTTCATTATGTTCGCTAAGCATGTGAAGCTGTTTGGGGTGTGTGTGTGTGTGTGTGTGAATTTTAAACTACTTTCATCTGAGAGGGTTTCTTCTTTCTATCTCTAAAAAAACCCCTCTGGGTTCATGAAAAGAGACGACCCACCAGCTCACTCCAGGACACTACCAACTTACCAGGATGCTCATTTCTACCTGGTATATGGGATGAAACTGGCTAGTGAGACGGACAAAAGAGATTTTGACTCAAGCCAGCTGAAAGTGCCTTTCACCAAGGCTTTGTGACTGGTTTTAGTAAAAGCCCCCCAGTTCTATACCCTAGGGTATATTTTAAGAATTTTTACAGAGAGTCATTTCCCATTTCTTTAAGCCAAAGAGTATAGTGAGGAAAGCTTCCTTTGTGAGACCATTTCAGTCAAAGATGATGCAGAGAGCTTATTTTCCATTAGTCTAATATTGCTATAAATTGTATATTTTTTTCCTGAATCCACCCCAGTGAGCCGCTATCTTTCCCTTCTTGCCAAATTTGTAGAGCCTCTACTATTTGAAATGCATAGCTCATTTACCAAAATAACGACCTTTCAATTTGCGTTGGTAGGCATTGTTTTATGTTAAGCAAAACCATCTCATGTATGTCAAAATTGGATTGAAGAATTTAACTCTTTCGAGAGTGATTTCATATTAATTTACTGACTTTAAAACTTTGGGACTTCATGATCATTCTTTGTCTAGAATTATTCTAGGGCCTGAGGGGACAGAAATACTACCTTATACTTCCATAGCCCTTCCTACAGCATAGAACGCTTCGCAGAAATGATCTCATTGGATTTTGAGAGCTACCCAAAGTTTAGGAAACACTATCAGATTTGGAGGTGTAATTCGGGAGGTATTACAGAAAATAGAAATATTGCAAAAAATATGTACAGCCTGGTATAAAATTATGCAGTAAAGATTCGAAGCGCTATAGGGAGGGGGAAGGTTAACGGGAGGGGAGGGTGGAAAGGTGGAGCATACTCTGTGAATTTACCCACCCGGCCTCGGATTAGGAATTAGATTAGTGCAAAATCGCAGGGAGGCACAGAATTCCAGGTGGCTGGAAAAATATGTCCAGGGACACGGAGGCAGAGCTGAAAAGGGCACCTTCGAAAGATGGTGAGAAGACAGCCAGTCAGTAGCTGTTCGTGGACACTGGCGCACAGGCCTCTCTGGGCACCTTGGCTCATTCAGCACAAAGTAAGTGCTTGCAGATTACTGCAGAATGTGACAGAAGCCACACTGGTCGCCTGGATGGCTCTGCGTCGGAAGCACTGGCAGGTGCTTATAGTATTCATCCAGCCCTTGAGCTCCCTGGCCTCCCTCCTCTTTATGGGATTGTGTGACAGATCAACGTACTTTCAAATGAACACACAAGACACACACCCAGCGCGCAGCTTCGCGTGCTCAGTGAACATGCTGCAAATGGAGAAGTGCGCCTGGAAGACCACAGTGGTCAATAAGGATTCAGGCGCCAAAGCGCTATGAACAGCCGGAAAATTGGACCAACAAAGGTAACAAATGAGAAATTTTGAGGGCCATTGAGCACCATGCATTCGCGGTGCTCAGTAGCCCTGAAAATTTCTCATTTAGGCCAGGAAGTCTCTGTCTCATTCGAAATGTTGAAATAAAAGGGAACACGCTCAGGTTCTCGGCCATCTGAGTTTCTGTTGAGGTCCCAGACCCCCTGCCATCTTTCCTAGCCCCCCGATTCTTTTTCCAGACCCTCGTTATGGAGGCTGAAGGGCAGGAATCACCTTTTCCGCCGCAGGGGTGACTGCTGCCTGAATCAGCTGCAGCCTAAGCCCTGTCCTGTCCTGTCCTGTCCTGTCCTGTCCTGTCCTGCGAGTGGCAGTGGGCCCTGTACTCACGTGGGCATTCGTGCAAGGAAGGAGAAGTTGCTTTGCCCATGATGAGTTTCCTTCCTCCTTAGGTTGATGCAGGATATTTCCATCTCTCTCGACACAGGGCTTGAGGCCCTTTTGAGTTGTTCAAGGTCCCTGCCTCTTCTGCCTCCCCTTTGACTTCAGGCTGCGACTCTGCATCACTCTCTGGTTCGAGCCCTTTTTAGGGACCTGCGACCCATTGCACTTCCGAGAGCATCCGTTTGGACATGAGCGTGGCCTTTTAACTGTGTTCTGAGATGGTTCCAGTTTGGCCAATATCGGCCACAAAGCGCGGGCGTTTCTCCTGCAGGCTTTAACTCTGCCCGGGTTTGTTGCCACGCTTTTCACTGTACTGACAGATGGCGAGATCTCAAAAATTAAATCAGGCGTAATCGGTAGGCCCTGAGTGCCGAGATAATGGGTGCATTTGGAACTGCGAGGGGGAGCTTAGGCCGCGGGGAGCTTAGTTATTTCCTTTAAGTCCTCTGATAACCACGGGCTCCAGTTTTGCATGCGGGAGCACTCCATCTCTCAGCCCCGTGCCCCAGAAAAGGCTGATGAGTCCTCAGCAGAAAAATAAAGGCCACATCTGGGTGGCGCCTTTATTACTTCGGTGGCCTTTTGGCCTTGAAATAGGCTCTCCGTGGAACTTGCCAAAGGCCACGACATCGTCCCGTGAACTCGCTGCTTAATGCCCAGTTCAGCACTGTGCACTGGATAAAGCTTTTGCACAAAGTAAAAGAAGAGGGAATTAAATCGGGAAGACTGGGAGAAATCAAAGAAGTCTATTTTGTTTTGTTTTCTTGACTCGAATCTGAGTGGGCGTGCAGCGGAGCTGTGTTTAAGTGAGCTCACATGAACTTGCCTGTTTGGCAATCTGATATCATTTGCTTTTCAAAGCCCCCAAACTGAGAAATACAAACTGGTATCCAGTAGTGAAAATTATTTGTCTCCTGTCTGGTGTTGCTCATTTCTTTATTTCTTTTGTGTTTGTTGCTTAAGACTGCAATAATCTATTACATTTTTCCTGGAGCCGATGATGAATTATTAGTGGGGTCAGTAATATTTTTTAATTGTGTGAATTTTTATGCATTATACTGTAAAGTACTGTTTGCAATAGCCATGTTTATAAACTGATAATTTTATGTTTGATGAATAACTATTTGCTCAGTTGCCTTTTTACATTTTATATATATATATATATATAGATATATATAGATATATATATCTATATATATATACACACACACACATATATATATGTATATATATATATTATATACTCTATCACTGATCTCACAGTTCACAATATATGCCTAGGTTATATCAGTACTTTAATTTAGCAAGACTTGTACCCATGACACAAGATCTTACTTAGGTAATGTGTGATTATCCTTCACAATAGAAGTGTGACTAGCACTTGGATTCATAAAACCACTAACCTTTCTTCCCATTTGGAAATGTTAACCTTTTCACATTTTGCCATAACAGGTTCAAGTTATCATTACAGAATTTTAGAACCCAATAATTATCTAGAGATGTATTTCAAGTTGGGCCTAAACATATTATAAATGAGGAACCTGAAGCCCCCAAATGTTAACTGACTTATCTAAAACCCACATGGCTGCTTAAGAACACCTGCCTTCGCGTGTAACCCATGAGGGTTCTTATGAGCCACAGCACTTACAGCTCAGAGTTGTGTTGGGTCCCCCTCCCTCTTCCTTGGTTTCAAAATGGAATCCATTTGGAAATTACACCCCAAATCACTCAGGCCATGGCTCAGATTAAGCATGGTTTTTGATTTCCAATTATTTATTTGCAGTGTGATGCCTCAAAGCTCCCTTTTGAGAGGAGGTGTGGATGGATTCAAATTTAAGAAAACTAATGTCTTGAGCTTAGCAGACACTCAGAAACTGCGCTTGCAGGAAAACACTGATATAGATGACTCTTACTTTCCCTTTTAAGTTTTTCATAAATGGCTTCTCCAGGCTGAACACCTGCAGATCAAGCCGTAGATTGAGAGAAAACACAGCAGTTCATTTTATTCAGCACTTCCTATCATTTTTGAAAAATTATTAATTTTATTAGCATCAATAGAGGGTTAAATTGAGCCTATGTGCCAGATCCACTCAACTTAGTCTCATGATCTCCAAGTATAGGATGTTCCTTTGACTGCTCAAAGCTCCTTAGTTTCCCCTTAAATTTGGCTTTCAACTGTTATGTTCCTAGGAAGAATATGTTCCCTAGTGGATCACCGTGCATCCATTAGCCTTGATTGCCTCATGGCTTAGTTACAAGCAAGATAGCATTTTGACTATTTTTTTATTCATGTTATATGTACTTTCTCCTGCTGGGAGGGAAAGAGCAGGGCCTCCTGCTAGCTGGGGGACCCTTGGTTCCACCTAAAAAAAATTGCCTGATTCCTCAGTCTCCTCACTGTCTTACTAACTGGTGGTGTATAGTCCACTAAAAAGAAATTATAGAGTATAATCGAAGTACAGTAAACTACACATACTTAAAATGTATAGTATGACAAACTTTGGCACGTATGCACATGTTAAACTGTTGCCACAGTCAAGATAACAGCCATTTAGATCACCCCAAAAGTTTCCTTGTAACCCCTGTTCCCCATTTCCCCCTCACTCTCTTCCTCAGGCAACCGCCCGATCTAATTTCTGTCACTATAGATTGGTTTGCATTTTCTTGAATTTTATTTAAATGGAAGCATACAGTGTATAGACATTCTGTCAGTCTTCTTTCACTCAGCATAGTTATTTTGATGGCCATGCATCTTGTTATATATCAGTAGGTCATTCATATTTAGGGCTGAATAGTATTCCATTGTGTGGGCATCCCACAGGTATATCCTTTCAGCTATTCGTAGGCACTTAGGTTGTTTCTACTTTTTTTGCTATTATGAATAAAGCTTGTGAACCACCTAGTACAGATCTCTGTGTAGGCAGACGTTTTCTTTTCTTTGGGATAAATGCATCGCTCCCATGTTTAGTACAGCTTCACCTTTTTGGGACCCCGCTGACTGTTCTCCAAAGTGGTTGTACCTTTTTACTTTCTTACAAGCAGAGTGTATAGTTGTTCTATATTCCTGCCAACACTTGGTGTGGTCAGAGTTTTTTAAGCCAGTCTGGTAGGTGTGCAGTGGTGTCTCATTGTGGTTTTAGTTTGCGTTTTCCTAATAACAAGCGATATTGAGCATCTTTTCATTTGCTTATTGGTTATTGGTCGATCTTTTTTTTGTAAAGTGTCTCTTCAAATCTTGCGCCCCTTTTAAAAATTGGATTTCAACTCTATTAATTTGCTCAGGTTTTGTCTTTTACAAAGCTGGAAAGTAGGTAGGTTTTCCTTAAAGCAAAAATTAAATACATGTCTGTGAAGTCTCAAATAATGTCATTCACTTGGCAACGTCTGTATCTGTTTATTTTTGAAGTGTAGTTTCTCTTGGGACTAGTCTATCTGTTTAAATCATAGATATCCTAAGATTGTACTTACATTTCTCCTGTGGCTAGCTTTTTTGGTAAGAATAGATCTATAATAAATCCAATTGAACTTTTATCTTCTCTAGGGAATATACAGTATTTTAGGTAACAAGGTTATATGTATAAGGCTAAAAACAACCACTTAAGGTGCATTGTAAGTGCTTTCTAGAAAAATGCATCCTATGGGAATTTTGAACACCACCAAGACTTTTGTGTATTTAAGGAAATAATTTACAATGATAAGATCGATTTCAAGAAAGGGAAGTGAGGCAGTTCATTGAGCACCACGTACCCTGAATAACTGAAACCTTTTCTTTTCTTTCTTTCCTTCTTTTTTTCCTGACTAAATATTGACAAGGATGTGTACTTGTATCTGACTATTTAATTAGAGAATTTGTGTTTTAGCCTTTGCATTCAAATCAGAGTATAGTTCCAATAAATATCTTATGCAGTTTTTGATTATGTTACACTACATTCCCTTAGAAGGGAACAAACCCATGCTCAGATTGTTTTTTGAAAGGGAATAAAATCTCTTTAACAAAGAGGGTTGCATCTGGTAACCTTTTTTAACCTTATCGAGTATTTTGTGATATGGAATGACAAATTGGCTGTGTATTTTCATTTGCTTCACTTTTTCCAATGAACGTCTGGACTATGACTCAGATGCTTATATTAAAATCTTTGCAAAGTCACATCTCAAATGCCATTGTATGAGTGAAAATAAATGCAAGTCTGTGCTTTTGAAAGTGAATTTCCTAATTAGTGCCCCGAATCCGTGGAAAATAAATGGGAACCCTTCGCAGCAATTCAGCTCAAATGCTTTCTTTCCAGTGTCTCCATATAGATTTAGAGCTGATTGCTGCAAAATATTGGTAATCCCATAAAAGTTGTTCTCTTTCTTTCTCTCCCCTTTTCCTGGCACCCACTGACTTCAGAAGTCTGTAAGGAAGGAGTTTTCAAAGTGTGGTCCCTGGACTGGTTGCATAGGCCTTGCCTGGGAACTTGTTAGAAATGTAGAATCGTTGGCCCTCCTGTTGAATCAGAAATTGAAACAGAAGGTGTGCACAGCAATCTGTGTTTAAGAAGCCTTCCAGGTGATTCTGAAGCATGCTGAAGTTTGGGGACCACTGATCTAGGGGAATGAAGGAAGCTGGGCATGCAGGCCTGTGTGAAACTCCTTTCCTATAGCTTCAAGCTTACAGGTTCATTATCAAGTTGCTGTAGCAACAACTGCGCAGTAGGCCTGGATGACGAAACATTGTGAAATTCAGAGGCACAAATATTAACCGATCACAATATTCCAGATCACTAAGATTTATAGGGGGCAAAATGGAATTGTCCTTTTTTAGCTTTATGTCGAGGAGAAACACACTTTCATAAGGTTTTGTGCTTGACAACTGGAACTCATGCCTGTTTTTTTGAAAATCACTCCTCTTGAATCTAGACAAGTTTTTGTAGAAAAGTAGAATTACTCTTAAAGACATTCATCATAGAAATATAAATAACATTCTCAGCAGTGAGTTATAACCCTGAAAGAATTATAATTGAATTTTCCTAATACATAATAGTAGTTTTATTTGCCTACCATCTCTGTTTCACGGAGCACAGTGCCCAGCACCTAATGGCTATTAAATAAGCATTAAGGGGTAGAAATTGGAGGACATCTGTAATAGAGCCAACAATTAAAAAAAGATTTGATTTGTTAAAACCTCGTTTGGCAATTATATGGCACAAAAATAGCTGTTTAAAAACACGTTCATATTCTGCACTTTTTGTTCTAGAATATGGTCTGTCTAAATTTTAGCACTTTTTGTATTCAAAGGATTAAATTCGTTTTAGGGTTTGCATTTTATTGATCTGTGCCAAGGATTAGATGCGCTCAGTTAAGCTGCTTCTTGGCCAGACGAACATACCCTGTCTCTGGTGTCAGTCTGAGAAAATCCTATACAGTGTACAACATGCCCCGGATTACCTTATCTAAGTATTACGTGGACATTTCAGATGATATGTCTTGGCATGTGGTCATTTTTCATTAACTTATTAGGGGCTGTTAAAGCATCTTTTCCCCTTTTTGACACCTAGCCATAACTCAATGCAAAACCGCCTGTGAGATGGAATGCCTGACAGTCAGAGAGGAAGCTGATGGGGCTCACGGGTGTCTAGCAGAAACCATGCCCAGGTGGGTGTTTAGCAAAAAGAGCTCTGTTGCTGTCTCGCATGGGCTATGGACGTGGCTACATCTACCCTCTGGATTTCACTTTCCTCAACCATAAAAGGAGGTGATTAGTGGCAGCCTTTCTAAGATCTTAAACATTTTACGATTTTAAGATTGAGTGGGGGGGAAGGGGGTAAAATCCAAACCATGAAGCGCTGCTGAGGTGCGGTGTACAATTGAGTACTTTTTATGTGTCTGTTGACAGAATGAATGAAACAGAGTAATTAGCATACAGTAGGCCTCAAACTCCTTTGGAGACAATGGGAAGTAATGATAGTAAGTCCTTACAATTTTAGAGATTAGATGGGTGTATTTTAGGAAACACACTTTAGAAAAGTATATTTATACTTAATATTTTTTTCCTTCAGAGTTTTCACAATCAATTATTTATTCTTAACTCTAAAGTGTATGAAATGCTTAGAAAAGCGGGTAATTTTAATAGTTTCAGCCTAAGTGTGCTCTACAGATCATATTTTTTCTTCTCGGAAGAGAAATCTCTCTTAAAGGACAGCTTTCTACACTGTATACTCCTCTGCACTCACTTATTTCATTACATTTCGTGCAACCTAAAATTGTAGCTATGAAGCTATTTTGGGCATGCTTTTTCCAGCACCTCGTACGAATCAACAGGAGCATAATTCTAAGCTACAGAAGTGCAAAAATAAGCACAGAAGGCCCGCTACCCTAAATAAAGTGGGCCAGAATTCGAATTTTGCAAAAAACGCACAACCACTTGCAATAGGAGAAGGCGGGGTGGGGGTGGGCTGGGCTGGGGTGGGGTGGGGGGGATGGGAAGATGGAAAGAATTTTCTCAGGTGCTTTCTCACTGTGCTCAACTTCTGCCCGGCCCCCGCTTTCTTTCTCCGCAGAGCTGGAGTTCTGCGAACCTGCCCGCAGCCTCTGCTCCGGCTACCAGGCCGACCTGCGCGGCGCGGGGCGCGGCTACCCGCTCGACGTGGGCTCCGACGGGGACACCGAGACCGAGGGCGCCGCCTCCCCGGACCACGCCCTGCGAATGTGGATTCGGGGCATGAAATCCGAGCACAGCTCCTGCTTGTCCAGCCGGGCCAACTCCGCCTTGTCCTTGACTGACACTGACCACGAAAGGAAGTCCGAGGGAGACAACGGTAACCGGCCTTTCCATACCGTCTTAAGGAAAACCAGAGAAAATGCAGGGTTTTTTCGCCTTTCATCTGCCTTCCTTTTTCCTGTGTCGGCCTGTCCTTTCTTTTTTTTCCTTTTTTTAAAAAATATATCTTTATTGATTTCACAGAGAGGAAAGGAGAGGGAGAGAGAGAGAAACATCAATGATGAGAGAGTCATTGATCGAGCCCGCAACCCGGGCCTGTGCCCGACCGGGAATCGAACCCCGATCGCCTGGATCCTAGGTCGATGCTCAATCGCTGAGCCACGCCCGTCCGGGCGGCCTGTCCTTTCTTTAATATGCACAAGGGACATGCAAGCCAGCAGGGTCAGGTGGACAAGGCACACACCTAAGCATCTGGCAAACAGGCACATTTCTTTCTTTATTTACGATGAGAGACAAAATACTATTTCTTTCCGGTGATCCGCCAAGGGAAATAATCTCACGCAGTCAGTGATATTGTGCATGTCTTATTTATTACTTCCCTTTTCTTTTCATCTGTCTTTTCCCATGCAGTACTAATGATGTTTATTATGGAAAGCAGTCATTTCCTGTATGTTGGCTTTGATACCAATATATGAACAACGAGATGAACAATTATATAGCAAGCATATGCTGGACGTGCTTCCTATTTGATTCAGATTAACCTGTCAAGTGCACAGGCAGATTCAAATTAATCAGCTTAGACTGAAATCATTTTTTACAAGAAGGAGGTAAATGAACATCAGCCATTTGCCAGACAATGAGTAATAACGGCAGAATCATTAAGTTGTAATTATATATTATTTTCTTACAACTTTTAGAAATGGAAAAAGTTTTGTTTCGTTGGTTTGTCGGGAAGAGGTTGATTAGTTTTATTTCTGCTCTCTGTCCCTACCAAAGAGCAGAATCCTTTCATAAAAAAGCACGTTAATGCTTATTAAACACATTAATCTATTCTCTTCCTCTTTGTGTTTGTGTAATGGGCTAGGCCCCCATCACCATGGCCATGAGGCTTGGTGGCTGGCCATGGCTCGTTCGTGTTTTCCCAGGTGGGAGATAGGGAGCCAACACCCCTGTAGGTACTGATTTTTCTATTCTGTCATCCTGACCTCTTTCAGGGACACTGGCCACAGGATATAATTTGGAATGACCATTTGCCCATTAGTTAGAATTTCATTTCCTATATGATAAGCCATACACTTTGAAATATCGCCAAGTGTCCTTGGGTCTTGATATTCTTTATTTATTTTCATGTATATATGTAGGCATTGCTGACTTGGGTGAAGAGGGTAGGAAGTGAAGTATAGAAATGCAAAGGGAACTTATTAATGTATATATGCATATCCACGCAAGTGAAAGAGCATTAGGGTGCAAGTTAGGAAGGCCCAGAATGGCCCTTAACACTTTCTGGGCTTCAACTGTCAAACAGGAAAAATAGTGACCAAATTTATGTGAAATGAGGTGGCGGGGGATCTCCTTACCGCCCAAGACTTCTCATTCTGCCTCATCTCCCTCCTGACATCTGAAGTTATAGCCAGTTCGCTGGCTTGAAACATTAAAATCGAAAGACGTTTCCCCCTGGGGCTCCACCATCCTATTCCCGCAAGACCCTAAGTATGGGGTTTTTTGGGGGGTGATGAAACTATTCTGGAAATAGATAGTGATCATGGTTGTCCAACTCTGTGAAAATACCAAAAACCACTGAATCATACAGTTGAAGAGGGGTGAACATTATGGTATGTGAATCATATTTCATTGAATCTGTTAATTAAAAAAATAGCACTGGACATAAGGGTAGAAGATTGAGGAATCCCAGGTGACTTGGACAAAGATTAATTAGTAAAATTTCTGCTATTACAGGTTTCAAATTCTCTCCTGTTTGTTGTGACATGGAGGCTCAAGCTGGGTCTACTCAAGGCAAGTGTTTCCAAATGTTTGACCACCAGTTCTTTCCATCTCACCCCATCCCTGACACCCACCCCGCAAAGCTGAACTCTGTCCCTCTGACAGACACCACACAGGCCTGGCTAATGAACCTTCCCTGGCAGCTTACCGGTTTGCTTTCCCCTGGAAAACTTCATGTGTGTGTATTTATTGGTGACAAAGACGAGGTGAGGGGGTGCTGGGGAGCAGGACAAGCGAGATTGAAGGCGGGAGAGGGAAACATAGATTTTGCAGGGGGCCAGAAATTTCTATCAGGCGGGCCTGGGTTTGGCCTCGTGACTTCCTATGTTACCTACGACTTGTTGCAGGGCCCCAGCCATGAATTTATTATAGTTCCATCTAGTGTCATAACTTGACAGTGCCTCCTACCAAACGGCCTCGGTGTTTCCCTTGGGCTGCTTCGGCCCGGCTTTGCAATCACTCTCTCTATAGCCGTGTCACTAATTACAAAGAGCGCCTTCAAGTGAAAGAAATGCTGTTCGTTCTTTGCTGCGAACATGCATTTATTTACACTGTCATTCGCTAGTGTGGGGACACTGATGCCCTTTCCCCTTTGCCTTCATTGTGCTTATTGATTGAGCTTTGCCCTTTTGCGGAGGGATACCGAAAGCAAGATTTATAAATGACTTTGAGAAAAATCAACTCTTTGGGGAGATCCTCACATCTGACCACAGGGCAGAGTTTCAAATTGGCAGGGGGCTGGGGGAAAGGGGTCAGGGGAAGATCTATCAGAATCAGCTCTATCTAAAGGTGCATTACCCTCCCCCAGCCCCCCGTCAGAACTGCTCATCCTGGTGAGCCACTGTCCTTTGTTAATGTGCCATCTCTCTTAGATGGCTTAGGGACTGTCAGGAATCTTTGGGGCTGTTCAGTTTCATTGGGCCTTCAGTCTAATCAACCGTCGACCTCGATCATGTAACCGTTTCTACTGTCACAGAGTTGGAAGACTCAGGAGTAAAGGCCACGCATTCTTTCCCTTATAGGTTTATTTTCCGTATGGTTTATTTTTGGAATTGGTTAGGGCGGCACAGAATTGGCCTGGGCTGCCAGGGTAAAACCCATGATCCCGTCTGCTAAAAACTAGTCCTTACCTGCAAGCTTCTGCTGGCCCAATGTGTAACTTCAAGAATGATTTCAACTCATAAGGGACAGTAGAGCAAGCACAGTGAGTAAAAGTTTAAAAGTTTGCACCGTGGAGCCAGGCAGCCTAGATTTAAATCCCAGCTGTGTGGCCTCGGGGAAGTTATATGAAGTTTCTGTGCCTGAATTTCATCGTCTGTAACATAACGGTAATAGTATCTGCCCCTAGGATTTCGTGATGATTGAATGAATTAATGCATATAAAGGTGTAGAATACTATTTGCAACATATCCGTGCAATATGAATGTTCACTAATATTACTGATCAGCACTTCACAATTGCCAAATGCTTTTTTTACTGTTTTTATCTCGTTTTATCCTCATGACCACTCTGTGAAATCGATTCTATTGTTAGCTGCATTTTGCGTGGGAGGAAGAGTTAAGACAGCAATTCAGATACCAGTTAGCTAAATGCAATTGTTTTCCAAATAGCCATCTTTTTTCTCCCTTGGATTACATGTGAATGGAAGACGTGAACTTGAACAACTTTTCTGGCTCAGCTACCGCCCTGTAGGTCTTACTCTGACTCCTGCTACCAAGTTTCCAAGAGGAGTGTACAACTGGGAATCTTACTTATGACCTAGAGTAAGGTTTCAGCAGTTTGGATTTCATAAATTTTCAATCAGTGATGAGCAGATATGACCCGCCTTCCACATTTTCATAGATTCCTGCAGAGGACCTTGGAGTTGAGATGAGAGTGTAAATGGTTTTTCTGAAAGCATGTTAATCGCAGGGAATAAGTTCTTTGCAATGAATTGAACTTGATGTTTATGTGGAAATGTGGCTATTTGTTTCCCATCCATCTCATCCATTCATGAAAGCGAGCCCAGCGGCATGTGTATCACATTAATTTGGGCTTATATAGACTATTTTTGAGAAGAGTGAAAAAGCTTGAAATTTTCAGCGTTTATACATTTCACTGCCAAGACTCCACGCCACCCCATCCCTGTGCCTCAGTCAGTGTCAAGGACATTTTATTTAGTTTCTGTCTGCCTGTACATTCCGATTTTCAGATCGTTGATGAGGCAGTGGGCACAAAATCATGGCCCAGCTTAGGATGATGTAAGCCTCGCTCCCGTGGGAGAAATGTGAAGGTGGGAGAATTGTTAATTTGGGCGAATCGTTCAACTAAGAAAGATTCAGACAGGATTTCAAAGACACTTTCAGTTCTCTCCGTCTGGGAGATTATGATATGATTTTCTACTTACATTTCCCAAACTGTGGCTATAAAGGACTTTTTTCTTTCATTTCATTAATTGGTTAAGCCTTTCAAAATACTGACTTTTTCTCATTTACTTAAGCTCTCTTCGGTAACCTGTAATTGAATTTAAGTCTGCGACATGCTATAACCTATGAAGAATTAAAATAAATAACCCTTCGTTCCAGCACCAAAGGCACAGGGAAGGGAGAGCCTCAGGGAACAGGGCACCTGGATTTCCTGGCTTTCACAAGGGCATCAGAACACTTAGGAACTTTGTTTCCATTCCCTCCCATTTGTCCTAAGTAAACCCTTTGCTGTCGATGCTTAGTGGCCTGTTAGGAAAAGTGCAGACACACTGCAGCTACCTTCATCCTGAGGCCTGTGAGCAGGAAACTTTGATATCAGTCGTGATGCTTTTTTTACTTTAACCGGTTTCCCCTCTCATTTCACCTTACTGCCAAGGTTACTACTAATTATAAGCTAGTACTTGAGTTGTATGTTTTGCGTCCTCATGACAGTTTAAATATATATATATCTTTATTGATTTCAGAGAGAGGAAGGGAGAGGGAGAGTTGAAACATCAGTGATGAGAGTCATTGATCGGCTGCCTCCTGCGCGCCCCCTGCTGGGGATGGAGCCCGCAACCCGGGCCTGTGCCCTGACCGGGAATCGAACCCCGATCTCCTGGATCCTAGGTTGATGCTTAGCCTCTGAGCCATGTCAACCAGGCCTCACGAGAGTTTTTAATAAACACTAGACAGCAAGCTACGTGAAGATAGGGCCTGGTCTATTCACTGTTTTAGCTTCAGGACTTAGTCATTGGATCTGGAGCACAGTAGGCACTAAATAAATGAGAAATGTGCATTACTGTGAGGGGAAAAATTAAAAGCAAGAGATAATATATTTTTGTAGCTCTCCTCTGATCTTCCAAAGATAGAAATGCTGCAATGGGTCAAACCTCTGGTCATCTAACCCACAACTCTGCCTCTGAGAGGTGGTCCACTTAGTGCTTCTTAGAAGTATCTGACAGTCCTACCTGAGCGTCCACCTCAGTGATTAGGATAGTCTTTAATAATCGCATTTGACTATATATTGGACTGGAGGAAAAACCTGTATCAGCAGCTAAACTTAAATAATCAATTTCCAACAATGCATTTTTCATATATTGCCTAAATGAAACAGTTGGATTATAAAAAGTGAAAATGAAATTGCTGATTACCAAGCTAAATGGGGGGAACTATTTAGAGAAAAAACCTTTGTAATCTTTAACTAATAAAGGCTAATTTGCAAAGAAATTATTTATAGCTGTATCTTCTGGATAATGATGTTTCTGTGCAAATAGTGTTTATTGAGTACCTACCCTTAACCAGGCTCTATATTGGAGACTGGGGATATATAAAAGATGACCAGTACACAGTAACCAACCTCAAGGAATTTACAGTCCAGTGGGAGGTTGATGCCCTATTAGTTAGGTTTGTTTATTTTATTTATTATCGTTACTGCAGGTAACGGAAACCAACTTTATTAAAAGGACATGAGAATGTTTCATAGGACCACAGAAGTGTGGCTAGACTACAAGAAGGGACTAGATTAGAAGAATTGCCCAGACTTTGCCTCTTGCTTTTGAATTCATTTCCTTCAGCCCTGTGTCTGCAGATTGACTTTCTCTAAATCTCCATCCCCAAGACAGGCATAAAGCCTCATAAAGTTTCCCAGCATATATCTCTTCTATTTAGGAAAGAAGTTGAGATTCAGTGGATATTTTTCAATGCCATTTCTAAATTCCAAGGAGGCAGAATAATTTTCCCAATCATCTTGAGTCAGGGGTCTACCACTGGTCTCATCGGCTGTAAGCGAGGAGTAAGGTCAGTCATGCAAACGTTGCTTTCTGGGAAGCCACCCGTTGGAGGTTTGGAGCAGCTCTCAATGCAGGGCAGAGTCAGGTGGGCATCTGCACCCACAGAGGTCAAGTAGAGAGGCTAAAGAGCTGATTTTAATGCCATTTAGTTAGTGCCATGATAAAGATTTGTGCAGCTTGCCATGAGAGCACAAGGCAATGTGAAACCATTTATTGAAGTAAAAATGGTCATAATCATGCGATCTACATAAGGAAAGGTCCCTGCACAGTGAGCAGTAAAGAACACGGACTATGATATAAGATAGACAAGTTTGTGCTCTGGTTCTGCCACTTACCTACTGTGTTTCCTCGGACAGGTGCCTGCAGCTCTGTAGGCCTCAGTTTCCTTGTCTGTCAATTGTAGACCTTACTATTTCAGGTTTCTATGTGTGAGTACTGAATGAGAAAATGGATATATACTTCCACCGTGTGCCTGCTATATATTAGTCAATAGATGTAGTCGTGGTTGTTATCTAGAATTTGTTAGCAGGAATTTGTTACGTGTATGTTATGAGATAGGTGCTACAGGGTGAAGTCTCTCTTATCAAGGATTAGCCTGACATGCCATGTGGCTTCTGAAACATCTGGTGTCCTAGGAAGCTCTCTAGCCCAGCAGAGTCTGTTCAACTTTCCACCTCATTGGAAACTATAAAATCCCTTGCATTTGTCTTGAGTTAAATAATACATCATTTCAGCAGCCATCTCTCTTGTGCTGCTAAGTATAGAAAACTGGGAGAGGAAATCCTTTGGAGCACGTCAGACCCAGCTGAGGCTTAGCTTGTACTAGTGTATTTCCTGTTGCCATTGGGGTAACCCCTAAGGTAGAGCTGCTGTTTCAATGACTCAGAAGCCCTGTTGATTTCTGTGATTGTTGTGCTACTCAGGAACTTAACAGGTAAGGGATTGTCTGCTACAATCCCATCATAGCCCACACATCCCCTAGCACTGCTCCCCATTGCTTGTGTGCTTCATAGCACAGAGCCTTGGTCATGTGTCACACGCTACCCATAAATGCCACACTGTCAGCCACACGGATGCTGCTCTTAGACCCCCAGATCGCTTCATCGGAACAGCAGGAGTTGTGAAAACATAGCTAGTCCAACACCTGGGCTTCTTGAATGACTTACAATAGCTGTACCCAAATGAGGAGTTAGGCCTTCTGCTATCTGACCATGCGGGGCCATTCACGTGTATTTAATGGAGGAATTGGTTTGTTTGCTTTCCATTTCTTTCCTCTGCTCTTTTGTTTTCCCCTGGTAGTGTAAGCTGTGCAGGACACTTCCATGGCGACGGTAACAGTTCCTCAGGAGCCATCTGGATGCCGATGGAAGCGTGTGGAACAAGGCAATGACTTGGTAATAGCTGTAGCAGGGGCCCTGCCATGTAACTGACACCCGAATGGCTCTGTGGGACCCATCAGGCATGTATAAGACAGCGCAGTTGGCTTCGTAATGGCTCCTTTGGAGACGTTACACGATCAGAGAACTGTGTAAGTCACTGGGATTACTTTATGTGTGGGTGAGACACTTCTGTGGTGACTGGGACCCATCCGCTTACAATCAAACAATTCTGATGATACTGAAATTCAAACCATTATAAAGTTAGGTGTAATAAGCTCCTATTGTTGTTTTTTATTAGTAGGTAATTTTAACTTTTTTTTTTTTTTTTTTTTTTTTAGTATGAAAGGGACATCAGCTGGTGGTTTAAAAATTAACAGTCAAAATAGGTTAAAAGTGTCACATCCTTCTGTCTCTTTACGCTTCAGGTGCCACTCTGAGAGGCAGCCAGCATTAACAGTGCGCCGTATGCTGTTCCTCAGGTGTTCTCTACGTGTACCAATAGGATAACAGGCTATAGAAAGCCCATTAACCTTTAAAATTAATATTATATCTTGGATAGTTGCCCATATTTGTAGTATAGCTCTGTCTCATTCTTTTCAGTGACTGTATAGTGCTCTGTTTCTCTTGTTTCACTTTTTATGTATGGACATCCACATTTCCAGTACTTTGATGTTAAAAACACTGCAGCACTTAACACTCTTGTACACATCTTTTTTTTTAAATTATGTTTTTATTGATTTCAGAGAGAGGAAGGGAGAGGGAGAGAGAGAGAGAACCATCCATGATGAGAGAGTCATTGATCGGCTACCTCCTGCACGCCCCCTGCTGGGGATCGAACCTGCAACCCGGGCCTGTGCCCCCACCTGGGATCGAACCCCAATCTCCTGGATCCTAGGTCAACACTCATCGCTGAGCCATGCCTGCCAGGCATATACATCTTTTTGCACACCACTTGGGTAATTTCTTAGAAGTAGAGCTGATGGGCCAAGAACATGTACATTTAACATTTTTTATAGGTGTTACCAAATTTCCCCCTTAACCAACCAATTTATCTCCCTAATGCTTTGCTACTAATGCCCCATTTTCCCATATCTTTATCAACACTGGTAATGTTGAGAAAGGTTTGTAAGACCTAATCTGCTAGTTGAGATGTGGTATCATTTTGTGCTGTTTCGCTTATTATTTATGACTGAGCTTGGGCATCTTTTTATATGTTAATGGGCCATTTGCATGCCTTTTTCTCGGAATTGACTGTTGATATCCTTCATCAATTTTTCTATTTGAATTTTCACATTTCTTACTAATTTTCAAGTACACTTCATGTCTTAAGGGTAAAAAATCCTTGGTCATGTATTATGCATTTTTCCTAGTTTGTCATAGGCTGTTTGAAATAGGCTCATAGGATGTGTCTATATGTGTATATAGGGAGCTTTCTTTTTTTTTTAAAGTGGTCAGATTCAACCATCCATACTTTTTGGCTTATTGAAATATATGGAGATGATGGATGGATGGATGGATGGATGGATGGATGGATGGATGGATGGATGGATGTTAGGTAGATAGGTAGATGTAGATATAGATATAATTGTTAACAGTATTATAATGTCCACAATTATAAAGGAAACTATTTGAAAATTTGTTTATACTTTTAAATCAGAATATAAATGTCTAAATATAAATAATCTAAATGTATGGTATGCATGCATGTAGTATGCAAACAAACTTGCATGTAGAAAAGGTAAATACAGTATAAATAATATAAACCTTAAAATAAATTAGAATTATTTGTTAGTCTTTATCATTGATCTTGATATATTGTTTAACCATTTACTTCTTTAGACATTAAATAGTCTAAACGAGTTTATATACTTAGAGAGATTACTTACCAACAGATTTATATTTTTAAAAAAGAGTTTAGAAAATGCAACAGAAAATGGCTGAGCCTACATTTACTGGAAATAAAATGACAGTACTGTCATCTGAATTTGAAAATCATGCTTCAGTTGTCATAGTGAAGACATATGCTTTTGTTTGTTCTTTTCTGGGTTTGGGAATAGGTTGCGTTAAGCCACTCATGTTTCCTGGCACTGTCCATCTTTTAAATGTTGATAGATATTCCTGAGCTTGCTGTTAATTCTTCTGTGTGCATGTGTGAAGGAGAATGCAGAATAGCCCACAATTTATATGCATGCAGTTGATTTCTTTTAGTGTATATATCCCAGGTGACTACTATTTGGAATAATAACTTTAGAGAAAAAGGAAATCACACTGACTATTTCAGAAGCAAGTTGACTGTCTTTTAGTGAGTTTTCTTGTTATAAAAGTAATACTTTTTAAAAATTTATCTTTATTGTTGGAAGTGTTACAGATGTCCTCCCTTCCCCCTCCCCCACATTGATAAAAGAAATTGGGAAATTACTGAAAAGTAAGAAAAAGAAAACCTCAAGATACCCCCTCAATAAAATATCATTCACACTTTCTTGTGAATTAATATTCCTTTCTTTCCCCATACTTTTTGAGGATCCATATAACCTGAAATTTTACTTGAAATAAACATAAGGCATGTTACTAGATCTTAATTAAATAGTATTTTAAATATATTAGTTAACGATTTTTAGCTATTAACATTTCCAATATTTCACTAATATAAAAATGCTACAACCGACATCTTTGTGGTCAAAGCTTTGGCCGTTTTCTGATTTCTTCTTTAGAACAGATGCCTACAAATAAAATTACTGGGCTCAATAATGTTTACATTAAGACACAAGATATACATCATCAGATTATTTCTGATTACACTCCCCCATTAGTAAAGCATGAGAGTAGCCATTTCAGTGTTCCCTCACTGGTGTTGGTACTAGATAATTTACTTTAAATATCTTTTTGCTAAATTTTTCAATTAAATGTAAAAAAAACTTTAAAATTACATGTAATTTACTGATTCTTGAATTTAACGTTTTATCGTATTTCTTCTAATGACATTTCCTCATTTGTGAATTGATTTAAAAAAAAATTATATTATAGAATATCTGGAACTAATAATCCAATATCTAGAATAAATTAATCCAAGATCCAATGGGGCAGTGTAATAAAATAGATAACACAATCAAGAGAAGAGGAGACGACGGGAAGTAAGCATATCAAAATAACTACAGATAAAGATAAAGAGGAAATTGAATGACTCATAAGAGACCACTGTGTGCTCCTCTTTTTAGATTCACTTGAAAACCTGGGTGGAATGGATGATTTTATAGGAAAAATATATATGATCAAAACTGGTCTCAGAAGATAGAGAAAAATCTCAACTTTCCAATTTATATAATAGAAATAAAATTGCCAAAGAACTGCCTAAACCAAAAAAACAAAACAAAACAAAACAAACAAACAAAAAACAGTGGCAGAATTAGACAGTTTCCTAGGAAAAGTCTGCGAAACCTTTAAGGAGCACATCACTTTCATGCTGCTTAAATGCTTCTGGAGCATAACAAAAGTGACAGCTTCCAAATCCTTTTTAATTTTTTGGACGCAAGAAAAGCCGTGAGATCTAAAGCAGGAAAATAATCCACAAAAATGCATCTACAAACCAATTGTACGTGTGGGTAGCGATACAAAAATTCTTAAATAAAACATTGGCAAATAAGGTCCAGCAATATAGTAAAAGAATAAAGCACGGTTTATACTAGGAGTGCCAGGTGGTTAAACGTTAGGAATCCTGTTCCCCTAATTATTATATGAATAGATAAATATAGATACACTGTATGAAAAATTGGAAGGCACACCAAATTAATTTTCCTACGTACAAACTACAACCAAATAGAAAATATACAGACAATAGTGTGGTGAAGGCCTGGGATGGGGGGGGGTGGGTAGAAGGGGTCAGAAAAAGAGGAGATATGCAATACTTTCAACAACAGAGATACATTTAAAATATATATACTTGGATAAGTTATTAATTTTGTAATAGCAACAACAATCAAAATGCCTAGGAAGAAACTAGCAAAAAAAAGAAAGGTACTTATAGACACACGCGCACACACAAAAACATAGAAGAAAAGTCATTGGAAAGCCATGTCCTGTTCTTAGATGATAAGTCTCACTGTCATAAAATTATACTTAAATTAATCTGTTATTTTAACATGCCTCCAATAAAATATCAATTGGACTTGTAAAAATCCTGACGTCCTGGCTATCATGTTCAAACGGATAAAAAGCGAACATGTAAGAACACCTAAAAATATTTAGAAAAAATGTAATGGAGTGAGAGTAAGTTTGGCAGATATGAAAACATATTTAAGTTCATTTAGATGAAATCAGTGCGGTGCTAATATATGAATAAACTGTGACAGAATGGCAGAGGAAGCCTGAAAATAGGCTCGAATACAAATAGGAATATAGTGTATTATAGTGATGGCATTTCAGATTAATAGGAGAAACACGAGTTGCTTTAGAAAGGTATTGGGACAATGACATAGTCATCTAGGAAACAAAAATTTGGTTCTCTACCTCACTCCCCGCGCCAAAATAAATTTTTGATGAATCAAAATTTAAATGGGAAAACACCTCCTAGAAGGAAATATGGGAGAAATGTTTTTCTAACCTTTTCTTAAAGTAGGAAAAGTTTTTCTAAATATAGCACAAAACTATAGAAGTCACAAGCAAAAAGGCTGTCCTACAATATTTGAAGCATTCAGAAACAAAGGCTTAATTTCCTCTTATGTAAAGAGTACTTACAGTCAATAAGAAAAAAGTCCCAACAATAAAATGGGGAAAAATGGAGGTAGGTCATAGAAAAAGAAATGAGAACGATTATTGAACGTCTGAAAAATGTTAACCTGACTCCTAAGAAAAATGCATAATAGAACTCCAAGTTCTGTTACACCTATCATCACCTATCACCTTGGAAACCAAAAAATTGCCAATTTACTTTGTTGACAATTATGTGCGAAATGCTGGTTATAGGAGTACAAATAGATACAGTCTCTATGAAAGGAAATTTGGCAATAGCTAGCAAAAAAGGGGGCACCTTCTTTGACTCTGTAGTTTCGCTTCTCGGAATTTGTCCCACAGCTATTGAATGAGCATGCAGTGACATGTATGGGGATGTTCACAGCAGCATCGTTTGAAATATAAAAAAATCAGGGATGTCAACCGGTGTGTTCATCACTAGCAGGCTATTTGAATGGCTTACGGTCCCATCATGCAGTGGAATACTCTGCACCCTTACAAAGAATGAGATACACATGGTAGGGTGAGAGGTGGGGTGATACAGGGAGAATCGCGCAGCAGGATTTTCACTCTATTCACACTATATCTATAATATTTATTTATAATATTTGTCTCTTAAACTAGGTGGTTGGTACATGGGTATTTAAAATATTGCTCTTTATGTCCTTTGATGGATGTCTGAAATATTTTTTTAATCAACTTAATCAAAATGAGGCAACTCTGTAGGTATCAAAGTACAAGAGTTTTCAACATGCATCAGTAAACAAAAGCCATTGTATCCAACAGTAGCTTTTTTGTCTGTAATCCAGAGTAAGGAATACATTTTACATTGGGACCCAGTTCACAATGAATCTATAAATAAAAATAAAAACTAGAAACAAAAATTTCACAAGACAATACATACTCTAACTATGAATAACACATTCTGACATTGCCTGTTCTATTTTGTTTCATGTTTTTGTAGTGTTAATTGTGATCCAGTAAATTTATTTCATAAACCTCTAATAGGTCTCAACCTGCAGCTTCACAATCGTGATGTCCAGTACCCTATACTTGATGTGTGATTTTTAATGGAGCTATATATTAGCATATATATGTGTGTGTGTGTGTGTATATATATATATATATATATATATATATATATATGCTTGTATATACATAGAATTTCTCTGGAAGTATTCATAATCAATGGATAATTCTGATTGCATTTGTGGAAGGGAGCTAGATGACTGTGATACAGGGTTTGAAGAGATGTTTTTCTGTGTGTTTCTTTGCACCGTTAGAATTTTGTACCATGTATTATTAAAATTTTAACTGAACATAATTAAAACGTAAATAAAAGGAAAATGATATCACAGAGGAATGAATCCAACACACTTGTTTTCTAGACCACTTTTTAAAATTGCCAATATTTGCTGCTTACAGAGCTCTTTCTAATGTTTTAAAAGAAATGGGAAAAAAATACTTTTCTGAAAAAAGTAAGAGCGCAAGATTATATTTTATTTTTAATTTTTATTTCTTATCATTTTTTAATCTTCACCCAAGGATAAGTTTTTTTTATTGATTTTAGAGAGAGAGGAATGGTGGAGAGAGAGAGAGAGAGAAACATCAATGTGAGAGAAACATTGATCGGTTGCCTTCCATACACACCCCGTCTGGAATTGAACCTGCAACCTAGGTATGTGCCCTTGTTGCTGCTGAAAAATGAGTTACTTATATTAATAACTAGCTACCTATGCTGACATCCTGACTCGGAATCGAACCTGCAACCTTTTGGTGCAGGGGATGACGCCAGCCAACTGAGCCACCCAGCCAGGGACCTTTATGGAAATCCCCAAGTTTAGCTCTTGATTTATTTCTTTAACACAGCTTCTTTGGTGTGTGCTCCTTCTAAAAATAAAGTGAGAAACAAATCTGTTAGACCCAGGGTAATATTTTGTTTTTTACATTACTGTTAAGTCACTTCCTCTTTCTGACTGTCATAGTGGCTTTAGAGCCCCATATGTGGAAGAGACATAGTCTTGTTTACTTGAAAAAGCTGTGTTTGGAGATCACGTTTCTGTCTTACAGAAGGAACAAGGCATGAAAGTATTGTTATCCAGTGGACCAGCAGTTTTATGTTTCAAAGTCGTCTGCTAAAATTAACAGTTGTAAAACAAAAAGACAGCTGTGAATTTCAAACCTTCTATGTCATATATACCATGCTATTTTCCTTTGAAACCAAAAACATGTATTTGTCATTTAACGATCTCAGCAGTGTACACATAATTGTGTTTTCATGAACTGATGACTATTACACTAAGTTGTTGATTTTAAATAGCATTTTCTTATTCACCAAAGTCCATATTTTTAAGTTTTTGTTTTCAATTTTAAGGTCACTATCATCTGGATATTTGTTACTTAAATAATTTTCATTTATTTTGATGTTTGCAAGGGTAAGACTTGCTTTTTGGGATAATGTATTTTTTATTTTCATTGTTTCTTAATAATGTTTATATTTGTTGAAATACTTCTGCAGCTAGAGATTGTGTGGCCTGCAAAGTCTTGTACAACGATTTCATAACTTTTACTATGAGGACACTGGCAGCTTTGTGAAATCATCCAAAAATTTCCCTTCTCCATTCTTTTATAATCCTGGGTTACTAGTCTTGAACAAGCACCCAGAAAAAGAAAATAAAACTAAGGGTATATCCCATTCCCTGCCTAATTTGTGAGTTCTCTACACTTTCTTTGCATGGCTTTAGGGTTACCACATTCTTCCTTCTCTTATCTCAATGGTTACTTCTCTGTCTTCTTCCCTGTTGCTCCCTCTTCTCTCTGACCTTTTAATGTGGAAGTGCCCCAGTGTCTTTGTCCTAGAGTTTTCTCCATTTACACTTGCTCACTTAGTCCTCTTACATGGTCTTGAGGCTTAAAACACTATTATACTGATAAGTCCCAAATTTATCTCAGCCAGGACCTCTTTTCCAACAACCATTTTCAACGTATTACTTGACAATTTCACCTGCATGTCTAATGGGTAACTTAAATTTCCCTTGTCCAAAACTAAACTCTTGGTCTACCCCAAGCTTTCTTCACTTGCGGACTTGCCCATGTTAGTTGATGGAAACACAATCCTACCACTTGCTCAAGCCAGAAACCTTGGAGTCACCCTGAAAGCACTCTTGCTCTCATCAGCAAACACTGTTGCTGTACTACCAGTTCCACTACTGCCACCCTTGTCCAAGCCACCATCATCTCTCACCTGGAACATTTTCTTCTAACTGGTCTCCCTGCTTCCCAGAATGATCCTTTTAGAATGTGAGCCTATTGTGATGCGAATACCGCAAGGGCTTCTCATTTCACTGAGTAAAAATACTTACTTTGGTCTAAAATGCCCTCCAAGATCTAGCTATTTGATACCTCTGTGTCCTCACCTCCTTCTACATTTCCCCTTGTTATCTCTGTTCCAACCACACTGGCATGTTTTTCAATCTCTTAAAAAAACTTCAAAAGATAAAAAATAAAAAAACTTCAGTGCACTTCTGCCTTAGGGACTTTGCTCTATTTTGCCCTTCCTCCCGACATTGCATGTTTAACTCTCACACCTCCTCGTGTCTTGTTCAGATGTCTCATTCTCAGTGAGGCCTACTGAGACCCATGCTATATAATGCTGTAGCTTTCACCCCTAACCCCATCCTCCCAATACCCTTTACCCTGTTGTACCTTTTCTCTTATTCCATGGCACGTATCATCTTATAATTTACTTATATACTATGATTACTCTTTATTGTCTTTTCCCCCATCAGAATTATAAATTCCACAAGGGCTGAGATCCATTCCCTGAGGTGGTTAAATCTCCTAGAATACTTTCACTTAGTGGTTATTCAACAAATATTTTTGAATGAGTAAATCAATATAGATATCTAATTCTTAATGTGTATATATATCTATATATCTATAGATATATATATGGCTGTGCCTTTACACAGACTGAATAATTGTTTTTATTGATTTGAAGTATTATTTCTTGCACAATTGATTTTTTAAGGCTTTCTCTATATGTATAAACCAGTTTGGTGTTTGAATGACTTGGTCAGTCAGCTCAATAGAGCCAGTAGTTATTATTTTATTTTTCTTTACATATGTCTTTATTGATTTCAGAGAGAGGAGGGGAGAGGGAGAGAGGGAGAGAGAGAGAGAGAGAGAGAGAGAGAGAAGCATCCATAATGAGAGAGTCATTGATCGGCTGCCTTCTGCACGCCCCCTGCTGGGGATCGAGCCCACAACCCGGGCCTGTGCCCTGACTGGGAATCGAACCGTGATCTCCTAGATCCTAGGTTGATGCTCAACCCCTGAACTACATGGGCAGAGCATAGAGTCGGTAGTTTTTAAACTCTTACTTTAACAGTTGAAAAGTCAGACTCATTTTCTGGTTCCCTGGATTTGTTTACTTTCAGTCTGTAATGACTATACTGGCTTTTATAGGTAAAATATTCAATCTAATTTGTGCATGGAAAAACAGCCGCGATTGATATGCCAAATCAATACATGTAGACATAACCATACTCAATCACAGTTAGGCTACAAGTCAAATGAATATTGTAGGAGAACTTTATAGTCAACATAGTTCGTTTTAAGGCTAAGAAATAGCAAGTACCAATTGATTGAGGGTCTATAAATAAATAAATAAATAAATGAACACATACATGTATCTTTTAGAGTGATTTATGAAAATAAGCAAGTCAATCAAAATTGTCAAATAGGTTGTTTTATTTAAAACATCGCCTGCATTGATATGTTGTCTGACTGAATTGCCCAGTCATTACAGTGGAAACTGTTGAACTTTCTGTTTATAAAGACAACCATATTGTATCGAATAACTCATCAATTGATTTTTATTTTAATTCTTAAAATTAGAATCGATCAATCAGTTCAATCAAAATTTGTCAAGACATGTGAGTCTACAGGCCAGTCAAGTCTAAAGGAAAACGAGGAGAGGAAAGCATAAGGAGACGTTCAAGTGAGATTTTCCTAATTCTGAGCCATGTCAGAGTTTGAGAAAATGTCTGTTAAAGTTAAAAAAGAGAGTAGGAAATGAAAGTTTAACATTTCAGCCTTGAACGAGTCATAGACCCATCAACACTTGACATTTTCACCAGTCCTCCCATTCTTACTAGTGTCAAAACAATGCCACAGCTGACATTGAGGTACCTCAGGAAGGAAAAACAAGACCAAGCAGAACAAAGCAGAGCAACCACAAGAGAGAAAGGGAAAGAAAGGAAACAGACAATAGTAGCTCTATGGGTTAAGTACTTGGTATATATATTTTTACTTGCCCTCAGCATATGTGCATACATTATTTTAACTTTTGCCTGCTTTCGTTTTACCTTCTGTTAATTTGTATAACTTGCATATAAGAGAGCAGCAAGGATTTGGAATGTAATTTTATCTTTTTCCTCAAGTGCAGTTTTGTCCCTCAGCTCTGTCATTTGTACATCAAGCCATTACTGTCATTTTAGCTTCAGCCACAAGAAGGCTTATCAAGATGTTTCTGTTTTACTTCTTGTTTCTAAGCAGCTGCCTAGAACTACAGTCACGAGCCTGCTAAATTGGGCAGTCATTTGGAACTATTTTCTATCACGTTCACTTAAGGACCATAATGTTTCCTAAAGAAATTAGCCCAAGGTAAATCTCAGCAGAAAAGTGGTTTTCTTGGATAATAGTTTGCCTCCAACGAAGAGGTTGGCCTTTACCCACATGAACTAGAAAGAATAATTTGGACATATTTTCTTGTACCTTAAACCATGGGCCTGTGAGACTTAAAATAAAGAAATATCTTGCTTTCCAACAAGTTAGGTTTCAGTTGTTCCAGATTGAATTAGTGTAAATAAAATAGAAAGAAGGGCCCTAGCAAATCAATACTGCATTGGTAGTAAACTGGAAAATACTGACAAATTATCCTTTTAGGCTTTAGCGAGGTTTAATCTAAACATCGTTTTCTCCTGACAGTGTGAGAGAGAAGAGGGTAATTTATTACACAGGCCTGATACGAATGAGAGAAGACGGCTGCTCGTTCTTCAGTGTTCTGGCTCTTTCCCTCCCCATGCCAGTTCAATTTTTGTTTTGCTCCAGAAAATCATCTTCCAATAATACGTTTTATAAGTCTTGTAACTTCAGTGCATAGCACTGCTGCCTTAGCATGGTCCATCTAAGTACTTGCTAGCTTGGTTAAGACTGGAGATTTTAGCCCGGCCGGTGTGGCTCAGCAGTTGAGCATTGACCTAGGATCCAGGAGATCGCGGTTCGATTCCCGGTCAGGGCACAGGCCCGGGTTGGGGGCTCGGTCCCCAGCAGGGGGCGTGCGGGAGGCAGCCGATCAATGGCTTTCTCATCATTGGTGTTTCTCTCTCTCTCTCTCCCTCTCCCTTCTTCTCTCTGAAATCAATAAAAACATATTTAAAACAAAAAGAATGTAGATTTTAAAGTGCTCTGTTGAGACTCATGTGTCTCCTATTACATGCGTGAAGTATGTTCCTGAAGCTTTTTATGCAAATCATTTCCTTTTTACCTGCTGCATGAGATCAGTATACAAAGCAATCTTTTAGAAAATCTGGCCACCTTATAATGCGAATAATTACCCTGCCCCCAAATTAATGATTTTCATAACTTGTGATTTTTGCTTGTTGGGTTTATTTTAAGGTGTGCTTATTTCTAGTGCATTGAAAACATGTTACCCCTTTACATGAAAAGGGGAAATTGTGGTTTTTGAAGGAAAAAAATATTTAGTGTGGGTTCTTTCTAATTTCTTAAGATTTTTAATTGTTTCATCACCTAACTCTTATTCGATGTGACTGATGTGAAGTACAAATAATGTGAAATGTGTGGCAGAAAAATTAGGTCAGCGATTCATCTTTTTTTGTTAAATAAATTAATTGTGTTAAATGTCACATTTTCCAACATGGATATGATAAAAAAACATTCTTAATTAACCCAAGAGGGAGATGGACATAAGAGAACCAAATACCAGCTCCAGGCAGGGTCATATCTCAAGATAGCACATTATGAACAACATTTAAATTACTGGTTATATTTATCTCACATAGTTTGCAAAATTTGAAGTCATATTATATTAACATTACACTTCAACAGTTATTATTATAGTAATAAAGAAATAAGCCTCAAACTTTTTGCACATTTTGGAGAAAAAACATATCGGATGGTACTAAATGTCTTCCTACATGATGTACCCCAAATACCAAATCATAGCCTTAATATGTTTAATTGCTCATCAGGACTGCAGTATTATTTAAATTTTTAGATACCTTGAGCCAAAAGACTTAAAAATAAAATGGTGAACATATTTACAAAAGCGGGGGTTTTAGTAAGAAACTCAGTCAAATTTCGTTTTATTGGTTCAAAAGGGAAATAAAGTTCATCTGGAAAACATTTTTCTAAAATAGAAAAATGCATTATGGGTATATGATTGGACTATTAAATATAAATGTTGCAGTCTTAATCTACTATAGCCCAAGCCATTGTGACAAGATTTCCCTACATAATTAGCAACATACTGCATATGCCAGCGAGTTAAAACGAGAAGAAAAAAAAATCAATTTGATGCTTTAAACATAATTAACTACAATGTATGAATTTGCTTTACTTCAGATATTGTATGGAACATTAATAGCAATTTGTGAGACCTTTTAAAGTTATTAAACATTTTTAAATTCCCTTTGGGAGCAAGGCACTGATGTAGAAGAGATATGGGGCATTGTGGGGGGGAGAGAAGAATGAAAGCAAATGTGGTCAGAGGCCTTCTGCGAGCAGCTTGCTGACTTCGATCTGACGGTGCTGAGAGAAGTAATTCTGGTGGCGTTGTTAGCCTATTGCTATACAACTAGGCCAATTGACCAGGATCAGATCAATATTTCCCCCCACTTGTCAAGGCAGCCAATCACCATGGGTACGATTGGATCACTGTGTGGTCGATCCCAATCATTAGTTAAGATTCCTGAATAAACCATGCTTGGAGAAACTCAAGTGCAAGTTAGTAGGCAAGTGCCAAGTAGGGGAACAGCTCTGGCAGAGCAAGCTCATCAAACGACTTCTGCAGGTCCTTATTTATGTCCAGAGTTGATTCAATGAGTAAAGTCATTTGAAGGGTCTGAAAGATATAAGTGGAAAGGATGCCTTCTTAAAATTTAAAGTGAAAACATATGTTACCATTTGTTAAAGACTGTTTCAATATTAGGATTTATTTATTCGATAAGTATTTGTAAAGGACTTACGGTGTGCTAAATAGTGGGCGCCTGGAAATGATCAGACATTTCCCCTGACCTTGAGATGTTCGCAATCCGTGGCCAGGGTTGAAGAGTAGACATGTGAAGAATTAATTATGGTGCCCGGCCGGGCGTGGCTCAGCGGTTGAGCGTCGGCCTTGGATCCAGGCGATCAGGGTTCGATTCCCGGTCAGGGCACAGGCCCGGGTTGCGGGCTGCAGCCGATCAATGACTCTCTCATCACTGATATTTCTCTCTCTCTCTCTCCCTCTCCTTTCCTCTCTCTGAAGTCAATAAAGATATATTTAAAAAAAGAATTAATTATGGTGCAGTGTAAGTATGGTGAGAGCCAGAGGGAAAGGGGGGTGGGAGGAGGTGGAAGTAGGCAATGGAGGGACAAACGGGGATGGAAAGAGACTTGACTTTGGGTGATAAGCGCATGATGCAGTGTGCAGATGATGTTTTATTGAGTTATACACTTGAAACCTGGATGGTTGTATTGACCAATATCACCCCAATAATTTCAATAAAAATTAAAAATTAAGCAATCCATAGTCTGACTCCTCTTTTAAAAAATTTTTTATATCTTTATTGATTTCAGAGAAGAAAGAAGAGGGGGGGAGAGAGAGAAACATCAATGATGAGAGTCATTGATTGGCTGCCTCTTGCATGCCCCCGATGGGGATCGAGCCCACAACCCGGGCCTGTGCCCTGACCAGGAATAGAACCCTGATCTCCTGGATCCTAGGTCGACGCTCAACCGCTGAGCCATGCTAGTCAGGCCATAATCTGACTTCTCTTAATGTGCGAAATTGAATTTCTCCAGTGTGTAGATTCTGTTATAGCCAGTTCTGTCTCTTCTTGACTTCACTTAGGTTGTTCTGCTGAGAATAGGCTCGAGTCTTTTCTCTACTTAGTCATACCCTGTCCCATTTTCAAAGTGTATCTCACACAGGGGGTCATCAGGAGTCTGCTTGCTGTGCATGCCAGCCCACACTGACCTTTTCTTAACTCCTGGTGTCTATTCTACCTGTCACTGTTCCTTTTATGTGCATGTGTGTGCGTGTATTTTGCTATCTCCCCATCTAGTCTGTACGTTCCTTGAGAACAAGAAGAATGCCTTGCACTCCTTTGACAGTCCCACACTACTTATCTCAGTGCTTTCCCTGATGTTGATAAGCAGCATAAATCGTTATTCATTGATTTCAGGCAGTGAGTGTACTCGGTAATGTATTTGTTAGTTAAAAGGGCCCTTATTGACGCCTCTTCAATTTAGACAATAGCTGCCATATCTGCCTGTTCTGTAAATACATATTTTTAATGAACTGTTACTAACCTAAACCCATTGGATAAGCCATGCCCTTAGGTCCATGTTTTGTTTTTGTTTTTCCCTCTTCCCCACTTGTTTCCATATTGAGCTGATTGGAAACGGAGGGTGGTACTTTAGATTTTGCTGAGTTAATTTTTGATGCATTTCTGCAAGAATTCTATTTGCTGTGCTTATTAGTTGGTGGTGGTTTTGCTCTTGAACTGAGTTGATAAAGCGATAGTTCATGAAGGCTGCTATAGCAGGGTGGATATACTTTTCAAGAAAATTATGCTTTTTCTTGTGGGGTTTTTTTTAGCAAGTTTCATTCTCACAGCAAGCATCTTGGTACGTGTTTGCTTGTGTAAGTGTGTGTATGTGCACACACATGTGCATTAGTATGTATATCAGTCAGTATCCTTTAATTTGAGAGTAAGAGATTACACAATTCAATCTGGCCTAAGGACAAGGTGAATGTTTGGCTCCAGGTGTCTATTTATCTTAATGAATGGCTTGATCAAGGCTCAATTTATGTTGCCAGTATCCAGTTTGTCTCTGTCTGTTGGCTCAGGTCTACTCTCTGGGTGTTAGCTACATTGTCAGGCTGTGTAGGGATGGCAGAAAGTCTACCAGTGGGGGAAGAAAACCTTCCTTTTCCCCAGAAACTCTAGAAAATGTCCAAGTGCATCTGATGCCCTTTGGGTTACTCATCTGCCCATTCGCCACGGCCAAAGGAGTAAGATTTGCTGATTATTATAAAGGCTCCCCTGTGGAGCTGAGAATGGGGTCACCTTACCTCAAAACATGAGGTGGAGAGGGGCAGTTAACAAAATTGCAGGTACAGTTTTACAAAAAGAAGGTTGAAAACACTAACTAGCAAAAACAACAGCTCTCCACCAGTTTGACTTGGTGGTGGTTTTTCCTGATCTGTGCTTAATACTCAGATTACTTCTGAACCCCTTGTTTTTGGAAGATTCTTCTTCTGTTCTTTTAAACAGCTTCACTGCGCGATAGTTCATAAACCATATATACAATTCAGTGGTTTTCAGTACATTCACAGTTATATGCAGCCATAACCACGGTCAATTTTAGAACATTTTCATCACCTCAAAAAGAAACCCCCTAGCCCTGCCGGGCGTGGCTCAGCGGTTGAGCATCGACCTGTGATCCAGGAGATTGCGGTTCGATTCCCAGTCAGGGCACAGGCCCGGGTTTCGGGCTCGATCCCCAGCAGGGGGCGTGCAGGAGGCAGCTGATCAATGACTCTCTCATCATGGATGTTTCTCTCTCTCTCTCTCCCTCTCCCTTCCTCTCTCTGAAATCAATAAAGATATATATTTTTTTAAAAATAAAGAGAAAAAAAGGGACCCCCTACCCTTTAGCTATCTCCACCCACCCCGGCCCTAAGAAACTACTAATCTACTTGCTGTCTCTATACATTTGCATATTCTGGGCATTTTATACAAATGGAATCATACAATATGTGGCATTGTGTTAGGCTTCTTTCACTTAGCATGCTTTCAAGATTTGTCCATGGTATAACGTCCATTAGCATTTCATTCCTTTTAATTGTCAAATAGTGGTCCATTGTATGGCTACAAGGCATTTTGTTTATCCATGCATCAGTTGCTGGATATTTTGGTGGTTTCTCCTTTTGCCCTTCTGTTTCACCAAGAGTTTTCTCTTTTTGTCTTTTATGTTTGTATTGTTCCATCTTGCTTATTTTTTTTTATCATCTTCAAGATTCATATGCATCTATATATCATTTTTCCTGGTTGAGAATTATTTGTTCTCCTGAGAATGAGATAAATGTGGTTTTTCCCTCAGATAAAAATAATCTTCTGTCATATCTGTGGTCATGAGTAAAGCTTTTTTCTACTCTCTGTGAGATGTTAAGGCAGCTCCTAAAACAGGAACTTTCAAACTTCGTTGGCAGTGATCCAAAATAAGACATATTTCCCATTGCAACATAGTAAAGTCATGTGTGTATATATTAGACAAAAGTTTCACAAAATACTACATGCAATGCATTGTGATATTCTAAGCTATCCTGTTCTAGTCTACCCTACCCTACCCAACCCTACCCAACCCTACCCTGCCCTACCCTGCCCTACCCTACCCTACCCTACCCTACCCTACCCTACCCTACCCTGTTCTGTTCTGTTCTGTTCTGTTCTGTTCTGTTCTGTTCTGTTCTGTTCTATTCTATTCTATTCTATTCTACCCTACTGTACCTTACCCTACCTGGTTATTTTTCTATTGTTTTAAATGTGCTTTTTTTGACCCCATGCACTGATTTTCACAACCCACCTGAAGTTTCAAAACACTATCCAGATCTTTTCTTATCTTTCCAAGGTGATGGCTTAAGAATGATCTTATCTTTTATTGTGTGATACCCATCACATATTGGTGGATAATAGAAAGCCCCTATGTTGACAACTCTGTTCTCAACCTACTAACATTGGGAAGCAAAAGAGTAATTACTGGCATCATTTATCATGTTGGGAACACCTAGAGTAACTGTGCTGTGAGTATTATCCTTGTCTCTTGGGAATTCACTTCCCTGTTGCCACCCATAATATTTATTTTGTACCAGGAATCTAATATTTACCATTTAAATGTTGTTAGAATGACCAGCTCTTTATGGGCCTTCCCGTCTGTATTTGAAGGGATGCCTTAAAGTGATAAAGCTTCTCTGGAGTGACAGGTCCCAAGGAAACATAAGCAAAATGTTCCCTATGGAAACTAGAGTAACCTGAAAGAATATTCACTCCTTTCTCATATGACCTGCTTTACTAAATTTGACTTTAACATCTTAAGTTCTAGAAGGAAGGATAATGGCCAGTCGTAATTGAAATGGCAGTGAGTAAAATGTGTCTCTAGGACACAATATGATAATATTTTAATAGCGACCTATTTTTTTAAATCTACAAGTCCCAGCACCTTACATAAGATGCCCCATCATAGTTCCTCAGTGGAACACTGTTATTCCCTTCCTGTGAGGCCTTTATTGCTGATTTTACTCCTGATCCGTTCCCACACCTCTCCCCAAACACATATAAGCTGAAGCTGGGAAAATTCCTTCCCAAGTACCTCCCTACATCCTATGTACAAGTTTTCCTTTCTCCTTATCTTTATTCCACCACCACTCTCCCAAAAAAGTCTTTTTTTCCCTCTTGTACTTGTGACTGCTGTTTTTAAGAATCCAAAATGTGAGACTGACAAATAATACAACCTGGATTAGAGGGAAGGGCAGAAATTTCAACTTCTTTTTTCCCCTCTTCATCTGTCAACCTGATCTTTTGGAGAACTTAATTTTTTTATTGCAAAATTAAAATTGAGAGGTAACCACACACAATGAAAGGCTAAATGAATCCTAACAAGGAAGAAAGTAAAGATATTAGAACCCTCCAGCCTGTTACACATCCCTTTTCTTCCCCCCCCAAAATATATCTTTCTTGATTTCAGAGAGAGGAAAGGAGAGGGAGAGAGAGAGAGAGAAATATCAATGATGAGAGTGAGTCATTGATCGGCTGCCTCCTGCACGCCCCCTGCTGGGGATCGAGCCTGAACCCTGGGCCTGTGCCCTGACCGGGAATCGAACCCCGATCTCCTGGATCCTAGGTCGATGCTCAGCTGCTGAGCCACTGCCGGCCAGGCTACTCTATCTTTTTTAAAATCTATATTTCCAGCATGATTCAACATAGCAGCTCCATCAAACATTTCATTTTAGTCATTTTTTGTATGGAGTTATTATTTCATAAGTGGAGAATTTCACACGAAGCACTGCACTTAAGTCATGCCCAACAATGGCTAGGAAAATGGTTCTGTATATATATTTCCTAAACGCAGATAATGCCCAAATCAGGTAAGAAAATACAGAAAAATTATAGATAAAATGTATATGCTTCTGTAGTTGAGGCATATCCTGACTTCAATTAAAATCTATGACTTATAAAGGTCAACAGAGGAAACTTTGTATACCAGTTGTCAAATGTAAAATATATGGAAGTGTCACAGACCTGTGAAATAGCAAATACACTTTCATTTATTTGTGGCTTTAATTAAGCCAGAACCTCTCAAAATAGCAATAACGAAATTTATATAAGTTAGAAGACTATAAAGTAGACTTGAATTAATGGGTTTTTTTCCCTGAGGGATGTTGGCTAATGTTCAGTCTTCAAGTATAAAATATTCTTTACATGACCATTTGCAAAAAGAATCACTTTTAACACAATTCAATTTTTCCTTTTTCTATCCTCGTACCAGGCAGAGTTTAATGCAGTGTAGCTGGACTTGTGTTATCTTTAATTGAATAAGATTATCCTACTTGCCCAGAGTTAACATATTTTACTACTTTGAAAGTCATTCTTAAAACTTAAATGTGTTTTCCACTGCTTTGCATATCATTAGTTTAGAGTATCTATTTAGCCAAAGTATGTCTTTAGATTGTGTGATTCTCTCACCAAATAGTGTTTACAAAACATATTTTCTATTGTCCTGTTGCAGTAAGTTTTTGATAATTGGCATTTTATCATTTTTTGCAACCTGAACTACGTGTACTATAGATTTATGCTCCTCCTTATTTTTTGTTTGGGCTGATAAATCTAATTTGTGATAGAAGAAAATATATCTACCTGAAATAGTCTGCCTCTGTTTTAGGACAGATAACTCGTCTGAAAGCCTAACTTCAGAGTTCCTTGACCTTTAGGCCAACAATCATTGGCTCCACTCCACTTCAGCAAGTCACTTCCACTCCTTCCACTCCTTCCTCTCCTTCCCTCCCAGTAAATCACCTCTGGTACCATCAAGAACTGGAGGTCCTCACAATTCCCCAGCTACCTACCATTCAGACTTTTTCATAGCTTTCTTTCTTACTAATCCTAACACTTTTTTTAAATCCTCACCTGAGGGTAATTTTTCCATTATTTTTTTTTAATTATTATTTTTTTTAGAGAGAATGGAAGGGAGGGAGGGGTAGAGAGAGAAACATCAATGAGACAGAGACACATCCATTGGTTGCCTCCCACACGCACCCTGACCGGGGTTGGGGACAGCACTTGCAACCGAGGTCCGTGCCTGGGAATTGAACTCCTGACCCTTCAGTGTGCAGGCTGACGCTCTAACCACTGAGCCACACCGGCCAGGGCTGACTAATGCTTTTTATACCATGAACTCACTGCCACCCTTGTGTTGCGCTATCTTGCCAATCCTGAACTTTGGATCATTTTCACTTGGCGTTACCTTTCTTCTTCCTCCCATTATGCTAAATGTTGCCAAAGAATATCATAGGCCTGACAGATTGGTGTCACTGCAAGTTCGTAATGTCCAATCTTAGCCAAGCCTTTCAGGCCAGCCCTTCTCCTTTAATTTTCCCCCTGGGCCAGCTCCCTTTCAGAGCACCCTGTTCTTACTGCTCTAACACCATTTTCTTTGAACCTTACCCAGACTCTCAGAGACAGCAGAAAATGTTGCTTACCGCCTCATAGAGAACACTGAGGCCATCAGTGATGGAATTCTGTCAACTTCCTATCGCCCACCTTCAACACACCTGTATTTATACTTAGTCTCACCAAATTTCCCACAGTCAGAAGTAGCCTTTCCCCCTTTTGGTGTCCACGCTCATTTTGTGCTTTTGGTCCCATATACTCTTCGCCTTGTTTGAGGCCTAAGCCTTTAGTTTTCTCTCACTTGCATTGTTCACTTCTCCAGGGTCTTGTAAATATTCCCTTTAGGATTCAGTTCTCAGTCTTCACACATTACCCTTTAATCATTTCAGGTCTTTACTGAAATCACATTGTCTAAAATTATAGCTTCAGACGCCTTACCCACGCATGTAATCCCCACCCCCTCTTTGGCTTCAATTTTCCTTTTGGCCCTCGTTGCCATCTAATGTACCTTAATTTATTTGTCGTGTTATTTATCAGCTTTCCCCACTAGAATATAAACTCCATGGGGCAGACGTTTATGTTGAATTCTTATCAGCTGTAACTATGTCTGGCAAGTAGTAGGAGCAGAAGTATTTATTGAAGGAAATGAATAAATGAGCTGCAAATTGACTTCTGTTTTCACTGATCTGGTACAGTCATGACGATTAGCACTGACATTTTAGCTAAATCCTCACTTTAGTTTGTATCCTACTTGAACGTTAGTAGAAGTTATTGCTGTTTTCCAATTGTTCCCTTGGGAAAAATGATTTCTCTAGTTTCTCCAAAAATTTCAGACTCTTTCACTAATGTCTCTTCATCACTCTGCCTTTTAAAGTTATCAGTGTTCTTCAGAGATCTGACCTTGGGCCTTTTAATTTATTTTTTTATACTTTTTTAAAAAAAAAGAAATATTCATGATTTTAAACACTGCCAATGGCTTCCTAGTCTAGATCTCTAGTCCCCACTTTCGTAAGAGCTATTTCTAACTTTCGTTGGGCATCTATAGGACTGCCCACATGTTCTTCAAACTCAGTGCAACCAATACCAATTCATGATCCCCCCCCTTTAAAAAAATTCTCACCTGAGGACATGTTTATTGATTTGAGAGAGAGAGAGAGAAACATCGATGCAAGAGAGAAACTTCGATCACTCCATCAGTCCAGGGATTATCATGTAAGGGAAATAGACTAAGGAAAGAAAAATGGAAACAATGAGGCAAAGGTTGGATGGTCAGCGAGGGTGCAGAGTAAGCGGGTTTTGAAGATTGAAAGGGTTTTGGGTAAATCAAGAGGCAAGGACCCAGCATTTCACTTAAGGATTATGCTCTGAGCCAATATGGAAAACTGGACTGGAACAAAAGGCCAGATGGAAGAGTGGTGAGATGTGCTTTGGGACAGGGGTATTTGAACTTGATTGTGGGTTGCCTGAATATCATGCGTTTATTTTTGTGTTGTGTATGTATGTGCATGGGCCTGTGCGTGCCACTTAGATACGAGACAAGTTTTGATCTGTTGCCTCCTCTTTCCTACCCATTCTCAACCTCAAGGGACCAGTTTGGAACCAGAAGCTTTCTGAAGTCCTCAGGGAATCCGGGTGATCTCCCCTTGCCCGATGCTGTGCTATTCAGAGCAGTCCCTCCGTTCACTTTGACCTCAGCCTCTGATCGCAGTACAATCATACTTTGTACTGACTCTGAAGGGAAAGCAGAAAGAAAAGGGAAGGTCATAAATGGGCTAAAACGTGGATCCCAGAGATCATTTTTCTGATGCAATAACCACCTTCGGCTGATAAGACGAAGAGGCAATAAAAGCAGCAGTGCCTGTGGTTCTGCAGCTTGGACAGCAAATTGTGGCCGTGTTATTGGCCGCCCCTTCCGCTCTCTAGCTGTCCCTTTAGTCACGAGCCTAAGTTCATTAAACTTGGCTCTCCTAGTGTTTGAATGCCAACGCTAAATGCCCGGGGCGAGAAAATCACAACCTATAAAATCCATCAAGATGCACGTTCTAGAAGAGTCGTCACAACCCATAGTGATATTTCCTCCCGTCCTTTCATCCTAGTATTCCCGCTTATTCCTAGACTGTTCTTTGTAATTAGCATCTGTTGAGATGAGTGGTTTGCCCTTTGCTTCTTGGCATGGCCCACTGCGCAAGCGCTCCGTGGCAGGACTTTCATTTGTTCTTGAGGACACTCTTTCTGCCTCCGCCCATGGGAAAAAGAAAATCGAGCCATTCTTCCTCCCCCTTCCCCAGCCGCATGTCCTGTCGGTATGCTGTTTGTCCCCGCTTGCCCTTTGATGAGTACACTGATTGTGTCATATTCTACTGTGCGGCTCTGTGCTTCTGGCTGTTTAGTTTTGCGGGGCTTCACTTCCTGCAAGTGGAGGCCCGTGTGAACTTACAAGGCACAGGGCTCCTGGTACTGAGGAGCAGAACTGGTACCCCTGGTGCTGATGCCCCTGGTACTGATACCCCTCGTACTGATGCCCCTGGTACTGATGCCCCTCGTACTGATACCCCTGGTACTGATGCCCCTGGTGCTGATGCCCCTGGTACTGATGCCCCTGGTGCTGATGCCCCTGGTGCTGATGCCCCTGGTGCTGATGCCCCTGGTACTGATGCCCCTGGTGCTGATGCCCCTGGTGCTGATGCCCCTCGTACTGATACCCCTGGTGCTGATGCCCCTGGTGCTGATACCCCTGGTACTGATACCCCTGGTGCTGATGCCCCTGGTACTGATACCCCTCGTACTGATACCCCTGGTGCTGATACCCCTGGTACTGATGCCCCTGGTACTGATACCCCTGGTGCTGATGCCCCTGGTGCTGATACCCCTGGTACTGATGCCCCTGGTGCTGATGCCCCTGGTGCTGATGCCCCTGGTACTGATGCCCCTGGTGCTGATGCCGCTGGTACTGATACCCCTTGTACTGATACCCCTGGTACTGATACCCCTGGTGCTGATACTCCTAGTACAGATACCCCTGGTACTGATACCCCTGGTGCTGATGCCCCTGGTGCTGATACCCCTGGTGCTGATGCCTCTGGTACTGATACCCCTGGTGCTGATGCCCCTGGTGCTGATGCCCCTGGTGCTGATACCCCTGGTACTGATACCCCTGGTGCTGATGCCCCTGGTGCTGATACCCCTGGTGCTGATACCCCTGGTGCTGATGCCCCTGGTACTGATACCCCTGGTGCTGATGCCCCTGGTGCTGATACCCCTGGTCCTGATACCCCTGGTGCTGATACCCCTGGTGCTGATGCCCCTGGTGCTGATACCCCTGGTCCTGATACCCCTGGTGCTGATACCCCTGGTGCTGATGCCCCTGGTACTGATACCCCTGGTGCTGATACCCCTGGTGCTGATGCCCCTGGTGCTGATACCCCTGGTACTGATACCCCTGGTGCTGATACCCCTGGTACTGATACCCCTGGTACTGCTGCCCCTGGTACTGATGCCCCTGGTGCTGATGCCCCTGGTGCTGATGCCCCTGGCACTGATACCCCTGGTACTGATGCCCCTGGTGCTGATGCCCCTGGTACTGATGCCCCTGGTACTGATGCCCCTGGTACTGATGCCCCTGGTGCTGATACCCCTGGTGCTGATACCCCTGGTGCTGATGCCCCTGGTGCTGATGCCCCTGACATGGGTCATCAGCCACTGTATCTGGTGTAACTCGGAGGGGAAATTCTGTGAATGGCCCAATATCTGAAGCTGTGCGGTAATGAGCCACACTGCAGTCACATTCCACTATAACAGCTCTTACTGAAATTGTTTTTGCAGTCACTGCAAATGAGCGCTGGAAAATGTAATAGATTTGGGGGAAAATAAGTAGGATTGTATCTACTACCTTTGGGTGGATAGCCAGACGACCAACTTCTTTTCATCACTGATTTTTAAAGTATTTGATGGAAGCAAAGTGGGTTTTTAAATTTTGGATCATTGGTTGATTTTTCATTTTTTTTAATGTCCTGTTAAACAGCAGTTTTTAGTGTGGTTCTCGGCTTAGCTACCCTCGGGCCAATTTTGTAACCTCTTAAAGCCGCAGCAACGTCCCTACCTAAGGCCACTTCACAGGAGTAATGTGAGGATTTTGTAGATTCGGGGATGTAAATGCATAGGGCAGTGCTTACCATACAGAAAGTGATTTATAAAGTGTAAGTGTATGCATTTGTGAGAGGCTCAGCAGGAGGGAGTTGGTAGCCAGGAGAACTGATTGAGTGTATTCTCTCGTCTTCTACTCATTGGTATAGTATCAGTCAAATTGTAGAACAAAGCAATTGTATTAGTTTTTTATTGCTATATAACAAATGAGCACAAACTTAAGGACTTAAAACAACATACATTTATTATCTCACAGATACTATGATCAGGAGTCTGGGCACAGCCAACTGGATTCTCTGCTCGGGTCTCACCAGCCTGAAATCATGATGATAGTTGGGACTGAGGTCTCACCTGAGAATCCCCGTTTGAGCCCATGTGGTTGTTGGCAGAATTCAATTCCTGTAGTTGCAGGACTGAGTTTCCCATTTTCTTGCTGGTTGTCAATCAGGAGTCACTCTCGACTACTACAGGCTACTCTCCGGCCCTTGGCACATGGCCACCACCATAGGCCCACTCACAGCCATGGCATCTTCTTCAAAATCAGCATCAGAGGGAGAGGGAGGGGGAGAAGAGAAAAAGGGTCCTATATGTATAAATGTAATTAGGGTAGTGATAGTCCATCGCCTTTGCCATAGTCTATTAGTTAGAAGCAAGTCACCGGCCATGCCTACACTCAAAGGGAGTGGGTTATAAAAGGGCATGATCATGAGGTACACTGGAAAGTCTGTGGGCCACAGTACTCAGAGAAATAATGGATAATTTACTGGCCCAAACCTATGAGAAATAATATGTGTGTCCCTTAACAATACTTTAATCTCCCTGATGAGACATAATATCAAATATTTCTCATTTGATTTTCCTGAGTGTATGACTTTTGAAACCCATATTTTGGAAATTACTGCAGTAGCCTTTTAATTTAAAAATATTAGTTATACAAATAACACACGATTATACGCTTATCGTAAAAATGAAACAAACCATACAAAAGTATAAATCTGAAAAGTTCAGTATTCTTTGCCCCCAACCTGTCCCATTCAAACCCCACTATCTAGAGGTACTCAACGATAATATTTAGCAGCTATCCTGTTATATTTTTAAAATCTGTATTTAAGGATCATGCTATATGTGCTATTCTCTGCCTTGCCTTTTCCCTTTCCTAACAATGCACCTTGGAGATCTCTCTACGACGGTATATGCAGATCTGCCTCTGCGGCTTGATGTCCCTTTATATGTGTGGACAATTAGGCAGTTTCCAATATTTATCTTTTATGAGTAACACCTCAATGAATTTCATGTACATACATGTTTGTGCACCTGTGGAATTAGTCTTTAGAAACAGATGGGAATAGATCCCCTAGAAGTGGAATTGATGAGTTAAAGGGTATACACATGTACTATTTTGATAGGAAAATAAATAAGAGGCATCTGACATATATTTACTGCTAAAATGTCCTCCAAAAGACTACATATATTTACAGTTGTACCAACAAATGTCCATGAGAATGTACATTCTTTTTCACAGAACAGTCTTTTGTAAAATCAGTGGTGTATTACTTTTAGCAACTCAACAAGGGGAGCAATAGAGGTTGGTGAGCATGGGGATGAAAACGAGTGGGAGAGCACTGGAAACCATGGGCAGGGGAGTGCTCATTTGGCTGGACACGGAAAATTTAGGAACACTAGTAGTTTTAGAAAATGACTTTTAAGACTGTACTACATCAAGAACGCTGTCTCTTGTGATATATAAAATTAGAGTACTCATTCTAATTTAGCCCACATTACGTTCACATACCTACATATACGGGGAGGGACAGAGTATGAAATGGACTCATTTAGAGAGTGAACATTTGGGGAGCATAAGAAATATCATAGAATGTTGATAATGCATGTTATTAACTCAACAGCTCTAAGAGTCCTTCTTCAAAGCCATTTCCAAATCACCTATGATTACATGATTAGAGGCCTCTTAAAACAAGTAAAATCGTTCTGTAAACTAGGTTATCTGTCAGAGTACTAAAAAGCCTGCTGAGAGCTATCATGTAAAAGTGTCACAATGTGTACCCCCCCAAAGAAGTACAATTCCCTTGATAATCTCTATAGTAATGCCAAGAGATATATTGTAGGGTAGTATTGCTGGAGCTGCATGGAGATTTTTCAATTTGCTGATTACACAGCCTACTTGGAATCTCAAGGCTCATTGTGGTTTTTGAGACCTGCATTTCTTGTTCAGTCTTCTGAAAGTAATTATGAATGCTGCAGAAATACTCAATTGTATTCCATTTCTGACAGTTACATTCCGATAACTACTCCCATTTAGTTCTTCTGTTTTGAAAGAGATTATGTAAGAGGATTGCAACAAGCAAATAAACCTTCTTTCTCCACGCTTTCTGTTTTGCGCACACACATTTCAATGACTTATGTCTACAGTTTGTGGATCGATCATGTAAAGTGGTAATCTTGGCTTAGTCCAATTGGCTTAATCACCCTGAATTACATGTCCAATACAGAAGTTATGGACACACTACGCTGCCAAGGCTGAAAGTTGCTGAATGCAGGACAGCGTTGGGGAATAATGTTTTGAACATTTTGAAGATTTTTTTTACATAACCAATTTTTAAACAAATGACTAAACAGGATGTATACTATTTCTTTTTTTAAATTGATTTTTAAAGAGAGAGGGAGAGAGAGAGAAACATTGATCGGCTGCCTCCTACATGCCCCGCACCAGGGATCGAGCCTGCAACTCGGGCCTGTGCTCTGACTGGGAATTGAACTGGCAACCGTTCAGTACACAGGATGGTGCCCAACCAACCGAGCCACACGGGCCAGGGCCAAGATGTATGCTATTTCTCAAGTTTAGAAATTAATGATTACTCTAAATATATTCTAACTTCCTACTATATGTTGTAGTGAAGCCCTAGTTTTGTACTATGCACTGAAAAAGAAAAACAGTCAATGTGTTTAGGAAGGGCTGCCTGCCATAGCCAGCTCTTGGTGATCCAGGGTGCACATCAGCATATTAGAGGCTCTGGGAAGGCCTATAATAAAGAAACCTGTCCTGATGTGTTTGACACAAAGTTCTCCAAATGTATTTGTATTGAGAATTCTTTTTTTCTTAAAACACTAACAGTTCCACACAGTAGGAAATGCTGATTTAAGAGATACTATTACTAGGATTGGCATGATTTAGCTGGAAAATATTTATTTCAACACATACCATGCTAGATGTATGTCATTTCTTTTGATTAATTTGATGACAATTTCAATTCCTTTTATTTTTTATTTATTTATTTTTAGTTTCAATTCCTTTTAAAAATACAAATATGTCTCAGAAGATTAAGATGATTTATTTGGCTGGCATATTGATGGCTGCTTTTGTTATATAAAACTCGTCATAAAAGGTGTGTTAAGGTTGTTGAATTAGCCAGGCAATGGGGCAGAAGATGATTATAACCACACCCCTCATTTTAAAAGATTATTTTATTCATGTTCAGTAAAAAAAAATGCAACCCTCAGAAGATGGCATTTGATAAACCCTCATCTTTACATTAATTTGTTTTTCCTGTTATCATTGTAGACTTTGCTTGTGAAAGATAATCTAAGGCCACCTCGGGAATTAGATAAAGAAGGACTGCTGGGTCACCTTCATCCAAGTGATGAACTGATAACTGTGATTGAAAATGGTGGTCAACTTTAAACAAAACAAAATAAAAAAGGAAATTACTGTCGGATGGAATTGTAGCTTTGGAAGCTGGACCCTTATAAATTGTATTGACGGGGAACCTGCACCTGAGCCATGGTGAATCGCTTCACTTGGATTATATTTAATGGCAATTGGAAATATCCTTGTTCCTTATGCTTTTATTATATGGCCCTTTTTTTGGTGGTTCAGCTCAGAAAGTCAAGTTTATTGGAAAATAAATTTTCAGTGTTTCATATATTGTCTTTAAAGAAACAGTGGTCACCACCTGCCACTTGACACCCACAGATGTCGTTTTTCTTCCCAATCAAAAGAATCAGGTCAGCAATTTCCTGGCAGGATGAAAGCACCAAAGGTTACTTTTTTCCCTGCACTATATCATGGGCAATGCTTACAACTAGTACGATTTGGGGCATATATCTTCCTAACCTCCCTCCAACTACCCCATTCCACCCAAGAGGAAAAAAAGTATTTATACAGTTGTTGCAAGGCCTGAAATTCCATATTATCTTCTCCTCTGGGTCTGAATAAACTAAATATATTTTCTTTGAAGGCTACCTTTTGGCCAAGTGCTTATTTGTGCAAAGTTTCTAAGTCTGTATATCTGTTCTGTGTCTGGAGCATTGTCCTTCCCTCTCTCCTCCCCCATCCACTCACCCATCTCCTTCCCAACCCACCAGACCCCTGTGCACCCTTTAGATCTAAATCTAAATGCCACTCTCTCTAGGACACTTCTCTTCCCCTCCCACTCACACCCAATCACACTCGGTAATGTTTTCACCTGGTCATTATTTTCAAAAAGTGTATGTCCCTGTGTTTTATTTTTTTGAAATAAGACAAAATGTAAGATTTAATTTTTAGAATAATTAAAGGTGTTTATTTTCTTTTTAACCCCCCTGCACCCCAAAGGATTCAATGGGTCCGCAGCTCTAATGGGCCTACTAGTCTCCTGGAGTGATTATGATACATGCAGATTTCTAGACCACAGCCCCAGAGAGATTCTTTATTATGTGGCCTGGGATGGGTTCATGTAGCTGCACTTTTAACAAACTATATTGGTGAGTCTGATGCAGGTGGTCTGCGGACCTCATTTTTAAAAACAGTGGGATGTCGGGAGTGATACGCAGAAAGAATGCAGTATAAATCTATTAAAATAAACACTACCTGCACCGGACCACTTGTAGATACTTTGCTAAAAATCCAACACCATATGCAGATGGTTTGTTTTGAAGGACCAGGTGAATAAACATGTTTTTTATTCGTGTTTACCAAAGTTCCCCAGTCCGTGACATATCATTTTTCAACATGAAATACTAGTTCTGCAGAAGGGCCTGTGGTTAGAAGCCTTAGCTGTCACTAGCTATTGGAGCATATATAGTCTTTTACTGGAAGCACTCAAAACAGAGTACAGAGTGATCACCCTTTCCCTCTGCCACTGTCCCCTGATCCAACCACACAGTCCATCAAGGCCGAGAGCCTGCTGCTGGAAGCACCAAAGCGAATGCTGTAGGAGGGCAGCTTTCTCTTAATAATCCAACGGAGGTCTGTAGGCTGTAGGCCGTGCATTTATAAAAACTCGAGAATAAGTTAGGTCGGGATGTGTCCATTTGCCTGGAGGCAGGTTGTCAATTCAAAACAGAATTGAGTCATTAGATACACTGGATATGCTAACCTGGACTACACTTTCACAGTAGTTTCTGTGCTAGAAACAGCTAAGTATTTCTATCTGTACATCCTTGGAAATGGCTTTCTACTTGGCTGGAAGACCCAGTGCCATAATCTCTAGGTGCAGCAGTAAAGGAGAGGCTTTGCCTATGTCTAAGTAAAGATTCCGCAGAGCACTGAGCTGGAGAAAGAAAGCCTGTTACATGAACTGCACCTCGAGAGAAAGGTGAAGGAAGCCACTCGTGCCCACTGTGGCTCCCCTGTGGACAGGCCCGGGAAGCCAGGAAGCTGCTCAAGCTCTCGATTCCACCCCGGCTGCAAACGGTACGGAATCGTTGAGTGCATCTGTCCCTTGCATCCCTCTGGCATCCCAGGAGGAGAGGAATGGGAAACGGGGACCTCTGTGAAGTTAAACAAGAACACAAAATGCAGAAAGCCCAGGAAGGCAAGCAGGCCGCCTCCGTGAGGGGAGCCGCGGGCACCGAGGGGGCGCTGCCGAGGAGTGGGCAAACCCCCTGGGGTCTGCATCGTGACCTGTATGGATTTATAAAGAACAAACAGGCCCAACTTTGGAGCCCTCCTTTAAAACAAAGCCAGTTTTTGCTGAAGGAAAAAATGCCAACCGTATCTGATTTTCCTCCAGCAGGCCGCTGCAGGGTTTTATGAAATACGGCAAAAATAAATTGGTAGCTTCCACTGAGGTTCGTGCGTTGTTCAAATTAGCTGAAGAACCACGGAGGAGGAGTGGGGAGGGGAGGAGAAGATTTCTGAGACGGGGGAGGTTGTGAGGGTGGTAGGAGGAGTGGAGAGGCAAAAGGAGAGTGTCGGTGGTTAATATTCTCCTAGGCTCTGAATGAAATGACAGGCGGCACATTCATTAGACTCCCTGGTACTGAAGGCGTCGCAAATAGCGGCAAGAACAAGGGGCTCCAGGTGAATAGAATGCTGGCCAAAGCTGCCCAGGGACTTAATGAACTTGGAATAGGTCTAGAAAAGTGCAACAGAACCCATCTTGGATAAAAACACTATCTCATTTTGAGAGTGAAATAATGGGTAATGGGAGCAAGTTTAATTTATTGCGGGTAATGGAAACACTGTTTGCTGTCTAATTCTCTTATGGCTGGTGTGCCAACGGCAATACCTAGCGCGTGATCGCTTCTGGTTACTGCTTGCCTCCGACCTTGCATAAGGCAAAACTGACCCCCTGAATGACAGCACCTGAGGCTTCCGCTACTAGAGGTATGTTCATGCGTGATGAAAGGACCTGCGGTTTGGAAGAAGAGGCGGGACTGTGCGGGCCATGGCATCATTTGATCCAGGGGAACCTGAAGAGAATGACTGGCAGTCATAGTGTTGAGGAATTCTGTGTAGTTGGCTGAGCTGAAGGAAAACAACTATATGGGTGTTTTTTTTTCTTTCAGGAATATAATTTCCTTGTATTCTGACCTTCAGAGTAGAAATCCTTGGTATTTAGCCTGAAAATGAAACCAGTGGGCTGTGGACTGAATTGTGTACCCTAAAATTCTATGTTGAAGCTCTTACCCCCGTGCAATGGTATTTGAGGATGGAGCCTTTCGGAGGTACTTAGGTTTAGATGAGGTCATGATAGTGGGACCCTCATAATGGTATCAGTGCCTTTCTAAGACAAGACACCAGACAATTTATTCTCCCTCTCTCTGTCACGTGAGGACATAGCTAGAAAGTGGTCATCCATAAGTCACGAAGAGAGCCCTCACCGGAACTCAACCATGGTGACACCCTTATCTCAGATCTCCAACTTGCAGAACTGTGAGAAAATAAACTCCTCTAGTTTAAGACACCCCGTCTATGGCATCTTATTACCACAGCCTGAGTTGACTAACACACAGTGTAGTTGTCATTCAACTTCCAACTTGGTTTCCTTTTCAAAAATAGAGCATCAGTAAAGGAACCTGCTGCTTGTGAGTAAAGAATTGGTGATGTTTGCATATCAGCCTTAATTATTTCAAACTCATGAGCTTATTCCATTTTTCCAGTCACGTAGCAGAAGCCCGGGGAATTCTCTCAGGTCTCTGGGATTTGCATTCATTCATTTATTGATTTCCAAATATTTATTAAACACAAACTTTGCATCAGAAGATACATGAGGCATTGGGTTATGGTACTGTGGAGTTCTGGGCAGTAGACTGGGAACTTGGAAATCCCAAGGGGTGGTGAAGAAATATCAGAAGAGACATGGAAACTTAAGGGGAAGTAAAGGAAAACACTGATTTCATTTTTGTCTACGCCCAGCTCTGATAGTACTATAAGTGTGAGATTAAATGCTGCAAATTTTAGAATACTTCTAAGGAACCAAAATGACTTCCCATAGGCCAACTGTTCAATGGCAAATATACTGGCTGTTGGAAAACAGACCACAAATAAGCCAGCTGACAGTAATTATGCATAGGAGACAGAGTTATTCAGCAGGTTTCTGATATGTCCTGGAGACTTTGTTTACAGACCTTCGGGAGTTTATATAATCCCCAGCAGGGCCTCTGTTTCCATCTAGATGTTGCTGGCATCACATTACCTTCCTGTTCGGCAAGTGGGCCGTGGTTTCAGAGCATCTGAGGCGATAAAGACATAGTAGGTCTGACCACAGGTCAAAGGACCAGTAGGTGGCATGTTGACTCCTTGTCTATCAAATCGTCTCCAGATTCATTCTTTTTTTTTTTTTTGTCATTCTCAGAAAGAGGCAGCCAGGTTACTCCCCTGCTAGCCAAGATGGGTCACAACCTATGCTAGGCATGCAGAGCTTTTGAGAAGCCCCAGGTTAGCGGTCATGCTGCAGAAGCAATTGTACAAGATTGGTACTCCTGGGCTGAGTTCTGTCCACTCTTTCCTAATAACAGGGAACACATGTTGCGTACCGAGCAAGTCTTTTTGCCTTTGCGGGAGTTCTTGCTTTCATTTGCCGAATACAAGCTCCCCAAATATTGTAGCTGGGTTTAGTTTTAGTGTAAATTCTATAGCTTATCTATGTGCTCCCCTGTTTCCTTTGCTTTCTTTAACCAAAAGGACAAAAGTGTGCGCTTTCCATTGAGGCAGAAAGGCCTGGGGAAAAATACTTTCTCCACCCAACTGAGTCATGTTTAGAGACACCTATTATCTGACTGTTTTGTGTTGTCTTGTCATTTTACCAAAAGTATCTAGTTACATGGAAAGGTTGTACTCTTCTGAGTCCTCAAGTACAAACTCTCTAGAAGTAATTTTAGGCATAGAAATATTTTATCCATGGTGACTATGTCCCTATTTTGATCAACAAAAAACTGTGTAAATCACCTTGAAATAAACACACCAAATCTTAATCTAATGTCATTCCTTTTCTGCTTAGACAAATTGAACTGAAATTTATAAGTATAAAATGGCATATTAACTTTGCTATAACGTGTTAATGCCTAGGTAAAGTTATAGTGTGTGTGTGTGTGTGTGTGTGTGTATCGTCAGGTATTTTTTAGCTCTTTTTAAAAGCAAACTCCGTTAGTATTAAGCACCTAGGAGCTTCACTTGAGGTGGTGAAGTAGGCAGTTGGCTACTGATTAGCACATATTCTAAGCATGATCCGATTAACCTAAGGAGAAGAGATCAACAGCTTTTCGGAATGTACAGTATTTCAGAGATGTTGTGCCGTGTCCATTGGCAACTTGGTGTGGTGTTTAAACCCCTCTTCTTTATCTTTTGCTCTTTGACCTGCAGATGTGTACTCAAGAAGAAGCTAGTCTTCATAAATGTCTGAATATTTTCTGTATTCCTGCCATGCTATTGCTATTGCTAAGTCTCATTGCAAAATGAATAGTTAATAGCCAGCGTTGTGTGCTGGTTAACCTGGAAATTTAATAAATGCTTTATAATCCTATTATGCTCTTGAGATATTTGTAATGAAGCAGATAGTCTGGAGGCTCTCCCAAGAGAGTTTAGTTGATGGGGGTACTGAAAGAATTGCTAGAAGTGGCTTTTTCCTGTAAGGGAATCTCATGCCATAAGTTTCAGTGACATTATTATCACAAGGTTATTGTGTGGCGCCTCACACTAATCTAATGGTAGACATACAGGAAAAGAAGTATATTTTGAAATAGTGTTTGGTGGTCGATATTACTATCTTCATTTGAAAGGTGGAATAACAGAGGGCCGGAGAGGTCAAGCCACATGTCTAACTTATAAGAAGTCTTGCTACAGATTGAATTCTCAAGGCTCCAGTCCTGTACTCTATCCACTCTTGTCACTCAGCTGTGAAGACATCAAGATTTAGTATAAGCAGAACTAAAACAGCAGGACCTCCTTCACTTGTGATGCATCAGAGAGATAAGGTCCAATCACTTGACAGAATGGATTGAGGCTGATTGCATCTGAAGGACGTGGGCTAGATGATTTAAAAGGATTTTTTTTGTCCATGCCTAAAATGACCATGAAGCCCTTCACTTGGAAAAACAAAACAAAATACTGTAAAGATGATGTTTCATTAATTTCCCTTTTCTGAATTGTGTACCCTTTTCATGTCTAGCTGGTAAATGTTTACATTGGATAAACAGAGCTGATGATGTCACTTGCATCTAATCAGCCACTCTCCATTACCCTTGTACACTGAGACACTCCATTTTCTGTCCCCAGTCTTTTCTGAACACACACAGAGAAACATGCGCAAAGACCGACTTTGCTTTTCTCTATGAAACCGTTTTAACACACAAAAAGAGTAGAAAAGAAAACAGTTATGTGCCCACAAACACCTCTATTAACATCTTGCCACATTTGTTTCACAGAGCTCTTTCTTTTTAAAAAAACAAAATGTTAAAGACCTGTGTAAAGCTCCACCCTCTCCTTTTCTTCCCAGAGTTAACCACTCTTCTGAAACTGGATTTGGTTTGTAGCCTTTCATGTACAGTTTCATAATTTTACTATACGTAGTAAGTACCCATCTCTAAAACTTACTAAAACTGGTTTTGCCCTTAAAATTTGCGTGAGTATTGCACATGTTTTGTAAATTAATTTTTTTCAAGCAGCATTATTTTTAGATTTGTCCATGTTGATACAGACAGATCTAGACAATTTGTTGCTGTGGAATATTCCATTACTTAAATAAACCGAAGTTTAACTATCCGTTTCCTCTGCTGATGGAAATTGAAATTAAATAATTTTTTTTTTTTTTTTTTTACCACCATGAACAAGGCTTCAGTAAACTTCCTTATGCTTATAGCATGGAATTCATATGCAAGTTTTTTGTGCTAAATACCCAGAAAGATTGGGTTTTCATCTTCAAATTTAGTAGATATTCCAGGTTACCTTCCAAAGAAATAGAATCTGCTTTCACTCCTATCAGAAATATATAGCTGTTCCTATTTCCTTATATTCTGATCAACATTTGGTGTTATTAGACTTACTAAGTTTTCTAGTGTAATAGATAATAGAGAATCTTATTACTGGTGGGGTTCAATATCTTTTCATAGTTATTGATCATTGGAGTTTCTTCATTTGTGAATTGCCTTGCTTTGTCCTTTGCCAATTTTTCCTTTGAACAGTTTATGTTTTTCTTTTTTTTTTTTTTAATACATCTTTATTGATTTCAGAGAAAGGAAGGGAGAGGGAGAGAGAGAAACATCCATGATGAGAGAGTCATTGATCAGCTGCCTCCTGCACGCCCCCTGCTGGGGATCGAGCCCACAACCCAGGCATGTGCCCTGACCGGGAATCGAACCGCGATGTCCTGGATCCTAGGTCGATGCTCAAATGCTGAGCCACGCCCGGCCGGGCTATGTTTTTCTAATTGATTTGTAGGAATTCTTTATATACTCTGGATACTGATCTTTTGTCAGTTATATACATTGAAAATATCTCTTGTCTTTTCACTTTATTTGTGACTTTCCAAACTTTTCCAATCTTTTTTTAAAAAATTTATTTTTAAAAATAATTTTTATTTTGCAATTACAGTTGACATACAATATTATATTAGTTTCAGGTACACACCCCAATGTTTAGACACTATGTAAGTTACTAAGTGATCATCCAGCTACATCTCATATCCATTTGACACCATCCATAGTTATTAGAATATTATTGATTATATTCCCTGTGCTGTACTTTACATCCAAAATGTTCTCTGTATCTATGAGTCTGTTTCTATTCTTCTTGTTGATTTTGTTTTTTAGATTCAGTTGTCGATAGGTATGTATTTATTGCAATTTTATTATTCATTTTTTTATCTTTTTCTTCTTCTTCTTAAAGCAGACCCTTTAACATTTTAGGTAATACTGGTTTGGTGGTAAGGAACTCCTAGCTTTTTCTTGTCTGTGAAGCTCTTTATATATCCTTTGATTCTAAATGATAGCTTTGCTGGGTAGAGTAATCTTGGTTGTAGGTCCTTGCTTTTCACCACTTTGAATGTTTCTTGCCACTCCCTTCTGGCCTAAAATGTTTCTGTTGAGAAATCAGCTGACGTCCTATGGGAGCTCCCTTGTAGGTAACTAATTTTCTCCTGCTACTTTTAAAATTCTCTCTTTGTCTTTAACCTTTGGAATTTTAATTATGATGTGTCTTGGTGTGGGCCTCTTTGGGTTCCTCTTGTTTGGGATACTCTGCGCTTCCTGGACTTGTATGTTTACTTCCTTTACCAGGTTAGGAAAGTTTTCTGTCATTTTTTCACATAGCTTTTCAATTGCTTGCTCTCTCTTCTCCTTCCAGCACCCACATGATGCAAATGTTGGTACACTTGAAGTTTGTCCCAGAGGATGCTGGCACTATCCTCATTGTTTTTAATTCTTTTTTTCTTTTTGCCATTCTGATTGGGTGTTTTTTACTTTCTTATATTCCAAATTGCTGATTTTATTCTTGGTTTCATCTAATCTACTGTTTATTCCCTATAAATTATTCTTCATTTCAGTTAGTGTATCCTTCATTTTTGACTGGTCCTTTTTTGTGGTTTTCATGTCCCTTTTTATGCTCTGGGAGTTCTCACTGAGTTCATTGAGCATCGTTATAACCAGTGTTTTGAATTCTGCCTCTAGTAGATTGCTTGTCTCCACGTTGTTTAGTTCTTTTCCTGGAGTTTTGTTCTGATCTTTCATTTGAGATATTTTTCTTGGTCTCCTCATTTTGGCAGCCACCTTGTGTTTGTTTCTATGTATTTGGTAGATCTGCTAAGCCTCCAGGGCTTTGTAGAGTGGCCTAATATAGTAGGTGTCCTAGAGGGTCCGGTGGTGCAACCTCCCAGTTTACCTGAACTGGGAACTCCAGGTGTGTGCTTGTCATTCCCACTCTTGTGGTCTGTGTACACCCTCTTGTTGTAGTTGAGCCTTGATTGCTGCTGGCATGTCAATGAGAGGGATTTACGCCCTGGCTGATTAGCTGTAAGAACTGGCTGTGACCACTGTGCAGGATCAGCTATGCAAGGGTCCACCTCATGGAGCAAGGGTTACTTTAGTGGGGCTCTGGTGTGTACTGAATGTGTCACTTATACAGGTGTTTGGGTGGTGCTTCGAAATGTTCTGAAGCTGTCCTTTGGGTGGGTTCGATGGCTCTGGAGCCTCCTGGGAGGTACAGGTCAAGGTCAGTCATTGCCTGTGTTCTGCTTGGGGTCTCCCGACATGAACTATAAAGCAATATGCAGATGGCTGCTACTTGTGTTGGGCTTGAAGGTACCCAGGAGAGGCCAAGTTGCAAACCAAGGACAGCTGCTACTGGTGCCTGGCCTAGGGCCACTTAGCAAGAGGTACAGGGCATGCTGAGGCTAGATGCTCCTTGTCTGAGATATTTCAGGGAAGTCTGAAGAATGAGCCAACACAGGCCATTCATATGGAAAAGCCACTGAAAACAACTTGTGTGGGCCAACAATTTGGGTGGGGCGGGGCCTAAGGGAATCGCCAGGGTGGGGTGAACAGTGTTAGCTAGTTTGATGGAGTTGCAGATGTAGCACCTGCCTGTCAGCTCTTCGGGGAGAAGGGCTCATGAAAGGAACAATGGCCTCTGCCCTCACTTCTGTCTGGGAGAAAGTTGCCCCTCCAGCTCTCCCCCTGATGCCAGACTATTCATTTCCTCCCTATATGTCCCTAGAGCCTTTTGAGCTGCTGCCTCAGTGCTGGAGCTCAGAGGGAGTGAGTCTGAGTAAGTCCATGCATGGGCCCTTTAAGAGGAATGCCTGGGACGCCAGCAGCTTCTGTCTCACTCACCCACAGTCAGAAGTTATGGGGACTTCTCTTCCTGGCACTGGAACCCTGGGCTGGGGCCTCATGTGTGTGGCTGAGACCCCTTGCTCCACAGGGGGGACCTCTGCAGCCGAGACATCCCTCCTGATTTTTATGTGCCACTAGTGGGTGTGGGACTAACCTGTTCTCGATGTGGCTTCTTCTATATATCCTTAGTTGTAAGACTTCCATTTTCTAGATTTCAAGCAGTTCTGAATGATGGTGGCTCTGTAGTTGAGTTGTAATTTGGATGTGGTTGTGGGAGGTGGTGGGTACTGTGGTGACCTATGCCACCACCTTGCCCCAGAGCCAACTTTATTTTCCAAATGGAGAATGAATGATGGACACCTTCACTTCAAATCCTGTTAATAGACAGAGTCAGCTACCTGTGGTGAAGACACTTGTTTTTCTTTCTTTCTCCCATATAACTTCCAAATTTATTCAAAATTCAGCCCAGATTCTAAAATGATCATTGGATCTCTATGATTACAGAACAAAATAAGATTACTTTTGCATTGTATTGATGTGGAGTGCATTTATCTCTTTTCCTTTCGGTCTTTCTGCTTCAGCACATAGCTAATTGCTTATGCATTTACCAGGCCCATCTGCCCAGTTGAAGGAAGAATCTCTCTAGCTAGAGAACTGCTCTTCTCACGAGTTTGACGAGCCAGTATGCCTGGGGGATATGTCTGAAGTCTCTCTGCTCATGTTTTATCCTGTTTGATTTTATTTTCTTTAAGTGTGAGCAATGTATTTTCTGTTTGTGAATAAGACTCGCGAACATACTTTTTCAATACACACCTGTAAAATAAAAACGTTTGGCAATGCATTTTTGTTTTTGGGGGGATTTTTGAGAGAGAGAGAGAGAGACATCGATTTATTATTTGACTTATTTATGCATTCATTGGTTGATTCTTGTATGTGCCCTGACCTGGGATCAAATCCGAAACCTTGAATGTATTGCTTGTGTAGGTGGTTGGGTGGTCCTTCGACATATTCTGAAGCTGTCCAAGTATTGAGACGACACTCTAACCAACTGAGCTACTCAGTCAGGGCTACATTTTTGGGTTTTTTTACCCCTAACTTGGCAGCAGTTAATATCCATCTTTGCAGTAATACAAAAGTCTTTCTACCTTTCCCCGGCCTTTGTAACCTATAATTAAAATAATGCTGTGTTTAAAATGTTGTTCCATTGTCATCATGCTTGTTTCAGTAATTTTTTTTTTGTTATCCCATAGGTCCAGTAGAAAGTTTAGATATGGAAGAAGCCATGTCACATTCACTGAAATGTAATTGTTTAGGGTTCCTTGATTGATGATAATATGATATGTTTAGAGACGGCATTTATATGGTTTGAACATAAACCATGTTACAGTTCAGTGATTTTCACCAAGCAGAGAACATTTATGTCTTTGTTTTCCAAGCTGATGGTTCCATATTCACCTCTTTAGACATAATTGCCTTCAAAGGAAGCAAGTAATTTTTTTAACTCTGTTTTATAGAAGTCTGTGTCACTGAACTAACTGATCATGGCATGATAGAGAAAATAAGATTTGTATGTCATAGATGGATGACAAAACCTAAGGCTCAAGCTAGAATCTAGATTGTACAAGGTTGGGGCTGGTGAGCAGCCCAGGAACACAACGTGATTGACATCCCGAGTCAAGAGATTAACATACTGTAATCAGTAGAGTAACAGTCCAAATCCAGATAGGGAGCAAGGATCCAAAACAAATACTGTTTGAGTGACAAGGAACCAAACTCAGAAAGCCACAGCAGAAGGAGAAAAGCAAAGATAAAGTAATAGCAAACCAAGAGACAGAATGGAGACCCTTTGTTTCCTTAAGTAAGCCATTTCATCTTTCTGAACCTCAATTTAATAATCTTTACATGTAAGGATTGGATTATCGACAAAGGGCTCTTCCAGTTTTAACTTGTTTTAATTCTGATTCTAGGATGTAAGACATCAAAGACGACTCATGCTAAATCCAGATATCAGGAAACTGTCTACTTTTATGAGAGGGGCAGATCAATAGACAAATAAGAAAGTGCTGTAGAAAATTTAAGTGGTAGTTCTGCATTTTGAACGTTTATAAATTTTCTAGAGCTTGGATATACAAGAGGTAGAAAAGTACCAGGAAATTATTTACCTTCGCAAAAGGATAAAGACTTATTCTTATGTAAAGATAAAGGGTAGTGGTAAGACTCTAGTGATGAGTGGGAGAAGGAGGGAAAAGGTAAGAGAAAGAGGAAGAAGACTGAAAGTTTTTGAAGTAAGATTCTTTAGGGAGCTGAGATGTTCAGAAATAGGGTTGTGTAGGATTCAGAAAGAGGGTTGTGTAGATTTAGAAAGAGGGTTTTGTGTAGTATTCAGAAAGAGGATTGTGTAGGATTCAGAGACAAAAATAGATGGTACATTAAAAAGGAGGGGGGCTTGCCCTGGCCGGGTAGCTCAGTTGGTTAGAGCATCTTCCCAATACACCAAGGTTGCAGGTTTGATTCCCGGTCAGGGCACATACAAGAATCAACCCATGAATGCATAAATGAGTGGAACAAAAAATAGATGTTTCTATTTCCCTTCCTCTCTCTATAAAAAAATAAAATTAAAAATCAATAAGTAAAGAGAAATTTAAAAAACAAAAAGGGAGGAGATGTGTTTTCCTGCATAATCATAAATATATTTATCATCCATGCATATATGTACTCTTTATAGAAAGTACTGATGTGGATATAAGAAGTGATATAACATTTTAGGCAACAATTCTTAATATCAAATTATGTTGAACATGTTTTAATGGTATGATATGGAAATGTAATTAAAATATATGTACCTGCTTATGCCTTAAACCAGTATCACTAAGCCACCTGAGGTCTATGGAAAATCTTGTTATTGGCAAAGTCATCCTGAGCTTTTCCAGATTCCACGCTATATATTTTAAACCCAAGTTTACCCCCTCAAAAAATCATCCCCATAGTGCATGCAACAGCTCTGCTTCTTTCCTATGAGAATGCCCTTGAAGCAACTTTTAATGAATGGCTAAGTAGGATGATTCCCCTGAGAAGTGATATTCCAGTGATCATTTCTCACTTGTGGAGCCACATTTTTACTGTTATTTCTTTAATTTTAATATTTCCCATTACCTTGAATCATTTATGAAGGTAACTCTGCCAACTCTTAGTGACCAGACAAACTGGAAACAAATCAGTGACCTCTTAGAAGCTAATGTGGGGAATGTGTCCTATTGCTCCCAATAGGATGGGAAATATTAACACTTAGGGTAAGAGGTTAATAAAAACTTGAGTCAGATGTTGTAATGAATTTATTCATAGAGCAGAAATGTATTTTAACATTTCGTAATACATATAAAACATTTGTAAATATCAACTAATGTATATTTAATGAACATAGCAAAGATTCTAGTGCCTAATGTGCAAACATTATATTTCATAATTATGATCTGCTCACTGGGCAACATTTCACAGATGAGAGGTCATGGCTGGGAAAACAATTTCTGGAAGCATAAGCCCCAAATGCACTTTTTATAGCATTTTAGCAAATCAGATTCTGTATTTGCGCATGTTCATCTCTATCCTTTAATTTAAAAAAGGAAGTAGCCTGTATTAATGTTGTTTTAGTCAAAAGATGTATACTGAGCACCTCCTCCTATATGCTGAAGAGAAAGAACATACAGGAGTTTGCTGGGTCTCAAAATGGGGTTGACCTTTTCAGGCAGCGGAAATCACATGTGCAAAAACTCAGAGGCATAAATGCATGGAATTACTGGAGAAGCCAAGGCTAGCTTAGTTCACCCAGAGCAAAAGGTGCTTGTGGGAAGGTGAGGCCAGAGAGGTGGGCAGGGGTCACTTTACCAAGGGCCTTCTATGTCATCTATGGAATTTGAATTCCATTCTAAAGGCCGTGGGGAGCATGCAAGTGACATGATCACATTTGCATTTCAGGGAGCTAAATCTAGCAGCAGCTTGAAATGAAGATTGAGTGATGGATGGTTAAATGTGAAGTCAAGGAAGCCAATTAAGAGGTTACTTCATTGATACAAATGAGAAATAGTGGTTTGGAGCAAAGCCGTGGGAGATGAAGCAAAGCGACAGAAGAAGCAGTGTGGTGTGAGCATGGGCTTTGGAGTCTGGGAAGAATAACGTTGGATTCCAGCAATACCATTTGCTATCTCTGTGGCTTTTGGGAAGCTGTTCATTTCTTTGAGCCTACAGTGATGTTGCACAGTGCCTGGTGGGAGTGCTCAATGAGTGGTTAATATTATTTTATTATTTGGATGGTGTAATTTCTGGACTGGTGCCCAATTCTATGTAGATGCTGAGAGAAAGACCATAATCTACAAAGACTGCCAAATTTTTTCCTCAGGCAAAATTGACAGTGGCAGGCAAAGCCTGTGAGAAGTTGAAAACTGGTATAAATGGTTATTTTTCGATAAGAAATGTGCTATCCTATTTGTACATTTATATTTGAGGGATATGGTTTAAAAATAGGAACAGTGGCTAGTGACTGTGGGGTAGAGAACTGGGGATAAAAGGAAAAGTTAAGTAAGATAGATGAGACATCTAGAGGTAAGGAGTTACTCTTCATAGGCTTTAACTGAAAGCTAATGGACAGTCTTAAGGATGCAAGTAGCATAATAAAAATATGTGAAATATTGTAGGTTGGAATCACAGAATTCTAAAGCTGAAATGAACTGTAGATTCCATCTCTTCAATTGCCGAATCTAGGACTCCAAGAACCTCTAAGCACATAAGCATTTCTTGACAAAAGCTACCTGTGGTTCATTCAACTCAGTATCTTCCTGGAGTTGTTTTGGAAAGCATGGTGGTGATTTCTTATAAAATGCTTCATTAGACCTAGAGAGATTGTTTGATAACCGCTCAGAGGTCTAATATTTAAAAGTGTTGATAGCCCAGCCAGCGTGGCTCAGCAGTTGAGCATTGGCCTATGGACCAGGAGGTCACGGTTCGATTCCCCATTGGGTTGGAGCTCGATCCCCAGCAGGGGGTGTGCAAGAGACAGCCGATCAGTGACTCTTTCACTGATGTTTCTCTCTCTCTCTCCCTCTCCCTTCCTCTCTCTGAAATCAATAAAAACATTTTTTGTAAAATGTTGATAAAAACCTCTTGAACTGATCCAGCCAATGTTTAGAAGTTCCTCCTTCTCTCTTACAAACCCACCCATGTAACCAATAGTGTGAACCTACCTTTTAGCTGTTGGCTCTTGCTAATTTCCACCTATCAGTACAGGACGTATAATTTCCATTGAACTTTCTTTCAGCTATTTTATTTTTTACTATTTTCCATAAAAGAAGATTTCCTTTAATGGCCAAAACCCATGGAACCAAAGTATTTTTCCCTATTACAGCTAAGAGTGAGGAATAATAATAACAATATAATAACAGAAATAAACAATGTGTTTATTACATACTTACCATCTGCCAGACATTTTTTTAAGTGCTTTACATATATGAACTCTCATAATCCTCATACAAGATAGACACTCTTATCATTCCCATTTTTCAAAATAGGAAGCCAAGCCAGAAAATTTAAGTAGATTGTCCAAGGTCACACAGCTAGTAAATTGCAGAGCCTGTATCTAAACGTAGGCAATGGCAGCCTGACGCCAGAGCCCAGCTCTAACCCCTCATCATTCTGACCAATATATTTTGCTGTCTAAGAAACAGACACTGTATTAAACATTACACACACTGATCTATTCTATTATAATTATAACTTCCTTAATAATATTTATTTCTCTCCTTTTACCTCTGCTAAAGTCTTCATCCAGGCATTTATTTCTGTTTTGACAATCGCCTTAAGATGAATATGTTTTCCTTTGTTCTAATTTTAAGTTTTTAATTATGAATGTATGTCCAGAGTAATAGCAAGGGTTACATTTTTTTTTTTTTTAAAAAAGGAGGGGCAGTAAATAAATGAATAAATAAATAAATAAATAAGGCCTCTCCCCACTTCTTGGACCTGGAGGGGCTCTGGGATGTGATCAGGGAAAACACTGTTTAAAATTCATACTGGTAACTTGTGTTGTATATTATGCATGGCAACTAAACTTTTTAGTGTCTTGGCAAAGCCCTGGGGCAGCAGAGAGGTACCTCAGCACGGAAAGTACATTTGAAATGGTAATGAGAAGTGAGCAGTGTGACAAAGTGCTAGTCAGTGAAATATTTCTTTGAAACAAACATGTATTTGGAGAGGGTGGAAAGTCATCCACGGCTGCTACACCATGGCCTGTTTTAATGTTTCTTTTCCCCCCCATGCTATGCTTAGATAACTTCATGGAGGGCACAATTTTAATAATGCAATAAATACCAGTCCATTTGAAGCTTGATGCTAACATGTATTACTAGCTGGCAGCATGGCAACTTTGCGTTTCATTGTTTTCAAACAGCAGCAGCCCCTATATTAACAGACTTCCAAGGTTTCAAATGCTTGAAGTAGCACCTTTTAAAAGAAAATTGCAAAGTTCTTTTTCATCATGCCTCAATAGATTAGAAATGGTTTTCCTCTGGACTGTTGGATAAACAGTGAGTGGAGTTCCTTACATAACACGTTTTTGTTGCTACAAACTTTGTTAAAGTCCCAGCCTTCTGGTTCCTGATGAATAAAATATGATAATGAAGAGGAAGCAGCTTCCACATTTTCAAGAGTCATTGAGTGCCATTTCTCATCACACACATGGACCCTTCGATATTCAGTGAGCTGCCTTAAGTCAGCTGGAACTTCCAGATGCTCTAGGTTTTTGTTCAGGACTTTGGAGTGAGCCATTAGGAAAGAGAGGCTCTCTGGGGAAGCTCTCCGTCCCGGGCCCTGAGAAGAATTGAAGGGAGGAAGGCGCCAGTGGGTTGTGAAAACTAAAGACACAATCTATAGAGATAGAGCACTCAGGGGGCAGAGAGTAAAGTTGTGAAAATGTTGTGCTGGAAACAAGCAGAAAGGGCAAGGGACACACAGGCCTTCAGGAATTTTCTTTCACTAAGGCAGACAACTGTGGCCTGGCCTCAAGCTAAATCGTCACAGCCTATTGCCCCCAGGAGCTCCACACTTGGAACTGAAACAAAGCCATCGTGGAACTCCAGTGCCTTTGACACAAATGTGTTGCCCCTGTGGTCCCCCGAGAGGGCCTGGGAGTTCAGTACCCTAACTTTGTTCCCAGCCTTGTGTGTATAAGAGGTGGGAGTGGTCACGGAGAGGCTCAATGGCCTGTTTAGAAAAATGCCTTGAATGTTTTCTTCAGTATTCAAGGACCATAGGCCTTCCTCAATCTGGGAACAAGTGAGATCGCATGAATGGCAGTCCTCAGCCTTCTAGCACCCCAATAAACACCCGCAGGTGTTCCTTGCAGCTAGTGTGGTCACAGCTTCCCACTACCGGAGCCTCTCCAGTTATTCCTGGGATCAGCCAGCACCTCACATGCTCAGTGCCAAGTCTCCCATGGTTTTCTGCCCTGGCCTTTCCATTGCCGTTGCCGCAACAAATGGCCCACTCTCGACGTGGACCGTTTCCCCTTCGGGGCTCCCAGTGTTACCCCCCCTTCAATGGACCAACCGCTTCTCAGCCCCCAGCGCGTTGCCAGCACCACACTATTCTCCATGCAGAAATGGGCCAACTGCCTCTCTCCCCTAATCTGTGTCATTGTTTGTCACTTGTTCCCTGAAGCAGCACCACTTATTTTCAGCCCTTCGTGCTCAGAGCTCCTCCAGCTTCTGTCGCAGCCCTCATTAGCATAGGGACTCCCAGAGCCAGGCAGAGAAAATGTATCGTCAGGCTACCCTCAGTTCTCCATCTCTATCCCCCAGATATCCGTCACCAGAAATTTCCTTATAGCGCGTATACTCAAAGGCCAGTGCCTCCCCCCCCCGCTCGGTTAGCTAGTGCAAACCCGCTGCCAGGGGAGTGCCGTGCTCCCCACGCTCACTCGGTTCCTGCCAAATGAGGGCCACCGACTCCCGAATGGGGGCCACCTGGTGCCACGGATACTTACTATGCTCGAGGTGTTGGAGCCAAATGATTCCCCCAGGTTTTATATGCTGTCTGAAGCAGCACAAGGAATGAGTATTTAAGAAATAAAAAGAGCTTGCCTGGCCGGTTTGGCTCAGTGGTTAGAGCGTCAGCCCATGGACTGAAGGGTCCTGGGTTCGATTCTGGCCAAGGGCATGTACCTTGGTTGCAGGCTCCGTCCCTGGCCCTGGTCCAGGTGCGTGCAGGAGGCAACTGATCGATGTTTCTCTCCCTCTCTCTCTCTCTCCCTCCCTCCCTCTGTCTCTCTCTCTCTGAAAAGCAATGGAGAAAATACCCTCGGGTGAGAGTTAAAAAAAAGAAAAAAAAAAAACAATACTGGAAGTGGGGTAGAGGTGGTTAGGGCTTGTGACGAATATTGCCCACAGGTGACAACGTAAACTGGGGAGCAGCTACGGTGCAGCCCTGGGCCCTAGCAGTGCCAACGCTTAGCTTTGCAGAGGGGCCACACTTATAGGAAACAGTCAACATGCCCGAACTGAGTGACTTTTACCCTTCCTTTTTTTTTTTACAAAAATTTTTTTTTAAAAATATATCTTTATTGACTTCAGAGAGAGGAAAGGAGAGGGAGAGAGAGAGAGAGAGAGAAACATCAATGATGGGCGAGTCATTGATCGGCTGCAGCCCGCAACCCGGGCCTGTGCCCTGACCGGGAATCGAACCCCGATCGCCTGGATCCTGGGTCCATGCTCAGCCGCTGAGCCACGCCCGGCCGGGCTACCCTTCGTTTTTAATGCCTTGGCCCCTGGCTTTTGTTGCCGTGCACCTTTTTCAAGGGGGGGCCACTAGTCTTGCATGGCATGCCCCTGAGGCTAGGACTAGGCCGGTGTGAGGAATGTGACGTCTTAGGGGACACAGCCCGTGTCTCGTGTGTACCTTTCCATCATCTGGCATGCGTGTACCCTCAATGAATATTAAACAACACGGTGTGACCCTCTTAACCGTAAGAGATGATTCCTCGTTTTGAGATGATGTGTCCTGGGAATAAAGAATGCTTCCTTCATTTTCCACGCCTGTCAAACTGGCATCTTTCATCAGCCCTAAATTCCCTTTTAAGTAGTGGAATGCCTTACACAGTTTTAACGGGAAATCTCTCAGCACCTCTAGCTATTTGTTGAAAAGAAAACAACTCTTTTTTTTCCCAGATACATCTTGCAGAAAACCATTTCCTAAGTAAAATACAAAAACATGGTCTCATATTTAGAGGGAAAGAAATAAGCCTCTGAATCATAGTGCCAGTTTCATGTTTTCCTTAATGTTGCAAAGGTGATTATTTTTGCCCTAATCTTCTTCTGGCTGTTAGCCCGGGATGGCAGGCTGCATAGCCGCCTCGTTAAATAAAAGAGAGGTGAGACTTTCTTCAAGCCATTTTTTTTTTTTACCCCCCCCAGAGGATTTGTGCATATGTGTGTGGGAAGAGCGTGGGTAGAATCCTCAGGACAAAAATTTCCCATCTACCACTTTTATAATAATTCATTAAAAAAATGGAGTTCTGTCGCTTATTAATTCAAACCCTGGAAATATACTCTAATCATCAATATTGTTTCCAAACAACATAAATATATTGTGGTGTTGCAAACCACCAAACAACTTATACTCATGATGCAGTCTATGGCTTCCTTCCTCCCTCCCTCCCCCCCCTCCCTCCCCCCTCCCTCCCTCCCCTCCCTCCCCCCCTCCCTCCCTCCGTCCCTTCCTCCTTCCCTCCTTCCTTCCTGTTGGGAGTTGGGGTTGGTTTAACAAGGAGAGGAATGGATGCATATAGAATGGGTTGGCTCCTTCCCCTTGGCCTCTATGATAATCATTCTTTACATTTTTTAGGTCTATTCAAATGTGTACAGCTCCAAAAAGAACAGTTTATTTAAAAAGCGCCTAATTGGCATGAACTACCATTGCTGACATGCCGAAGCCCTGCTGACAAGGCTGAGGTTGGCAGAAAAACAAATAAAAGCAACTGATAAATGTCAGAAGTGAGTTGTAGTAAAACATCCTGCTTGTTTAATGTTGATAAAAGGGCAGGTGGAAAGTACATCAAATTCTGGGAGTTCTTGGAGTCATAAATTGCAAATGCTTGCCAGAAATTAAATTTATGTCTTATTTAGCTGTGGCTGAAACAATACAATAGCAAGTATCCTAGGAGTATCCCATGCCTGCTTCTAGGAGGCCTGAGAATTATGAAAAATGTGTTTCCAAAGGATGGTGCTCTAATGTATCCGTTAGCCGTTAGATTTTATTGTAAAAGCAGAAATACCTGGGTACCCTAGGAAAAGATAACTCACTGTTTAAACTGAAAACAATTGTTTTCATTTTGTATCGGTTTCAGGTGTACAGCATAGTGGTTAGACAATCATATACTTTACAGAGTGGTCCCCCGATATTTCCAGTACCCACCTTTCCCCATCCATAGTTATTACAATATTATTGACTGTATTTCCTGTGCTGTATTTACATCCCAGTGGCTATTTTGTAACTTCCAGCCTGTACGTCTCAGTCCCTTCACCTTTTCCACCCAGCCCCCCAGCTCCCCACCCCTCTGGCAACCACCAGTCTCTTCTCTAGATCTTTTATTTCCCCCTGTTTTGTTGAGTTTGTTCTTTAGATTCCACATGTAAGTGAAATCATATAGTATTTGTCTCTGTCTGACTTATTTCACTGAGTCTTGCTGTACTCGTATAAAGAATCTGCAATTTGAAGAGAAGTGACACATTTTTGCTGTTGGAAACATTTCTCTGCGTTTATATTTTTTGAAACACCGCTGGTGTAAGAAGGAACCAAGGGATGTGGCAGTGGGCAGCATGTGTGACCTTCACAAATATTGGTCCTGGCAAAAAACTTAGAGTCCAATCTCTTGATGTCAGGCGAATTAAATTTATTTTTTATTTTTAAGGAGACAGATGATTATTGTAGAAAATTTAGAGAGCACAGAGCAGTACATTTCGAAAATACAGAAAAGTATAAAAATGCAAGGGGGGAAAACTGTTTATTCTCTTACAATCTAGAAGGAATAACTGTCAGCATTTTGGCCTGTTTTTCTGCAGGTTTTTTTGTTTTTTGTTTAATGTGGATCCTATTATATACGTAATGTTACAGCTTGCCTTTTGTTTAACACTAGGCACGTGTAAGTTATAATACCAGTTCACAACTTTTTGGGAATTATTTTAATGGCTCTATCATTTCCCATAGTTTACTTAAATATTTGCCTGATACTGGATGCTTAGGTTGCCTTCAATTAGTTAACATTTGAAATAATTCTACATTGGCTACCTTTTTGCATGAAGCTTCACCTACACTTTAGATTATCTCCCTGGGAGGGTTTCCAGCAATAAAAAAATAGATCAAACAGAATGCACACATTTAAAATTTCTGCTATTATGGTTTCCAATTAATTTACAGAAAAACTTCACTAAGTTATATTACAACCAACAATGTATGAGGACACCTCTCTCATTTCTTACTTTCCCCAGCACTGAGTTTTAATATTTTTAAATCTTTATTAATTGTGTTGGTAAAGTGTGGTTTTGTGTTTTAATTACTATTTCTCCCTTTGATTAATTTTAAAAATAATTCAAACTTGTTGACAGACCTGAAGGCCAGATCCTGCACCACATGCTCTTCTTTGGGGGAGGGGAAGCTTTACCGACAGTAAGAATTATATTAAGTATTGATGCATATTTGAAATGATATAAAAAGTATATCATTCACACATATTATATTAGTGAAATGCAATGAATGGTTAATTAGGGATCAGAAAGGCTCAAAAGGAAAAAACTTGCATAATTAATGCTTGATTCTTTTATTTTTAATCATGGACGTTACAACCCATTGACTTAAAAATTAAAATGTGTAGAAGTAGTAAACTTGAATTGTTTAGATCTTGTTGGATTGGTAGTTCCTGCCCACTTTTCCACCTAAAAGGGGATAAGGAAGTTGACTCATGGATGAAAGAGGAACTCAGCATTTTCCGCTTGCAGGATATCGTTTATTCAATCCAAAATCACTCTGTAGTATGATAATATTTGCCAAATCTTCCATTATCACCTCCCTGGGAAGAGCTTGAGAGAATAAAAGGGTTAATTAGAGTCTTTCCCATCGTGGAGTGTTCTGGTTTTGGTTTGGTGTGATTTTGTGGTCGAACCTGGTTATATGATCCATGTTTTCATTCAGCCCAGACCTGGAATCACGACTAGAGAGTGAAGACACTAACTGCATATGCTACAAAGATAACAACAATAATGTGGTAAAACTAGCTCCAATAATAGTCTTCTTACTTTCCTGCATCTCATCACCTTCCCACGTCATCATTTTTACTTCTGGGGAAGCAACGTGTGTCATGAAAAGGAATCTCTGTCCTTTCTTAAATTTTATTTTTGATAAGGCAAAGATGAGATGCGAAGTTAGTTTCTTTCTTGAAATCTTCTAGTTGGAAAAATCCTGGCCTTAAGAAGAGCATTACTCTGACCTTAGAGTATAAAAGATAAAAAGTGATACTGCACATCAGTGCTATTGCACGTTAAATGGATTGTGTTTTTAATTTCCAGAGCTCATCCTGCTATATCGCTTTATGTGGACAGAATGGGGCAACCGGGCAGCAGTTAAGAGCATGGACTTTGAAGCCAAACATACTCAGAGTTTCACATTTGGTGCTGCCCCCTACCAGCTGTGTGATCTTAGACAGTTTCACTTCTTGGAAACGTAGTTTTCTTATTTGTAAAATGGAAATAATAATACCTCTAAGGCCGCATTTGAAAATGATATGATTATTTGGAATTAGGCTCACACACTTTTTATTGCAGGCCGCCCATGTGGGCATGTATGTGGCACTCCATCTCCTATTTACCTATTTGTTTCTTGCTTCCATCATGTGTGGCTACTAACCACACTTCATGTTGTGTTTCTTTTGTGGCCCTCAGTGAAGTGCATGAAAAAACGTCTAAATTGGATACAGCGGCTAAGCAAAGGAGATGCTGACAGGTACTGAGAACCATATGTGCAGGACATTTGTCTAATTTACCTTGAATCAGCTGAGCTTAAGCATTAGCAATATTCTTTTTAAAGAAATTTTAAGGAAAAAATTGACAAAAAGACAAATTTCTCATAAAATATCTTATTAAATAATTGATAACTATTTTTACCCCTATATTTTGTGCAATTAGGGATAAATGAAATAAATGTGAAGGAATTAAGAGATCCAGAGAGAGGAAGGATATCCTATCCTGGAGGTCTGGTTAAATATATGAGGACATATCTATAAAGTAGAACATTATTCAGCATTAACCGTAATGCCATAGAAGACTAATGACATGAGGCACTTTTCATGATATGTTAAGTGGAAAAAAGCTGGTCATAAAACATTCTCTATGTGATGATCACAAATTTCTTGGAAGACATAATTATATATGTTTTAAATCAACCAGAAGATTGTCCACTGAATTGTTTATGATGGTTATCTCTGGGTGATGAGTGTATGAAACCTACATTGCATTATAAATATAAAATATTATTTTTAGGGAATGGAAGAAAAAGAAAATCTATATGCATAATATGTTCACATCGTAGTCTTTGAGGCTCATCCAAAATAAATTAATTTTTACTGTTTCACACTTTTGTCTTTTAATTTTCCCCTTTGTCTGGCACAAGGAATTAATAAGTGTTATTGAATAATGATATTTCAAAGTACAAAGAAGAAAAACATGTTTATTGAGCTACTTTGCTCAAACTTTCTGTTTTACATTGATTTAGAACGGTAGGAAAAAAATAATAAATTTCATTGCAAAATCTCATGTGCAAATTGGCAAGCATGCTGATTTGTTTCTAAATCATTTATTTGAAAACTTCAGCTAAATTTCCATTTTTACCAATACCTGTTGCTCTTCAGTACCAAATGTAGCACATAGGTCTCTGCAATATTGTAAAAATGATGGTGAGATGTGAAAACAGGTTAAAGAAAAACAACTTAATGTAATGGTGTAGGTTTTAGATTGAAAATGATTCTCAGCTTACTCAGTACTTGACTCTACTAACCCTTTGTAAGAAGCCAAAAGTTGTTACCAAGAAGCACTTTTCCAAAATCCAGTTAGGTCTTGGTCATGAGTGTAAACTCTTTAAGGTTAACTACTGTGCATTACTTTCCTTTATCTTTTTTGGGATAATGCTGGAAACAGAAGGCAGCATAAGACATAAACTATTTCATTTAACATTATCCTCTCCAGATCCCTCCATGCTGTCCCAAAGGGTACGAGATCCTTCTTTTTTACAGCTGCGTAGTATTCCGTGGTGTGAATGTCCCACAGCATATACATGACCTATGGGCACAGACGATGGTGTAGATAAGACCTGGGGGGGGGGGGCTGGATGCTAGGTGGAGGGGATCAAAGGGGAGGGAAGGGGACATCTATAATACTTTCAACAACAACAATAATAATAATAATAAAAGCAAAAAAAAAAAGACATAAGCTAGCAGGGTTATAGGTAAAAGTTGTTCTGGGGTTAACTTGTTATCAATTCTGGGACCTAGATTCTTTTTTTTTTTTTTTTGCTTCTGTTGCCCATGACGACAAATGTGTTCTTGCTGCAGGCTCATTCAGCTACAAGAGTAGATTCTAGACAAACAGCACGAAGCACAGACGTTTCGGGCCTTCAGTCAGTCCATAAGCACTTCTTGAGAAAGGCGCAGCACTGGCATTGCAGAGGTTCCCCAGGAGAGTAAGGTGGGAACTGGCTCTCATGAAGTGTGCTGCGGTAGAAGACAGAAATCATAGGCAGACAGAACTTACTTTATGAGGTTAGAGAATGAGTAGTCCAGTGAGAAAGGAACAAGCGAGGTTATGTTCAGCTGGGGGAAGCTTGCAGGTAAATTGCCAAAGGATTTGTGGACAAGTCGCATTTCAGTTATGACCTAAAGTATGGGGAGCGCTTTGGCACAAATGGATGATTGCAATGGGCACCAGTGATCATAAGCTTTTTTTTTTTTTTTTTTTTAAATGTCTTTATTGATCTCAGAGAGAAGGAGGGAGAGGGAGAGGGAGAGAGATAGAAACGTCAATGATGAGTCATTGATCAGCTGCCTCCTGCTCGCCCCCTGCTGGGGATCGAGCCCGCAACCCAGGCATGTGTCCTGACTGGGAATCGAACCGCGATCTCCTGGATCCTAGGTCGATGCCCAACCGCTGAGCCACGCCTGGCTGGGGATGATCATAAGCTTTTTAAAGAGTTTCTGGTATATGTTAAATATTAGTTACATTTATCAGGGTTAAAGGCTTAGTCACTGAAACAAAATGACCCAGTACAGAAAATTATTACATCCCCATGTAACAGCTCAAGGTGGGTGAGCAGACACCTCTGCTGCACCCAGTCATGTGGGGACCCAGATTTGTCTCTTCATGTTATTTCATCATCCCCTAAGGCCACTGTTATCATCTGGGTGGTCGAAACTGCTCCTTCCACATCCTAATTCCAGCAGGTAGGAAAGGGAGAGAGTGGGAGAATATACTTGCGATTCCTTAAGGCTTCCATTGGTGGCCGCATCGTCACCTAGCTGAAACAGGGCTGGGGAATGTGTTGTCTGGCCAGGGGGTAACTCTGTTACTAAGGAAGAAGGGAGAACAGATTTCGGTGAATAGCTAGTAGTCTCTGCCCCGGCAGAATGCATTATTATCACCATGCCGTAAAGGTGCCCTAGTAATTTTAGATGGGTAGTCCATCTCCTTTTAAGTTTTAAAAAAATAAGTTTTTATTGATTTTAGGGAGTGAGGAAGGAGAGGGAGAGAGACAGATAGAAACACCCATAAGAGAGAAACATTGATCGGCTGCTTCCTACACACCCCCTACTGGGGATCAAACCTGCAACCCGGGCATGTGCCCTGACCGGGAATCAAACCTGTGACCTTAAGTGCTTGGGAGGACGTTCAGCCAACTGAGCCACACTAGCCAGGGCCCATCTCCTTTTAGCAGTGAATTTTCCACTACACAAGTGGCTTAAGCCCAAGATATTAATTTTTAAAAATATTTTAAATTGATTTTTGGAGAGACAGGAAGGGAGAGGGCGAGAGAGAGAAAGATCTTCTGCATGCCCCCTACTGTGGATCGAGCCCAAAACATGGGCACATGTCCTGACAGGGAATCTACCGGCAACCTTTTCATGCACAGGATGACACCCAGCCAACTGAGCGACACTGGCCAGGGCAAGCCCAAGATATTTTTGTCACTATTACTATGGAATGGAAACCAAAACATTCCTAAGGACTAGCTCAAGTTATCACTAAGTAAACTTCTTTAACTGCTTATAGCTCAAATCTTTGTCCCTTGGTATCCCAGGCTGTGAAGAAATGGGTTATAAAAGAGTGAATTACAAAACCAGTGCGTCTACCTGCACTGAATTCCTTGTTCTAATTAATACATTTCACAATAGAGCGGCAAGGGAAGATTGGTTGAAATGTTTTATTCTATACTATTTTTTTTCTCTTTTGCCCTTTAAAAATCATTTACTGAAAAAAAAAAAATTCCAACAGGTCCATTTTGAAATTTTAAATAACGGTTCTCCTTTTGAGAAATATTTTGTAGTAAATTAAGTAGTTAATACATGATGTCATGGGACGTTTATAGCTTTCATAATATGTACTTTTTCAGTTGTTTTAGTTGTTCACGGTCATCTTAGAGAAGTGGCACATCACCGTATCCAAGCTTGAGAATTATACCAATTAGGGATTTTCAGTGCTGTGCAGAAGTGCCTGATTTTAAGCAACTTTTTTTGTGTCCTGTTAACACAATGATTTATTCGTTACTCAGAAATGGAAGGACAGGCCACCTGTCTGTAGTGATCACTTGTCTTCTGAAATCTTAATTGCAATGCTAATTTAGTCTTGAAGCTAGTGAGACAGTCAACTGATAAGTACAAGATACTGATAAGTGACAAATAAGGGAAGTATTTAGTAAGTCATTGGAAAATCTGTTTTATCTTAATGTGTTGAGAAATTTGAAAATTAGGAGACGAAAATAAGAGCATACTTATGAAATTTTATGAGTTAACTGCTGTGTCCCAAATATTGTTCTAGATGTTGTGGAGGGTTATATAAAGACGGAAGAGTGGACTTGTCCTTTGGTTGATTTTTGCCTTTAACTGAGTGGGAGAAAACATACTCAAAAGGGGAAGCAATCCTGGCAAGGCAATACGTTAAGTATAGGTTTCATCAGAAGACAAGAGCTAGGCTGTAAGGCAAGGGATGTGGCTTTCAGGACACCCACCACCTTGATATGTGACCCTGAGCAGGTTTCTCCTTTACTCTTAGGCCTTAGGTTCCCACCTGCAATATGAGGGTGTTGCGTTAAAGGGACAATGATCCCAAAGAAATTATGTGATTATGTGAATTATGTAGCCAAACACATAATGTAAACTACCTATTTATATTGAAAGGATGCCGAGCACTGAGGGAAAACATAAGCGTGAGAAGTTCACATTCCCAGTAATGATGAGATTTGATGGACAAAGATTACCTAAGATTTTCAAGTGATTGACTTCAGTGACTTGCAAGGACCCTTCTAACTCAGGGACCTTAAGACTATTGCTGGGAAAAAGTAAGATCTCTCGTGTTCTCTCTAAATCCCCTAGAAGATCTACATTGGATGCTATTTTCACATCTGTATCTGTACACATCAGATGAATTTGAGAGAACCCAAATGGAATGAATGAAAAATGAAGGTGTGTGTGTGTGTGTGTGTGTGTGTGTGTGTGTTTGTGTGTGTGTGTGTGTGGGGGGGTGTCTTTGACTTTGGGTAAGAGAAAAAAAACCTTTAATTTACAAAATCAGTATAAGGGAAGACATGAAAATGACTTACTAAAAAGTCTAAGTAAAAGGCAAGCAGAAAGAGAAATGAATAGTCTGATACAGTGAAGAATTGGAATAAAAATGATGGGCTGCCTGTGAGAAAAGGGAAAGCAGGGCAGAACACGAGGAGAAAGATCCATTGACTGATACATGAGAAAGGAATGGGGCTAGAACATTTTAAATTCATATGGCCCAATATCACTCAGATTAATTTAAAAATCTGGAGCTTGAGACTTGCATGGTGCCTGTGCATGAGAGAGGGCTAAGGTTAGCAGTAATTAAAGAAGGGGAAGAAATTGCTTTAAATTACGTAGTCCGGAAACATTTTCTCCTGCTCTCTCGGGCATTATGTCCTCTTGCCTGTCACCTGAAGAAGAGCCTATATTGGTAAAGTTTCAGTTATACCGCTCTGTAATGAAGAAAGAATTAGAGCTTCAGACTCCAGGTGTCGAGCCATTGAGACCACATGATCTAGGGTCAATCCAGATTCTGGTCTACACTCTTCCGATGACATCAGTGACAGGTCAGTGACTTTAGCCAAGTCACTAAACCTAGCTATCTGTTTTCATATAACCAATGGGGACTGCCACCTCATGGGGTTGAATATCACAAGAATTAAATAGGGGGTAAATCACTTTGAGATTTTTAAGATGCTATAAACATGCACTGATGACCTGCATCTTTTCTTCGCTTTCCTATTTTTTAAGTGACTTGGTTCATAAGACTGTACAATAAAAATATTTTAAAATTGGGGATTGTTTGAAGCACCTGTAAGTTTTGAAATTCAGGTGAATTTCTGAAATTATTTTCATGCAAACCCGTATTGATTTTGCTATCAGTAATAAGAATAATTCATAGCCTGATTAATCTAAGAGCAGGCACTTAAATTTGTGGTTGGATTGCTTAAAATGTGTTGGATTATGTTAAATATACAGTCTCCCCAGGATCACGTCATCCTTATCTTATTTTGTGCAAAACTGTCCTGGGGTGCATACCCTTGCAATAACCTTACTCTGGGATAAATGAATTTGCTCGTAAGCAAATCGTTGGATGCTTCTTTAATGTTTCAAGTATTCTTACACAACCTGACAGCTTTTTGCCGTGCACTGACCTGAGCCAATCTGATCATGCAGAACTCCTAGGTTATTTTTATAAATAACAGTAGCCTCTGAAGAAGTCTTGAGTTGATCAAGGCTTACTCGCTCCAAAACCTCACTATCGGGTTATAATAAAAGCAAATAGCAAACCAAATCCTGCTGTACACACATTTGTTATTTAAACAGCTGTTAGCAATTCAACATATAAAACAGTTCATTCCCAGTTCACTATCCTTTCGGGTGCTCTAGAGATTCAGAGAGACAACTTCCCCAAGAAATAGCTAAAAGAGTTCATGTCCTGTAATAAGTACCTTTAACATGGTATTAAGTTCAGAGATGGTGTATCCTTCGTGGTTAGTTAGTTGACTGAGAGATGATGATGATGACAATGATAAAAAACATAACTATAAAAGTAGCAAGCACATAATCCCATCACATTCATGTCTCCAAAAGGTACATTTCAATAGTGGGGGAATTGTGTTTTATTTACCACTCTATATCTAGCACCTAGAATTGTGCCTGGAACATACAGGGCACTTAGTAAGCTTGAGTTGCATGAGCCAATGAACAATAGTAACAACAAACAATTTGAGCAACTGATTGGTCAGACACTGTGCTAAGCTCTTTCCATGCGTTATCACATTTATTTACCTTATAAACCTATGAGAAAGGGAAGCTAAATAGAGTAAAGCTTTCACTAATACAGATGTTCAGGAAATGAAGTATAATGAATAATTGAATTTTCTAGTTAACAGAGCATTACATTTCATTTTTAATTTTAGCTCATTTAATTGTAAAAAAAAAAAATCAGTGATATTCCTGACTTAGTAAATAGAATTTAGAGGACATTCTTGAGATGTTGGTTAGCTAATTAAACATTTTCTTAGGGCCCCAGGAAAAACTCCAAGCATCAGTTGTTTTGTGCAGAACCATAAATGGAGAAGGTGTAATACATTAGATTAAATGTATAATAATCTCATAGCATTCTCTAGAAGTTGGGTTTTTTTCTTCTTCTTTCTTGAGGATATAGGTGAGGTTATGGTGTTAAAGCTTTAACATACAGTTGACCCTTGAACAACTCGAGGTTTGGGGGTACCCCCCCAGGCAGTTGAAAATCTGCTTATAATTTTGACTCCTCAAACACTTAACTTGTCTCTTGGTATCCAAGGGAAAGTGGTTCCAGGACTCACTGTGGATATCAAAACCTGAGGATGCTCAAGTCTCCTATATATAGTGGCATAAATCAATGCATGCATTGAGCCCTCTGCATCAGGGGACTCCCAACTGCTGATCGGAAATAGTACAGGTAATTTTTGAAAAATATCCATGAACAAGTGGACCTGCACAGTACAAACCCATGCTCTTCAAAGGTCAACTGTAATCTCTTTTCCTCTGTCAGTTCTCTCATTGACTCTTACACATTTAATGGAGAGACAATACAGCACAGGAGAGAAAGCACTGGTTTTGGAGTGTGAAAAGACTACATCAGAATCCTAGTCCTGTCATTTTAACTGCTGTCTAATTTAAGCAAGTTTCTTAACATCTTGGAGCCTTAGTTTCCTCTTCTGTGAAATGGAAAGAATCCCAGTTAGCATGAGGTTTGTTGTGGAGGTTGCATGAGGCAATGTACGTAAAGTTCCTCTCATAGCTTCTTCTTCTGCTGTGAGAATCTCATGAGATCTGAAAGCAACTTAAAAACATATATAATTTGCATTAGAAACACACGAAGTAGGATGTGTTTTTTGACAATTGGCGAATTTTGTATGGAATGTATACAAATGTTTGATTAAAAAGTCACTTTGTTCTGTTAGTAACAAATGACAGTGATAAAATGCTAACCCAAAATAAGTGAGGTAATAGAAAAAAAAGTTTTATGGCCCATCCGGTATGGCTCAGTGGTTGAGCATTGACCCATGAACCAAGAGATCTCGGTTCGATTCCCAGTCAGGGCACATGCCTGGGTTTCTGGCTCAATCCCCAGCAGGGGGCGTGCAGGAGGCAGCCGATCAATGACTCTCTCATCATTGATGTTTCTCTCTCTCTCCCTCTCCCTTCCTCTCTCTGAAATCAATGAAGACATATTTTAAAAAAATAAAATAAAAAGTTTTACAGCAAATGGTCCATTTTATAAATTCTGTATGGTAACCCTGAAACTCTTCATTATTTATGATTCTGAGCACAGTGGCTAGGGCACATCCTATTGCTCTATTTAAGCTGTGGATTTGTTAAGCAAATTCAGACTTGAAGTAAGGTGGCAAAGGGCATACAATACTTGAGAGAAAACCAGGTTTTTTCAAACACTTTATAAGCACTCATTTACATATAAATAACCAACGTGCAAATTGTGAGTTATTCTTCTCTGTTTCCAAAAACAAGTGTTTAAGGATATTTCCTTAGCCTCTGATGAACTATTGTGTATACATTAAATATGGTAAGTATATATTAAGTATGGCTTGTGTACAAATAAATGCATGCATGCATACACACATATAGCATACATACATATATTAAGCATAATTCTTATGGAGTTTTTTTGAAAATTAGTCTGAAAGAAAGGTAATTTTTGCAGTTTATTTTATCAACACCTACTTTATCATCTCCTTTCCAGTGATGCTGATGTAATTACCGCTTTCTGCCCGATGCCTAATTTGGTCTTCATGACAGCTGCATGACTTTCATCTTTTAGTCACCTCTTGATATAGTCATGCATAGAATAATTTCCAAAGTAGTCAAAAACAAAAACAAGTTCTGTTTATTTTCACATGTCAGATCCAGTTCCTTTTTATTAGTGCAATTTTATATTTTAAAATACTCCTACTTAATTTGAAATATATTTAACCCTTAAGTAAACTAATTGTCTTTAAAATTGCTTAAAATTTGAAGCAGATACTATTTTTCGTACAGAGAATTATTTATTTTACTTTGCGAGGGCTAAAAATAATAATAGTTTTCCTCCCACTTTCTAAGCTGTTCTGGCTGGGCTAATAATAAAATTAACAGAGACAGATTAAGGGGAGAAAATTACATTTCAATAGGTGCACATGGGGAATTCACATACGCATGAAAATTCCAAAGACAGTGAGGCAACATAGGGTATTTATGACATTTTGGGCAAAGGAGAAAAGTGGTGAACAGGGTCTTAGATTTTAAAAGTGAAAAATTGACCGAGCCGGCATGGCTCAGCGGTTGAGCATTGATCCATGAACCAGGAGGTCACAGTTCGATTCCCGGTCAGGACACATGCCCCAGTTGTGGGCTCGATCCCCAGCAGAGGGTGTGCAGGAGACAGCTGATCAATGACTCTCTCATTATGGATGCTTCTCTCTCTCTCCCTCTCCCTTCCTCTCTCTGAAATCAATAAAAACATATTTAAAAAAAAAAAGATTTAAAAAAGTGAAAAACTGGCAACTTACAGGTAACTGAGGATGAGCAGAACACACATGGCAGGTAAACTCTTCCTTGACCACTCAAAAACAATGAGATAGAGGGGGGGCAATCTAGTGAACATGCCCCTACTGGATACCCTCCCATCCACCATGCTCAAGTCAAATTAGGCTGCTAAGGCAAACATCCAAAGATTTCCTGCCTGGAGTAGGTCTTCCCCTTTGAATCTTAGGCAAGATAAGGAGAAAGGGTCAAAAGTTCTTTCTGAGTCTTGTTTCTTAACAACCACCTTAAAATTAATATTCCAAAGACAGCTTTAGAGCGGCAGCCCTTTGTTTCCTTTCAACTTCCCTTTTGTTTCATACAAGTGTTTCTGTTCTACCTAATATCCAAATAACTATTTGCCAAGTCTCTTCAGATTGTTTCATTGAAGGATTCTGTTTCTTTGAACAATTCATAATGTCTTAAATCAGTTTTATTTCCCCGAGTACAGTGTTTATATAAAATTGTCTTTATTCACCTAAACTACTTCTTTTTTAATTAACAGAGAATCTTTTTTATTATTGAGAATTATCTCTAAACTATAAAGTGCTATGTACATATTGGAAAGAAAAAAATTGAATCTATTTAGCTTCTGCCCATAATTTTTCTGGGAACTATTTCAGAGGAAATAGTCATTTAAAATTTAATATTGTCTGGTGTTTTGCAAATTCCCAATTAGAACATTATAATTTACCATATAATGAAATCCGTGTTGGAATAAAAATCCCTGGCTTTCACAGAGTAACTCGGTTGTGTCTTGCTTTTAGGAAAGTTTCTTTAATGCATTGTTTCATGCCACCAAACTGAAAATTGTCTTTACAAACATTGAAGAACACTATAAGTTACATTGTTTGGTTTTATTTATTTATCTACAACTGGCCTACAGCGTATGATTTGATGGACAATAAAAGACCTTTTATTTTATGCAAGTGGGCTCTTTGGGGTGTATAAATAAGCATTTCTTTTTTAAAATATATTTTTATTGATTTCAGAGAGAGGAAGGGAGAGGGAGAAAAAGAGAGAGAGATAGAAACATCAATGATGAGAGAAAATCATCGATCAGCTGCGTCCTGCACGCCCCCTACTGGGGATCGAGCCCAAAACCCAGGCATGTGCCCTGACCAGGATTCGAACCACGACCTCCAGGTTCATAGGTTGACACTCAATCACTGAACCACACCAGCTGGGCAAAAGAAGCATTTCTTATACTCTGGTCTGACTCTGAAAGACCAAAGGTATTGAGGTAGTAGCCTAGCAGCCATCTACAGTCATGCATAGCCTCATTAGGAAATAATGACGAAACAGTCATAAATATATTTAATTGATTTATCACTACTACTGATGCTTGCATTCCCTTTCAGTAGTGGTTAGGCCTACTCTAGAGTTTTAATTAATAGTCAACACACTCGCTGATGGAAACCATTAGATGTATCCCATCAAGTCAAAAGATCTTTGCTTGATTTAGTGAAAACGTTAAGTCCTGTTAAGACTTGGTTACTGCAATGCTAGTGTTGGGGGTTACTTTCAGTGAGCACTCTTACCCATAGGATTCAGTTAAATGAGACTGGCCAGGAGCTGGAATCATTCCTGGCCACCAGCACCAATCGCATCCTGCTGATCCCCCACCCTTTGTCACTCCTCTTTGCATTGGCCCCTCTGTATCAGTCACTGTCTAATCAGGAAAAGGGAAAGAGAAATGAAAAGAGACATTTAACCCTTTGCGGTCGTATTAAATTTGGACATGGGTGTCGTACTGGTCAGAATTAAGAGCTTTCAGAGAAATTATGAACTGATACATGAATGAATAGAGTTAAGATTCGTACGGTTCCTTGCTATGGTGGCTGAGAGCAGACATACGACCGGAACAGTAAAAAAGCTTTGGTGGCTGAGAGCAGACAAACGACCGCAAAGGGTTAATACTGGAACTTGGTCACACAGGTCATGGAGGAAGTGAAAAGCCGAATGTGGGACATTGACGCCACCCAACTATAAGCAACAGCAGGGTGCCACTGCTCCCTCTAGGGTGAAGAGACAAGGGAAGAGTCAGCTGACGTGGAGACCTAGGAAGGAGGAACAGGGGTATGAAGCAGAGGGAGGGGAGCTTAAATAACCTGAGGGTAAACAGGCCCAACGCGAGCACAGCTGAGGTGGGCTTTTGGAAGGAAAATGAGACAACAAAAAGAAGAAAGTGAGTTTGAAGCTCTGCAAAAGTGACTTAGCCATGTTAATAATAATGATAATAATAACAGTAATGGTGGTGGTGGTGGTGGTGCATTGTTCCAAGCACATTGTTTTATCCAACCATAAGCTGATAAGTTAGGCATTATTATTATCTCTATTATAAAGATGAAACTGGGGTCCAGGAAGGTCATTTAGCTTGCCCAAGGCCACATAAGCAAGATTCAGACCTAGGCAGTCTGACTTCAGCAATTGGGACTCTTAACCTCTCACTAACAACTACCTCACGAAGGAAAACTATGCTGTTTCCCTCTTGGCCATTCCATTCTCCTGCCATCTAGCTACGCAACTAGCAGGTCCTAAAGTTCATTGGATGGCATTATTCTAATTCTAGTAAGAAATAACAAAACCTTTTGCATGCAATGCAGCTTTATCCAAAACACTTCTTTTTTAAAAAAATTGTATTTATTAGGGTAACATTGGTTAATAACATTATGTAAGTTTCAAGTGTTCAAGTCTATAACATGTAGTCTGTATATTGCATTGTGTGCTCACCACCCACAGCCTAGGCTCCTTCCATCGCCATGTATTTGACCCCCTTTACCTTCTTTTTACACATGCATGTAGTAAAAATTATAATGATATTTTTAAATTAATTATTGATTGATTGATTGGAGAGAGAGAGAAAAAAAAATCAATAATTTGTTGCTCCACCCATCCAGGCATTCATTGGTTAACTCTTGCATGTGCCCTGACAGGGGATCAAACCCACCATCCTGGTGTATTGGAGCAGTGCTCCAACTGAGCTACCTCGCCAGGGTTTTTTTTTCAACTTTAAAAAAATATATATTTTTATTAATTGATTGATTGATTTTAGAGAGGGAGAAAAGGAGAGAGAGAAAGCGTGTGTAATGGTATTTTTAAAACCATATGAAATTGTTGTTTTTGTATATCAAAAACTGTTGAGTATTGGCAATTTCTTATACAACCCAATGCAGAACGTATCCAGTAAAGATAAATATCTCCCTCCCACCCATTCCACCCCCACCAGTTTCTCAGAAATCAATCACTCCTACCAGTTTCTTAGGTTTCTTTTCAAGAATATTATGTAAATATACAATTATATATGCAGATTCACTGTACCACATCTTGTGTTTTATCATTTAAGAGAACATCCGAAAGATCATTATTTTAAACAGCTACTGAGCTTCCAGTTGCACAAATGTACTAAAATGTATTTACCAATACTGCTTTAAGTTAGTTCATTTAGGTTACCATCATTCATTTGCTATTATAAAAACATAATATAGTTAATATATATTTTTAAATACATCTTTATTGATTTCAGAGAGAGGAAAAGAGAGGAAGAGAGAGAGAAAAACATCAATGATGAGCGAGTCATTGATCGGCTGCCTCCTGCACGCCTCCGACTGGGGATCGAGCCCACAACCCGGGCCTGTGCCCTGACCGGGATTCGAACCCCAATCACCTGGATCCTAGGTCGATGCTCAACTGCTGAGCCATGCCTGGCCAGGCTATAGTTAATATTTTATGTGTGTGATTTTTACATATGTAAATTACTAGACATAGAATTTTTTTTTTTAATATATCTTTATTGATTTCAGAGAGAGGAAAGGAGAGGGAGAGAGAGAGAGATAGAAACATCAATGATGAAAGAGTCATTGATCGAGCCCACAACCCGGGCATGTGCCCTTACCGGGAATCGAACCCCGATCGCCTGGATCCTAGGTCGATGCTCAACCGCTGAGCCACGCCTGGCCGGGCTAGACATAGAATTTTTGTTCCAAAGTATCTGCATTTTTAATTTTGATAAATATTGACAGTATTTGCCAAACATTGTCAAATTGCCATCAATAGAAATTGAAGCCATTTGAATTCCTATCAGCAATGTATGAGAGTGTCCGTTTCCTCAAACACCTGAAAACACAAGGTGTTATCAAACTTCTTGAATTCCGTCAACCTGATGCATTAAGTACTATCTTATTTTAGCTGCTTTTAATTTTTGAAATGTTATTTTGACTACTCATTATTGCATACTAAGCTTATTTAATAACTGTTAAGAAATGATTTAAATGTTCATTAGTTATTAGTAAAAATAATTTCATTTGCATCCCAAAGCATTTTCTTAGTTAATTTTCAAGAAAATTTCAAGAAAAAAATTTAAGCTAAATTTCAGTCCGGCTAATGTCCATGGTGTCACATATATCTCCTATAATCATTCATTTCTTTATTCATTCATCCTACTAATCAACATGATTTTATTTAGCACTTAATATAGAGGTACTGCGCTAAGGGCTAGAGACAGCTCCATTGAGGAGCTTATGTTCTGGCTTCTTTAGTCAGATTGCCTTTTTTAGCACCATCACATTGCACTTCCACTATATAATACTGACTGCAGTCTTCTCTGCCTCTTTTTACCCTATCAACGTCTGAAAATCTAGTATGTTCCATTTCACCATGTAACTCATTTGATTTTAATTTATACCTCATCAAGTCCAAACACTTCTTTCAGGTTTTGAAGTTTAGAAATACAGAAGTTCTGCCTGGGCAGGGTGGTTCAGTGGTTGAACATCAACCTGCGATTCCCGGGCAGGGCACATGCCCAGGTTTCGGGCTCGATCCCCAGCAGGGGGCGTGCAGGAGGCAACCGATCCATGACTCTCATCATTGATGTTTCTCTCTCCCTCTCCTTCTCTGTGAAATATTAAAGAAAAAGGAAATACAGGAGTCCCCCCTTATCCACAGGGAATACATTCCAAGATCCCCAGTGGATGCCTGAAACCACAGATAGTACTGAACCCTGTGTATCCTGTTTTTTCCTATACATATAGGCCTATGATAAAGTTTAACTTATAAACTAGGCATGGTAAAAGATTAACAACAGTAATAATAAAATAGGATGATTATAACTGTACTGTAATAAAAATTATGAATGGCTTGGGGCCCTTATTAAGTAAAACAAGGGTCACTTGAACACAAGCACTGTGATGTCACAGCAGTGGACCTGATAACCACGATGGCTCCTAGGTTCCCAATGGGCAGGGAGCATATACAGCCTGAATTAGCTGGACAAAGGGACGGGTCACATCTTGCTTCATCACGCTTCTGAGAATGGAGCACACTTTAAAATGTATGGATTGCTTCTTTCTGGAATTTTCCATTTAATACTTTCAAACTGATGCTGACCGTGGATAACTAACATCGTGGATAACGGGGGACTCCTCTATCAGCTGTCGCTTCCCTTTGTATCTCTTCCATGTTGTTTTCTGTGACCCCTCAACATATTTGCTGTTGAAATCATGCCAGCACAGCACACTTCAGAATCGCTCTTCCCATTACTCATGTGTTCCTCACCTTACCTGCTCTCCCCATCCTTCCAGGCCAGCACATAGCCAAGGGACAAATGAGCACGTTCCTGTCCCAGATCCTACTACCTCTGAATAGTCATGTGACCTTGAGCAAGTTGAATGAGGCAAAAGAACTAGCAGATTTCCAAGCACATAGAAGACACTACAGTGTTTTCTTCCCACCCTCACTCCACAGGGTTTTCCACAAATGTGGTTAGACTTTCCTGAATTCACTCTCTCCTCTGAACCAATCTCTCTCCTCTCATCTCCAAATACTCCTATGTCACACAAACCAATGTTATCTTTCAATAACGTTGTTCGTAATTTTTTTCTCCCTAATAACCACATTATAAACATCTTTAAGTAAGACTTCTCCTTGTGTGTCCATTACCCCCCTCCCCAAAGCACCTGCTACAATGCTGAGGATACCAGGCATTCAAGAAATACTTGGTGGTTGGTTTGTGTATGTTTAAAAATAAGATTGCAGTGTCAATCTTCTGTTGGTAAAATATAATTCTAAGAACACATGTAATTTGAAGACCTGGTACTTCTTTTTTGCTCTTGTAGTTCGGGCTAATGTCTATTGGCTTAAAGATGATTGGAGATAAAAAATTAGCAAGAGCCATTTTATGACACGCAAAGTCTGCTATTAGAAGTCACTTTTCAATACATCTGTATTGATTTTAGGATTGTAGGGGGAAATGGAATAAAACCTGTAGTGATTTAAAATATCATAGGATAGAGGAACCAGGACATTAGCATATTTAATTATAGATTTTGAATGATTTCAAAGGAAACTCAGTTTTTTTCAAGGGATTAAGGCAGGAACTGGGCCCCTATTATAGGAGGCCACTTGGGCTTCCATTTAGCCAGTTTCTGGCACATTCATTGGCGGGACTAATTTAATGATTGCAAATAATTACCAAGCGTAGGAAATAAGGTCCTCTTTGAATCATAAAGCTTTTAAACATGAAAAATATTTTGCATTTGTTTGAGAATGGTGAAACGCGTAAACTAATTTCATATTGTCCTACCAATTATGAATGCGTTATTTCTGGCAAGCAGATCCTTTTAAAATTGTATATGCTTAGTTCTTTGCCAGGGAGGTGAGAGAAAAACATTGTCAGGCTCTTTATACCCAGCTGGGGCCAGGTGTTGTTCATTAACATGTAAATAGTGCAATTACTGCCAATTAAGATTTTTTAAAACATTAAAGTCTATGGGAACACAATTATATCACCTATAAAAATTTTTAAAATATATGCATCTTAGTGTTTTAGGTTCCTACAAGGCGTATAATATAACTTGTACTCTTAATTACACGGGGCGTCAAGTAGTGATTCCTTTGCAGGCTGTCACAGATGTGGTTAGAATGGAAAGTAAAAAGTATGTTAGTTGGGCCAACGAATATAGCTAAAAATTGAGATTTTGTTATGGGTTATATAGATTATCAGGTTACAGTGATTTGTCCTTCAGACATATTTTTTTAACTTCCTATTGTGTGTCAGCAATTGTTTGAGGTGGAAAGTGTTTAGCTCTGAACAAGGAAGACTTGGCCTCTGCTGCAGGGAGCAACTAGACTATAAGTTGGGCTTCACAAGGACACGCACGAATATTGTTAGGAGCACTCGTGTGAAATGAGAGGGTGCCACAGAAAACATGATGGGATGGGGTAGTCACAATTTGGGTAGAGTTAGGAAGTGATCTATGACTAAGCAACATTTCAGCTGCAACACAGAAGATGAGGGGGCGATAGCCTAATGAAGGGGGGCAGCAGACCTGCAGGAGAGGGCCCTGAGCAGGAAAGCCTGGAAGCAGCAAAGAGCTCAAGGTCTCCAAAGAACTGATAAAAAGCACACATCCCCGCTGCGAGGTGGCAGGTGCCTTGGGAGAAAGGGAGCGGAATAGGATTAACAAGAAGGAAGAACGGGACTTCAAGAGGAACTGAAAGGTTTTGGTTCTTTAATGAGCGATATGAAGGAAATATCATCAACGATTTACATTTGTTAACTTCTTAAGGAGGGCTTATTGATGTTTGCTGTATTACTCAGTGCCTTTTAATGTGATTAAAATATTTGATCCTGGAAGGAAAAAAGCGAATGAGAAGTGAGACCGTGGAGTTGAACATTTTTTTCAGTAGCATAAACTGGGCTTAATTCGTTATTGCTAACGGAGAGGGGTGTGCCTTGTCCCCCCCCCCCATTGCTGCTGGGGGTGGGGCGCTTATGATGTCCTGAGAAAAGGAATTTTCTGAGACTCACACGGGAGGGTTTGATATAATAGAAAGCTTTATTTCCGTGGAATTGCACCCCTGTGTTCCCAAAGCCCCATTTCCCTTGGCCAGTCATATGCGTGTAGCTGGGGCCTCAGTGCAGCTAAAGCAGAGCCAGTGCCCAGAGCTTCCTCTCCATGGTGGAGCCGGGTCCAGCTCAGCATCAGGCTAGTGGCGGCCCATCCGTCCATCGTGTGTGGGGTCCGCATGGCCGTGGGCCGCACAGTGACTGCCAGGGAACCAAGAGAGTGCACCCCAAGCAACAGGAGTCCTAGGAGTCCCAAGTGTCCCGAAAACACAAAAGAGCAAGCTCGTTTGCTCAGGGGTTATGTATTCCAAATCTCCCTGCACTTGTAGTGGCCACACCCAGTCTGGCCAACCATCTCTGTCCCTAGGTGTGATTGACAGGCAAGGACCTTCCCTATGTCACCCCAACTTTACTGGACATGCATCCGCCTTCCCTTTGTCGGATCCCTCCCCTAGGGTTTTGCAGGGAACATGCCTCTGATGTCTGGCCTGCCCTTTGCGCCTTTCCTGTTATTAATAACTAATTACAATGGTATCATTATAAGATAGAGTTAAAACTTTTAATCTATTTTTGCTTAACTCTGGCCTTTGGAAAACTACTCTTTATTTCACTTGAGAGTATTCAAAATCCTTCGCTGCTACTGACAGTAGCAAACCCTATTATCTATTGATGACATAAATTCTGTGCTATCAATAGATGGAACCTGACCACAAGGGCATCTTTTTGCTTCACCCTACTTGGAGGCGCAATCATTTGTTTTTCCACTAATAAGGCCTCTTGGGGCTAAAACAGAGGGACCTAAAAAGATACCAATATCCAGTGGGACTTCAGTTTCCGAATGTGATCCGTTCCAGAAGCCCGTTCGAGCTCTGAAACGTTGGAAAACTGAGGGACCCCCGGCCGGCAGCCAGGCCCCGGGGTCTTGCCCTCTGGCTTCTGAGGCGGGTTCGGGAACCGGAGCATTGCCGTCGGGTTTGGTGGCATGAGTGACCCCAAATGCTCGTCCATGGAGATGTTCGGAAACCGAGGGGCCCCCGTAGCTAAGTTTTTCAAGTAAGCGAACCTCTTTATTAAGAACAAGTCAATAAGCTCATCCTGCATCAGGTGCTATGATCACCAAGCTGGCTCAGCTATAACGTTAACACTTTAATAATGTTTCCAGGGAAAAATAAGTCACCCCACCCTGTCTGAAAACTGCAATCAAGTAACTAGGGAGCCCGCGAAAGGGTGTTCTTGAATTGTAGTATTTTAAACCCTCTGCCTTATCAAGGTAATTTTATACCTGGGTTGTCCAATCTCTAGGAATACCTAGTGACTGAAAAGCCAGAGAGAAAAGAATCCTATAAATCATCTTGGGCAGACCCTAAAAATGATGAGATATGGAAAACCACTCAGAGAGTGATCACCTGGAGGTCGCCCCTGTTAGGTGTCTCCTTACTGAAGACGGGGAGCCAGACCCACCCAGTCCAGTTACATTAGCGCTAAATTTCAGTTCAACAAATATTGGAGTCATCACCGTATTGGAGTCACTTCATGGGCTACGAAGTTGGGTAAGAGACGACCTGAACACACAAGGAGTTTACAGTCTCCTTGTGGACATGAAATATAAATTCAGATGCATTTCAGAGTAGGAGTAGGAATGGGAGTGGGGGACATAGTACGGTGGTCAGGGAATGGGTTATATAGAATGACTATTTCTTTCAACTCCTAGAAAATTGATTCAAATTTAATGGATACCCCTTATTCTCTTATCACATGCTTGTGCAAGACAATCTAGTAGAAATATAGAAATATTCATTGTAATTAAATGGCTGTTTTAAATACCAAAGTGATGTTCGTTATATAGAATTATCTTTCATAATCCAGTTAAACGTTTTTCATAGAATGTCCAATTAGAAACAAGTAAATCTTACAGTCATTGCTTAAATAACTAAGGTGATATTTGGCACTCCAGGAGACATAGGTTGGTATGTTGCATAAAAATTTTATTCTGCCTGATAAACTGTATTGTCTATATTTAGTATAAAAATGAGCTTTCCCCAGCAGAGCACAGTATTCTAGAAATCTAATGTTTGACTCTGGTCCCAAGATAGTGGTACTCAAGGTACTTGTTTTTGAAAGAAGAAAACAGAAAGATGATCCTGTGCTCTAAAGTTGAGAAGTCCTGATTTTATAAATTGACTTGGATAGAAAAGTGCATAAAATAAAATGCAGAGGTCATAAGGGTCTGTTATCTGTTCCAAAATAGTGATCCCTGGTGGAAAAGCAATGCAGTGCATATTGCCATGTGCTGCAAAATGAAAATGTGTTATACCGCCATTCATAAGCAGGACCTGCTGAACTGAATAAGCACAGATGTGCTTCAAATTAATATTTAATCTGATACCCAGAGCACTTAAAGGAGTTAGGGATATGAGTTCCTCGTAAGAAATGACTTTCTCACAGAGAGCAATTATGGTACCACCAGATAACACAAATAAGATTGTCATATTCTCCTTAGACTGCAATAGGAAGTCTGGAGGTGAAAGTACAGAACATTGTTGGCTCTTTTTTGAATTTTCTAAATACTCCTTAGAAGAAGAATTCTTTTTTTTAATATCATGGCATGGGACAAAACTCAAACTAATAAAGTGACTTTGATTGAGAGGCTATCTCAGTCCTTGAGAGTAGATGAGAGTGACTTAATTGACTTCATTAGAATATTATTAGAAAATAGAAACAAGTGACTCTTATTAATCTTTAAAAAGAAATGCCTACAATCAAGTTATAGTTTTAGTGTTTTCCTGTTGCTTTCTGTGGCCATCTTTAGAACAAATCTCCACAATAAGTTTGAACCCAGAGCCATCTTATGCCTTTCATTTTTAAAAATTTATCTTTATTGTTGAAAGCATTACAGATGACATCCACCGTCCTCCCACCGCCACCCCCAGGCTTTCACCACACTATTGTCTGTGTCCATGGGTTATGCCTTTCATTTTAATCTCAGTTTTGTTCTAAGTTTTGGCCCGTGAAAGATTTTAGTATCCCATGACATACTGAGTACTCAGAAACTACCACCTTAGGTTAAAGTGACATTTCATTTCCTGGGGTGTATTTTTTAAAAAATTATCTGGGCAAGAAATGACTGAAGCTACAACTTCAATAGGGGGTTTAAAGTAAAGACATTTTTGGAGGCAGGTATTATAGGTATTAACTGGGACACATTGTATGACAAAGAAAAACAGGCAGTAAGTAGTATTACCCTTACTGACTGTCATGTTTAACTCTAAAAGGTTAGCTCCTTTGAAGGATGGTCAGCTTTTGTATGATCGAAACGCCACTTGGATGTTGTGTTGAGGTAACTATTTTCAGGTGAGGGGTTAAGTCTTTTACACTGTGGCAATGAGAAGCTACCTGTGTCTTTACATTTTAGAGGAGATCAGAAGCATTCCTCTCCAGTCTTTCATTCAAGTATTGAACCCTACTATTTTTTCATGCATTCAATATCTGTTCGTTGAGCACCTACTATGGGAAGGTGATGGAGACACTACATTGAACAGTACTGCTTAAGGAGTTTATATCCCAGTGGGCAAAAGAGAGGAACAGCAAATAAACAAAGGGAAAATGTTGGGTTAAAGATGTAAGCAGTAGGAAGAAAATATATAGAAGATGTGATGAAGCAAGGGGGTTGGGGGTGGGGATAATCTTTGAAGCATGCGCAAAGGACTCGGGTTGGAAAAAGGTGACCCCACTGATGGACTGCGAGGAGACCAGTGTGTCAACAATGTGGTCGACTGGGGGCGAAAGGCTCAACGAGAAACTGGAAGCTCAGCAGCGGCCAACTCACACAAGACTGGAAGCCATGATGATGGGTTGAATGTCTTCCTAAACGCAATAGGGAGCCATGAAGGGCATTTAAGCAGGGAAAGGGAGTAGCCAATTTTGCTCTTTAGAGAATACCCTAGAGCTCAAGTTAACAAGAGATACTTCCATGGTGTGCTGGTATTTGAGCCTTGGTAGTTCACAGAACCCCTGGTCTTACCACCACACTGTACATTTATGCTTGCATGTAATATAAAATATGATAGGAAATGGCTTTTTGTCTCTAGTAAGTAGGTCTTTAACATGAATGCCATTGACATATTAATATGCATTATTTTTTATTCGTTAAGCTCCGCGTGTTTTCTGGCACAGAAAAGAATTGTTTTGATGGTTCCCGGTCTGCATATTCTGTGATTTTTATTTTCTTTTTATTTTCTTCTCTTATTTCTTAGCTCTTTGCCCTTTGAGAACAGTGACAGGAGCAGTATTTATAGAAACCACTACCCAATTCTGCAACCCTGTTATAGTGACCATATTACACTGATGAAGTCTGCCATCTCAAACTCTTATCTATATTTCCTCCCATAGGGAGTAGACTATAAAATTATTTTCTTGCTTGGCACATTTAATTTTAGAAACTTGTGTCAAGCTACAACTCTGGTGAATGACTTCAGCAGCTGTGCCAGATTCTGAGCCATTTTTTACCCCACAGAAAACAAAAGAAAGTATGCTAATTGGCTAATCTATGTGTTATAGTATTTATTTAATGCTAGAGTTTTAAGTTAGTGTAGCGATATAGTTTACGACCATTTTTAGAAACCAGTCTATTTTCAAACTAATATTTAAGAACTGCCCAAGTGTAGAGCTAAGTCTGACAGACTGAAATTTGTAAAACAACCAAAAAAAGGATCTTTTATTGAGTTAAAAATACGTTAATGGTTGCTCATTTTAACCTAAAATATTTGCAACTCATTGAAACTTTGTCATAATCAATTGCTTTTCCAGTTTACTAATTTGAAAGTGTTTTGCTTTTTTAAAATGATTGTTTAACAGTCTGAAGAAACCCTAATGACGAGGTCCCATCTGTCACTGTGCACATGGACCCTTCTCCTTTGAACAAACATGTTCCCAATTTCCATAGCAAATATGGAACAATGTCTGCACTTATCCTGTAGCTGAGAAATGGCATTAACTTAGGACTCTAAATAGTTTGTTACTGAGAAAGTATGTCCCTTGGAGTTATAGACAGATGTTTACAAAAAGATCCAGAAAAATTTCTCTCTTCTGATCATCAATAATACTTCACTTGAAGGTGGTTTTAGAGGTAATTCCCGTGTCCCTGGCATGCTTTTCTTTTTATAAAAAATATATCTTTATTGATTTCAGACAGAGGAAAGGAGAGGGAGAGAGAGAGAGAGAAAATCAATGATGAGAGAGTCATTGATCGAGCCCGCAACCCGGGCCTGTGCCCTGACCGGGAATCGAACCCCGATCGCCTGGATCCTAGGTCGACGCTCAACCTCTGAGCCACGCCCGGCCGGGCCCTGGCGTGTTTTTCTAATGCACCAACCAAGTAATAGACACAATGTAAAAACAAAATGGCCTGCAGTTACTGGAAGCTTGCAGGCTGTAAAGACTCTGAAAATCCACCTACAGGATGCCTAGCACAAATTTTATTCAGCACTTAGTTGCAAAAGAAAATGCAACATTTTTCAAAGAAAAAAATGTATGAGGAAACATGTTGGAGGAGGAGGGAGTATGCGATTGGGGGAAGGGGAAATTAGATTACTTGGGTTCTTTTTTTAAATATATATATATCTTTATTGATTTCAGAGAGAGGAAGGGAGAGGGAGAGAGAGATAGAAACATCAATGATGAGAGTCATTGATCGGCTGCCTCCCGCACGCCCCCTGCTGGGGATCGAGGCCGAAACCCAGGCCTGTGCCCTGACCGGGAATCGAACCGCGATCTCCTGGATCCTAGGGCGATGCCCAACTGCTGAGCCACACCGGCCGGGCTACTTGAGTTCTTGAAATGATTCAGCCTGGCAAGTTTCTAGGAGTACTCCTACTTTCCTCCTGAGATAATTCAGTAGTCCTCCCAAAGATCCATCAGGTGTTTCCCAGAGAGAGGAAATATTGTCCTATCTGAAAGAAATAAAATCCTTGCCTGGATCCATCCTTCATAGGGAGGTTAACATCTTCCTGAATGCTCTCTGTCACCTCTGGAGACAGTGTGGTGTGTCTAGGGAGTATATTTTACAAGCACGAGTGCGCGCACACACACACACACACACACACACCACACACACAACCACTTTCTCCTTCTTACACACACAAACCACTAAAATAAGACTGAGAAATAATGACTCTACTTATTGCCAGCTTCTGACAGAAGTACGCCAATCCCATTGCTCTCATAATGGAGAAAATTAATACATCCTGTCAGGGCCACATGATGTGAATAGTGAAGTGCTGTGAAGTGACTGCATATGGAAGAGTCGGGAAATCCACTTTGATCTACATTTTTGATGTTTGATAATTGCACTTATTATTGGCTCCTTTATGCCTTTTTTTTTTTTTTTTTGACACAAGATCCATTATCAGTGACAGCATGAGTGTGAGTACAGGTTTGATTTGAAAAATTACTTAAGATGAAGTAATGGGAAAAAAGCTTTTTTTTGGTCCATGCATATTAAGAGAATGGGAGAAAATTAAGTCTCATCATACAGTGCCCCACTTGAATTATTTCTGTTTTATGTGTGGTATTGTTTGAGTGCCTTATGAAGTTCCTTTTTTTGGTTAATCCTCACCTGAAGATATTTTTTATTTTTTCCATTGATCTTTAGAGAGTGGAAGGGAGAGAGGGAGAGAGGGAGAGAGCGAGAGAAACATCGATGTGAGAGAGACACATTGATTGGTTGCCTTCCACATGCAGCCCTGGTCTGGGGATCAAACTTGCCACCCAGGCACATGCCCTTGACCCGAAATTGAACCCAAGACACTTTGATCTGTGGGCCAATGATCTAACCACTGAGCAAAACCGGCCAGGGTTGAAGTTCCTTTTTTAAAAAAGAATTTGTTTTCTAATGAAATATTTTGTATATATAGACTATTTTTTCTTTGATGCTTTTATTCTGTCACAAAATACTGAGTTAAATGATGGTCACAGATAGGACAGATAGAAAGGGTGGCCAACCTTTGCATTTTCAGAAATCATTATAAGTAGAATGCATAGGCATATGTGGATAGGATAGGACTAAAGACAGAACACAAACTCACATTTACAGCAAGATGGATGATTGATAAATTCATTCATTAGGATTCATTCTGTATTTGTTAATTTATTTTCAATAACACAAGTTACTTTGATGCAAGTCATTATTGGCAATTAATATATGATAATGTATTTGAACTTTCCTGCTTGCCTAAATTTCACAAGGGCCAAGGCTAATTTAGCACTTTAATGCAGAGACTTGCACATTAACAAATTAGTATTCACCACATTAAAAGCTGATTCATTCATTTTACTTATTATTTCTGTTATGAGCATTACCGACTGTTTGGTCTTTGGCTGTCACGATTATGTTTATAAATAAATATGATATAAATAATACATAGTGTAATAGTAAAATATAGAACTCTTTCAAACAAAACTGTTAGTTCTATATTTTTGCTTTTGTATTTTTCTTTGTTGCATGACAAAGTAAACTTGCCTTTATTCCACCAAGTTAGGTTGTATTTAATTGGGGTCATCTAATAGAAAAAAATAGTCTTTAATGTCCCTCTGGGGGGGAAGAAAATAATTTTAACGCTATCCTTCTAGGTTCTTTGCTGAGACCCCCTGTAATAAGACAGATTTGTAAATCTGAGAAAAACAAAGGTTTAATAACATGCATACCTCCTGTATACATGGGAGAGACCCAGGAAAACTGCGTAACTCCCCAAAATGGCCCATGGCATCATCTGAAATACCATCTCTAGCCAAAGACAAAAGAAGGTGTTAGAGGGTGGGGGAGTCCGGTTATGGGAGATTACCGGGAAAAGCACAGTAAACAAGGCTATATTTGTTACGCAGAATTATGTCCTTTCCTTCTCCACTTGATAAGAGTTTGAAGATATTGAACCATCCTTCAATTCCTGGCACAAAAAGGGAGACACACTTACAAATAGAGATTTTCCTTATAAATATAAATTTTCCTTACAAAAGGGTAACAGGTTTCTGAGCTTCACCTGTGTCTTCTGTTCCTTAAAAATAACCAACATAGTCAGTATGCTAATGAGGTGGTATATTTTGCTCTTGTTCACAGTTCAGAAGCTGAGTTGTTCCATCTCATTGAACTAGTTTCTTGCAGATGGGCCCCCAAAGGTATACCTAAATGGTGTTAGTGATCAGATATTTAGTAAGAGGAATTTCTTTGGGAACAAAACAAAAACAAAGGTTAATGGTTGGAGCAAATTATAAACCAAGTGTCTGAGTCCTAAGAGCTTCCAGTCAGGAAGATTTCAAGGTGCTAGGCTCAACGATGGACTGAGGGCAGACAGTGGCAATCTGACAGATTTTCCTGATTTGTAGTTTGAATGTCTCCGATGATGCCATTGGCTGTAATGGCAAACTTTCTGAGTCGCCACACAACAACAGGCATGAAGAAGATTGTCTAAACATGAGCTATTTTGATTTCTTTGAAGTTTATATCAAGTCTTTCATATTCAGTTTGCAGGGCTTCAGGAGAAAAGGGGCAACTTTTGCTCTTAGTGATTCCACGTCAAAAGGGTGGGAGAAAATTAAAAGGTTGGGGCACAAAGGAAGGAGGGTTCAGGATAATGTTTGTAAAGGAGGAAGCCCTTGAGCTTGTCTTGGAATAAGAGTGCAGGTGATCATACAAACCAAAGATGAAAGACGAGGGAAGAAAGGCCTTTCTAATGCAGAGGTGAAGAGTAGGCAATGAAGAGTAGTCAGGAATGGAAGTGTGTTGTTCCCTGAAGGTAGGGACCAGGTTGTGTTAATGTCTGTACCCTCTTCCCTACCATGGTACTAAGCCCTTTGCAGATGCTCACAAATATTGGATTCTACCCTTGTATACATTCTCACAGTCCTTGCTAGTGTGTCTAGTTTACTTCTTTCCACTTCATACATCTAACTAATTAACAGAGGTGGTAAAATAATGATTTTTCCATCAGTAGTTGAAGGCTCTGCTTGTTCCTGATGGTGACCTCACTTTGCATTCCCCTAGGGCTACAAAGTCATTTGCAGGTGTATGTGGTTGCTTTAAATCACAGTTGCAAACCATCACCGATAGAAGCCATCAGAGTCCCAATTTCTGTTCAAAGTGAACCGCCTAACTAAAACAATACTATCACCAAATACCATCTTGAATTCAAAATTAGGTTGAGGCAACAAATAAAGTTTTTATGTGATGTGAATCACCCACGGTTTGGATTTCTCTTACTGTAGCAGAACTATATTTCTTAAAAGCTAACAACCATATTTTCTTAGCAAAATTTACTGTTTGAAGTGTGTAAGTACACTTTGGTTCTTGAAGGGTAATAATATTAACCTGAACTATTTCAGAATGAAATAATAATTAAGAAATGAGCACTTGGGCGAGGAGTTTGAAAATGCAAATTTATTTCATTGAAATTTTAAAAATCTATCCTCATTTGTATTTATGCATATAATAAGTATAATAATTTAGACTATGTTTTAATTTTCCATGAACTTAATCCTTAATCCACATTGGGCATTATGATACTCTTTTTAAAAATGAGGGATATCTAAAATCTTCTTGTTTTTTTCCTGATAATAAATACCTTATATTAAAATAAAACTTGGGTAGGGTGGGTATTTGAGGCCAGATTTGAGGCCTGGGAATATTCAATTCCCAGGTTTGCCATTTGCTAACAGGGTGGCCTTTCTGAGCCTCAATGTCTTTATCTGTGTCATAATCCCATTTGTGCTGCTATAATACAATACCATACACTGGGTAGCTTATAACTTATTTCTCACAGTTTGGGAAGTCTAAGATCAAGGTGCCCCCAGATTCAGTGTCTGGTGAGGACCCACTTCCTGGCTCATAGACTGCTGTCTTTTCACTGTGTCCTAAAATGGACAGGATGAGGTCATTCTCTGGGGTCCTTTACTCAGGGCACTAATCCCATTCATGAGAGCTCCATTCTTATGACCTAATTACCTCCCAAAGGCCCCCCCACCTCCACATGTCATCACTTGGGGTTTAAGTCTTAACATATGATTTGGTGAGGATACAAACATTTCACCTATAGCAATCCATAAAATGGGAATAGTAATAACTACACTCTTGCAAGATTTTTGCAAGAATTAGAGGTTATATAGTGGGAATTACCAAGTATGAAGTCTTTAAAGATTGGAAACTTCTACTGCCACCAGTGTTGTTGTTTGCATCTTCCAATGAAAGTCATACTTTCTGGAGGATAGAGTGTGTTGGTAACTGCCCCCTGCATATAGTAATTTTTAAACTTTTCCCCTGTGCACCAAGTTATTATGGTCAACTTCAATGTAGATAATATGTGAAATTGAAAGCAAGGACTCCAAAGCTCCAACCCCCATCCTAGTCTTCGAGACATGTTCCTGAAACACAATCTGGAAACCATTCTTTCAGTGGAACACATCTAAAAGACTGGGAATCTTAAAACATGATGTTGAAAACAATAGCGAGGGCCCTGGCTGGGTAGCTCAGTTGGTTGGAGTGTAGTCCTCATACGCCAAGGTTGTGGGTTCAATCCCTGGTCAGGGCACATACAGGAATCAACCAATGAATGCATAAGTGGAACAACAAATTGATGTCTCTCTCTCTCTCCCTCCCTTCATCTCTCTCCTTAAAAATCAATCAATAAATTAAAATTTTAAAAAAAGAACAGAATACCAAGATGATTAGGAAACACTGTGAGGCTCTGGTAGATCCCTATATGATCTGAATAGTGATTCTATCATCAGCATCATAAAATCACTGCATTGGAGACCTACGAGAAAATTGTGCACTATGCCTACTGACCTGTCATGTCACCAAGAAACAAATGAAAATGGATGTCCTTTGGATAGAGAAATATAAACTTTTCATGATTTCCTATCTTTCCTGCAGTCTTGCTAAGGAGGCTTAGCTACAACCTGCGCCTTCAATTATTAGAGGAAGGGACTAATTTCCTTAGATAATGCAAGGCCACTACTAGACCAAATGACTTTTTTAAAACTGCGAATAGGAATAACAGTGCTTCCTCAAGATGCTTCATTACAATCCATCAGAAAGTTACTCTGTAATGCAGGTTTCAAATAAGACTGTACAGACATCTTCCAGAAAACCGGTTTAATGAACAGTGTCCCCAATGTGAATGGCACACCCGGAGATGAAGAACTCTTGTGTAGTGTGCAATCTGCATACCATTATACGATGACCCTGCCAATAACCGTATTTTTTAATGAAGATGAATTGCTTGGGTAATTAAAAATGCAACTAATTAAAAATATAATTTTTACTTAAATTTTTTCACAGAATCTTCAGTAATTGGGTTCAAATAAAGCAGTGAAACCACATAAGTTCTTGAATTTCAAGGGCTTCTCTGTGGTTATATAAAAGAGCGAAAATGTAGCTGTCAACAAAATTATAAACATATTACATGCTATCTATAAATTTGAATGTAAAATATCTAATAATCTTCCTGGATGTGATTGAGTTAAATATAATTCACTCACATTGACAGGCGAAACTCCCTCCTTTACTTTCTTATGGCTTATTTTGGAAATATCAATGCATTCCCTCGACTCTTACACTGAATTACTTTTAGAATATTGAAAAACCAAGGCAACATCTCTTTCAGTCTTCAAAAGCAAATTTTTAACAAAAGTTACACTCATTGGAACAAAAGTAGTTTGCAGTTTAAGAGAATGATTAAGTAATCCTGGTAGTGAACTCCATTTTGTGAAATGAACCCACTGGGTAATAAAAACCAAGCCAGTACAACTAGGATCAGCAAAGTATGGCCCGTGGGCCGGATCGGGCCCAACGCCCATTATTGTAAGTGAAGTTTAATAAGAATGCAGCCAGACTCACATATTTTCTATGGTTGCTTTGGCGCTCCAGTGGTAGAGTTGAATACTTGGACAGAGACCACGTGACCTACAAAGCCTATTTACTACCTGGTCCTTCACAGAAAAAGGTTGCTGACTCATAGAATATGAAACTATTTCTGTTAAGTTTTATACTATAACTTAATATTGAAATATTTTAATATTAAATATTATGGTTGCGTGAGCAAATTTATAAATCTAGGTAAGAATATTCCATACCACTTTACTCTAAAGGTCATTGTCCTCAGGCACCCAGGCATAAGATCACTAAATGGCAACAAACAAACACCAACACTGATACCAAACCATCCCACAGAGGGAGAAGCTGTAACAGAATTTCAGGTAGAAGCAGAAAGTCAGTTGTGGACAATATTTGTTCAGCATCAGGAAGACTGGGGAAAACACGATTAGGATGAATGGTGCTCAGACTACTTACAAAACTCTTTCTTTAAAGAAAATTTCAAGGGGAAGCCCAAGATATGAAAATTGAAAAAGGGAAGCCCAGCCGGTGTGGCTCAGGGGTTGAGCACCAACCTAGGATCCGGGAGATCGAGGTTCGATTCTGGGTCAGGGCACAGGCCCGGGCTGTGGGCTCGGTCCCCAGTAGGGGGCGTGCAGGAGGCAGCCGATCAATGACTCTCTCATCATGGATGTTTCAACTCTCTCTCCCTCTCCCTTCCTCTCTCTGAGATCAATAAACATACATATTTTTAAAAATTCATCAAAAAAAAAAAGGGAAGATGATGATGAAGCTGGAGGGGATGAGTATCCAAGGGCCGCTTGCTTGGCTCCTGCCCTTCTCTCCGCCTCCTTACTCACGGAGGTGGGACATAGAGTTCAGCCCATCTAACTTCTGCCGGGGCCTGATACATTTCTTACTCTCTGATGTGCTCTCCCACTTTATTTTATTTTTTTTATTTCTGTTATAAAATATTGGCGACATGCTGAATGAAGTTGCATTGGATATTTGCTCATGACGTTCTGTCAAACTCGAAGCCTAATAAATTTGTGCATAAAAATATATTTGTTATGTTTTTCAGTCAGTATTCATGGCAAAATTTGTTACCTCCTTGAAAGAAGTAGCATATTTTCTCCATTCCATTCATGATATGAGTGTGTTTATCTGTGTTTTGTTGGTTAAACCTGTACTCTGACAACAGTGAATACTGGTAACAATAATGAATATAAGTTGTTTTCTATTTTTTCTCTTTTAATTTAATTTTATTATTTTCCTTTACAGAATTATAATTTTATTTTTATTTTTCCCCCAAATCAAGTCTCTTTCCATCACCATTTATCCCCCCTTTACCTTCATCTTCCTCTCCCCACCCCCTTTCACTCTAGTCATCACCATACGGTTACTTGTGTCTGAGTTGTTGGTTGTTGTTGGGTTTTTTTGCTTAGTCCCTTTACCTTTTATACCAAGCCCCCTAACCCTCTTTCCTCTGACAGCTGTCATTCTGTTCTCTGTGTCTATGAGTCTGTTTCTATTTTGTTTGTTAGTTTATTTTGTTCATTAAATTCCACATATGAGTGAGACCATGTGGTGTTTTTCTTTCTCTGACTGGCTTATTTCACTTAGCATAATGCTCTCCAGGTCCATCCATACTGTCACAAAAGGTAAGATTGCCTTCTTTTTTATGGCCAAGTAGTATTCCACTGTATAAATGTACCACAGCTTTTTTTATCCATTCATCTACTGATGAAGACTTGGGTTGTTTTCATAGTTTGGCTATTGTAAAAAATGCTACAATGAACATAGGGGCGCATATATTCTTTTGAATTAGTATTTCCAGTTTCTTAGGATATATTCCCAGAAGTGGAATTGCTGGGCCATAAGGCAGTTCCATTTTTCATTTCTTGAGGTAACTCCATACTGCTTTCCACAGTGGCTGCACCAGTCTGCATTCCCACCAACAGTGCACGAGGGTTCCCTTTTCTCCACACCCTCATCAAACACTTGTTTATTGATTTATTGATGATAGCCATTCTGACAGGCATGATATCTCAGTATGGTTTTAATTTGCATCTCTCTGATGATTAGTGGAAATATAAGTTATTGAGTACTAACTATGTACCAGACCTTATTCCTAATACTTTATGTAGATTAATTCACTTATATTTATAGAATCCCTATGATGTAGAATCTGCTATTATCTTCACTGTAAACTGAAGAAACTGAAGCACAGAGTAGTTATTTAGCTTACTAAAGGTACTAGCTAGTGTCTGGAAGAACTGGGATTAGGGCTTTGAATTCATTCTTTCATAATCACTAATTTTTTAAAAATATGTCTTTATTGATTTCAGAGAGAGAGAGAAACATCAATGAGAGAGTCATTGACCGGCTGCCTCCCACACGCCCCCTGCTGGGGATCGAGCCCGCAACCCGGGCATGTATCCTGATCAGGAATCGAACGCCTGGATCCTAGGTCGATGCTCAATCACTGAGCCACGCCCGGCCGGGCAAATTTTTTATTTTTATTTTTCATTTCCCACTTGGATTTATTTTATTTTATTCTTTTCCTCCCTCCGCCAGTAATTATTGAATTTCGTTCTGCTATTTTAGTAGATCCCTTTAATTTTTAGCATCCTTATTTGGCTTGAGGTCTGAAATTAATGAATTTCTATCCCATTTTCCTAAACAATAGGTGGATCTTAGAATGCTTTAAGTTGTATCCTTACTCTTGACTCATATGTAATTATTACCCAGTGTTTTAGTCTCGCTTGATCTTAACACACCAAAATTATGTGTTATAATATTTTCCATATTCGGCCCTCATTTAGATTTACCCATGTGTTTACCATTTACTTGACTCAACACTCCTCCTTGCGCATCTCACTCCTTCTTTCTAGATTCAATTTTATGCTTCCTGAAGTACATCCTCTCATAGTTCTTTGTTGGTGTTAAATTTTCTTTTCTTGTAGAAAGTTAACTTCATTTCACCCTCAGTCCTAACACATTTGCTAGGTATACAAGAGTATTGTATTCAATATTGACAATTGTTTTATCTAAGCATTTTGACAATATTGCTTCCTGTACTATCAGTTAAGACCCTTCTTGGTGCAAGTAATGCAATATCCCAAAATACTGGCTTTAACAATAAAGATAGGCCTTTTCCTCTCATAACAAGCAGTCTACTGGGCAGTGTTATGGTTGATTAAATTAATACCTCCATATATCAGAGCTCTGGATCAGTTTCTCTGACTCTTTCGGCTCTTTTGTTATAGTTGCTAAATAGCTAATAACTCCAAACATCATGTACTCACAATGACAATGTCCAAAGGCTGGAAGGAGGAACAGATTTCTCTTTGTGTGTCTCTCTCCAATAGCCAGGATAATCTTTCCTGGAAACCACTTTCAGGCTTCCACTCAGCCAGACCTGGGTTGACATGTCCACCCTCTAATCTAGTCCCTGGTAAAAGGAGATTGCACTACTCTGATTTGCTTAAACCAGTGACGAAGCTCAGAGTGGGGCACTTCTTTTGTACCTGAACAACTAAGGGTTGTTTAGCAATGCAAAGGGTGTTCATGGCTGTTGGGTAAGCAAACCGTGCTTACCTTACACTCCTAGGGTGTGATTGAGAAATGTGCTGCCAGTCTAATTATAGTTCCATTGTATGCAATCTATCTAGTTAAGGTCTTCTCTTCGTTTGATGGTGTGCTGATTAATACACATCATTCAAGAAGCAGATGCCAAGATGGGAAGAGATGGGCAAGAATTTTTTGGAAGAGCTTTTGAAAGATGACAGAGGAGGAGCAGAAGACAGGGAGAATCTTCAGAACAGGATGCAGGGCCTGACATGACACCTGTGGGGGAGGGAAAATTGAATAGGAAGAGTTTCAGAAAACATTAAAGATCCAAGAAAGCCTCGGCCACGCTGGTGGAGACTCCTAGAACCAAAATTACCATTAATGGAGCCCCCCTCCCCTGTCCTGCAGGAATGGCCTGTATCAGTATCCAAACATGATCAGTCATTGGCTAGGCGTAGCCTAGAGGAAGTCTGGCCTCAGCATGAACCTAGTACTGGATCCAGAAAGGCGGCAACTGGGGCTGTTGGTCAAATATGCTCTCACAGCACATCTGAGGGGGGCATTTTCATGGCTGCCTCGGATGTCCTCAAGGTGTGCATTTATTTCTATTTATCCCACTTGGGGGTTGTGCTTCCCGAATCTGAGAATTTCCCCAGAATCTGATTTTAATCAGTCTTGAGAAATTCTCAGCCATCATTGTTTCTTTCCATTTTCTGTATTCTCTGCTTCTAGAATGTCTAATTAGATCTGTATTGTATCATGTCCTTCTAGCTTCCAGGCCCCTTAATCTTTCTCTTAGAGTTTTCATCTCTTTATCTGTCTGTACTGCGTTCTGTGTGATTTCCTCAGGTATACATACAAGTTTACTAATTCTTGCTTTATTTGTGTCTTACTTGCTATATAACTTGCCCTTTGTGTTTCTTTTCTATTGAGTTTTACATTTTGATATATTTTTCAACTTTAGAATGTCTGTTTGTTCTTTTTAAAGTCTGCATTATACACACACACACACACACACACACACACACACACACAAATAATGCTCTGTTCTTATGTTTCTAATCCTTCCTTTGCCGTTTTGAACATACTTTACCCTAGCCTCATAATTTGAGTCTGCTTCCTTTGTCTAAGGTGGACTGTTCTCTCACATAATTTCTGACTTTTGAGTGTGATCTCATTTGTGGCTGCCTTTGCCAGGGCTTCCAGAAACTTCTGTACTAATGTCTCAGTGGCAGTTGCTCGACCCCACAGAAAGTAGAAACAACTCTAAATCCATACAGGATATAGACCCATGTTTCTGAATTCTCAGGAATGTTTTCACCCAGAGCCCAGTCTAAGAAAAACAAGACTCCTCCTTGTCCCCTTGTGGCAGTGAGCAGATGTTTTTCTAGTGTATCCTTTTTTGAAGTGTAGCATTTTGAAGGTTCATAAATGGGCAACATAGGCAGGTCTCAGTTGCAGCTCCCTGCCTGGTGAAGATCCAAAGCCTCATTTCCTCCAGCGTTTCTAAGGTGTTTGTAGTGTGAAAGTCTACTATTATTTCCTGAAGCTGAATCCTTAATTCCTACTCAACACTGTCTCCCTGTAGTTTCATTTCCAAGCATCAAACATTTTTTTCTTTTTTTTTTATTGTTCCAAATATTACAGATGTCCCTTTTTCTCCCCATTGACCCCTTCCACCCCCCCCACCTCCCTCCCCAGGCCTTCCCCACACCATAGTCTGTGCCCATGGGTTATGCATATATGCATATAAATTCTTCGGTTAATCTCCCCCCACCCACCCCTTCCCTCTGAGATTCGTCAGTCTGATCCATTTGATTGCCATCAATACATCTTCTTTTTATAGTTTAAGAACTCATGATGTTAGAAAAAATCTTGATATCTCTGACTTCAGAGGAAAAGGTAGGTTTCCCAGGGCTACTAGAAGAGGTGACAGACATGCTAGGCAGAGAGATGCTGGAAAATGTTTGCAACAAGCTTACCACTGTACTACTGAAAGTAAGGCAGGGATGTTTATTAGAGAGCATACTGGAAAGGCACACTGCTCCTTTTTTAGCATAGGTCATAACTTCAAGGAGATTGCTCTAAATGTTACCTGTTTTCTATCATCTGCTAAGGAACAGTGAAGAAGTAAGCCTGCTGGACCCAGCTGGCTAGTGGCATAAGTTAGAAAGCTTTACTTTTCTTAAGAAGGCTTGTGTTCCCCAGTCCTGTGAAAACTGGATAAAAAGAAGTCGGCTGCTAGGTTATTACCACAGATGCAAGGTCCCATCTAGTGGCAAATGTTCATGCAAACTCAGGTCCATGCAATTCTCGAAAAGAAAAATAGTTTTTTAAAAATGTAATTAACAGAGAATGACATATATCAGCCTTTCAACATCAGGTTTTCAAAAAAGATTTTTTATTCAATTTTGAGAGAGAGAAGAAGGAAGAGGGAGAGAGAAACATCGATCTGAGAGGGCAACATTGATAACATTGATCGGCTGCCTCCTGCACACCCCCTACCGGGGATTGAACTCGCAACCCAGGGATGTGCCCTGACCGGAGTCAAACCGGCAACCTCTGTGCAGAGGATGAGCCCAACCAACTGAGCCACACTGGCCAGGGCTCAACATCAGCTTTTTAATAAAAATTTCCTTTATAGTATGTTGTCATATTGTCTTAGAGTTCATGTAAAGGAGATTTCAAATTGTTATCTACCAATTAACTATTCTAAATTAAGGGCTGGCTTTTTTAAATGTTTACACCTTTTATATACCGTTGAAGGGACAGATTTTTGGTTAACTTAATACAGCAAAGTCTCATAACTTTAAACTTATCATATTGATGGGGCTGAGCTGAAACTTACCCTGAAATATCCCATGAGAAGGGTGCTAATGAAGATTATAGAGAGTTTGTTTCACCTAATTAAGAGCATAAACTATTTAAAGCACGTTAAAAGCAATAATAAGAATACAGTTGACATTTTTGTTGTTTTTGTTTAAATCAGTAACCCCAAGGACCTCTGCAGAACATCAGTAGTAGTGACATGGAGGCAATGCTCTTGAAAGTAAATATCACAAACATATTTTAAATGATCTGGACTTCACAATGAATAAAACTTGACTCTGAATTAGGATGAATTAATAGAGTTTAAAAGCATTTCTATCCATTTTCGGAAATGTAAATATTTTACGTGCTGAGGGAAAGCACGGTTTCTTTTTCTTAAGGTGTTTTCTTAAGGAATCATTCCGTTTTCATCACTCCCGCCTTGGGATTCCGCTTTTACTTACAATTCCAAGTCGAGCTGTTCGTGTCTCTTGTCTTTTGCGAGCAATTCTTTGTCCCGTTCAGTTTAAGATGTGGTCGGGAACACGGGGTGAGTAGATGATATTCAATCCAAACAACATGACTACACATAATTTAAAGCATTCACTGCATTTTAAGCTGACATTTAAGGATCGCTCTGGACTAATTTATCCTGCCCTCTTCGGCCTACGTCTTTCTTCCCTGCATAACTCCTTTTTGGAGTTAATGGGAATTTGGCATGTGGCGGGCAGGCGTCCGTGTTCCATGAGCTGGGAATCTAAGCCCCGCCGTGTAAGAGGAACTCTGCCCCCCTTTCATCGGCCTGGCTCCCTCATGTCTTTCACGGCCCAGCAGCAGCGCAGGCCGGCCTTCCATTCCAGGGTGAAATGAAACTGTTTGAAAATTCAAGGTGTATGTGGGTTACCGCGAGCACAAGGCAACTAGTACCATCGATCAGGTTTGCTGAACATCGCATCAAGGTAAACATTTGTAGGGACTGCGTTCTAAACATTTTCATTGTAACGTATTTTCACTGACCCCTGTGAGTAAACCCTGGAAAATATCGGAATCATGCAACGCGCGGTAGGACCAGGGTTTTAAACCACGGGGGAAGTAATGGCTTTTCTAGGTGTCCTTCAGTGCCATGCGCCCTGCGCTTGATTTTAGCCTTGTTCTTAAGATCTGCATTTTCTACATTCCTCTTATGCAGATAAGAGGAATATATTTCTTATAGGTAGAGTGAAAGGAATTGTAGCCCTTACAACCTTTCCGATGAGTTGTTAATAATTGGCCAGCGCACTGAATAAACTCTAGTGTCCATGCAAGGGAATACTGTGCAACCTAAGACAGAAAAATAACAAGAAAGATTTCTATGTGCTGAAGGAGCAATCTCAAGATGTATTTTTAAATGAAAAAAGTGGGAGGTGTGAAAACGTGTATGTGTGCACTGTATTTGACATATGGAAAGGAGGAAATCATATGTATTCATATGTTGCATACGGGCATGAAGAATACTGGAAAGATGAATTAGAAAACTAGTAAAAAGGGTTCCCTCACAGGGGTCGGAAGGGGAACGGGATAGAGGGGGAAAGAAGAGAAAAGGAGCCGGGCCGGTGTGGCTCGTCGGTTGAGCACTGACCTAGGATCCAGGAGATCAGGGTTCGATTCCTGGTCAGGGCGCAGGCCCGGGTTATAGGCTCGATGCCCAGCAGGGGGCGTGCAGGAGGCAGCCGATCAGTGTCTCTCTCATCATTGATGTTTCTATCTCTCCCTCCCTCTCCCTTCCTCTCTCTGAAATCAATAAAGATATATTAAAAGGAAGAGAGAAAGAGACAGAGAGAGAGAGAGAGAGAGAGAGAGGAAAGAAGGGAGGAAGGGAGGAAGGGAGGAAGGGAGGAAGGAAGGAAGGAAGGAAGGGAGGAAGGAAGGAAGGAAGGAAGGAAGGGAGGGAGGGAGGGAGAGAAAGAAAAAGAAAGGAAGGAAGGAAGGGAGGGACGGAGGGAGGGAGGGAGGAAGGGAGGAAGGAAGAAAGGAAGAAAGGAAAGAAAGAAAGGAAAAATGAAACTTCATGTGTATCTCTATATATAGGTTTGGGGTTTTTTTGTTTTTGTGTTTTGATTTTAAGTTTTGAAACATATTCACTTACTGAAGCAGGGAGAAAAGGAACTTGCCAGCACATAAAAGGCCCTTTTACCCTCTAGTTCCCCAGGAGTACATACGTTTACATCTTGGACCCAGATTTTTTTCTTGACTCAGCCCCTAATTAGCTATATGACTATAAGCAAATCACGTAACTCAGCTGGACTTCAGTATTGTAAAGTAAGGAACTTAGAATAGATGGTTTCCAAGGTCCCTTCCAGCTCTAACATTCTATGACATGCAAATGGTGACAGCATATATGGGTATATATTGTCTACTTCTTAACAACTGGAATTGTGTCTAATTGATAAAAATATTTATTGCCACTCCACGGTTTTCTGTTTTGCCTAATTTTTTTCTCCCAATAAAATAACAGTTAAAAGGAATTTTCTTACTCAGGCAGATAAGGTGCACACTGAATATAAATTATGTTTTAAAAACCCAAATGTACTGCTATGCTAAAGAGGATTTCTTTTAACTTTGGGCCAAAAAAACTTTATACAAATATTTCTTAAGATATAATATGTGTATTAACACAGATGAACTCAAAACATTGACTTTAATTGCTAATCAGCATTTTGATAAGCTTCTGAGTCTTTATTAAATATGTGTTTGTGTTTGATATCCATTCTGTTTAAGCTTCAATTATTTAATTACAGGTCTTGATATGAAACTAATCATGCATATATCCATACGAAGCGTGCATACTGACAGGATAAAATCATTAAAGAGTCATTACTGTAAACTGACGTTGGCCTGAAATTTTTGCAGTTAACGGGGGAGTTGATGCTTGATGAACAATCCAATTAAAACTGGCAACAAAAGACCTAAAATGTCAGCCAAATTGCTTTTTAATAGTCAATGCAGCCGTCATAAAACATAAACATTAAAGTCCCCATAGAAGCATAAAGCTTCATGGTGAAACAATTCTAGAAAATGAATAATAATTACAGCATCTTGAGGATTCTTTTAATAGATGCGCACTCATTAAAAATATTTCGTTGGTTAGAATCGGATGACAAAGTATATTTCCCTGAGCACTTTCTTATATGTGTTATAGTAATGGTTTTATTTAATATTAGGTGGGTAGAATTTCCGTTCTTATCCGAAAAAGTTATTTAAAAAGCATTTTAATAACCTCGAGAACAAGGTTTTGCAGAAAGGAGTAAGAAAAATATACAATATGACCTGCTAATAACTGAGACTATGAAACAATAGTGGCTCCCGAGTCCCGCTGAAGTTGGAGTGAGAAGCCAGGGAAGCCGGTCGGGACGCGCACCCCGCAGCCCGCGAGCCGCAGCGGACGCCCGCTCTGAGGCGCGGGGCGCTCGGGCCCGAGCGTGTGGGCGCACTGAGCGCCCGGGCGTCTCCTACCTCCCAGCGGTTTGATTTCAGTGGCAGATGCAAAAGCAGATATTTTCCTGAACCTCTCGCCTTCGGCGCGGGTGTTTCACACAGAGGCCAGAGCGTTAGATCGCATCAGAAACCATCCTGTTGTACGTTATGAGTAACCTCACTTCCCCCTCTGTCATCGTTGCCGTGTTTTTCAATAGCAGAGAAAGAAATTGGGAGGTTTTTATCTTTGTGACACAGGAGAAAACATCCAGTGGCTCCTGGGGGAAATGTGTAACGCATCCGGGCTTCAGGAGCGCGTTCATTTGCTTTTCCAGTAAACGTCTGCTGCGCGCTTGCTGTGTGGCGACACAGTGCGGGCCGCTGGGGGGATGCGGAGAGGAGCGAGGTCTGGGGGCCACCCTCAGCTCCCGGTCGGTCGAGGGTTAAACGTGCGACCCGCCAGCGGCAGCACAGGGGGGAGCGTGGGAAGAATTCAAATCCGGGAAATCGACGTGCGGGAAATCGACATGCAGGAAATCGACATGTGGGAAATCGACATGCGGGAAATCGACATGCGGGAAATTGACATGCGGGAAATCCACGTGTGGGAAATTGATGTGCGGGAAATCCACGTGCGGGAAATCGACATGCGGGAAATCCACGTGTGGAAAATCGATGTGCGGGAAATCCACGTGCGGGAAATCCACGTGCGGGAAATCAATGTGTGGGAAATCCACGTGCGGGATATCGACATGCGGGAAACCCACGTGCGGGAAATCGACGTGCGGGAAACCCACGTGCGGGAAATCCACGTGCGAGAAATCCACGTGCTTGTCCCCCAGAGCCGCTTGCGCAGGGAGCAGGGTTCCGTAGCCTTCCGCGCGCTCTCTGAGGCCTTCTGCCGCGGGGACTCCACCGCAGAGCCCTCAGCCAGACGGTGCCCGAACGCGTTTCCGTCGCAGGCCCTGCCAGTGAGACACCGCCTGCCTCTGCAATCCCAGTGCAATTTCACGTGCTCTGACGGGTGCATTGGCGTTCACACTTCTCCAGCTGCGGCTTCTCTGTTTTCCCTGTTGAGCAAGTTAGTGGTGTGTTTGCAGCCCAAGGATAAAAGAAAATCTGCTCGGAAGAGTGATAGACACATCGGGACGTCAAACTCTATTAGCTGAAACAGTGAAGAGAAAACCCTATAGGAATATAAATGAAACTTTAATGACACCATATTACAAAATATTAAATGACCCAACTATCCATACAAAATTGCTTATCTTTTTTTTTCTTCTTAATACAGTGATGGCTAAACTATGGAGAGAAAATTCTAACCTGCACGCTGCATCTGCAAAGCGCCATCTCAGGCTGTGGGAAAACACCAATGCCTTGGTCTATATCATGCACATGATCATGTGAAATGATGTCAGCAATTTAAGTGCTGGCTTGTACACGCCAAATGGGCCAGCTCTTTTGCCAATGCACGGACCACAGAATAATAGATATAGATATGATTTTCTACCTCTAAATATTTTACCATTCGGGCATTTAGAAAAGAACAATGAAGGCTTCGGTGCATGAAAGAATAGATGGGTAATAGGCAGATAATAGATACATAAAGATTCTTATGACCTCGTCAACGTTGCTGTTTGTATGTCTTGTGTTCGCCAATAACCATTCAAACTAAATCATGTATCTCACATACTTTGCCAACAATCGGGTGCCTGTTATGGCCTAAGCGCTGTACTGAGCACCAAGGATGCAAAGCTAAGTAAGGTGCAGACTACACACTCCAATACCTCTCTGCCCAGCTGAGGAAACTCACAGGAAGAAACAATTGTAACAATGTTGTGAGGCCTCTGATACCAAACCGGAAAAAACTGTGTGAGAACTGGGAGGGAGGAATGGATGAAGGCCTTGCCGAGGACTCCTGTCGATCCTTTAACGCCTCGTTGACGAAGGTGGGAGACAATGGCATGCAAGGAAAGGAAGGAAGCTCATGGTCTCATGCAAGCAAAAGAGGGGAGCTCATGGCCTCATGCAAGCAAAGGAGGGGAGCTCATGGCCTCATGCAAGCAAAGGAGGGGCGCTCATGGCCTCATGCAAGCAAAGGAGGGGAGCTCATGGCCTCATGCAAGCAAAGGAGGGGAGCTCATGGCCTCATGCAAGCAAAGGAGGGGAGCTCATGGCCTCATGCAAGCAAAGGAGGGACAGGGCCTGAAGCTCTCAGTGCTTATACAGCCTACTAAGGATTTTGTACTATATCTCATAGGCAATAAAGAGATGCCATATTCATTGTAATTAAGAACATAGCTGTGGATTTCATTCCTTTTGATTATTCATTGATAACACGTAATTAAATTGTTAACAAATTCCAGAGATATTAGATATCCTTGTTTTTATTAAAAAAATCAAATACTTGAATTTTAGGATATTACCTACAGTCAGTATTTCCTGTTTCCTTGAGTATATTTAGGTCAGGTAAAGATTTTTCTAAGGTGATTTCTTTATGACGCATGATTAGCATTCCCCCCCCCCCCCCATAAAAGCAGGAATGCAGCTAGTATCATGCCTGTATAGAAACCCTACATTTTTAAACATCATGTTCAAGTAGAACTCTTAAAAAGAGGTCAAAAAATGAAATGACCCTGCATAACACCTAACTCAAGGGTTGCCACAAAGTATATTTTTCTTTATTATTTGAAATTATCTTAATGTTAACTTGTAGAACTTTGGCATCATAAATTACTTTTGAGTATCCTAATGATTTAATAGGCCACATAGTATAGACCAGTGATTTTGAATTAATTTTTCTCACCACTTCCCACAGTTAGAAATATATTTTACATCCTAATAGACAAAACTGAAACAAAAATTTCATGAAACAATTTTTACCTTTACTAAATAAATTCTTAACTTTACTAAAAGGATGAAATCATAGAGCTGGTGCTCTATGATGTATTCTGTTTCTTCTTTTTTTTTTTTTTTTTAACACTGGTCAAAATCAGTTTCCTAACCCATCAATTGATCATAACCAGAAGCTTGAAAAACATTGTTATAAGTAAAATGGTTAAAAGAAGACTGGGTCAGAAGTCCAAAAAATACTGGATTAGAGGTTGAAAGGCTTGGTTTCTTTTCCGAGTTTCTCTTCACTACTTACTATCTCTGTGATCTTGGTAAAGTCAGTTAACTTCTCTGTTTTGATATCCAGAGCCAGGAGTGTGTCCTCCTTGTCTGTCTCACAGACTCCTATTGTAAGGAGCAAATGAGATCATATATTTGAAAGTGCTTTGCAAACCATAAAACACTATGTAGGTATAAAGAGGGGATATCCATAAAATGAGGCTATACTTCATTGTTATATATTTTATGTGACTTTGGTGAACCTTTTAATCCTTCATATTCATTCTTGAGAAATAATTTCCTTGAGAGGAGCTAGTCACACCAGATATATCTGAAAATGAGCCTGACAGAGTGCTTCCCATTCTGAATCAGAGACAACGGTGACATTAGTTCAAGTACAGTTTACATTTTTGGCCTCTCAGAAGGCAACCTGATACAGATCACCACCCTTTAAACTAAGAAAATGCTTGTTAAAATAATGGGAAGCATGCCTGGCTCCATATTATGTAATTTGCTTATACGACACATCTTTTATGATACATGGTGGTGCTGCTAAAGTTAGCCTTCAGCAAAGATATGTCATGAAGACGTTTGCAGAACTCTAATAGGAAGAAATCTATAACAGTAAAGAGGGAGACAAGCAAGCTATTCATTTGGAAAAGCAATGTTTAGTAAAATATTATTATGAACTACCTGTGCTCAGTTCTAGCCATGCTAAAAATGACTTGAAATTCAATATGACACGATGATCAGTTGTCCCGCTTCCTCCGTTCATTCTTCCAGAAGCATTTGTTGAGCACTGACCGTGTGCCACACTCCAGGAGCGATGGGAGCCATAAAGGAGTCACTGCTTTTCATAGAACCCAAGCTGTCAGGGAAGCTAAGACAAATATTTAAATGCAAGGCACGGGATTAGGCCATTTCGGTTGCATGAGACAAAGACTTAACCACACTAGCTCAGGTGATAAGGATTTATTGGAAGTGTGTGTGTCCAAAGATTGAAAATGAATCCAGCTCTTGAAACCTCAGCTGCACACGTTTGTGACTCTGCGGCCTAGGGTTGTGTTGTTCATATGACAAAGGGACCAGCCCCATGTCTGGCTTTTTCTGTGACCGCCTGCTTCTCTTCCTGCTACCACCTAGAGCCATGTATCTTAGGATATGGTGCAAGCATAAGAGAAATATAGGCCCAGCCGGTGTGGCTCAGCAGTTGAGCGTCGACCTAGGATCCGAGCGATCAGGGTTCGATTCCCGGTCAGGGCACAGGCCCGGGTTGCGGGCTGCAGCCGATCAATGACTCTCATCATGGATGTTTCTATCTCTCTCCCCCTCTCCCTTTCTGTCTCTGGAATCAATAAAGACATATTAAAAAACAAAACGAAAAAAGAAACGCAGTACTGCAGGAGGCCAGAAGAGAAACCTATTGCCCCTCTATTTAGATTACAAGGAAGGCTTAATGGAAGGAATAGTATTTCATTACCATTACTTTGGTGTTGGGCCTTGAGGAGGAGCAGGGCGCAGACAGAACGTGGCATGAAAGGCCATTCAAAGAAGAAAGTCAAGTAGGAACAGAAAGGTTCAGAGATGGGAAGCAGCCACTGTGTCCGTTGCATGGCGATGTCACCGTGTGGTGGGGACAGGGCGGCACGGCAAGGCAGCCCGGGCCTACACCGTGCCCTTTTCCCCTCCTGGGTATTCTTTAAACGTTCCAATTTAGTCTGCATGCAATCAATCCGTGTGCCATATTGACTGTACACTAACAGAATAACAGCCGCTGTGTGTCTGTAATGCCGTAGATAGTGTATATCATGCGGGCGTCTGTATATGCTTGTAAGCAGTCTTCCCCTTTAGGGAACCGTTTAAACAGAGAATACTTTAAATACGCCTTCCGCCGGCGCTGGCTTTCGTTTATTTTCAGAACCTGGAGCACGTTTGTCACTCCATCGACAGGCTTCTCTGGTGAGGCATGGCGCTAGGCGGAGGGTGGACTGATAAAATAAGAAACCCCCTGTCTGTAGAAGTCACCGTTTAGTTGAGGGAAAAGACAAACAAGCACAAAGCACAAACACGCTGGAGGTGGATACTTGCATACAGCTGTCAGCAAGTGGGTGCATGACCCCAACACTGTACACTGCACCCAGCCTCCCTCCTTCACTTTCCTGCATACAGCTGTCAGCAAGTGGGTGCATGACCCCAACACTGTACACTGCACGCAGCCTCCCTCCTTCACTTTCCTGCATACAGCTGTCAGCAAATGCGTGCATGACCCCAACACTGTACACTGCACCCAGCCTCCCTCCTTCACTTTCCTGCATACAGCTGTCAGCAAGTGGGTGCATGACCCCAACACTGTACACTGCACCCAGCCTCCCTCCTTCACTTTCCTGCATACAGCTGTCAGCAAATGCGTGCATGACCCCAACACTGTACACTGCACCCAGCCTCCCTCCTTCACTTTCCTGCATACAGCTGTCAGCAAATGCGTGCATGCTCCCAACACTGTACACTGCACCCAGCCTCCCTCCTTCACTTTCCTGCATACAGCTGTCAGCAAATGCGTGCATGCTCCCAACACTGTACACTGCACCCAGCCTCCCTCCTTCACTTTCCTGCATACAGCTGTCAGCAAGTGCCTGCATGATCCCCAACCACAGCAGCACAGAGAGCCACCGAATTGGTTCTCGAATTGAAATATCTAGTCTTGAGTTTAAAGGCCAACTCCCAATTGCTGCCACCTCCCTAGGCTCATCTGACCGTGTTCAGTTCCCATTTCTACCTGGACATGCTCTCCTCTCCAGAGAGGCAAACGTACTGTCATTGGAAAATATTGTCTTTTTGAGGATCTCAGAGTCTTAATAGAAGACAGAAGAGCAAACAGTGAATCACTGAAAATGTGATTGCCTTTGATAAAGGAACATAAGGTCTTAGCACATACATTCCTTAATAAATGTTGTTAAATGTTGTTTTGAAGTTCAACCAAACCCTGAAAATAGCAGTTATGTGTTAAATAGTCAAGATGCACCAGCAGAAGTCTTTTTATTTCTTCTTACAATTCTCTAGGATATAGAAGCTAACTGATCCATGGTGACATGGTTACAAAGGGATTCAACAAAATCTCAGTCTGGATAGACTGGATTGGATTGGGTCTGATAGGATAGGATAAGATAGGATAGGGTAGGGTAGGGTAGGGTAGGGTAGAGTAGGGTAAGATATCCTGTTTCAGGATGGAAAGGATCTTCTTGCATCTTTTTATACCCTCCAGGTAAAGAAGGCCATATCCAAGAATATTCCAAATTAATTTCAAGTCCAAGAGATATATCTGTGCCTGTTGCCTAATGCAACTTCTGCCATAGCTCTGACCACCTTGTAAAGCACACATACAGATGCCTCTAAAAAGAAATAAAGTCGTCCTCTCATGAAACCTAGACCCTTTGTGGAGTGATTATATATAGATTAACGAGGTGGCAGTCAGTAGTGGCATCTGTAGTGAGAATAACAGGCACCTTTGGAGACAGAGAACTTCATGTGTCAACATTTTTTCCAACTGAACCTAAGCTTTTCAGAGTGTGTGTGTGTGTGTGTGTGTGTGTGTCGTGTGTGTGTTTGCATGATAATAGAATTAAGCTTTCTTATGTAATCTGAAATTTTAACATGTAATCCTGTTTCATTGAACTGTCTAGAATCTTGAATTAAGAATATTTACAGGGTAGAAAACAAGACACCAGATACCGCTAGTTCAGTATAAAAGATTATAATAAATTCATGATGGCAACTAATGTACACGAATAAGAAAAGAATTCTAAAATGAGTGGACTTGGCACCTGAAAAATGTGACTAAACTCATCTCATGTGATACGCTTTAACTGTATGCATGGCTAGTCCCCCCATGCCCTGACCTACAGCCCACCCAACTGTGAGCCTTTGAGAACAATGACATTAACTTTCACATTATACCTTGGGTACAAAACATGCCTAATACTTAATAAACAGTCTAGAAATGTTTTTTATTTTTAGAGGCTTAAATAAGCAGTTTGAGGTAGGGAAGGTATTAAATCAGCACTAGCATGTCTATTGTTTTTGGTTCCATTTCTTATTTTAGTATTTGCTTCTGTCCCGTAGCCTTTCTCAGATACCATTCGCTAAGCCAGCAATGAACTCTGATCCCTTTCAATGGGACCATTTCCTTTCCCTCTGTATCTTTCAGCTTTTCTGTGAAACCTTACAGACTAGTCTGTTTCCTCTGTTTTAAGTCTGCCATTGTTTACTGTTCCCTGTTCTTTCAGTCAGTTGCATGTGTAAGTGATTAACCCCCCCCCCATGTCAGCTCTATGACCTTCTTCTCTGATGACCATCCACCATTCCTTGTGGTAATTTTTTACACCAACACATATGTTAGGGGAAAGGTAGAAAGGGTTGAATGGCAGATCGATGTCAGTAACCTTTGGAATGAGTTTAGTCAGTAAAAAGTAGATAAATGAATCTTTTTGCCCTTGTTAGTCCAACCTATAGTGTATTTTGTGAAAGACATATGATGCTGACCACTTGGTGTAAAGGTGGAAAGTGATTCTGACCTTGGGTAAAGGCATGTTCATCAGAAACCCCTGGTTGACCATGTGATCTTGGGCAAATAACAAATTCCCCGTGCTTCATGTTCCTCATCTTAAATTTAAATGTGTTTATGACCTGTACCAGCAACTGTAGAATCACAATAACTTACCACATCTTATAATGGGAATGGTATATAAACTGAATGATATTTATACCTCTCTCTGTGTCAGAGAACCAAGAATAATTAAATGCAGTAGAAAACCATTTACTCAGAATGCCTGAGACCTGATCTGTTCTAGATTAATTATATCAGTTTTTAGATATCCCAATTCCAAATGAGCATAACAATTTTGAAAGGACTGTCAGCTCATAAATTATGCCATATAGTGTGGGATGTAAAATATAGCCAGAAGTAACTTTTAAAATCATCTGCATCCTAGAAAGTATGATGTAATATGGAATGTAAGACATGGTAGAAAATGAACAAGTTTTAAAAACATGAGTCTTAGAAAATGTTTATTTAGTGTTGGTTACAGGGTGGGGCAAAAGTAGGTTTACAGTTGCTTGTATGGAAAATAATACACAAATTATTAATAATACAAGAATACACCGTTTTGTGTATTCACAACTGTAGACCTACTTTTGCCCCAGCCTGTATCATCCAGATCAATTGAAGAATAAGTTGGTACTATAGACTGAATTGTGTCCCCCACACCCCCAAATTCATATGTTGAAGCTCTGACCCCTAATGTGATGGTATTTGGAGATGGTGTCTTTGGGAGGTAATTAGGTTTAGAAACGGTCATGAGGTCACGGCCCTTAGGATGGGATTAGTGCCCTTATATGAAGAGGCACCAGAGAGCTAGCACCTTTTCTGTCCCCTGCCATGTGAGGAAACAAGAAGGTAGTCATCTGTAAGCCAAGAGGAGAGTCCCTGCCAGAAACTAAACATGCTGGAACCTTGATCTTGAACTTCTAGCCCCCAGAACTCTGAGAAAATTTCTGTTATTTAAGCTACACAGTCTATAGTATTTTGTTATGGCAGCCTGAGCTAACTAAGACAGATTTGGGTACTGAGAATGGGGTGCTGCTGTTGTAACAAATACAGCAGGGTAATGGGTAAACATTCTGGAACTGGGTAATGGGTAGAGGCTGGGAGAGTTTTGAGGTGCATGCTAGAAATATGGATGTTAAGGGCAATTCAGATGAGGTCTCGGATGGAAATGAAGAATATATTCTTGGAAACCGTAGGAAAAGCAATCCGGTAAAAACTTGACTGAACTGTGCTCTAGTGTTTTGTAGAAAGTAGAACTTGGAAGTAATGAAATTAGATATTTAGCTGAGGATATTTCTGAGCAAAGTATTGAAGGAGAAGTTTGGTTCCTCCTGGCTGCTTATAGTAAAATGCAAAAGGAGAGAAATGAACTGAAGGATAATTGTTCAGCAAAAAGGAACCTGAACTTCTGAAGATGTAGGAAATTCTCAGGCTATTCATACTGTAAAAAATCAGAAAGCTTGTTCTAAAGAGAGCACTACAGGTGTGGCTTAACAACCATTCAATAGAGGGCTTATGGGATTCTACAAGCAGAAACACTGCCAGCTTGAACCAAAGGGGATGGAGATGGAATGAAATGAAGGAAGGCTGTCAAACTTGAATTTGAAAGAACAGGATGATATACAGTTCAGCTGCTCCTGAAAAAGAGGGGAAAATGACTCTGAAGGCAGTTCGGAGATCATCAGGGCCACCTCCTTGGTTTCTACAGGCTAGATGGCCTCTGACAGGAGCCTTCTGGGTGGGACCACCTGGCAGAGCCATGGGAGTGACTCTGCAGTGGCCCTGGGAGGTGGGACATCAAGCCAAAGAGGATTATTTTCAACCCTTAAAATCTAATGAAAATTGCCTTGCTAGGTTTTGGACTTGTTGAGGACCCATCACCCTTTCCTTCCTTCTGATGTCTCTTTTTTAGATTGAGAATGTTGACCCTCTGCCTGTCCCACTGCTGTATTTTGGAAGCACATAATTGTAGGGTTCCCAGGTTCCCAGCTAGAGAGGACTTTGGCCTCAGGATGAATTGTACCTATAGTCTCACCCAAATCTGATTTATATGTCATTTAGATGAGAATTTAAACTTTAGAGTTGATGATGGAATGTATAAAGACTTTTGAGGCTCTTAGGATGGAATGAAGGTATTTTGCATGTGAGAAGGACATGAATTTTAGGGGCCAAGGACAGAATGCTATGGAATGAATTGCATCCCTTCAAGATTCATATGTTGAAGCCATAACCCTTAGCGGGAGGTATTTGGAGATGGGGCTTTTGAGAGATAATTAGATTTAGATGAAGTCGTGAGGGTGGGGAAACTCATTCTAGGATTAGTGCCATTCTCATCATTCTCCATTGTAACTCTAACCTGTATTAGAAAAGGAAAATCCCTACACATGATTCATAGTTTAAGGAAATCCCTTTTATTTTAATAGCATTTATTTGAACCCAATTTGGTACTCACCGTAAGTAGAGACATGGTAACCAGAATGCCAGTTGTCGTATAAAATAATATTTTAGAGCCGTAGCATTTCATTAGTAAATATGGCTACGCTTCAATGTGCAAAAAGAAAAATAGCATAAATAAATCACTGAGTTGTTGTCTTTTTAAAGCAAGCCCACTAAGCAATCTCTACTGAAATTTTCAGAATCAACGTGGGATAAAATGATATGCCAACTAAGTTAAAGACTGTTAACAAGGCTCATATAAATTATATAGGTACTACTGAAATGAGGATTTTTGTTACTGCCCGTTAAAAGGAAGCATTGAATGATGTATGCATGAGTTTATTTAATTGAGTTTACAAATAAAGTAACCCACTGTTTATTATAAGTAGTTGTTAAATAAGTAATTTAGTGACAGGATTCTATCTTCATTGGTTGCAGTAAATGTGAGTGGCCAGTGTGATAGAAGCACGGTTGGTGTGGCTAGCTTAGAATCCCAGGAGAGATGGCTGAGTGGCAGCAACCAGAGTCAGTCAGTGCTATAGAACCCAAGGCCTTGGACTTCTCTAAGCCTCATCTTCTCCATCTCTAAAATGGGCATTATATATGACTTTAAAATACTGTAATGCATTTTCTTCAAGGAAGTGGAAATTATTCACCCCCTCAGAAGACTTTTAACATTCCACATTCTTAGCAATAACAACAGATTTTTTTCAAGTCCAGTTTTACAGCATAGAAGTCACGTAAGCAAGAAGGAACAGTAATGGAGTAGAGAAGGCCAAAATTAATAACATTAATAAGAAACAGCAAATGAAGCCGGTGACATACTCTATCTCCACAGCGAGTGTGCGTAGCATAATGTTGTGTTTTCAGGGCATCGATACAATTGATGAAAACTCTTTTAAGTCATTTGTGTCGTTTGCATTATCAGAATTCCCTAGCCCTGGCCGGTGTGGTTCAGCCGGTTAAGTATCTCACTGTGCACATGAAGGTCTGTTCGAGTCCTAGTCAGGGCACATACCCGGCCTGCGGTTCGATCCCCCTTCAGGGGTGTTTTTTCTCTCTCTCTCTCTTCTTTCCTCTCTCTCTCAAATCAATAAAAAACCAAAACATATTTTTTTAAAAATCCCTAATCAGCTAGGCCAGCCCCCAAATTAACCGTGTGTTTTAATGATGTATCCACAGCCACAGTCTCCATAACAACAAGACACTGTAAATGAATCAGTGAGAAGGCTGAGAGAGGCCTGAACAGCCGAGTGGCGATGCCTCTCCCCATCCTGAGCCGCTGCTCCTAAAGAGCAAATGGATGTGTTTTCGCTTTCTTCTTACCTCACAGATACTTATCTTAAGAGGCAAGGGAAAAAGAACTGGTAACAGCAGCAGCAGATGTGAATATATGTTAGTTTTCACTGACTTCTTTGCAAGGAAACTTTTCTTAATCTAAATTCATGATAACAATTATAATAATAATTATACTGGTAACTAACATGAACTGAGTTTGTGGCATCTACCGGGCCCTAGGCTAAGTACTTGGCCTGCAACCCTGGTCTGACGCCCTTGCTCTAGCATATAGCCATAAACTATAGGCTATCACTGGTATGCAATGCTTTCATAAATGTTATGTGAATATACTATGTGGCAAGCCATCTTCCCTAAATCAGGTTGCTGCATGGTTCCAAAACTGATCAAATATTAGCAGCTTATAATGTGGATATTGGTCTTGGTGCCAATCTGACAAAGTTCCTGTGTCTTTATTTACTATGAAAGCTATAATGAAAAGGCCCTGGCCGGGTAGTTCAGTGGGTTAGAGTGTCATCCCGATACGCCAAGGTTGCAGGTTCAAGTCCCCACTCAGGGCATGTACAAGAATCAGTCAATGAATGCATAAGTAAGTACAACGAATCGATGTTTCTCTCTCCCCCCACCCCTAAAATCAATAAATTAAAAATTAAACAAAGAAAGCTGTACCTGGGGAAGATCATACTTTTAAGTGGCAGTCATAGTTTGTTCCATGGTATTTTGATATATATTATTTCAAAATCTCTCTGACTATTCCTGACACTTGAACCAGCTCCTTCCGTCGTAGGGTTTGATGTCCTTCAAGGGAACTCTTCGAAAGGCGGTTCGGCTTGCCGCTTGGCCCTGTGAATATTTGCGAAGGTCTTTGAGAGACGCAGAGGAAAGCTGCTTCCTAAATGCAAAGCACCCATGTTGTATTCATGAAAATGGTTTTTCTTCACGCCCTTTGCTCTCATGTCAGCGTCCTGAGGTGTTATTGCAATAGGTACTTTAGAAATGCATGCATCCCCCCAAATCGTTTCGTAGAGGGGGAAATGCAAGCGAACACTTTCGGAGCGCTTCAAAATTGTGAACCAGCGTCTGTTGTGTGAAGTAAAGCGACTGCAAGCATAGTATGAGAGCTAATCAATAAGGAGTGTTTGGTGTGGCTTGGAGGAAGAGGAAAGGGTAGAAGTCAACTGTCCTCAGATTGACTCATGACTTCAATAATAGCTTCTTAGAACTGTTGGGAAGGAAATAAGAAACCTGTGAAAATTGTAAAATGTTTTCTAACGATAATGGAGACGTTTAAGATAGTCGAATATCTTGGAATCAGATCGACTTTTCTCTTAAGTTACCTACTAGAGGGCACCTGAATTTTATAGATTTTGGAGGGTTCAATAATCGATCATTCATTTTAATAATCCTATTTAGTGGTTATCGTGTGCCAGACTCTCTACTAAGTGTTTTTATACATATGACCTCATTTAATTCTCACCAAAATATTAAGAGATGCTTATCACCGTCCCCATTTTACAGATGAGGAAACAGAAGCTTGAAGATGTTTGATCGCTCAAAAGCAAACCGTGATTGAAGGCCAAATTGATCTGATCCAAATGTCTCTAACTCAGCCACTGTGTTCTTTGTGAGTGTCACACTGTACTTACTAAGCTGAACATGTTATGTGCAGCGAAGTCCTCTAAATAAGTAGATTAGTAGTAGAGAAAGTCTTCTATACTCGATTCGCCGTATTGAAAACGAACAAATGAAGCCAAGACACATTCCTTTTTGTCTTCTCCTCCTGAATACAAGGTGTTCCTTAATTAATTAGGTTTAATTCCTTCTCTACTTTGGCTCCGTCATCGTTTCCTTTGAGTGTTACAAGCGGGAATAGCGTATTAGTAAGATATGAGCCCCGCCTCAAAGAAGAGCATGCTTCAGCAGTGGGTCACACTTCACCTCTTATCCCCTCACATTTCTACACCTTCACTTGCAGCTGACTTTTCTCATTACCGCTAGAAGGCCCTGTGGCAGGCTCCGGCCAGACTCGCCTGTGGAAATCTCCTAAGTGGGAATACATGGGAAACGCCTAGGCCCTGTGTTGTGCATGCAGATAAAGGGAAATTGCCATAGTGCCGCCACAGCAAGAATTTGAGGCTCAGGGAGCTGGGTATGAAGCCTGCATATGACTTCCTGAGGAACAGAATTATGCTTTACACAAGCTGTTTCCAAATGCTAATGGGGCTGCGACTACAAAAGACAGCAATTTCATGGGACTGTGTTCTTTCACCCCGTCAGACATCTCACTCTGTGCGGACTAGCAAGGCCACCCGATCAAGGCTTGCCTTTGTGAAGCACAGAAGAGGCGACATGGAGCCCTGTACACCTGCTCGTGTCCTAATTTTATTTACATCCTTTGCGGTGCTTGCTTGCTGTTGGCAAGTAAACCGAAGTAAAAGGAAACTTCGATCAAGTCCAGCTTGCCATCGCAACCATCCATGAAGCCAGATGACACTCTGCAGTTTGGTCTGGCGCAGACCCTACTATTAATACGTAGGAAGGAGCATCCATGCACTCATTCACTGATTTTAAGCACTACGAGAGGCCTCTTGGAAATCTGCTTCACATAAGCAATGCGTGTTTAATCCCCGGTCCCTCCCAGCATTTCACCTATCGCACATAAAATGTTTCCCGAGTACCATTTGGAAAAAGTTATTTAAATGCCCTTAACTAAGAATTAACTTGCTTAAGAGACTTTCTTCAAGGAAACTGTTATCATCACCACCTCTGAAATATTCTCTTACTTTCTAGAATTACCATTTGTATTTATCACTGCAACCTCATGCATTCATAGTTTCCTCAACACATACTCTCGATTTTTTTCTTCTTTTTATGCAGGCTGACTTTCTTCCCCTTGAGATGAGCTAATTTTTTAGTTTTCCTAAGGCATACAAATAGTAAATCTCAGCGGATGGGAATGAGGAGGAACCTGTTTGAATTCACCAGTTGTTCAATCTGCTCTAACAGTCTATCAGTAGATTCCACTAATTTACTTGTTTTGATGGACATTTCGCTTGATCCACTAGCAGACACACCTATATCAATATATCAGTATATTTCCTAATTGAGCTGCCTTCTCATGACTTCATTGGCCATCTTCCAGTTAATGAAGTCTCAAGTGCAATCCATACGTAATTTGAGGCTACATGTGAAAAGACATCGTTACAAAAGAATTTGTCAGATAACTTTTTGGTATTCTGGGTGATGTTCATCTGGAATGGTGCATTTTGTTTGGGGAACCATAAAGACCTAGTTAAATTGGAGGGAGGCCAGGGAGATAAGCAGTAATGTAATTGAGGGAATGAATCAGATTTTGAAGGAAAAATAAAATGAGTTAAATATGCATAGCTTAGCATAATCAAAGTTTATAAGACTGACTTAGTAATAGGTCTTAATGTCGGCACCTCTCCAAAAAAAAAAAAAAAAAAAGCTCTATTTAACATCTCACTAAAATAACATGTTGAAAAACAGGAAAACGAAAATTTGTAATAATGAGGGAATTAATCAGGGAACATTTCAGGCAGAAAGCTTCAGATACAGGCTGTGCCCACGCAATGCCAAAACAGCTGGTAGGAATGTGAGGAATTCAATCCAATAAGATATTTAGCATCATAAAACACTCTCCCCCACCACACTCACTATAATTATTTCTTTTCTATAAAATAAACTTAAATGAATTCCAACTTTAAATTTTTGAATTTATTCAAATTAATTAAAGTTGCAAATAAACAAAATTATAAACTTGTATTGAATAAAACTATGGGTAAGCGTGAGGGAGATATAAAGATGATTCAGACCTAGGTCTTGATAGAAGGCAAGTAGATGCATTGCTTGAATGCAAGGGGGAAATAAAATTTACTCTTGCATTTGTATGTAACTGTCACTTCCCAGCTTATACCCCTTAGGAGACTCCCTCACTGACCCAGAGGATATCAGGCAGAAAGGCTGATGGCTGCCCGTAGTGTTCTACCATTAACCATCGAGATCACAATTCTCAATTTCTTTGGCCCCAACACATTTGAATAACATGTGCATGTGTAAAACACTCCTGTGAGAATACCAAGATTTTCCCCCCAACCCCCCATCTTTTTATTTTGGGGAGAAATAACCCAACTTTCATCACCCCCATGGTATGCATAGAATCATTTGACAGGCACGTGGGTATGGAAATCAGATATTCAGATGGTTTATAGAATCAGAATTGTCCCCAATTCCCAGCACGAGCCGTAACCCCAGCCCTGTCTCTTCCATCCAGGAAAGCACATCCGAGCAGAGCTCAGTGAGAACGGCACTCTTAGAGGTACCTCAGTCATTCGCCAGTTTTAAAACAAATCATCTGTGAACGTCAGTCCTCTGTTGTAGTAACAAGTGATCGCAGACGTTGGTGTGTTTGGATCCTGTATCTGAGAACCGCTGAACGGGAGCAGTGGGCCAACACATGGGTGACGTTTGAGAATCATATTGTTCTTGTTAATACTGTTGTGACAGTGCCACCTCTTTTCATTGTCCCAGATCGGGGCTGTGTACCTGTTCGGTGCCCAAGTACACGTGCTGGAGCTCCTCTCCACTTCTCCACTGGGTGTCCATGGGTCCCCTTTGATTTTATTTATTTTTTATTTTATTTTTTTAAATATATCTTTATTGATTTCAGAGAGAGGAAAGGAGAGGGAGAGAGAGAGAAACATCCATGATGAGAGTCACTGATCGGCTGCCTCCTGCAGGCCCCCTGCTGGGGATCGAGCCCGCAACCCGGGCATGTGCCCTGACCGGGAATTGAACCCTGATCTCCTGGATCCTAGGGCGACGCTCATCCGCTGAGCCACACCGGCTGGGCTCCCCTTTGATTTTAAAGTTGTGCTGGGACTGGAAGGAACTACTGGGTACAGAGGAACTTTCTCGCCAAAAGCCAGACAATGATGGTGAGATGGCGGTGTTAATAATCAGTACCTTTTTCTTCAGTCTTTATTTGACAATAAAAGGTTGGGGTGGAGCAGCTAAAGCCTTCCCTGGCCTTCCCTAAATCTCCAGGCTTTGCTTTTATCCTCTAGGATCTTTCTTGTCGTTTGCTTTTTGTTTTTTATTCCTCTTTCTATAGCTTGCCCTCATTGTTTAACATCTGGTAGTTTGAAAACGATTTTTCTTAGAACTTTAGGCACAGTCATAATATTCCCTTGATTTGTGCTCCAGACATGGAGCTACGATTTCATAAATAGCATTAGAATGACTTTCGTCCATTGCTTTTGAACAAATATAGGGCAAGCATTTATAATAGTCTAATAAAAATGAAGCTCTGAAAATGAAAACTTTGTAAAATTCCAGAATATTTATTATTAGCTAATATAGTAAATGACTCACTATCAATTAATTTATAACCATCTATTACCTACTTGCAAATAAATAATGAACTTGGGGATTGAAAATAATTGCAATACCTACACACTACTTTAGTTTGAGTATAAACTGAATATGAACTTTTAAGGATCATTACATTTTTATATTTCCTTTTTGACATACTTCACTGCCTAATAATAGAAGCCACAGCATCATTGTCAGCATAAGATAAAACAGGGCAATTATCTATTGCATGTTTCATGATACATAATGGGTGATAGAGTTTCCTTCGAAACCATAGTGAAAAAGGCCTTGGCCAACCACTAATTTTAATTGTTAATTAATACCATACATTAATATTTAGAATTTGACATTTAGAATTCCAAATGGAGCCGTAAAGTAGAGCTCTTTGCCATTCTACTTACAAAAATGAATAGGTGATACATTCTTCTTCTTTTTAACATTGCCAAACCACTCTGAAAACATAAACAAAGATGTGTCCATTCTGTATTTTCACAACCAAGACAACTAGGTAGTTTGAACATTTGCTTCAATAAATTAAGCACAATAGTATTTAGCCACAGTCCCCTCTTTTTTTTTCTTGGCTGTGAAATCCTAGCTTGCTCGTCTTAATCTATGTCAGAGGGTTGACTGAGTTAACAAACCAGCCATTTCTGGGCACTGATACTGACCCCGATGCCTACGATCGGCTGATTGCACTGTGAAAAGCCAGCGCAGGGTACAGCACCGGTGGATTCCCCTGCAGCAGAGACAGGGAGAAGTGGGCTGGGGGAGGGCTGTCCTGTGAATCCTTGATTCCTTCTTAGGCTTGTACGACCCGCCGGAGAACGAGACAAAAAGGATTAATGAGACCTAGAAAAAAGAAAGTTTAGACTTTCTGGAGGTGTAGCCTAGCACAGCCTTTGAAGATAAGTATCAGCTTATGGAGAGACTGAAGTGCAAATACGAGTTTCAGCGCAAACATGTCAAAAGAGTATAGGCCTTCGGTGTTGACCTTTATTTCGAGTGGCTGTAACAAAGCTCAGCCTAACCGACAACAATTAATAGAGTATATTCTCTTGCTCGCTGGCTTAGCGAGAGAGCCGTTCAGAGTCCTCAAAGGGATGTACTTTGCAACCTCAGAGACGGCGCATGGGATTGCAGGGCTCGGGAGCCAGGTAGGGTGCAGTTCTCCGGAACCAGATCGAAACCATGGAAAATGGAAAACATTGTCATCTCTTGTGAGCCTGCCCGAGAGCTTCTGTGGTTCTTCTGCAGTCATCTGTTTTCATTGCAAATTCTTCTCCCTTTCCCCCTCCTCTGCCTCTTCTGTCGTCTGTGTCTTGCTCGCACACGTGTCCATACATACACACAAGCGTCTCTTCGACATGAGCCACTTAATAGACTTTCTTTCTTTCTCAATACACTGGTTGACTTAACTAGTGAATCTGCTTTTATTAAGGATATATTAATATTGGTATATTAACATTCAGGCAGTATTACTTTAGCCAGGAAAATGAAAAGGCATACTTGTTTACCCATTTCTTCTGAAAACCAATTTTCTTAGATTCATATTATTCGAGCCTCGGGTTAGAATTAGAAGGTTGAGAACAGATATGTCCATAGCGAGATACACTTAAGACTAAGCTGATGACCACTGAGCACTAAGTATCAAGTTAGCAGAGATTAGCCATAGCGGCTCTGCCACGCCTGCAGTGCCTTGGACTTGGAGGTACAATTTGGAGGAATATCTGTGCCTCCCCGGCCTCCACTCCCCAGGAGAGATTTTCGTACCAAGTTATTTCAGGACCTCAAAGCTGAAACGGGCTCCTATCCAAGTATATTGTGTGAATTGGACCTTTCCACCTGAAAACTTTATTCACTTTCAGAAAGCTTCATAACCAGGCCTGGGTACCCACATTTGCAGAACCGCCGCACCCCCTTCCCCTTTGCGTCTCTCTCGGCGCCGAAGCCTGTGGCTGCCAGTTCCCCTTGGCAGGGGTGTTCTGGAGCTCCCGACGCCGAACCCTGATGTATTTTTCATCAGTGTTTAATGCTGGCAAATCCCATTTCACGGAGCCCAAGGATTAAATTACTTCATTTGGGAGGGAACGAGTGCATTCTCCATCTTTTTCCTGAGGTGAAAAAAGTCTGAAGCTGAGATGATTTGCATTTCATAAGGGCTTAAGGTCCGGATGTTTTCCACTCGGTGCAACAATCCAATATTGTGAGAGCTTTTAAAGACAATATTAACAAGTAGGGAAAGCTCTGCATATTTCAAATGAGGGAACAAAAATACTCAATAAAATAGATACAAATCAAAACACACACATATATATAATCAAAATGACTCTACAAAGCAGTTTTACCTGCGGCAGAAATGGCGTAATATCTTATAATAATGCCATTGTACCTTTTGCTGAAGTTGAATTCTTATGTTTATTTTTTCATCATAATAAGTGAGTGGCAAAGATTTTGAGGAAATCCAGCAAGCGGTAAATCCAGATGATAAAGAGCGATTTTTTTGTTCTGAACAATTGTAATGAACAGAAGCTTTCTCTCTTCTGAACGGTTGTACTGAGAGAAGAAACATGACTGATTAGAATAATAGAAGGCATATATATCGTTAGGATGTGTTCTGAACCCGAGACCTAAAATTGATTGCTTCTTCTAACTCTGGACTCCCCCCCTTTGCTTCTCTTCTCTGTGTCATTAAGTGCACGGATTTAAATGGCAAATCTGTAGAGTGTCACTGCTGCTCTTTCATGCCTCGGAGGGGCGTGATCTTAAGCACCCTCTCCAGGGCTTCATTGTTCTTCCCCACGGAGCTGGGATAGATTTCACGGAAACCTCCAAGGGAGAGGCCTACTGCTCTGTGAACTATCAAATAGATATCCAATGGCTACGCCAGAATGAAAAAGCCGAAGGAACCGTGAGGGTGGCACTCTAGGCCCCACGCAGCAGTGAAACAAACACTCTTCTGCCAATAAAAGCTTTTAGGAACCTTACTCTGTACCTCCACGGTGTTCAATGTTATGCGGCACACAGAAAAGTAGATGATCTTGCTCTAAGAAACGTGGAGTCTATTTTGGAACCTAAGACAAAAACGGGATATTAGTGGGGTGCTGTAATATTGCAAGCTGTGGAGCCAAATTTATAAGAACGGTACACGTTAAATTCAGAGAAGAGAGTCATTTATTTTCTAGAATAGCGTATTGGAAAGAGTACTGGGCTGGGAATCATCAGACATAGGCAGGCAAATTCATACACGTGGAATGACCGAACAAGTCACTTCACTTCTCTGAGCCTTGGGTTCCTCATATATAAGATAGAGGAGGGAGGAGGGAGGGCTGAACCAGGTGACCCTTATGGTCATTTCCAGTCATGCTTCTACTACATTCGGTGAAGAAATAGCCACTGACATACTATGTTCAATAACGTTTTGCATTAATTAATCTCAGTTGTTAGGGGGGAAATATCGTATCCATTTTACAAATGAGGGGTTAAAGTTTCACTATGGCAGAGGCAGAACTCAAAAGCAAGTTTGCCATACCCCGAAATTGTGTGCTCTTTCTACTCTGCTGTGTTGCACAGCATTGCACCACACTGCCTTTGGCCCTAAATTTAAGGAGCTATGACCTAAGAGGTAAGCACACTTATAAACAAATCACGGCAAAGCAAGGTGGTGTGTCATAAGTGAAAAATCCAGAAAATGTGGAGGATTCTGGGTCTCGAATCTTGAGGTGAAAAGAGAAATCATTACGGAGATCTGCAATATATAGTAAATAGAGCACTGGTCAGAGAGTCAAGACGTGTGAGTTCTAATCTAGACCATACCACTCACTTACCAAGTGTCCTTGGACAAGCAGTTCTCTGGGTGTCAGTTTTCTCATCTGCAAAATGAGAGGATGTCCAAGGCCCTTTGGGTTTCAGCATTCTATGCTGCTTTGATTCCCAAGGATGGAAAGCATGTTCCTGATTATGATTATGAGGACAAGCCCAGGGGTTTAAAAAAATTAATGAGATGTTAAGTCCTTGCGATGATTTTTTAGTGGATATGGGATTTGGGCTGGGCCTGGAATAATGGAGGTGATTTGGAGAATTCATGAAGCATTTTAGTTCCTTTTAAATATACAAGGGTAGCTAACTATCTAAGGCAATTCTTTCTATAAAGTGGATCGTCTCCACTCCCTTCTCTATCTATCTTTTGTACAACTCCATTTTTCAGCTAGCAAGTTCATTTAAAGGGAGAGCCACCTATACTAGAAAACACAGTGAAGAATTTGTCATGCTCTTGGGGCACTAGTATCATTTTTAAATATGAAAACCATGCCAATGTGTTCAAAATTCAAGTTTAAAGTGGAAGGACTGAAAGAAGTGATTTTTCCCCCCTCTGTGATCAGCCACTGCAAAGTGTGTCTCCCACAAACCAGCTGAGCCCTTTGCTAGGCATCAAAAGCCTCTGGCATTTCTCTGCGTTTCAACTCTCAGTCATCTGGGAGGTAGGGCAAAGCCATTGCAGTCGGCAAAGTTTATCCAGAACGTGCTGGCGTGACAAGAAATCATTTGACATCTATTAGGTTTCTCCTGTGGAAGAGAGGTGGCTATCAGCTACAGTAGCGATTTCTTTTCAAAGGGGTTTAATTGGGGTATTTCTCATGGGCCAAATTCTAACTCACTGTCTTTACGGGTGCCTGCCAGGAAAACAGTGGGAAAATACCAAATAACAGCAACAACAGAAGTCTGAGGATCGCCGTCCCAGGCTGCGTCCTCTGCAAATAGGCAGAAAAACGACTGTGTCCCTGCGGCCTGTGCTGCTGTTAATAAGGCAGAGCTCCTAGAGAGGTGTGGCAGGGGGCTCGGGGTGCAGACTGTGCTTTGCGTCACCACGGAGATATATATAATAACCTGAGCACACCTTTTGGCCTGTTTTTACAAGTAGCACTCTGATGAGGGGGGGCTGGCCGAGAGATTCGTGTCCTGCAGTTGAGTTACCCACTTGTGAGCCCCTTTTCTGAAGTACGGATTTGCTCCCCTGCAGGCAGCCTCGCACCCCCTTTTGAGGTGAGCCAGAAGGTGGCCTTAGAGTTTTATTGGAAGTGTTGAATGATTTCCCCTGCAATAAATCCGTGCCTTTCGCGGGTCTTTTCCTAAGTGAGACTTGCGTGGCTGATGGAAATCGGCTCACTTCTGTTCTGTAACTTCGCGTCTTGTTGATGATTTATTTGTTCAGGAGCAGAAACGATGACAAATTGTGCGAGGCGGCCTCATTTCCTTGGGAGCTGCAACGGCCCTGAAGAATTTACATGTAAATGCAACTGGGAACGTTTTACATTTCATGAGCATGTGCGCACGTGTTTTTGAAAGCCAAGTGACATTTTTTACGGATAGACTGAACTTAACTCTCCCCGCCCCTCCCGGGTTATGTGCTTCTGAGATCTGAAGTCCGACAGGCTGTGTTTTCCTGACTGCCAAGCGGGAGAGTAAGTCTCTATTTTGTGTGTTTTTTTTTCTCTCTCCCCTTTTAGACATGCAGAGCAGCCCGCACAACCAGTTCACCTTCAGACCCCTCCCGCCGCCACCTCCACCCCCGCATGCCTGCACCTGCGCCAGGAAGCCACCCCCCGCAGCTGACTCTCTCCAGAGGCGATCCATGACCACCCGCAGCCAGCCCAGCCCCGCCGCGCCGGCCCCTCCAACCAGCACACAGGATTCGGTTCATCTGCACAACAGCTGGGTCTTGAACAGCAACATACCATTGGAGACCAGGTACTTGAACGGTTATTGATCCAACTAAACTTCAGGATTAGCAGAGGATGATTCCGCTGAGCGCGGAAACTCATCTCGCCACAGGCGGCTGCAGAGACACCCGCTGGGCCACAGCTGCAGAGCCCCGCACGGGCCCAGATGCGCGCACGGGCCCAGATGCGCGCACGGCCCAGATGCGCGCACGGGCCCAGATGCGCGCACGGGCCCAGATGCGCGCACGGGCCCAGATGCGCGCACGGCCCAGATGCGCGCACGGGCCCAGATGCGCGCACGGGCGCGCGTGGTCCAGATCCAGGCGCGGCAGCAAACGCGAACCAAAGCAGATCCACGTGAAAAGATGAAACCACACATGCCTAAGTACCCCGCAGGCAGGCACCCCCAAAAAACGCTGCTAAAAGGCAATCGCCCCTTGTTCTGAGAAACGGCAGTGTTACGGGAAAATCCAGCGATAGTGAGCATTTTATTTATTATAGGATTCTTTGAAAGAGTCAGTTGCCTTTAAACATTTTAGGACAGGGTTGTCTTCGTGAATTGGAAGTCCCTGTGCAATTTTAAAAACTTGATTCTGCCTTTAGGGGGAATGAAGGTTTGGCCTTTTGAGCAAAGAAGTTTGCCTCTGTTTTTTCTGTCCCTTTATGTATTTAGGTTTCCAGATTCACTTCTCAAATCTTTGTCATGTGATTAAAATTCTACTCCTCCACAGCTCTAGGTCCCATGATCATAATATATTTTTAGCACTAGATGCCATTAACTGAGAAACTGTTCATCATTTGCAGTCGCTATCTTAAATCGAAAATTACAACTTTCTACTCACAGAGAAAAACACTACCTAATAAAACACATTATTCTGTTATCCTATAAATTCAAGGACTTCCCCTAGTCTTCTATGTGCCCTATTTAGATCTACCACCAAAGCTTGTTCTAAACACGTTTGTATGTAAACAGTGGGTATGTCACCTCATAAGCAATTTCTGGTGTCAATCCTGATCCTTTGCTATCGCACTGTCTGGGAATTGGAATGGAAATGAGAGGACTAATAAACCCACATTATGAGGCTGGTTATTTTTTCCCTAAGCAGCATATTAAGTTAAATGCCAGGCATGGCATCACAGAATATGTCACCATCAACAAACCCAGAGCACTTTGGCCCAGATCCAGGAAACTCTATGCCATCCATCACTTACTAGATTACATAGTTTCATAACGTGATGTTTCTGCTATCTCCCAAGAGAAAATATAGCAGTCAGCACATAGGGTGAAGATAACCCAATTAGAACCGTGCTAGTGATAGGGCTTGTGGAGAGTTCTTTTTTATTTTTTAATTGAAGGCAGGGAGGCGAGTGAAGTGAGCAAAGCGGCGATTCACGTACAGTACAGTGGGACCTCGGTTTCCGAATGTGATCGGTTCTGGAAGCCCGTTGGAGCTCGGGGACGTTGGAAAACCGAGGGATCCGCAGCCGGCAGCCAGGCCTCGGGATCTTGCCCTCAGCGGAGGCCGCGGGGCACGTTCCACTTCCGAGGCGGGTTCGGGAACCGGAGCATTGCCGTCGGGGTTTACGGCGCTCGGACCCCAAATGCTCGTCCACGGAGACGTTCGGAAACCGAGGCGCCGCTGTAGATCTTCAAGGAGTTTTCCCTAACAGTGGTGATTAGGCATTCTTCTTTTAATTCCTTTGCAAGGCTTAGTGACAGAGCTAAGGAAGCACTGGGAATCTGGCTAACTAGTAACCCTCACAAGCAAACACACTCCTTTCCTCCAAGAAGCCAAATATCAGGGAATCTGGGGGTGGGGTGGGGGATGGGCTCAGGCAAATGGAGAGAGAAAACTATCCTTATTTGAAATGTACATCTAGGCATGTTTGTACAACCTACACCCACGGACCTTCTGTATCTATGCAAGGAATGTATTAATTGCTCTCAGTTTCGTTTAAGACGCAGAGAAGAACATAAGTTTTCATGTGAGACTGAGCAGAGAGTACCTTTTTAGTATATTTGAAAATATCTTCGGCATCACGAAGATGAATTTAAAAAAAAAACAATCTAGAAAACCTATCAGCCTGATCAGCTAGCGTTTTCCAAATGTGTCCTTTAAGATGTTCTCACGTGCACTCGATCAAAGGTAACTGTGGGTGCCCCTGACGCCTACTCTTGAGCTGTGTAACATAACCTCTCTGAGCCCCAGCTTCCTCCTCTGGAAAAGTGAATATAAAAGTGCCTGTCTCAACAGGTTGTTAGGAAGATCAAGCTAGTGTAGCAGAAAGTGCTTCATATGTTGTAAAACACTAGACAAATCAAAGGAAATATCACTACCCCTACTAAGTGGCCACCAGCCTCTGCTTAAGTATCCCCATAGTGGGGAACTGATTCATTCCTAAGGCATTCCATGCCATCTCAACAGCTGCTGGAATGTTCTTATTGAACCAGAATCTCCCACCTCTTAACCTTCCCCATTTCTCCCAGATCTAGTTCTAGGGTCTCACAGAATAGATAAAATCCCTCTCACACCTGAAAGCCCTTCAGTATTCCTGATTCTTCCTTTCTTTGAGCTAAATGTTTCTCCCCAGTTCCTTCAGCTGTTCCTCACATTAACTGGTTTCAGATCCTTCATCCTGGCCTCTCCGCACGCTGGTCTCACGCTCCAGTGTGTCCAAATTGCTGCTGAAGTGTCATGGCCAAGGCTGAATGTCGGTGTGGGTTCTTAGTAGGCTCTTTGGTTGCAAGGAGCAGGGGTCATTCAGGATGCCTGGAGAAATTTGCAAACAGCTTTTTGGGAACCCGGGAAATTGTGGTCAATTCCCACTGGAAGGTAAGGCCTATGGGTCTCTGGCACTAAGACGACTCGGCAATCCTTTGCATTTTTGCCCCTCTTGGTCTCTTTCTTTGTCCAGTAGTCTATCCTGAGCTTAATATTCCTTTTGTCTGCCGCATAGTTTCTACTTTGTCCTAACAGTGTCCGGTTTCCATTGCAGCCGCACCCCCGGCACCCCTCCCTCCAGCCCTTCCGCTGCACGTTCCTCTGCTAACTGCCCGATTCTCTGGCTAGGCCTGGGTTTTGTAGGGAAGGGAAGATGATTTTCCTTTTATAGGTTCTCAGCTGAGACCACCCTATCATAAAGGCTGAACAGGGCTGATCCAGCAAAACTGAGTAATCGCTGAAATGGCCCGAGCCGCCACCTTAAATACCATCTTTACATAATGACAAAAGAGAGATGTTGGGGGTGGGGAGCAAGTTGTGGGAGGTTTTCAGGAAAAGCACAGGGAACAAGAGTAAGCTTGTTATTCCTTCTCCATTGTTAAGGGCACCCCCTGCACCGAAACGGTGTGGGTTCGGTCACCAGTCAGGGCACATACCTGTGTTTCTGGTTCAGTCCAGTCAGGGCTCCAGCGGGAGGCAACTGATCCATGTTTCTCTCTCACATCAATGTTTCTCTCTCTCTCTCTCTCCCTCCCTTCCTCTCTCTCTCTCTCCCTTCCTCTCTCTCTAAAAATGTCAGTTTAAAAGAAGAGTCTCTAGAGATTGAGTCACCCTCTTCTTCCTGGTACAGAGAGGGAGACACCCTTACAAATGGAGATTTCCTTTATAAAAGTAAACGCCTCTGACTCAGTTTCCAGAGCTTCTCCCGTGTCTGCAGTTTCTTAAAAACAATCAGCCCCAAATAATAAATATGCCAGAGGCATATTTTGGGGTGGCTAATTCTGTTCCCCTTCATTTCAGAAACCTCGGAGAGGGAGCTGGATGAGCCCAGTTCATCTCTTTTAGGCCACGTTTAAGTTTCTTGGCAAGCCCTGTCCGTTATTCCCTCCGTCAGCTGAGGCTAAGGGGACACAAAGGTCCTGGGATTAATAAAAGCACCAGCATGGTCATCTCTGGCCACCCCTTGAGCACATCTGAAGTGCCTTAGATGGAATGACTTAGATGAAGTGACTTAGGAATGGCCAGCAATCAGTTGTGTCCCTTGTCCTAACTGAATATTTCTGTTAACGCTGTCCACTTCGGTGTCAGCTTTTTTTGGTGGCCACGCACACCATTTGATACACATCGAGAATACACTTTAGATACACTTTTAACTGAACTCTTAAAACTTTTGAACAAGTTCTGAGGCTAAGCCACATTTTATTTAATCCATAATTATATAGTTGAAGCTATTTTAAACTGTGCGTTTGGGATGAGGGGGGAGTGCAGGTGGGAATGTGTTTAGAGGCTTGATTTTACCTCATTTGCTTTCGCCTCGTTAGCCTGTGGAGACGTAACTGAATTCTAATTCTGCCACACAAAGTATTTGCATAGTACCGCTATCATAATTGTGTCTTCAGTAGGTGTGTTAGGTGTGCTTTCTTCATTTTATATGAGTCATTAACAAAAATGATACATAGGACAAGATCAAGGTCAGAGCTCTGGAGCCTTCCTGCGGGTTGACATTTTCCCATCGGGCAGCATTCTTTCACTCACATACAACCCACATTTTTCCAGCTCGTTCACAGGCATATCATGAGAGACCTTGTCAAATGCCTTGCTGATATCCAGGTACGGCGTACATACGTTTTTACGGATCTGCCAATCCAACCATGTCAAAAATAGAAATGAAATGAGATTTGTCTTACATGACTTGTTCTTAGAGAATTTATGCTGCCTTCTCATGGTTACTGCTTTTTTTTTTTTTTTTTTTTTCCCCTAAGTGCTTATAAATCATCCTTTTAATAGCCTAGTCTCGAATTTTACACTCAATCAACGTGATGTTTCTTGGTCTAGTCTAAGGAGCCCATGGGCTTCCTGTCCCTTTTGAAAACCAAAGTCAATATTTGCTGTCTCCTTTCTCCTGACGCATTTCGCTGTACCGCAGTCTTGAAACTTTAGCTACTATGACTAGGTAATCCAATCAACAAGACCTATCACCACTCTGAGGTATACTTTTAATTCATTTAGAACAGTTGAGTGCCTTCTTATGAGCACTTTGCCTATCTTAGGCCTCAATTTACGGTTATTGATCATTACTTTGACCCTTTTAAGTCAATGATCATTCTTTTTCACAAAGCAAGCTGGTCACTGAGAAAGCCTCCCTGATCTCCGGCATCCAATGGCATTGCGTGAGTTGCACATCTGTCCTATCCTTGCTCTTTTTGCTCTAAACATGCCTTAATAAAAACAGACCAAAACCTCTTCAGTCATTTGTAGCAGTTTTTTTCAAGCTTCAGGCTCACCTGGGGTAGTAGCCTTCACAGTTTACATTCAGTATTATTTTTTATTGGTTTCAGGTGTACATGGTAGTGGTTAGACAATCATACTTTACAAAGTGGTCCCCCTGATATTTCTAGCACTCACCTTGCCCCATACATAGTTATTACAATATTATTGACTGTAGTCTCTATGCTGAATTTTATATCCCCATGACTATCCTGTAACCACCAATTTGTACCTCTCAATCCCTTCACCTTTTTCACCCGGTCCCCCAGCCCCCCTCCCCTCGGGCAACCCAGTCTGTTCTCTGTGTCTCTGAGTCTGTTTTCTGTTTTCTTTGCCCATGTATACTGCTCTTTAGATTCCACATATAAGTGAAATCATATGGTATTTGTCTTTGATGGACTGACTTATTTTACTTAGCATAATACCCTCTAGGTTCATCCATGCTGTCGCAAATGATAAGATTCAATTCTTTTTTATGGCCAAGTAATATCCCACTGTGTAAATGTTTGTACATGGTCTTTAGAAACCTAGATTGAATGGTGAGCACCCAGTACAGGTTTCAATAGGCAACGAACCTTCCCAACTTTTAATTCATCTCTTTTTTTAGAGTGTCTCAGGACATGGGATTATACCTACTTCGTGTTAGAGAACTTTCCTAAAGTCTATGGTTTTTGCTTTATAATGTACTTATGGGCTCTAAGCTAAGATGATTGTTTTATCTAAAGGTTTCTATTGCCTTCGACTTACCAGCGTCTCCTTTTTGAGTCAGTGAGAGAAACACGTCTCCTTATCATTTTCTCTACCTTCTGGGAGATGGAGTCGTCAACAAGGGAGGTTGGAGACTTGTCATATATTTGCCTTAAGTTAAGTGATATGTCCAGCGGATGTCTGTGTAGTTGCAATCACTCATGTTTACTACACTATTCTTAGGACACTTTTGTGGTCTGTGTTAGAAATGAGCATCCATTTCCTCCATCATGCCAAAAGGCTTCTTGTAGGCTTCCTGATCCACCATCTGTTAGCTGTTTGACCTTGGGCATATTACTTGACATCACCATGCCTCAGTTTTCTCATCTTTAATGTAAGGGTGCTGGTAACACTCATAAGGCTGTTGGGAGAAGTAAATGAGTTAATGGTTGCAGTGTATTTAGTTTAGCCAGGCACATAGTAAGCACTTGATAGATGTTAGAATAATAACAGCAATAACAATACACAAGAAACAACTCCACTTTTTATCCCTTTCTAGTTCTATTGTCATCTAATTTTAGATGTCTCTACCCTTGTGTTCATGATTTCCCCCAAGTAAAAACATACATCATTTTGCTTCTTTCTTAGTGTGCTTTTAAATGGAACATTCTCTTTCACCAATGTATTAGTCTGTTTCGGCCCTTATAACCAAAATTCCATTTACTGGGTGGTTTAAACAACAAACACTTATTTCTCACAGTTCTGGAGGCTGAGAAGTCCAAGATCAAGGTGCTGGCAAATTCAGTGTCTGAGAACCCGCTTCCTAATTCGTAGATCTGTCTTCTCCCTGTGTCCTCACGTGGCTGAATAGGAGTCTCCTTTATAAGGACACTAATCCCAATTATGAAAGCTCCACCCTCATGACCTAATCACCCCCCAAAGGCTACACTCCAAATATTTTCTCACTGGGAATTAGGTCTCAATATATGAATGGGGGTGGGGGAGATACAAATATTCAATTTATAACAACCAGCAAATTCCAGTTATTAGAACCATTCCCTCTCCTAGGTTTTGATGGCACGTATCTGTGAGGCTTTGTAAGATTGCCCTGTGATAATCCAGGACAGCTTTTAGATTGTTACCTGCTTTCTGTCATTCATAGAAACAATGCCCTGACTACCTAGTACATTCAGGGTCATGTCCTGCCCTGAGCCCTTTTTTACTCAGAGTCAGCCTTTCCAGCTCCTCCTCCAAGACCTCTCTCTCAGCATTCCCAATGTCTGGATTATCTTTTTTAGGGTGGAGTGAGCGGAATGTCTTTCACAACCTGGAAAGTTGAGCACGTTGCCAAAGATGGAGATGGAGAGCCTGGGTGACGTGTTAAACATATATGCTTAAATAGCCTTGGACTAAGCTACCTATGTGGTTGTGAACTTGGACACATTATTTAACTTCCATGGGCCTCTGTTTCTCCATCTGCTTTGTGAAGAAAATGACACACCCTACCTTGTGGGGTTGTTTTGAGAACTGAATGAGATAATGGATGTAAAATGTCTGCTCAGAGCTGGGCACATAGAAAATGTGCAATAAATATTATTATTTTCAACATAAGAGCCTGGCACTGTCAAGGATTGAGATTTAGAGTCACTAGAGTTCAGAGAGCGCATTAGCTTTAATCTGCTCTAATAACATCCAATATTCACATACACCTCCCAGCCTGTGGATTATTGAGCGCGCCCTGCACAGAGAGGCACTGAGCAAGCATCTACTGGTTTTTCAACATGTACTGCAGCTACTCTGAGGAATCCACATCCTTGTGTTCAGGAAACTTAGGGGCTAGTACTAGTAATAGCAATGATAGCAAAATATATAGTGTCAGCGCATGCCAAACACTGTCCTAAGCACTGATTCGTCTACTGCTTTCATCCTTACAATAACTCCATGTACTAGGGACTATTAGTGTCACCATCGTCACTGAAAGGTGAAGAAACAGGCGATACAGAAGGCTTAAGGAACTTGGGAAAATCCTACAGGTATAAAGTAGTGGACCCAGGTCAGATTCGAAGCCAGGCTGTAGGTCCAGCGTCTTCCCATTCAGCCACTTCATAAGCGCTTTATGAAATGTAAGTTATTCCATGGTAGGAATATTCCATGTTAGGAGGTAGAAGACGTAACCCAGACAAGAATAGTGTTAGCAGAGGAAGTGTTGAGAGATTCGGAGGAGGGAAAGTGGAAATTTCCCTGTGAAAATGGCCTAAATGTCACTTTGATCTAAAATCACGAGGCTGTATGAGGCGAATATTGGGAGAAAGGACATTCTAGGGAGAGCATATTGCACTCAAAGTCATGCAGTCGCCAGTTATTTATTTCAGTAATATTAGGCATTATTCTTCCTGTTCTTCCTCCCCCTTTTCTGCATTTTCCATTTAAACCCTTTTACTAGGCTGGCTATTCTATGAGCAAATACGTTTCTTCTGATGCTAATAAGGATAAGCATTCTGGAACCAAAAGCCCATCATTTTTAAGGTAAGAGCCAGAAATCTCAATTTCGTTCTGAAATTCCTAGTGTTAAATTGCCACAGTCTCCTTATCAAGGGACCCATCCTTGGATATCCTAGAGTCCGCAGATCCTCTTTTTCTGTGATTTTCCAGAAAGTCTCTTTCCCCTCCCTGTGAAATAAATCCCAATCCCAAAGCTGTCCTGTTGCTCCTTCCTCAGAAAACCTCTTGAGAGTGGCTTAGAGTTTGGATTATAGAAACCAGTAGATGCGGGTTTGAGGTTCAGTTCTGCTCCTTATTAGTCGTGCATGCCTGGACAAATTATTGAACGTTTCTGAACCCCAGTTTTCTGATCTGAAAAATGGGTTAATAAGACTCATTTCAGAAAGTAGTTACAAGGATTTTTTTTTTTTTTTTTTTTTTTTTTTTGCACCTCACACATGATTTGCACTTTCATTTCATTTTCCTCCCCTTTTTTGGTTCTTCCTCTGTGTCACATCTTTCTTTCTTTTTTTAAAAAATATATGTTTATTGATTTCAGCGAGAGGAAAGGAGAGGGAGAGAGAGAGCTAGAAACGTCAATGATGAGAGAGTCATTGATCGGCTGCAGCCCGCAACCCGGGCCTGTGCCCTGACCGGGAATCGAACCCCGGATCACCTGGATCCTAGGTCGATGCTTAACCGCTGAGCCATGCCCGGCCGGGCGTGTCACATCTTTCATCTCCATCCCCTTGGCACAGCTGTTTGCTCCATTTTAGCTTCTCAGAGTCTTGACTTACTGCTTTCCTTTCTGTGTCCATCTCTCCATTCTGTGGATTGCTCCGCCTGTAACACCAGCTGGAGTGGAGCAGTGCTCTTTCCTATCAGGATGTCAAAGGCAACCGGTCCCTGCAGAGCCCTGGACAGTTCTCTTAGCTCCTCCACCTCTTCCTACGAATTCACTTTGACGTGCAGTTACACCCATTTTTGGTTTCCCTTCATTATTCTCTTTGCTGGCCCCCAATTCGAACTCCTAACTCAGCTTCCTTGATGTCCTTCGGAATTTTTGGCCAAGTGTTGGCTTTAGCCCCTAACTAACTTGGCTTGACCTGCTATCAATGAAGATGGACATTAACCATGATCTAGTCATGAATCATACTTTAAGATTTTGCTTTGATATTCAATACTAGAGAGAACTGGAGTCGCTATTGACACAATCACTTCAACTCAGAGACAAGTCAGAATTGTGTAGAGGAGTTATGCCTGGATGGAAGAGTGGGGAGCAACTGTCTTCATGGATGTTTAGCATATTCTGACAAATGGCTGTAGCTTGGTATAATGCCAACTGCCCTTGTTGGCTTTAGACCAGTGTGACAATTAAGTGGAGTCAACAAGGTTATTTTTATGAAAGAAGAACCAGGGCCATTGGCAGATGACATGTTGGCAAGAAATGGAAAGAGAAATGAAATTTATATGGCCAACGCTTATTACCAGAATCCTAGAGCTAGTGTCCATCTTGGGAAAATAAGACTCATTTGGAAGTGGTGATGGCTAATTATCTATGGCTAATACTCTTTAAATACTAACCCATAAAAGTAAGCTCCCCAGTGGTGGTTATACTTCCTTATTATATACGACTACTAAAATCTATCTAACATTTATAAGTAGTCCCCCTTAGAACACTTGCAATGGGAAAATAGATTTAGAGACATAATGTTTTCCTTCAATAATGACTGGAGAAAAAGAAGATCAGGATATACATATTCAGCGCTTAGGTTCAACAGTATCTCATGCCTTAATCCTTTAATAGCACTGGGGTTAGCAAAATCGATCTTCAGCCACAGATTTCAAGATTCTTTTTAAGACAGGCAAGGGCTTCGTAGAACTAATCTACCACCTGTAACTGCCGTTTACTACAGATGAACAAGAATGAACCAGGCTTTTCAGCCTCCACCAAGTGATGGATGTGGAATATGTGAAATGTACATGAGGAGAGTTCTGTAGCCTTACAAATATATTTTACATATTGAGAGTAAAAATATATCTGTAATAGTTCATTGTGTTTGGGCAATGAAAGGCAGTATTTTGGAGACGATTGTGACACAGTCCCTAGTCACTTTGGTGGTGGTACGAGTTTTTAAACTGCTTCTGAATGGACTAGCCTCAGTTTCATTTCAAAACACAAACCATAGGCAAGCATAACGTGTTTCATTTTACAAGGATAGGACATTTCACCATAGGTGTGATGGAGTCTGGTTTTAATATGGAGATTTATTTAGCAATCCGAATGTGACTCTAGACAGATGTTTCATAGAATGTTTGAAAATGAGAAGACCGATGAAATATATGAGTATAGAAAACAAAAATTAAATTTTAGGGGAACCTCTATATCAATCTTTTTGCCCTCCCTCATCGTATATTCTTCCCTCTCCTAGGTTGAATATTTAAAACCAGAAATATGTGGTTTTGATCAAGAGAGAAACTAATTCTTAACAACTTCATTGCAATAGCAAGTTAATAAGCACTTGCCTGTTCCATTTCACTAAAAGTATGAAATATTTTTGAAGTAGCAAAAAAAGTATTTCCTGTCAATGAATTCTCCTTATTTTCTACAGAGGGTGTGTGTGTGTGTGTGTGTGTGTGTGTGTGTGTGTGTGTGTGTGTGTGTGTGTGTGTGTGTGAAAGACACTCTATTAAACATCTCCCTTTGGGAAAATCCAGCTGGTTCTTTATTAATTTCACAACACAAAAATGTTTGTAGCTTTATAAGCAAAAGATATGATCAGGTTATGTTTTGAGGTCTTTGAAATATCTCTGCAGGAATTGTGAAGGTGCAGTACTGAGTGTTCTGTTTAAAGAACAGGAAAGCTCAAAAAGAATCGCCCCCTTTGGCGAACAGATAAGCAAATAAACAGTAACATCTGCTTCTCCATTCTGTTCTTTTTTTTTTTTTTTGGTGTGATATCTAAGGGTATAAGAATGTGTGTAATGCTAATATTTTAAACGAAAAATGGTTCATTATAAATGCTGTGATGCATTAGTTTGGCGCAGAGAAGATGAAATAAATTTTGGCCCATCAGTATTGAGTGCCTACTGTGTACCAGCCACTGTTCTAGTTGCTGGGATACGACAGAGAACAAAACAAACAAAATCTCTGCCTTTATGGAGCTTACATTCTAGCAGGGGGGACAGCCTGTACCCTAAAGTGTTAATCATATTGAGGCTAATTAATATTGCCGGTGGTCTGGCTGTGGGAGCGGGGGGAGAGGGGCCAGAGATACCTCTTCAATGTCTTCCTTGACCTGCCTTCACTTTCCCACAGCAGCTTCCCCCTTATATGTGGTCTCGTAGCACCCTGTGCATAGCCTTCAAAGACCTTATTCCAGTTTATATTGGCACTCTGAACATTTTATCTCCTTGTCTTTATTCTCTGTTGCAACTTGAGTAAAGGATTATACATTTTGATTCCTGTGTCTGGCTCATACTGTTCAATGAACTATTTGTAGGATACACAGGCAGAAAGAGAGAGTAACTGAACAGGGAACTGCAGATAGAGTAGATTTCTGAAGCAGACACAACAGATGGTATAAGCAGACCATGAGCACTTTTGGGGAAATACTAAAACATCTATGTGGAACACTCAGTTTGAAATGTCCAGTATCCAATAAGTATTTGAAAATATGGATCTGGGTCCCATGAGAGGAAGAAAAACAGAAAAAGTTTTTCTCCTACAACTTATTGAGTGTTCACTATGTGTCAGACACTGTACCGAGCTATGATCTCATTCATTCCAACTTAGAGGTTTTAAAACTGAGGCTTAGAGAAGTTGAACAATACACAACAAAGTCACCATTTAGTATGTAATGGACCCAGTTCCAACCTACTTCTGTCTGATTCCAGAGCTCACAGTAGACACGGGGCATTCAGAATTTCATAGGTGGACAAAATAATTGGATTTGTATGAGCAATGGAGGAAATATTGAAAGACCTAGACAGAGAGTTTAGTGCAAGAAGACTATTGAGTGAACCTGGGGACACATCTTAGGAGCCCATGAAGGAGAAACAGCCAGCATCAGTGACTGAGGTATAATCATAGAGAACTAGAGAGGAGCAAATTTCAAGGAGATAGTGGTCATGATTTCAGATGTCTCAGGAGGGTCAAACAGGATGTGGACGAGAAGAAGCTGCTGATTCTGTCAATTACAGACTTGAATTCTAAGCAACCAATTTCAGTACAGCCATGAGATTGGAGCTCCACTGCAATGGGTTTGAAGACTTGTTAAGAGGTGAGAAAATGGAAACAGAAGGTTTCAGACACTACTCTTTTGAAATGGAATAGTAGATTGAGAGGAAGCTCAGTCAGGGCAAACTTTCATATAAATTGGCAGGAGGAAAAAAAGGGGGGTAACTACATTTAGTGAGGAGGTACACAGTAGTCACAAGGGGGGACACACCAACTTAGAGATCAAGTTTCCTTAATGGTAAAGAATAAGGCAACTTGCTCTGGCGAGTGTGGCTCAATTGGTTGAGTGTCACCTTGTGCACCAAAAGGTCGCTCTTTCGATTCCCAGTGGGGGTGCATGCCCATGTCCTTGGGCAGGGCGCATGCGGGATGTGATCTATTGATATTTCTCTCTCAAATCTATGTTTCTCTCCTTCTCCCTTCCTCTCTCTCTAAAAATCAATTAAAACTTATTATAAAAAAAGAAAGAAAGAAAAGAAAACAGCATGATCCCACACAGTGGTACAGGCTTCCTGGGTTGCCAAATGTCTCAAGGGCATATAGCTGATGATGACACCACCTTCGAGGAATAATAAATCTCTTAGGTGCCAGAAGTTTGCCTTTGCAAATCTCATACCAGAGGGAGGTAGTTTTAAAGTTGGATCTCCAACATAAGTCATATTCCTAAGAGCAAGCAGGTATCATTGGCCAACCCAAGATTGTAATTTAGACTTCCTGTCTCCATCTGGCATGCACAAAACACTAGGCACTCTCCTGTTACTAATGAAGATATTTAATAGTGACATGTAGGCACAGGGCTTTCATTGACAACATAAATGCTAACTTATGACTATTTCCAATTTAACTCTCAAAATATCAAGTACAACATAAAACCAAAGATATCATTGATTCTTTCCTTTTGTGGCACAATATTGGCCTCCTAGATAAATTGATTTTCTTCTGGAAAAAAACATTCACAATCTCCTATTTCCCCCACTTTTCAACTAAAATAATTGTTTTGTTTTATCTATGACAGGCTAATCTTTCGAATTTTGTGATTTACTATCCTGAATAGTATCATTAACTTAGATAAATTTATGGCAACATGGCTGGTTGATTTTCAGTAGATACACATGTAGCTAAATACTTTTTCTCATGTGTCATATTCAAAAGACTGAGATTTTAGATAATATATTGTATATATATGCATGTGTGTGTGCACATGTAGGCATATGTGCATATGTAAGTGTATGTATAATTTTTGATTGTCCAAAGTCCTTTAACTTATTTTAAACTAAAAAAAAAGCCCAACTGGCATTGCACAGTGGATGAGCGTCTACCTATGAACCAGGAGATTGCGGTTCAATTCCCGGTCAGGGCACATGCCCGGGTTGCGGGCTCGATCACCAGCAGGGGGCGCGCAGGAAGCAGCCGATCAATGACTCTCTCTCATCATTGATGTTTCTATCTCTCTCTCCCTCTCCCTTCCTGTCTCTGAAGTCAATTAAAAAAATACTAAAAAAATAAACCTGAGAGGTAGACTGGGTCTTGCGAAATTTTAATAATGTGTCCACACAGCAGTTAGAACAAGAGTTAGAGGTAAAATGCATATCTTCATTCAACCAATCCAATATTCTTTGCACTATAACAACTTGTCTCTGAAATATAAAGAACCGTATAAAGAACCGCAAGTCATCCCTTTTTGTCTTTCGGTGAATATTTATAGTTCAGTTAAATTTTCCTGCCTAGAGACATAATCTAGGTTTTATTCTATTTATATTAAAATCTTGATGAGCCTAAATGCCCAGAAAACTGGGGGTTCTGGTTAATTGGATTTGGTGGTTAGCTTAAGGTTAAATAGAACTTTTTAAAAATTGCCATTCTTGTTGAAAATCATTTTTAAATATGAATCTACTTTCCATTTTAATCCAAATGATCATAATTTAATCTTTTATAATTGAAAATCCTACCGAATGTCAAGGCTGTCATTTTTAACAAGATTTTTTATTGTACAGCAATCTAGGTATAAAGGATACTGTAGAGTGAACAAAATGTCTAGTGGTCCCAGGATATTCTTTGCAAATTCTGGATGGCCTCTTGTGAGTAGTTGACAAAGCACTGGATTTAGAGTTAGAAATCTTGAGTCCAAGGCCAGTTCTGCCACTAAATAGCTGTATGACCTTGAAAATGTCTCTTTCTTCCCCTCAACCTCATTTTTCTCAGTAGTCAAATGAGGGAATAGAGGTAAATGATATTTGAGGTCCTTTCTGGCTTTACTGTGTCTGATATTCTGTGGCTTGACTTCTTGTCATTTACCCCTCCCCTGAAAGTGTCCTGCTCAGCCTGGCCTGAGCGGCTCGGTTGGTTGGAGCATTGTCCCAAGCACCAGAGGACACACACTGAAGGCAACCAATCGATGTTTCTCTCTCACATGTCTCTTTCTCTCTCTCCCTCTCTCAGCATGTCCTCAAGTGAGGATTTAAAAAAATGTATCCTGCTCAATTGAGCTTTCCACTTAGTTGGATTCTGATTAATTGCAAGATTACTAATTCTAGGTAAGGTCCCCAAACAAGTCAGATGAATTGAAGCTGAGCAGTGGTGATTCTTTCAGAATTCCCAGTGGCCAAGGGGAGATGAGGAAGACACCAGATATCCCTTCCCGTCAAGGGTTAGTGATCATGGCAGGCAAGTATAGTTAAATAGGCAGCCTTAGGCCAGTACAAGACTAAACTATGATATACAATATGTGCTCCATTAAAGTTTGTAAAATAAATGAATTTAAGAACAAAACCCTTCGTAGAAACAGGATATAAGATACAACAACTTAGTTAGAAATCTACCTTGCTTTGGGTCATATTGTGAAGCTACAGTAGTTTCAATATTTTCTTTCATATTGTCTTTCTCTGACTAATTATGAAATAAATGTAACCTCATTTTATGTTTCTTATTCAAAGGTAAAAATGCCATCTAAATTGGGTTTAAGTTCCAACCAGCCATTTTTATACTGCAACCTGTGAATCCATGAAGGGTTGTTTTTTTCCAAGTATTGACAATGATGCAGAAAGAAAATAATTTCAGGTTTAATATTATTTTTGCCAAATATAGATGTAATTTTAAAAGGTCAAAGAAGTGCATGAAATCCTTATATACTCTTGAAGTTGACCTTCCTTTGTTTGTCTCCCTGTGCTGTCCCTGAATAATTAAAGTGAACCAATGAGTTTTTTCTTTGAGCTCTGGAATCCACACAGCAGGGGACCAGAGAAAGAGCATTTCTGTGCAAGGAAGGCCTGGTTTTCACAAATTCTCATGTGCTCAAGTGGGATTATAGTTACTGAGCTTTAGAGCACAGCACAAAGCTGAATTTGACTGTTTCTTAAGTGGCCTAACCTGAGGGGAGTTAATGTTTCATTTGCTGGGATCATTATATATTCTGCATGTTCTAATCAGTACTTCAGGTTTTAGTTTTATGCCTCATGACATGTTCATGAGGGGGACAATTTGAAAAGCAATTTTAAAAATTGAAAGTAGAAAATGTTTTCTATTCTCCATCTCCTATGAAGATTTCCTTGTTTGGTCTGCAAGGGTAAATGTTTGAGACAGTTATGAGTGAGCTGTGTAGGTTCTCTGGCCCTAGGATTCAGGGTATTTGTTTGGATAATAGACCAATCTCAAGTGCAAATAGCCTCAGGGGAGGAACTGCGGTGAGCTTGGGGAGAAAGATAAGACCTTAAGTGCCTTGCTAGACAATCTTTTTCTAGAAGTCTTTAAAGTTGGACCTGGAGAACATTATGCTAAGTGAAATAAGCCAGTCAGAGAAAGACAAGGACCATATGATCTCACTTATATGTGAAATCTAATGAACAAAAGAAACTAACAAACAAAATAGAAACAGAGGCATGGATACAGAGAGCAAACTGACAGCTGTCAGAGGGAAGGCGGCTAGGGGCTGGGTGAGAAGGTTGAAGGGATTAAGCAAAAGAAAAAGAAAGACTCAGAGAAACAGACAACAGTGGGGTGATTACCCAGAGGGAAAGGGGGTGGGGGCGGTAGAAGAGGGTAAGGGGGGGGGATAAATGGTGATGGAAAGAGACTTGAGTTGGGGTGGTAGACACACAGTACAATATACAGATGATGTGTTACAGAATTGTACACCTGAAACCTATATAATTTTATTAAACAATGTCACCCCAATAAATTCAATAAACTGTAAAAAGAATAAAAACGAAAAAATAAAGAGGAGCAGATTCCCTACCCTAGGGATATTGAAGACTTCAAAGCTGCATGTTCCAATAGGAGGAGGAGTTTTAGACCAAGGTTTCTGAACCTCACCACTGGCATTTCAGGCTACACAGTTCATTGCTGTGGGGGTTGTCCTGTGCACACGGGGTGTTGAGCAGCATCCCTGTCTTCTGCCCACTAGGTGCCAGTAGCAACCTCCCTCCCCCCAGTTGTGACAACCAAAAATGTCTCCAGACACTGCCAGATATCCCCTGGGGACCAGCTGCTCCCCAGCTGAGTAACACTCCTTTAGATTAACGGCGAGGCAAATCTGTTGTTTCCTTACCTGCTCACTTCATTCAACCCCTCTTCACACTCATGGTTTCTGTTTTCCCCTCCCATCTCCCCTCTTTCTATTCCTTCCTTCTGGAGCCTTAGTTGGAGGGTTTGGGTAATTCTCCAGTCTATAGTGTACTTTGGGTTGGAAACCACTGCTATAGGTGGAATGTTTGTCTCTCCCCCATATTCATATATTGATCACCTAATGCCCAAGTTGATGGTATGAGGTGGGGCCTTTGGAAGATGATTAGGTCCTGAGGGCAGAGCCCTCATCAATGGGATCAATACCCATCCAGTGGAGACTTCAGATTCTCCCTAGCCCCTTCCACAGCATAAGGACACTGGGAGCTGTTGACAGCCTGCAACCCCGAAGAGCCAATGATGCGGCACCCTGATCCGGGACTTGCAGCCTCCACAACAATGAAAAACATATTTCTGTTGTGTATAAGCCACCCAGTTTGTGGTATTTTGCTATAGCTTCCTGAATGGAGTAAAACAACCACTAAACTAAATCCATTCAGCTCTGAGCTCCCCGTGCCCCGTCGGTTAGTTTCTTTTTAATATAGCTTCAATTCCTCATATAATTTTATCCCCAATTAACTTGTTATATCCTGCATTTCTGTGTAAGAGTCGTAAGCAGGAGGAATATCTTTTTGACACACTGAGTATGTACCTGTTTGTACATATACTTATTTGGCTTGTTTTGGGGAATGCAAAAAGCTGTAAAAATAGCGTATCATTGCTGACTGTTTACAGCGGATCTAGACAGCCTACAGCAAGGGAGGCCAGAGCGACCCCGACACAACTACTGAAGGCTTCTCTACGTTTGCATATGTGTCTGTCTACCCCCCAGCTACCTGCCTATAAACTCTCCTTTCTTATTCTGTTCTTCTCCCTTGCACACTCTTCATTCGCCCTCGGTTCATTCTTTATTGTCTTTCTCCTGCCTTTACTTTAGATCTACACTACTCTTGGGCATTTCTCAGCTCTTCTGATATTGTTCTTTGCTAAAATGCTTTCAAGGACACAGAAGCCTGAGAGAAAATGGCACATTTGGGAAACTGCACACGAGATCAGATGACCAGAGCTTAGAGGGCTTTGGGGACAATAGCAGTAGTGAGCTGGAGAGGCCTGGGGAGGCTAGATCGTGAAGGACCTTATAAAAATAGTACACTTTCATTTCAAACACAGGGGGGAAAACACAGGAAGCCACAAAGAAAAATAGCTACAAATTCTATCACCCAAATATAGTTACGATTAAGATTCCTGTATCTGGCCCAGCCGGGTGTGGCTCAGCGGTTGAGCGTCGACCTGGGATCCAGGCGATCGGGGTTCGATTCCCGGTCAGGGCACAGGCCTGGGTTGCGGGTTCATCCCCAGTCTGGGGCGTGCAGGAGGCAGCCGATCAATGACTCTCTCATCAGTGATGTTTCTCTCTCTCTCTCCCTCTCTCCCTCCCTCTCTCTGAAATCAATGAAGGTATATTTAAAAATAAATAAATAAAAATTAAAAATACAATAAAAAGTGACACAGGACAAGCTCCCAGCGGAAGGAAGGGGCAACCAGAGGCCTAATGAGAGATGGAACTCTCTTCATCACTTTCTTTCTGGGGCCACATGAGATCTCATTTCTGCTTTTCTCTGCACATATGCTCCATTCTCAGTCTTCCTTCTAGATAGGATTTCTTTATCGGTTCCCCTATTATGCTTTAACTCCAGCTGTGGCTCAGTGTGACCATGCATCTTGGCTTCCCTAGCTGACTGGGTTTCTGTGTCTAAATTTCCGAGGGGGCGGGTGATTAGAAGACTGAGAATACAGTTGTCCCTGAGGCTGGGTGTCCAATTCTAGCCTGATTAACTGTCACTGCATGCACTGGGGAGTGAGTTGGTAGGGTCATGGACAGGGATGCTTTTTTCAGCATTGGGCTTGGAGACAAAGATCAGCACATCTAATAAGCTTATGTTAAAAATTCGTAATATTTTGTCCTGACTTTATAATATTCCATGGAACGAATGTCTTAAGCTCCTTCTATATTTGAGTCTGCTCTCTCTTGACCAGTGAATGAGGGAAAAGGTTGAGGGTAACCGGTGGGAAGTTTTTAGGGGTGAATACTGGAAGTGTCAAATCCCACTTGGGCTCACACTTCGCATTTCTTTAGCTAGAACTCAGCGACGTGGCCATACCTAGCGGCAGCGGGGTCTGTGTGCTCAGGAAGGAAGGAGAACATACATGTTGGCCAGGAGTGGACACGGTCCGCCTCAGGCCACATCTGACTTTGCGGCTGGTATTTCAGAGGACAGCACTGCCCTTTGCCAGTTTGTCCCTTAGAGAAACATTATGCTGGGTAGGTCAGACTAGTGATTTGAGTGGCATTTCTTATTTTGTGGCATTAAAGCATTCCTGCCTTTAATGTGTGGATGCCTAAGACTTTCAAAGAGATGAAAGCTAACGTCAGGCCAATGCGGATCATCATCTTTCAAAAGTTGCATTAGCATGGTAATCTAGATTTTCAACCTGAAGAGTTTAGTCGGAAGCTCTTAGGTTCTGTCCTTATTGCACTCCTTTGTAATTAATCTGAAGCACTCTTTTCTCTACAGTAAGATGCCCTTGCTAATACAGATTACAAGTCAATAAAAACAAGTGATACAGAAAAGTATACCATATCAACTGCCTCATAAAATAAATGAGGAAAATACATGTCTGTAGAAAATGGGGATGAATAAAAAAGCAATCAAGGTATTTAATACTCCGCCCATTACCCACCCCTCTAGGAAAAAAAAATAGTAAATAAACCAAATAACCAGTGAAACCAGTTCTGGAAAACCAGGAGGTTGCTCTGTTGAGTAAAATCAGGAAGGGACTCTTAGCTTTTGCAAAGGGAAATGTAATTGAGTTTTTTTAGAAAATGAAGAAATGTTTTTAAATCCTAGGAAATTTGGGATCTGGTTTAGTTTTAAATTTTGCCTAGGTTATATGTTTATCCCCATTTAAAAGGGTCCCTGTTGGGAAATGAACTACTGAAAACTATGGGCTGGCACTCCGTAATTCTTTTTTGGAGAAGATGTATAAAATCACAAGAGGATTGAAAATCTCACCTACCCATAGCTTTCCTAATTTTTTCTAGTTTGAAAAGATTACAGGTTCCACACCATATCTTGGGCCCTAAATTACTATTAAATGAAAAGAATGAAAAATGATAAGCTTACTTTATCTAAGTAAATAATTTTGATATATTGGCCAGAGTCTTTTAATGCAAGAACATTTGCATTAGTGGCAAATATTAATTTGATATTTACCCTTCAACCGGTGTAGGGTTTAAATTAAAGTTATATCTACAGAGCAAGGATCTAACTTGGAGGAGACTGAGAGGTGACATGAAAGGACATCATTATGAAGTAGAAAATAATTGTTTCTTTTAATTTATTTGGGGGGCCTACTAAAGCAACTTGGTCAAAACATTATGGAATATGGAATATTTTCTTTCTCTAGCATTTATATATCTATGCCTACACTCCGAGCTCCAATTTATCTTTGACTATCCTGTCACATAAGTGTTTGATTTATATAGGAAAATCTGATATGCTGTTACATGAACAACGTTCTGTCGTCCCCATATTCTAAACAGGGAGACATGACAATCAGCTCCTGTTTATGGTAAGTCTGTACCCCCCCTAACATCACTTCCTTATTTCTTTAATTTTAAGAGCGGAAAGAAATATTTTCTTAAAAACATATTCAGTGAAATGCTAAGCTTATATATATTCATTTTAAAAAGATAAAATGCCAGATGATCATGCACATTAAGATTTTATTACCTTAATGATTAACATTATGAGTGATAACAATGATATTGTGAGTTTATATGTGCACAGTGACTAAGTAAAGGGGTTTTATAGCTCATGCATGGATTTAAAAATATTTATCAAGCACCAGCTATTTGCTAAGCACCATTGTAGTTGCTGGGGATACAGGAGTAAATAAGACAGACATTTCTACTCTCATGTAGCTTATGCTCTAGTAACCAACAAAACAGAAGATGTCCCACTCTGTCCCTTAACATCTGTGTGACCTTGGGAAATTTATTTTACTTTAATAGCTGATCCTCAGCCTCCTCAACTGTGAAATGTGGGTAATATCATCTACCTTATAGGGTTATTGTGAGGATTGGGTGAGGGGAAAAACAAAGTATTTTAGCAGAGTGCTAACAGTGATAGCAGCAATTCTTTCAGTACCCAAATGCTTCACAGGAAGAGATGAAATGTAAATTAATTATTTCTTTGACTCTTTTGTTACTTTTAAATTATTAGAAAGCAAAATGAGAGCATATAGTTGTCCCTTTACATTTGATAAACCAAGAGATAGTTGCTCACAAGTGAAACACTTATTTTAGAGTCCCCGGGTCTCATTCATTCTGCACAGTCAGTCAAGAGCCTCTGAGAAGAACCAGCAAAGCCATTATACAAATCGGTATAGAGTCACTGAGTACCTGTGGAGTATGAGACAACATACTTGGAAATTAAGACCTGGGCCCTGCCCTCAAGGAATATATACCCCAGAGGCAGTTGAAAAGGTAAGGCAGATATTATTTCTGATCAAGAGAGGAGAAGATGCCCTGGCCAGTGTGATTCAGCTGGTTGGCCACCATCCCGTGCACCAAAAGGTTGCTGGTTCAATTCCTGAGCAAGACACATGCCCGGGTTTCGGGTTCGATCCCCAGCAGGGGTGTGTAGAAGGCAGCCAATCGATGTTCCCTCTCACATCAGTGTTTCTCTCTCTCCCCCTCTCCTTTCCTCTCTCTCTAAAAATCAATAAAAAATTTAAAAAATAAAATAAAAACTAAATTAAAAACAGTAGAGGAAATAAAAGCCACAGAATGATTTTAAAATGCACTCTCCTATAACTATCCCATTTGCAAAATCACAAGACTACCAATGTAGACCATAGAGTATTGCCATTTAAGAATAGATTATATAACTAAAGTTTACGCCTAGAAAAATTAAGGCTTAGAAAGGTATCCTGCAAATCTTTTGAAAAACTGTTAAAATTTATGAACATGTGAGCAAGTATAGACTTTTTATTAACACTTAGAATATAAGGATTACCGGGGATGTATGGATGGGGTGGCTTAAAATTTGGAGGAAAGAACCCTGGGACAAATAAAATTAAATCCTATATTTATGCAGCTTTTAGTAGAGAAATACAATTTGTTACCCCAGGAAGTTGTCCAAGCTGATAATGACCTTTAAATTCAAGAAGAGAGTTTCAAGAATGGGCTACTAAGGAAAGACTAGAGATGAGGTTGATATCTTGGCCAGACACCATGCTTTTTCACAAACCACACTGGGTAGTCTTGTCAGAGATGAAAATGGGGTGACCTAGCATGGCATTTTGTTTTATTTTCTTGTGTCTTTGGAGGCATAAGAATAAATACGTATAAACAGACATTTCTCCAGAGAAGATATAAAAACAGCCATCAAGCAAATAAAAAGATGCTCACCTCACACCCATTAGGATGGCTGCTATCACAAAAATAGGAAATAAGTGTGAACAAGAATATAATGGAATCGGAACCCTTGTGCACCTTTGGCAGGATTGTAAAATGCTGCAACTGCTATGGAAAACAGTACGAAGTTTCCTCCAAAAATTAAGAATTGAGCTTCTGTATGACCCAGCAATCCCACTTCTGGGTATATATATCCAAAAGAATTTAAAGCAGGATCTCAAAGAGATATTTACTCACCTGCGTTCACAGCAGCATTATTCACAATAGCCAAGAAGTTAAAGCAGCCCTAATGCCCTACAAAGGAATGGATCAGCGAAATGTTACAGAGACAATGGAATATTATTCCTCCTTGAGAGGAAGGAAATCCTGTCATATGCTACATGTGGATGAACCTTTAGGACATGCGTTAAGTGAAATAAACCAGACACAAAAAGACAGACAAATACTGTATGATTCCATTTACATGAGGTATCTAAAGTTGTCAAATTCATAAAAGCAGAAAATAGAATTGGTGGTGAACAGGAACTGTGGGGAGGGGAAAGGAGAAATTGTTTAATGAGTCTAGAGTTTCAGATTTGCAAAACGAGAATGCTCTGGAGATCTGTTTCACAACAGAGTAAATATACGTAACACTACTGGACTGCACATTTCAAAATGGTTAGGATGGTAAATTGTATTTTTGTGGAGTTTTTATCACAATAAAAATTCATTTAATAATTTTTTTTTAAATGAATATTTAAATGCCTAGATTCCACTCTCCTATCTGAATGTGATTTGGCCTAATAATTGACTCAAGGCCTTTTCGATGCAGTCTTCTTTTTTATTTTTTAAAAAACAACCTCAGTTTCTAACTGGAAGTAAGTTGAATTCCTTCCTCTAGGTATAAAAATGAGTCAGAAGCTTATAGCTAAAGGAATACAGGTTTAGATATTTGTCTCATAAGTATGTTTACAGGATGTAAAAGAAAAAAATCCATTGGTTATTTATGAATCTTTTGTTACAAAGCTGTAGGTTTCTGTCTGTTTCCTGTAGAATTTTAAGTGCCACATTATATCACATTATTTAGTGCTAACAGATATCCTCAGAATTATGTAGTGTGAGGGGTTTAAAAAGAGAGAGTACATTTTCCCTTTTTTTATAGATGATTTTAAAATCCTTACAGGAGCATTTATTATATTCCCATTTACCACCACTGGGTCTCATCAGTCTTGAAGATTTTTTTTTTTCCAGTTTTCTTATATGCCCATTTCCTTTGGCAATATCTTGCTTTTCCTTTTTAAATTTGAACTTGAATATTAAAACAGATGCAAAGGAGAGTACTACTTACACATAAACTCTTGAACTGCATTTTTATCATTTGCTCTGTGGAAAAAACCCAATTGTATGAAATTGATAGCAACATTTTAGTATATCCTCGGGTCCCCAGGGAAAAGCAATGTGCTTAGACAGATGATCTGATTTTATGAGCAAATAGCTGAAGTCTAGCACCGTGCATTTGTCTTTATGCGGCTACTTTTTTCAGGGACTGTGAAAACACATTCAAGCAGCACCTTCACTTCCCTACAACGGACTGCAAAGCCTATGACAATGCAGAGCATTTACATCACTGTTTTTCACGATGCACATGAAAGCAGAGATCTCTTTCAGCATAGAATCTTAATCTGAGCTTGTTAATAAGAAAACAGGAATCTCAGTATATGGAGTCATTTTATTATCTCCCCTCGCGGAGGACTGTGATTTGGATTCCATTCAAATATGAATTAGTTTAAATGCTTCTCTGCTGTGACTGTTGAATTTATTCATTATACTGTAATATTTTACTTCTGAAACTGCATTTGGAAATCCTTTGGTGTATATCAGGATGAAATTACAGTGCTCAGGGATATCGATTATTGCTTGTAATTGCCATCATAATAGCCAACAATGCTGCCTTTTTTTGTCTTTCTTCTGCCACTTAATGATATACCAAACCAAATCAATATCCAGCATATTGGGCCACTGACGATGTCTCCAAAAATCCAATTGTTTTCCTTCTTAAATATTCAAAGGATCGAAGATTGTATCGTCAAACATTGAATAAAAGAGCTCCATGTGCTGGGTTTCTCTTTTATCCCATAGGAACACATCAGAGTGCTGCTGTATAGGATCTTTTAAACGTGACATTTGTCACCTGCAGACTCACCACAGGGCAGGGGTGAGAAGATGGGGAGGCAACTCCACTATGCTGTCTGTAAAGTGCTACACTTTTTGCTCACTAGTCAATGACATGGCCAAAGGGGAAATCACAGACTGGGGGAGCTAACCAGACATTAAAGAAGAAATCCACTTCCTTGTGACACGGAGGTGGTTATTTCAGGGCCTAAAAAGAAAGTGCATTCAGATGGAAGGAGCATAATGCTATGTCACTTTTTCAATAAAACATATGTACTCTTATTTCTACTATAAACGTTGCTCCATTCTGGGGATGCATTTGAGAGCCTTTAGAAACAGCAATGACTCTTTCAGGTTCCTAACAATGAAAGGGTAGCTTCTTTGTAATGCTCCCCCATTCATCCAAAATAGTTCAGATGGTCTTTAAAAGTTCCTATGAGAGCATGCCATGGGGAAGGATGCATCTGTGTCAGGTAGCGCTGCTGGAACAGGTTGTTTGTTCAGGCTGCTTCAGTTAACCCAGGAGATTAGAGCCCGGTGCTGACCCAGCCAAGACTGGACGGCAGGGAGCGTGCGACAGTGGAAAGCCCCCGATCCCAGGCTCATTCGGGCCTTTAAACTACCTGTGTTACTTGTACTTAATCCACTTTTATTCCCTGGGCCTCAGCTTCCCTAACTGCCAAACGAGGTGCTGGGCTACTAGCTGATTTCTGAGATTCCTTCCAACTCTGATTCTCACATTTTTGTCATTGGTCCCAAAGGAACAGGCTAAAAGCACGGCCCAATCCAGTATTATCCACATGCCAAAATCAATAGCAAGCATGCTTCCTCTGTGCCTTTACAGGCCCCGATTCAAATCTTAATGTGTTCACTGTAGCCAGACTGCTTGGGTTTGAAACTCAGCTTCACCAGTTACTAGCTGTGGGACCATGGACAAGGTACTTAACCTCTCTGTGCATCGGTTTTCTCATCTGTCTGGCTGTACTTAAGTAATAGAGTTGTTGTGAACATTAAATGATATAATACTCTGTGAAGTATTTAGAACAATGGTTGGCACAAATGAGCATTTAATGAATGTTACCTCTTATGATGATGATGATAACTACAATCACCGCTCCTACTAAACCTCGTTAGTTCTCCATTTCATCATCTGTAAGATTAGACTAATACTATCAACCTCACAGATGTATGAGGATAAAATAATGCATATAAAGTACTTACTTTGGTGCCTGGACTTCCTAGATGCTCAATAAATCGTGTTCACATAAATAGAGCCAACTATACATAAGATGGGTGTTAGCCAGTGCAACTTTTTCGCTTACCCCACCCCAGTCTTTTTGATACTAGTTACAAAAGCAATACAAGCTCAAGGCATAAAACCTTAAAAATACCCTTATTATCCAAGGGGAACACAAATTATTATTTTGCCATGAATATATATATGTGTGTGTGTGTGTGTGTGTGTGTATACTTTTTTAAATTTAAAAATTATATCCTACTGCCCACATTGTCTTGAAGCCTACCTTTTTCCACTTGGTAATATCTGTAACGATTTTTCTAGTTAAAAATTCCTTTACAACACAATTTGTAAGGCTTGCATAGTATTCTGCTATGTTTGTGAAAGAATTTCCTGACCCACATACCTGTTACTGAGCATTTGTGTTTTTATTTTTTGCTATTATAAGTGGCACTGCAATGAGTGACTTCTTACATGCATTGTCATACACATCATTTCCTGAGGGTAAATTCATATGGGCCTAATTATTGGGCCAGAGAGTATGCATATTTGAAGTCTTTTGATGTGTAATGGCAAATTACTCTGCAGAAAGCCTTGTGACCCTGCGCTCCCCTCAGCAACCCAGCCCTTTACCTAACTTTTACCTTCGTGATTCTAAAGCAAAATTCTCTAATGCAGATATTTTTCATTAACTGGCATATAGAAGGTTCCCTTTTCCTAGAATACACACACACACCACACACACACACACACGCTTTTGTTCTTTAAAAATGGAGGCTAGAAACCAGTCTTTAAGTAATCCTGATGATTTATGCTTTGGGGCATATGTCACACGGGCAAGGTGATGTTGGCTCTCCGCTTAGTGCAGGGGTTTTGTGTCGTAGTACATTAAAATGTGGCCCTGCAATGTGCTTTGTTTAGCAGTGCATTTTACTGCCCCAGGAGGCCCCGTAGAGTGGTTAGGATTAAGGGCTTTGGAGCCAGAATGACCTGGGTTCCTATTTTGACTCTGCCTCTCACTTGCTAGGTGTATTTAGGGAAGTGAGTGAAGCTCTTTAGGCCTCCGTTTCCTTAAATGTGCGATGTAGCCCGTGTCATACGAGTGAAGACTGAGATAATGAGTGTTTGGCACTTAGCACCCACTAAGTATAGCATATGGGCCCCAGAAGCATACTTCCACATATTTGTTTTTGGCAACTCCTTCCATGTGAATAAATTTATGAAATCTCCGTGTTACAATAGTCCTGAGCAGTCAATAATGATCCTGTAGTAATTAAAACATGACAGCAGAATGTGAAGTTATAGGACAGGCAAACTGATGCATGGAAGAAAAAATGCAAAATAGTGGCTGCCTCAGGGGGAGAGAATAGGGATTTACTTAGAAAGGCAGGAAGAAATGTCCTGGGTAGTGGAAATGTTCTGTATCTTGACAGGGGTTTGGGTTGCACAGGTTATTGCATTTGCCAAATCTCAGCAAATGCACATTTAAAATTTGTGCGTTTCATCGTGTATAATTTTTAATTGAAATGTATTTACATATAACATTGTATAGTCCGGCCGGGCGTGGCTCAGCGGTTGAGCGTCGGCCTTGGATCCAGGCGATCAGGGTTCGATTCCCGGTCAGGGCACAGGCCCGGGCTGCGGGCTCGATCAATGACTCTCATCATTGATGTTTCTATCTCTCTCCCTCTCCCTTCCTCTCTCTGGAATCAATAAAGATATATTTAAAAACAAAACCAAAAAACAACAACATTGTATAGGCTTGAGGTGCGCAACACGTTGATTTGCTACATTTACATATTGTAGCCTGATCGCCCTTGTAGTGTTAGCTAACACCCCTGTTATTTCACAGAATTATTTCTTTTGTGTGTGTGATGAGAATAATTAAGATCTAGTCTCTGAACAAGTGTGATGTTTGTTATACAGTGTCGTTGTCTATAATCACTGGACTGTACATTAGATGTCCAAGGCTCACTTATCCACTAGCTGCAAGTTTGTACCCTTAAACCTTCCTCCTATTCTCCCACCACCAGCCCCAGTAACCATTCTGCTGTCTGGTTTTTCAAGTTCATGGATGGACCTTGGGGTCATTATGCTAAGTGAGATAAGTTAGAAAGAGAAAGACAAACACTGCATGATCTCACTTATATGTGGAATCTGAAAAAGCCAAATTCATCATGTATAAATTCTCCATTAAAACTCTATAAAAATATTAACCTTTAGAGAATAATAGCAGGTTGAAATATGCCAAAGGAAGCGCACTGATGTACTCAACTTACTATGAAATGCTTAGAAACTAAGACGGACCTGTGGATGAAACTCGGGATGCAGAGATGGGTAAATACGTGAGAAAATGAGTAGAGTCAAAGTTAGCTGTAGAATCTACTTGGTGGGGGTGTGTTCGTACTTTATAAAACATTTTCAACTTGTCTATATGTCGGACAATTTTTATAATGAAATATTCAGTAAAAATGTATCTGTGAAAGCTAGCCTCTAAATAAAACATTGGTTTCTAGGCCGTTCAGATGACCAAATGCCTGATGATGCTTCTGTTTTGGAATCAACCCTCGGGTATCCTAGTTAATGAAAGGGAAGAATATAGAAAATAACATCGAATGCGGGAGGCCAACGCTCAGAGCGTGACAAATTCACCAGCCAGAAAGGCAGGGAACAGAGAACCTCTTTCTTCCTCCCAAAGGCCTAGATGAGAAAACCAGAGGGAGACACCAAGGGCAATTGGGAGTTAGATTTTAGGCATATGAACATTTGATTGAGCCCCTCCCAGTTCCCCTGAGCTCTGTTGAAGCCTGATGGTTTGAAATGGGTGGAAATTTTCGTTTTTTGTAGCAACTGCCTTGGCAAAAGCCCACGGTTGTGTTCCCTTTTTGCAGACATTTCCTGTTCAAGCATGGATCTGGGTCCTCCGCTATCTTCAGCGCAGCCAGTCAGAACTACCCCCTGACGTCCAACACCGTGTACTCGCCGCCTCCCAGGCCGCTTCCCCGCAGCACCTTCTCCAGACCCGCCTTTACCTTCAACAAACCTTACAGGTGCTGCAACTGGAAGTGCACGGCCTTGAGCGCCACCGCCATCACCGTGACCTTGGCCTTGTTACTCGCCTATGTGATTGGTAAGCCCTTTTCCCCACGCCTCACTTTTCTTCTTCAGCAAAGTCTTGTTTGGCTTGTGGGGGGTGGGTTCTCTCTCAGCTCTTACAAATTTGAACCAAGGCTTAGAATTAAAAATGACAGATGGATTTCTAATAAGTTTTTTTGTTTTGTTTTGTTTTTTTACACTTTCAAACCTTAAATACCTCTAAGGAGAGTATAGAATGCTCTTTGAGAAGAAATATTTAGGCTACTAACACAATCTTATTGATTGCAATTACTACAGTTAACCATTTCCCCCTCAATTAAAAGGCGGTTATGGTTTTCTCATTAGAAGTCCTAAGGACCAATCTATGGCAGCTTCTTAAATTATAGTTAAACAATCATAGTGCTACTGAATTTTCAGGTAGCAATTTCATTCAAGTAGTAGTTATTTGGAAGCTATCAGAAAATCAAGTGCACAATTTCTTTCCAAGAATTCAGAGTTTACGCACTAGGACTTAAAAAAAAAAAAAAAAAAAGTATTCTTATTTCTACAAGGTAAATGGCCACAAAACTGTGTATATTGTGTTTGGGAAAGTAAAGGAGAAAACAGTCGTGAGGCACTCTTTTTACTTTTAAGAGAAATAATTGTGGTTCTTCAGTCACCCTTATTAGAGTCACCCTCACTTGATAGCAAATGGTATTGATTTTTCTGGATGGCATTTTATTTTGACTGAACATTAATTTCCTTGCTCCAGTGGTTCTGCAGTCTAAAATGTAAATTAACTTAAGAAACATATTCTGTGGAAGCACTATGCCTAGAATGAATAGACTATCATGGTAGGAAAAAAATTCTGTCCAGGTATGTCACTAATAACTTCTTTTCAGGTTTAACCCGGTTTCCTAATTGAAGCAGAATTACCCAGGAAGATACAATGAAATGATTCTGAGAGGCAGATAAAAAGGGATTTAGATTTTCCTATAATTATAAGTAGTAAACTAAGTTTGATTCTGATTTATTCAAAATGTGAACAGTGACAATGTTCACATAATCAGTTTTTAAAGGTGTCACAGGACAGGGGATGGTCAGTATATAAACAGATATATTTTGTAAAGAAGCCACTGATACTGTCTACAGTATAGGATCATAGCCTATATCGATGCTCATGATTAGGTCTTTCCTATTTTCATCGTACAATCTGAATTTATTTAAACAATGCTTCTATTAAATGCGGATGATATTACCCTATCATATGAAAAATATGTCTTTTCTCTGAGACAGTCAGGCTAATCCAACGTGTGTGTTTATTGGGTTTGTAATAGCCTGTAATGAGATATAATGCTGAGGGAATGGAGGTGGGGAATGAGGTAGGGCTGTAATACGGACATGGTTTTAATAGGGGATCATTCAATACGAGGAGCAATTTGAAAAGTTTAAATACATTAGAGGCCCTTTAGAAATGTTCTGGGTCAACTGTGAGACAAACTCTTAATCTTATGAGTTATCTTCTATTAACTTTTACTATATAGAGAGATCATGTTTGAGATCTGAGACTTAACCCTTGGTATAAACGAATCCAGGTAATATCAGGCTCTTCATTAATAGCTTTATACTGTGTCCAAACCCGTGTTTCTATTTAAACTTATCACAATGGCCACTGTTGCATCAAAACTGTATTATATACTGTGAAACCTGTTTAACTAGGTTATATATTTATTCATTTCTTTGCCCTGCCTTTTTATAGGGTAAACAATAGCATATAAGTTTTTCATGACAGTAAGGCAATACGGTGCCATAGTTATGATCATGGGTTTTTCAGACTTCTGCCACTTATTAAGCATGTTACCTGGAGCAAATTATTTATTTAAACTTTTAAGGCCTCAATTTCATCACCTGTAAAATGGGCCTAAACCGGTACCTATTGCTGTAGGGAATTAAATAAATTGATACAATGTAAGCACTTGATGTGTTTATCCCTAGGAATATATTAGAAGTCCTTCATTCCGTGGACACTGCAGGTCACTGTGAGGCGTTGTACTGTCTTCCAAGTCCCTCCTTAAGGCAGGGGCTTCAATACAACTGAGGGATCTTTTCTCACACACCCTGTCATATGACAGACCAACCGTCATCATCAACAGAAACGCAGTCCCTAAAAAACTTATGTTGGCATATTTTTGTCCACGAACTGGAGGTATAGCTTGAAGACTAAACAAATAGAATTTTTAAAAAGACCCAAAGCACTCAGCATAGTGCCGAAAACATAACACAGGGTGTCCCCCCAAAAATGTATACCCACTTTAACAGCTGATAGCTCCGTTTTGAAAATGAAATGCATTTTAATGAACACTGCCTTTATAATTATTCAAAGTGTGTATATACATTTTTGGGGACACCCTGTGTTTATACAGTGCGTTAAAAATCGTTATTGCTTTTACTATTATCATCTTTATAATGATTATTTACTAGGAAAATTCACTGGTTGTCAGAATTAACCATTTTGTTTATGGCTGTCTCTCGACACCAAGTACAGTGCCTGGTACATAGCGACCCTGTTAGTAAAAATTTGTTGAAAAAATAATTTGCACTTTACTTCTATTAGCTCAATTAATTCTCACAACAATCCTTAAGGATACCAATGTTAAATATATTCTATAAACGAGGAAACTGAGGCACAATAAAGGTCAGAGATCACATAGATGTCACACTGCGATTCAGAGGTCACATCAGTAAGAAGTGGGGACCCTGAGCTTTAAGCCAGAGCCGACTGACTAGTCACATGCTCTTGAGCGCTAGGCCTTGCGGCCCCTCCAGCACTGCAGGAAGCTCTGCAGCTCATTTACTTCTCAGTCTTCTAAACAAATCCACCAGACAATTGCTTTCTTATTAAATTACAAAGTACGCTGGATTTGCCCGGTCATCCATTGCGATGGTGAATGCAACTGAGATTTGTGGATTGGTGAGAGAGATCTGTTGAAATCATTTACTGTGAGATATTTTAGATGCAGAAACATCAGGCTAAATACCAGCATAGTAGGCCGAATGGGCTCAACATGGGGAGGCGTTAATGGCAAACACTGTAGCTTTGTTCCGAGTTCTGCCAGGAACTGGCTATTGTGTGACTTTGGATAAGTCACTGAATTTCTCACCCTTGATCTGCCCCGCGTGTGCCGTATTGCTGACCACCTGAGAAGGGTAAAGTAAGAATCCATAAACGGTCGTTCAGGTGAAAGACTTCACATAAGAATTATAACGTACAAGATGATTTTCAAATGGCTTTCTGTGGTCGAAACTTTGAAAACTATGCTCTTTTGACATAGGAAACCATTTAGCGCTTAACTCTTGCTGAATCTGGAAGAGTCCTGGTTGTTCTTTTCGATCCTTCTTTGCAGCTGCTGTAAAACCCAAGTAAAATCTTTCACTGAAACTATTTACTGCTTCTGTTTCCCGTGCAAATTCCTTTCTGCGATTTCATTTTCCTCTATCATCCATTATACATAACCTTTAGGTCCTAATGGCTGTATGCTGGGCTGCCCTCCGTCCACTCGGGCGAATCACATCGATGTCCGTGGGACATCAATGGACACGCTGAGCATGATGGCTCCGTAAGTGGTCATCGGAAAGCAGTAGCAATCCAGGCCTTGGAAAGGCAGAGCCGGGTTGTTCAGGCAACCAGCCCCCTCCCCACACCCACCCCACTGTACCTTTTGGGCCAGCCAGAGAATAATTCCTCCCAATAAGTTTGGAGGTCATAAAATTTGGTGAAGGGAGGCATGGAAAGATACTGATTATATGAAGATGTCACAGAATGGCTATTGTCATCACTCCCCCATAAATCTGTAATATTTTCCATCTGGATCAAAAAATATGTCCTTATGCTTCACCCTCTCTGATATTTTGGCATCAGTGATGCATCAGTGCCAGTTGGAAGCACATTTGCCTGAATTTACAAATAAGCCATATGAAGTGGTAGTCAGGAAGACAGATGACCATGTGCAAGGCATCGGGAGAAGGCGAGGTTAAGGTACTTCATCAGCGGTTGTGAAGGGCACACACACGGCTTCCCTGGTAATCTTTGATGTTTTGATCAAGTTTCTCTACACTCAGCAGTTTGTATAAGAGGCAATAGAGACTCACAGGAATACATTGTGCCTGGGGTCAAATGGGCTGTTGCGCTGAATGAATTGGGGAGTAGGGATTTCGGGCTCCCAAGCCCGGTACCGTCAGTAAATCACATCGACGTTCCTTTTCTTCTGCCATGAAATGAGTAGCGATTCCTACCACCTTCAGGGAACGCGGGTAGTGTCCAGATTCTGCGGATGAAATAACTTCAGTCCATACGTCTCCCTGCCCTGACATGCTGTGTAGCCCGCATGTAGGAAGTTGGCCAGAATGGATATTAATACAGAATTAAGAGAGAGAATATTGAGCCCAATTCTCCAATCAAAAAATGTAGGGATAAAACTGCTCAGGAGGGCAAAGGGCCTACTAGCCCTTGCTCTCTGCACCAAAACTGAGCAACACTGATTTGAGCGCTTTCTTCTGCCTCCTCCGTCGTCGCCTGGATTGCCCTTTCCGGGGCTGGCATTATGGCAGGGTGAGAAAGTGCTGAAAATGAGCGAAAGAGAGGAATGGAGTGTGTTTATTTTGCACTCTTTGCAAAGAAAGTACAAATATCTCACACATTCAGGGAAGAAATAAAACAAAATGTGGCAAATTTAGATTTTAAAAAATTCAAGAATTTAGATTTTTTAACAGAGAGACTAGAAATGGAGTTGTGGGGTTTTTTTTGTTTGTTTCTTTGTTTTTGCCATTTCACCTAAATAGACAGTGCCCCTTCACACTAGGTTTACTAAATGTAGATAAATAATACTTAACCAAAACGATCCCTTTCACTTACCAGCAACTTCATTAATGCCGCTGTGCCTCAGTTTTCTCATCTCCAAAATGGGAATGCTCACAACACCTTTCTTGTGGCTTTTCTTTTTAATTAAATGAAATGAGGCATGTAAAACACCCAGGACATCGCCTAGCAGTCTAAATAAAGATTAATGATTATTATTAGTGGAATAGGATTATTATTCGGATTATTAGTTTGAGCCAAGACAAGCATAATGAGCGTATAATTTATCCTAACATGCGCTACTTTCGTTCCTCCCCTTCCCAAAGTCATCTAAGACAGTTTCCCCAGAGCTGAAATGCCTTGCACGAGAATCCTCTAACGGGTTTGTTGTTTCCCTCTGCCTGGTCTCAAATATTTGTGACTTTGTCTTTCTTTTACGAATTTCCCTTTTCCTTGATGTTTTGACTCTACCTCTACGATGGTTTTGTGTTTCTATCTGGAGGCCTTATCTAGGTAGAAACGCATTTTCAATAAAATGCATGATAGCTTATAACGTTGAAGAAGTGACTCAGCATAAAAGGCTAAAAAGCATTTGACTTTATCCTGTGGACCATTACCAACCCTTTCAGTCCTTTCGGTGTCATGTTTAATACTTATGACTATTTCTAGTTCACTCGGATGGACCCATTCATGGTAATGATGGCAGTTTCTGCATCAGCATTGACTTGGCCTCTTATCCATGCACCTACCAACCTTCTAGCTATCTCCCTAAGCAGAATTCTGGGAAATGGTGGGATAATGTCAGTCTAATTGTAAATCTGCCCTCCATGCATTTATCAGAACTCTTCTTTAAAAGAGATTTATATTTTCATCTGACATCATCTTTTGGGGTAATGCTTTCCATAAGTTTTATCCCTGCCATGTTAAGTGGCACTTTTACCTGTCATAATTAAAAGCATAAATTCAATCCAAATTAAACATACTCAAATGACAGGAAGAACCTGTGTCACACGCAACTAATTTGCAGAACCGTAATTAGCACCTATTGGTAAAAATGAAATGAAGGCATTTTAATGAAAGGCAAATACTGTACTTTTTTTTTTTTTTTTTTCTTGGAACTCGAGCATCCATGTGGATTTAAGACATTGACTAAGAGCGAGAATTTCTTTTGTGAATGAGTAATGGATACTAAGACGTTATTTTCTTGTCTCAAGGAGAAGCAGCCGCCCTACTATGTACTTCCCATTTAGCACTTTTTTAGCAGGGAAGTTAAAATGAGGCTTTAAAATAGATAAAGACCAACTGCAAGGCACGGTAAAAGAGGACTGGACAGCATGTTAATAATTTTGGAGCTTTACATACTTAAGAAATTTGAGAACAGCAAGAATCAGTCTGGCAAATTCAGAAAAAAATTCCCTCTCGAGAAATCGCTGATTTCAAATGAAATAATTTGAATTCTGTTGCATAAAGGAAATTTCATTCCTATTTAACTTAGTTTCTTCAGGTCTAAATTATATATAGATACAAACAAATATTACATATATGTTTTATGAATATTTTAGACCTACATTGCATAAGCCTTTAAGTTATAGTTACTCTCAAGTGGACACGAATAAACTAAATTAGAGCAATAGCTTTGAAACAGATGGCATGTTCACCCATTTTAAACTTCAGAAATGTGACTGAATTCTCACACAGAACAGCCAGAGTAGGAAGGGCCAGTATCACCAACAAAGTTCATCCCGGTCAAACTAAGAAGTGACACTTCACAAGGTGAAGACACATTCATTTGGGCCTTAGAGAGTCCCAAATTCCCTTTACAGAGAGATGAAAAGGCATATGTTTTGTTTAAAACAAATATATTGGAAAACCTGAGGAAGCAAAAATGGAATATATGGGAGAATGGGAGGAAATTAAGATAGTAAGCAGGAACAGATCATGAAAGGCATTTAAGCTATGGTAAGGGGCTTATCATTCATTCCAAGAGCAAATGGTGAGTTTTTTATGGTTTTTCATTAGGGCTAGAAAATTATTTGCTCAGATTTACATTTAGAAAAATCACCCTAATGGCAGTATGGAAGTTGGCATTGGCAGGCAGGATGATGGGGCTTATAAAATCGAAGTCATGAAGACAAATTAAGAGACTATAAGAGTAATCCCGGTGAGTGATAGTGAAAGCATAAACTTCTGGGAATGCAGACGAAGAAGATGGAATGGAGAGGGTTTAGGGGACAGGGTGAAAAAGCTGAAGGGAGTAAGGAGTTACAGAAGTAATCATGGGCTGTAAAGTACGGCACAGGGAATACAGTCAATAATATTGTCATAACTATGGGTGGTGCCAGGTGGGTACTGGAAATATCGGGGGATCACTTCGTAAATTATGTTGTCGTCTAACCACTATGCTGAACACCTGAAACGCGTATAAAATAAGATCGAATGTCAACTCTCATTTAAACATTTTTAAAATAGATTAATGAATGAAGTGATATACCATTGGGAAGAAAATGAAGTATCTGGAAGATGAAACACACTTGACTTAGTCACTGATTCGACAAGGCAACAGTTGTTGGCTGGCTTAGAGGCCGGGTGGATGGTGATGTCTCAGCCAAGGCAGAGTATGGAAGGAAGAAGTACCTCATCCAGTGTCTGACACTGAAGCTTTGGTGGCATCTACCTTTGGGGACACCAAAATCGGAGGAGATCAAAGAAAAAATAGTGGGAGGCTGGAGCTCTCGGAATACTGGTATTCAAGGAGGCTGAAGACTAAAAAGCTGCTAAGCAGGCTAGAGAGGCTGGAGGAGAACCATTCACGGTGGCGACAGAACAGTGCTCCTCGGTGTGCGGTCGGGGTGTCAGGGGTCCTAAGACCTGTTGGAGGGTCTACGGAGCAAAACTCTTTTCATAATACCACAAAGACATTATTTATCTTTTTTGCTATGATTCTTTCATGAGTGTACAGTGGTGTTTTCCAGAGGTCATATGCTAGGTGATGTCACAGGAGATTGCATGCAAAAGCAGATATGAGAGTCCAGCTGTTTTTGATGAAGCCAGAAAAATAGTAAAGAGATCTTCAAAGACACACAATGCAGCTCTTCTCACTAACGTTTTTGGCTTTGTAAAATATAGTTATTTATCATAAAATATGTTATTTATGTTAAAATGTAAGGATTTACTCTCGGTCAGGACATTAATAAATAAATACTTGTACAAGTTATATTAATTTCCAATACAGTAAACATTGATAGATATAACCTACATCAGCAAAATCTCTTTGACATCCTCAGTAATTTTTAAGAGCGTAAAGAGGCTCTGAGACGAAAATATTTGTAAACGACTGAAATAGGGAGACCAAATACATAGAGTGTTTCAAGGAGAGCACTTGAGTGAATTAGGGACTCTTTTGTTTGCACCAAGGTGGAGGCTTGCAGGGCAAGTGCAACACGTAGACAAAAGGAATAAGGGAGTTATAGTTGCTGGTGAAAGAAAATACGGGGAGGGAGCTAATGGCATGAGAAACGAGATAGAGATGAGTTCAGGTGTCCGGAGATCCTATGATATTGTAGGGTGGTTATGACTGCAAGCAAACTGAATGGCTAGGCTGAGATGGTCAGAGGCTAGTAGATCAGAATTTTCAATTTAACTGAGAGAACAAAAGTGCGATTCCCCTCTATATCTTAGACCAAGTTAAGGAACATGAAGGAGGAGGTCTTTCCAGATGAGTCGTTTGCTCAGGGAAGGCTAGATTCTTGGCCAGGTGGTCATCCCTGGGTAGATTCACAAGCCCACTAAAGTATGGTCACTGCTTCGATGAAAGCATGTACTACATTATAGCAGATCCTCCCATATGGGAAAGACGCATGTGGAATTCCAGGTCACAGTGGGGTTTCTCAAGAGCTCCTTCCTCTGGGCTCCGATCGACCTCTATGGAATAGTAGTGAACAAATTAAGAGGGTCCAAGATGACCCACTGTAATCTTCTGCTGATCACAACCTCATCATAGCATTGCCAATCTACTTAATGCAGACCTTACATAACATAGTGTAGAACTTCCAGAGGAGTCGCTGACCACGAGGGTCCCAAATGTCTGCTTGTCAGGGAACTGCAACAGGAAATCCTTAACTGGAAGAAAAGACACCCAGTGCTTTATAAAGAACTCTTGATACCACTTCATTTCCTTTCAATTAAATGAGCTTTGTGCCCCGCTCAGGCAGCTGAAGGCCAGCATATGCTCATAGAACATGAGAGGGGGTCGTTGAGCTCTCAGATAAACTAGTTGTGGCTGTGGCCAAAAATGAACACAAATGTGATTTGGACAAGCAATCCGTGCTGTTCTACCGCCTGGTACAGAAGAGGCAGATCTTGCCTTTTGATATTCATAGGTTTCAACTGGGCCTGTCACTTATGTTTCAGATACGGGTCTTAATTCAGTTTTGACCTTTGTTCAGTGAAGGAAGAACCTAGATTCCTTTGGTCTTAAACTTTAATTTTGATTACATATACATATTAAATAGAGCAAACACTACATAGTGTATTTTGTGCACACCGTATCTCCAAATACTTTGCAGAATTAACTAATAAACTCATGGAGTTAAATGAAAATAATATTACAGAGAGAGAGGAGACATAAGATTTTGGATTTTACTCGTAACAAGCAACCGAACTAATAGTGTTTGTGCGATGCATGAAAGAGAGAGCTGTCAAGAAATTAAGAACAAGTAGACTGTGCTATAAAAGAAAGCGGAAATTCTTTAAATGGACTGTTTTTGTTAAAGACCATGTGCTGCCTCCTGATGAATCCAAATCCGCTGAACCTATCAAATACTTTGGTAGTTTCCCCACCACCTAGCGGAGAGCCAAGAAGTCTTATATTTTTTTACTTTGCCTGTAAAAGTAGCCTCGTCAGTGCATAAATAATTGCAAAGTCAAATGACTTTTGAATCTAGTTGAGCGATTTGGCTTTTGGGGGGTGAACAATTTTATGCCAGTGGGAAAATGTGGTAAAACTCTGCACATGCGCAGCGCTACTCCAGGCTATGATAGCAAATGCCCAAGAAGTAGCGCATAGGACCTCGCAGAGATGGCACTAGTTAAGATTTACCAGCATAGAAGGCTGTGGGAGTGTTTGAAAGCCAGATGGTACAAATAGATCATTTCTTTTTCATGCCTAAAACACAGCCTGTTCCAAGATAGAACAAAACCCAAACAAACCATTAGTATCTTTGGTGTCTGTTCCTGTCTGCTATGTATATTTTTTTTGTTTTGTTTTTAGTTTGGTTTCCCCTTCCAAATCCTTCCCTTAGATTAGCCGGCGTAACTCTCCTTGCTGGTAGGCACCAATCTACTCATTTGAATCAGTGATATATAAAGTGTAGAGGCAAAAGCCTATCAGCAGAGAGGGGAAAAAGCTCAGTTTTCAAGATAAAAAATTCAATGAGCAATCAAGATTAAATACATGAATATATTTACAATAAAACGAGAAGTCTGTGGAGGCCAGCGGTAGGCACGTCTTTTGGCCCCAAACAAACAGAATTAATTACTAGCATACACGGCAAAGTGATGAATAAAGTACTGCCTTCATAGGAAATGAATAGTTCATGTCTTTTTTTGTAATTTGAATAGATGGGAAAGAAACAAACATACGCAGATTACTCACTGACTATCTCAGAAGCTATCCTGCTAATGAGGCCAAGATCATGGGCTCTGTTGTTTTCATCTTTTCCCACTGCTCTGGTTTTCATTGCCAAAGTCCACAGCCTCAGTCTCTCTTTTTGATCCGTTCCCCAAATCAGGAGCCTAGTCCTGCCTCCTACTCTCTTCAATCTGCTGACCAGGACCTGTTCTGCTTGGCACACATAGAATTTGCTAAATGCTGTCAACTAATTTAACAAACTTGTCTAGAGATTTCATGTAAAAATCCCTGTTTGACATAAAATTTCTAGTCTCTCTTGAAACTATATAAAGATCTGGCATACCCAGGCCTGCATTCACCCATTCACCCACACATTTATTGAGTACCTCTGTGCCCATCTTTTGTGTGGCAAAAATAATCTGACAACCAGCGACTGGAGCTAAATAGGGGCTGCTCCCAAAGGGCCATGAACTCTCCGACCCACCAGGGTACCCATCCTATCTTCTTCACTGCCTTCTGAGTAGGCACTGAAGCTTGCAACCCATGTCATAAGATATTCACACCAATGTAAAAATGGCTGTGACAAAGAAAATGTATTATATTTTTCTAAGATCATTTGCATTTTAACTGAAGACAGCGTCCTAAGCCAAGAATGGCAAATCTCAAACATTAAGGTCAGCCCCATGGAAGATATAAGTAATCAAGTGCAACAAAACATTCTTTCCTCCTCAGTCTAGGTTCTGCAAAAAGGGTTTACTCAGAAGTTGGAATATATTTACCACCACTAAATCGCTACTTTAAGCCAAAGAAATGAGGAATTCATTATGAATTTCCTATCATTAGAAGTTTAGGAGGAGGAATTATGTAAAAGGCTGGAAAACACACCTGAAAACACAACACAATCCCCTTTTTGGTAAATTTGGCCCTGTTCACAGTTGCAAATGGTAGCCCCAGCCATGGCCAACTATCTCAGAGATGAATGGAATCGAACATAAAGAACACTGGGCAGGTAAAGTTATGACACAACCCATCATTAGAAACTAATTTCAAATGAATGCCCTATATAGGTACCAAGTACACAGTGTTCAGATGTATGTGCCTGCATATATATTTATATAAATGTAAAAGTAGATATTCTGAGTCCCCATCAAATAACTTTGGCCCCTCCAACCCAAATTTCTCCATACCATCCCCGCAAAAAGAAATTTAAATCAACAAGGAGAGCAAATGAAACCACATATAACCCGTTTCAATAGCATAACTAGGAGACAGAATTCGACACACTTTGAATTATCTGTCCATAGAGAAATGAACACCCCAAAGAAGCAGAACTAGCTCTGTAGCCCATGCCAGAGCCAACAGTTGGAAGAAGACTAAATAGATAAAAAGATATGAGAGCTGGGGCCCAGCAATGGCAGAACTGATCAAATAAAACTCCCACTGAAATGAGCCCCACCATTGGTAAACAGCTACTGAGGACAGGTCTCAGACATGGCACTTGAGAACACGGACTACTAGAGATGGAAAAGAATGGTAAAGTATACAAAACTAGAGTTGGTGGTCTTGGGGAGGCACAACCTTTGAGGTGTGAGGGCGTTGACCTGGAAAGAGTATCCTGTGGAGACTTGAAGGTGAAGAGAAAGAAGGAAGCAAAAGGATCCTGCAGAAATAAATGTGAATTATAAGATTAACTGATATACCCAAACCCCTATCTAAAAGGCATCATTGATTGTAAAAATTGCACTTTAATAAGAACTATGAAACTTGGTAACCTGGTAAGCCACTCAAACTTCTGACTTTTACCTGCATACAGCTCTCCTTGCTGATGCAGGAAAACAAAATCTCTCAGAATAAACATAAAAAGTGTTAACACAGAGTTCCATCACTTCAGCTGATGGAAAACATCTCCAAATAACCACCCTCAAAGCAGAAGAAAACTGCAATGAAACTCTCAATCTTAATTAAGTTTCCTTGAACAAACATTTGAAGATAATGAAAAGAGATTCAAATGATGAATTTTAAAACTCAATAAAAATGTGCAAAAGGAAGATGGAAAATCACACTTGACTGAACTCAGGAAATAAATTTAAGAAAAAGACAAAACCATCTTTCAAATCAAGACTTCACTGAATGGTGACCGAGAGAGGAAAGAGTTGAAAATATAATGGGATGCAAGGATTAAGGACGCTAGAATAGCAAAGATAATGACGTTAAAATAAAGAAAGGAGTAGAAGAGCCCTGGCCAGGTAGCTCAGTTGGTTAGAGCATCGACCCCATACGCCAAGGTTGTGGGTTCGATCCCCAGTCAGGACACATACCAGAATCACAAATAAGTGGAACAACAAATCTCTCTCGCATCAATTTTTAAAAAAGAGGTAAAAGGGATTAGAGAAAATAGTTCATATAAAATAGAAGCAAAGAAATCCAGACTATATGTAATTGTAGTTCCTAATAAAGAAAACTAAACAGTGAAATAGCACTAATATTTCAAACTGATCAAAGAAAATTCCAGAAATAAAAGGCCTGATTGCAAGTATCGAAGAAAAAATCTAGAAGTACCTTGGAAAACTGATTCAAAATAGTCACCTCCAAGTTATATCCTAGGAAAAATATTATACTTTAATGATAAAAAAAAAATAATAATGCCCTGGGCCTTAGAGCAGGAGAAGTCATTTACAAAGAAAAGAAAATCAGCTTGGCTGGCATCAGACATCATGACAGCAGACAAAGCAAGCAAAGAGTAAAGCAACATTTTCAAATAATTCAAGAAAGGAAGGGCAAGCCAAGGAACTTATTCAAACAAGTTGTCTTTCAATTATGAAGGGTATAGGAAAAACAGTTTTAAACATGTAGTAACTCAGGGAATACTACACTCCCAAGCTCTGCTAGAATCGGAGTCAGCAAACTTTTTCCATTAAGGACCAGATAGCAAATAGTTTAAGCTTTGCGGGCCATACAGTCTCTGTTCCACCTGTTCAACTTATAATCAAAAGCAGCCGGAGACAGTATGTAAACGAGTATTACTCTATTCCAATACATTTTTGTTTATGGACACTGAAATTTGAATTTCATAAAATTTTCACGTGTCCTGAAATACTGTTTTTCTTTTGATTCGATTTGATTTTTTTTGTTCAACTATTTCAAAATGTAAAAGCCACTCTTTGTTCGCAGGCCATACAGAGACAGGCAGTGGACCAGATTTGGTCAGGGGTTGTAGTTTTGCTGACTTAGGATTTAGAGAACAAACTTCATCCAGCTAAGAGATGATAAGAGCAACTTTGGCCAAAGGACTGCTGGTGAACATCAGATCTACTTAGTGGTAGATTTAATATGAAAACCAAGGTGGGTACAAGGATGGAAAAATAGTTTGTAACTTCTATGTGTTTTTGATAAAGTAGGAATAAAGCAGCTAAAACTGGGAGGAGAATACAAAAGGGGAAAGTAAAATATACTCACTGATTGTCACATGGAGGCTCATAGAGTATTGTTTCAAGCTGACCGGCCAAATAGATCAAGCAAGGAGTAGGGGGGCTAAGGGCATTATGAAAGGTAATACGCAAAAGGTAATCATGAGAACAACAGCAAAAAACCCTTCTTAAATACCAAGAGAAATTTAAAAAACGACAAAGAAAACCAGGGAGGTTAAGAGGATTGCCCCAAACTGCAGAGGGAGCTGGTGGAAGAGCCCTCGGCCCTCAGATCTGTCTAATGCTTCAAACAGAGCCTGTGCCAAGATTGCAAACCTTGCCTTGTTGCATTACACATCCTACCTGAATATTTCCATGTTGAGCTCCTGGGATTATTTGCAATCTTTCAAAATCACTTCCCAGCATAACAATGTCACATCCAGATGCATAAGCGCCCCCCAAAAAGAAACAAATAAAATAAAAACAAAGTTGTCACACACACACACAAAAGAGCCCGTGCCTTCACTTATTACACCAGACAGCACCTGAAAATAAGCCCACGTAATAAATACAGTTTTATAACCTGCTTGTGGACATCTCTATTATTTAATATTTCCCTTCATAATTTTTAATGGCAGCTGCGTCTTCTGTCATAGAGACAGGCGTTGACTTAATCCCAATTTGCGGATATTAAAATCCTTTACAATATCCTGCCGTTAGACACAGCATCGCGGTGGACATCATTGTTTGTAAATCTATTCAGGTCCCTTTCTTAGTATAAATTTCTAAACACAGAATTGGTGCATCAATATGTCAGGACATTTCCAACACTTTGGATATGTTTTACCAAATTGTCCCAATGTTTTGCAGCAATTTACCTTCCTACCAGAGGCATGCGAGAGCGCTCATTTCTCTGAGCCCTTGAAAACTTTTGATTTTTTCTGTTCAGTGTGAAAATACGCAGTTTATGCTAAAATCTTTCATACCTAAAAAATTCTTGTACATCTATGAATTCAAGCCACTTCTACCGGAAAATGATATTTCAGGCTTTTAGCAGTGACAGAAGATGATTGTTCTCCTGTTAATATGGACCACTTTGCTGTCCAAAGGCTTGTTTTCTGCTTTTGAAATAGATTCAAGTCTTGCTTTAGAGCAAAGGTAGGCCGTGGGAAGTTTGCTGAACTTCATATAATTACTAAAGCTGGGTCCAACATTTTCTTAATATTCCCTAAAATGTCTTGCCAGGAAATCAGTCTGCGGCCAAAGAGCAGAGTTTTCCTTTGTGCCAAAGCAACTGGCTGGCATTAAAATTTGACCTATAACATTGGCCTCATTAGCCCAATATTCCAGTCAAATTACCTCAGTGCTAAATGTCAATGAATAGAAGAAACAGACCGCATCCTGTCTTCGTCCTGAATAAGTGACAAGCTAGTCTCTGTGTTTCTCAGGGCAAAGCACTTCCTCGCTCTCGCTTTTAGTTTCCTCTCCTGTAAAATGAGGACATGGAGCCAAATGGTTGGTCTGTGGCCTTTTCATTTTCTAAAAGAAGCTCTTCATTTTAGAACACTTTTAGATTTCAGAAAACTTGCAAAGATAAGTGCAGAGAATTCCCATACAGTCCTCATTTGGTTTCTCTTATTATTAACATCCTATATCATCATGGTACATTTGCCACAACTAAGAAACCAGCACTGCTAATTACTATTAACTGAACTTGACCCTTGATTCGGATTTCACCAATTTCCCCCAGTGTCTATTTTCTGTTCCAGGATCCCATCCAGGATAAGAAATTATATTAAGTGTCATGTCTCCCTAGCCTCCTCTAGTCTGTGACAGTTTCCTAAATGATCCTGACAGTTTTGATTAGCGCCGGTCAGGTTTTTTGCAGGATGTCCCTCAACTTGAGCTTTGCCAATGTTGTTGTAATATTTAGACGGGGGTTATGGGTTTGGAGGAGGAAAACCCCAGAGGTGCCATTATCATCATATCACATCAAGGATACCTGGGATCATGCACATGCTGTCGCTGATGATGTTGACCTTGATCACTCAGCTGAGATAGTATTTGCCAAGTTTCTCCACTGTAAAGTTACTCCCTCCCTATTTTCCAAAGTATATTCTGTTAGTCTGCGGTCGTTTTGAGCTCTAACATTCCATGATTTTATGGTACAGACAGGTTTCCTTACCTCTAGAGAGCATTGGACCCACCACCCAGGAATGCATACCTGTGGTGTGTAACTCAGCAGAACATTTTCCTGGGACCGATTTCATACTATATGGCTATGGGAGAATTCTCAGTTACGTTTCATAGAATGAGGCTCTAATCACTTTCTGCAAACATTTCTAGAAAGCGCACTCTATGAAGACATAATAAGAACTTCAGGAATCTTAAGGATGATCTAACCTCTGGAAAACTTTGACTAAGAGAACCCAGAATCTAGAACTTCTAAACCCTAGTGGTCATGATGATGGAGAAAAGAAAATGAGCGGCTTTGAGAAGGGAGGGGGGTTGAGGGACTGGGTGAGAAAGGTGAAGGGACTGAGAAGGACAGATTGGTTAGTTATAGAATAGTCATGGGCATGTAAAGTACAGCACAGGGAATATAGTCAATAATATTGTGATAACTATGTATGGTGCCAGGTGGAAATATCAGGGAGAACACTTTGTAAAGTATATGATTATCTAACCACTATGCTGTGCACCTGAAACTAATACAGAATAGTACTGAATGTAAACTGTAATTGAAAAAAAAAATTTAATTAAAAAAAAGAAATTGAGCAGCTTTGGGGGATGTCGGTGGGAGTGAGGAGAGAAATGAATGTCTGAGCTAAATTAAGTCAAGGATTTGGAATTAGGACATTAGGTGAGCTTTCTTGGTTGTTCTCTGTTTTATTGGGCTGTACAGCTGTGTGCAGATGCAGATGCAGTTATCGCAGACACTTGAGTCCCTCTACATTGCTCTCTCCAGAAAAACATGAGTACACAAACCTCTTCTAGGGCAGGAAAACAGAAGATGCAACGGGCAAATGACTTTCTGCCTTTCTTCGCTTCCAAGATGGTTTTGCAAAGGCTAGCTTAAGGGGAGAATTAACCAGGCTTAATAAAAATGGCTAATATTTGTTAAGCATTTATTATATGCCAAGCATTGTTCCAGGTACCTTATTTGCACTCATCTACAAGGTCCTCACAAGAAGCCTACGGGGAAGGTGCCATATGACGCACGTTTTATGGTGAGAATACTGAATCTGAGATGAACTTGACCAAGGTCACTCTGCTACTAACTGTAGCAGAGTTGAGATTGGAAGCAAGACACCTTGTTTCCAAGGTCCCTGCTCTTAACTCTCACATGACAACTGCCTCCCTTTAGCTGGAGTGTGAGCTCCAGGAGGGCAAGGGTTTTTGCAGTCAACTAGTTCAAGTTGCATCCTCAGCACCAAGGACAGTGTCTAATACATAGTAATCGGCCAACAAATAATTATTGCATGAAAGGAGGAGAAGGCTTGAGGATCCTGATCATGGATCAAGCCCAAACATTGGCGACTGTTCCAGAAGATCATTGTCAGGATGCCACCTCAGAGAACACAGAACAATCTGGGTCATATAATCTCCACTCCATTCTCTGTATCTCCCCATGTGATCAAATTTTATGAGTCAGCCAAGAAGGCTAAGTACATACTGAGCCATAGTTTTCTACCACTCACTCATTTTCTGCCTTCTCTAATATATCTCCTGACTCCCCAACCTCATATAAGCCCCATTCTTTTATGCTAACCTTGAATAATCAGGTAATGGAATGGGGTTTTTAAATCTCAAAATCTAAAAGTGTGCAGAAGAATACATATGAATCTAAGGCCACGACGACATCCAAAAAGTGAGTTTCAAAGTGTCAGCTACCAGGGGTCAAGGACATAATCAATGAATACATCCCCGTTTAAGAAATTTAAATGCATAAAAGGGCAGACGGGCGAGAGGAGGCGAGAGCTTACGTGTAAGTCTGTTTCTCGCTCTCCACAGTCACCAGTTTTATTTGGACCTTTTAAAAAGTATCTGGATGTCATAAACACTTCCACCAGGAAAGAGGGTGAGAGAGTATTTAGGAATCTAAGAGACGTCCATCATCAATAATGATAAAGCAATAGGCAGCGATTTGGACCACAACAAAAGGGAGAATTCATTGAGCAGAAAACGAAGGCAAATAGGAAAGAAAAAGAAAATTTTAAAGGAGACTCAAAAGTGCTGATCCCTGGCTAAATTGATATTTCTGCTGCATTATTCATTAAGTTGGGTTTTTTGGGGGAAAATAATTATCCCATCACTATACTGCTTATTCCTCCTGACTCCACAAAGCAAATAATAATACAAACATAAATAAGATTTGAGTTATGGAGAGCGCCTACTGGTGCTGTAACTTGAGATGAAAACGCTAAATAATTGCGTCTGTCTGATAAGGACTACACAGATGGGCCTGTTACGCAACTGCAAATGGAGATCATGTATTCAACCTGGGATAAGGCACCCAAATAGACATGTTATTTATAAATATTGCTGCAGCCTCGGAAGGGGAAATATAAAATACATAGTAAATGAAAGTTTTAAGATAATATAATATAGAACTGGGGTATTAAAATGATTTATTGCCTTGATAGAATCTTTTCTAGCCTCGGATAAAACTAGGACCGTGCTCAGGCAACAATAACAACGAAGTATGCAGCAATAGAGAATTCATCTCATTTAGAAGAGGCCATGGAGTTTCAAACACGTGCAACGAGACGTCCTGTTCCCTCTGTTGTACTATCTCCATCTTCTCTTTAATCGGCATTTGATTTTACCGTTTCACTGTGGCAGACTTGCAAAGTGTGTTCTGTAAAACTGTTCAAGTTAAAATGCCCTTTTTTGCTTTTTTTTTTTTTTTTTTTTAATTAGTGAAATCCTTTTTCCCAAAGGAAGTTCTACCCATACCTGACAGAGCAGCCTTTCGGGCTTTTAAAAATGTTCGAAAGGGATCTCAAGGCCGTGTTGACTCCATTCAGGTTGCTTTGAAAAGGATCATTTAAGTATGTTTAATTTATGCTCAGGGTGTAGTGCAAGCACAGATAATATTTTAGGAGCAAATGTATATGTATAAGCCTAGGAAAAAAAGAAGAAACGTGAATGAAACTGCTGAGGCAAAAGTAAGGGGCCATAAATAAACGTGCATCACTTTCTTTATTTAGTTCTTGAAAAATGCTTTTCTGGAAACCAATGGTTTTCAGTCCTGCATGTTAATCTGGTCATTACCGGGATAAAACCAAGATCTGAAGGTAATTTATCAAAAGGCCATAGTTCACTCATATACCAATTTGATGGTTTAATGTAATGAGAATGGGATTCATTTTACGATGGAAAGATAACCCGGTTTCTGTCACATTAGCAGTCACTGCATTTAATTCAAGTAGCACTTATGTTCGCAGTGATGTGTCTTATTGTGAAAGCATCTAGCTTCACACGGTGGCCGCTGAAGTATCGCTCTGGTGAGATTGCTTCCCATAGGAGGTAACGTGAAAGCCTGAAGTCATCAGGGGTCACCAGCTGGGTAATGTGCTCGGTTTATTTTTCAGGAAGGGAACCGTCCAACGTATGAGCAGATCTGCAGCTTTAACAAGCTCTGGAAGTAAAATACAAAAGCAGTTGTGTTCCTTAGCTTGAAGGAACCTGAAGCAAGATATGTGAGGGAACTGGGGGTGTGGGGGTGAAATTGCTGAAAAAAGAAAAAAGTGAATTATCTCGAAAAAAACTATTACATGCTTTTTTCTTGGTATGATTTGAAACATAGGACACTACCCATAATGGTCAGGACTTTATTTGCAAGACAGATTTCCAACTTTCTGAATAGGTTTATTTATTAGAAGTAGGCAATGACACCAAAAAATCCTTGCAACAAATAAATATAGCATCCTTAGCAGAATATGTTTGCATTTTGAGATGCAAGATGAATTCCTTGAAAACAAAGCTGTATTTGCCTTATAAGTATACAGTTTCAAGCTTTACCTGTGTGTTTATTATCAAAGCCCTATTGACTTTATTATTAAGTGGATTCAAATATTAACTGTAAGAGAGAGAACACAAAACACCAAATGATACAGAATAACACGGGCAGTTTCATATCTCCTGACCAAGCGTCATAAAGATATTCCAATAAATTTAACTGCCTGGAAAAAATTTTCCCCAATACCCAGATTTTCCTTATTCAGATATTTTGAGGATAATTTTGGGGGCCAGTAGATTTCAAAGTATACCTTTGGACAAGGCTTTTGGACATACCCCCCCCCCCCCACCACCACCACCCAGTTCCTTTCGATAAGAAGAGCTCTGTTTCATCTGCTTTTATGTGTTTGGAGTTATTCATGTTTAATTTCTGAATTGTTCCACTACTTTAAATGTTTTGGAAAGCTCTACTTTAGACCGAAAATGGTAATAAAAGAGATGGAATAAAACAACACATCTCTTCATTCAGCTTGAAAAGAGGTTTGTCGAGCACCTAGTATTTATTATATAACAATGCATGAATACGTTATCATTGCAAACGATTCTAACAATGCTGTGAAAATGTTGAAGTGCCCCCAGCTTCCCCCTCTAAAGACCAGTGTTTTGGTATTAATCTTTCCAGTTGTCTTTCTAGGGTTTGGATATATGGAAACACACATTTTCTTTGCTTAAATGGGATCATCAGATATGTATAGTTCTACAATGATTTTCATACAAATCTTAGAGCTCTTTCCTTGTCAGTACAGATAAGTTATCCAGTGGTGTGCTGATAAATGTTTAATAGCCAGCTCCTTGGGCAAAAAAGAGAAAAAAGAAAAAAAAAAAAAGGCCTTGATTTGCAGCTTTTGCTGATTTCTGGAGTGCTAATACACCTACCACGGGAGATTTCTACTCCCAATGTAAAGTCACCGAAGGTGGAATTGGTGAGAGATGCGTGCAGCCGGCTTCAGCACTATGCTGGGTCAGTTCTTTTTTTCCCTTTTTGGCTTTTTATTTTGAAATAAATTTAGATTTACAGAACAGTTGCAAAGCTGCACAGAATTCCTGTACACCTGTCACTCAGCTTCTGCCAGTGTTAACATCTTGTATAACCAGAGTACAATTATGAAAAGTAAGAAATTGACAGTGGTCTGATGCTGTTAACTCAGCTGAGACTTTAATTCTGATTTCTCCAGTTTTTCCATTACCTTTTTTTCGGTTCCATGATTGTCTTTGGGATCCCACACTGCATTTAGTTGTCATGTCTCTTTAGCTTTCTCCAAACTGACAGTTTCTCAGCATCTGTCCTTTAGATTCTCACATAGGATTTTATAGTATCCCAGAGATGGATATATTGGTGGTTCTTTTTTTGTTTTGCTCTATTAACAGTCATTGTATGAACAAGGCTATAGTGAATTTGCTCACGCACGTCCCTTTGTGCATATAGTGTTATTATTTTAGTACAGATTCCTAGAATTCCTTGCTCAAGGATTTTTCCAAATTTAAATTTTCTAGATACCACAAAATTGCTTTGCAAACACACTTTACCACTTCACAGTCTTATGAGCATTAGATCAGCGGGCTCTCCCATTCCCTCGCTGCCAGGCGCTGAGCTATATGTACCAGGGATAGAAAAATGAAGAAAACATGGTCCCTGCTCTTTGGATGCTTAATAATGATGAGCCCAACATGGAAACAAATACCTGCATTATAACATGGTATGTTCACTAAAAGAGAAACATCACATCCCCATGAAATGTTCTGGATAGTCGAGGTCAGCACTGTCCAATAGAAATACAGTTTAAACCACATACGTAATTAAAACTATTGTACTAGTCACATCACCAATGTAAAAAGAAAAGTGAAATTACTTTAAATAGAAATTTTACTTCATTGAACATATATCCAAAACATGATTGTTTCAACATATAATCCATATAAAAATGATTAATTGGATGTTTTACATTCTTTCTTTCATGCTAAGTCCCCGACTCTGGCCATATTTTACGTGCTTGATAGACACACGTGGCAGGTGGCTACCGCACTGGACAGTATGGACCTAAGTCGTTGAGCACATATTTTCCATATTTACCTCTGAAACATTCCTATGGTCTCTCCCTTTTAAGTGAATGTTTGCCTTTTGAAGGGGCGTGGAAAGGGGAGGCATTATCAATCGTGAATATGACTAGAGACCATCAGTCCTACTTAAGAGAAGCGAAGTCCAGCATCCTAACAGCGGGCGCAGGGCAATGACTGCTGGAGGCGCAGCCTATAGAAACGTGCGATTTAAGAGCTGCCCCTGGCCCGGCCGGGCGTGGCTCAGCGGCTGAGCATCGACCTGGGATCCAGGCGATAGGGGTTCGATTCCCGGTCAGGGCACAGGCCTGGTTGCGGGCTTGATCAACGACTCTCTCATCATTGATGTTTCTCTCTCTCTCCCTCTCCTTTCCTATCTCTGAAATCAATAAAGATATATTTAAAAAAAAAAAAAAAAAAAAAAAAAGCCCCCGGAGTCACGCAGCCTTGAGATTCAAGGTATTTGGTTAAGCTTGGCAAGGGGACAGTGAGATAATCCATTTGTTACCTTAACTTTGTAATCAATTTATAATTTCAGAGCATAGCTCTTTGCACTTGGATAAAACAAAAAAGATAAAATTATAAAATGTACAGGGCTCGGCACTCAGGCACCTGTGTTGGGAGAGCTGTAGGGGCTGCCGTTCTTTTTCAGCTGGAAAGCTCCTACTCCTGGAATACCTACACAGGCATACACTTCTTCCCAGCCGTTGAGTTTCGGTACAGCCCTCCCTGAGACATCTCGATAGTGCCCATCTCTACTCATTGAGGATGTATATTTTTATGTGTGTCTGTAAGAAAAAGACCTTTGATTTTGTTTGGGGCCAGGAGCACTTATATTAGATCCACTATTACCAGCCATCCTTATTTTTAGGTACATGTTTTGGTATTTGTGATTTTAGTTGTATTACTTTCTTTCTGTTTGTGGTTTATTGGTGACCAGTTTGTGAAGTTGCTTAAGGCACAGAGATGACAGGATTCTGGGTCCAATCTTTCTGTGTCTGAGTTTTCCTAACACTCTTCTTCTTGGCTGAGCTGCAGTTGCACTGGGCTCCTTAGTGTTCCTCACACAATCCTTATAAGACTCAGTGTTTTAAGTAACTGCTGTTCCTCCAGGAAGGTACTTCAACTAGATACTCATTTAAATCTTGATTCAAATACTACCTCCTTTAAAAAAAAAATATATATATATATATATATATGTCTTTATTGATTTCAGAGAGAGGAAGGGAGAGGGAGAGAGAGAGAAACATCAGTGATGAGAGAGTCATTGATGGGCTGCCTCCTGCAGTCCCCTAACTGGGGATGGAGCCCTCAACCCAGGCATGTGCCCCTGACTGGGAATCGAACCCCTATCACCTGGATCCTAGGGCGATGCTCAACCGCTGAGCCATGCCCGGCCAGGCAAATATGACCCCTCCCCGAGGCCTTCCCTATCCACTCTTATTTTTTCTTCATAGCATTTATAACCGCCTGACATGATTTTATGTATGTGTTTCTTTCTTCCCGTACAGCTCTGTTATGTTAATTACATCATATTTGTTGTCTGCCTACTTAACCCACCACCCTCTCATATGACTTCTGAAAGGCTGGAGATTTTTTAAAAATTTATTCCCTGCTGTACACTTAGAGAAAAACAGCACCTGGTACAAAGTAGGTACTCAAAAACTGTTTGTTGAATCAATATATGAATTTAACACAGCCCTATTTGTTCATTACTGGTATACCCTTAATTCTAGCCAGTTGGGTCATAATATTTATACTTTGATTTGGGGGACTTGCCTAAAGAGTGTGGCTATAAACACACAGCAAGGATCTGGATAGGAATCCACCAGAAACTGTGGACTCTGTCTTCTTCATTCTCTAGCCAAGGTTGATACACAACCAGCGTGTGTCCTTGTTAGGCTATATTGGTTGTTTATGTCCAATATCCATATTGGCCAACCAGTTCCTTTGCCGTTCTGGCTGTTAAGTATTTTTATTACCTTTTCTTGTATTCTCAACATTCCCAGTATGCCCAGATATGTTTTGAAAATACTTAATGAATCAATAAATACATCTCATAGTGGAATTACTACCATATCTTTTTTGTTGTTGTTGTTCTCCTCACACGTGCCAACCACAGAGATCCTGTCCTGGCCAAGCTCATCCCCAGGATGGCCCTAATGCCCCTCAGAAATGCCAGCCTGAGAAAACGAAAGGCTGCCAGAAATACCCAGCTGTCACCTAAAGGCAGGGCCCGGCCCGCCGGCCCGCGTGTCCCCCCCCAGCCTCATTCACGAGCCCCGCCCGCCCGTTCACAGCACAGGTCAGGTGCGGCGTCAGGTGAGGTCTCGCCTCGGCTGCAAGACTCCCCAAGGTTTCCCTGCGCCCGGGGAAGGCGGGCGTCCTCCCCAAGGCCCACAGGTCCCCCGGCCACCCGCCCCGCCCCAATGCGCTCCGTGCTCCCTGCCCCCATCCCTCCTCCTCCCCGCCCGCAATGCGCCCCATGCTCCCTGCCCCCCACCCCTCTCATCCTCCCCGCCCCCAATGCACTCCGTGCTCCCTGCCCCCACCCCTCTCATCCTCCCCGCCCCCAATGCGCCCCGTGGTCCCTTCCCCATCCCTCTCATCCTTCCCGCCCCCAATGTGCTCCGTGCTCCCCGCCCCCAATGCGCTCTGTGCTCCCTGACCCCCATCCCTCTCCTCCTCCCTGCCCCCAATGAGCCCCGTGCTCCCTGCCCCCACCTCTCTCATCCTCCCCGCCCCCAATGCGCCCTGTGCTCCCTGCCCCCACCCCTCATCCTCCCCGCCCCCTTGCTCTCATCCTCCCGGCCTCCTCGCTCTCCTCATCCTCCCCGCCCCCTACCTCTCTCATCCTCCCCGCCCCCAATGCGCCCTGTGCTCCCTGCCCCCACCCCTCTCATCCTCCCCGCCCCCAATGCGCCCCGTGGTCCCTTCCCCATCCCTCTCATCCTCCCCGCCCCCAATGCGCTCTGTGCTCCCTGCCCCCCATCCCTCTCCTCCTCCCCGCCCCCAATGAGCCCCGTGCTCCCTGCCCCCACCCCTCATCCTCCCCGCCCCCTTGCTCTCATCCTCCCGGCCCCCTCGCTCTCCTCATCCTCCCCGCCCCCTACCTCTCTCATCCTCCCCGCCCCCAATGCGCCCTGTGCTCCCTGCCCCCACCCCTCATCCTCCCCGCCCCCTTGCTCTCATCCTCCCGGCCCCCTCGCTCTCCTCATCCTCCCCGCCCCCTACCTCTCTCATCCTCCCCGCCCCCAATGCGCCCTGTGCTCCCTGCCCCCACCCCTCATCCTCCCCGCCCCCTTGCTCTCATCCGGCCTCCTTGCTCTCCTCATCCTCCCCGCCCCCTACCTCTCTCGTCCTCCCTGCCCCCCACCTCTCATCCTCCCCGCCCCGCACCTCTCTCATCCTCCCCGCCCCCAACCCTCGATCTCATCCTCCCCGCCCCCAATGTGCCCCATCCTCCCTGCCCCCAACCCTCGCTCTCCTCATCCTCCCCGCCCCCAATGTGCCCCATCCTCCCTGCCCCCAACCCTCCCTCTCCTCATCCTCCCCGCCCCCAATGTGCCCCGTCCTCCCCGCCCCCAACCCTCGCTCTCCTCATCCTCCCCGCCCCCAATGCGCCCCGTCCTCCCCGCCCCCACCCCTCGCTCTCCCCGCCCGCCCCGCGCTCACTTCTCTCAGCCGCGCAGAGCTCCGGGCACGTCCCCCGCGCGCGCGTGGCCCCACAGGGCGCTCTGCCCTCCAGAGACGCGCGCTGCGTCCCCCAGGCGCGCGCCATCTTCTCTGCCTCCTCCGCCCCTCCGCTGACCCACCCCGGGCCCGGAGCGGTGGGAGCCCCGCGGCGGCCGGTGGCTCGGGCCCCGCGCTCCGCAGGGCCGCCCCGAGGCCGACGACGCCGAGGCCTCCGCGCGGGCCTCCCGCCGCCCCGCAGCGCCTCACGCCGGCCCGCAGCCCCGCACGGCCCGCCACCCCGCGACTCCGGGACCCCGCCATATCTTTCTAGTGGTGTGTCGGTATGTCACATATGTCAACATAGTTTTATTCATTGGTCTCCGTGTGAGCAAAATATTATGTTCTTCTTATAGGGCTCAAACACGAGTTGTTTAGTTCCCTCGGTTTACCCTGCACAGAAGTGCAGCGTTTTCCTTCCTGTCACAAGTTCAGTTAGGAGGAGAGAAAAGTCCAGTAGCCTGCCGTCATAGCCATAGCCTGCAGCAAGTAAGGTACCCTTCTTTAGGCATACGAATAGACATTACAGGCAGCTTGTTGTCTGAAAAAGACATAGTAAACTCGAAAAATAACAAAGCTTCAGCACCCTCAAAGGGTGCTCTGCTCAATGTGCCCGCGCCTCTGTGCCTTGATTGGCTGGAAGCAGTTCATTTCATTTGATGGTGAAAAATTAATCTTTACCTTATTATGTTGAAGTGATTCTCAGCCATGCATTTTCTGTCTCACTTTTGAGAGCCCTCAGGAAACTGGCTTTACTTAAGTAAAGTATATAAAATAGCCCCCTTGATCTTCAGAATGAGAACTGCTGTGCCTTTTGTTCCTCATGGCTCATCTAATTCAGAAAAGCAACTGAACCAAAGGAACCAAACACATTCTCACTATCGTGTTTAATATACATCGTATTGAAAGTATTTGTGGGGCAGAATAGACCAGATTTTCTATAAAACTGATAAACAGCTTTAAATGGAGCAGGTATGTTAAACCAACCATACTTTGCATCTTTTGGCAAGATAATCTGAGATGTCACTAACACAGCTTTATTAGCATGCCGTACTGTGCCTCACTTAGAACCACTATGATTTGAGTTTCACTTGTTTCCAGTAATTGCAGCAGAAATTCATCAGGCAGCACTGGCCTTCATCCAAAGAAAAGAGTGTAAACCAATTAAATGCTTAAATTTTAAAAGATAAATTAGAAGGTGGGTATTAGAAATATCTTTAGCTCCAACTCCAAGTGGATGAATGATTTTTAAATAGGCTTTCTGGCTGGCTTTCCTGTTCTCAGTCGCTAATTCATGTATCATAGATGAGTGGTAGACATACAAATTAGCACCTTTCATTCTGCCTAAGCACATAAAGAAAAATATGAGATGGCTTATGAACAGATGCACTTTTTTTCCCCCCTTTTGGTAAGATTTGGTTGATGTTGAAAATTGCAATGAGAAAACAGATAGAAGGATTTCCCCAGCTTCCATCCTAGGCACTATTGCCTCCTAGGCCTCTCTTCCCTCAGCTACTTCATTCACTCCAGCAACTTCAGCTGCTCCCTCTGTGTGTATATGAATCTGCAGTCTTCTTCTAGCCTTAATATTTCTCCAGAACTTCAGACCTCCAAACCTGTGTTGACCATCAATCCCTGGAACCCAGCATCTCCAAAGATGAATTTATTGTATTCCTCCCATCACCCCATCCTAAATCTATGAATGCTTCCACCGTACTTTCAGTTACTCAGGCTCAAAGCCTTAACCAGTTCGAATTTCTCCCTTCCCCTCATGTTTTCCTATGCCCCCTCCCACACCTACACATAAGCATGTGCATGCAGGAACATCCACATACAAACACGGACACAGAGCTTGTTGCCAAATGCTGAGATAACATTCATGCAATTTCTCCTTAAGGAATCTCCTTCTTTGCATTCGCACGGCTGTTGCTCTACTTGAGACACTCATTTCTCACCTAGATTATTGTAATGCCTTCCCAATTTGTGTTCTTATCAAATCTTTAGGCCTCCCATTCATTCTTCTCCCCACTACTACGGGATTTATCTTTCTACAAATGGTGCTCTGATGATATCATTTATTTGCCTAGAAACCATCAGTGCTCCCCATTGCTATCAAATTAATCTTCCTAACGTAAACTGATTATATCACTCATCTGTTCAAATAGCAATGCCTGCCCGTTTCCTAGTAAATCGAATCCTAGTATCTTAAGTGTGGCATTCAGTGCCCTCCACAATTCAGCCCTAACCTACCCTTCCAGCCTTAACTTCCACTACCAACTACACATAGCTAACTTGGACCAAACCCCAGCAACTTCCTTTGCCTCAAAGACATGTGGTGCTTTACAAAATCATTTTGTGTACAACCTGCCCCTTTGCCCCACCCGCTGCTGTCACCTACACATCCTTCAAGATCCATCATTATATCATCTCTGATTGGCACAGCCAATTTTAATCTATTGCTCTTTTAATCCATTTCTTTTAAAAACAAAAATTTCTTTTCCCCCATATGGCAAACATCGCACATATTCACTGAAAAAAAAAAACAGACAATACAGAAATCATAAAGAAGAAAATTAAAACCCTCCATCAGCCCTCCATGCTGTTATCATGATGCAGTACAACCTCCCAGCCCTTTCTTCCAGACATCAACACGTTTACACACACACACACACACACACACACACACACACACACACACGATATAGATTGTACTATTCATACTGTTTAGTAGCCTGATGATTTCATTTGATGCATTATAAATATTTACCATGCCAATATGTAGTCTTTTGCAACATGATTTACTAGCCATGTAATCTTGTATTATTTATAACATCACCAGTTATTTAATTAATCTCTTTTTTATGAATATTTAGATTGATCAAACTTGGTATTAGTTTTAAATAGTACAATGAATAGCTTTGTAGTTTAGTTTGATACACACTCATAGTTAATTCATAGAAATTGAATTGTTGGGTAGAAGAGTAAGCCAAGTTTTTAAGATTTTTTTTTTTTTTAAACTGGTACCACATTGCCTTCCCAGAAGGTGATTTTTTAAAAATACTCTCATCAAGACTTGGCCATTGTTGCTCAGTGGTTAGAGCATGGCCCCCACACACTGAAGGGTTGTGAGTTCAATTCCCGATCAAGGACATGGATCTGGGTTGCAGGTTCTATCCCTGGACCCAGTTGGGGTGCGTGTGAGAGGCAACCAATCGTGTCTCTCTCACATCGAAGCCTCTCTCTCTCCCTCTCTCTCTCTCTCTCCCTCTCTCTCTCTCTCTCTCTCTTTCTCCTCCCCTCCCTCCCTCCCTCCCTTCCACTCTCTCTAACATTGGAAAAATATCCTTGGGTGGAGATTAACCAAAAAATAAAAAAAAAAATGCTCTCATCAAGAGTGTATGAGAGTACCCTTTTCCTGCACGCTGATCAACACTGAGTATTTTTAAATCCTCTGATAGCAATTTGAACTTGTATCGTGTCAGTTATTTCGCATTATATTATAGCTCTTTTATACTTGTATTGCTTCCAACTCCTACCTTAATAGGCATCTAGATTTTAACATCTGCAGCAGCTATCATAAGACCTTGTGTTTCTAGGCACTCAGGAAGTATTAGGTGAACTGAATTGAATCCGAGGCATAGTGCAGGTCTCCCATATTCTCACAATAGCCTGTCCACCATCACTCTGCAGTTTCCATATGCAAACCAGAGGCATGCCACTAAGGGAAATGTAAAAGGAAGGGGTCACGGCACTGAGTAGCGGGGTTCAATCCCATTGTAGTTGTTTAATTCGTACTCCAAGTTCTAATCCTCAAAAATCTTAACAGCTACTTAGAAAAGTGGCTACAGGTATGATGCAGTTCAAGTTGCTTGGACTAACTATAAGAACACTGATCACAATGTTTTTGGGTGCAAAGGGACAGTCGGTTTAGAGATCTGTGTAGCGAGTCTGGAGTAAATTCACATATGGCTTCTTTTCTTGCAGCAGTGCATTTGTTCGGCCTGACTTGGCAGTTGCAACCGGTTGAAGGACAGCTCTATGAAAACGGAGTTAGCAAAGGGAACAGAGGGACCGAATCCGTGGATACCACTTACTCTCCAATTGGAGGAAAAGTTTCCGATAAATCAGAGAAAAAAGGTACAGTGATCAAAGTGATGCATTGATTATTGATTACTTCTCTTTTAATTTGGTCATTAGAGCCAAATCTGGGACAGGCTCACTTCACATTAAAATTCTTGATCACTTGAAAGAAGTCTTCCACGTGAACAGAATAAATACATGTAAATGGCTTCTGAAAGCGGATTTTCCTTTCTCTAGTGCCTTGAGTATAAACCAATTAAACTTTTCAAATATGTTGGCAATTTTGAAAATAGATAAATATTTACTGGATGGAGATTTCAATACAATGGAAATTGCATTTCACATATAACTACCCTGAAGCAACATGGGATTTTGATTAAGTTCTCGGTGTCCAAGCCCAGCATTTATATATAACATTTTACAAAGGGTATATGGAAATTTCTTCTGTTTATAATAAGAAAAAGCCTCTTATGCTTAATATAAGGGTGAATGTTTATGTCAAAGTGTGGAAACATGAATTTTTTCTAGTTAGGGGACATGAATTCTTCCTGGTTGAAGAAAAGAAAAGAGCACTTTGAGTACTGAATTGTTAAATTTAAACCACATAAGCTTGAACTGCCTGACTCATTTACAATAAATGCCACAGTACCAGCTCTCCCAACACCTTATTCACGTTGAATGATCTTAATATTAATATATAAGCATTGAAAATAGATGGAAGTTTGTATTATAATTTCTCTTGAAATAGGGTTCAGTACAGAGGGACTTGGGCCACGTTCAATTCAAAAAGTAAAAAATTGAAAACAAAATGTATAGCTAGCACTATGCTAAATATTTTTAGATCATATACAGGGTGTCCCAAGAAAATGTATACACAGTTTAACAACCAATAGCTCAATTCTGAAAATGAAATGTATTTTAATTTCATGATTTTAATAACACTGCCTTTATTATTATTCAAAGTGTGTACACATTTTGGGGGGACACCCTGTATAAACATATGAGTGAATGAATGATCCAAAACCTACCCTCAGAAAGCTTACAATTTTATAGGGGTGGTAAGAAAATTTTATTTTGGTTCACTAGTTGCAAATAAAATATTTCATTTTCTAGTTGTTTGGGTTTGCTACTCATTACTTGTGTTTTTAGTTTCTTTGGGTGATCATTCGTGGGTATTGTTCTGTTTTTGTTTGCTTTTAAAAAAGTAACTTTGCTTTTGTCTATGCCTCAGTTAAAATTAATGATAGGGATTAGGAAAACATGGTTTGTTTCAGTTTTCAATTCACGATGCAGTTTGCTTTATTTAGAAATATTGTTTCTAGCCCAGACTGACCTTTCCTAACAATTTTACTGTTGCTGCTGAAAGGGTTTGAGGGTAGTATAAGGGTCACAGGTGGCAGAGGAAAGGGTTCTCAGTACTCTTGGTCTTGGACTTTTTCTCCCTTCTCTCCTACTATTCAATTCCTTTATATCATCTGCAAGTACAAGAACCACCACTTCGTATCATATGCCTGGGGGCTTCTTGCCATTCACACTGAAAATCATGAATTAGCTGTTTGAGGAAAATTAAATGTGCAAGACAGCAGAAGGTCATCACATAGTTGTGAAGGGCTTCAGACAGGCCTTCCCAAGAGCTGCCAGTTGGACATGTGGATCATTTTGAGCTGAAGACAATTGAGACCCTGCAGCCTCAAGAGAAACTTTTACCTCTCCCTTAGAGAATTTAAATTTGGGGCCTTGCTCATAATAAGAGTTATCACCAGAAATAACTTTTTATGACCTATCTGTAGGGCAGGGCAAACTTCTAATTACTGAACATCTGCTCTTCTTGTCATCCTGCAAATTACCCTCCTCCCCTCTGAAGCTTCAGGGCATCCTACCTCTCCCTTAGCAAGGAATGTCATATACCTTGTTTTGTCTTCTGTCTCTGAACCTCTCATGTAGGTTCCCATACATACCAAATTAATTAAATCTCTTTATTTTCTCTTGTTAATTTGTCTCATGTAGACTTAATTATTAGACCAGCCAAAAGAACCTAGAAGGGTCGGGAAAAATTTCTTCCTCCCCCAACAGTTGTCATTAGAGCATATTCAGTTCTGTATTTTAGCTCAGATCTAAATAATTCTTTTTTTTTTTTTTTTAATTCTCACCTGAGGATATATTTTTCCATTGCTTTTCAGAGCGAGTAGAAGGGAGAAAAGGAGGGAGGGAGAGAGAGAGAGAGAGAGGGAGACATCGATGTGAGAGAGACACACCTACTGGCTACCTCCTGCACGCGCCCCAACCAGGGAGGGCCAAGCCTGCAACTGAAGCATGTGCCCCTGGCCAGAATAGAACCTGGGACCCTTCAGTCTGCAGGCTGACACTCTGAAGGGGAGCAGAATTTGTCACCCCCAAATTTGCCTCTGTGTTATAAGGATTATCATGAGCTGAAAAGAGACAGCATAGAGAGACAATGAAACACTTTGCAAATTACATCTTACCGGGAAATTACAAATATAAAACAGATAAGAGCCACATTTCTCTTGATGAAATGGGGGGAGGGGCAGATTCCTGCCACACTTTTCCCTCCCTTCCCCCTTTTATTTCTTTGTTCTCCATTCTCTTCTCAGTTGCTAAGGCTTTGACAAATGCTGGGTGAAACTCAGTAGGACTAGCTCATTGCTAAAGTGTATGCATTGAGTCAGTGAATTCGAAATCTGCTGTTAAGGAAGGACAATTAGCTATTCTGAGTAAAAGTAGACATATTTTTGCAAAAGGGGTATACTCCTGGAAAGTGCTTGAACTGCATGTCTGTAGAATTTGTAAACCACACTTGCCATTTAAAGTACTTGTGGAGAATTCTGTTGTAATTCAAATAATTAATTCCCAGTTTCCTGCCTTATAAATTTGGATTTTGACATGTATGTAACAATAACAGTCTGTACTTAGAGAGCATTTACAATTTCAAAATACTTTAATGGCTTTTATCCACATAACAGTTTTATGCTGTAGCAGCTAATTGTTAGCCTTGTTTTACGTTGAAAAGGAAAACATAAGAAGGTTAAGTGACTTGCCTGGCATAATCGACTTAACTATAGGCAGAGCTTAGATTAGGAGCCAGTCTCTCCTTACTATTAGCTCAGCACACATCTTTGGGCCTTTTCTTTTGAAAAACATTTTTTCCTCAAAGCCAATTGTTTTAGTAACAGCTGTCTTGATTAAAGATCTCAATGCATATAGCCAAATGCATATCCCTACCCTAAGAGTATTTGCAAATCTTTGATTTGCAAAACCAAAGGTCTAGGTTCAGCAAGCACCCTCCTCCTCCTTAACGCAGAACACACACACACACACACACACACACACACGTATGCATGCACACACACATGCAAGTACCCTTAGGAACTGAAAGTTAAACAACCGTAGAAAATGTACCTTTTATCACCTCCTTTCATCACAGGAGGGGTGCGTGCACACGTGTTGCTTAATTTTTGGCTTTTTTTTTTTTTAACTTGCAAACTAGTTACAGTGCAGGCAATGTATGCAATGACAGTTGTGGACCTTGAATAAGAGGTTGAATTCTAAACTTACTTAGTTTCACTCATATTTAGTTCACAGACCCAGTCAGTAGATAAAGATTCATTTGTTTCATGGCACTGCACCACAAACCAAGAGCCGCACCAGCCCCACCCAGCTAATCATGGTGAGCTTGGATAGAACAATGTCTTGCAGTCTAATTCTGTGGTTCTCCAATATTGGCTCATAGGAGATGTGGATATTAAAATGCACTCAGCTACCCTTCGAGTCAACCCAGAGTTTCAGTATCTTTTACTTAAAGGATATTAGAGCCCAGGACATTGTGGTAGAATTGGGAATAATTCATATAAGCACAACAAACCACATGAATAAAATAGTAGTAGAGCACTAACAAAGACAACAGTGTTGGGAGTGTAACATTATTATTGTTAAACATTGATGGCAAGTTACAGTAAATGTCTCCTATAATGCTATATAGATGTTTTCCTAACACAAGGTTTCAGGGGGCCCAGCTAGAGTACTGCAGCTTGTTTTCAACTATATTAAATCACTTTATCAATATACTTCAGTTTTAACAAAAGCTTTTCTAAAGCATGCTGGAGACCTTGCTTCTAAAACAGATTTATGGAAAGGGTTCACTATGCTAAAAGGCAAACTTATTTACGGTATAAAAAATTCATGTTAAATGTTCCTGGTCATATATGTTTAATGTTTCATTCTTGTTTCATTCTAATCCTCATTTTACTTTTTATTTTTTTAACTAATACACACCTTTTCTGCGATGCCATAAGGAATGTTTCTGTCCTGTGGCCCCTCTAGCCCAGTAGCCTGCATCTGACAGGGCGCTAAGGGGCACGCTGCAGAATGGCATATTTATCCTGCTGGATTAGTCCTTCAGAAGCTGGGGGAGCTTACCATAACATCTTTATAACATCTTAGTTTTTTGGAAGAACCAGGCCATTGTAGAAATTTATCAGCCATTCATATGTCTAGTTCTGTTGAGTATCCATTTATATCTTTCAGCCTCGATTACTTTTGGAGGAATTTCAAACATTTAGTAGCTTTTTCATGAAGTCAAAGGTGATTGCACTATGTAAACTATACATTTGAGAATAAAGTCCTTCAGTTCCAGGATTGAATGCCCAGGCCTGCATTTTCCCTTTGTACAGCTTTGACAATCCCGTAGAAAATAATCACACATTCTTTCTCTGCCTTCACCTTTCTAATATTAAGAGCCTTTGGTTTTCCTTCTGTACTCTCCTTGTAACTCCTATTTTCCCTTTGTCATTGTAGTTGCCTTTTCCTGTCTCCATTATTATATATCTTACTGAAGGCATCCTGACCAGAACCGTACACAGATACCATCATCCCATAGCCAGTGGTTTAGAGAGAGAAAAGTAAAAATTTGGATCATAAGAGAAATAATTTTTGACCACCTCACCTCAGACCCTTCATTAAAATAATATCAAGGGGGGGGGGGAAATCTTAATATTCAGAAACATAGAAGCCCATTCTTTTTAATGATATACTAGTCAAGGAGCTATTTTTACTGGACTGAGTACTTTGGAAGGTTAACAAATGAAGCAGAAGACATAGATTTTGCCCTTGAGAAAGTTCCCATTAAATAGGAGAGCTGGAAGAAACATGCCTGTATGTGCACACACAATGCAAAATATTGTGTAACTGTCGTACAGAAAGAGAAATAAAATAGCTAGGTGACTAAGAGGCTTAAAGGAAAGAAGATGAAAAAATGACTGTTATCATAGAAGTAGTTTGAGCTGGGCCTTGGGAAACAAGAAAAACCCACCCCAGCTGACCTTAAAGAGTACATATTTAGGAGAATGGAATAATAGAGTATAAGGGCGAAGTGCAGATGGTAATGGCCTTCCCCTCCCTCCCTCCCTCCCCCTCCCCCCCCTCCCCCCTCCTCCCCCTCCCTCCCCTCCCTCCCTCCCTCCCTCCCTCCCTCCCTCCCTCCCTCCCTCCCTCCCTCCCTCCCTCCCTCCCTCCCTTCCTTCCTTCCTTCCTTCCTTCCTTCCTTCCTTCCTTCCTTCCTTCCTTTCATTTTTCTTAAAGAAGAGAGGTTTGTGCTTGTTTGAAGACAATGAATAAGAAAACTATAGAAAGGGAGACATTGAGGATGCCAGTAAGAAAGGACATAAGAAGGGACCAGAGTCCCTGAGTAGGAGAGAAATGGAGGGAGGAGCCTCAGACATAAACTTGGACACTAAATTGTATGGCATGCTGAGTATGAAACTGGCATTTTGATATTTTGAAAATCAGAAGGTAGGGGTTCCAAGAGAGGGCACAATTAGGGTTCAATAAGTGCTATGACCTATTATGATTATTGTTACTCTTATTATTATTACTGTCTGTAATGAATTTTGTTTGTGAGAAGTTTTAATTTGATATTATTGAAGATTTTCTGGGTTCCAAAAAGGTAGAATTCAAAGGCTGTAGCAATATGACAACCCATGAGAACTGACTACCTCTCTTTCCCAGGCACAAGATGATATACAACCTTTTCATTACTCTCAACTCTAGTATAAGTGGGTCATAATATATTATCTTTATTAAATATCTAGTAAGTCAATGGCGAGAGTTTAGACAGATGTGACTGCCCTGTCCTCTGGGGACCCATTCTAAGATACAAAAGAAGGAGCTAGGTAAATTGATCTATTGATCTATGACCAGCTGTCCTGCCACCATCCCAAAGTCCAGAATGATTTGATTATAATAACTTACATAAAACAAATATCTAACATTGTATAAAAATATAGAAAATAAGCATCACTGCTGTGTACTACCAATTACACGTTCTAAAAAGACTGGCCAGGACACAGTTCAGCTTCTGGGTAACAAGTGACCTTCTGAAAACACTTGGAAACACACCGGCACTCTTGTGACAGTGTATGAAAGTGTGTGTGTGTGTATATGTGTGTGGGCTCTACACGCCAATTTATAACTTCTAACCATATTTCTTGTAACATCTTTGTTGAGATGTAATTTTACATACCATATAATTCACCAATTTAAAGTATATGATTCATTGATTCTTAGTATATTCAGAGTTGTGTAGCTATCACCATTATTTAATTCTGGAACATTTTCATCATACCAGAAAGAAACCTCATAGTCTTTGGCAGTCATTCCATATCCTCACCTCTCCCCAGCCCCTGGCAACCACCAGTCTCCTTTATGTTTCTGTATATTTGCTAATTTGTATATTTCATACAACGTGTAGCCATTTGTGTCTGGATTCTTTCACTATGCATAATGTTTTCAAGGTTTGTCCATGTTGTAGCATGTGTCAGTACTTCATCCCTTTTTATGACTGCATCCTATTTCATTGTATGGGTATACCACCTTTTGTTTCTCCATTCATCAGTTGATAGATCTTTTGTGAATTTTCACTTTTTTGATGTATTATGAATAATGCTGCTATGAATACTTATTTAAAAGTTTTTGTTGGAACATCTGTTTTCAGTTATCTTCAGTATATACTGAAGTGTGGAATGGCTAGGTCATATGGTAATTCTATGTTTAATTTTTTAAAGAACTGCCAAACTGTTTTCCAAAGAAGTTGCAACATTCTATGTTCCCACTAGCAGTGAATGAAGGTGACCGTTTCTGTACATCCTTGTCAACACTTCTTATTGTCTTTGGTTTTTATTTTAGCCTAGTGGGTGTGAAGTGGTATCTCATAGTGCATTTAATTTGCATGCCCTTGACAACTAATGATATTAAGCTTATTTTTCTGTACTTGTTGGCCATTTGTATGTCTTCTTTGGAGAAATGGCTATGCAGATTCTTTGCCCATTTTTCAATAGGTTTGGCTTCTTAAAGTATACAAGTCTCTTATCTGATGTATGATTTACAAAAATGTTCTCCCATTGTGTGGGAGAAAAAAGGCGGTCTCTCATTTTCTTGATGGTGTCCTTTCAAGCACAAAAGTTTTTAATTTTGATGAAGTCATATTTATCTATTTTTTTCTTTGTCATATATGCTTTTGATGTCATATCTACGAAACCATTGCCACATCCAGTGTCACAAAGATTATGCCTACGTTTTCACCTGACAATTTTATAGGTTTACTCCTTAAATTTAGATATTTGGTCTATTTTGAGTTAATTTTTGTGCATAGTGTGAGGGAGTGATTCAATTTCACTTTTTTGCTTGTGGATATCCAGTTGTCCAGTGCCGCTTGTTGAAAAGACTATTCTTTCCTCCATTGAATTGTCTTGGTGCCCTTGTTAGGAAAATCAATTGATCATAAATGTGATGTTTTATTCCTTGACTCTCAATTCTGTTCCACTGATCTCTCTCTCTATATATATGTATATATCCTAATGTCAGTAGCACCTGTCTGAATTACTATAGCTTTGTAATAAGTTTTGAAATCAGAAAGTGTGAGACCTTCAGCATTTTTTTACAGTTCTTTTAGTTTTTCTAGGTCTCTTGCATTTCCATATAAATTTTAGCTCAACTTGTGCATTCCTGCAAAAGTGAGAGTTGGAATTTTGATTGGGATTATATTCAATATATAGATCAGTGTAGGAAATACTGCCATCTTAACAATAGTGAAATTTGTTGATCCATGAACATGGATGTCTTTCCATTTATTTAGGTCTTCTTTAATTCCTTTCAATGATGTTTCGTATTTCTCAGTGTAAGTCTTGTAACTTCTTTTGTTAAATGTGTCCCTAAGTGTTTTTTGGTTTTGCTTTTTAATTCTTACTCAAGGAAATGTTTTCATTGATTTTTTTTTTTTTTTTTTTTTTTTTTTTTTTTTTTTTTTTAGAGAGAGAGAGAGGAAGGAGAGAGAAAGAGAGAAATAAACATCAATAAACGAGAGAAATTTCGATTGGTTCCCAGGCACACCTCAACTGGGGATCAAACCTGCAACCTAGATATGTGCCCTGACCAGGAATCGAACCGACCACTTTTTGGTGTACAGGACAACACTCTAACCAACTGAGCCACCTGGCCAGGGCTCTGTCCCTAAGTTTTTCATTCTTTTTGATGATATTATAAATGAAAAATTTTCTTTAATTTCATTTTTGGATTTTTCATTGCATGTATTCATATTCATTAAGTTTTGAATATTATTTTTGCAAATGGCAATATTATTTTTAAGAAGGTATTTTATTCCATGTTGACCCATGACTCTGAGTATATGTTTGAACATGTAACAATGTGATGATAAATTTGAGTTTTATATCAATTCTTGTTTCACCAATTAAATTCAAAGAGATAGGCTACTTCCTGTACCATTGGTAATCAGTATACTGAGATTCTGCAAACATAATTTATATTTTACTGTGTGAGATTATATGTCAAGTCAAGAGAGCCTAAAATTTGGAAACTAATTTTTGTGAATACTGTATTACTTAATGGTCAATAGACCACACCAGAGGAACTGGGAAACTTTAAATTTTTTTACGAAAGTAGAAGTTATTGCAATGAAATTTAAAGAAATCCTTCTCACAGGAGAATTATGTATTTTAAATTATATGTTCAACAAATAGATATACAGAGTCAATATGCAATTAAAAATTCGTCCTATAATTAAGGGTAAGATTTTAACAGTTCCACTTCACTTCTGACTGAGAAGATGTATACAGCACTAAATAAGCTACTGTCCTGGAATTTGAAGTCTTTCAGTGTCTGTACCTAACTCTTTACACTTACACAATAATGTATTTCTCAAGTGTAAGATTAGTTAATGGACTTTTGTACACAATCAGCTATCTATTGTCAATGTCAGTAAGACAGAGGGATTTATTTCTAAACATATTTTATTTACAGTTAATTCCCAAAGGTCTTTGTGTGCAGATGGTTTCAATTCTACTCCCACTGTATCTTGTACTGAAATGTCAGAATAACTTATCAACATTACTAAATAAATGATCAAGCTTACTATTTTATTAATTCATACAAACAATATTTATCAAGTGCCTATTATGCACAAGGTTTATTCTTCCTTTTCTTTCTCCCGCCTACTCCTGGGTTATATAATAGGTATGAAAAGCCATGTGTCATACACAATCTGGAATATGTGTCCCTGAAGAATTGAGAGTTGAATACACATTTCTCTTCAACAGTTCATAGAAGGAAAATGATACAAGGCCACATAAATGGAAGGGATAGGTTTACACTGTCCTTTTTTCATCTCTTCACTGCTTTTGATCACAGGGAGAAGAGGTTGATTTCACTTCCCCATTTTGTTTCAAGCACTGATATTCTAAATTTCACAAAGGCTTGTTACTGGGAAACAATTATTATATTTGAAGGAACACAAAGAGGATGGTACATAAATCATGAAACACACTAGGACTAATTCAGGTGAAAGGCCATGCCAAAGTAATTTGATTATGCCTTTTGAAGATTTGGAATGTGCCATAGGGTGACATGAAGGGCAGATATGATCTTAAGGTGTATTTCTTTGGACAACATTTCCTTTATTTTTAAAGGAGTATCTTCTTAGCTTAGATAATTTTCATGGAATTTGAAAATGTCTTTAGAAGGCTGCTAAGATTACTGTCATGGAGAATACCACAGCCTTTAGCCCTAGTCATTTTTATATAAGGACCTGACAGTGAAATCTCTTTCATGACCATGTGTCAGTATCTTCTACTAGCGTTCCACTGAGTTGTATACAGAATCACTGAATACAGCATGCCTGGCTATATTAAGTAGGAAAAATAAGTGTATATGTCCAGAATGTAGTTATTTCCCCACTATCTGATAAAGACCATGTTATTAATAATCATATTATTAGTATTTTAGGTATGTGTCTAAGTCTAGATATAATGAAGCCTTGATTTAGCCAATACAGCCATTGCATGCAGTGTCTGTCATCAATTCCACGCCTCTGTGTTTACCTTCAGGTGGCTTGACCTTGTCTTCTTGAACTTAACACCCATCAGTTAGTTTGCCATCCTTCAGCACAGCCTGTCTGCGTTGTTTTTTCCCACTCAGCAACCGGTGCTTGTGTTATAACCAAAAAAGAGAGTACTTAGCTCAAACTAAATTTGTGGATATTGGTGAGACTGTGATAACTACAGTACCACAAAGTATTGTATAATCCGTGGCTCCCTGCAATCCATCTTGGATTTGTGAAAGGAAGTTACTAGGAAATACAGTGTTCCTGAGCCTTCTGATATGCTTCAGTAAAACAAGTGATCAAATGAAAATCAAAACATGAATATTACGAAAACCGTACCTTAGTGCTATACACATTTTAACTTTGCTGCTGCCAATTTGCAAATGAGGAATCAAAGTTAATGTTAAGTTTGGCCAAAATTATTCCACTTACCCATATTGATGCAGAATTTCTTCCTAAAATCACATTACATGCTGTTTTTCTTTTTTTTTTTTTTCTTTTTAAAATATGTCTTGATTGATTTCAGAGAGAGGAAGGGAGGGGGAGAGAGGGATAGAAACATCAATGATGAGAGAAAATCATGGATCAGCTGCCTCTCATAAGGCCCTCTGGGGATCAAGCCCACAACCCGGGCATGTGCCCTGACCGGAATCTAACCTTGACCTCCTGGTTCATGGGTCGATGCTCAACCACTGAGCCACACTGGCCTTGCCCATGCTGTTTTTCTGCACGAAACTTTTTCCTTTTTAGTTTCCCACTTTGAGTTACATTAAGAAAATAATGAAATAATAAAGAAACTAATAATCACTACATTGTAATTCATAACTAATTTAGAGAGAAAATAAAATGGGGCCGGCTATTTAGTGATCTAAACTACTAACAGGGTGATACTTTCCTTTCTGATGCACTGAGCTCTAAAAGGTTAGAGGCTGTGAAATTTTCCATCTGTAAGCTGTGAGAATCCCTCTTCTCTAATACCAACTCACTGCAACTAGCTTGCTTTGTTATTTGTATTTAAATTACAGTCCACATGTTCATTCATGTTGTCATTTCTCTTCGCCTACCTTGCCTTAGCTATGATGCAAACTCTCAAAGGGTAAGACCATCTTCTGTTAAAATTATTTTTATAAATGTCTTACGATTCTATGCTTCAGATATTTAGCAATGCTAATAACCAGGAAACTCCAGCAACATAACTTCACAAGTTTCTTTTGATTTAGTGAATAACATTTAAGTAGCCTCATTATGCAATATATGGTGCTATAAAGTGCAGACAGAAGAGATGGTATAGCATTTGGTAAGGCTCGTATATAAAGGTTAATGTCCATCAGCCAGTTTCGCCTTGATTTTTTAGAAATGACAGTGTCTGTATTCATTAAAGGCTGTTTGCAGCACCTTTAAAATAGTGTTTGCTAAACTTAAATCATTTAAAATTGTTTGATATTTGTAATATTGTTTGCATGACCGAATGATGCATGTTATGAAGCAATAAAAGCCCCCAATGAGGAAAGCAGTTGGACAAACTGGACATTAAATTGAGAACAGAAGTAAATGTCCACATAAACACGGCCTCTTAATTGCCTGCTCATTGAAGACATTTGTCAACTTCAGGACTTTAAGAGTTAATGTATAATCAACCCTTTGGGGACCAACCTGTTCTTTCTGACGGGAAAAAGTAGCTTTCAGTGAAAAATAAGGTCCTCAGTTGGTCATTCATCATCTCAAAGGGCATATTTTATTATAAATGTCAATTCCACAAAATTATGTGTCCTGTAATACATAATTATGTTCAGAATTGCATTTGAAATGTATTATTAACAGTTAACAGTGAACATTCTTAAAATAGTTATTACTCTTGGCCTTAACACAAAAAGCAGTAATGGAGGTATTTCAGGGAGCTAAAAGCTATAAGGCATTGGCCTCTGAATAAAGCCACTGCAGGTGTGTTTCTTAATGGGGAGTTAATTTTCCAGCGAATGAACACAAAGGACAGAGACCATGTGTGTTTTTAAACTGTGTTTGGCATGGAGAAGGAGATGATGGCTGAAAAATATAAAGGCGGTGTGGAGTGAGGCCAAATTGAACTTTTCCTCCTGAGGCTAATCCTCTTTGCTCAAGATCAAGGCAATCCTCTTGTATCCGGTATCCCTTTTCACCCCAACCACCACATAACAAAGAATGCCACAGAAATATATATTAAATTAGCACATCAGAAATCACTAAAGAAGATGGCAATAAATTACAAAGACCTGATTATCCAAACTGACCCTCCTCTCACACAAACCATCTCCTTCTAGCATTCTTGTTTTTACTACCAACACTGAGTCACCGAAACTCACAATTATGGGGTCAATTCCAACCTTCCCTTAGCCCCCACACCTAGTGTCCCGGTGTCCGAAGAACTTCGCCTCTTCGTCTGTGGGCTGTGGACCACTCAACATGGGCATTAATGGGAACTTGTTAGAGGTATCAAATCTCAGACCAACTGAATCATAATTTGCATTTTAACAAGACCCCCTCTTATGCCCACTCAGTTTTGAGCCGCGCCGCTCTGCTATAGGATCTTCCTTTACATTGTCTTTCTTCTTTCCTTTTTCTTCCCTTTTCTTCCTGGGGAAATAACTTTTTATTGTTATAATTCTGTTTTAGATACATTTTGTGTTTTAAAAAAACACATGTAATTTGATTTTACTTTTTGATTCTGAATGATGGTTCTTTTGTTTTAACACATGTTTCGTTCCTTGCTCTTTGTTTTAATTATAAGTATAGATATATGAAAGCTATCTTCCTACTTTCATGTTTTTTAATTAACCATTTTAGTCTGGGCCTTCCCTTTCTTGCTTTTGTTTAAACTATTTTTATCTCAGTATTATTTTCTCTATGCTAGTTCAGAAAATGATTGCTTTGCTTTTTGATATTTATACTTAAAATTGCAATCAGATTTTTAAATATATAGTACATTAATTAATATTTGTACCATTCTTCAGGATCACCCACTCTTACACTTCCCAGATACTATGTGATTGTTTTTCACTTTATTGAAGAATAACTGACGACTATAGTTGTATTATATTTAAAGCGCACAACATGATAATGTGAGGAACACATACATTGTAAAATAATTACCAAGATCAAGGTAATTAATACATCCATCACCTCACATAGTTAACACAGTCAACTCCCTTTGTGCATGGTGAGAATGTTTAAGCTTGACTTTCAAGCTGTAGTTGCCATGCTGTACATTAGATTCTCAGAACTTCTTATTACTGGGAATGAACCCTTTCACCTATATCACCCCATTTGCCCCTCCTTCCAGCCCTGGCAGCCACCATTCTATTCTCTGTTTCGATGAAAATCATTTTGGTTTTTTTTTAGATTCCACATATAAGTGATACCATTCAATACCGGTCTTTGTTAGGCTTAGGCTTATTTCACTTAGCACAATGCCCTCTAGGCTCATCCATTTTGTTGCAAATGTCAGAATTTCCTTCCCTTTTATTCTATTTTGTGTACGCGTGTGTGTGTGTGTGTATGTATCACATTTTTTTATCCATTCATCCATTGAAGGTCTTTTAGGTTATTTCTATATCTTGGCTATTGGGAATAATGCAGCAATGAACTTGGGTGTGCACATATCTCATTGGGATCCTTATTTCTGTTTCTTCCAATATATAACCAGGAGTGGGATTGCTGGATCATACAGTAGTTCAATTTTTAATTTTTTTGTGGAACCATTATTCTTTTCCAAAATGACTCTACCATTTTACCTTCCCACCAACAGAGTATAAGGCTTCCCTTTCCTCTACATTCTCAATAACATTTATTATCTCTTGCCTTTTTGATAATAACCAACCTAAAAGGTGTGAGTTGATATCTCATTGTAGTTTTGATTTGTATTTTTGCAATGATTAGTGATGTTGAGCACCTTTTCATATACCTATTGGTCATTCGTGTGTTCTTTGGAAAAATGTCTATTCAGGTCTTTTACTCATTTTTTATTTGAATTATTTGCTTTTTTGTAATTGAGTTGTATGAGTCTTTATATATTTTGGATATTAACCTCTTTTCAGATATATAGCTTGATAACATTTTGTCCCATTCTGTAGGTTGCCTTTTCAATTTATTGATTTTTTTTTCCCTTTGTTGTGCATACTCTTTTTTAAATTTATTTTTTCTTTATTTTATTTTTTGCATCACCATTTATCCCCTTTATACACTCTTCCACCTTCACCCCCACCCCCCCGCCTCCGGCAATCACCATACTGTTATCCATGTCCATGAGTTCTTTCTCTTTTTTTTTCCTCAGTCCTTACCCCCTTCCCCCACCACTCCCACCCCACCAGAGCTGTCTGCCTGGTCTCTATGAGTCTGCGTCTGTTTTGCTTGTTAATTTAGTTTGTTCATTAAATTCCACATATGAGTGAGATCGTATGGCACTTGTCTTTCTCTAACTGGCTTATTTCACTTAGCATAATGTTTGTTTGATAGAGTCCGACTTATGTTACAGTTGGCTAGAATGTACTTTTTACACATGAACTGTTGGGCCCACCCTAAATTTACACCTTCATGTCATTTCACCTGAATTATTGCCCCATAATTCCTCTATCCTTCTTGTGTTTCCCTGTTTAAATCATCTTATCTTCTGCCTTAAGGTTAGCCTTTCCAATGTATCCAGACCTCTCCACTCTTCTTAAAAACCTTCAGTGGCTTTCCATTCTTTCTTAAATAAACCCTTTAGGACTGACACTCGAAGCCTTATAGAATATGATGCCATCCTTTCCCTCCCATCTGATCTCCAACTGCTCTTCTATATATACACCTTAGCTTTACTGTAACCTCTCCTCTTTGTTTTGGTTCGAGGTGTTCCTTCCATGTGCAACAACTTTCCCAACAGCTCTGTTGAAATCCTTTCCCTCTTTTAAGGCCCATATTCAATACCACATCCCATAAAGACCCTTTTCTGATTCATTCAGTTATTGAATAAATATGTACTTATCACATACTATTTATCCACGTTCTCCTAGTTACTGGGCATAAAGCAATGAACAAAACAGCCACAGCCTCATGGGGCTTATATTGGATTGAGAGAAACCAGGCAACAGACAGTAAATAAGCAAAACAGGTTATATGTTAGGTGATGGTAAGTGCTAAGGAGGAACATAAAGGAAGATAAATAGCATAGGGACAGCTAAGGGTGAGAAGTACCCTCCAACCAAATACCTTCCCCCCTTTGAATAACCAGAGTATTTACTTTCTTTTACAACATGGTTATTTGTGTACTTGTCCTATTTCATCTCTTATATTCAAAGCTCCTTGAGAGCAAGAACTGCATCTAACTCATCTTTGTATCTCTTGCAGCTTCTGAGGCAGCATTCAGTAAATAATGGGTAAAATGAATCAAATGATGAAAATAAATGCAATAGTAGTTTAATAGAAGGGAGAGACTGATATAGTGGTTGGTTAGGGAGGGCTCCTTGGAAAATATTTAATTTGGGTTAAGCTCTGAAAGATGGGTGGTGTGGCGAGGAAGAAAGAGCTTAAGTAAGTCATTTTGATGTATCTGTTCTTGAAAAACTAAAAACTGTTGCGTTATAAGTTAAGATTAATGTTATGTTTTAATTTTGTTTATTTTTAAAACCAGTATTTCAGAAGGGACGAGCGATAGACACCGGAGAAGTTGACATTGGTGCCCAGGTCATGCAGACCATTCCACCTGGCTTATTCTGGCGTTTCCAGATTACTATCCACCATCCAATATATCTGAAATTCAATATTTCTTTAGCCAAGGACTCTCTGCTGGGGATTTATGGCAGAAGAAACATTCCACCTACACACACTCAGGTATTTGATATTACAGGTACTTCTTGACCCTTTCCAAAGGTGGTGGGATGACTAGTTCAGGGTTTGTGACTTGCAACATGCATGGGAGTCAAAGGTGAAGGCAGACATCTTTGCAATGAGCAAATATCCAGAATAATCACACTGAAGCGAATGGAAAAAAATGCCATTAAGAAATCAGGAACCATATTCATCAAAGCAGATTCAGAAAAGGGAGTTGAAGAAAATAGTCTTCAAACTTGAATTCTGTTTCCTGGAACAGGATGATCATGAGCCTTTCCAACCCCCTCATCTCACTTACTATGGTGCCCACACCCCCTTTGCTGGTTCCATACATCTGTGACCCCTTGTCCCAATTAAGGAATGCATATCAATAATGGAAATAAGTAAAAAAGGCAGGTTTTGTCTTATAGGTAGAAAAATTTCCATGTTATTGTTAATAACTCAAACGTGTAACACCTCTATGGTTTACAACGCCCTTCTGTAAATCTTAGCTACCTAATTTCTCTCATTTTCTTTTCCTTATCTCTGTCTTTCATGATCCCATTTGGGGCCCTGCTCCATCTAAGAAGTAGCAGAAGGAATCACAGCCATCTGGGGCTTGCTTTGTTTTCAGCAGATATAACTGCAGCCCAAACCGTACCTTCTGGGTCAGACTAGGCAGGGGATTAGAATGCCATTCAAATGTGACTGTTGAAAAAATGTTCAAGGACACATGTGCTTGTCCACTGATTAGGAATAAAAGGGAGGGTGTCCTTTGACTATCTAAATATGCTACCACAAAAATAGTAAATTATGATGAATGTTCTCAAATTTTGCCTATTTATTCATCTGTTTTTAAATACATAAAACTTTTTAATTTGTAAGGAAGGTCACAGTAACATTTCTGAGGAGAATGTGTGGTTTTAATTATCTTCTATAAGATACTTTAGTAAAATATCAAGATTCTCTAGCATAATACCAAACAGGATATTTTTCTATGTCTTGGTTTATTTCTTTTTAAATCACTGTTTTGAATACTCCAAAACTGAAAGGCTTATAACATTTATAAGTATGGTGGGTTTTTGGGGTTTTTTTTTTTTTCAGAATTTATAATATACTTTTGGGTTTAAATTTACTTAAAAGTATATAACTTCTTCTTCCTCTTTGCCTGCCTCCAAAGCATAAGGGTATGAAATAGAGCAATTGTAGTTAGAGATGTTTGTCAGTCGAGAAGTAAAAGTAGAGGCTCATATTTGTGTTTGTATTTGTTCCAGTTTGATTTCGTAAAACTAATGGATGGAAAGCAACTGGTGAAGCATGACTCCAAGGGCTCTGATGATACCCACCACTCCCCTCGGAACCTGATCTTAACCTCACTGCAGGAGACAGGTTTCATAGAGTACATGGACCAAGGGCCTTGGTATCTGGCATTTTACAACGATGGGAAAAAGATGGAACAAGTATTTGTGTTAACTACAGCAATTGGTAAGCTAGCTGTCTTGGGTATTATTTTGATAGTTATATTATTGACAGTATAACTCTAGAAAGACACAGTCAATGGTTAAAGTAATACAGATGTTATTTAAGCTTATTGCTCATTCTGCCTGAAACTCATTATTCAGGATAGGTCACGATGAGAAAGGCTTATATTGTTGTCATTAATGTGGTTTAAATGCTGATGAAGATTTTTTAAAAGCTCTATTATTTGCTGCTATTTTAGGATACTTGCCATGCACTGTGTTGTATGTTTTCAGTAGAAATAACTACTCTGTCTACATAGAACAACTTCAGTGAAGAAAGGTCTAAGCAGGGGAAGCTCTGTTAATTCATGGTCTATTAAAAACAAAAAGGAAATAAGCTCATATGCATGACCTATGGACATAGATAATAGTGTGGAAAGGGCCTGGGGGGAGGTGGATGCAGGGTGAAGGGGATCAATGAGGGGAAGGAAGGGGGACATCTGTAATACTTTCAACAATAAAGGTAAGTTTAAAAAAGAAAGTTAAAAGGGGAAGTCACAGAAACATATATATAGTGTGTGATTCTGTTCATATAAAGCACTAAAACCTGCAAAACTCAATAAAATTTGTTTAGACAATCAAAAAAAAAAAGAAGCAAATAAGCACCTTTTACAATGGAAAACCTAGCATCAGTCCAGTTCTTCTTTACAATTCCAGATTCTAGAACCAACCTTTAAGGTTTCAAAATACAACCGAGAATATACGGAGAAGAGTCTGAAAGAATAACTTGGGTCGTTCAGAGCCCTTTCTTTTAGAATGTTTGAGTTGAAAAATCATCACAATGGCTCTTTCAGTGTTCTCAGGGTCTTTTAAAACATGTTCTTTTTCATACAGTGTCTTCAGCACTCTTATTCACAGTTCACCCTAGTTACTCACAGACATCTCACTCTTGTCATTTTTTGGGTGAATTCATTCCCCTTGACCCTTTGTGTGAATAAAGCTGAGCTTTTTAGCAATTTTAGAGCCCTGAGGGTAAACAACTCATTGACACAGTAGTTTATTGTGTGAATGTTCTTAAAACCACTTGTCTTTTCAAAGAAAAGGAAATGTTTTACAGCTGTCAGTTTTCTATACAGCTCTCGCCACTTTACCCTCTTAGTTAACCTGTTCAACCATATGTTTACGAACATGTATTGACTGTTAATAGATATACCATCTGCTCTTTATAACAATTCTGTTCTATTTTTACTTGATGCTGAAGACCTTGAGTCAGTAGAGAATGGTATTCCAGCCATAAGATTATCAAAAACTTTCTTCTAAAGTAGTCAGAAAGGTAGTAAAAGTGCACTGATGATTTTTCCCCCTAGAGAAATACTTCACTGATTTTATATCTTCAAAAGAGAAAATGTTTTTTAAATTGGAAAAAAAAACACTATTTTAAGTCAGGGCACTTTTGCTGTGCACAGACTCGTTAGGGTAGATTCAACGGAAGCAGACCTTTCACGATATTTTCCTATCAAGGCCCAATTTTAATAAGGCAAATGCCAGTGAGTTATGAGAGGATGTGTTTCTCCTAAGAAATCGAGCAATTAAAAGATCTAAAATACTTGTGGAGATTTTTCTCTCTTCCAGTTATCCTTACCTCTAAGCTTAAGTTACAACACTAACCAAACTATTAACCTTTGAAAAAATCAGTAGATCCAGAAACATGCTTGGAGTTTTTTTTTTCTCCTGTCCCTTACTTCCTCCCAAAAAGAACCTGACCTTTGAAATACAAGTGTTATTATCCAGATACTAAGTTGTCACTTTTCTATGCAACAGCATACTTGTTTTTTCCTTATGCAAGTCAGTTTGTTTACTTTTCTGTTGTCTTTCAAAATTAGGAGAGAAACATTTTTCCTGTAATTCTACTTAGAGAGAATCCAAGTAAATTTCTAAAAAAATGAAAAGCGTATGTTACTTACTCTAAATTCTCCCCATTAATTTGTAATGTTTTTATAATTTATCTCAATTTCAGTAAAAAGAGGCTAAAATGTTTGCTTAAATAAAGGTTTGTGTGAGTTTAACTATTCTAAATGCTGCTTATTCTCACTCTATTCATAACACTAGAATCAGTTGATTAATCTTAACCCTATTTGGCCTGCTACTAATAAGGCTCAAGACAGTATTAATAAGCAACATTTACTGAATGACTAACATAGGTTAGCCCCTGCTCTATATTAACACACACAATTTTCCAGTAGTATGGGCAGAGTTGTCAGTATCTGCTAACCTCAGCCCATCTGCTCTGGATTATCATCATCTGTGGAGGGCAACTCTGCCCCGAGCACTATACTAGATGCTTTACATTCAGTTATCTGGTTTGATTCCCATCACAACCCTGACAGCATAGGTATAGTGACAGTTATATTACAAATAAGGGAACAAAGGCTTGGAATCAGTGCATAATTTGTTAAACTCTCACAGTGAGCAAGTGGCAACATTGAGATTTGAGACACCCAGTATGTCTGATTCCTAAACCATGCCCTTTAGACCATACTCAGTCCATAGATTATTCATTACCTTCAGTTTCTCTTATGAGAAAACCTGCCAGAAGCAAAACTCATTCTCAGTGCAGACGCAGATATGAAGGGGCTTTAGACTCTCGTGTAAGAACAGAGTTATAAGCATAGAACTTTAAGATGATTCTCTACTCTAATGAACCGGTGTTTAAGAAGTGATTCTGCAGTAAGATTAAAAACATAGAAGGCAGAGTTTCCTGGAGGCCAACATAAATAGATAAATACTTTTTTTTTTTTTTTTCCCATTACTGGCTGTTTATGTGATCCTGCTGTAGCCGTCCTCCTCCTGGAGTCCCTAGACCATCCCAATGTCTCTTTTATACCCTGTAGAGATGGCAGCTTCCAAAACCTCCTATATTGCCTTTTCTTCTCATTTGCATTGCTGGTGTTAAGCTCTGTGCTGCAGTGTGGGCCCAGAGACAGCTTTTAGATAAGTCAATAAGATGTAGGGATTTTTATTTATTTTGATAGCAAACTTTATTAATTTTTTTTTTTTACAATAGCCACATTCCCACAAGACTACTTCCCTAAAGTTGTCAATAGGAACTGGTGAGAAATTAAATTCAACTGTATTTACTTTGAAAAACTTCCTCCACGGCCTCCTATTAACCATCCAGGGCAGGGGAAACCCAAATGTAGATTTAAAAACTGCTGCTGCTACTTAGTACAAGAAAGCTAGATAAGTAGGAAATAAAGAAATAATTGTTCCATCTTAGAATGAAAAAAAAAAAAAAGACTGTGCTTTTTCATAATGACCTTTTCTATAAATTGATAATTTTCTGAAAATAGCAAATGTTTTTATGAGTTAAAAATGGTTAGCTCTTTGTCAAATATTAACGTTCTTACCAGCCCAGTTGTAGTTCAGAAATGCCAATTGTCAATTTCTTATCTGTTTCAGTTTTCTAAGACAGGGATAAGAGAACAGATCGTCATAAAGCTACAAAAGTCTATCCGATGTATTCACATGTGGTGGAGAAGAAAGATGCCCTCTCATTGATAATAGGCTGGCTGTCTACAAAGCCACTGGATTCATTCTCAGCTTTCTAAGAATCCCCCAATTGGACTAGATACCATTTTCTTCCTCTTGCATTTGTTCTGCTCCAGGGCAGAACTCCAAGTGTAGATCAGAAGCTCTCTATCTATGGAAGTTTATTTGAAGCATTGGTTCTCAGTGCTTTGATGACTTGGGTACCTGCAGGATCACCTGCTGTATTTGTTAGTATTGAGATTACTGGGCCACAGTCCTCACAGACAGATTCCGTAGAGCTGGAGTGAAGCCCAGGCATCTGCATTGTAAGAGCCTCAAGTGATCCTACTGACACAGGTGGTCGAAAGGCCTCAACTGAAGAAATGCTATTTCTTCACCCTCATTATAAATTCTCATAGTGCAGAGGAAGATGCCCAGGCTACTTCCTAGAACATCTCCTTCTAATTGGAAATAGCTTATCCAAGTGGAACTAGATGAAGTAGATAATTTGGATTGAAAAGGAAAAACTGGTGCATATGAGCAGTATGAGTTTAATAAACCAAAACATAAAACTCAGAATCCAAGACTGCTAAGTATAGAAAACTTACAGAAAAGAGTAATGAGAAGATGATTTTTAAAAAACATACACGAGAGTAAAACATACATATCATCATAGTTCATGAACTTGGAATTTGATGCTATTATATACATGAATACAATTTTAAATTAGAAACACTTTTTAAATTTTTAATTAATTTTTATTGAGGTAACATTGATTAATAACATTACATACATTTCACATGTACAACATTATAATTTTTTTTTAAATCCTCACCTGAGGATATGTTTTCCATTGCTTTTCAGAGAGAGTGGAAGGGAGGTGGGGAGAGAGAGAGAGAGAGAGAGAGAGACATCGATGTGAGAGAGACACATTGACTGGTTGCCTCCCGCATTCTCCCCGACCAGGGCCAGGGATCGAGCCCACAACTGAGGTACATGCCCTTGGCCAGAATTCAACCCGAGACCCTTCAGTCTGCGGGCCAATGCTCCAGCCACTGAGCCAAACCAGCTAAGGCAACATAATTTTTAAAGTCATTGTCAGACTGGCTTTCATATAACTTTATACCTTTTCAGTCAAAATACCAGAAGACTTACTCAAGTTCTTTACAGTGCACATCTTTATGGCACCAGAACTACCTATGGGCACCTTTAAAACCGTTTCAATTCCCCTAAAACCTATTTTTTTCTAAGAATGGATTGAAGGGAAATTAGTGGCAGAGGAATGATAAGCATTTACAGTCAAGAAAGCATTTCTCAACAAAATACTTAGGTTCCAAAGCTTTTAGTGGTGGTGAATTTAATATGAACACTTACTTTAAAAGCCTTCCATTGTCACTTATTAATGAAAATGAAATACTGATTATTATATTTAAGCTGTAGAGATAGTAGATTAAACATTTGAAGGTGCTAGAGAAGACAATTTTATTTGCTGCAACCTAAACTTTAAAAATAAACAGTAGGTTTAGTCTTCTTGTTGCATTTTTAAGCCCATTTTGCTTTTAAGAAATGTCCTATAATCCTAGTACATTTTTTACTTTCTCATGAATGTCTCATGAGAATACAATTCATCTAGACCCTTTATGCACTTTAGAGATGAAGTTGGTTTTTAGTTCCACTCTTGAATAGCCAATTCAGCAGCTCTAGGGTGCTTTTAATAATTTGGAACTGCATGTGACATCTTACAGAAATCTCTGGCATCTGGTTTTAAATAGTAAGTGCTCCATAAACAGCAGAGGGCAGGAATGTTATGGGCCCAGAGTTTTTGCAATTTAAAAAAATTAAGGACTCTGTAGGCTGTAGATTTCTTCATTTTCTTTTTCTTTTTCTCTCTCTTAATAGAAATAATGGATGACTGTTCAACTAATTGCAATGGAAATGGAGAGTGTATCTCTGGCCATTGTCATTGTTTCCCAGGATTCCTTGGGCCTGACTGTGCTAGAGGTAATGTTGTTCTGTCATTCTGATTGACTTAGGAAAATGTACTCCAGTTGAGAACTCGAGAGGAGGAGTGACAGTAGTGGTCATAGTAGCAGCAGCAATAGCAGCAACACTGTCCACTGCCACTACCGAAAGTTGAGCACTTATTCCGCCAGGAACTGTTCTAAACACTCTGTGTTATGTCATTTAATTCCTGCTTCCCAGCACAGTCCTGTGAGGTAGATCTGCTATTATCTCAGTTTTATGGACAAAGAAACAACCTCATGGAGGTAAAATAACTTAACCAGGGTTACCTAACAGCTGGGATTTGTACCTCGATCGCCTGACCCCACCACTACATGATATTTTGATGTCCTGCATAAACTGATTCATAATGGATGGACTTTAAGAGTTGGGCAAGGCAGATGATTGCTTATGCACGCCCATGTAAACTGGATGGAGTGGGCAACCACCTAACGGGCAAGTAGCCTAGAAAGTGAAGACTAGAATGTCAGAAGTTAAACTCAGCCAACTTAACTGCTTCCTAGACTTGCCCACAGTTTAATAGGCTTACAGTTATGACTTTAGAGATGTTTTCTGCCCATTTTTTTATGTGTTCTTAAAGTTCTCAGTTTGCTAATACTTTCATCTCCAGTTTCTCAGCCACTTGATTTCTTTAGGTTAAATTCTATTCAATAGAGAATTCTATAGCACTTGCTAGATTCCCAGTACCATGATAGGTCTTGAGGAGGTGGGGGCAGCAGTGGAGGTGCTGGTATTAAAAAAATAAGACAGAAGATACAGGCCCTGCCCTCAAGGAGCCCACGGTTTCAACAGGGAGACGAACAGTGACAGCAGAATAAGTGCTCTACTGAAAGTCTGCACAGTGTATTATGGGAGTAGACATCTGTCCGGCATAGACCTCTTTAAATGCATGACCTTTTATTTTTTTAATTTTTATTTTTTTAAATATATCTTTATTGATTTCGGATAGAGGAAGGGAGAGGGAGAGAGAGAGAGAAACATCAATGATGAGAGAACCGTCATTGATCTGCTGCCTCCATACCCCCTACTGGGGATCGAGCCCGCAACCTGGGCATGTGCCCTGACCAGGAATCGAACCACTATCTCCTGGATCCTAGGTCGCTGCTCAACCACTGAGCCACTCCCAGCCAAGCAAAGGCACAACCTTTTAAAGATAACATTCTGTAAAATGAATAACTCCCTATGTATTAGTTTTTCAAATTTTCCATTCTCCCTGCTAAAAGTAGCATATTTCTTCTTGAGAAAGAAAAGCCATAAGAGAGAAAACCCCTACCTTATATTAATGATGATAGTAACTATTATTTAAGTGTCTGATGGACTAAAAATCAAATACTCGAAATAATTTCTCCATTCAGGATAGTTTTATAATTTACCTTTATCCCACTCCCGGAAAAGGAAAATTCTGTTTGTAATCATAGAGTCAAATTCTGTTTATGCCTATTTAATAAAGGCTAAGACAGAATTAGTACCATTTTTTTTCCTGATATATTATACAAGAATCAATAGAGAATTGCTCATTGGAGATTTTAAAAGCATTCTGAGAACATTACCGAGTTCATTTGCCGACCTTCAGATTCGTGCCCCGTGCTGTGTGGTGGGAACGGCGAGTACGAGAAAGGCCACTGCGTCTGCCGAAACGGCTGGAAGGGGCCAGAGTGCGACGTGCCAGAAGAACAGTGCATTGACCCGACGTGCTTTGGCCACGGCACCTGCATCATGGGCGTCTGCATCTGCGTGCCGGGCTACAAAGGAGAGATATGCGAGGAAGGTCAGAGCCCCATTTCCATCTCTCACTTCAAGCTTTTCTCCCACTGGATTGTCCAAGGCATCATTCTATGCTTCTAGTAGAGATATAAGTGGTCTTAGCAACCCATAAGTGCTCAACACGTCTGCTTTGTGCATGGAGCAGGGAGCTGGAGTCAGGGGAGCTCATGCCTCTCCTGACAGTCTCTAATACCAACATGAGGCTGTATCTGTGACCCTTGCAGAGCAGTCATGAAAAATGGCATTTCCCTCCTCATTTTAACACTGTTTTATAACTTGAGAATTTCCATATTGATGATTTTAGGTGTTAATTCGCATGCTTTCATTATTACAGAGTGCACTAGGCTGCATCTTCCTTTAAAGCACATAATAAAGATAATAATATATGCACATTTGGAACCATTTCATGAATGTTTTCTTTGGGAGTGATTTGTAATTAACATTATTATTGTTTCCTATTATTTATTTTTACCTACCTCATGCTAAACTTGACCTCCGTGCCTAAGGAAGAAGACTTAACCACTAATGAGTTTCAAGGCAGTACCTTTATATTCAAATTCACCCCAAAGGAGCCTTTACACACACAAAACCTATTTTGAAATGGCAAGAGTTTTATCATTTAAAGAGACACATTGGAAAATAAATTTACTAGTAATCAGACCTTTTTGTGCCACGTTCCTCAAGTGAGACTGATTTCAGAAATAATATGAAACCATTACCATGGGAGAGGGTCTCATCACAACTATTGTTCAGGAAAGAGGCTGCTGAAAATGCACTATAATTGCTTTTTAAAGATGGCTCATTAAGACTATTACACAGCATTCTAAAGGGTTTAATCTCATTCCGCTCCATGAGCAAGCAAGAGTTTAGCTTTTCACCTCCCATTAACAGTAGTAGAATTTTGGTGCGAAGATTGTATCTGTTCCAATAAATAGCATGGGACCTAGACAAAGCACCAAGTTCCTGAGATACTTTTGGAAATTGTAGGGTGATCCAACTGCAATCTTTTGGAAATTGTTTGTATGGTGATCCAACTGCAATCATGATAATGAATTTGTAAATTCAGATGCTATGCGCACACACACATTCACCCCCGCCCCCCAAAAAATGGTGGCATCCCAACATCTACAATTTGCCATGAAAACTAACCTAATGAATTTAGACCCTTTTATTTAAATTATGTAAACAGCTGAAGAAGGACATAGCATTCCAGGCATCAATAGAAAAAATTGTAAAATAGCCAAGTTAGCATGGAGCTCCATATTTAGTGGTCTAAACTTTTCATATACAATAGAAAAAACTGCTGTAAGTCGGACATCACAGACCATGAGCCCACAGGTTCAACTGGACTTATGGATGGGCCTTGTTTGGTTCACATGGTGGTGGTGGTGGTGGTGGTGTTTTTGTTGTTTAATGTGACTTATTTGCCAAAATGAAATAGAAGTGTCATATAAAAATCTCTATTTCTAGCCTCTCATGAACAACTCGAAAATCTGATAACCCTGGGCTCACATTCCTACGTGGTAGCAATCGGCTGGAGCCGAGAGGCAGCAGTTTCCTTCAAACTGCTCTCAGTTCGCTCCCAGCACACTCCGTTACCTTACATCCAGCCCACCTCATTCATTCCGGTTTGCCACCTGCCTGGCCCCTTCAGCCATATAACTTTATGCCTCTGGTTTAAGTATATCTTACCTATTCGTTGAAGGTGGCATTTTTAATAAAATGAGTTATATTAAGTTAAATATTATTTATTCAGATTTTTATTGTATTTTAATATAATCAAATGGCCTTCTTCTAAAATAACGAATGAATAAAATTAGACGAACCTTCTGATATTTAATTGCTGATTAGCTCAGGTATTAAAGCATTGTGCTGATGATCCTGAGATCATGGGCTAATTATAAAGGCAATCACACGAAATATGATAATGCTTGTTAAAAATCCCTCTGTTCCATGGCCACCCCACAGCCTAAAACTAGGGCAGCCTTGCAAATGATGGCAGATTGTATCAGCTTTTTTCCATTGCTGGAAAGGCAATTCAAAGCATGCATCCGCATCGTCGTCAATTATTTTGTCTCATCTTATTTGTATGGGAAGACTAGAAGTTTGGAAATCAACTTTCCCATTTTCCATGGTCACTCAGTGAAAAGCATAAAACAATGCTCCCCCAGGCAAGCGTAGGAATCTACTTCTAATACAGTTCACACATATAAGTATATGTGTGTGTTCACATACTATACATGTGTTCAAAAATTCCCAGACTCACAGAATCGGGGGCAAAAAGAATTGAAGCAGTGATATCCTAAACGTTAGAAACTATCACTGAGTCCTGATGGAAGGAGGAGCCACAAGAAAGGACTTTTGAAATTGGGTTTAACATGTTGCATTTTCGGTGCTTCTAAGGAATAAATGAGAGAGTACAGTAGACTGGTTGCATTGTGTGAATTCCATGCAACAGCGGTCATTTTGTCAATATCTTGAATAATTCAAACTTTGAAATGTATCAGCTCCTCTGGACGCATTAAGTACAAGGCATTTCTGGGAGCTATGATTCCAGCCTCAGAAAAGGCAGGGAATGACCCCAGAACTCCTCGGGCTTCTTTCCAAGCCGAAGAATTCCTATCGAAGGCCCACACTGGTCCACCCAGCCATTCTTGTGGGGGTGCTGCACATGACTGACAATTTCCCGCAACATGTCTGTGCTTTCCTGTTTCTAAACTTAGGATGCAATCTTCATGATATCTCACCACATTCTTAAGTGTTAATAATTTTCTGGTTTGAACACCGTGCTGACCTCAGTCATGTTATTGCCTAATGAAAGCAGCAGAAATGACGTACTGTTAGGAAATCAGTGTATCTCAGTGTCATGTGGTGGCCATTCATGTTCATTTTAAAACTCCCCCGTTTTTTGGCCCTTCAGAGGACTGCTTGGACCCGCTGTGTTCCAGCCACGGCATCTGTGTGAAAGGAGAATGTCACTGTTCTACTGGCTGGGGAGGGATCAACTGTGAAACTCCACTTCCTATATGTCAGGAGCAGTGCTCAGGACATGGCACTTTTCTTCTGGACACTGGAATGTGCAGCTGTGACCCCAAGTGGACAGGATCTGACTGCTCAACAGGTACATTGGACTTGTCTCTCTTTCCTCCTCTGAGGTCCTCACTGGTCTTTGCCTGAAGGCAGTACTCCTTAAGGTCTCATCTGTATGCCTTTCATGGGTCGTAAGGGGTTTCCAAGTACTTCTTAGGCTAGTATGTTACTGGGTTTTTATATACAACATGCTGCTGGGGTTTTTTATTGTAGTTTTCATCGTTGTAGGTCTGTGCTAGAACCTCTGTCCTCATTTTGTATTCTGCAGTTATTTCCTCCATTCCCAAGCCCCCCACTATCAGATCTATACAGATTATTTCAAATCTATATTTCCCCAAACTCAAATAATCCTTCATTTCCAGCCATCTGCTACATGTTTCCACTGGGTGCCCCATCACTTAAAAACCCAACTTAGCCCAGGAACTCTGCTTATTTATATGTTGCCATATTGTTCCCCAATTTCTATTCCCACAACTGTGATTTCATTTTCCTATTCCCCACCCTAACATCATCCACAGTTCTCCATTGTCCATAGATAAACTTCAAATATCCTGGCCTCTTATTACAAACCATTTCAAATCTCTATCTCCAGACTGTCTTCTACTTCTGCTTTCTGCGTAAATCCCTCTTTCTGCTAAAGTAATCTGTGTTTGCTTTACCCCCAATACGTCACACTGTTCTCTATGCCTTTTCCTCAGCAAGGAATGCTGTTACCTTTCCACTTATGAAAATCCAACCTACCCACCAAGACCAACTACAATTTTTTTCAAAGAACTTCTGTTTTAATTTTTAAATTACAGTTTATATTCAATATTGTTCTGTATTAGTTTCCAATATAGAGCATAGTGGTTAGACAATCTTATACTTTACAGAGTGGTCCCCCGATATTTCCAGTACCCATGTGACACCATCCATAGTTATCACAATGTTATTGACTATATTCCTGACAGTTTGCGTGCTAGAGAGTAAAAAAGGCATCATGGTGTAGATAATTGTGTACATGACTTGTTTTTCTACCTAAGCTAAAAATAAGGAATAATTCTTTAACTTTTCTTCTTAGCAACAGACCATGCACTCATTAAATGAGTAGAATTACTAAATGATAACTCCTATGAAGGCTCTGCCTATTTTTGTTAAGGATTTTAAGGATGTAAAATGATATGTGATAAGTAGGAGCCATAGGTGCTCTGTGGGACCTTTGGTGCCACTGAACCGAAAAGTCTCCAGTCCTGTGCTTGGTGCTGGAGATACAGTGGTGAATGGGACTGTCATGGTCCTTACATGAAAGGGGCTTATAGTATAGTCGGGGAGGCACATTGAACAAGTTAGAAGAAGGTTACAAAAGGGAAGTTACTGGGCATTATAAGGCTGTAGAGTATGGCTCTAATCTGATGATCAATTTATTTACTAAATGTTATTGAACACATTCCATCCTTCCATGGGTCAGATATAGTTTGGCCTAGAGCTTCACGTTTAAAATAATAATAGCATTAGTAGTATTATTAGAGCACACATTTACATAACAGTTATTATGTATTAGGCATCAGGCTAAGTGTCGTACATGTATTCATTTAATCTTCACAGCAACCTAAGAGATAAGTACTGTAATTATACTTACCTTACAGATGAGGAAAGTGAAGCACAAAGAGGTTAAATCACTTTTCCAAAGTTAGCCATACAACAGGTGTCAGAGTTAGAACTTGGACTAAGGTATTCTGGCTTCAGAATACCTTAGCCCATTCTGTGCACTTAACCACTATCCTATACTGTCCTCTAGGAGCCCATCATCTAATTCACCATGGATAAAAAAATCTTTTTAGATTATGTCCAGGGCCATGTGCTGGAGAGCACAAAGAGGGAGCAGTAGGTTATTTCTCTGAGAAGAGGCCCTACAGTCAGGCAAGACTTTGGAGAAGTCTTAACTCTTGAATGAACACTAGTGTTTTGGGTTTCTTTGAATATAGTCTACCTCCTCATTGAATTGTTTACTTGCCAAATATTTATGGAACCCCTGTTATGTCTCCGTCGGCATGTCAGGCAATGGGATACTTTAAGATGAAACCAATCTATTTTTGAGGAGACAAGTGTGAGTAACTATTTAGAACATCTTTCACTAAATGCTATAAAAGGGAGAGAGATGCAGTATGCAGGGCAGATTTAACAATATCTGAAGGTCTAGGAAGTGGCCACAAAAGACTTTACAGATTGTGAAAGGCCCTGTATGCCTTTCCTAGGAGCTTGGGCTTTATTCTGAGGACAATGGGAAAGCCATTGAAGGGGTTTAAGAAGGTTAGCATTGTGACCATGTTTGCATTTTAGAAATATCACTCTGAAAATGGTTCGAAGAATATAGTAAAAAATGATGACTACTCAATATAAGGGAATTAAAGTGCAGATGGAGAGGAACGGACAGACATGAGAGAGGTTAGGATATAGGAGGTAGTTGCCGTGTAAGTGTAAGTAGAGGCAGAAATATTCACCAATTCCATGATTTCTACATTGCTAGACTGGCTGAATGGCAACATCGCTAACTGAGATATGAAATACTCATCTGTTAAACAAATTTTCTTCAGCACCTACCATGCTGGGCTCTTGGGCTACATCAGTGAGGAAAACAAAGATTCCTCACTAGTGGTGCTTAGTCTGTCAGGGAGAGACAGACAGTAAGCAATGAACAAGAAATGTACAACCTTCTGAAACAAGGAAACGGAGGGCCTGAGAGCTTAAATAACCTGTCCAAGGCCATAGACCTGACCAGTTGCAAACCTGCAAGTAGAAACTCAACCTGATGATTTTTTTCATGTCCAGCTTTCTTTTCAGCCCTTCCACCCTGAGCCCCACCAAAGGAAGAAGGAAGAGTTAGGGAACTGGGACTAATGTGGACAGATTAGTTTACTGAAACAGGAAAGTTTAAGGAGATGAAGGGCATCAAATATCAAGCACATGAATGACACATTTTTGCAGAGATCCTGCACTGAAGCCACATTCATCTATTCTGGACCCAATAGAAAAAGAACACTAGAAGCATCTCTTGCTCAAAGAAGTGTAAGGGTGCATAGGTATTACCCAAAACTGAACAGCCTCTTAGGCTAAAGGCTTCCTAATAAAACTACCAACTTGAAAAATAAGGGGAGGAAATGCCTTCCAAACGTCCATTGTCATGGTAGAAATAGTCTTGTGATTTTTAAGCTCCTCAGAGGTTGTTCCCACAGAGCATATTTAACCATCAAGATGATCTCACTGTGCAGTCTTTTAATTGAGTGTGCTCAGTACAGGAAGCAAGTTAACATTAGATTCTTATAATGGATCATGTCATTTCAAAGGGGGATATGCTCTTTGCCATTGTTCATTTTCTTCCTCTCAGCTCATGAAGCTTACTGTTAGCATGTTAACCATGTTTCTCTGATACTAAGGGGACGGCAGTGAATGGTTTCCTGATGATTTTCAGTCTGTTTTCTAGGTACATTGAGTATTGTTAGCGGCACTGAATTGATACTTGATACAGGCTTCCTTAACCTGAAGGTCTCATGGTACTTCACAAAGGTTAACTCATTAGTCTTTAAAACTACCTCAAGAGGAACACAATAGAAGCTTGTTATAACATGGCTTAGATTTGGATATACTACAGGTCAGATCATGCTCCCTTAAAATGTACCTCCTTGCCCTGAAATCTCAGCAATGCATTTAGCCTGTACTAAGGATATTGGCCCTGACCTCTAATATCAGCATTGTAAAATGCATCTACTGTATTTCTTTCATAAAATCTGGCTTCTCTTGGTCACATAGTCTTTGAGGGGAAGCATAAAAGCAGAGTTTAGAGCTTTGTACTCCTTTCTTCTTGGTTAAACTTCCTCTCACATCTACTGTTATTGTCAGATGACTGACAGCGAAATTCATAGAAAGGAAGCTTTCACATAGAGAGGAGGACACTTGCCCTTGTCTACTGTGATCCCCTCTTATTATACTCTTTCTTAGAAATGGATTAGTCAGTTAGAGAGATAGGAAACATTAGACCTAGGTGTATTTCTGAAGTCAGTATTTGCAATACAACAGAAACCATGAGGTACTCTCAGCATATAGCCCATCTAAGCAGGGTTAGTTCCTGAAACGCCCATAAGGCTTTGTTATAAAGATATCTGTTTTCAGGCCATCCTATGACATGTGGCCACCTTGTTTGTTCATTAGAGAAATGACTCTGTGTGTGTGTGTGTGTGTGTGTGTGTGTGTGTGTGTGTTCACAGCACAGTGACCTTGAGTAGTAACTCACTTAACTATCCTGAGTCTCCACTGGCTCATTTCTGAAACGGTAGAAGATTAGCCAGATGGCCCTTGAGGCCCCTTCCAACACTGAGATCTATGATTCTTAATCCTGTATATTGAGCTGTTGACACTGATTATGAATGGTTTGTGGATACAGTCCATAAACCCTCTTAACTCCATATTGTTTATGGTGAGAGATTATTCATTATAAATACATTTTGTTTTCGTTATAAGGACATTCACACTTTGATATATAGCCCATGCCGTTTGAGAATATACCACTCTTTATAGCGATACACATGAACACAGACACAGAAATGTGTGTGTGCATATATGTGTATATCTTCATTAAAGCAATGTCTCGTTATGTTTTTAAGCGTCCCCTAATGAAAGGTGATATGATCTACTAATAAAACAGATAATTAGGAGAGGAACTTGTAACGGGCTCATATAATTATTGTTGCTGGGGAAATTTTCCTTGATTATACAAATACCATATGCTTTAAAGACATTATTAGTTTTCCCCTTTATTGAAAGTGCCAATAATCAAAAGACTGTTATCTGACTCTACATGTCTATCACATACAATACATCATTTCTCCTGCAATTTCCAGATATTGATTAGGCCATATGAAATGATTAGTGTGTACACTGTATTTTTTCTGCAGACGTTACACTAACAGCAGGATCATACATGCCACTTGGTAAAGAAGCTTTGTTCAAAATATAATGCGCTTGCTACTGACACAACTATGTAGGTATTCATCATATCACTGAAGATAAAAGTGTACGCATGTATAAAGTAACTAAAATTTAACATCTTCAGTAAAAAAGAGAGAATGTAGCCAGATTAGGAACTGAAGATGGCAGGCACTTTTCCATATTGAATTCTGAAGACACGCCTGGATTTCATAGGAACAGAAGAGTTCTCTGAAGTATTTCTGTTAGTCAGCAAACAGTGTTAACACATCGCAATGCTACAAATTGCCTGGACTTAAAGAAAAGCTCAGATATAGACAATCAGTCATTGAAACGTGCTGGGAGGTTTTCACAGTGCTCTTCAGCGCACAGGGACAAAAGGCTTATGACTAAATTCTGTGTAGGCTTATTTATCTTTAATTTGCTGTTGGAAGTATGACAACTTCTGATCAGGTTTATTCTAAAGTCATTCTTTTTCCTACTCAGTAGAAAATAAAAGATAAGCTTTCAGATGATACAGATTTGATAAAATAAAGTCCTGCTTAAAACATAGTGGCACGCCATTGACAACATTAACTCTAGATTATTGAATCGGTAAGTGAAGTTCATTGGTGGCATTAGAAATACAACCCACAGCATCCTTAGCAGAATCCCAAGTCAAATTAAGTGTGTAAGACTGAATCCACAGAAATATCTTTGAGAAGTAGATATAAAATGAGAAAAAAAGGTCACACTATTATCATGATTTCCTAGCAACACATCCTACTCAGAGATGGTTTGTCATCCCCTAAGCCTTTCTTTCTTTTTTTTTTTTTTTTTTTGTCTCAAGTGAAAGTAGATATTAAATCCCCAAATATTCTCAGATTTGAAAATCCCTTATCTTTATAGAAGAGAGTTCATTTAATGGCCCTAAGATTATGTGCAAAGCGAGGTGATTCAAAGTACATCAAATATCAAGTGTTTTCATATTACATCTTTTACATTTTGTTCTGAGACAATAAAACCCACACCTGTTATGCCATCATTAGCAGGCAGCAATGCAAAAATCCAGTGAAACTTTTGACAATTTGACAAGTTTGAACTAACAGGAAAATTTGCAGCTGCCTCCTCTGTAAATCTGAGCTACGTCTACTGACTGTTTCAGGACATTAAAGCTTTAAAATTGCTTTTCAAACCAGGGACATATATTTTTAAAAGGTGGCAATTTATCTAGCAAGAAAATGTAAGTAAACATGAGTGTGAGGATGTGTGATCATTTACACGCTTAAAGTACAGTTAACAATAAGGAATGCATTTGGACAAACCAATTAGAGCACCCAAAGTAAACAGGCAAATTTTATATGTCTCTGTTAAAGGCACTCTTCTTTACTCAGCCTCTTATTCTGAATCCCAGGTTCTTTTCCTGTGTCATATTTTTCTCAATTCATGTTTAGCTACATGAAATGAAAACAGACCCACAAAAGAGTGCATTGAAAACATGTATCTGGCCCTGTAGGTGAGATCCTGTAGGGAAAGTGGCCACCTGGGTGCTGACTTCTACAGTGTGACTTACTGCCATGGTAGTCACCTGACAGAGGAGGCAAAGGTAGAAGGGCTGTATGTGGAGATGGCTGAGAAATAGAGAGGTTGAAGGAAGCCAGACTATAATTTTGCAAAATTGGTAGCCAAGACATGGAGATGGATCAGAATAAATCATCCCAATCCTGTGTGCCAAAATCAAGTGATTGGAGATATTGAAGAGCACACCATATACCTCCCCCAAGTAAACTGAATGATACTTTCATTCCTGTAATAAAAATACCTTGCATTTGCCCAGCCGGCAAGGCTCAGTGGTTGAGCATCAGCCTATGATCCAGGAGATCGGGGTTTGATTCCCACACTGGGGTTGTGGGCTCGATCCCCAATAGGGGGCATGCAGGAGGCAGCTAATCAATGACTCTCATCATTGATGTTTCTATCGCTCTCTCCCTCTCCCTTTCTCTCTCTGAAATCAATAAAGATATATTTTAAAAAATATATCCTACATATATCCTATGGGTTTTTTTTAAATCCTCACCAGATATGTTCATTGATTTTTATTGGGGGGGGGGAGAGAGAGAGAGAGAGAGAAACATTGATGTGACAGAGATACGTTGATCGGTTGCCTCCCATATGCGCCCTGATCAGTGATCGAACCTGCAACCCAGGCATGTGCCCTGACTAGAAATCGAACCCACAACCTTTTGTTTTATAGTACAGCACTCCAACCAACTGAGCCACTTCGCCAGGGCTATCTGATGGTTTTAATTTTTTTCTCCAAATGCTCCCATATCCATATTCTTCATTTCATCATTATGGCTATAATCTGTTATCATTATTAGAATTTGGATTACATATTGAGCTTGGGTGGTACAAAAAAATACCTGTAGAACTGTTTCAGATATTTGATTTATATATATTTTCAGTCATTGGAGAGAATACAAAGAGGGATAGGACAGAGATTAGTCTTTTGTTAAAAAATAAGGATAGTACACTTTCACCCGGATAGTACACGTTCACTCCTAAGTTGGAGCTCATAGAAATTCTGAATGGGTATTTGCATCTGCTGTAAAGAATTTGGTTTATACTCAGGCTTTCACATTCCTAGTAACCTAGCAAAACGTTTCTGTTACTATCATAACATCCATAGGTGCAAGTAAGGTAGGTAATAGCTTCCTCATTTTATCGTTGAAGGAACTAATTTCCTGTGTGACACAGGACAACTTACTTCATTGTGTATGTGTCAGAGTTGAGGCCGGCAATAGAATTCACAGCCAATGTCCTGTCCTACAGAGCAGTGTGGATAAATTTTATTTTTGTCCTGTTGGTGACGTGCTGAGCTTCTCTGATGTAAGGACCCGTGTCTTTCATAATTCATTGAAAATGTTTAGTCATTATCTCATTGACATGATTTTCTGGTCTTCTCTATTATCTCTTTGTGGAAGTTATATTAGACTGATGGAGCCACTGTGGACTCTGTCTTTTATTTCTTTTTCCTATTTTCCATTTCTTTGTTTCTCTGTTATATTGTAGGTAATTTCCTCAAATCTGCCTTCTGACTCACTAAATATCTCTTCAACTGTGCTTATTATGATGTTTAATCCTTCTAGTCAATTTTTAATTTCAGTAATTACTTTTTAATTCTAAAATTTTAATTTGTTGTTTGTTTGTTTTTTCAAATATGCTTCATTAGTTTTTGGTAATTTCTTGTTCCTTATTGTGCTTTTTGTTACTCTCTTTTCTTTAAACATATTAAACTTATTTTATATGTTGTATCTGATAAATCTAGCATGTTAAATCTTTGTGGGTGTAGGTCTGTGGTTTGTTATTTTCGTCGTCTGCGACATATGATGCCTTTTCTTCTTGTTTCTGTTATTTTTTATTGTAAGTTCAAATATGTTGAAGTTCTAACTCCTATATGAAAGTATTCCTCTGGGGAGCATTTACATTTGCTTCTGTCAGTAGCCTATCTTCACTACAGATTAGGGAAAATTTTTAATTAAAAACCTCAGGTTGTGCTTTTTTGGACCATACAAATAGTATAAATTGAGGCCCCAAGTCCACAAGGAACTTGGTTAGTGGCCATAAAGTTTCAGAGGAGGCTTGTTGTTTAATATCTTCATAGACCCAAGGCTGAAACAGATCATTTTCTTCTAGTCTGTCTTTGTAAGGCACAGTTTCTTCTAGATTGGTTTTGAATATTGATCCCTTATCCCATGCAGGCCCAAGGTTTAGCTAACAATCTGTTTCCCACTCTGAACTTTCACCAAAACTCTAGGTCACCCATATCCTCAGATGCTTTTGGTATCCTGCTAGAACTGACTCTCCGCGTAATCTTGGGCAAATCAACCACTATGGGTCTCAATTTCCACATCTGCAGAATGTGCATTTCAGCCAAACTTACATTTAAATTTATTTTTAGTAATTAATATTTTTTCACTCTTAAGTGGAGAAAAAATTTTAAGTTCCAGTTAAATCAAGAATTCTTTTTGACTAAGGTATGGGTAGGCACAATACAATCCAGCAAACTTAGAAGAGTTCTTCCATGCCAGGAAAATGATCCAGTTCATGTTCATTGGAGGAGTGTCTGAGATTTACTGTTGAAAACATATTTCTGAAACCATAGCAGTCAAAATTAACGATTTAATCAAGAATAAACAGTTTCAACAATCAAAGAAGCTTCCCACACTTCCTGCTAGGTCCATTCAATTTTTAAATTGAATTCTGCATGTCAAGCAATGAGAGTCAAAACACTCTAAATGCTATTGCCTACTTCCCTTTGTTCATTTCTTCTTTGACATATTTGTTGGTGTAACCATGGAATAGTGGCTACAATAGATCTTACAGATCACTTTGTTCTTCCCCCTCCTTCTATAGCTGAGAAAACTGAGGCCCAGAAGGTTGAATGACTTGTGTAAGATCATGCACATTATTAGGCACATAGTTAATATGGAAAGCAAGTATCATGATCTCTGGTTTTGACCTTTTGTTCAATATACCATTCAGAGAGCCTTGTTCAAATTTAACAGATGTTAACTTTCCAGTGACTCTCTAAAATATTGGCATTGCATATATACAGGGCAGGATCTCAGCATCTCTAACTTGACTAACAGAATGTTATGAAAACTGTCAGAGATTCGACATAGGAAAATTCAGGCAGAAATGAACTGAAATCCCCTCTCTGCCTCTAAGTTACTGTGTGACCTTGAATAAGTTACTTGGTTTCTCTGAGCCTGTCCTATAAAATAGGAAAATAATTCTTACTAGGTAGGGTAATTGTAAGGGTTAAATGAGATAATAATATATGTAAAACAGCTAGCATAGTGCTTCCCCCATAGTAGACATTAAATTATAATAATAAGTGGTAGCTATTATTGTCATTACATTTCATTTCTCATTGTAAAGACTAATTTCAAAGACATCTTTTGTAAGGAGAAGACAAATTAGTAGCTGTCTTAAAGAAATTCATTTTTAGACATTGTAAAGCTGAATTAATTTAAAAGAGTATGAAATTCTTTCTACTCCAAAGTCATTACCTTCTTTTGTCCTTACCCATTTGGTGTTTTTCCTATGTTTGTAGAATAGATGTTTTACTGAAAAGTTGGCTAAAAAGTAGTTGTTCTTTCTCTTTACTCTCTTTAAGTCCTGCTATTTATTTATAAAATCATATTCAATGAAAATTTATATTCCTGGTGTGTCAGCTAAGATTAGAGTCAGTAAGAGGAAATTCCTTCTGCAAGGAAAAAAATAAGAGTGGCTTAAATGAGATCCAAGTGTGAATTTCTCTGTCACAAAGGAAATCTAGGGGTACACAGTCCAAGGCTTGTATGTTGACCTAGAAAGAAAACTTCATCTAGCTCATATCTCTACTATCCCTAAGGTGATACCCTTATTCTTATAGTATGAAGGGCAGCCACTGCTCCAGCCACCACGTCTTTATTTCCAGGCAAGATGAAGGAATTGGGTGGGGGGAAGGACCTGTCCCCTCTCTTTTAATGAGACTTCATTGAAGCTACTGCTGGAAACATTTGCTTATATCTAATTGACCAATAACTAAGTCATTTGGCCACACATGGAAGCAAAGGAAGCTGAGAAATGTAATCTTTATTTAAGGAAGACATGTGCGCAGCTAAATAACATTGAATTTCACTGTAGTTTTCTATCTCCCAACCAACACAACAGGGCACCATGACCAGTTTTGTGATCTCCTGTGTTCTCAACATAAAGACAAAACCATAGCTCAATGGAAATAAAACATTTCTGTATATTGAGACCAGTGACACACTTCACCTGTGGATCCTCTTCAAATTTTGGTGTGGAGCCCTAGCAGCTTTGGCTGAGTGGTTAAAGTGTTGGCCTATGGACTGAAGGGTCTCAGGTTCGATTCCAGCCAAGGGCACCTACCTCGGTTACAGGCTTGATCCCAGGGCTTCATGCGGGAGGCAACTAATCGATGTGTCTCTCTCACATTGATGTTTCTCTCTCTCCCCCTTCCTTCCACTGTCTCTGAAAAGCAATGGAAAAAGTATCCTCAACTGAGGATTTAAAAAAAAAAATTGATGTGGAAAACAAATTAAAGTATCTCATTAGTTTATATATTGGTCACATGTTGAAATGGTACATTTTGCATATATTATGTTAAATAAAGTATATTATTAAAATTAATTTCACCTATATTTTTAAATTTTTTAATGTAGCTACTAAAAACAATTTAAATTACTTGTGTGGCTTACATTTGAATCTCACATTATATTTGTTCTGCATAGCATTGCTCTATTATCTGGCAGTATTAAATCTAGCCTGGAGACTATAACCAAATGTTTCTTCCAAATTCAACTAATTCTGTGGTGACAGAAAGTAAATGAACAAGTAAACTTGTAGTATAGGGTTACTAACCAAGTCAGTTTTAAGTGGAGAAGGTCTACCAGAAATAGTTTGAATTTTAGTAAAATTGACCCAATATTATTGACCCAATATTATTTTCAACAATAATAAGACAACAAGGGTAGTGATTATTAAACCTACTTTTAATTTATGAGAATAAAACCATAACAATTAAAAATGGAGCTGCCTTTTGACCCAGTGATCCCACTTCTAGGAATATATCTTAAGAATCTTGAAACACTAATCAGAAAGAATATATGCACCCCTATGTTCGTAACAGCACAGTTTACAACAGCTAAGGTCTGGAAACAGCCCAAGTGCCCATTGGTAGATGAGTGGATAAAAAGCTGTGGGACATTCACACCATGGAATACTACGCAGCTGTAAAGAAAAAGGGTCTCGTACCCTTTGGGACAGTATGGATGGACCTGGGGAATATTACGCTAAGCGAAATAAGCCAGGCAGAGAATGACAAACATCACATGATCTCGCTTACATGTGGAATCTAATGAACAAAATAAACTGATGAACAGAATAGATTCAATGACGTGGAAGCATAGATCAGACTGAGGAATGTCAGAGGGATGGAGGAGGGCGGGTGGGTGGAGGGGGAGAGAGTAACAAAAGAACTTATGTGCATCTATGCACAACCCAAGGACAAGGACAATGATGGGGAGAGGGACTGGGGAGGGGGGTGGGAAGGGGTGGAACAGGTCATTGGAGGAAAAAAGGGACATCTGTAATATTTTGAATAAAAATTTTTTTTAAAATACAAAAAAAAGAATGCTTATACTTATATTTCTTAAGACTGGGGAAGCATCAAGTCGTTCATACTCAAGAGCTGTGCAAAATATGATAAAGAAAACAAATGTGGGCCCATAGTAGAATAATTAAATTCCTAACGAAAACCTATGTCTTGTATAGAACATAGGCCTGAACAGGCAGGCTTTCGATGTCTCAAGAAGGAAACCAGCATATATTTTAGACACAAAGTCTAATAAAGTAATAAGTTTATAACCTGGATGGAGTGAGGTGTTTTTATGTGACAAAATGAGTTAGAACCCTCTGGGTTCAGCTAGGAAACCTATAAAGATAATAAACAAATTGGCAAGGATTACAGCTTGTCATTCAGAGTGGTCCTTGGGTGGTTCTTAGGCCATAAAATCACCCTCAGACGTTTTATTTAGCTTGAATGTTTTTTAAAATCATGTGCTATACGAGGGGGAATGAGTAGGATGTAGGCGGAGGCTCGAGACCACTGAGTTGTCAGGCGGCATCTGCGCTTCCTTGACCTTGACCTTCAGTCTCTTGCCCTGTGTAGCTTCCACAGGGCCTGGCCACTTTGCGGGCTGGGACAGCCAATTCAGATCTCCCCCAAGGTTATTAAATCTGAGTTTTTACTTAGCAATCAGCTTTTCATAAACAGAACTTGACTTTGATAAATATCCCAATGGCCTCTTTTTATTCATATGAATGTCACCACATTAACCTGGCCAGAAGTTTTTATTTGTTTTTCTCTGTCCAATATTCTTGTCAAGCCAGATTCTAGGAGAGTAGAGACAGAGAGTATATCCATTGTAATCATCATTGGTCCATTCATAATGGGAGATGTCCCTCACTTGAGGCACATGTGCGGAGGCAGTCCTTGGGCATCAGTAGATTGCCAACAGTGTAACAGCCTCAATCCGGCTCATTCCTCTCAGCCTCTTTGCATCATTAGTCCAAACATAAATGCAAACAAGCCCTGGAACTGTTTACCAAGGGTGGAAATAGTGAAGAAGTGATTAATTTCTCCCTTTTTCATAATATCTTTCTTAAGCATGGTAGTGAGAAAGGAGAAGCTAATCCTAGTCAATAATCTTATATAACAAATAAAATCTATAATGTTGGCCTCCATGCTAGATACAAAGTTTCTTGTAGATTTATTCCACATCCTACCCTTCAGTACCAGCAGCTTTGGTCCATAAATACATTTTTTATGTGTGAGGAAATTTCCTTGTGGGTACTACATCTCTCTCTAAAAATATATCTCTCTAAAAGATTGGTTCATGGGGAAGCAACCCACATAGTCCCTGAAGACTTCTGGTAGAAAGCAAAAGGATCCACCACCATCCTAGAATTCAGCTCCTAAGATGTGATTAACTCTACCATAAGGAGCAGAGAATGGATAAAAGTTTAAAGATGATTTTAAAAGGACCATATATCTAAGCAAACTGTGTGCACCTTGACAGGAGATATACAAGGGCAACGGCAAATCATTTCCAGATTGCCAGGGAATTGAATCAGGACCCAAAGAAAGATAGTCTAGTTATATAAGTCAGGCATTCAATAGCAGTGCACCTTACCTCTGCCAAGTTTTGTAGTTGTTGCTGTTTTGGGCAAAACTCTCATATATGGGAAGATAGCTGTGTTAAAAACAAGGGCTCACGAACGTGTTAAAAACAATCAGAAAGGGCACTGCAACAACAGGGCATCTACCTGTGAAATTCTAGCCTGGGATGCTCCAGAAAAATCTTAGTCCTCAAAGAACACTTTGGTGAGTCTAAGGAATCTATTTTATATAAATAAATATACCCAATGTCATTACCGTCATTGGACTAGCTCACCCTAATCTGGCTGACAAAAACCTCTAGCTGAAAAGTTTGCACTCCCCTATTTCTAGGACTATATGAGACATACCTTTTGTGGCCCAGATAATCTGTTCCATGGTAGGGCTTATTAATGACCATAATGATGATTATGGTAACAGTAGTAATGATGATGATGGTGATAATGTTGCACTTATTGAGTTCTTACTATGTACGTACTTTACAAATATCCATTAAATCTTCATCACAAGTCAGTATTTCCAGAGTACTTTCTTTACAACCATTTTCTGCAAGATTTTATAGACAAACAAAAAAGATTCTGTGGTTATAAAATAAAAGCAGAAATACTGCATGTGCTAACTCCCACTTGGAAATTCACAAACCACATTTTCATATTCCAGATTTTTAAAAATCCCTACAAGAAGGAAACTGTGGAGCAGAGCTTTCCACAAATCTTTGAACAGGCAACCGGGCTTTGCTGAACATTTCTTCATATCTGTGTTCTTTGGAACACACTTTGGGTAAAGGTGTTATAAAATGCTATCGTCATTTTATAGATGAGGAAAGGAAAACTTAGAGAAATTCAGCAGCGTGCCTTGGATCACGTAGCCAGTAGGAGGCAGCACTTTTGAAGCTAAGTTTATTTACTGCCAAAGCTCATACTCATCTTTAACTGTAATAACTCAGATCATCGCTATGATGTAGTAATGGTTTATTGTGTTCAAAGTGCTTTATGTATATTGTATATTTTATATTGTATATTGCGTAATGTATATTGTATCTCATCCTTGCCACAGACCTGCAGTGAGAGCACTGTTATTCCATTTGATAAATGAAGACAATGTGGCTTGATTAGAGCCAATGGCCTTGTCAAACAAAGAAGCTTATCCAGCCGGGCCTGTTAGCAGGGCTGTAGAGTTGGTTGGTTCTGGTTATGTAGACTTAAGCTAGTTACCTAACTTGTTGAAGCTTTGGTGCCCATTTCTGTAAAATGGGTGTAATACCTCTGGCACCTAGTAGTTATTCCGTAAATAGTTTCTATTCCACAGGCAGTAACAAGTTTAACCAACCCAGTATACTTTAAAATAAATATATAGTGAGGCTTAACATTGGAAGTATGGTTCATGAATTTATTCATTGCCTCTAAGGTAGATATGAACTTGCTATCAATCAAGTTTTTAGGCATCATTAGAGAAGGCAATTGAGGGCCAGAGAGTAGCAGGCAGCCAAATAAACCCTGTGCTCAGTGAGGGAAGATATAAATTCTGTAAAGGTCATACTTTCAGATTCAATCAAAAAGGCTCAGCACAGTGTAGTGCAAAGAACACAGTTTAGAGTTAGATGGACCTGAATGTGATGCCAGCCTCACCTCTAATTAGCCATATGACCTTAAGCAACTCACTTCACCTCTCTGAGCCATGGCATCTCATCCGAAAAATGGAATGCACACCACCTTGCAAGATTGCAGTAAAGATTAAATGAGATACTGTATGTAAAGGTTCTGGCACTGAACCTGGCACTCATTACCTGCTAGCGAGGCCCCTAGGGCTTTGTCTTCTACCTTCTAGAGCAGCATGCTTTAACCAATAACAGAGAAATGTATCAGTGAACAGGCATTGGCAGGGCCCAGAAGTGTGCCTGGTGCCCTCTACAACATTAAGGGTGGTCTTGGGTGTGGAAATGGATGTTAATTAGTCTTTTAAATAGTAATCCCAAAGTATCCTCAATCACTGTGATAGTGACATGTGTCACTGTGAATGAGGAATCCTGAGAGAATAAAGACATAAAAAAAAATTTTTTTTAAGCAAGGGGAAGGAAGAATTCCCAGCTTTAGCAGCTGATTTACATCTATTAAACTGATAGAACCAGGTGCAAAATCCTGGGGTAAAATTTGAATATTGCTATTTTTTCCCCCTGCAAATTCCAAGCAAGGTATAAATTGTGTGCGTGTTTATGCAAATATCCTATAGATGTGTTATAGATACCATTGGGGGTGGGGAACATTTCCTCCCTTCTATGCTAAGGCTTATAAATTATTTCTAGAGCATGCTCTAAGGGCTGCCTAAATAAAAGTGCATGTAGCATTTAATCTCCAAGCATGTACTTAAGCCAGAAAGTCACATAGTGGCACACTCACACAAACACATTTCTGTATGTTCAGTCACACAAATGCACAAATGTGCAGGTACTTACTCATGCACACACTCAAACACACTCATGCACATACACAAACAGTGCTCACACTGCACACATACTCAGAGTCTAGCACATTCACACATTAAGGTATGCTCGCATCATCACATATACTAGATATGTGAATACACTGTTGTACACACACGCATGCACTCGAACACATGCTTGCTCACTCATACACACCCATGCATACTTGTACACATTCACACATTGCTGTGCTTACACACTATGAGTCTGTGTTTATTTCTAAAGAATACTGTCATTAGTTTGAATAAAAAGAAAATTATTTTATAATAATATCTTCATCCTAAGCTTATTTTCTTGACCATTGAACACTTAAGATTTTATTTACTTAGGTTACACTCTACAGCAGAGAGGGTAGAGAATTTTAAAGGCTATAAATTGTATTCACACCCTTTTAAAATAACTTTTTTTTTTTTGCCCTAGTCAGTGTGACTCGGCTGCACATAGTCCCAGTCAAGGCACATGCCCGGGGTTGAGGGCTTGATCCCCAGTAGGGGGCGTGCAGGAGGCAACTGATTGATGTTTCTCTCTCATTGATGTTTCTCTCTCTCTCTCCCTCTCTCTAAAATCAATAAAAAACATTAAAAAAATAAAATAACTTTTAACTCTTATTCTATCTCCAAATACAGAACATCTCTAAAATTGAAGTGCTTTGGGGGGAAAAGATAAAATTTTGTAATGGTCATAAATTGGTATGTGCACTGCAGAGTAATTTAAAATCATTAGAATGATGCATTTTTTAAAGTAAGTGCTTCACAAGAAAATGAGTAAAGCGATATTGCAGTTTATTAATGGAGCTTGAGACATCTTAAATTGATTTTGAAATTAAACATCAAAAACTACAACTTGAAAAAAAATAATTAGGTAAACCATTATATAGTGATCAAAAAGAAAAACGACTCTTGAAATTTAGGAAATTGCAAATTAAGGGTGTCAGTCATCCTGATTTGGCAAGGGCAAGGATTGCCAATGGAAAGAAAACATATGCTGCTTAAAATATTCTTGAAAACGGAACTGTGCCTGAGGTTTGCTGCTCTGTTTTGGTTTCTGGCGTGGAGTATTTGTTTTGTTTTGTTTTGCTTGTATTGCATATCCAGTGTGAGAACTTCATTCAGCCAAAGACTTGCAAACCTTTTCTCAGTGGAAGACTTGACACTGTGAACCTTTTGCGGAGGAAGCTGGTGACACCAGACTGCAGGAGATGCTCAGGCTATTCATCACCCCCTTTCCCACCCCACACATTAGATTGAACTGTATTGAATTGCTGATATTTGACCTATAAATGGGATGTTTTCCTTTGCTTCAGCCTAATCTTTCAACATAACTAGATTTGGGGGGAAAGGGAGTTGTAATTATCTGAGAAATGGCCTTGTTCTGATCCCAGCAGTATACTGAAAAGAAATGGTCTCAAAATCCTTTCTGAGACACGCAGCTAGTTCCTTAATTGCTATTAGTTCATGCATTTAAAACAGGAATAATACCAACCTACCGCCCATAACACAAAAGTTAGGATGATAAAATTAAATAGCAGCGTGTTTTCAACTATTCCAAATTGCAATACATGTACATTTAAGAGCGTTCTTGCCTGCCCGGACCTTTCATTTATTCAGACTATTCTCAGGTGTAAGCTCACTTGCACAAAAGGTTTCTCCATTTGTAGTATCAGGGCCAAAGACTTAACAATTTGAAATATCTCCATTCTGAAAACATTCATCTTCGGCTACCCCTGCGTGAGCGGGATCTGTGGCGTCTTTTGACATTATCTGGGTCTCTCTCTTACTCGGACTGAACCCAGTGTGTGTTAATACAGGCGCCTGTGGTTTTGTTCTATTGTATTCTTCGCCTATCTCCATGGGCCTCTGGCAACTTCCTGTCAAACGGAGTGACAAGACATGACCTGCCCCTCCTTCTAGGTAACTCCATCTATTCTTTATTCTTCAGAGACATGCTGGTGATATTTCGCACTTTGTTTGGCTGTGACCTTAATCACTTATAGTAATTGTTTGCTTAACAAGAATGATGTTAGCTCTGGAAAGAACTTTACTCAGGCTCTGTGTAAGGCAACAGGCATATAATAAGCACCTACTATGCACCAACTCCTGTGTATTGCAGGAATGGGATGTACAAACAGCAACATAATTCAAACGGTATTTCTAGATAGCAATTTGGCCAAAGTGCAAGGCTATTCACAGCAATTATCCAAAATAGAAAGAAATCAGCTACAACTTAAATATGCAGTAGTATCAGAAAGGCTAGGTAAATTAGGATACATTTTGAAATATTACGTGGCCATTACAATACTTACAAAGAATTTTTAGTTTGTATCAGAAAGTTAAGATAAAGGAATTCCCAAATAAGCTTTAAAAAATGTGTGTCTGATATCAACAAAATGCAAAAAGTACAGAGTAGAAGATGCCAAAATATTGACAGCGGGTTTGGTTGTGGGTTTTTTTTGTTTTTTGTTAGATTGATGGTGCTTTTTTCTTCTTTACTCTTTCTGTATTAGAGACTCAGAGAGTTTAGTAATACAGGAAGCAACATAGTTTAAAATCCTGGGCAAAAGATTCTTCAGGACAGGTTAAGGCCTTTATTCACTCAGATGAAAGAGAGGTCACAAGAGACTTAGTAATAGCCCTCAAGTACCTGAAAAGCTTTCAGATGAATACCAGCATTGTGACCAAGTCTTATCAAACCCCATAATATATATGTTTTATAGATATATATCTATATAGACACATATGGATATTTATATATATATATATATTTTATAGATAGACATCTATATAGATACATATGGATATTTATAGATATAGATAAAAAGGTATAGGTAAAATACAGCAAGAAAAGTCAAGCTTGGCTATATGCGAGAATTTCATTGGGGGAGGGGATACTTTAAAAATCAGAATTGCTTATGATGGCAATCCGTGCCATTTCCTTTGCAGGAGGTTTTTATAGCAATCTTTTTCATCTGCCAATGAAGGTTCAGGAACGATCCTGGCAGTCTCCTGAAGGCAGAAGGCTTAACTGCACTCTTGAAGTTATCTCACATCCTTGGATTGTATCATTTGTTCTGTGCCCTCAGAACATGTGGTGCCACTCTGGCTTCTGAACATTTATCTGCTTTACAATGGGCCGTTCTGAAATCTGCTCCAGCCCACCGTGACGTTCTCTAGGAAAGCGACTGGAAAAGATGCTCAGTTCACTAACAATCAGGGAGGCACAAATCCAAAAGAGGCTGCTTGTTCACTCCTCAACGTATTGGTCAAGAGTGTTGGGAAACAAGTACGCTCTCACTCTGCTTGTGGGGATATTCATCAGTATAGGCTTTTGTCAGTATTGATCAAAATTTAAAATACAGTCTTTTTCCTAGTAATTCCATTTCTTTTTCTATATCTATTCTTTTAATTGATTTCAGAGAAAGGAAAGGAGAGGGAGAGAGAGAGAAACATCAATGATGAGAGAGTCATTGATCGGCTGCCTCCTGCACGTCCCCCACTGGGGACCGAGCCCACAACCCGGGCCTGTGCCCTAACCAGGAATCAAACTGCAACCTTCTGGTTCATGGGTTGATGCTCAACCACTGAGCAATGCTGGCCGGGCCCAGTAATTCCATTTCTAAGAAATAGCCTAGAGAAATGCCAACACATGTGCACAGTGAGATGTTGTTTATAACAGAGAAAAGTTTAGAACTCTCTAAATGTCCATTTGTGAAGGATTAAACTATAGAACATCCCAACTATGGTACGTTATATCGCAAAAAAGGAGTTAGTTCTAAACAGACTTAACAGTGTGTCTCTGAAATATTTCCCAGTTCTAGAAAAATATATATCATTTACTTTAAAGTATACCTACAAAACTGTGACATATCTCTATGTACATACATTAATTTAATGCATAGAAAGATGTCAGAGAGAAATTTTTATCAAAGAGTTATTGGTGGTTACCGTGTTAGGAAGGGTCTATGATTGACAACTCAAGATGGATTATTGTTTTACCCGTAGTCAAAAGATTATTGTTTCATTTGTAGTCAGAAATTTTTCAGTGAGAATGTATTTTTTAATTACTTGGAATAACATGTAATTAAAAACAAAAATCAGGAAACAGGTACATAATACAGAAATGCAGGCAAGAATTGAAAATAGATGTTGGTGACATTTGACAGCGAAAAAGACTAGGAAGCTTAGGGTAAAGCTACAAAGGATGGTGCAATAGGGGTTACAGGGGGAGACAGAAAATAGAATGGAATAAATCATACTTACAAAAGCAAAAAACATTCTTAAGATTAAATAACAAAATGTTCAGAGCTGTGAAGAAAACTGTAACACCCTACTAGGTAGTGAATGAGGACTTGCCCTACCACTTGGGAAAATATGTTTAAAAACTTCAGTAAAGCCCGGCCGGGCATGGTTCAGCAGTTGAGCATCGACCTAGGATCCAGGAGGTCACTGGTTCATTTCCCAGTCAGGGCACATGCCCGGGTTGCAGGCTCGATCCCCAGCAGGGGGCGTGAAGGAGGCAGCCGATCAATGACTCTCATCATTGATGTTTCTGTCTCTATTTCCCTCTCCCTTCCTCTCTGAAATCAATAAAAACATATTTAAAAAAAAAAAAAACACAAAAAAAACTTCAGTAAATAAAACACGTTGGCATCACTGCCTGAATAGCTACATCATGGATTAAGATAGAAACTCTAGAAAACAACTGATTACACATAAAGGTTTGGAGTTTGATAAATCAGTAAGGATGGGATGGGTAAACCGATATATTCCAGAGAGTTTTATCTCAGCCCAAGCAGCATGAAGGTCTGACCAATCTCTCGGAATGAGCAGGAAAATGACAGGCAGAATGGGCAAAGCTCAGAAATCCCCAGAATGGAAACAACTCCACAGGGTAAAGTTTGCATGCTACTGATTTTTTATGGTTCTTAGGTTCTATACTTTTACTTAAAGATTTCATTTTCCTGTGATGACCCAGGAGGGGAGAGGGGCAGTTCTTAAGGACCAGTATGTTTGTGAATGGAGTTCAGATACTATTTTCCCTTAACATTGACCCCTCACTTTCATTTCATTAATACCTTTTGCCTTTTCTGGTGAAGTTATAAAGAAGGTCATCTTGTCCAGGAATCTCAGTGTTTCTCTTGTGGCCTCTAAAAGAACTCGGGGGCGGGGGGTGAGGGGTGACTAACTGGTGAACTAGTTTCCTTTCTGGGAAAAAATAAAATCATCATCATCATAACAGGAAGAATAGCTTATTTCAAGTCCTTGGGGAATTTAAAGTAAAAATCATAGGGCAGCTATATGGAAACCCCTAGGTTTTTGGAAGCAGTCCAAGCTGAACCAGAAGGGCCTAATGCAGTCATTCATTGATTTGAGAGATAGGATATGTCAAAGGTATTAGAGTTACAACGAGGCAACCTACAAGGCAGAGGCTAGCCTGCCAACGTTTCCTTGATCATTTGCTGCTTGATATTACTGGCAGGAGGGTCAGAAATATTACCTCTTCCCTGACCCCTTTCCTCTTTGTGTTATATCTAGTCAATTCTCAGTTCCCTTCTGCTTCAGCTCCACTTACCTCAAAAAGAAACCTTCTCCGGAAAGCCTGCCTTTATTATACATACATCGCTTTCCTCATACTTGGCACTGCTCAATATAGTCAGGTGGGAAAATTGAGGAGGGACGATTAGAAATCCCTTAGCATTCTTTTTTTTTTTTTTTTTGTCTCAAGCCACCCTTGTCATTCCTATTTAGTGACACTTATTCAGTGACACTCTTAGGGGATATGGAAAGATTCTAAGGACTTTAATTTCTACTTAAAAAAAGGAAAGCTAATTTAAAGCCTTAGTAGTAATGACACAAAGCTTTGCGTGACTAAAAAGAAGTCTAAAAATTATAAGAATTGCCTAGGACTAAGGAAACTTCCTCTATTGGGGAGTCTCTGAGGACTCTTCTAAAGACTACTTTTTCCTGTGAGATGGTTTCTTAGCACCAGAACCACAGTAGGGGAGGACTCTTGATATGGTAGCATCTCTCGCCTTCAGAGTTTTCTTTTCTCTTCTTTGATCTTCCACTGATTCATTCTATAGATATTTACCAAATACTCTGGGCTGGGCACTGTGCTTACATGATGCAGATACAATGGTGAAAAAGCCAAACTCACACTCAAGGTGGTCTGGTACATAGAGACCATGTGTTCTGTTTCTATTATAGTGCCCTCCCAAAGCATAAGGACTCGCTCCCTTGTTGCATGTTTCAACAAGGCTTGACAAAGGGACAGAGTCTACAGCATTTCTTAAACTTGAGTGTGCCTAAGAAATATCTTAGGTGTTTATTGAACAGGCACATTTCTGCCCATCCGCCAACCCCCACCTCTTCACACAGAGATTCGAATGTGGGCAGTCTGGAATGAGGACCAGGTATCAGCCTGTTTAACAACCCTCCCTGATCACTGTGATGCAAGTGACACAAGGACAACTCATTGAGAATGCTGCCTCCATCCTTGCTTACAGCTTACTAGTATTTCATGTGCAATTAATTTTTGTTGTCTCCTCTGGACACAGAAAGCAGATGCTCAGTATCTTCTTTGTATAAGTAGTCTAGACACAGCCCGGAACTGACCATTGTGTGGTTGATTTGGGGCTTTTGGCCATATTAATAGCCAGTTGCTGTGCAATCAATCAGAATAGATATGTGGTCAATTCAGCCATTAAGATGGCCAACAGAATAACTGAGCTGAGGGTGCCATGCTAACATATAGATATGTCCAAGGTCTGCAAGTCCCAGCAAAAACAGTTTTTTAATTCTTTAATCATGGTGACAAAGCTCAAAGAATATGTAACTTCCATTGATACGGTTTAATTTTATGATCTACCAGTGACTGGTTCAGATATGAGTATTGGCAACTAATGACTGCAAAGAGTATTTAGGTCTTCTTTCTTTTTTTAAAAAAATTTTTAAAAATATATCTTTATTGATTTCACAGAGAGGAAAGGAGAGGGAGAGAGAGAGATAGAAACATGAATGACGAGAGAGTCATTGATCGGCTGCCTCCTGCATGCCCCTGACTGGGGATCGAGCCCGCAACCTGGGCATGTGCCCTGACTGGGAATCGAACCCTGATCGCCTGGATCCCAGGTCGACACTCAACTGCTGAGCCACACCCGACCAGGCTAGGTCTTCTTTCTTAAAGAAACATAACACCAACTTACTTGAGGATTAAATGATATAACATGTAAAAATGCTTATTACAATGGCTCTTGTAGGTGCTCAGTAAATACCTTTTTTCTACACAATGATCCAGACTTCAAAGAAGTTAACCTATATAAAAAAGTCATTAAGCCCTGGCAGGTGTGGCTCAGTTGGTTGGAGCATCATCCCATACACCAAAAGGTTGCAAATTCGATTCCTGGTCAGGGTACATACCCAGGTTGCGAGTTTGATCCCCGGTTAGGGCACGTATGGGAGGCAACCGATCACAGTTTCTTTCTCACATCGATGTCTCTCTCTCCCTCTCCCTCTCTCTCTCAAATCAGTAAACATATCCTCAGATGAGGATTTTAAAAAAGTCACAAAGTGGTTGTGATAGATGTATATATGACACTACTAAAAACCCAAATAAAAAGAAAGAGTAAGAAAAAACACTTAAGTAATTAATGAATTATTTTTTTTTTTCCATGTTATTTCTTGGAAGTTATTTTTTTTAAGAAGTTTTGGCTAAAAATAATGCTACCTTACCTTTGCATGGCATTGTATTTTTCTAAGCTCTTTCCCAATCATCATTACATTTGATACAACAACCCTGGGAGGAAATGCTATCATTACCATTAGGTAGATGAGGAAACCAAGGCCCTCTGATAAGTGATCTACTCCCATCCACCCAGTTTATGAGTGAGTGCAGCTCTCCTTCTACAAGCTATTTAATAACTGAGAGCATGCTTGAGTGTCATTAAAGTGTGTTTGAATTTCAACAGCCTTTCAATTCAGAGTTTGAAGCCAAGACCTTTTCATGCAGAAATGCCTCTCTGATCTAGGCATGAAACGCTACTGCAGCCAACATTTACTCAGCTGCTTTGCTTGTCCCTCTATACCCAAAGCTACACAGTTTCTTTAAAAGGTCAGTGTAAACCTTTGTATTATCATCAAGACACATTGCTTTCTTCTGCCTTTTGTGGAAGAAACAGGAATTAAGAATGCTGTGGAGAAGATGGCTTGTAGGCATAGAATCAGATAGTTTATACTTACTGGCCTGGTATTGTTACTGGACAGGGGCCTACCAGAGCAGGTTTTCCTCAGGCCAGCCTGTAGTGCGTGGGTCCTTGACTTCATGTAAGAAAGATTTCACAAACGAGTCCAGATGGGTTTGAGCATATGTTTATTAAAGCTAGGGACGCTGAAACAAACAGGAACTAAAGGTAGAAGAAAGAACGGGAAAGCCTAGGCGGTGCTCTGCTTTGGCTCTCTAGAAATGTTACAGGAAAGAAGTGAGCCAAGGCGGGCCTGCTTGAGCTCCCTGGGAAGTCAGAGAAAAAGGGAGCCTTGGGGACAGGATCAGAGGGTGAGCCCAGGTCAAGCTGTGGCTGCTAACTGCGTCCCTGGTTGCAAGTCTCATGGGGACCCTTAAAAATAAAGATTTCATGCCCAGGAAGGGGCATGGGCATGCTCTGGAGTGAGCCTGAATTGAGTCTTTGTCCTGAGGGCTTTTTATTCATTTTTTTTTTCTGCAGGCAAAAATCTTAGAGGAGGGTTTCAGTGGAATATTCATTAGCTTTTCAGGTGCATTTTTAATATCCTGATGCATTAAAATGAGTGTATAGCAGAGTTTGGGATTATTCTTTGGTCTGTTTTACTGTTTTACTTTTATCTTAGGTCTGTCTGGCTTCCATGGAGTTTTTATTTGTTCCCCAGACTTCATCTGTCCTTGTGTTTAACTGGCACAAAAGGCATTAATTGGATCTTTGTTCTCTATTTCCCAAGCCAGGGTGATTTGAGCTATGTATTCTCTGGTAAAGGAAGAGGGTATAAGCCATTTCTTCTCAAATGTCCTTGGTTGGGGAAGAGAAGGTCTTGCAGTTCACAAGCTGGCTGCAAGCTGCCCAGAGTGTTTGGCCTTGTTTAATATTCTTGTCTCAGTTTCCCCATTCCACCTGCCCAGGGATTTTCCTAGCTTCTTACTATCCTGCTACAGTATTATCTAAGGCCTTTTCCTTTCAAAGTGACCCCATTTTGCTTTTGGAAATACTTTTATCATAGTTTCCTAGATAGGAGCATTTGGCCCAATGCACCGAACAAACCAGGACACACACAAAAGAAATTGCCCACTCTGTGCCCATATTTTATAGATTTAGATATTAAACCATTTGCCTTCAACCATCTCCGACCTCAATTCTTGTTTGTTTGTTTTTTCTTTCAGCTTCTTCATTATGATATTTAAACCTTTTCTACCTTTATACCTTCAACTAAATCCCCTCCAGTGTGTTCAATTCCTCCTAGACTCTATCCTTGGTCCTGCCTTCTAGTTACTGTTCAGTACTTCAATAGTGCTATCGGGGTAGCCTCCCTTCTGGCTTGAATAAACTCTGACTCCTTCTGCCTTGCATCCCATCCCATGTGCAACCGTCTTATTTCAGTCTAGTTTTATTTTATATGCATGACCTAGAAATAGAAGAATTGGAGATTGTTTTCATGAGCCAGCAAGCATAGCATGGAGCTTCTTGGGAGGTAGTTATACTAACTTCTTGGGTGCAATGATCTGTACCATAGCTAATTTTCTAGATTACCTTGAGATTCCACAAAGTGCGCTGTCAAAAGAGACTCTTAAGTGAGGACTGCATTCTTTACATGTGTAATAGGGGAGAAATGGCCTCTCGTAATGTTTGCACTAATGTTTGTGGAGCCCAGAGCAAGGATACCTGCCCATTTCCAGACACCCTTCTCCTCCCAGTCCTGACTTTTCCACACCCTGAGGAACTTGATACAGATGTACCTGGACATACCAGCCAAGAAAAAGAGAGAGGGGAAGAAAGTGAGAAAGAAGAAAGGGAGGGAGGGAGGGAGGGAGGGAGGGAGGGAGGGAGGGAGGGAGGGAGGGAGGGAGGGAGGGAGGGAGGGGAGTAGATGATTAAGATGGATGGATGGGAGGGGGACAGACAAGCAGGAAGGGATAAATGGAAGGAAGGAAGAACATTCAGATTAATAGGCCTTCCTCTTCCCTCCACCTCCCCAACTTGGAAAGTATAGGCTTTGAATAAAAATATCCTTATTCTGTGTATAGTTATATAATCAGTTGTCATTTCAAATGTATAACACAGTAAGAAACCTCTTCTCTCTTGAGAATTTGTTGTTGGGTGATAAAAGTTCGCAGGCTTTTTATCACTACTGTTGGGAATGGACAACATTGCTGGAAGGAAGACAATTCTGGGTTTAATTCCTAGGAAAAACATCACATATGTTCCCAGGACAGAATATTGTTTCAACCTAGTTGATTTCAACCTTTTTATTCTACCTAACCTGCTTTAGGGCTATCACAGGCTCCTCTCAGGAAGGGTGACTTTTTGCCGTATAGATTTTTGATTGGGGGTAGTTATCACAATGGGTGTAGTTATCAGAATGGGTGTAGTAGAATGTGTGCAGTTTGAAAAAGCTCCCCCCAGATCATTTTGATACTCCCCTCCAAATGCATACACACACACCTTGACATCAGTGTTCTAACCATGTTTATCCTATGCCTAAACAAGCATCCCTGAAATATACATACACTTTGATTTTTGTGTCTTGATTGAAACTGTTCTTCGTAAAAACTACTGACATGGAAAGACCTTTCTCACATTCAAAACCATCATTTTCCTTGCAGTCACAATCCAATAAAAGAATTTTTGTTTTCTGAACAAATCATATTTTAAAATTCAGCAAGGATGAAACGTTATGGGCATATTATATTAAAACATTTATTCTTGCATGCAAGGCAAGTTGCTTAGCGGTAAGAGACAGCTGTGGAGCTTAAAATGAATCTAAAAATGTGTACCTCCTTTAGACAGTTTCTAAACCATGCTGTGCACTTGATATTTCGCATTCATTATGGGTAACACTAAGTGCACCTAATACATTGTGACATGAAAAGTCACAATATTCTTGAGGATTTTCTGTATCACAGTGGGAGAGCAAAAGTCTCATGAGTAGAACAAGAGACAAAGAATGGATCACTGTGATCTGTTCCCATTCTAGCTTCTGTTTTGTTTCATGGTCCTGAAAGAGATTATTGGTCTCCTTATCTTTAATATAAAGATACTTACTCTGTATGCCTGCTTTCTATGTATGTTGGGGCAGTGATTTTGAATTGTGTTCACTAAATCCTGAAGTTTCTTGAAGGTGAGCAAAGGGGAATTATGTAGGTTTGGATCTCTTCACTACTTTGGATCTGTTTTATATAATCATGGGTTTTAAATAAAATCTCATTTAAATAAAGGTATTGTGGTAAACATTAATGTTCACCAAGATTCCAACCGTTTTCTCCTATGGGTCACAAGGCCCCTTTGTAGTTAGGTGTGACCATATGACTTCTTTGGCTTATGAAATGTGAGCATCTTTTTGCATGGTGTTGTGTGTTTTTTTTTTATTTCAGAGAGAGGAAGGGAGAGGGAAAAAGAGATGGAAGCATCGATGATAAGGAAAAATCATCAATCAGCTGCCTCCTGCACATCCCCTACTGGGGATCGAGCCCTCAACCCAAGCATGTGCCCTGACTGAGAATCGAACCATGACCTCCTGGTTCATAGGTCGATGCTCAACTACTGAGCCACACTGCCTGGGCTGTATGATATTTCTAAGTGGAATTATTTAAGAGCCCCTGCACAATTCTTCATGTTCTTTTATCCTGCCTTGAAGGACCCTAAAGGTCTCATGTTATAATGTCAGAGCTCTAAATAGTGATCAGAGCATCACCTTCTGATATGCAGCACGAATGAGAAATAAGCTTCTGTTGTTTCAAATCACTAGAAATGGGGGCTCAGTTGTTACCTAATCTAACCTGTACTGACTCATACACATGTCCTTTCAAAGCCACTGCGATAACAGAAAGAGCTACATATCAGGAGCCCTTGATCTAGTTCCAGCTCTGCTACTGACCAGCTCTGTGACTTTAGTTAAGTCATTCATTTCTTTGAGCCTCAGTTTCCTCTTGTTTTAAAAAGCATGTTTAAGAAATCAAATGATTATTAGATATGAAAGAGTAATTAATGATAATAGTTTATAATTACTTATAAATAAAATATATTTATATCCATTATAGTGTTTGCAAGAAAGTATAATGCTAAAATTTTCTAGAAACTGGAGGGTGAAAGACCAAATTCCTAAGTGTTTTCTCCCAAGTGAGTAAGCACTTCCCTGGTAGAAAAGATCACGAGTAAAGGAGATATCATCCCTCTTCCAAGCCACTAGTGTACCTAAATCTGCCTGATACATTTACCCAACATCCAGCAAAATATAGTATTTCCTGCTCAGATTTGACTATACACAATTAGGAAGAAATGCAAGATGTGTTGTAATCAAACTATTTACTTATTTCCCCCCCTGCTTTTCAGAGAGAGTGGAAGGGAAAGAGAGAAACATTGATGTGAGAGAGACACATTGAATGGTTGCCTCCCACATGCACCCCAACCGGAGCCGGGGATCAAACCTGCAACTGAGGTATGTGCCCTTGGTCAGAATCAAACCCAGGACCCTTTAGTCCATGGGCCGATGCTCTAACCACTGAGCCAAACCAGCCAGGGCTATAGTCAAACAATTTAGAGGGCAATAAACTTCACAAAGCTTGTTAATTACTACACAATAGATGACAAGGGAAGGGAAATTTTAATATTTGAAATTTATGTTTCTCATATAGTGATTTCATATGTTCAGAAGTAAAGAACATATTCCTACTCTCCAAACTGTATCAATTTGTATGTCATGGAAGCCAATCTTTTCCCCTATTCATTTCTGAAGTATTGGCTCCTGTTACTGCACTACAGGCAGAATCAGGTAAGATTTTGAGCTTATATATTGTCAACTTTCTTAAGGGCTTAAAGCAATGCGGTCAAACTGCTGTAGGATTTTGCACAAATTATTCTGGGCCTCTGTTTCCCAATCATCAAAACAAAAATAGCTATCCTTCACTTCTCTAATGGGATGATTATATGCCTCTGTTAAATTGGGCTAGTGGATTAGAAAGCATTGTGAGCTATTGTGAGAAAGCCCTGGCACAGAAATTGATTATAGGAAATATCTATCATTATCTTCTGATCACCCACAGTGATCACAACGTGGTGCTTATCTTTATTGCCTAGACTGCCCTTGGGTGTTTCCAGGGTAAAATCTGTATCTGAATTTTGAATATCCACTTCATATGGGGACTGTATATTGATAGCCACAGCCATACATTTTTTTTTTTTTACCTCCATGTTCCCTTGGCTTTAAGCATCGATCTTATATTCAAGGGTCATAATCCTTAGGGACAGCGTTGCTTTTTCCTGCCCCCTAACTGAATTATTTCTCTCAGTCTCAACCCACTATGTGCTCCTGCACTGAAGATTATCACTACACTTAACTCCAGTGAGGGCAACCAAGGGTTACATGAACATGATATAGAGGTAATTCTGGGTTATATCTTCTGATGAATTTCATTTCCCCACCCCAAGTCCACTGGAAATGATTTAATACAGTTCTGCTGGTATTGCCACTGTTTTGATTAAGCATGTTAAAAGGCCCGTTGGCTGCCATTTGAACCCCTGGCAACAACTGTCTTACAATTTCATTTGTAGCATGCCTAGCTCAAAACCCAATGCTTTAGATACATGTGAGAGTAGAATTAACAGCATTGGTTCAAGGATCTGCAAATCCATCTCCTTTAAAAGCTTAATTTTTAGAAAGTTGATCTTGGCTTGGGAGACTTTTATTTCTTCAATGACTCTGTCAGTCTAATTTTCTATCCTACCAGATTAAGCTTTTTTTCATTTATAGTAAACGATTTCCCACAATATCCTTATTTGATCTGCCAACTTATACGATCTATGGGCCTTAAGGGGGAATGAGAAAGGCAAGTTCTACTATTCAAAAACCCCTTGTGTGTTGGCCACAGCATAATTGTATTTCTGCTTTACACCTATATCATGGTTGGGTAAACAAACTTATACCCAATGGTGAATGAGTAATCCTTTTCAGTAGCATCAATTTCCAGAGCTTTGGCCCCATGAAATGAAATATCTGTTAGTATGTTTACTATTACCAGTCCAACTCATAAGATTGTATTGATTAGATTTTTGCACTGCAAAAATACCATTTTAAACCAGAGTGAAATCAATATGGGTGTGTATTTTTTTTATACAAATTGGATTTAGCTCAAAAAGAATATTCTTCGTTGGGGCAGAAATAAATCTGGAAAGAAAATCTGATAAAGGATCCTAAAATGAAAAAAAAAAAAAGTTTCCCCTTCCTGGTGCTTTACTCCTTTCCTCTGACTATTAATCTGAGCTCAGTCCTCGCTGTCTGAGTGGAGATTTCTTTTCTGCTCAAAGCAGATCAGTGTTTGCACAAATTAAGACGAGATAACATCATCAGCGTGCAAATGCCTCCTTTAGATTTAAATGACACAATAGCGGTTCATTCAGCTCTCCGGGAAGCAGCACAAACTGAAGCACAAACATCCAGGGAGGCTCCTGATGGCAGTGCGCTTACTGTAAAGCGCAGAAGCTCTTTTTCTTGGAGCACTTAATGCTTCAGAAACATCCCACCAGATGGGGTAGGATTATTTCCAGAAAGCAATTAAGGCAGTTACTGGAGCGATGGTAAGGCATCACTATGAGTAAGCAAATAGCAAAGTTGCAGCCCTTCAACTTGTATGAGTTTTCATTTGATTTGGTTAAGGCTGAAGTTGAGAGATAATGAATATGGTTTTGGAAAGCTGAAAAGTGATGTATATTAACTCTGAACGTGGACTTCCCATGCGTGAGGAAGACTGCAGCTTATTCCTGAGATAATTTCACACGCACTCGACTAAAACTAAAGACAGTGTTCCCTGGTTCCTTTATAATTCTAACAAGAACACTTGACTAATAAACTCCCGGAGTGCCTGTGCCTGGGCTCCTCGCACAGGGAGTGCCCATGAGATGTTAGCTGCCAGACTTCTCACTGTGCCAGATGATTCCCACATCTGTTTTATCTTCCCCATGCCTGCTTCCCCATCTCAGGAATGTAACTCCATTCTTCCAGTTGCTTAGGCCCAAAACTTTGGAGTCACCGTTATCTCTCACATCATCATCCAGTCGACTGATCCTCCACATATATCCAGAATCACATCACTTTCCACCACCTACACTGCAGGCCACCATCATCTCTTGCCTGGATTGCAGTAGCCTCCTAACTGGTGTCCCTGTTTCCACCACGTCCTCTTAGCATCTGCTCTCAACGAGGCAGCGAAAGGGATCCTTTGTAAGTCAGATCATGCTGCTACTCTGCTCAGAACCTTCCTTTGTCTTCCTGTTTCACCCAGAGCAAAAGCTGACTTCCTCCCGTGGCCTACCAGGCCCTACCAATCTGTTCCTTCGCACTCCCATAGCTCTCTCACACCATCTCCTCCTGCCCTCTCTTCCCTTCGTTCATTCTGCTCCAGCTGCATATTCTAGACTCTCGCCTCCTTGTTACTCCTCAGCACTCTGGGTATGGTCCCACCTCAGGACCTTTCTGTGTGCTGTTCTTTCTGCCCCCCCCCCATAGCTGCAAGGCTCTCCCTCTCCCCCGTCCCTCTCTCTCTCTCTCCAGGTGTCTGTTCTATTGATACATTATTAATAATTGATACATTATTAGAGAGGCTGCTCTATGTCAAATAGCCACCCCCACCCTCTATCACTCTGTATCCCCCTTACCCTGCTTTAATTTTCATCATAGCAGTTATCAACACCCTGAAATAATCTTGTATTCATTTATTTATTGTCTGCCGCACCCACACCCCTTCCCCACACACATCCGTGTCCAAATATAAGCTCCACCAGAGTAGTAATCTGTCCCCTGCTGTATCTCCACTGCCTGGAGCAGTACCTGCTCCATCACAGGCTCCCACCATTTTGCCCCTTTCCCTATTGCTTCCCTCGCCCATCTCCTCCTCCCCTTTCCCTTCTCTCTTTCATTACACCTATTACTCATTCAGGACCTGTTGCCAGCTGCTGTGACAGATATCGTTTTATCTCTTTTAATCATGACAACAACTCTATAAGGTTAATAAACTTGGAAATTAAACCCCAAAGTGTAATGTAATTTGCTTAAGATGATGCAAATAGTCCTGCTGGTGTGGCTCAGTGGTTGAACACTCACCCAGGAGATCGGGGTTTGATTCCCTGTCAGGGCACATGCCCGGGTTGCGGGCTCAATCCCCAGCAGGGGGCGTGCAGGAGGCAGCCGATCAATGACTCTTTCACTGATGTTTCTCTCTCTCTCTCTCCCCCTCTCCCTTCCTCTCTCTGAAATCAATAAAGATATATATATATATTTTTTAAAAAGATGATGCAAACAGTATATCAGAGCTATGACCTAAACCCCGGTCTGCCTGCAAACCTAGCAACTTCCACTTATTTTCCTTTCCTCTTTCCCTCTGCTACTCTTCGTCTCACAGCTGGAACATTCATAAAATCTAAGAATGTTGGATCCAGACAGAAATCTTAGACATGAACTCATCCAACAATCTTGTCTCCTCCCCTCCCTTTTCTACTTTCCACCACTGTGCAGTTGGCGAAATTAAGACTCAGAATTATTAGAACTTGTCCAAAGGTCCCATGGATAGTTAAGTGGCAGAATGAAGACTAGAACCTTCCTATTCCCACTCTTGCAGTCTCACTGGAACACCTGTACATCTTTTAACAGCCAGCAGGATGGCATGAGGTCCCTGAGAGGGATTCTCACTAAGGGGATGACGAAGGTTTCAGGGAAAGAAGAGAGGGGTGGGGCAGCGCTTACTCCATCCTCAGGGAACCCGCGGCTCACAGTGAACACATGAAAATCACCCGGGCTGTTGTCGGAAGGCAACTTACCAAGTGCCAGCTTCACACTTTTACTCCATAGGTCTGGAATGAGGCCCAAGAATCTATACATTCAACTAGATCCCCAGTAGGTAGCCTGTGAGCTAAACCCATATAATTCAAACACACCAGGTCTGGGGTGACAGTCTATGGTCTTGGTGCAAAGGTGTCATAGAAATTATTTTTCAGAGCATAAACATCCATCGCATTGCTTCACTTAGAAAGCTCGATGAAAACCTAATTGTCATTTCAATACTGAAAATGCCTCGGAGTGGTTTATCCATTTCAGGCTTTAACATACATCACCACAATAATAGTTCAACCTCTCAAGTCAGCAAAAGTAACACAAGATGAGGAAAAAGTCTGTTTGGTTTGATATATGTTGACAAAAATATGTATGCTAATTAAAAGCCTCTCACTTAATGGGAGCTGTGGATTTATTAATGATGCATGGCTTTGGCATTCCAGTGGAACAGCAGATCATGTTCCATATTATCCAACGTGTTGTATTACAGTAAATACCCCAAAGGTTAATAGTGTTTCATTATGAGAAAATCGGGTTTAAAATCATTGTTAGGTTACTGGACATGTGGCGTCAGTCCTCGGAGGCTGACAATACAGACACCAGCGAGAAAAGCAAACACTACCAAGGACAAAATTGGCAGAGCAAAACCAGAAGGGTATTTGTAAATGTTAGGTAGCCGTCTTTCCAATATTGGGAAAAGATACTGGAGATTAGAAAATGGAATTTGCTCCCAAAGCTGGCCAGCAATTCTCTTGCCCCTTGACTCCATACATAACAGAAGGGCCCATAGATCACACCCGGAGTTCTTTGAAGAATAGAACAAAAGGAAATAAAAAGTTGTTTTATTTGTGATTTTGAAGGTAAAACTTTCTGTTGGACCTAAGAAAAAAACAAAACTATTCTTGTACATGTAAAGCCACCTAGTCAAAAGTAGTAGAATTCACCCCTTTTATTATCTTTACTGAAAAAAAGCCCATCTAGTATGGTGCAAGTGCTATTGAATTTCAGATAACACTTTGAAAACTCATACTCTAGAAATTAAAGGCCAATTTTCCAAAGTGCAGGCTCCTTTTTGGGTTGAACTCAAATTGATTTTTCCAAGAAAATTTGGAGCCTGACACTCATACTTTATAGTAGTTCCTTCAGGCTCTGTTCTCAGGGTGTTTTTCTATGAGCTCTATGTGGGGGGAAACCTACCATTGCTCCTAAGTGAGTATGAGATTTGTCCTGAGTCTAGAGGTGTTCTTCAGAAATAGGGAGGGCATAGAGGGAAGGGATAAGGAAGGGAAATAATACCTGCCAAACGGTGCACTAAAGGCTTTCTTACCACTTATTGAAAATAACCCCTTTAAGGAGATCTTATCTCATTTGACAGATTAGAAAACTAAGGTTAAATTAAAGTATTTCCACAAGGCTGCATGGCTAGTAGATGGCAGATCCAGAATTCAAGGCCATGTCTGTCCATCGTGAAAACTCATGCTATTCCTGTATATCAAGATTACTTTGGTTTATTGTTTATGTTTTCAGTGTTTCCACATATTTACACCATATTTTTATTTTTTATTTTTTTCAATTAGTTTACATTCACTATTATTTTGTATTGGTTTTAGGTGTACAGCACAGTGGAGGCTCTAGAGGAGAAATCTTTCTTGCTTCCCCCAGCTTCTAGTGGCTGTCAGCATTCCTTGGTTTATGACTACATAGCTCCAATCTATGCCTCATCTCTACATGGCCTCTCTCCTTTTCTGTCTCTTATAAGGACACTTATCATTGGATTTAAGGGCACCAGGTTAATCCAGTATGATCTTATCTCCAGATCCTTAACTTAATTACATCTGCAGAGACCCTTTATCTAAATAAGGTCACATTCACATGTTCTAGGGGTTATGACAAGGACATATTATTCAAACCGCTATACTCGGCAAAACATCTTTAGTTTCATTTCTTGTATCTTTATTACCCATTAGAGGGATACGTCCAAGGGAAGGGTTTGTCTTATTTTGTTTGGGCTGCTATAACAAAATCCCACAGGAAAGGGAGCTTACCAGCAACAGAAATTTATTTCTCACAGTTCTGGAGGCTGGAAGCCCAAGATCAAGGCACCGGCAGATTCAGTGTCTGGTGAGGGCCCACTTTCTGGTTCAGAGATGGCCGACTTCTTGCTGTCCTCACATGGCAAAAAGGTAGAAGGAACTCTCTGGAGCCTTTCTGAGAAGGTCACTGATCTCAATTCATGGGGACTCCACTTTCACAATCTAATCACCTCCCAAAGGCTCCCGAATACCATCACATTCAGGATTAGGATTTCAACATATGAATTGGGCGGAAGGAGGCTCAACCATGTAATCTATATCAGAGTTGTGTTATTTCATCTTAGATTTTACAATGTCAAAGACATGATGCCATCCAAATTATGAAAATAGCAAAGTTTATCTTCACTGACCCATAACCTCCTCTGAGGCCCCTGCCTTCCCCTATGTGGCCTTTTCTGTCCTTGTTCCTCTCCTCTACATGTAGCACCCTCATTCTGCCCAGGACCTCCATCTGCCACCTCAAGCAGGTTTTCCTTACCCTGAGCATCTCAGTATCTCAAACTCTGAACTTATGTTTCTCCTTTCAGCTTTCCAGTAATCTTATCATTTATTTTATTAGTGCTTTATTACCACATTCTTCCAAAAGTCTAGAGAGGAAAATAATATAAGCATTATAATTAAAATTTGTGAAAGAAACTGACACACTGGCTAAGGGTTCTTTTCACTAGACCAGTCAGTGGTATATGAACTATATTTTTTGGTAACAGAAACTTCTAGTTAAATCTTCAAAACCCAAATAAATAAAACAGAAGTAGAGCTGCTCATGTGGACATGGAAGTATCTGAATTGTAATAGGATAATACGCTAGTTGTTGAGATTTCAGGCGCTGCGAGCTAGCTGTCCTTTGACTCTAGCATCGAATGATGTTTAACAGCTAGGACCTTCTCAACCTAAAATCTGTAATTATGTGCTAGCACTTTAAAGTTCTGATTAATGATTCCAAGTGATAAACTGACGAAAGAACAGTATTGTAATTTATTGAAAAGAGTAAGATTTTCAGCTTGGAGAGTATTCAACTGTATATTTATGTTGGCACTTCAGACATTTTCTAAGTTATAGTTTCAGTGCTTTCTCCCCCATCAGTAAAAGGTTATGGAATTTCTATATACACATCCCAGTTCTTTGAAGGGAAAATACAGAAAAATATATTTCTCCCTAGTTCCAATACAAATGGTCTATCATTCCAATTTCTCCTACAAATGCCGTAAAATCCCCTGCCCCATCGGGCCTCCCTGGCAAAACTCCACCAATGAATGATGTCAACTCAGCCTTTTCCCTGCGTGTACCCAACAACCAAAGTCTTCTGGGGAGGGGGGGGAATCACAGTTTGGGTGGATTGGTACTAAGACAGATTCATGGTCACCAACCTCATCTGGGCCCTCAAACACTGTCCAGCATTATTACTGCATTTCTCAGGTTACCTCATTCTGTCATCTTCTACAATTACTTTTTCAGAATTTCTCTACTTTTCTCAAGCTCCCAACTTCGCCACTGTCCATTCATTCTCAATGGATGACCTTGCCTCCTGCTTCGCAGAGAAAACAATCATCCCGTGAGAACTCTGTCAATTTCCTGCCATCAAATCTAAAATCAGATGGTGCCTGCACCCTTGCTCTCTTTCTTCCTCCTGCTGCAATGGAGGAGGTGTCCTGTCAACGCTCAGTTCCTCCACTTGTGTTCTACATCCTACCCCTCTTCCCACTTTCTGTCACGTGTCAGTGTAACTCCAAAGTTTCTGCCAGATCTTTCTTAAGAGCTTTTAAACATCATCTTGTCTCTCCCACTTGAAAAAAAGTTTCCTTTTTGAATCCCACCTTCCCTTCTAGCTTGCTAATCATCTCTTGGCTCCCGTTACTGATTCAACTTCACGTCTCTACCTCCTTACCTTTCATTTATCTTTTCATTTTGAAATAATCACAAGCTTGCAGAAAAGTGTAAGTACAGTATAAAGATTTTTCCCGTAGAACATTTAAGAATAAGTTGCAAGCCTATTTCCCACCAAATCCTTTAGTATGTATTTCCTAAAAATAAGGGGTTTTGTGAGGTAGATGAATGGATGCAAAGTTGAAAGGAAGTAAAAAAGGAAGGAATGCTGATCTTCACAATGGCAAATATTTGGCTAAAAGGTAAACATTTGAGTCAAAAATTCAGATATATCCAAATAGTTATATATTGTAGTTTTACATAAATATAAGCAAACTATTTTTGTCTCTTAAGTCAGGCATAGGAACCATTCTGATAGGCTGACTTCCAATAATTTTACATTGTCATTCAGAAATTAGGTTGTGGTTTTGAAATTTTTCCTTAACTCAGTTGCTCAAAAATGAAATTGGATTGTATCCTGGACACAGCAGGAAGGTAATTTAAAGAACCCATGAACATTGTTGAAATTATCACGCAAGCTTATTAAATGCAATGTATATTTAAATTGAAAAAAAAACTTTCTTTATTAAACCTAGATAGGTGAATTTTTACAGCTTCCAGCACTAAAATATATTAGATTTGAGAGTCAGGTTAGATTAATTTCTAATCTTTATGGAAATCATTTTTATTAAAAAGTGGGAAGTTAAGAATTTGACAGTTACAGGGTTTGGATAACTCTAAAAGGGTCATCATTTAAATCTGCAGGTAAAGTAAAATCAGAGAGCTTTCATGATAAAGATGATTTGTTTATTTGAGATGCTCATTTTTAAAAGCTGTTTTAATATTTAGGCTTATTAAGGAAAATCTGAAATGTGGTTGAATATATTAAAAACTAAAGAGTTTTGCCTTTCAGTTCTTTTTTTATAAGAGCCAACCAAGTAAATCTCGGCCTGGACTTAGATGTTCAAATGAAAAAGATTAAAAGAATATGTTCACTTATAATGTATGTGATCAAAATATTTATTTTTTATATGAGAATACATTCTATAATTTTCAAGTTAGCTGATATTTTCTACTTTCTAAAAGACTATTTCACATAATTGTGACTTACTAGTTGATCATTTATATTTCATATTCTTTCGATTTAAGGACACTGGTTTCTTGGAATGATTGAATCAAAGGTGTGTGAGAACGTTGTTTTCCTCTGGAGATGGCTGACAATAGAGTAGGAGGAAGCTGCCTCTCCCTTTTGGCTTTGGATTGTTCTTGGTGTTCTTGAAAACTGGAATCCAAACCTCAAAGAAATCCAATACTTTCTCCTCCAAAAGAGCAAGAGTTTTTGTCTAGTGTGTTTATTGGTAGTTTGCAAGTGGCTGGGAGGTTGTAACTCGTGAAAACTGATTTTGAAGTCTCAGCAAGAGCTAACTGTCCTCACATTCTGGGCCTTTAAACCAATGATTATATAGAACGAAGTCCTAGCTAAATGAAGATAAGAATGAAAATAGAAGTCCAAGTGTTTACTTTTTAGTATCTACCAGAAAAATTTGGAAAAGAGTTTACCAAGCACACGTGAGAAAAGGTAACCCTGTTCACTAGTTTGATCTTGTCCCTTGACTTAGTGTTCATCTCAGCCAAGTGCCTAAGAATTAACACTATCCCCTTTCCTGCCTTCTTTTGGTATCTACAACAGCACCTTGCATGGAGCTTGCAATGTGCCAGCTTCGTAAACATCTATCATTCTGCATCTTGTGCCAGCATTTTAAATTCAATACATCCAAAACCAACACAGCTCTGATCCCAATCAATCACTGCCTTTTCCGGGCCTCCCAATTTCCCTCAGTGGTGCCAACATATTTCTATATAGACCCAGACTGAAAATTGCAGTCAGACACTTTTATGTCGACCAGTTATTTATTTCTTAAACATGTACTAAGGTCCTTTTATACCCCGAGCTACATGGGGTACTCAATAAATATTTACTGAACAAATTAGTGAAATAATTTCACGTTTTTATTGAGTGCTTATCATGTGTTAGGAAATGTAAGAGACAGAAAAATGATTGAGACCCAACTACTGCCTTCATCAGCTTATAATATAACAGGGAGAAAAATGCACATATAGAAAAAGCTACAGTAACAGGTTATACATAGTAACAGCCATAAGAGACGTGTAAACAGAGCTCTGTAAGCGTACAGAAGAGCCTGATGTCATCATCCCTGCCTTGGAGCATCATGGCCCATGACTGTTGCCTGAAGAAGGTGTCATCCAAGCTGTAAGTTGAGGGAACGTTTGGACAGATAGAGACAGACTGTGGGAAGGGCATTGAAGAAGGAAGGGAAAGCATGATAGAGTTCCAGATGCATGAAAAAAAAGTTGATTCCAGGACAGGGCTAGTAGTCAAATTTGAGGGTAGCAAAGGTGCAAATAGGGGAATAATGAAAGCTAAAGTCAGAAGAGTGTAATGTTGCCCGGCCGGGTGTGGCTCAGCAGTTGAGCATCACCCTAGGATCCAGGAGATCGCGGTTCGATTCCCGGTCAGGGCACAGGCCCGGGTTGCGGGCTCGATCCCCAGCAGGGGGCGTGCAGGAGGCAGCCAATCAATGACTCTCTCATCATGGATGTTTCTATCTCTCTCTCTCCCTCACCCTTCCTCTCTCTGAAATCAATAAGGACATATTTTTTTTTAAAAAAAGAAGGGTTATTATTGGCAATACAACCACAACACAATTATTGAACCAATAAAACATGATAGTATTGTTTATGTATTAATGCTGTAAACCAAAAGATACATATACATTGTGGGTTATTCGAACTCAGGGATATTTTCTTCTAAGTGTGGATTTTGACAGGCTAAGAGTGGACAATAATGTACTGTAATAAACTATGAAGTATTTTTACACATAATGTGTGATCAGAGCAGATTTCAGTTCAAATCAACAAATTACTTTCTCATATGGTTACCTAAAAATAGAATTAGAATTGACTGGTTTTGTGAAGCAATAGCTAATCTCTGGGGAAAATATCAAAAAGGTAGGGGGCTTGTATGTCAAAGTGAGACGTTGAACTAGATGAATTTTTCTGTTCTCTCAAGCCAAGGAGAAAAGAAATGTAAAGAATCCAGAGTTGACAAAATCCTCCACGTGATGAAGACAAACTCTATCATGCCCTAAGATTCTATTATCCTAGCTCCTAGTTGTTTGTAAGGTGAAAGAGAGAACAGAGCATTTGAGAAAGCAATAAGGAGCCTCAACCTGTTTGGCCCAGTGGTTAGAGCATTGGCCCGCAGACTGGAGGGTCTTGGGTTCGATTCCAGCCAAGGGCACTTACCTTCGTTGCAGGCTTTATTCCTGCCCCCGGTTGGGGCACGTGCGGGAGACAACCAATTGATGTGTCTCTCTCACATCGATGTTTCTTTCCCTCTCTCTCTCTCTCCCTTCTACTCTCTCTCAAAAGCAATGGAAAACATATCCTTTGGTGAGGATTTTTTAAAAAAAGCAATAAGGAGGCTTTTGAGAGACTGAAGATGAAGGCCTTGGTAAGCATATTGGAAAGATGATCATAACAGCTAACACTTATATCGCACTTTTATGTAACTAGCACTGTTATAAGCACTTTGCATATAGTTACTCATTTGATCCATACAACAACCCCATTTTATAGATGGGAAGCCAAAGCACAGAAAGTTTTCGTGACTTGCCCAAGGTCGATGGCTGAGTTACTATTCCAGCCCAGGGTACTGGGCTTCAGAGTCCAGGCTCTTAACTACTATACTGTGAGAGAGTAAAGAAGTGAGAGAGGGAGGGATGGGTGGATGGAGGGAGGGACAGAGAGGGAAGGAGGGAGAGGAAGGGAGAGAGACAGAGGTGGAATTGAAAGCAGAAAAATTGAAAGGACTGGCTATACAGGTGCATATGGGGAAAAAGGAAATGAAAACACAAGGCCAAGGTTCCTAGCTGTAGAAACCAGGAACGTTATTGTGGTAGCAACAAAAATAGTGAAACGGGGTAAAAAAGAAAAGATTATATAGGGAGACTAAAAGGTAGGTTATAAGTATGTTAAGTTTAAGGTGCTGGTGACCTAGCTGAGTTGAAATACGATATTTGTGAAACCGAAAGTAAGTCAAGTACTTCAGCTTTGTCTGAATATGTCTAGATTAATACACCGCCTACCTCTGGCTTTCCTGCAGTGCCATGCGACCTCACTGGAGTGTTGACACTGCGGACAGGGATAGGCATGGAGTCAAATTCTTTATTCCATTATTTGTCCTCAGAACAGTGCATATGGCAGCTTTGGGGGGACATATAAAATATGTCTCTTAAAGTTCAGATGACACTAATACCCATACAGCCTTTTAAACAATTTTGTGATTGCCGTAGAGTAAAATTATAAATTAAATAAACTGAATATTAAATGGCACTGACTTGTGCATGCAGATGATATGTAAGGCCATGTGTATGCCTTTGTCTTCATCACGCAGAGGATTTTGTCGACTCCGGATTCTTTACATTTCTTTTCTCCTTGGCATATTTATTTATAGGGGCAAAAATAAACCGTAGGTGCATGGTCCGCTGGGCAGTGATGGCAGCTTTGTAGATATGCGAGCAGCTCCCTGTGAGCTGCTTTCCAGGCCTCTGGAATGCCTGGAGCACACCTTCTGCATTAAGGATGCGGGAGCCAACCACAGAAGCAGAGGGCTGCCTGATGCCTGCCAGCATTGTGTGTCACACAGGCTCCAATTTGACTTCATTTTCTAAAGCTGGAGAGGCCTTAGTAAGAGTGCTGAATGAGGGAGAAACATATCTGTAAGCTCCTTTTCATTCACAATAAATTTTTCAGTCTGCATGAAGTGTCCTTCCAACAAACAACTTTGACTTCGCCACTGAAGTATGCTATCAGATGTGCTTTGGAGCTTGAATGTATCTTTGAAGATCTCTTAATCCGTCATTTGTCGTGCTTCGGGGCACACAGACCTTCATGTGCTAAACTTGGAGGTGTAATGCCTTAGAAAAACACTGTGCAGGAGTTTTAGATGTACATCAGGGGGATTAACGAAATTCATTTGGGGGAGAAGAGAGGTAATGTCGGAATTTTTTCAAGGAGGGAAAACAAGTCTAATATCAGTCAGAGAAAAGAGAGAAGGTTCTTCCTGGTAAAACATTATGCCAAATCATACCAAAAAGAATGCTAAACTTTTTGTATATAAAGAACAGCTTCCCAACTTACCAATAAATATCTCTTAAGTAGCCCCTCTGAGCCAGAATGTAGTAATAATTGTTCCAGTAGAAGTTGTATATAGTTTTTAAAATGAGAACACTGTTTCAGGTCAAGGACATGAGTTTGATACCTTGATGAGCCAGTTAGGCTTGCCTTTTTATGTGGTCACAGACTAAATAGATAGCAATGGTAATAAGAAAATCTAAGTAAAAAGCTGTGGATACACCAATATAAACTTTCTCACAACTAAACAATTAGTCCAGAGCACATGGCCTACCACAAATGGAAGGTCAGGAGTTTACAAAGTTAATATTTTCTCCCTTATGGTGATGGTTTTACCCTTATAATCTGGTACCTATTGGATCAAGTGAAAAGGATCTGTGAGACAAGTATCTGGATTTCAGCATTCTTTGGCAAGTGGGGATACTATCGGATAGGCGAGTGTGTTGGGTTCATGATCAAAGACTTGAGACACAGTCTTGAATTCTGGAGCCATAAATGAGTAGAGGACCACCTAAGCCTCAATGTTTCCAGCTTCTGATCACCAAGCTAAATAAGCAAAATATGACCTCTGGTGTTATGGGAGAATATTTTATTTGACCAGAAAAGAAAAAGGATTTATTCAAAAGGAAAGGTTCAAGATATTGAAAAAAAAAAAAAAGCCAGCTGACTATTTTATCAGATTCAAAGGTTGTAAGCCAGACATGGTATTTTCTGTCTTGTCAGGTTGTTCAAATTCACCAAAGAACAGTTCACCATTTTACAAAGAAAATCCAAGGCCATGTGATAAGCATGATTCATGAAACATTAAGCTGAAAGTCAGTTCAACTCCTGATCTTCAAATACTAGATTCCTTCAGATTTTTCCTCTTATCCATCAGTAATTTGAGACTCATCTCATGATCTTTATAGGATGGAGCATGTTGTTCTTGCTATTGTTGCTGCTGCTTGTGTGTTGCCATTTGTACAGAAAGAAGTAGCTGACATTTTGTAATCTCTTCAACCCAATTGTTGTTCCAATGTATTATGTTAAGAGAACTAAAATATATTGAAGCCCATGGTAACGCTGGGGCTGAGGGAATAAGTTGTTATGCTTATGTCACTGAGGGGACAAGTGTTATGCTTATGTGATAGGTCTTCATTTTTTAAAGAATTTTATTTTACTTTATTGATTTGAGAGAGAGAGAGAAATCAATTTGTTGTTCCACTGACTTATGCACTCATTGGTTGCTTGTTGTATGTGCCTTGACCAGGGATTGAACCTACAACATTGGCCTATCAGGATGACACTCTAACCAACTGAGCTACCTGACATCATAAATTTCCTATGTTAAAATGAGGGAGACACTAATACACGTCAAACAAAGAAAATGTGATATACAGCCACAGTAAAACCAAATCTTTGTCACAGCAAGATACTTGTAAAAATTGGGTGGAGGTGGTATTGAAGTTAATTCTATGCAATAAAATAGGTACATTATTAACTAATATTTTTCTAGTTGCTTTTCAGAGAAATAGAGACAGAAAAGCACATATGCGTGCATGTATGCATGTGCCTGTTTGCACACATGCATGCATGAGCATATGTTCTATACAGTGAACAGTTATTTATAATAGTCCCACTCTGAAGTAGAATGCCTACCACTGAGCAATGGAAGGAGCTTAAAGTAGTAAAACAAAAATGATTCAAATATATGAAAAACCAATACTGACAAACAGGCTTTTGTTCTTAATAATGCTTATTACTCTTAGTTGATTCATTGCTTGACTTTGGTGAAGAGTCTGGTATACACTGTAAAAACTTTTCCAGCCCTTAAGCAGTGCTGGGAAGTTGACACTGCCCATATTGCCAAATCAACTTACTTTTTTTCTTTACTCTTATTTCCCACATTAATTACACAAAACAATTTTAAAATTCTCATAGTTTCCCGAACAAAAATTGTGTTTATAGAAGTCACCATGCTGAGAGCGGCATTGAGGGCACTGAGTTCCATTCAGACCCAGGCCGCAGTGCTTGGGCTACCTGCGAAGGGTGTGCCTGGTTTCCCTCGGACAACCAGATCCTTCCCTCACCTCCTCAAGGTCTCATCCCCTGGGCCGCCTGCAGATATGCCATCCAGAGACCAATCCTGCCCAGCCAAGATCATGACCCTCCCCCTTCCACCCTGCTCAAAGATTACCAGGACATCCCTGGAATTGAGAAGGTTGATGATGTCATGAGAAGACTCTTGTCTTTGGAAAGAGCCAACCAGAAAGGGGAGCTAAAAATCAAGCAAGAGCAGTCGACTAACAAGGTCGTGGCAAACCCTTGAGGACACCAGCTCCCTGGAGGCTTGAAGTGTTGCCTTGACTGTCAGATCTGCAACTATGAAGAACACATGCAGAAACATTGAAAAGACAGCCCACAAGCGCTGTCTGCTGATGAGCACTGACCAGAGGATACAGATGCTCAAAAGCGTCCCTAAGACCAACTGCAATGTCTTTGAGAAGATGTACAAGGAGCTGGGGATTGAGTCCACCTTTTCCTCCCTGCGCTGCTGAAAAGCCCTTCGTTGCTGGGGGACCCAGAAGGCTCTGTGCATTAGGATTTTCCAGGAGGCTCGAAAGCTGAAGAGGCAGAAAGGAGGCAGCAGCCCAGAATCAAGGCCAGGCGAACCCAGAAAGCTCGTCCAAAGCTGGGCCAGAGACAGTGGAGGAAAATCAATACATTTTGTTAAAGTTGAAAAAATGTGTGTTACAATCTAACAAACAGAAGGTCTCCACTAAGGTTCATTCATTGCCAGTTCATTATCTTCATGCTCGCAGCCCGCTTCCCTTTGATTTTTAACTGATTCTGCTAGCTGCCGGACAAGTGGACCTGTAATGATTTCTCAATTTTTTAATGAATTTTTACATTGAAGGTGTCCTTTCCTTGTTTAGAATGTCATATTGCATTATTGAAAATTTTACATAAATGTACGTTTTGGAAACTAAGCGATATCCCGATTTCAGATTTTGGGTGCCCATTATTACCAATGTGGAATATTGGGCACAGCCCAAATGCCAAGAATAACAGAGTTTACTGGGAACTTTTGTCTAAAAAGTATATCTCAGAGAAATGGCTCTCGGGGAGGCTCTGAAGGATTTACTGTTTAATCAAATTGTTCTTTGTCAGCATGCAACAAAGAAGTGTTCAGTTGTATCCTAGTTCAATTTATACAAGTGTTGTTCACTGTTGACACGCATAAAGAAACTTATTAAAAATGAAATGTCTCAATAGAACTTTAAAGTGTCTGACTATATTTTTCATGTTCTTTTCCAATACATTTGCACAGGAGAAATGTTTGTATTTTAGAATTCTTTTGTCATATTGTATAGCCTGTAATGTTAATATATTTTCAACCTGATAGAAAACATTACACATAGAATAGAGCTATTCGTGACACCAATATATTAGAGCAAATATCCTTTCTATCATGTTTATAAATTATACCATTGCCAGCACCTGCTTTCTGTTAGTCCTTCCCCCACACCCATCTTAGCATCAGTCCAAACACTCCATTTGGAACTGGATACAATTGATGCATTTCACAATGAGGAATGCTTATTGTGTAAGATCTGCTTCTCCATGGGTAGTAATTTATTTCTTCAAAGGTTCTCTTACTCATGAGAATATTGCTTCCCACCTGGATACTTGTGGTGCTGAATCTGTATATCAGATGAGTGGTTGTGGCTTGTATCTGGGGAGGGCTTTGAGTTGAGGAGAGCAAGAGGTAGGTTAAGCCATATCTCCACTTATTTATTCAATAGAGCTGTCTCTAGAGACAGTTGTTTCATACTGATTCTTTCATTTCTTTTCTCTTGTAAGTTATTATTAAATATTTCAGGCATATAAAATAACATAATGAACAACTAGAAACCCACAACCTAGCTTCAGAAATTAACAAATACAAATGAAGTCCCTGTGGTCCCATTCCCCTCCCTTACCTGCAGCAGAAACTATCCTAAATTTAATCATTCGTGTACATATTGTTAGACTTTTATAAATAAGTGTATACCTGTAAAAATATATTCTGCATGTGTTTAAATTTCATATGAATAATTTACTTTCTTCCTTAATCATCATGTTTCTAAGGTTTATACATACTGAGGCATGTGTGGCTACTTTATGCAAGTTGACATCCATTTTTTTTTTATACCATATGAATACAACAAAATTTATATATTCATTTTCCTAAAGTAAGCATCATACTTAGTAATAATATAATAGAGACAATCCCCTTAAAGACAGAAGTACTTCAATGAACTACTGCTTCTAATTCAATGTTGTATTGGAGATCTTAACTATCGCAATAAAACAACCAAAAACATAAAACATGTATATATGTGCATTTTGATGAACATTGCACATTTAAGTTAGGACACACACCCACACCCACCCACACCAATGATTATGCTTCTTTAAAACGTTTCTGGCTATTCTTAGTCTTTTCTGATCCATATGGATATTAGGATCAGGTTTTCAAGCTCTATGAAAAATGCTGAGATATCGACAAGAGCTACATTGAATTTACAGAACTAGTAGAGGAAAATTGACATTCTAATGATATTGAGGCTTGTGAGCATGAACACAGTATATCTCTCCATTGATTCTTTGTAGGTCTTCTTCCATTAAAAAGGTTTTTAAAATCTTATATGAAAGAATGTTGAACTTCTTTTGCTAGATTTATTCTTGTGAATGAGATTTTGGTTAAATTACATGTTCTTATTTAGCTGTCCCTGATATATATATAAGCACACTATTGATTTTTTTTTTTTTCTGTTGATCTTGTAACCACCAACCTTGCTCTCCTCTCTTCTAGTTTTCATGGTTTACCAGTATATTCTATTTTGCCTCTTTCTTACCAGGTATTACGTATTTTATGCTTTTGGTTGTTTTATTGCCATAGCTAAGATCTCCAGTACAACATTGTATTAGAAGCAGTAGTTCATTGAAGTACTTCTGTCTTTAAGGGGATTGTCTCTATTATATTATTACTAAGTATGATGCTTACTTTAGGATTTTGATAAATCACCTTTAACATATTCAGTACGTTCTCTTCTAGTCCTATTTTGCTAAGAGGCTCTATCATAAATAGGAACTAAATTTTATATACTATTCTTTTGGTACATAAGATGATAATTAGTCTTTAATCCATTATGAAATGAGATTAAAGTGAAGTGGATTAGTATTCAATGGTGAATTACAATAATAGATTTTCCAAAGTTAAAAAATCCTAGCATTCATGCCTACATAGTTGTAATTTCTGTATTTGTGTGTGTGTACATTGCTAATTTGATTTCCAGATATTTATTGGAGATTTTTGCAGCCATCTCTATAAATGATATTGGCCTAAAATAGAGTCCCTTTTCCTTTTCTTACCCCATTTTGGAAGTAAATTATAGTAGTCTCATAAAATGATTCAGGAAGACCTCTCTCTTTTCCTAAACTCTGCTATAGCTTAAAATAAAGATTACCTGTTTCTTGGAAATTTGGCAAAATACATCCATAAAATCATCTGGGCCACGCCATGTCTTTAGTGTGTGCTCAGGCTTTCTATTTCTTCTCAAGTCCATTTTTTCCCCCCTTGAAAACTGTATACTTTTTCTAAGGTTTCAAACTTACTGGCATAAAGTTGTCCATAGTACTCTCATTTATTTTTATATTTTAATCTTTAATGTTTATTTGTATTGTTTCTTTTTTTCTTGTTCTACTTTGCCAGAGGTTTCTCTATTTTATTATTCGTGTCAAAGACACGAAGCTTGGTTGTCTTGATCTTCTCTATTGTTTCTCTGTTTCTGACTTCATTAACTTCTGCTCTTACCCTATTGTTTCCTTCCTCCTAATTATATGCAGTCTTTTTCTAACTCCTTGAGTTGGATACTTTGTTCATTAAATTTCAATTTTTGTTCTTTTCTACTGACTGTGTTTAAGACTGTACCCACAAGTTTTTATAAATAGTATTTCCATTGTTATTCAGTTCCTAATTTCCAATATAATTGTTATGTAACATATGAATTATTTTTTTTTAATTTTATTTTTGTTTAAAATATTACAGATGTCCCTTTTTCTCCCCAATGACCTGTTCCACCCTGTCCCACCCCCTCCCCAGTCCCTCTCCCCACCATTGTCCGTGTCCTTGGGTTGTGCATAGATGCATATAAATTCTTTGGTTACTCTCTCCCCCTCCACCCACCCGCCCTCCTCCCTCCCTCTGACATTCATCAGCCTCATCTATGCTTCCATGTCATTGAATCTATTCTGTTCATCAGTTTATTAAGTTCTTTAGATTCCACATATAAGTGAGATCATGTGATGTTTGTCTTTCGCTGCTTGGCTTATTTCACTCACCATAATATTCTCCAGGTCCATCCATACTGTCCTAAAGGGTACTAGATCCTCTTTTATACAGCTGTGTAGTATTCCATGGTGTGAATGTCCCACAGCTTTTCATCCATCATCTGCTGATGGGCACTTGGGCTGTTTCCAGATCTTAGCTATTGTAAACTGCGCTGCTATGAGCATCGGGGTACATATATTCTTTCTGATTAGTGTTTCAGGATCCTTAGGATACATTCCTAGGAGTGGAATCACTGGATCAAAAGACAGCTCCATTCTTAACTTTTTGAGGGCGCTCCGTACTGTTTTCCATAGTGGCTGCACCAGTCTGCATTCCCACCAGCAGTGTACTAGGGATCCCCTTTCTCCATACCCTCACCAGCAGGAGTTGTTTGTTGATTTGTTGATGGAGCCATTCTGACAGGTGTGAGGTGACACCTCATTGTGGTTTTAATTTCCATCTCTCTGATGATTAGCAACATTGAGCATTTTCTCATGTGTCTCTTGGCCATTCATATGTCCTCTTTGGCGAAGTGTCTATTCAGGTCCGTTGCCCATTTCTCAATTGGGTTGTGTGTCTTCCTCTTGCTGAGTAGTATGAGTTCTTTGTACACTTTGGAAACTAGCCCCTTATCAGATTCATCCTTGGCAAATATGTTTTCCCAGACCATGGGGTTCCTTTGTGTTTTGAGGCTGTTTTCTTTTGCTGTGCAGAAGCTTTTCAGTTTGATGTAGTCCCATATGTTTATTTTTTCTTTTGTTTCTCTTGCCCTAGGAGATGTATCAGTGAAAAGTCCACTACGTGGGATGTCTGTCACTTTACTGCCTATGTTTTCTTCCAGGATTTTTATGATTTCGTGACTTACATTCAAGTCTTTTATCCATTTTGAGTTTATTTTTGTGTACGGTGAAAGTTGCTGGTCTAGTTTCATTCCTTTGCATGTACCTGTCCAATTTTCCCAGCACCACTTATTGAAGAGACTGTCTTTACTCCATTGTATGTTCTTGCCTCCTTTGTCAAATATTAACTGACCATAATGTCTTGGGTCTCTGTTCTGTTCCATTGATCTATATGCCTGTTGTTGTGCCAATAGCAGGCCGTTTTGATTACAATGGCTTTGTAGTACAGTTTGAAATCCCGTAATGTGATCCCTCCCACTCTGTTCTTTTTTCTCAAGATGGCTGCAGCTATTTGGGGTTCTTTTGGTTCTATATAAATTTTTAAAATGTTTGTTCTAAGTCTGTGAAATATGCTGTTGGTATTTTAATAGGAATTGCATTGAATTTATAAATTGCTTTGGGTAGTATGGACATTTTAATGATATTAATTTTTCTAATCCATGAGCATGGTATATTCTTCCACTTGTTTAAATCTTCCTCTGTTTCTTTTTTCAGTGTCACGTAGTTTTCCAAGTACAGGTCTTTTACACCCTTGGTTAAGTTTATTCCTTGGTATCTTATTTTTTTAGTTGCAGTGGTAAATGGTATTGATTTTTTAGTTTATCTTTCCGAAAGTTCATTGTTGGTGTATAAGAATGCCATTGATTTCCGGATGTTGATTTTGTAACACATGAATTATTTTTAAGAACACTTCTCTGCATGTTTTCCTTTGGCTCTTTGTTTATGATTTCTGATTTTAGTGCATTTTGCTGAAAGAACGTAATCTGTATGATGCAGAATCTTTGCCATTTGTTGAGCCTTGCCTTGTGATCTATTGTTCGTCAATTTTGTAGGTATTGTGTGTGTTTTAAAAGAATATATATTCTACCAAAGAATGTATATGCATATATGCACAACCCAAAGACATGGACAGTGGTGGGGAGAGGGACTGGGGAGGGGGGTGGGACAGGGTGGAATGGGTCATTGGGAGAAAAAGGGACATTTGTAATATTTTTAAAAATAAATAAATAAAAAATTTTTTAAATTAAAATTTAAAAAAAATAAATAAAATAAAATTTTTTTTAAAGAATATGTATTCCATGTACACCTAAAACTAATACAAAATAATATTGAATGTAAACTATAATTAAAAAAATTAAAATTTAAAAAAATATATATATTGTATAGTCATAGCTTTGGGGTTCTTTATATATCCATTATATTAAAGTTGTTAATTCTACCATTCAGATTTTCTATATCCTCCCTAATTTTTTTATCTTCTTATAACTGTGAAATTTATAATTTGTCTTAGTACCAGTCTGTCAGTTTTTGCTTTAGATATATTGAAGCTCCATTTTCTTACAGGGTCTGAACTGTTACATCTTCCTGGTGAATTATTCCTCTTATCATTATATAATGACTTTTTATCCATAATAATGCTTTATGCCTTGAAAACTATTTTGTCTGATAATGTTATAGCTACACCAAGTTCCTGTGGGTTAGTAGTTTTCTAGAATGCCCTTTTCCTTTTACTACTAACTTTTCGGTATGTTTCAGCAAATCTCATTAACACAAAGCATGTAACTAGATTGCCCTGGCTGATTTGACTCAGTGGGCAGAGCATTGGCCCTCCGACGGAAGGGTCCCAGGTTCAATTCCAGCCAAGGGCTCATACCTCAGTTGCAGGTTTGATTCCCAGCCCTGGAGGGGCACGTGGGGATGGCAGCCAATTGATGTGTCTCTTTCACATCAATATTTCTCTCCCTCTCTCTCTCTCTCTCCCTTCCACTCTCTGAAAAGCAATGGAAAATATATCTTCAGGTGAGGATTAAAAGAAAGAAAGAAAAAGGAATGTATCTAGATTTTCTTTTTCACTCCATTGCAGAGTCTCTCTCTTTTAAATTGCAAATTCAATTTGTTTTTATTCACTGGGATTACTGACATGTTGGATTTATATCTTATAATCATCATTTGTGGGGTGTTTTCTTTGACTTTTTTCCCCTTTCTGCTTTTTCTTTGATTTACTGAGCTGTATTCAATCATTTTTCTTCCCCTCTTCTGATTAGGAAATTATATATTCTGTTTCTGTTCTTTTGGTCATTATGTTTAATTTCTTAACATTTTATTAAAATACAACATATTCAGAAAAGCACAAAAGTCGTAAGTGAATTCATGGTTCAGTGAATTATCCAAGTATGAAACACCTGTTAACCACCACTGAAGTCAAAATATAGGCTACTAACCCACAAAATCCTCCTTTGTGCCCCTCCCTAATTATTACTTCCTCCATCTTTCCTCCCCAGGTAATTATCCTAACTTCTAATACTTGCCTGCTTTCTGAAAATTTTAATAATGGAATCTTACCATATGTATAATTTTCCGTCTGAATTCTTTCACTCAACATTATTTTGGGGGTGAAGGATTTTTCCATATTATGGCATGTTACTATAGACCATCAATTTACATTGTGATATGCTATTTCTTTGCAACATTACCACAATTAATTATCTATTCTACTGTTGATGGTATTGGAGGTGTTTCCATTTTTTAGCTATTGCATCTAATTCTGCTATGAACACTTTTACACAGAGCTTTACGTGAACATTTGCTTGCTTGTACTTCTGTTGAATAAATACTGAGAAGTGGAATCACTGAGCTGCAGGGTATATACATAGAGCAAACTTTAGCAGAAAATGCCCAAGAATTTTCAAAAGTGGTTGTACCGATTTACACAGTCAACCTATAGTGTATGAGATTTTCTGTTACTGCACGTGTTCACCAAAACTTATTACTGTCAATATTTTAGATGTTAGCCATTCTTGCAGGTGCAGAGTGGTATTTTATTGTTACTTTATTTTATATCTTCCTCATAAGTAATGGTGTTAAGCATGTTTTCTTATGTTTTTGTGCATTTGGATATCCTGCTTTTAAAGTATCTCTTCTGGTCTCTTGCCCATTTTTCTGTTAGGTCAGGTGTCTTTTTCTTCTTGGTCTGAGGAAGTTCTTTGTGTATTCTGGATACAAACTCTTTTTCAGTTATATGTGCTGGGAGCATATCCTACCACTTATAGCATGTTTTTTCTTTGTCTTTTGATAAGAAGCTCTTAATTATGATGTAGTCCAATTTATTATTTTTTGCCTTTATGGTTAACATTTTCATGTATGGCTTAAGAAGTGTTCTCCTACTCTAAGATCAGAAAAAGGTTTTCTTCTGTTGCATTTTAGAAGTTTTGTAGGTATATGTGGTATAGGGGGTGAGGTAGAGAGGAAGTTTTTTCTAATGGATATTTGGTTGCCCATAACCATTTAATTTCAAACAGCAGTCACTCGCCACTTGCCTGCAGTGCCACCTTTTCCATAAATCAAGCATCCTTATATGGTTTAGGGGCTTATTTATCCTCATTGGTCTATTGCCCATGTGCCAATACCCAGTGTCTAAGTTAACATAGCTTCACAGTAAGCCTTGCTGTTAGCTAGAGTACATCTTCCCACTTATTCTGCTTCTTTCTTTAACTGATCAATATTTACACACATGTACAAACATACACACATGACACCTGCTGAGATGTTGATTGAGGTTGCATTGATCTGCAGAACAATTTGAGAACAATTGACATCTTTAATGTTGAATTTTTCAGTTCATGAACTTGGTATAGCTTTCCATTGATCCAGGTCTTCTCTAATTTCCCTCATAACTGTTCAGTTTTTCAGTGTAACTCTTGTAGACCGGTGTGGTCTGAAACTGTCCACCAGGTGCTCTGGCTCTGGAGACTCTCGGGAGGTGCAGGCCACGGTCTGCTGCCACCTGTGTCCTGCCGGGGGCCTCCCGGCATGAGCAGCAAAGCTATCTGCAGGTGGCTGCTACTTGTACTTGGCTTGGAGGTGCCAGCAAAAAGCCAAGCTGTGAACTCAGGCTGGCTGCCACTAGTGCTGGGCCTGGGGCCACTTAGCAAGAGGTACTGGGCATGCCGAGGCCAGATGCTGCTTGTTTGGGATTTGTGAGCCTTTGAGAGATTTTAGGAGAGTCCAAAGCATGAGCCAATACTGGCTGTTTGTATGGAAAAGCCACTGGAAGCAACTTGAGTGGGTCCACAAGTTGGGTGGGTGGGGCTTTCAGGGAATCACCAGGGTAGACAGAACAGTGTTAGCCAGGTTGATGAAGACTCCGATACGGCACCCTCCTGTGCCTGCAGTGGGAAGGTTCAGCAAAGACGCAATGGCTTCTGTCAGCACTTCTGTTTGGAAGGAAGCTGCCTCTCCAGCCCTTACCCAAAAGCCAGACAGTTCAGTTCCTCCCTATATGTCCCTGGTGCCTCTTGAGCTGCTGCCCCCGTGCTGGCGCCTTTGTGCAAACCCTTTAAGGGGAACACCTGTGACTCCAGCAGCCTCCGATTCACTCAGCTATACAGTCCCTGCTGGTTTTCACAGGCAGAAGTTATGGGGACATCTCTTCCTAACACTGGAACCCTAGGCTGAGGAACCTGGTGTGGGGCCTGGACCCCTTGCTTTTCAGGGGTAACCTCCGCAGCTGAGATATCCCTCCAGATTTTTATCTGCCACAAATAAGTGTGGGACCTGCCCTTTCCTCATCTCCAGCCCTCCTACCTAACTCAACGAGGCTTCTCCATTATATTCTTAGTTCTAGGAGTTACCTTCAGCTAAGTTTCAGGCAGTTCTGAATGATGGCTGTCCTGTAGTTCAATTGTAATTTTGATGTGGTCATGGGAGGATGTGTGTACCACATTTAACTACTCCATCATCTTGACCAGAAGCCATAACTTTTTAAATATATATTTGCTTAATATCTAGAGATCTTGCTAAATTCACATATTCTAATAATCTTTCTTTTGCTGTTTGTACATGCTCAATCGTACTGTCTGAACATGATGGTTTTTATTCATTCCTTGTCAATTTTATACATTTTTTTCCTTTTTCTTATATTATTGCACTGGCTAGGACCTGTAGAATGTTGTATAGAAATTATCTTAGTCATCTTTTCTCAGTTTCAATAACAGAAAACGATTTCAACATGTTTATTAACAATGATGTTTGCAAAAATAATAATGATGATGTTTGTTGTGGGTCTTTATAGCTAATGTTTATCAGATTAAAGTACCTTCTAGTCTTAGTTTGCTATAAATTTTTATCATGAATAGATGCTTAGTATTTCATTAAATACTTATTTATCTATTGAGATGATCATATGCTTTTTCTCTTTTATTCCATATATATGTCATGATTACATTGATTGATGTGCAAATGTTAAAACAATTTTACATTCCTAAAATACACACAAATTGGTCAGTAAATTACTTTATGTCATGCGATGCTAGATTTGTTGTATTTTGCTTAGGATTTTTGCATCCATGGTCATGAGTGAGATTGGCCTGTTTTGTTTTTTTAATAATATCCTTGTCAGAATTTTATATCAAGGTTTTGCTGGCCTCATTAAACACGTTGTTAAGTGTTTCCTCTTTTTCTGTTCTCTGGAAAAGTTGATTCAAGACTGGCAGTTTTTCTTCCTTAAATGATTGGTATATTTACAAGGCAAGTCATCTGAGACTGATCTTCTTTGTGGGAATAATTTTTATTGTGCAATAGGGTTCTTTAGAAACTATTTAGTTTCTATTTTTCGTTGTGTTTATTATTGTAAGTTCTATGAATTTGTCAATTTCATTGAAATTTTCAAATGTATTGACAGAATTGTTTGTAATATCCTCTTATGATGTTTTATGTCTGTAGGAACTGTAGCGATGTCATCTTTTTCATCCTTGATATTGGTTATTCAGGTCTTCTGTATTTTCTTCTTGATCAGTCCCCATCAGGGGCTTATCGATTTTATTAGCCTATACAAATAATCAGTTATTGCTTCCTATTGAATGTGTGTTCCTGTTTAATTGATTTCAGCTCTCATAATTATTATTTTCTTCCTTTTCTTTGAGTTTACTTTGCTCTTCTCCTTTCTTAGAATAAATGCTTGGGTCATTGTTTTCCAGTTGATTTTTCTTTCTACCTTTGAAATTTTCCTATACACATGGACTGAATGATATTACACGAATTTTGACACATGGCAACTTCATTCTTATTCATTTCAAAATATCTTCTAATTTTCATGATGATTTCTTCTTTGTTCTATAGTTTATTCAGGACTATAATGCTTAATTTCCAAACTGATGTGGATTTTATAGTCATCTTTTGTTACTGATTTCAAGTTTAATTCCACAGTGGGCAGAAAACATGCTATAAATAATTTTAATACTTTGAAATATGTTGACACTTTCTTTATAGCCGAGCATATGGTCAATATTTGTAAATGATCTATGTGCACTTTAAAATTATGTGTATTTTGTAGTTATCTATTAAATTGCTGTTTATGTGTCAATTAAATCAAAGTTGTTAATCATGTTCCTCAAAATCCATGTATTTTCTGATTCGTCTTCTTGCTCTATCACTGAATGAAAAGCAGTATGGGGAGGGCATTGAGGTCTCTATGACTGCAAATGTATCCTTTTCTCTCTTTTGTCCCTTCAGTTCTGCTTCATATATTTGGCTTGATGTTTTCAGTGTTGAAAATTTCTTAGCCATTATCTAGGCAAATATTTTTTCTGCACCTATGACACTGACAAAAGCTCTCCCAAGTCTCTGAGTCTTCCAGCTGCCTCTACCAGAATTGACAGACACTGCTAGAGGAAAAGCATCCGTAAATGTCAGACTCACCTCTCTGCATTTTCTTTTCCTCCTGGAACTTGGCCCAATATTCTTTCCTTTTTTGTGAACTGCAGTAACATCTAACAGATTTTAAAATATACTTTGTCTAGATACATTCATCAGAAGAGAACAGTAAAAATTTCTTAGGTCACAGTTACTAGAAACAGAAGTCTCCCTTTAAACTTTGATACGCATACTTGACAAAGTATCTCTTAGTCCTGAATAAAGCAGGCTTTAGAAAGATTTCGTCATCATTAATTTAGTCAATGCTTCCTTGTTATCTCTCTGGGATAGTAGATAGTTTATTAGTCTCCATCTCACTAATATTTCAGCCTTTTAAGGGTCCTTGCTTTCTGCAGGAGTTTCAGTCCAACTTCCCATCTTAAATGGTCCAAAGACCCCATCTCTTTTCCCTTTGTGGGTGTAAATAGCCCAGTCCCTGGTTATTACTGGCTATATTAACACCCTAAGGCTGCCAGAGGGTTAACTGACATGTTTACTTCTTTGGCTGTTAGCAACATTTTTTGCTTCTGGCACTTGAGAATTTCTGTTTTGTAAGCTAAGACATGCTGCTTTTAAAATTATTGCATTTGCATTATATTCAACATTTTCTAAGGGTTATATTGAGATGGATTAAGGATAGTCTAGTCTGCCATTTTGCTGATACTGTTCATCTAGTCTTAATACTTTATAAGAAATCACCAAAATGATACACTCCTTTAGACCTAACATTTTTAGTTGTATAAAGCAATAATGCAAAATGTTTGCTTCGAATTGTTTCAGTTTGCTCTGACCTGATCAGCTGTGACCAATTTAACTTTCTAATCTTAGAAAGGCCCTTTCAGTTTAGCTTTCAGTGTCTTGGGGAAGCCGCTAAGGAGAACATAGTTACAATCTCGAAGTTCACTACAAGAATTGAAATGTCAAATCCAGATTATCAATCAGAGATTCAGAACCAAGGTATAGAAAGGAGGTGCTATTTCAAGATTAACCTACTTGATCTACCATTTATTATTAGGCCAACCCCTCCTTTTTTGTATTTTCCGGGACCTGGACTTTTCTTACAATTTGGTGATCACGCACCCACGTTTCCAGTCACCGTTTTCATTCACCCCTTCCAATCTTGCTTTACAAAGACCGCTTAATCAATATAGCTTTTCCTAAAGTCACTCACTATTTCCAGTATTATACAGGTAACTACTCCCTTATCCTTGTAAAAGTGTCCCCGTTTGCCTTTAGTTACACTATGGTCTCCTGGATTTCCTCCTATCACTCACTGCCCTCTCCCTCCCACTCTCCTTTGATGGTTCCACCTTTGCTACCTTATTTTTAAATCATGGAACCTCAGAGCTCACTTTTGAGGCTCTTCTATTGTTTGTTCTTTAGGGTATCATCCGGTCTCATGCCTTTAATATCACCTAGATGCCAACGATTGCCAATTTCCTATTTCCAACTTAGTCCGTCAAATTCATATATCCTACTTCTTTTTTAAAAAATTTATTTATTTTTATTATTTTGTTGTTGTTGTTTAAAATATTACAGATGTCTCTCTTTTTCTCCCCAATGACCCATTCCACCCCGTCCCATCCCCCACCCCAGTCCCTCTCCCCACCATTGTCCATGTCCTTGGGTTGTGCATATATGCATATAAATTCTTTGGTTACTCTCTCCGGCTTCACCCACCTGCCCTCCTCCATCCCTCTGACATTCCTCAGTCTGATCTATGCTTCCATGTCATTGAATCTATTCTGTTCATCAGTTTATTAAGTTCTTTAGATTCCACATAAAAGTGAGATCATGTGATGTTTGTCTTTCTCTGCCTGGCTTATTTCACTTAGCACAATACTCTCCAGGTCCATCCATACTGTCCCAAAGGTTACGAGATCCTTCTTTACAGCTGCATAGTATTCCACGGTGTGAATGTCCCACAGCCTTTTTATCCACTCATCTACTGATGGGCACTTGGGCTGTTTCCAGATCTTAACTATTGTAAACTGCGCTGCTATGAACATAGGGGTGCATATATTCTTTCTGATTAGTGTTTCAGGATCCTTACAGATATCCCACTTCTTAATTGACATCTTCACTTGGCTATCCATATGTTATCTGAGAGTTAATCTGTTTCATCTTCCACCCTTATTTATTTATTTTTTAATCCTCACCTGAGGATATTTTTTTCCATTGCTTTTCAGAGAGAGTGGAAGGGAGAGAGAGAAACACACACACACACATCGATTGGTTGCCTCCCTCACACACCCCAACCAGGGCCGAGGGGAGAGCCTGCAACCGAGGTACGTGCCCTTGGCTGGAACCGAATCTGGGACCCTTCTGTCTGCAGGCCGACACTCTAACCACTGAGTCAAACCAGCCAAGGCCACCCTTATTCTTAATGGCAGCATTACCCACCCACTTGCTTAAGGCAAAACTTTTACTTTTCCCTTTCTTTCATTCCCCATATCCAGTCATGAGGAGGAAATCCTGTTGGATCTACCTCCAAATATATTTCACATCTGTCTAATGGCCCTAGTAGGTGTAAATATTACTTTCATTGTGTAGTTGCACAAGCAGAGATTAAGAGAGCATATTAGTAACTCGCCTAAGTGTACATGGCTTTTATGTAGAGGAATCCATTATTCTTCCAATGAGAACTTCGCTCTCAAAGAATACTTGGGAATAAATTAGTGAACAAATTGATCTAGATAGTAATGAAATCCATAACCTTGGCTTTACCAGAAGAATAATCTCTCCTACTGAAAAAGAACTCTGCTATCTATAGAATAGGAACCTTTGTTACATAGAAAAAGCTTAGTTACATGTAACATAGGGTAATGTGACATCATCACATGGCAATACCTCTTAATATATAAAACCAGTTTAAGAATTTAAGACTATGGAAGGTAGACAACTTGGCTTCCAGAACTCCCTTTGCATCCTTCAAGGATATACGGCCAATTATACCCAAAACCTGTTGCTTTAACCCCCTTTCTCCCCCTCCAGCAAGGGTATCCAATCAAGAAAAGGGCTTGCCGAGCTTTTATGTTAGCTTCTCTACTGTCATAACTTTATTAATAATCAACAAAAACATTTCTCAACAAAAAGTCAAGGGGACAGAGGAGAGAACCTCGGCAGAGCCATTATACACCTTGATGATACAAACTAAATATTGGGTGGCATTTTCAGATAAGAAGACTGTATTTTAAACAACTAAGAATCATTTTAAGTGCTTGAAATAAATGCAAATATTGTTAGTAAGTTCAAGGACAACAGTTGATTTATCACCATTGGCAGCTTTACCTTTTGTAGATGATGAAATTAATTAGTTATCTTTGCAATTTTAGAACGTCTCTTCCTTAATGAAGTTAGGGCACTACTGTATCATGTGTGTGTTTCCCCCCAATGACTGCTTCTAGTGCCGTAAAATCCCAGCAACATTATTTGCAATCTTAATGAATGTTTAGTGAAACCCACTTGACATTTTTTTGGCATTAACTTCATTTCTAAGCCTTGAATGCCATTATCATTTTATGAACTTCTCAAAATCAATTTGACTTAGAGTTTATTTTATACTTAGAGACTTAACTATCTTTTTTATGAAATTCCTTGTACGTTCACTCAAGTGCTGGAGGTCTTTGTGACATTTGGGTAGTTCTAATGTCTTTGGACATAGTAAATTTTAGTTTTAGTAGCATATGTGAGTATATCTTCTTTGAATTCCCACAGAGCTCTGTACCATGGAGTGTGGTAGCCATGGAGTCTGCTCAAGGGGAATTTGTCAGTGTGAAGAAGGCTGGGTAGGCCCAACATGTGAAGAACGCTCCTGTCATTCTCACTGTGCTGAGCATGGTCAATGCAAAGATGGAAAGTGTGAGTGCAGCCCCGGATGGGAGGGCGACCACTGCACAATTGGTAAGTACTACCATACTTTGAGTAAAGGAAATTGAATTAATTGGAGAAAAGCAGTCTAGTGAGTCAATCACCAGGCTTGTCATAAAATTTGAAGTTGAAGGAGACATGGAGGAGGAGGTTTAGCTATAGTTTGAAAGTGTCGTTAACTGGAAGGCTGAGAGTATCTTACTTAGTTCTTGTGTCATTTCCTTTCTTGTTACTTCAGTATTCCTTTTATTTTCTGCTTTCGAGTACTTTGAGATACTCAAATGAAAGGTGATACAATGGAATAAAGGGTCATCAGTTAATAAGAGAAGTGCTTTTGTTGTGAAGGTTAACATCTGCTGCCCACTTTTCCTTTTGAAAAGTACAGGTTGTGTCAGTTGAAAGCACTTAGAAGCAATTTCATTAAATAGGACGACTTTAGCAGGGGCCACTGGGTCATTAGGTGCTGTCTTTAATGTACATGAGGAAGACACTCCTGACCTGCCATCAGTAGAACATCTGTTTTGAATTGTTTATTGGATAGCATAGGGGGGTTGTACTGAGGCATCCACCCTCTGTCATCCCTTGTCACCAATTTCGCTCATTTTCAGGATGTTGCCTGGGAGAAGAGCCTGTGGGTGTGAGAAAGCTTATATAATCATAATTAACCTGTCACATGGTCTTCACCCTAGGAAAACCACTAATAATAATGAAGGTTTCCATTTTAAAATACATCCTTTTCCTGGAAAAAATATCAAAGCCCTTGACACAGACACATACCTGGCACAAAAGTTTCCTGCATATACAGAGGGACAAAGACGATTTCCATTGTTCAGCTAAGGAAAGTGGGTCACAGCAGAGCTCCAGTGGCAATCCATGAACACGCAGAAAATTCATGCAGAGTAAAGGCAAGCATGGGGTCTGGATACCCAATTTGTTGTTTGTGGGCTCCGCCCCCACTAGATTGCACTACAGCTTCCATTTCTAGGGCAAGGTATTTTGTTATAATGGTTGGAACCTGCCAATGTAATGTGTAATACAGATAATATATATAACATAATCTTAATAAACTGCATTACCACTGTAGTAAAGGCGCAGCAAGTCCTGTTCTGTGACTGTGGAGAATATTTAAGATTCATTAAAAAGGTGGTGAGGGGTGAGACTCAGATGCAGCTTAAGTAATTGCATTCCTGCACTACAGTAAGTTTATTGCCTCCACATAAGAAGATTTGAACATTGTTATGATTGCCCGGCTGTTGTGGCTCAGTGGTTGAGCATGGACCTAGGATCCAGGAGATCGCTGTTCGATTGCCGGTCACGGCACATGCCCAGGTTTTGGGCTCGATCCCCAGCAGGGGGCGTGCAGGAGGCAGCCGATCAATGACTCTCACCATTGATGTTTCTCTCTCTTTCTCTCCCTTCCTCTCTCTGAGATCAATAAAGATATATTTTTAAAAATATATTGTGATTGTTACTAAAGGTGGTTACTCCAGAACTTCCTCTTAAAGATACTGCTAATAAGAAGTTCTGGCTGGTGCTCTTTTACAAAAGTTATTACTGAAACGTAAAAATGCAGTTGTTATACTTTTAATGAAATATGACACTTTTTTAGGAAGCCTAATAGAGTTTCTTGCAGAAAAGCCATTAATATCTTTCCCACAGAAAATATGATTCCCAAACTACACAGGCCAGTGTACCAACTTCTGAGCTGCAGGCAGTCAGCAGTTCACAGTTTGCTGTTCTCCTTCCAGGCAACAGATGGTAAACCATTAGGACATGTTGTATAGCTTTGGTCTCCCAGAAACTCATTTAATCACTCTCTTCCCCCCCCCCCCCCCCCCTTTTAGCTCACTACTTAGATGCTGTTCGAGGTAAGATTTTTCTCACTGGTTTTATAACAGAAAAAATATTTTAAATGGAAAATGTGCATGTGGGAAAGGAAGGGTTGCTGTTCTGTTTTGTTTTTTCCTTTCACTTTTGACAATTCTAAGTATAATATTGTCAGGTTCATGCTATTATAGCTGGACTAGAAAGTATTTTCTTTTCACAACGTCCATTTTTTGCCATATTGTGTAATGGAAGGATAAGCAGTTTTAAGAGCTTGTTTTCCTTGTCTTTGAGGTGTTGTGTGTGTGTGTGTGTGTGTGTGTGTGTAACACATACAAATGATTATTAAATTAAGTAGGCTTAGGCAGACACTTGAACTTTTTCTTTCTCATAACAATAGAGCTCTAAGTCCACGTGCAGTGTCCTTACCAGGTGAGAGGAATGATCCCCTAGAAGCACTCCATCATCCCCCCCCCCCCCGATCTGCCTTTGATAGAGATAGTAAGGGTTTTTCTGTCGTATATCCTGGTGCCTTTCATTACCTCAGCCTCAGAAGGGTGAATACATTGAAAATTATTTCGAAATTCTCTTATTCTTTGTATAGCCATGAAAATGGAACTAGATAAATTCCTTTCTTAAACCTATATATATTCATCCTATACCACTTCTTGAGGAATATATATGTATACACACACACGCACAAACACACACACACACAGAACCTTGTGCCTCATTATGATGTTTCAGTCAATGACGGACCACATATATAACAGTGGTCCCATAAGATTATAATGGAGATGAAACATTCCTGTTGCCTAGTGACATCATAGCCAGCATGATGTGATAGCGTAAGTATTACTCACGCGTTTGTGGTGATGCTGGTGTAAAAACTTGCCCTGCAAGTCATATAAAAGTAGAGCACATACCATTGCAGCAGTAGGCTATGCCATCTAAGCTTGTGTAAGTATGCTCAAGGATGTTCTACAACAAAATTGCCTCATGGCACATTTCTCAGAACATATTCCTGTTATTAAGCAGTGGGTGACTATGTGTATACACACACACACACACACACACACATACACACACAGCAGTTGGTCCTCCGTATCTGTGGGTTCCACATCTGCAGATTCAACTAACCGCACATCGAAAATACAGGGTGGGGTAAAAGTAGGTTTACAGTTGTCCCTGCAGAAAATAATACAATAATTGATAAATAATAATAAAAGAATAAACTCTGTGTTTTGTGTACTCACAACTGTATAGCTACTTTTGCTCCACCCTGTATTAGAAAACAAAAATTCCTGAAACTTGATTCCTAAACAATACAGTATAACAACATTTACATGGCATTTACATTGTATTTGGTATTATAAGTAATGTAGAGATGATTTAAAATATATGGGAAGATGTGCATAGGTTATATGCAAATACAACACCATTTTACATAAGGGACTTGAACATCCTTGGATTTTGGTACCCCTGGGATCCTGGAACCAATTACCCGCAGATACCAAGGGACAACTATACATGTAATATTTTCATATTTTCTAGCAGCCACTTATCACTTCATTTTAAAGTTTTTCCTTCCTCTGGTCTATTGATAGTCGCTTGGAAAAACATTTGGAAGGAACACTGTTGCATCTGCAGATTTTTTTAAAAACAAAACATTTTCTTTTGCCCTTTATACTTATGGAATTTTCTTACAAAGACAGAAAATGAAAAGAATATTGATTGGACTGTCTCCAGTAAAACCCAGGTCTGGTCCTGTATGGCTACTGGAAACATTTCTAGAAGCTCTGTGCCTTTATTGCTGCCTCTGTTTGTCTGCCCACTGAACACTTGGCACATGCACAGTTGCCCTTTGGAATAACCTACCTCTGAACTACTGGTAGGAAGAGTAAGGGATCCCTGAGAAATCAAAAGTCTAACTAGAGAGCATCGCCAGTGTTTGTAGTTCATCAATGGATAGAAGTCATTTAAACATAACAATTTTCTCTTAACTAAATTTATCCAGCTATTCTCTAGAATTCCAAAAGTCTAAATTTAGCAGTCTAAATTTGTGCCTGTAGTAAGCTGAGCACTTACACTACAGGCACAATATTGTGCTAGCTCCTGAGAGACATACAGCTAAGTAAGAAAATCACTCTTTAGCCTTCAGATTCATCACAATCTTGAAGAGAAAAACTGAATTAGATGTAAAGCAGCTGCAGCATTTTTTATGGCACCATATGGGCAAAGACTTAATGGTAAGGTCTGAACTACATACCAACATGCCTAAGTCCTAAAGCCATGCATCCCAAGGAAAAAACCCACACAGGCTAGTAGTAGTTAGGGGATGTTTCTCTTCTTAGAAACGGCTGCCTTTTCCCAGCGTTTTGGCCATAACTACAAACGGTATCATCCATCCAGTTTTGATTGAGATGAGGAGATACATTTTTCAAAAAGAAACAGAAAACATTTTTTGTCCCCATCATAGTTTTCCTCGTGTCTGACCCAGAGGTTGGGAATTGGGGCTTGCATTGATAATGCTTAATTGGCTCCCCAAGGCAAAGCACAGCGGAGTGAGGGATAGCAGGTTCCCTGGGAAGTTTGGGTAAGCAAGTGAGCTCCTATTCCGTTTATTCACCACCGCATCTGAATGGAGCACAGATGATTAGCCGCTTCCCTATAGGGAGATGCAGCGTTGTTGGCCAGTGCCATTCTGATGTCTCCGTGATTGTTACTCTCTGCTGTCTTTTCAGATGGCTGCCCGGGGCTCTGCTTTGGAAATGGACGATGTACTCTGGATCAAAATGGTTGGCACTGTGTGTGTCAGGTGGGTTGGAGTGGGACAGGCTGCAATGTTGTCATGGAAATGCTTTGTGGAGATAACTTGGACAATGATGGAGGTGAGTCATTTATAAAATGTTCATATAAGAAAGGAATAGCCCAACCTCTAGCACAGTGACAACCAATCTGGCCAAGAGTGAAAATTACGAATCCTTAATATAAACAATATTGAGTTCGATGAGGTCATACTGTTTTTTAAATCTCAGTTCATTGAAAATTTACTGTGGTCAGGAAATACTCGGAGTTCTTTGCATTCATTATATATCTTTTAATCCCCATACCAACACTATGAGGTACAGGTACTATTTTCCCTATTTATAAATGGGAAAACTAATGCTTGGAGCAGGGATGGTAAGTGACTTTTCCAAGGTCACACAGCTAGAAATTAACAGAACCAAGATTCCAATTCAGGGAGATATGACTTCAGACTCGGTTTTCTTAACTAGTACAAACATGTTGCCTCCCATACCTATGGCATTTGCTGTATACCAAATTAAATCAGTGTGCCCATGTCCAAACTGTCAGGTGCTAGTGTAGCTTGCACTGTGCGGAATGTGAAACTGTTTTCTTTGTTCTTAGTTCGGTAGAGCTCTCTCTTGTGTCTCTACCTTTTAGTAACACTTTATACCTTTCAAAAGACACAGCATCAAGACGATTCACAGTAGACACGTTTATACGTGACTCAAGAGCTGCACATGATGTTTTATAAGCCCTATGTGGCTCCAAGGCCTCAGGGTAACCACTTGTGTTTTAGTCAAGCCAACAAAATCGCCTAATACTTTGTGCAATCAGGCCTCAAAACAGCACAAATCACCTCTGAATGAGCCTAAAACAACAAAAGCTCACTTTCCTATAGTAACTTTCGACTCAAGGAAACGTAAAATTAACAGAAAGCTTCCTCCCTAACTTCCGTGCGCTTGCTTACAGTGAAGTAGATTTTGCAGTTTGGCTCCTCAGTTTTCTGCACCGCTTGTACATACACGTTGTCGTTTAAATCCAAACGTGGGGTTGAAATCAGTAAGGCAGCAATCTTCATTTAAGCACCGAACTGAGTGTGCATTTCCTCCTTTTCTCGTCCTGGCTAGCAGTTTAACCTTAAAGTGATGTAAGACCTTAGGAATTTTATGTGGAAGAAATTTTGTGGTTAAGAGCACAGGGCTTCGAAGTTAGACTTTCTGGCCTCAAATACGAGCTCTGCTGTGTACTGCTGGCTCTACGATTTGGGCAGAGCTCATTCATGTGAACTACTTAGAAGATGAAAAACCGTGATGAAGGCTTGGGGGGGTGGGGAGAAGGGGTCAATGGGAAGAAAGGGGGACATCTGTAATTCTTTCAACAGTAAAGATAAATTTTAAAAAAGGAAAACAAAAAGAAAAGGCGACAGACTACACCACTCCCCTCACCCCCACCCACACACATACAGATACTATAAGCTTAGGATAACAGACCATTTTCCGACAGGATTGTTTACTACCTGTCTAAATTGAAGTTCTCATTTGAGAAGCTAGAGTGAGATTTTCAATTAAATGTTACACTAATCAATTATTTACTTGACTTTTATGGCCCTCCAAGACTTACCTTTTCCTTCCTTTACTTCCTTTGCATTATACGCCTCTTTACCTGCTGGGCCCTCTCCTGTACACCCATCATTCTCTGTCCATCATTGAAGCCCCAACTCAGGCCATATCTCTCAGGAAACCTCAGACATCCACCACCCCAGTCTCCCCTGGTGCTTAGCACATGTACCATACAGCCAAGCACTTAATTATATTCTGCCTATATGATTTTCTTGCGGCATGGAAGCATGACCCAGAGTCCATAGTTACATGCTCAATATAATCACGAATGACATTAGCTTGCTTGTATTGGGGCTTTGCTCTGTACAAGGCACTGTGCTGAGTCCTTTCGTGAATCATTTCATTTAACCCCCTGAGGCAGAACTACTGTTAACACTGCTTTACAAATTAGGAAACCGAGGCACAGTGAAGTGAAATAAGAATCTATAGCAAGAAAATGATAGAGCCAGGGTGTAAGCCTAGGTGGTCTGCCTCATTCCATACACGATTTGAGGTAGTAATAGAGGTTTCTCAGTTGATATATTGATTAAAAGGTTTCTGCTCAGAAAATACATTAACACTCTCTGTGATTATAATTTCTGGCTCAATTAGGGTTGAGCCAAAATACATTTCCTGCCTTAATAAAGTACAGCTTGATAAAAATAATTGAATATTTAATTATCAAGCATTTTATGGCCTCAAGGTCACCTCTAGGTAGCCAAAATGTTTAATGAATAAATCAGTTAAATATTAATAGATTAATGGATTATTAATTCTCAATATCTGTGGTATAGATAGGCACAAAAGGTATAGAAGATTTTGCTGAATGTGTATTGACCTCCGAATATTTCTTTAAAATTGTATATTTGTGTGGGAATCAAACATCCCATATGGGTTCAGTGTATTTTTATGATCATTTCTTTAGGGAGTATGAAGGGGAAGCTCCTTGAGAGTTTTAATTACCATATTTCTTCCCTTAGTAAGATTAAGATGGTATGGATTTTAAATATAGATTTGATTCTATCTTGAGATGGGAAGGTAGATTAAATAACCTCTGAAAGCCACATGACTAAGATTTTAGACAATAATTCCATTTTTATACTATTTAAATTGTATCCCAAAGAATACATTAAGTGTCCTTCATTCGGTAGTTTCAGAATTCATTTAGCTGACTATGACTAATGATTAATATTTGCATACTTGTTTGTGCATGTATGTGTGCACTTTAATTAAATCAGAAAGTGCCAATTGAACCTTTTAGAAAAACATGGTCCTGATTTTTTAAATGTAATTCTTCAAAAATCTTCTCAATCAAAAAAAAACAAAACAACAAACCAAACATTTTCAAGCAATTGCTTCAAGTACCTGCTACCTGATTACTCCACATTATAGCTGATACTTAAAGAGTGGCTGAGGTTTTTGCATTCTAATCAGCTTTGAATAACTCATTAGTATTGCTGCTATTTCCTGCAGCTTTGACTTTAGTTACACTCTGATTCAATGCATTCTGACTCTTAGTAACTAATTGGGCTGCATTGAATATGTGGGTGACACAGCTGGTCTAGGAGCTACCTAAGAGCTCCTTGAACAGTAAAAACAGAAGAGAGAACGAATAACCTTGGATTTTTAAAAAATTAATATGCAGGAAAAGGAAAAGAATCTTAGGCATTGTATATAGGAAAATGAATTACTATAGAAATCACAAACTATCAAATGCCTTGACCTCATTTACGTATCATGTGCATCACACTGTGCTTGGAAAAGGTGACTTAATATTATGGTGACCACATTTTCACGTGTCAATCATGTGTCCTGATTTGGGGTTTGGAAGATATGATAACCTTACATTACACGCACATCTGAAATGACATGAGGAAAAAAGTTTAGACATTATATTAACTGAATCAGAGTAGCTAAAACAAAGACTAGCAAGAGCAAGCTAGAACTATCAGACGTTAAAGAGTATTTTAAAGCTATGATAATTAAAACAAAGTGGTATTGATGTAAGAGTAGACAAATTAATATAACTGAATAAAAACTCTGGAACACAACCTAGCACAAATATAAATTTAGTATGCTATAAAGCCAGCATCAAAAATTAGTGGGGAAAAGAAGCGTTATGAAATAAATGGTGCTGAGACAAATATTAAGGAAAAAACTTAGATTTTCAATTCATACTATATTCCAAAAAGTAAGATAAATAAAAACACTCCAGCTGATGAATGAGTTAAAAGTAAAAGAAAACTCAAACGCAATTAAAAGAAAATATCAGTGACAGATTTCAAGATGGGAAGGGATTTTAACTATAAAAGCAAGGGACGAGACTGCAATAGGAAAAGAAATGATAAATCGGACTTCATAAAAATTTCAAATTTCTTAATGTTGTTTAGCTAAGTTTATAGACCATCCGATATCTAACTATTTGGAGATACAAAAATGTGCACTATCTGATATGTGACCACTAGTCACATGTGACTTTAAATTTAACTTAAATAAGATGAAAAGTTCGGTTTCTCAGTTGCACTAGTCACATCTCAAGTGCTCAGCGGTCACATGAGGCTAGTGACTACTCTATTAGTGCATATCTAGAGCATTCCCATCATCGAAGGAAGTTCTACTGGACAGCGCTGATCCAGCTGTTTGACTCAAATGCTTACCTTTCAGGCAAACGTACCATATTGGGTACCCAGTGTTCTATTTATTCATTACTACTTTGTGCCAAGTATTTAGCATGTACAAGTGCCCAGAGGTGGAAATGTACCAGTCTCCCCTAGGAGGGAAAAGCAAGTCATGGTGGGTGGGATACAGTGAGTCAGGGAGAGACTGGTGGGAGATGAGCATATAAAGGTGGACACTGACTAGATCATACAGAACAATGTGAATTTCGTAAGATGTTCATCTATCAAACAAAGATTACATTTTATGCACTCCAGTCATAGAGGAAGGAAACTGGCCGTGATACTATGCAAAGATTGTCAAGGAGATTAAAAAGATACAGAATAGCCTGGCTGATGTGGCTCAGCGGTTGAGCATCGACCTAGGATCCAGGAGATCGCGATTTGATTCCCGGTCAGGGCACAGGCCCAGGTTGGGGGGTTCGATCCCCAGCAGGGGGCGTGCAGGAGGCAGCCGATCAGTGACACTCATCATTGATGTTTCTCTCTCTCCCTCTCCCTTCCTCTCTCTGAAATCAATAAAGATATATATTTTTTAAAAAAAGATATGAGTGTTTAATCAAAACAGCCTTTCCCCCTGATCTTTTAAGTAGTTGTCACATGGTTATCCACGCGTCCCTGGTACAGAGTCTTCCTGTGGTCCATATTCCTGTTCACTGGTAAAATCAGTAAGTTAATTGCCTAAAAGAGAATAATGTTCCAGGGATCATTCTTCGTAACAAGTCACCATTCATTAAGAACAATAGCAATTTGCAAGCCTGGTTTATGATGTACTGTTTCTAGATCTGGAAATCAGCACCATGGGTGAATTATGAACACATACAAGCTCATGGATCAATAAGCTTCATGTTTTGAATGTCACCAGCATGCTGCAGTGTTTAATAAAAAGGAAAGGGAAATAGAGGGAACAGTGAATTAATAACATTTGTTCTGTTTAAGGACCAGACACCCGTTGTACATTTACTTTTAAGATTTGGCTGGGATAGAAAGCCTAACATCAGAAAGCACATTTCTAAGTATTGTCTTCTAACCATACCCCCCCCCCCCCCGTTTTCAAGCAATCCATTTATAAAAGGACCATCAGTTATAAGAGCCTAAACTGCCAAGTGATACAAGTGGAAGTTGGAAAATCTAAACTGTGTAACTCAGTTAACCACCCCGACTGGATCTGTCACATTATCTATCAACTAAGGCTGGTAACACTTGATGTCTGCCTACTTGGCAATGGTGTAAAGAAATGAGATAATGTTTGAAGCACAGCGATTTAAAGTCACAGGATAACCATGTGACAACTACCTTTAAAGTAATAAAGGTGTGATATCAATGAAGAATCTATAACATATTTTGAAGCATTGGTTGAATGTTTCTTGTCTCTAGGTAAATTTACAAATGTCAGAGAAAGAGACTTTTAGGACATGCTATAAATATGTATTGAATGCTTATTTTGAGCCAGGTACTATTCTAGTCATTGAGGAAATAGCAATGAATAAAAAAAACTAAATCCACCCTTCCATGGAGCTTACATTTTAGTTGTGAGAGGCAGACAGTAAACTAATTTTTTTTAATGTATTTTTATTTATTTCAGAGAGAGAGGAAGAGAGGGGGAGAGAGAAAGGGAAACATCAATGATGACAGTCATTGATCAGCTGCCTCCTGCACGCCCCCTGCTGGGCATTGAGCCTGCAACCTGGGCATGTGCCCTGACCGGGAATCGAACCTCTATATCTTGGATGCTAGGTCGACGCTCAACCACTGAGCCATGCCAGGGGAGCAATAAACCAATATTTTAAAAATAGTATGATAAAAGACAGTGTGATGAAGAAATTTTTTTAAAAGCAGGGGGAAGCAGGGGTGGAGAGAAAATAAGGAATGTAGGAGAGGGGTGAAATTTTAAATAAGGTGGTCAGAGAAAGCCTCACCAGAAAGGTGGTATTTGAGTAAAGACTTAAAGGAGGTGAGGGGTGAGCTATGTTGCTATTGGAAAGAACATTCCAGACACAGGAATAGTGGGAAGGGGGCTGCAGGATAATAGGAGGTAAGATCAGAGAGGTAAGAGAGAGACCGTGAAGAACCAAACTGTGAGGAAGTAAGTCATTGTCAGGACATGAGCTTTTACTATGAGTGATATGGGAAGCCACTGATAACAAGTGAGGACTGGGAAAACCTAAATATTAGTGGCACATAAACAATGTACTTTCCTCACAAAAAAAGTAATTTGCATGTGGTTATAGCAATAACAATGTTTTGAGCAGGTCAAATTCTGAATGCACTTGAGCCTCTCCCCACTTTCTTTTTACTAATACAGCAAAATGCTGGGGTGAAAGCCAGTCTGAATAAATGGGGGGAAAAAATGAATTACAGGCTATTCCCAAAGGAATTACAATCACATTATCTTCAATGCATATAACAGCAACCATTAAGCTAATGCCTAGTAGGGGGCCTGCTTTAATAAAAGTTTATGAAGGATTTATCTGATTTATTATTAGTCCATTGTTTATGGATTTCTAAAATGCCCACAATTTTGTTTAACTGAGTCATTGGAATGAGCAGCCCTTCAATTTCTTTCTCACTATTAACTTGCTTGGCAGACCCTATATTCTATAGATGCTGAAAAGGTTAAGCTTCAGTCCAGCCCCTGTCCAAATGATAAGGAATTCAGAATTTGTAAAATTTAATCAAAGATGATTCACTGTGGCATTAGTGTCTATTTAGAGCCACTTAGGGTCCTACCTATCTGACAACCTATCCAAGCAGAGTTCACAAAATGAACACATTCCAGCGAATTGAATATGCTCCACAGAAGTTAATTGCCGTCTGGCCAGTGATAAAACAACTTCAACAGAAACAATAGAAGTGAGTCTGAACATTTTAAGCTGTCACTGCAGACCATTGGCATCTACCCCTAGGACACTATGCCTAGACTCTTTTTTAGTCTGCACAGTCTAGAATTTGGTGAATGACAATAGCTAACGTTTATCAAGAGTGCTAGCTACATACTAAACACTGTGCTAAGGCCTTTATGATTATTATAGCCTGAGATCCTTACAACAACTCATAGGGTAGGTATTTAATTATCCCCATCTTGTTGGTGAGGAAACTCCTCTACAAGCAAATCCAAGAGTTGAACTGATTTGTCCAGGATCCTATAGATTGTAAGTGGCAAAGTCAAGATTGGATAGAATCCCCCCAGCCGACATGTCTCAGTGGTTGAGTGTCAACCCATGAACCAGGAGATCGAGGTTTGATTCCTGGTCAGGGCACATGCCCAGGTTGTGGCTTGATCCCCAGCAAGGGGCCGATCAATGACTCTCTCATAATTGATGTTTCTATCTCTCCCTCTCCCTGCCTCGCTCTGAAATCAATAAAAAGATTTTTTTTAAAAAGATTAGATAGAATCAGAATAGTCTGGTTCTTTGATCTCAACCATTTCATATGTTCTAAATACCTGCATTAATTAGTCAGGCGATTGGAAGTCTTAGAGCCTGGCTCGGTACTAGTAATAGTACTTAGATGATGATGATGATGATGATGATGAACATGTGATTTGTAGTCAATACACTGGGTGTGATATGACTCCCATATTTCTCCCAACTGTGCAACCACATTCAGTCTCCCCTTCTTTATCTATAAAATGGAAATGAGAATGCCATGTCTACCTACCAGGGTTTTTGCAAGGATTAGTTGAAATGATACATGGGGAAGTACCTAGTGTCATACCTGGCAAATATTAACTAATTTCTACATGTTTCCAATTCCTTTTGGAGAGCATACCATGAACTAGCTGTCCATGTTTATCAAGGCATTAATGTGCATGCTGTCCCTGAAAAGCTGTAGCTTTTCAAATTCATTTTAAGGATCAGGAAAATATGGGTTTTCCACATGTCATGTATATGCCTTTGTCCAAGCCTCCTTTCAAGCAAGGGCATACATCTAGCAGGTGAACATTTAATAGTGAATGACTTGGTCACATCCGGAAGAAACCAATGTCCCTGATATTCATCAGCCCCAATTGAGCCAAATGGCACAGTCCCTAACTGGTTGGCAAAGCTAGCTTCAGTGAATGCCACATTTGGTCCTTCAAGACAATTTAACCACCCTCTTTTTTGCTAGCTTTTATTTTTATTCTTTTAAAAGGAACAGGCCCTAAAAATAAAAATAAGTGAACATTTGATATGCCCATATCTGACACCCCGAGCCTGGCTGTCAGGAGGGTGCCACAGCTTCCATTTCAGAACAATAAAGGAACCGTTAATAGCCCGAAGAAAAAAAGAAACCCACACATGCAGTGTGACTGTCATTCGCACTTCTCTATAACAGTCTAGACATACTGTATGGGCTGTTATCCAATGTGATAATTGGCAAGTAGGCCTTTGCCCGTGTACTGGGCTTACCTATGAATTATTATTTGGGGATTGCATGCCATGATTGGTCTGCTTGCTTGTGGCCTTCCTGCATTCAACAGAAGTCTTGCTGTTCTCTCAGAAAACAGGGGTCTTAGAGGGTTGGCCCTGTGTAATAGGCAATGATTAAATCTGAAACATTTGCTTGGAATTTATAGCACATAACTAGATGAGAATGTGAGTCCCGATTTTGAATTGGCTCTGCGTTTAGTTTAGAATCCAGTTTTGAAAATCATTGGGGCATTGCTATTTATTTCAAATCTTATTTCTTTTCCAAAATAAGTTAGAATTGTGTGGTTGACAGGTTGAAACCTCTGAATGGCCAATCTGATTATTACTAGGGCATTTGTTACAAATTGAAAGATAAAAGTGACTGCCCATTGGAAAGGCCGTTTTTTGTTGTGTAGTATATTGTGCACCGACTGCAAACACCAAGAGTTCTTTGAATCAGCCTGATATTTTTGCCAGCTTTTCAATGCATCCAGATGTTTAATTAGCAGAGTTCAGAGGTAACATGCTAATAGGAGTCTGAGAACAAGGGATTGGCGAGAGAGGTGGTAGTGGCATTTGAAATCTATAGGAAACCTGTTAATATTATTTGCTGAATGAGGGGAGAAAGGCGAGCAGAAGGGGGCTTATTGAAATGAATCCACAGTAGTCATCAGTGAAAAGGAAATATGTATGCAGACAAGTGGAAATCGGGGCAGAAATACACTGAACAAACAGGGAAAGCAAGAAAGAAGCAGACTGCATTTTAAATCAAAGTAGTGTCTACGGTACAGGGAATCTGAAAGGACCTCATGTGGGGAAAAATATTTGCTGGGTGCCCTAAGGCTACCGTTGCAAACGCCTACTCTCCCGGTGTTCTCGGCTTTCATTGCCCCCAGCTGTGGTACACCCCCCTCGCGCTCGGCGGGAGCGGCCCTGTCAGGGAGAGAGCGAGCACGAGAGCTGCGTGCAACCGGTGCCAGTAACTTTCATCATCAGCCCGAGGAGCCGCTGCTTCTTCTGAGCCTCCCTATTGCACCGCAAGCCAAGAAGATTAGCATCTCTATATTTACCCTTGTTAAACATCTAAATTAGGGCCACTTGTCTGCTTTAAGGGCCTGGGAAGGACTTTAATATTTTTTTTTGCTTATTGGGTGTGGAATGAAGTGTCCATAATGCTGTTAACCGCTCTAACCCTTTCCCTTTGTGTGTAAACTCTCTTACAACACTTGCTGCATTTTTAACTAGTATAAGTCGGCTGTGTTAGACACCTGTTTCTCCTACTAAGCTCTGAGCTCCTGAAAACAGGAAAAGAGGCGTTTTATAAAACTCTTTGCTTCCCCAAGCACCTGATACAGTGTTTTGCACCTATTAGAGTCTCCATGGTCTCCTGTAACCCTTGTGCCCCATATCATTCCTGTACCACAGAGCGAAGCCTTTATGTGATTTTCCTTGGGTTAACTGTGGATTCAGGAATCTAGAGTAGATGGTGAAGGCCTAGGAAATGAAAGAGAGTGACTCATTACATTACATACCTGAGGTTTTCTGGTATTTGCATCAAATACATAACTGCATTAGGAACAAGTAAGTTCTAGTTACATCTACAAGTTCCTTAAAAAGTGCTTCTGAAACTTTAGTGTGCTCCATAATCCCCCAGATTAAGTATGCATAATCCTGAAGGAATTCTGATTCAGTAGATGGGGCTCCAGAATATGCATCTTTAATAAACTCGCCAGGTAATTGACTACACATTTGAAAATCACTGCCCTGCTCTACTTTGTCACCGTGAGAATACCGATCTCTATTTTAAATTACCAGTTGATAAAAATATTGGGAGAATTTTTTTAAAAGACCAATAAATTGCCCTGGCCAGTGTGGCTCAGTTGGTTGGAGCATCATCCCGTGCACCAAAAGATCACTGGTTTGATTCCCGGTCAGGGCACATGCCCAGGTTGCAGGCTCGATCCCCAGTAGGGGCCAGGTAGGAGGCAGCTGATTGATGTTTGTCTCTCGCATCGATGTTTCGCTCTCTCCCTCTCTCTTCCTCTCTCTCTAAAAAAAAAATTCAGGTTGGCAACCACTTGTTAATTGTATGCTTATACTTGTACATGGTGTGAAAAATTCAGGATAAATAGAAGAGAGAGTTGCTAGCTTGGATGATGGTCTTGCTGAGGAAAAGGGAAACTTCTAAAGAGTGCCATCTTACAGAATACTCTATCCAAATGCTAAACAATGTAATACAGCCCACAAATGCTAGAGAATTCAGGAAAGAAAGATATATGAACATAATAATTTGAATTTTACTGATGTGCCATATAAACTCAGAATGAGTGATAATTCATGAGGAACGTGGACTTAATAGATTCCAAACTCAAATATAGACAGTTATCTTTGTATTCTAGATTTTTCTCCATGTGCCTATTTTAAACTATGTTGCTTCTTTTGAAGCTAAATTTCAACGCTTTTTTTTCCCAGATGGTTTGACCGACTGTGTGGACCCTGATTGTTGTCAACAAAGCAACTGTTATGTAAGTCCTCTCTGTCAGGGCTCGCCGGACCCTCTTGACCTCATTCAGCAAAGCCACCCTCTCTTCTCTCAGCACACTTCACGACTCTTCTATGATCGAATCAAATTCCTCATTGGCAAGGACAGTACTCATGTCATTGCTCCAGAGATTTCATTTGACAGCAGGTATGTGTATTTATTTTACTCTTTAATGAACAGTGCTCATGTTTTTCCTGCAGTGTGAAAGGAAGATATCTTCTAAAGATCAGGTTACTTTCCATTCCACCCAGTCTGCATTGATCTTTTTTTTAGGCTTACCTGGAATGCTCAAGCCCTTGCTCATTACTTAAGGGGGAGAACTCATTTCTAGAGACTCTGTATCATAAAAGACACACACACACACACACACTCTTATGATGTGTATTATTTGTAGTGAAGTATAGATTTTTTAAAAATATATCTTTATTGATTTCAGAGAGGCAAGGAGAGGAAGAGAGAGAGAGAGAAACATCAATGATGAGAGAGTCATTGATTGGCTGCCTCCTGTACGCCCCCTGCTGGGGACAGAGCCCGAAACCCAGGCATGTGCCCTGACCGGGAATTGAACCGCGATCTCCTGGATCCTACGTTGATGCTCAACCAATGAGCCACGCCCAGCCGGGCTAGATGGGTCTTTTAACGACAAAAACAGATGGAAGTATAATTTGCAAATTTAATTGTTTAGCTTCCGGATTGATTCCTTGAAAGCTCCTTGAATTTCAAGAGCTCAACTTCACGCTTTATTCCATGATGTAAATTTTTCCATATGAAAGAACTGGGTGAATTGGACTGCCTAACGTGAAATGCAGGACTTGTGAAAATCTGTCTTCTATGAAAGCTGAAAGGCATGAGATGTCACTAAAGATCTGAGACCAAAGTCCAACCCGTTAGGTGAAAAGTGGTTTTTAAATTGCTTACTTACTTGAAGTGTAGTCACGTGACTTTGCTCATTGTTATCTTCTGCTTCATCTTCGGCGATGGCATATTTTACTCATTAGCACTAGGTGTAAGGAAGTCACTGAAGTTCGCATTTTTGCTCTTAGATTTGCCCTCCTTTGTTCATCCCGCAAGCTGATATTTCACCAGCTTCTAGATTATTGCAAACAGGAGCTTAAAAGAGAAACATGGAAACTATTGGTCCTGGAGCTTCTGTGTACACCTCACCCACTCACTCGCATCCCAGTGGGTAGAATCAGTCCCCAAGAAAGACCCAGGCAAGAGGTTAGATTGGTATCAGGGACAATCCAAGAAACTGAAAACTCACTTTTGAGCGAAGCAGAAGAAAAGGGGAAGACCAAGATGTGCGTGCAGATGTGGGAGACTCTACCCCTCCCCCAGGCTGTGCTGGAAGTGTTACTGAGACTGGAGCCTCACACGTTCTTTTTATTACTGTGCAGCTCTGACCTTTGAGGTCTCTGGTAGAACCCAAACCCACGTGCCAGGGCGTCACAATAAAGGCCTTTTCTTCCAAGGCATCTAGTCAAAACTGCCCTTCTTCCAAGGGACTCGGTCATTCCCATTGTGAAACATGCCTCGCAACTCGACAGCAACTCTGGGGTCACTTTGGAGTGGGCTACAGTCAAAGCAGTTATTTAGATGGTGGAGGCTTCTTTATTTTAGAAGAGGGACAAAGGGAACAAAACCCAGCAATTATTCCCACTTTCCTGTATAAGCCACCAGCTCTAGCCTTCACCACGCTTAGGAAGCAGTCACTCCACAAAGGAAAAAACAGTGGAAGAAATACCAGCCTCCATGGCGTGGAGCTGTATAAAAGACTCACTGAGCTCAATCAAGTAAATGGGAAAGTCAGTACCTGAGAGAGACAGGAGACAAACCATCATGGCCCAGAGCAGGGCATCTGAGCAAGAAGCTTCGAGAAGTGAGAAGAAACTCGAAGCCCCGCCTTTGGGCTTCCTGCTTCAGTGGCGCTGGCTCGCCCCTCGGAGGGAGCAAACCTGTTACTTGTGGTGGCTCATGCCCTCCGCCTCCTCCCGGCTCCATGGGTTTTCCTCATTCTCCTGTGAGATGGTCCAAGCTCTCGTTGGCTCTGCAAGTCGCATGTGTACTCACAGCAGCAGGTCTGCTCCATCCAGAGGTCTCGGCTATTACAGACATACCTAATCCGTCAGAAAAGGTGCGGGCCTCTGCCAAGGGGAATAGTGGAGGGCCAGCAATCTAAGTATATTTCTTCTCAAAATCAACACATCTATCCCTGGTTGGTTTGGCTCAGTGGTTAGAGCACCGGCCTGCGGACTGAAAGGTCCCAAGTTCGATTCCACCTAAGGGCACCTACCTCAGTTTTAGGCTTGATCCCCGGCCCCGGTCAGGGCACATGTGGGAGGCAACCAATCGATGTGTCTCTCTCACATCAATGATTTTCTCTCTTTCTCTCTCCCTCCCACTCTCTCTGAAAAGCAATGGAAAAAATATCCTCCGGTTAGGGTTAAAAAATAAATAAGAGATCAACACATGTGGTGTTACTCTGGGTAAAATAATAAATCTAACTCTGATCACATATATACATAATCATAGCCCCAAGCTCTTACATTTCCATAGTATGTATAGTTTGCAGAACACTCAAACATGCATTATTTTCTTTTAACCTCACAATATTTCTGTGAAGTGGGTATCTGTATTGGTGTATTTTACATAGGAGGGAACTGAGGTCTGGAGAGAATAAATAACTTGCCCAATACCACACAGCCAGCAAGTTTGCACTGGAGCAACTCTTGCAACCTTTCTGTTCTACCACAGCTGTCCAACTTCAACTTGTCCTTAAGTGAGCCTGGTGACTTGGATCTAATGTATACTAGATAAACGCTATCTGGGTCAACACAAGAAACTTAGCAACCAAGTGATGTTTAAAAATCTAATTCAATCTAATACATTTCAGTGACATTATTTACAAACTTCAAACCCGTGCCAATGAACCTCCTCTTGGTAGAAGAACACAATTGAATGACTGGTAAAATGGGCCTTTTGCTACGTGTCAATTTTTATTGAGCACTTACTGTGTGTTGGGCCTCATACTAAGGTTTTAACGTGTGTTATCTCACTGAATTGTACAAAAACCCTATATGGTAGACACTATGATTATCCCCACATTCCAGGTGAGAAAACAAGAACTGAGATGTCGATGATGTCTTTTGTCCCAGGTTACAACCAATGAATGTCACAGTCAACATTTGAATCCAAGACTGATACTGAGTGCTGACTCTCTTAGAAGGCTAGGCTAGCTGACCTTGAAACGATGTGTGGCCCTTATGCACCCCTGACTGCGGGGTGGCTCTCCTCAAACAGACCTAGACCACTTAATATGCAAATCAGGTGACCCACTCTGCGTTTTTGCTTTTGCCATGTAATTGAGAGATAGCCTGGTAAGCAGATGAAGAAAACATTGCCAAGGGACTCATTTGCCTACTGGCAAAACATGACCCACACAGATGACTTGCTGCTGAGCATTGCCATCATCAAAAGGCTTTGGAGCTAAACACAGTGGCATGCAGGTAACTAACTGTTGCAAGGACACATAAAGGTTAAGTAAGTGTTCATCCTTGTGCATCCAAGTGAGACTAGTCTTTCTTGTTCTGAATTGGCTGCGTTGGCTTGTGAAGCACATGGAATGTGTACTCCTTGCCCCATGATGGTGTATTGTCACTGTGAGCATGCACCCTGCCCACGGTAACGTCTCTAACGAGCCCAACTCAATTATAGTTTTTTGCTAAATACATTTTGCCCTGTAGCCTTTCTTTCTTTTTTTTCAATCTCGTCCAAACATGACTATCAAGTAAACCACATATTCTGCGTGCTCTGTATGACTTATTACTTTTTAATAATGTAAATAGGTGAACAGAAGCATTATTGATCTTCAGTGTCTAAGCATTTAATCACTATTAATAATGTAAAAGGGTTTTATAAATATGTAAAAACAAGAGTACATTAAACTAAATGACAGCAGTAATTTGCAAAGCCAGACATTTCACTTGCCATCACTAACGGAGAAGTGCATTTCAAAAACAAATCCTACCAGGGTTAGTGCAACTGCGGACAGCAAGGTCTGGCCATGCTCATTTGTGTTTTGTAGCCATGAGAAGCTGATCTCCACATCAATCCACGTCAAGTGTCTACATCAGAGATTGCTTGACATCAGCCCACAGATGTATTTCATTTGGCCCAACATTTAGAAATTAAGAGATCTAATAGAAAAATTAGGATGTCTTCCTTCTGTAGAAAATTTAGAGTTTGGCATCTCTGGGCCCATGGGCATGGCATAGGTCCTCTGGAGCTGAGAGCCAGCTGCCCCTCCGGATGGGATGTGCTTTTCCTCCAGCTCACCATTCACTGTGTCCCCAACACCTGGCTCACTTCCTTTACCATCAGTGCCACTCCTGATGGCATTTGAGTTCTCAACCTCTGGACTACACAGCTTCTGTAGCATTCCTGGGAAGGAACTCTAGCGTTTGTTTGTCTTTTTCCTTTCTGATCTATTTCCCTGAGAGTCATTAAAAATCTAATCTGAACTTTTTACTGAATTTTTGAAGTTTTTCCATGTTGGTTTAAAAAGAGAAAAATGTTCTCACTGAACATGAACTAGAAATCACATCAATGAAACCGTATTTCCACCCTTAGTTTACTGGAATACCTGTGCACACCTCGTGAATAAGTTAGTGTACGCTCTGCCTCACACCTTAGACTAATACACTGTCCCAGGGCAGTGGATTTCAACCTATAGCATCTTCCATCCCATCAGTCATGACTTCATATAATCCAGGTCCCACCATAATAAAAACAAAATTTTCACTTTCTATGAGAAGGATGTGTATGTTGAGAAACATTCGACAATTATGTTTATGACTTAGAATAAGTTTTAAGAAGAATTTAAAGATCTGAAAATTTGCAGCAATACTGCTGAGTGCAGTCATGACAGCTTCCTCCACCGACTCCTGGTGGAAGACCTACCTGTAGTTGAAAAGTTCTGGAGTTGGGACCCCACTCAGTATAGCACTAAACATAACAGTAGTGTTAACAGGCTACACAGCAAAGAGGAGAAACAAGATGATAGTTTTCTTCTACTTAGTTTCTATTAAGCTGCTGTGTTTCAGTTTCTTACACCACACTTGGATGTACAGTATTAGCACTGAATTGTTATAACTGTGAAATCTCAAGTTCTGTGAGGACAAGGACCCAGTCTGATTGAATCTCTCCTTGTTTTGATTATCTATCGCTGTGTAGCAAACTAAAACATAATGGGATAAAACCATTTTTATTATTATATTTTGTGATTCTGTGGGTCAGAAAGTCAGACAGGGTCTAGACAAGATGGCTTGTCTTTGCTCCATGACTTCTGGGCTCTTGGCTGAGATAACTCATAATAGCGGGCCGCTGGACCAGATGGACAGCAGCCAGCAATCTCTCTTTCTACGCACAGCCTCCTTACTCGGGCTTCATACTGGCACGGCAGCTAGCCTTTGGTTTGTCAGGGCTTTTACACTGCGGATCGGGGCTCCAAGAGGGAGTGTTCCAGGAGACAGGAAATGGAAGATGCAAGTCTCTTAAGGCCTGGGTCCAGTAGTTTTAACAGTCATAGTTGCTCTATATACTGTTAGTCAAAGCAGTCACAGAGCTTGTCCAGATTAAAAAGAAGTGCCATAAATCCCACCTCTTGATGACAGAAGTACTAAAGGCTTTGTGGCCATCTTTAATCTACCATACCACTGTATCCCCAGATCCTAAAGTAGTACCTGGCAAAAAGTAGGTTAAAAAAGGAGTAGGTTAAAACTAAGGACTTGAACTGAGGATTTTAAAAAAGAAGTGAATGAATGAGTGGCTTAGTTGTAGTGAAACTGAAGTGCTCTTCTCATATTTGCTAAGAAAAGAATCCTTTTGGTTGCCTAGAACACAAAGATGCTATTAGGACCTCAGATATGTCCATTTTGAAATGTACAACCAGACTAAAGGTAAGATTACTGTTCTCCAAATAGTGCAGGAACAAATTCCTAAGAGATGAAGTGATTATATAGTATTAGGAAAGTATTCTTTTTTTTTAACTTATGAGGCATGTCAGCACTGTCAGAGCTTGCCTATAATTGACATCATTTATAACTTTGTATAAGCATCAATAATCCTCTCTGCCTTCAGTGGGCTAGATAATCAAAATTTAGAACAGAAAAAAATTAGAAAATAAAGAGCAGTATCAGGAAGTCAGTGGGAAGACTGCTGTTAACTGGCTCACTTTGGTATGTGTCATTACTCTGTCTCATGAGAAAACCAAAAACAACCACCCCCAAACAAATTGAGGCACTGCGAACGCCTGAGCATGGAATTCTTGGCAAACTCTTTACTTACCCAAACCTTCTCCCTCCTTTATTACACCCCACTCAATAATAAAATCTTGATTCAGTCTCCTGATTGTTCATGATACCTGGTAACAGCCGTAATTACTTATCATAACTTGTTTAATAAAACATGCTTTTCTGCACTTAGTTGAGCTGGGAATTTATACTATTTTAAATCTTGTGAACAGCAAAACGAGTTATTGAATCAAGACTGGGGTTATGGGGAAGGTTGCAAGAAGATGGTTCTTGCTGCAGAAGCTGCTGATCTTTTTTTAAGTTTATTTTTATTGCTGACACTCTTAGAGATGTCCCCGTCTACCCCCCTTGGCCCGCCCCCACTGAGCCCCGCTGCTGATCTTCAGTATAGAGATTAGCACTTTAGAATAACCATACTAGACAGATACTAATTACAGTTTTTTAAAAATATGTATTTTATTGAAATGTTAGTGTTTTCACAGTAACTGAGGACTTGAACTCCCTCTAGAAGAGATACCAAAGTCCTTTGCTACCCCTAATGTAATATAACATCCTGATATCAACTCATTTTTTATAAAGCGGTGAGGATACGTATTCCCTCATTTATTCAACCAGTAGTTCTTGAGTACCCATTCTGTGCCAGGATCTGTGCAGATGGGGGTAACCAAAAGAAACAGAGTCCGAGCATTCACAGAACTCCCCTTACATCTAATGGCAGAGAAAGTGAAAACATCAAGTAAATACATAAATAACTAAATTAATTAGAAATTGCAATAAATTCTGTGGATTATAGAAATTCAGGTTTCTAAGGAAGCTTAGAGTTAATCAACTAAGGGGGTCTCAAGTTCAGCTGCTCTGATGAGGGCAGACAGGCAGCCTAAATGGCTATAAGACAAGAGGTATTCTAGCAAATGAGACAGAGTCATTGAACAATTACAGCAGTGAGGCTGACCTGGACGTTCTCAGCAGTAACTCAGAGGTGGGACTAATTGACTCACGTGAGCATGGAGAGCTGCTGAAGTTGACACACACAGGAGACTATTGATGACTTTCGAGAATAAATACAAAGCTTATTTAGACAGCGAGGAGCATAACTGTTTACAAGGATGTTTCACCCTTTGACATTTGGGGCTATAAATAATTTTTTCTACAATTTAAAATGTTTTTTATTAAACAGATTAATTCGAGGGAAAAGAACACGGTCATTTAAAAAATTCCCATTTACCACAATGAAAAAATTCCTATTAACGATGCTTTGGCATCATTTATAATGATAGATTCGACAGTTTCTTTCAAGATAATGCACATTGGGGAAGATTAATCATTTCTCTCTTTAGACTGATGAACATCACAGTGTTTACTTGGTTCATTTATTCAGTCAGCGACAGGCACTGCCCTAGGCTCTGGGCTCCCGCCGACAAAGTGCCTTCCCCATACAGTCTGCTGAGGAAGACTGACGATAATGAAAAAGGCAAATGGCAGGTAGTACTGTCAAGGGAGATAAAGAACACTTAGGGACAAAGAGGGACCATTTTAGATAAAGTGGTCCTGGGAAGCCTCTCTGGGAGGCTGACACAAGAGCAGACACCTCATAGCATTCATCTACATGTTAGATGATCTTGGCATGACTGCCACCTGGACTTATGCAATAGATTGTCACACGAAGTGCAGCCTGGCAGTGACTTTTCGGTGCCCAGTGAATTAAGACTCCACAGCATTGTGTGAAACGGAAGATGACACAAACCCTTCGAGGAATCATACATACTGGTTACTGTACTAGATTTTACTGATGAGTGGATGGGGTGCCTGTCATCCAGGACTGCATTGAAAAAATTTGAATACCTCAGACAACCTGAGTAGCCTCTAAAAAAAAAAATCAGCATCAACCCTAGACCCTTAGTCATGGAAAGAAAAAGAAAAATAGCGTATCTTCATCAATTAGTGTCAAACCCAAAAGAGATCAAATATATAGAAACCACTCAGTGATTTGGAGTGATGAAAAAGAACGGGCCACAACAGCTTATATTGTAGAATATTGACAAGGAAACACAGTGTTAGTACAGTATTCAAGCTCTCGTAGAATTGCCAGTTTCATCTATGTACAGGTAATCCCCAGAAGGTCCATAACATGATCTTTGTAATTTTGCTGAGGTACCAATGTGAATCTGTATGCTCTGTGTTTAACTTTTTCCTGTTAGTTAAGGACCTCCAAGTCTATTTGCTAGTGGCAGTTTTTTGTGTATTTTTCATCCAGGAATGTGGAATACATTATACCAGGTACACAACGAGGGCTGGATAAACACACATGGCAACAATTGCTGAATAAATTGAATAAACTAAGGACTGGGGGAAGGCATCAAGCGTCCTCAAATCTATCCCGTGTTCACCTTTCTTTCTAAAGGGATGCACTGCACATGACCTGCCCACATTTGGAAAAGGAATTCAAGTGTGGCTTGGCTCAGCCATGACTCCTTGTGATTCTGTTTGTCTTCCCATGTTGCTTTGCCTGAGCAACTGCAACTTCTGCAGTTGTCGTCCTAAGTGGGAAGGGAGGTGGTTGCTACTTGCTTGTAAAGCACTTTGATCTCTTTTATGCGAAAGGGGCTACGTGTGTGAAGCCAGGATCTCCTGATTTTCAGACAACTATTTTGTCTAATGCTAAAGTTCAGGAAACATGTGTTCAGGACACATTTGAAAAATTACAAAGTGCTGAAGGTTCCAAGATTTATAGTGCTGACTAGCTCCTGAAATCATCAGTCAACACCTAAAGGCACCAAAAAGAAAGAATGTGTGAGTTTCACTTCTTTGCAGATGCTCTTAAGCAAAGAAGAATAAAGAGAAATTAGAGCACAAATCTTCAAAAAGCTCTTCAATTGGTTATTTGTGATCTTTTGAAACTCAGATGTTCTGAGATGCTTAATAATTTTGCTTAGTAATACCAGTAGCTATCTACAGCTTTTCTCAGTGTGAACAGAGATTGTCTAATATTTTTTCAGTCTCTGGCTCAGATCTTCATTATCTACTCCTTAGCCATGTCATTTGTTTGCAGTGTCATGTAAATGCATCCCTAGGAGGGGCAGAACTAATGCATGTGTGGGGAGAAAGAATGAGTGAAATGTAGCTCATCTCCACTACTCACCCTGCACATAGAAAGTGCTCAGCAGTTGGTACATGTCTACAGGAGATGATGTCCTCTGGATAGCATCTTTGTAGGTGAGCACTTTCTTTTCATTTGTGGCCATATTTTTCACATCTTAAGGAAGAACTGTGTACAGCTCAGGCCCTTTGAGTCCAGGTCAAAAGCCCTCCAGCATTCCACCACTTACTTAGCTGTGTGATCTTGAGCAGTTCTTTAACCTCTCTGAATCTGTTTCCTCATTGTTAAAACAGGGCTAATAGCTGTACCTACTCAGGATGATATTGCTGTTAAATGAACTAAGATAAGGAAATTGCCTGGCATAGCACCTGATTCATTAGTGCTTAATAAATGTTTATACAAATACATACATATATATTATATATACTTAATAGATCTCAGGGCACATAATCAAATATAATTTGAAAAGTGAGCTCAAAAGGCAATCTTCCCATTGGGTAACTATCATTATGGCATCTTTGCGATGTGATTGAGGATAAAACATGGAAGAACTATTATTTTCACTTTCCATAAGGAACAGATGAGACCAAGAACAATTCCATTAATTGGGAAAAGTCATAACGGTGATTACTAGCAAGGTATCCATGGCCAGCCTACAGCCAGCAAGACAGACTTTCCCTATATTTAATAACTATCCATTATTCAAGGGACAGATTCACAGAGAAGTGCCAGGACAGGTTAATGAGGTTAATAAATCCCCAAAAGGCCTATTACAAAGATAAACCATTTGAGGAATGTGGTAAAAACAAAACAAACAAGCAAAAAGAAAGAAAGAAGAAGAGGAAAGAAAGAAAGAACGGAAAAACAAAAGCTTGAGGCTATCTAAGAATGGCAAGGGCTTACAGGACGGCTATTTCAGGATTCAAATGCTGGACAAAAATAAGCATGTGTCTAAATGAAACAAACTGGCACTTAGTCCTGAAAATGTGACTGCATCGTCAGTTCTCTTATTGCTTCAAAACACTTGATCTTTTTCCCATTACTTTGGGGATCTCAGGCATCCAAAGCGAGCCTACTTTTGACAAGCAATTACCAGGGCAGATGGGAAAATAGCCACCCTACCTCGGGGTGAGTGCCCCCATTTTGTTTTACTTGAAACATCACTAGCCATGAGGAAAATAATTCTGCTTAAAAAGCTATCTGCATTTTCAATAGCACCACCTGCCCCAGAGTGCTAGGATGGTGGCGGGTAATGCTTCCAGCTGCTTTTAATGTTACCCATTTGGTAGGTATTATTTATTTGGGCTAGTGACCAACTGAGTAGGATTAAGTCAGCCTGTTCTATTTAAGTAAAAACTAAGGAGATTTTATTGGGTTTGCGTGTGAATGTTCAGTGCATTCACATTTTTAGACTATGAAAGCAGGTTTATGTTATAACATAAAATGTTTTCACGGTGCTGTACTAGCTTAGATAGCGTATGTCAAAAACCCAGTATCCATTGTGTGGAACCCCCCCAAACACCTGAATATTAGAACCCTCAAATGTATATAAATTGTGAAATATCAAATCGTCATTATGTGGTGATATATAAAGGAGTCATGGAGTTAGTGTTCATAAATTAAGCATCTGAGAAGGACTGTTCATTCATTCCTCCCAGTCACAGTGGTATTATTTAATTCCCTGGAGTAGTCAATTATCAAACAAAACTCTCGTGATGAGGAAGTCATAATGCACAATCCAGAATGCTGGCTTCTAATGACTGAACTGTAAGGCATCTGTCACATGGGAACCTCAAAGCAATCTCTGAAACCCTTGAAGCAGTGCCGTGAGGGTAGGTGGCAAGTATCTGACAACTTCATATAAAAATATTTGAGTGGAAATTCTCTGAAGCTTTCTTGAGCACGCAATGTGTACACCAGACACTGGGAAGGATGCAGAGAGGAAAATCACACAGCCCTTGCTATAGAGGGATTATCTAATAGGGAGGACAGACAGATCCGTAACTCTTACCCAAGACAGGCTACACCAAGTGCAATAGCATAGATACTAGCACTGTCTGATGAGAATAGCGGTGGGGAAGAAATTGACACTTAGGGGTGGGGAAGAAATTGACACTTAGGGGTGGGGAAGAAATTGACACTTAGGGGTGGGGAAGAAATTGACACTAACTTGGGACAGGCAAATCAGATTAAAAGATATTTCCATTTTATAATCACTGGATGTGAAGGGACCCTACAGTTCAACTTGTTGTCCAACTGCCACTTTGTCATAACAGTTTCAACTTGACTCCCCAAACTACAGTTTTGCAAACTATTTCCCAGAGGTTTGTATGGAAGAGTTAAAAAGTCACTTCTCACAGATTTCATATCAGTAAGACTGTGAACCAGTTGGTGACTTGCCTACCTTTATATGGTTTATGCCCCCTGCCTCCCTCCTCAGTTCATACAGTTTGACTGATGATGCACTGGTCTTGCTTTCCCTAAAGCAGTGGTTCCCAGATTTAGAAACTCAGGGTGGGGGTGGGAGCAACAGTCTGTTTTATCAAGCCCTCCAGGTGATCTGGTGCATGGTCAAGTTTGACAACCAGTGGTCCATATGAGAGAAAGATGACCTGAAAGGACTGAGGACCAGCACCACAGTCCCAAAATTACTCTCTAAAGAGAATAGTTTTGATTCATTGCTTTGTGGCAAGGGATAGGAGAACTTCTTAAACCCTTTGTGCCAACCACCCAGGTATTTGCATCCCAATAGGGCCCTAGAGCAGCACTGTTTTAGTCCAAATGACACAATCTACAAATTTGGCTCTAAAAAGCCAGAAGGAGATGTCAGGAGAACCACCAGACCACACCCCTCTCCAGCAGGTTTCTGTTCCTATGGAGAAAATCACCTCACCTGCCCGCCTAATGCTAGAGCCCTGCTGGCCAGGTCCTCGATTTTAAATGTTACCCTTCAAAAGTTGCCCATGCTCCTGTTAGCAACAAAAGCAAATAGCTATAACTTCCCCAGCCCTGGGCCTCATTTCCTTAAGAAAGATTTTAATCAGAAACACAATGCAGTAAATTACATCTTCTTTCAGCAATTTTGTTTTCAGCCCTGTTTTTCAAACCAACTTTTGTGTTTGAGGTTAATGTTTTTGCCTGAAGTGTTGAATGAATATTGGAAATTTGACAAAGGAAGACAAAAGACAACAAATAAGGGGAGAGGGGAATGGCACCAAGAGTTTATTGAAGGCTGGGGGTAATCTGACTGTGCCATGAAAATAGCAAATACAGAATGAATTAGACCTTTTGCATCAGAACTGTCTAACAAGCAGCTTGTTAGTTAAATAAGGCTCCTGGTAAAGTGTATTCTGACTTGCATTTCCCATGACGCCCTGTTCTCCAGACCAAGCTCCAAACACCAAGAGGATTCAGCATTTAAGTAAAGGGAGAAGCGATTCCTTTGGGGTTGCTGCTTTAGCGTAATGACAGCAAGTAGACAGCTTGGCAGCAGCCTGTATTCTCCAGAGAACAGGAAAAGAGACACTTGTGAGGGGTGATTTCCCCCCATGCATGTTTTTAAAATCACATTGGACATGTCCATTTAAGTTCAAGTTCTCGTGCTGTAACCCACAGCAGCAAGGAGAGGTTCTGGTTTTTAAAGATCCAAGAAAGCAAAACATCTCACCCATGTCTGAATCAAAGAAGGAGAGCCCCAGGCAAAGGTGGAACACAAAATGCAGTCTCTGGGCACTTACCTGTTTTATACACGTGCAGGGCCCACTCCCTAGCAGCCCAGGCAGCAGCTTCTATCATCTGCTTTGAAAAGTTCAGTAGGGTTCTGTATATTATTTCATTGGAAAAGTGTTGTTGTTGTTTTTTTTTGGGGGGGGGGGCAGCTCCTTGAAGGATTCAGACACATGTTGAGGGTAGTTTGATGTGGCCAAACTTTAAGAGCTCAAGATGTTCCTCCAAGACCAAGGACATGCCAAGAATGGCTGCTTCGTTTAGATGGCAATTTGAAGAAGCCGGAGACTCTCTGGGCGAGGTGACAAGGAGGTGCCACAGTGGGAATGATAAAAAGCAGGATTGTGGTACTACCAGAGCCAGACCCCTGCCATGCACACCACAGGACTTCAGCAAGGATCTAACCTAGGAAAATGTTGAACTCTACAGGCTGCCTTGAATATGAGAAGCATAATCCAAACAGATACAAATGGGGGGGCGGCTACATTTTAGTGGTTGTATGAATCAGGGAAAATAAAGTAAATGCAAAGCTACCATCCACAATTTCGAAAAAAATTGAGTTCAGAGGCCGGGAGTTCACAAAATGGCAGTTGAGCACAATACACCATAGTTGCCAAGAATATGTCTGAAGGTTCTTGGAAGGCCATCTGAGGCTGGAGTAGCCTGGGAGAACAAGTGGACTCGAGCTTTCTTCTTGAAATGGACAGTTTGCCTGAGAAGAATTTCCCCCCAGGTTTCTACATGCAGTGCCAATCAAGATTAGTGCAAATTTCAAAAGAATAGTTTAATACTATACTGAAATTTAGACAATTTACACGGGCGCAGGATGACTGATGCTGGTCAAAGATTGTAGTAAGTACTAGTGATCCAGAAATAAAAGGAGCTAGGAGTTATTCTTGTGAAAAATGGACAGCGTGGAGTGTGTAAATAATGGGAGCAAATACAGCAAGATACAGGGAATCTTAGGACATTTAAAATGTAGTGCATTACAAAGAGAGTTCCGTGCTGATCAATGTAGAATAATACGTTTTTATGGGGCTTTATCATATGCTGTGAGTTGGTGTGGATCGTAATATATGAGGAATAAAAAAGTAGGGGAGTTCAAAGACAAGTCTGCACATTATTTATGACTGATGAAGAGCGAAATGAATGAGGAGAACAGGTAGACAGTGTCTTGAATAATGATGACTTTGATGAGTTGTTATCACACATCTGTGCGCTTCATAAAATATGAGCAATATTAAAGAGCAGAAGAGTTGAAAGACAAGTCTACTCAGAATGAGACACTGAATGAAAGAAGAGAGGGATACAAGAGAAATGCACAGACTAATGATGACTTTTATGAGACTTTCACTCACCAGCCTGGTCCTTCATAAATATAAGCTGTATAGAAAATAAAAGAGCAGCAAAGAGAAGAGACAGGTCTGTGTCTGTCATAAAATATGAGCAAATAATGCCAACTAGGCTTGACAAAATAAAAACAAAAATAATTGAGCCTAGTACAGCTGTGGGAAGACACAATGTCTAGATTAATGTGAACAAATAAAATGAGCAAAGGTAGAATTGTCTTGCCAGTAGGGAATCGGGGACCCTCTACGTATATATTATTGTTGCAAAGGCCACCTTGTTAACTGGTAGAGCCTTGGCAAGTTCACGATTACCTCCCGCCACACCCCCCAAAAAGCCGTCAGCACTTGGGGCTCAGGAAGCAATGTTTAACTGTTTTTCAACTGGTTTGGCCTAATTAACAGTCTCTTCTCAGCCCCTCTGGTTCCATCCTTATATAGTTTGCAGGAAATTTTCTCAGCTTGTTTATACTTAATATATACCCAGCTTGTCAAATTTTGCTTTGTAAAGACCTTCAAAATGTTACTGTCTATAACTAGAGCCTTCCTTTTATTTTCATTGCTTGTTACACAGGTCTTAGAACCTGGGACCAGATCTGTCAGGATTAGTTCAAAATCCAGTACTCAGTGACTTTCAGCTGTCTTCTCTATTAAAACAAATGATATTTCAAAATCTCCCCAAAAGATATGGGGGGATCAGACCAGGGAAAGCAAGTGCCAATGTGCCATTTCCATGCCATTCAGAACCATGATGTAAAGAATTCATTAAGTGGACAGCTCATTGGACAGAAAGCTACTCATCTACATCAGAACTAGGAATGTTGGTGCGAGCTCAATATACAAAAACACTAATAGCAACAATTATACTAGCTTACCTTGTGTTATACTTAAGGGTTTGTAGTTTGTGTTGTGGGGATACCTTAGGTAATGAAGGATAAATCATATTAGTATAACATATCCAATTCCTCTGATTGCAATATAATTTGGTAGTGAGGCTTATTAGCTATAGCACGTGAAACAAGGTCTGGCTGGTAACTGTCTTTTGCTTTTTCAGAGCTTTTTCCCCTCTCACTCAGATGACCTTTGTGGCCATTAGTCCCATGAGTCTTTAGATGCATGACCTTGAATTGCTGATTCTGTTCCAATAATGTCTTATGCCAGGGTGAAATTATGGTTACTTTGGAAAGCTGTGTTTGCCCAAATATCATGCCCCCCCCCCCATGTTTTTTATTGATCTTAGAAGGAAAGGAGAGGGAGAAAGAGAGAGAGAGAAACATCAGTGTGAGAGAGAAAGATCGATTGGTTGCCTCCTGCACAATCCCTGACTGAGAATCAAGCCCGCCACCTCCTGGTATATGGAACAAAGTTCCAACCAACTGAGCCACACTGGCCAGGACAGCACAGCCCTTTTTAATCCAAGATGTAGCTTCCCTGGATACCCTGAATCCCACTTGGTAAAAAACCTGACACTGATGCCCTAGGAAAAACCATTGACCTTGCCCAATCTTCCTCAACCCTACCAGCTCCAGCTATAAAAATGAACATTCTAGAGCTCAGGGCTGCCAAGACTAGGACTGGACTCCAGTGAAAAACTCCCCCCATCCCATCATCCCCCAATAACAGTGGAGCAGTGAAAAATCTTTGTTGGGATTTGCCTCTGGGCCCTCCTAACTGCCAAGCTCCTGAAATTGGTTACAACTTTCTGGCCAGGCTAGAGCTGAAAGTATACATGGTCTAGTGGACTGTGTCCCTGGGAGACAGTCCTGGTTTAAGACCTAGTTTAATGGAATCCCATTCTTTAGTAAGGATGAAACTCATTTGTTTAAAGGAAAAACCTCCTGAAATATTTTATGTCAATTAGGCAAGAGAAATAGGGTACTAAAGTCAGGGACCATGTCTCTTTTGTAGACTTTAACTCTTAAAATTCACTCAACTAAGTCTGCTTAGTTATTACAGAAAAATGTTATTCCAGTAAAGCAATTTGGCAATATGTGCCAAGAACCTTAAAAATGTTCTCACCTATGTATGTAAATGCATAGAAAATGCACGTAACAAAATGATACTGCTGATTACTTCTGGGGAGAGGAGCAGGAACTGAGAAGGGGGTGGTCAGCAGGGATTTTAGTCATATGTACAATGTATTTATGTATTAAGTAATATAATTAATTTTAATAACAGAAAAATATGCTCCCACAACTAAGACTGTCTCCCAAGGAAATAATAAATTCAATGCAGAAAAAATCAAGAAACAATGAAACCTCCTAAAATAAGGAATGGCTTAAACAAGTTAATGAATACTATTTTAAATAATAACCAAAAGCTGTATTAAGTAATTTCTAATTACATTAGACAGTGTTAATAATATAATGTTACCTTAAAAATATCTGTATACAGAACTATACCGAGTATAATCTCAATTTTGATGGGTAAAAAAGATACGCTCACCCTCCCCTACATGTCATTAGTAGTTACTACTGGTTGGTGAAATTGTTTTCTTTGTTATACTTGACTGTGTTTTCCAACTTGGATTCTAGACTCTAGTTTCAACATGCTTTTATATTTGTCTTTGATCTTGTGTTGCAGGCGTGCTTGTGTGATTCGAGGCCAAGTGGTGGCAGTAGATGGGACCCCGCTAGTAGGGGTGAATGTCAGTTTCTTGCACCACAGTGATTATGGGTTTACCATCAGCCGGCAAGATGGAAGGTAGGTCAATATTGCTTCTGATCATTGTGGGGGCCAAATACTGACTTCTAGACATGAGCAACACCAGACATTGGGGGATATAATGCTTGTAAGCCCGTCTTTCTTCTAGGGGTATCTCAAAAAGTAATTAGTGATATTTATTTCCGAGATTTCCCACCTAAGTCAAACCAAATTTCTCTTCTAACCCTATACTCACACTCTGAAGTCTTCTTGAAACTTTAACCATAAGGAAAGTTTTCTAGCCTTCATCTCACTCCATGAATAAAGCCAACATTCAGTGAGACGATTCAGGGAGTAAAGAGGAGCCATGGACCACTCAGGCTGTTCTTCCATGACAGCTTCAAACTACTTTAGAAATGCACATGTCCAAAATGTTTCCTCCAAAAGTATAGAATTCAACAACATTAAGACATTTTTTGAAAGTGCATCCTTCCTAGACCACCTGTTTCACTAGTGGCTGTAACCGGTTGACAAGCACTGTCAACCTAACTAATTGCCCTTGTTGTCCATAGAACCACAGTGATTTAACCTTAAACACCAACCACAGGCTGCTCTCTCAGGGCTTCTCAAGGTTCTCTGAGACCTGGGAAGCACGATGCACAACCACTAGGGAAAATCTTTTCCTCCTGGAAATGAATTTGCTCACAAAAACATTTTTGCTGCTGTCATTTAGACAGACATTGTTCAGAATATTTGAGTCAGTAGGCCCATGTGTCCAGCTTAAAAGTATCTATTTATGACTCTCAGGAACGTTGTAATAATGGCTTTGAGGTGCCCTAGTCTCCAGGTAGCTACCCTTAAAATGACATACTCATAACAAGCTGCTTCAATACTCACATAAAGAGACCAGTTGGCCTGGAGCTTTATCACAGTGTGAGAAACCATCTCATTTCAAGAACCTACAATCAATTCCAAACCACTTCAGAATTGTTAATTGTTCAACTTGGGCTATGCTGAATTTATTTTTTCAACTGCTTGTCAAGAAAATGCTTATAAAAAGTAGCTAAAGAACATAAGGAAGAGTTTTAACCTACACAAGAAAACAAACTGTTTTTAAGACTTTAGTAAATCATGGATTTTTTTATATAAATTATATTACTTATTAACTAGCCATCTATTCATTATAGCAAACTCAGCAGAGCTACTCTAGATGCAGGTAATCTGAAAAAATATATATACAGGGTGTTCTAAAAAATTGTACACACTTTGTCTGTAGATTCTATTACATTTTGAAAATGAAATGTATTTTAATAAACACTGCCTTTCTAATTCAACGTGTGTATACATTTTGGGGACATCAATATATACACACACACACTATACACACACACATTATATTGCTTATACATGTATATGTGAGCAATACAAACTACACTTCCTTTCAAATATTCCATAATCAGCTTATTAGTAACTCAAATAGACCTTTCTCCCAATTAGATTGAATGATGGAATTTCAGTAGTTCGCTCACCAGTAACTGGTACACAAAAGTGGCCTCTGCCTTGCCAGCATGTTGTACCTTGTTCCAGAAAGTGGGAAATGGATTATTTCTTTAAAAAGACTATATCCTCAGGGACGTTTGCCTTCTCATGGAGAACTGATGGGTCCTGTTTTTTTAGCTTGTGTACAAAGTTTTCAGTGAATTATTTGATATTCACAAGAGAACGTAAAAGAAACTCAGTGTTTGAAAAGTCTAAAAATTTGTTTCCAGTTTATAGGAAACATTAAAGAGGGACCTTTTTTCTGTTTTTAGTTTTAAGTAGAATGCCAAGACCCTCTTCCCTGAGCTCACTGTGAGAACTGGGTTTCTGTAGATGACAGCCAGAGTCCCCTCTGGCAATAACTCTTCCCTCAGGCTCCAGAAAGGGTGTCAGCATTCAAAATATGTTCCCCAAATGCCAACCAGACTGTCCCGTTGTCATCTCTTGGACATAAAGTGACAGTGTGATGAGAGTTTCCATTTATATGTCTCTGCTTGTTGCTACCTCAGATCGAGTAAGTACATTTCAGAAGTAGCCTATCATAAGGAAGCTAGACTTGAGGGCAAACAGATTATAGAAAGACTGAGATTAGCATTTAGATACCTATTAGGTCAAAAAAGACTGAGATTAGCATTTAGATACCTATTAGGTCAGAGTGTGATATGCAAGGTGCTATCAGATACGAAAGACCCCCTGTCTCTAATACTCAATCCCACTGGTCTGCCACTGTGCCTGTAGCTCCCATCAGAAGGATCACTTCTTTGGGTTACACTATTGACTGTCTCAAAGTCCCTGTTAAATGCCAATATGTTATGTGGGATATGGAAATAATTACCCCCATTAGCATCCATTTGCACAAATTAATTGACAACTTTCCCTAGAGAACCAGAGAAAGTCTAGGTCATGGAACCAAAGTGATGGATAAAAAGCAGAGGGAAGGATGGGAGTAGATATATGGCCCTCTAAAAGTAAGAATAGATTGGGAAGGGCCAAAGTATCAGAAAATGGGGAGGGAAAGGCAATTCTGAAGGAAAAGCAGATATGTATGAGTATCTACTTTTGCCAGGCATTTACATGAATGTCATTCTGTTTCATCCTCGCAACTTTATGAGCTAGGAATCATTATTACCATCCTTCCCATTTGGCAGGTGAGAAGACTTATTCAAATTAACACAGCAAATAAAGAGAGAGCCAAAAAGTTGAGCCCAAGTAATCTGGTTCTTGTCTTCTATGAGTTACCACCTTCAACTTAGAGAGCAGGTGCTCAGTTAAAGTGTTGAAAGAAAACTCTTTACAAATATTTTAGCCGGCAATAAGCCAAATAGGCGATTCTTGAGAAGCATTAAAGGTCTCAAGAACTTTGTTGGGAAGACTTTATAAGACGAAGAGAGGGTTCCCTCTGCTTCTCCTCAAGGAAGGGTTTGTTCACTTATGGATACCACAAGGCAGAGGTGAGCATTTGCGCGGGCTTCAGTAGTCTCCCATCTACCCATAGGACTGGTCTGACCTATTATGTCCAAACTAATAGGTCTTCTCCCTGGGGTCTTTTATACTCTCTCATATGACTTTATAGCATCTTCTTAATGATCCATTCCAATAAAGATCATTTGTGATGGGGGAAATCTCAAAGAACTGATTATTCAGAGAGCATTTTATTTGGCATTGGAATGGTTCAGATGGGGGTTTGGCCACAGATCCAACTTCCAGCTCCACGCCATGAGAAATCAGTCAGCGTTCTCCAGAGAAACAAAACTGGTAAGAGAGAGGGAGAGGAGAGAGAGGACAATCTCAAGGAATTGGCTTATGTGATTGTGAGGATTGGCACATCCAAAAACCAGGAGAAGTTGGCCGACTGGCATCTCATTGAAAAGGATTGATGCTATCTATGCGGTCCTGAGGCAGAACTCCCTCCTCTTTGGAGAAACTTCAGTTTTAACTGATTGAATAAGGCCCTCCCACATTATCAAGGGTAATCTTTCCTAAAAGGTAGCTAATTGTAGATATTAACCACATCTACAAAATACCTCTGCAGCAACACCTAGGTTAGTGTTTCATTGAATAACTGGCTACTGTTGCCCAGTCAAGTTGGCACAGAAAACTGGCCATCACAGGAAGCCTAGGGGAAGTTCCCAGGAAAGCTTAAAAATCAGCGTCTGCTTGTGGAGGTAATCAAATCTGGCCTAGAGTTCATTTGAACTACAAGAGAAAACATCCGTAAATTTAATAGATCAGTACGTCTGATTTGAGAGGAAAGTTAACATTTGTTAAGTCCCTATATATGCTTGACTCTTAAGTCTTTTGTATGAGATTTTTTATCGATTTTGAGAGAGAGAAGAAGGGAGAAGGGGAGGGAGAGAGAGAAACATCAATGCGATCAGCTGCCTCCTGCATGCCCCCAACTGGGAATCAAGCCCGAAACCCAGGCATGTGCCCTGACCGGGAATCAAACCCACGAACTTTCAGTGACTGATGCCCAACCGAGCCCCACCAGCCAGGGCTTCACTCTTAAGTCTTTATGTCATTTACTTATTTACAATAGTAGCTGAGTGATAGGTCGTATTAGCCCATTTTACTAATGAGGAAACTAACACTCGTGGATGTTAAATAACTAGCCCAAAGTTAACATGGCAGAGCTGAGATTTGAACCCAAGTGCGTATGAAACCAAAACCACATTCTTTCTGCAAAACAAGAAGCCTCCCCTGTCTGCCTAATCCTCTTAGAAATAGAGGATAAAATTCCCTGGTACATATGTTTTTGTTTGAATAGTTTATTTTGGGTTTTTGTTGTTTGTGTTTGTTTTTAAATAAATAAGCACTTCAATTTTAAGGAGTCAAGAGCTAAGGTTTGGGTGAAGCAAACAAACTTGCCCAAGGGCACAGAGTAAAATGAATGTAGACTGGGAACTAGAGGAAAGGTCTCTTGACTAGTCCTGTTGGATCTTCCCCACTCTACTTGCCTTAAACTGCTCCTGTGTTATCAGGAATTCAGCCTCTCTGTCTTAAACCGGAAGCGGTTTGGGTTTTCTTTTTTTAGTTCAAACCTAGGTTATTTTCTATAGCTAATGCAGTTCTTCAGATCCTCTCTTTGAAAACTGCCTGAATATTACAGCCACTTGACTGAAAAAGCAACAATAAACTGTACGGTATTAGCCGTCCTCTGTTACTGTCCATTTATCTTTAAATCTGGAAGATTTCTGCAACGAGACACGATTCTTAATACTATGATAAATACAATAAATGGCACAGGAAGGGAGTGGCGAGCTATCCATAATTAAGTCTGATTGCCTATCAGGGCATCTTATCATTGAAAAAGTGTTTTCACAGAAAGATCTTTTTGAATACAGGGAATTGCTTACATCTCATGTGGATTCAAGTTGCTTCGAATATTAAGGAGCACCAGATTGCCCTTTATCCATTTCTAAGATACAATGATAATTTATCATTATCTTACTTTTATGTAGTATTTTATACTTTTTGAATGCTTTCAAGTACATTATCATTATACTTTAAAAAAAAATTAAGGTAGAACCATCCAGGGCAGAATAAACTGAAACCTGAATCTGTTATGCTTCAGTGCAAGAGGCATGTGAGAGATGTGCTTGCAGGAAAGGTGGTCTTGCTTTCTCAGAGATACAGAAGGAGTTGTCAGTGAAGATGGACAGGGTCCATTACAGGCTGTCCTGCAAAAGAAGACCAAGAGGCTTTCTAGTGGGAACCAGAAGTCCTGAATCTAGAGTTCAAGTACAATCAGGAGCCAAAGGGGATAGCCAGACGCGGGGGGTTCAGGCATGGGTATTGTTCAAGCAGATTTCACTGAACAATTTCCCTCTGCTGGCATCGTTCCCCAAATGCCATCTCAAAGACACCATCGTGTTTCTGACACTGTGTTTGTGATACTGAACAAGATATTTAACCTTTTGGCTCCTTACTTTTCTTGAATTTTTTTTTTGAGGATGAATAATGCATTAGATTAAAGATGCTGCTGAATGTGAAATGGTCATCTTTCAGTTATCTGTAGCACAAAGGGTAGCAGTGATGTCAGGTTTGACTTTGCAGAAATGCACGTAGAAGTTTTGTTTAAGATAGTATTAAATTGGCGTACAAATTCAGGGTGGGTATCAACTGGTGACAGGAAATTTTTTCTCAGAAGTCTACTAGACAGTGAAAAGAAGTCATCCATGGAATGAATACTGAGTTAGAGGGAATTTATAAAATAGAGAATATGAATGGATGTATTGAGTCCCAAAAGAAGGAAACTGCACTAAACTTACCTATTTTTTAACTTTATTTTGGTGGTTCATTTGGTTAAAACTGCCCTATAATTTTCCTTCTCAGCTTTGACCTCGTCGCCGTCGGTGGTATCTCTGTCATCTTAATCTTTGATCGCTCACCTTTTCTGTCTGAGAAGAGGACACTCTGGTTGCCTTGGAATCAGTTTATTGTGGTGGAGAAAGTAACTATGCGGAGAGTTGTATCAGACCCACCATCCTGCGATATCTCCAACTTTATCAGCCCGAACCCTATTGTGCTTCCTTCACCACTCACGTCATTTGGAGGGTCCTGTCCAGAGAGGGGAACTGTTGTTCCTGAGCTGCAGGTGAGTAGATTGGCCTTTGAATGTATAAAATCGTAGCAGCATGGGGTGCTCAGCAATGTACAATGGCGAGAGTTCTTTTCCTGGCACTCCTGCCAGTACTATAATGTGCTGCCCTTCGTTCTTCAAAAGAAGCCTTCAAATGTAATCTCTCTGGCACACACTTGCTAAGTGATTGGCCGGGCCTGTAGGGTGCTCTCCATAGCCATGGAACAAGGCAAGATGAACTAGCTGTCGTGAGAATTAAACCCCAAACCTTGACCTAATGAGCACGGTGCTCTAAGGAACAAAGCCAGCTTGCTCAGCTGTGACCGTATAATCAATAAGGTGGGGCCACTTGCGCTTCTAAAATGAAAGCTCTTTTAAAAATCTAGTTTGCTTTCATTGTTGTTTACATCCATTGTCATTGTTCTTAGAAGTCTTGACAATTCCTCTTGTTTGGCTGTGTTTAGTGAGAGTAGTTTTCAAGGCTGTGGGTTTTGATGTTTAAAGCTTTGCTTTTGAGTGTTCAAGCTTTATAATCAGAGGAACATGTTTATGAACCTTGATATTTTAGGACTTCTGAAAGTTTTTCTTTATTGAGCATTCATTTTTCTTTTTTTTTTAATATATCTTTATTGATTTCAGAGAGAGGAAAGGAGAGGGAGAGAGAGGGAGAAACATCAACGATGAGAGAGTCTCCTTTTTCAGCACAAAAGTTTTCAAACTGATCTAGGATTGCATGTTTCCTTGGGGAAATGAAATACTAAGGTGGTATCAGGCTATTTTTTTCTGTTATGCGTCTGCCACTACTTAAGAAGATAGAGCCAACGGGCTGCTTTGGTATCAAATAGTTAATGTAGAGCAAAAAAACACTGGACAATGACTAGACAAAAGGGATATGCGCCCTCAAAGAAAAGAAAGACCAGAAATGCTGGACAGTGTGTGATGTCATGTGTTTACCAATTGGTTCTACTATGTGCACTAGTTTGGAAAGAAGAATGGACAGGTTTCTGAGCTTAACATGAATGTGGGCACAGAAATAACCTCACTGCACGTCACCTTAAATGTCTTGAATGGGACGGGCTGTATTTTGAAAGCTGAGAGTCACAAAACACAAAATCTAGTTTTAGTGACCACTCTTGGTTGTTCAACTCCATCTGTGCTAATAAACAAGTAAGTCATAGCAATTCATTAAAGAAGCCAAGCGGTATTTTCACCCTGGGACCAACGTTTAGTATGAAATTTTCAGAAGAGCTATTGGGAGTTATTTGCTTTTCAGTCACAGGTGCCAACTTGGAAAAACTACTTCCCAGCTATTGGTACATGCAGGCACAGAGAAATATGTAAGCAAAATTTGATTAAAAATTTGGCCTCGGGGTCATTCCAAAGCTCCCAAGAAGACGAGTTTGATGGCATCAGTAAAGATTAATTCTAGGGAATCCATAATCTCTGTCATAAAATATCGCTTGCTGGGCCTGCTTCTGGAGACCTTCCTCTTAGAGAATGTAGCCTGAATAACGATCACAGCAATGGTTTTGTGATATATGACTTAACACAGCGAACAAGATTTTGTATATGGGTGTATATAAGAAAAAGACCACTTAATGGAGCCCATGTCACTGAATTGCTTGACATTCAGTGGTATGATCTCCTACTCCTACTAAGCAATTTTTGGAACACTGTTGAAAAGCTGAAACTGTGCTTTTCACAGTCATTCCTGGCAGAGGGAAATAGGACAGTCCTCAGGGTTGGCTGGCTGTCTTGTCCCTATACAGATTCAGTGCAGAATTCGAAACCTGTGGTCACACAGCCTCACACAGATTCCAAAACAAGTGGCTTGACATCCCTAACTCCCTTTAAGCTCTCTCCTTTGCCTGTTTCTAAGCCAACAAAGCATGTGGTATTGTGGTCTACCTGTAAGCATTGATAAGAGCCATCGGGCTTTCTTCTTTCAGGTTGTACAGGAGGAGATCCCCATTCCTTCCAGCTTCGTGAGGCTGAGTTACCTGAGCAGCCGCACCCCCGGGTATAAAACGCTGCTACGGACCCTTCTGACACATTCAACCATTCCGGTGGGGATGGTTAAAGTACACCTCACAGTAGCCGTGGAGGGGCGACTCACCCAGAAGTGGTTTCCTGCCGCAGTTAATCTCGTCTACACATTTGCTTGGAACAAGACCGACATCTATGGACAGAAGGTTTGGGGCCTGACAGAGGCCTTGGGTATGTTGAAATCTATGTAAATAGTAGTATGATGCTCACAAAACAGAAAGTGCTAGTTATATATTAATTTGTATTTGGAATAATTATGGGCTTTCTTCTAACTAAAAGATCTAAGGTGGTTTTGTTTTTTGTGTGTGTTTTTTGTTTTTGTTTTTTCATTTAAACACTTCCTTTGGGCCTGTTTAGAGTTCTCTTTTGATACATTCTTGCTTCAGAGGGTTTTAGTTCTCTTTTCAGGATGGCTGCGCACCGTGGAATCTCACATGCTCTGAGTTGTAACTGTCTCCAGAGCTGAACATTGCCTTCTAACTGTGACCTTTGGCGTGGCGTTCTTTAGGCCATGTTTTTGAATTTGACATTTAGACTGTCTTTTCCACTTAGAAACTGAATAATTTTAACTCATGGGCATCTCCACTATTACGTTTTATGTCCAAGATGGTTAGACTCCATTAAATTGTTACTTTGGTAGGTTAAATAAAAAATCATCCTGCCTTCCTAGTCCTTTTGATTTTCTGTTATCTCAAGACTTTAAAGCCTACAATCTAACAGCTAGCAGGGACCTTAAGAGGTCCTCTGGGCTGACGATTTTCAGATATTTAGTTCTCTCAAATGACATTAAAAAAAAAATGAGACTGAGAAAGATTTGCCAGCTTTTTATTTTGGCAAGTAAGGCTATTTTAAAAAAGAAAAAAACACTGCTATCTACTATAACCTATCATTACCATAATTTTGTAAAGGAGGGATACTTTAATACCAACAAAAGGAATAGCCTGTCTTAAGAAATGACAGCAAGCAATCTAATATGCTCAGAGAGAGAGAGAGAGAGAGACAGAGAGAATGAGAGAGAGAGACAGAGAGAAGTAGGGGAGAGAGAGAGAGAGAGACCAATGTCTTTATTTCCCTCCCTCACTCTGTAGACAACAGTGAAAACTTCCTAAGGGACCTGACAGGTCTATGGAACCGCAGCTGGGAGCCATTGTGCCTTCAGGCGGTATCTCATGGAAACCACCCCTGGATAGATGAGAAGACTATTTTTAAAGTTCTCTGGAATAGATGTTTTCATACCGCCCCTTGGAAGTGTCTATCATGGTACAGCTCCCATGTAACTGACCTACATTTTTTAGACTACCTTGTGTCAATTTCCTCTCTTTCAGAGGAAAATAGAGAGAGAGAAAACAAAACGACTGGTGACTCTTCTTTGCCCAAGAGACCCTCATATATTGAAATAATTAATCCATCTGTGTTGGACTGTATTAGTATGTGAGGACTCTATTAGTATGTGAGGACTCTATTAGTATGTGAGGGCCGTATTAGTATGTAAGGTGGTATGTAAGGACTGTAGTAGTGTGTAAGGACTGTATTAGTATGTGAGGGCTGTATTAGTATGTGAGGACTGTAGTAGTATGTGAGGTAGTATGTAAGGACTGTAGTAGTATGTAAGGACTATATTAGTATGTGAGGACTGTATGAGTATGTGAGGACTGTATTAGTATGTGAGGGCTGTATTACTATGTGAGGATTGTATCAGCATGCAAGGACTGTATTAGTATACTGTGTTCAGATTTCCTCATTTGGTGGGGAATTATTGTAAAGACCCAAAGGAAACTAAGAAAGAACAGGAAAAAGCATCAGGGGCTGGCCTCACAAGACTGCAGCCTTGCTCAGGATACATTACAGTTCGAGAAGGCTGACATCTGTTCTGTCAACCTAGGGACAGCTCTAGTCCTGTCTACTGTTTCTACAGCAAAAGTCCACTATTTCCCATAGCTCATCACTTCTCCTGCCATATTAACTACCCTCCTTTTCTCTCAGCTCTTTGAACCCCATGGTCCAGTCACTTGCTCTGTCTCCTGCATTCAGGTCTGATTGTGGTAGCCAGGTACCATATAGTAGTAGCAAGCACCCCTGTAAGGCACAGCTCTACCATTAGGCCAAGGTTGCTGGCCAGCCTAGAGTCCTGCTGAATCCCTATTCCAGTGAGTGTAGTGGTTAAGAGAACAATTCTAGAGCCAGACTCCCTCCCTGGATATATTTATTTATTTATTAAATATGTCTTTATTGATTTCAGAGAGAGGAAGGGAGAGGGAGAGAGAGAGATAGAAACATCAATGATGAGAGTCATTGATGGGCTGCCTCCTGCACGCCCCCTACTGGAGATTGAACCCACAACCTGGGCATGTGCCCTGACCAGGAATCGAACCTCAATCTCCTGAATCCTAGGTCGATGCTCAGCCGCTGAGCCACGCCTGACCAGGCCCCTCCCTGAGTTTAAATCATCCCTTATCTACTTACTAACTAGTCAACATTAGGTAAATTACTTAGTCTCCCCATGCCACCGTTTCTCCATCTATAAAATGGGAATCATAAAAAGAATGTTATTTGTAGGTCATTATGATATGCAGGTTAAATGAGGTGAGTAATGTAAAATGCTTTGCACATGGTAAGCACACAACAAATGTTAGTCACAGGTGTGGTTTTTTTCACTTTGGCTGTGGCCAGCACGTTGGGGTCCCAGGTATAAAGCATGGAGCCCACGTGGGTTTTTGTTACCTCACCTTGTCTAAGAAGGGAGCTGTGGGTATAACAGGTAAGCACTGTGTTAGCTATTGTCCATTTGCCCTCCCAGCCAAACACATATGCATGTGCACCTGTGTACACACACACACACACATACACACACACACACAGTCTCAGTATCTTCTCTGCCCTTCTCTGTGCTCTGAGAGATTGGATTCTATGGACTGTATGGCCTGGACTCCTTTGCTCTCTGGCTTCCCTTTTGATCTAGTCCATGGGTGGCTCCATCCGGAGACTGCAGGGTAGAAGAAAGAGGTGGGGGTACTTATCTCTCTCTCTGCTTCACTGCAGTCCTGGCAGTAACTACATTAGAAGATGGCACCTCCTGTCCAGTAGCTTCTCCTCCAAATCCTCATGCTCTCTCTGGTCTTGTGTCATCATTCCCTCTCCCTCCTTCCCCAGAAGGGTTCTGAGTGTTGTGAGTCCCTGGATGAGTCACCATCCCTTGCCGATTCCCTTGGCTCTGCTCGCACCTCTGTAAGTAATCCCTTCAGTCAGCTCTCTGCGGTGAACACCTGTGAGCAGGAAATCTGATTCCTGCCGGGGCCTGGACTGTTGCACAGTGCACAAGGCTCACAGTCTCTGCTCCAGGATATTCTCCAAAAGGCTTTTGCTCCGTGAGAATAACCCAACAGTCCCCTAACTTTTCTCCACAGGGCTTTGCTCTCCAATTCCTCGGGACCCTCCTCAGAATGCCTACTGGGTTGTCAGGGTCTTTTGTTTTGTTTTGTTTTGTTTTTTAATTTTTTTCTTAAGTTGTGACACTCAGCAGTTTACCCAGTACAGTCGTGAAGAGCTTACCAGGACAGTGCGCAGCAGTCATTTTTGCTAGGGTTCACGTAAATGCAGTTCAGCCTTACTTTTTAAAATAACAGCTATATTGAGATATAATTCACATACCACAAAGTTCACCCACCTAGAGTATACAATTCAGCGATTTTTAGTATTTTCACAAGGTTGTACTACTCTCTCCAATGTCTAACTCCAGAACATTTTCATCACCACCCCACAAAGTAACCCCATACACACTGCTAGTCACTCTCTACTCCTGCCTCCCCTGGAGGCCCTGGCAACCACCAATCTCCTTTTTCTCTCTGTGTGCATTTACCTATTCTTGATATTTCAGACAGTTAGAATCATACAATATGTGGCCTTTTGTATCTGGCTTCCTTCACTTGGCATAATGTTTCCAAATCTCGTCCATGTGATAGCATGTGTCAGTACTTTGCTCCTTTTATGACCAAATAATACTCCATTGTATGGATGTGCCACCTGTTTTTATTTGTCCGTTCATCAACAGATGGACATATAGGTTGTTTTCACCTTCTGGCTATTATGAATAGTGCTGCTATGAACATTTATGTACAAGTATTTGTTTAACTAGCTGTTTTCAGTTCTTAGGGAAGTATACCTGAGCAGAATGATTGGCTCATACAGTAATTCTATGTTTGACTTGTTGAGGGTCAGCCAAATTGTTTTCCACAGTGTCTGCGCCATTTTATCAACCTCACTTAATGAATAAAATGTCTTACATCTCTTCCTTTTAAATACTTCTGATGCTAAAGATTCAAAATTGTTCCTCCTTGTTGTAATTAAGTACTCTTGCTGACTTAGCTTCTAATATGTCTGTGGATGACTGAGTAAACAACTAAAAAAGCAGACTTTGTAGTATGCACACCAGTGATGGAGCCTCCATTCCTATTGTTTGCCTATGAGTGTTGGTTTACCTTCTATTTCTGCAATTATGTTCCTGGCTTAAACTTCCTCAAACATTCTGACTTTAAAATGGCCTTAATTAAAATGCTAAAATATATGTTGTTCCTTTTTAAGGCCAATAACAGTAATAAAAGCAATAGTCGGTTGACCCACTTAGAAATATCCAAAGAGAGAGGGGAAAAATGTTCCTCGTGGTGTTTTATGTGCACTTAAGGGACACAATTTTTTAGGGTAGAGAAAGAAAACTGGCAAGGATCCCAAGGAAAAGAGCCAAAATGGTTTCAAGTGTGGTACCTAAAAGAGGAAATGTCCTGATAACTTAATCATGGTTAAAGGGGCTTTATTTACTACCTAGCCTCCATGTCCATCTCCATGGAGACTAAGAATATTCTCAACAGTAGAAAAGCATTAGAACAAGTGATAGAATGAAGTTGGAGAATCTACTTCTCTGAAGGTGGATTGTGAGCACCTTAAGAATGCAACAGACAAGAAATAGCTCAAGTGATAAATGGATGGAAACAAAGGGATCATGAATATTACCATTTAGCTCATACCTTAATAAATATGATCAAATCTAAACAAACAAGGAAGAAAACATTTAGTTGCATTTCTGGCCATATTTTATAATCACTTAACTGATGCGAGAAGAAACAGACTCGATTTTGCAGCAGATATTAACAGTTGTGCTATATATAAAACACTCAGATTTGTTTCCGATTCAGAAATCCTTTTGGTAGGTGGAAGAATAGCCATCACCCCACAGATATGTCCATTGCTGAGACCTGTGAGCATATTATGTTACATGTCAAAAGAGAATTAGGGTTGCCCAGCCGGGCGTGGCTCAGGGGTTGAGCATCGACCTAGGATCCAGGAGATCGCGGTTCGATTCCCGGGCAGGGCACAGGCCCGGGTTGCGGGCTCTATCCCCAGCAGGGGGCGTGCGGGAGGCAGCCGATCAATGACTCTCTCTCATTGATGTTTCTATCTCTCTCTCTCCCTCTCCTTTCCTCTCTCTGAAATCAGTAAAGATATATTTAAAAAAAGAGAGAGAGAATTAAGATTACTAATCAGCTTACCTTGAGATGATTATCCTGATTTATCCGGGTAGGCCCAATGTCATCACAAGGGTCCTTAAATGTGGAAGAGGGAGGCAGAAGGGGAGGTCAGAGTTAGAGGAGAACATAACTATAGAAAAAAGTCACTGCAAGGTACAACGTTGCTGACTTTGAAGATCGTGGAAGGGAGCCATGAGCCTAGGAATGTGGGTGGCCTCTAGAAGATGGAAAAGGCAAGGACATAGTTTCTCCCTAGAGCCTCCAGAATGAACTCAGCCTGCTGAGACCTTGATTTTAGCTCATTGAGACCCATTTCAGACTTCTGACCCCCTTACCTATAAGATGATAAATCTGTCTTACTTGAAGCCTTTAAGTTTATGGTAATTTGTTACAACAGCAATAGGAAACAAACCTTGACCACTCTCCCCACAGTCCCAGTTATAGCAAGGGTTCTGGTTGAAACTATGTCTAGAAAAGTCTCCCACTCTTCATCCTTCCCATGCCAATTAAATATGAACCTCTGTCCCACACATTTCTGGGTGATGGAGAAAGAGAAGGTTCGAGTTTAAGAAGCTGGATTAGAAGTGACGGCAGATCTCTAAGTTGCAAGGTCCACTTAGTTTGAAATGTGGAGGGACTTGTTCCCCACACAGCTCAGCTGTGGGGAATTGGTAGGATCTCTAAGAGCCAGAGTGTCACAAAAGAAGAATAGATTGCTGAGGGACAGCCCAAAATGAGAAAAGGAGCACTTGAGATCCTCGGATATCTCACCATTATTTCCAGTGAAACAGACTTTGCACCTGGAGGCCTAATACCAGAGTGAATAAATTAGCAGCAGAGGTTCTGTGAATGACTTCCTTGGAGAAGTATCAATGGCAGCTGATAAGATTGATTAATCCAAGTACAATATTGATCAAGCACAAGAAGAGTAAAATTGCCCCCAGGGTTGCAGTACAAAAACCTCCTTCACTAGCTCATCCGGCTTAAAGATTTTGTTGTCTGATACACAGACAAGGCTCTCCTACTAAAAACTCCATGCGAGCATGTGAAATGAGCTGGCTTTAGTACTTTATTTTCTAGCTCTAAGGAAGGTGCGATGCCTGGAAATCATTGCGTATTATTTAGTTTCTTCCCCAAACTCTGCTGCTTGCAAAACAATGTGAAAACATCATTATTGTTAAGTTCACAGTGCCGTTAAAATTCCAGAGACGGCTTATTTAATTTGACAAACTGGCTTGTTCGGGGGCTCTGATGTGCATCCCTGATATGAATGTTGTCGAAAGAACTCCCTATGTACGCCTGCGACCGCGTACATTATCAATATGCAATAATGCATTCTGCCTGGTCTTCATTTTAATTAAATTAAATTGCAGCGGTTTGGAGTCCTGGAAGTTCAGGAAATCAGCCATCCGCCTTTAATAGCACTGCTATAAACAATCCTATTTTTCTTCAAGGTTATTGGCAACAACAAATGCATAATTATTTAGTACAGTAGTTTGGCAAGAAAGAGTGGTGTTTCGGGGTGAACTAGACTTCCTAAAGGCTCACGGTGCATATGAGTCTGTCTGAATTGTGTTAGAGAGAAACAGGGGAACATTAATAGTAATAGGTGCTAAGCTATGGTTGCTTTGTGCACACAAAACATCCCTGAGAACGATGCTTTAGTGTTCATAAATTTCCCTTCAGTAAAACCTAAGCTGGCCGGGAAGCCACGAAAATAGCATCCACTGAATATTTTAATAATAAATGGGCAGAGCTTTACAATTTGCAGAGTACTTTCACATACATTATCTCGTTTTAATCTTTACAACATTCCTGCCTGGTAGGCATGGCAGGATTAATATGATCTTCATTTTACAGGGGGGGAAACTGAGGTTCAGAAAGAGGGAGTGGCTTGCCTAGAGTCCTGTTCAGAGAGGGGCTTCAAACTTGGGTCTCCCGGTCCTGAGTTCTGTATGCTTTTCATTGCTGCCTCTCGTCACTGAAGTTTTAGAACAACCCCCCTTACTGGGTACCCAATTCAACGCCCCAGTGGCTTTCTGTCAAAGAAGCTAGCAGAGATAATAATCTTTCATCATTTCTCTCCACTCATGAATTCATAGTCGTTAACTGAGAGCAGGGCTGTTTTATCCATTCAGCTTTGTAGGCACAGCACCAAGGATATGAGTTTTTCAAGGACCTACAAAAATGTTTGCCACCTGAAAAATAAGTTTATTGGCCCCAAAATATGAAAAGAAACCCAGAAAAATCAATACTAATAAATGTTTAAATAAATGTCTGCAAAATGGAGCATTATGTGTCAGCTGGTCAACTGCAACTCGGTTTTCACACTTGCACATGAAATATGTGTAATATTGGATATGGGTTGTGGGTTTTACCCCTTTTCATATGTCTGATAAGATGTGAGATAGCATCTCACAAAGTAAAAGTGCAGAGAGCCTCCCAGGACTTTTTTTAAAAATATGCTTTTATTGATTTTTTAGAGAGAGAGAAAGGGAGAGGGAGAGAGAGAAGCATCCATGATGAGAGAGTCATTGATCGGCTGCCTCCTGCACACCCCCTACTGGGGATAGAGCCCACAGCCCAGGCATGTGCCCTGACCGGTAGGTAATTGAACCATGACCTCTTGGTTCATGGGTTCAATGCTCAACCACTGAGCCACACTGGCAGGGCCTATGACGATTTTTTTTTTTAATGACCCTCATAAGTACTCTCTTTGGTAAGCACCCTGCGCCCATTCCAAACTGCTGGTCATTCCCATTAGTAAATTGTGAAATCCATCTGGTGAGTCAAGTATTTTTTTAAACAAAGTAAAAAGTAATGAAATGGAATGTAATAGGGCAACAATGAGCAGAAACGAAACTAGCAGAATGTAACACTATTAAGAGAGTATTATTTTGGAAAAATTTGTTTCAATTATACACATGTGTTTGTGTGTGTGTCTTTCCATGTGTGTCTCCCTGTGTGAATGCTGGGTCACAATGAAATGGCTTTAGGACATAAGAATCTGAAAGCTATTGGTAAGATGAAGCACTCAAGAGACAGAAAAATTAAATGGTTTACCAAACAAACCACGTGACTTATTTGCTAAGTCAGCATTTATGGCTGTTTTTGCCTCGCAGTTCCCTCTACCAACTCATGTCAGGGCATTATGGAAATAATCACTTCAAGATTCAGCATTCAAACCAAGGTACTTTTGAGAGTAAAAGGAGATGCTGTTCATAATGACATCAAAACAACAACATAACCACGCACTGTTCCAGGATACATGGTACTTCTGCCTCAAGGCTATCCCTAGCTTCCAGTCTTTTCTTTTTAATTCGGAACAAATTAAAGGTTAGCTCTTTAGTATTTCAGAATTGTGGCTCCTTCTCTTAACAACTATGATTTAGCAGAGTGGGAAAAGGCATTTACTAAAGAGCCACTGGGTTTGAGCTTGGGTTCTGGCGTTTACTATCCAAATGACCTTGGACTAGTCACTTCACTTCTCTGAGTCTATTCATCTCATCTATCAAATGGTAGTAAATATATCTTCCTCATGAGTTTTTGTGAGTCATCAAATGAGGTAATATACACAAAAATGTATTTGAATGCTAGGTGTTATGCAAATGTGAGGTGATATTATTTTAAGGAGGCCATGGATGAAAGTTCCAGAAGGTAGTTAACCCTTCCGGGTATGGCCTCTCTCACATGACAGATTATCCTGTCCTGTGTAATATCCACTGTATCTGCAGTGCTTAGCAGATCACCTACCTGCCCTGCACATAGAGTGGCTCACTGAAGCTTTGCTGAATCATTAGAGGACAACCCCTTTCTTTCCATTACAATATTGCATCCTTTTAATCAATCACATTGGTTCAAAGGATAAACAGTCCTTTTTCAATGTGACTGTATTTCCTAAAACCTCCCCAAAGAAAAATGCCTAAATACTACCAGGGAACAGGAATCTTTTGTTTTATTTTGTACTGGGGGGAGGAGGGAGGGCTCTTCATTTGTTCTTGATGTACTAGACAGAAACCTACTCTCTAGCCACCCTGACCTTTAAATCTCCCAAAGAGACCAAGCCTCAAGGCCTTGCACTCATACTGTTCTCTCTGCCTAGAATGCTCTTCCCTGCACCTCATGAGATAAACCCCTTCGGCATAAAGAGGCTTGTCCTTGCCTCTCCATTCCAACTTCAACTCTCTTGTTACGCTCTCTCTTAATACCCTGCATTTTCCCATCATAACATTTTTTGACACACACCCCCCCCCCACCTTTATGACTTATTTGCTTCCTTATTTGTTTATTGACTGGCTGAATTCCTTTAGTGAAATCTATTTTCTCTTTCACAATGTCGCAGGGAGGTGCAGCTTTGAGTATAGCCAGTTACTTTGGAATGACAGCCCATCACAACATTTATCACAACGTGTGTGTGTCTTATTTGATTTTGTTTTTTATTTCTGTCTGTCACTAGAATGTGAGCTCCACTGAGGGGTGCAATGTTGCTCTGTCTTGTTCATCCCCAAATCCCCAATAAATATTGCATATTTTTTGGATGACTGAACAGACAAATGAATGACAGAAGCTAAATTTGACCCCTTTGCCTATACATTTGGCCCTTGAACAACACAGTTTTCAGTTGTGCAGGTCCACTGATAGGTGTATTTTTTCAATAAATACTGTAAATGTATTTTCTCTTCCTTATGATTTTCTTAATAATGTTTTCTTTTCTCTAGCTTACTTTATTGTAAGACTACAGTATGTATATTATACACATAACATACAAAATATGTTGATTGACTTTATGTTATTGGTAAGGCTTCTGGACAACAGTAGGCTATTAGTAAAGTTTTGGAGGAATCAAATGTTATACACGGATTTTCTACCGTGCAGGGGTTTGTCGCCCCTAGCCACCACGTTGTTGAAGGGTCAGCTGTGTAATGGGATGGTGGGCTTGCCAGGGGAGAGGAGGATGTTGCCTAGGTGCACAAAGGTGCTCGCAAATGTGGATGTGAGCCAGGCCAGTGCATCACTCTGCCTTCGGTAGCACTTGGGTCATCCAGGTTCCAAGCTCGCTTTTTTAAAATATGTTTTTATCTTTTTAATTGATGAGAGAGAGAGAGAGAAACATCAATGAGAGAGAATCATCGATCGGCTGCCCTCTGCACACCTCCCACAGGGGATCAAGCCCACAACCCAGGCATGTGCCCTGACCAGGAATCGATCCCATGATCTCTTGGTGCTTCGGTCGACTCTCAACCACTGAGCCATGCCGGCTGGGCTCAGGATCGCTTTTTTGCAGCTAGGCTCAGACAAAGCAGCCAGAAAAAAAAAAATCTATTTCAGAGTAAAGGAACCTCTTGACAAAAGTGTTGTGTAATTACCTCACTCGTGGATGCTCTTTACTTTTCCTACTTACACTTTCTCTTTGTCCAGCTATCTCATTTTTAGCACTATCATGTTCAAACCTTATTTTTGTGAACAGGTAGGATATAGATCCTAAGTAAACTATCACCGCATCAAATCCAGTGATTCATTCAAAAGATCATAACCAAGTAGAGTTTATTTTAGGATCAACAAAGATGGTTCAACGTGAGCAAATCTATAGCTATAATTCGCCGCCTTTAAGAGATTAGAAAACTATGTGCCTATTTCCAAGTGCTGAAAAGGCACTTGATCGAAATTCATCACCGGATTTTGACACTCTTGGTAAGCCAGGAATAATAGATGGTAAACAAAGCATTTCAGGCCACTGGGCAATGTGTCAAACTGAGGAGCCCCTGGGGTCATCCTAGCCTATGATAAATCACTAGAGAATAAGAAAAGGTAGAAGAAGTTCTGGGAGCAGGTACCTGTTCTCAGTAGATAGCATTTTATCGACATAGTTTTGGTCTATTGTTTCCATGGCCTGCATTTGCTTTAGATCTTTTGCTTGTTTTTTTTGTGTTGTTGCTGTTTCACATTAATCCAGTATTTTAAATGAATGGGGCATATTTATTGTTCTATTTAATGATTCTTTTGGGGTAAGAAGGTTTTGATCTACCATTTAAATGTCATGAAATTATTTTTAGACGTTCCTTGAGTTCATGAAGGTAACATGTAAATTTTTCACACTGACTATCAGACTACTTTTAATTATATATTGCCTTCATAAATGCAACCATTATGAATTCTAAAGGCTTAGCCTGAAGCTGTTGAAAATCATCTGCTTAATCTTGTCATATTTCACACATCAGCTTCATTGCATGGCGTCTTTCCCCGGCTACTTAATGTCAATCTCCTAGCCCTTATAGGTGAATGTCACAGCCACTAAATTGGGTGTCAGGGGCACCGTGGCCCTCAGCTTTCTTACAGTCCCCACATCATACAAATGCTGCTGCTATGATCAGAACAATGAGCAGTCAGTTATTTTTTCCAATGTCAAATGACTTTGGGGGAGCAAGCAAGCTGCAGTCTCTCTTTGTAAGCCAGTGTCATATTTGCATGACTAACAGTGAAGTCAGAGATGCAGTCCTGTGACCAGAGGACAGAGTCCTCTGCAAAAGTGACAAGCCTATGTTGACAATCAATGACTCTTGGTTAAGGAACATTTCATTAATATCTCTGGGTGGAGGTGAGGGAGAGGATACAGGAAGACAGAAATCCAGATGAAATTAAAGGGTGTCACCAGGGAAGCGGTCACATGGTTCAGGGAAAGTATTGTGCCTTATTAATGGCTTTTTCTCAGCTGCCTTCCGCATATATACACACCAGCATGGGACCTACTGTGCCTGCCTCTGCGAAGTGTAGTCCACGACCCCCCTTTCCCACCTATCTCCACTCACTGTCAGACTAGTCTATAGTCTCTAGCGCCTCAGAAATGTTGATGAATAATTATTTTTTCCTTCCTATGACACTATTCTTCCTAGTCCCCACTTCAGAGTGCCAGAGGCTGAATCTGTGGCCTATACCCTGCTGTGTTGGTGATCAAATGTGAGAGGCAACAGGCTGCCTGGGAAATGATAGTGGTCCACCCTGCTTATTTAACAGACTCGGCTGTCACAGTGCCAGGCCGAGTGTAATGTCAGGGCTCAGCATTTTCAGTGCCAGCCCCTGAGTAGCCCCTTACCCTCCATATTTAATTATGTGAAAAAGAGTAAGCATTCAGTGCATTACAGTCTGCTTCTATGAGAGGAAGTCTAGGATTGGTTGCTACTGTATTTGGAAAGCAGCTCAACTCCATAGGGTGAAATGTCTGCCTTCTCATAAGCCGATTGCAAGTTCCAGCATTATGCTTAAGTGGGCTGCTGTCAGAAAGAAACCTTGCCTTGTTACTCTGAGCAAGGAGCCACATACAAAAATATCCCAACACACAGCCATTCTCATTAAAGTCAGTTGGAATTTTGGACAAGTCTTAAGTATAAATTATAACTTTATTAGCTCATAGAGCTTTCTCACGAGAAAGTAAATCTAATAAAAATTAGAGGGAACTTATTAAGTGGCTGCCTTGTTCCTATTTGCTATGACTTCGTGGGAGGGGTGGAATAATATAATTGTGGGGTTTGCAGCCAATGCACTTTTTTCGTGTGGACTAGAGAGTAATTCAGAGAGCAGATACAAGGAGGTGAAAAGAGTATGTCTCATTATCATTGCATGGAGGACTGTTTAATTGATACTTTATGTAAGCATTTCCTGCCACAGAGTTGGGAAGATCTTTAGCTGTTACTAAGAGGGGAAAAGCAGGCTCCAGACCACCATTGGAGGTCACCAGGGCATACTACGTATTCACAAAGCTGCACAATCACCTCCCGGAGAAGGGATTGTAGGGGAGCTCGCCAGGCTTACAACTTACAAAAGGCAGATCCTGGCAATGGTAGGGAAGGAGTTGATGGCTTTAAGGGAACTTATAATCATTGCCATTGTGATTAGTTATTAATCAAGCCATATAAATGTTGTCAAGAGAACCAGAAACACTGTTATTGTGCACACCAGCATGGCTCTAAGTGTGCTTTCTCACCACCTGATTTTTCCAGCATGAGATACAGTGCTGTCTTTGACTTTCTGGTTGGATTGCCAACTTGCACTAGTCAAATGCAATCTTGAAAGAATGCACTTTAGAATCGTAGAGTGAGTGCTAAAGGGGGATTATAAAAGTGATCTAGTACAAAGGTCCTTAATCTGCCATCTTTATTTCAGGAACACCCCCTAGAATTATATATAAAATCTTGTGTGCAGAAGCATTTTTCTAGGAAGAAGTTCCATAGCTTTTATCAAATTCCTAATAAAAGATTCCCTGACCCAGAAAGGTGTAAGAACCACTAATTCTAGCCCATACTCTGTTCTCCTCCCACGCACACACACGCGTGCACGCACAAGCACCAGTGAAGGACACAACTCCCAGAGATGGAGATTTCAGACAGCAGTGATTTGTGCCACAAGTGTAACCTGAGCTAGGGTACCTTTGAGATCCTTTTCTTCACTGAAATTCTGTGTTTCCATCCACCTTAATAGAGAACAGCACTGACACAGATGATCCCAAATTAATTTCCACTTAGAAATTACTTCCATTTCATGATTAGTCTTTCCCACTCGCCATTGAACTCACTTGCTAATAATGCTTCGTTAGGGGCTAATCATGAAATGAGTTTGTGTGAGTTCCATGAGCCTCACCAGCTGATGGCAGGGTAGGAGTGCATCGCCATGAGGAACAGCTACATAATTTGCCAGGCCCAGTTTTAGATGAAAACACAGAGCCTCCTGTTAAAAAATTATTAAGGATTTCAAGACAGTGACAGAATTAAACCAAGTGTGGGGCCCTTCTAAGCATGAAGCCCTGTGAGACCGCAGAGGTCACACACCCATGGAGATGGCCCTGATCCCTACTGAAGCTTTGGTGGAACCAAGGACAAAGAGAAGCCAGTTCTGATTTAAAATTGGCCACAGCCCGACCAGCCTGGCTCAGTGGTTGAGCGTCAACCTATGAACCAGGAGGTCACAGTTCGAGTCCCCATCAGGGCACATGCCCAGGTTTTGAGCTTGATCCCCAGTAGAGAGTGTGCAGGAGGCAGCCGATCAATGACTCTCATCAGTCATGTTTCTATCTCTTGCTCTCCTTCTCCCTTCCTCTCTCTGAAATCAATAAAGATATATTTAAAAAAATAAAAATAAAAAAATAAAATTGGCCACAGATGATCCACAAAATGAGAGAGTTCTGTATTCCTCATCACAAGGACTTTTTGGCTTATCTGTGCATGCTCTCACACATGCACATGCAAATGCACACATACATCAGTTTGACTAAAAATACCATCTTTTCCCTGCATCTAATGCCAAAAGCCAAAACTGGCTCACTTTAATTTTTCATCTGTGGGTCTACTGTGCACACATTTTCATCACCAGTTCCCATCACCAAACGATAAAAGAAGGAATGAATTCTCCAGGGGCATCTAGAGAGTCCGGTAGAAGCAGGTACTCGAAAGCAATGGCAGACGACCAGCTAGGGATATTTTAAGCTGCCAGAAAGGGGGAAAGAAGCTTCTGGGTATGAAGTGTAATGAGCCAATAGTCTCGGTTTTTGAACATTATGAGGACAAAAAAGCATTTTAAATTTAAGAATCAGAAATCTGAGGTTCTAACAGCTAAGCAGGTTTACCAAGTGAGACAATGGCTAGGACTTGGTGTACTTGAGCTCTGCAGACTTCAGTAGAGTAGAGTCACCCAAGCTCCTACATTCCACACTTCTCATTTTAGTGGCATACCAGGGTTCCAAGTTTAATGCACAACATCTGTGCTTCATAAGACTGGAAGCCAAATGCTGGGTGATGTCCCATTGGTTAGCCATGTGCAGAAATCAAAATGTAATGTTCACAACGTGAAGTTTACACTGGAAGCGCTTGCAACACTCTAGGGAAACTCAGACTCCTCGACAAACTAGAGGCCAGTTAGCACAGGAGAGAGTATAAATTGGGTAAATCAATTTTTATTAGTCTCATGTAGTCTGTTGTTGTATAAGGGACCCAGTACCCCAAAGTCAGCTTCCTAAGTGCATTTTGCACTGTAGGGAGAGAAGAAACCAGCCCTCCTTGCACCTCTTCTACAAAGGTAGAGAAAGAAATCATGTCACCACAGCTTAAGCTTTCAGAGAGCTTATTTCTCCAGTTTTACAACACAACCTCCAGCCCAGAAGCCCCTATCAAAGCTAAATGCCTGTAAACATGTGTCAGATGCCTAATGACAGCAGCCATCCACTCACTCATTCATTTAGCCAATACACACTGACCACTTGGGGATGCCCAGTGCTATGCTGGGTGCTGGGCTGCACTGTGCTAAGTGAAAGGCATTTGCCGTCAAAATTCAGTAGCAAATGCAACATCCACAGAGTGATCAACAGGAAAAATGAAAGAAATTTTTTCAGTTTTTCTAATGTGTTATTAACTCTTTGTTTGCAGTGTCTGTGGGATATGAATATGAAATCTGCCCTGACTTTATTCTCTGGGAGAAAAGGACAGTCGTCTTACAAGGTTTTGAGATGGATGCTTCTAACCTAGGAGGCTGGTCATTAAATAAGCATCATATTTTCAATCCTCAAAGTGGTAAGCAGCTTTTGAAATATTGCTTAATACTGTTTTCCTAATGCCATACACACACACACACACATATGCATATGTAATACATATTCAGTGCAGAAAATTTGGTAAATTACAAGGGGGAAATTACCTGTAAGTTCATCACCTGGAGATGGACCACATTAGTTTATTTCCTTTCAGATACAATAATCTGATTTCCAATTACTGCTAGCACAGTGAGACCTCTTCATCACAGTTACATGAAACTGGGTTTTACTATCGTTATTGCTCTATCCCAAGTGATTAACAAGTTTATCTGACATTGTAACCGACTTTTGAAAAGTAGAATAATAATTGGCAGATTTCATCTAATCTGAGATGCCGTCAATTATAAGTGCACCATTATTTTATGGAAACTGCTGCTATGACATGCTGGTTGTAAGATGCATACTTATTTCAGAGATGTTTACATGTGAAGCAAAATGTGTACCTGAGAATTAAGTAGTCACGTATATAATAGTTTCAAAGGCTTTTGTGAACTCTGTCCCATTTTGAACACAGCAGCCCTGCAAAGTGACATTAACCGCATTTGAAAGGTCAAGAGTCTGAGACTTAGATGGGTCATGTGACTTTCCCCAACGTTGCAGTCAGTCCGTGGCTAGAGTCATGTGCTCTCTCTCCTATACCGTAGCTGTTTACCTACACAAATGTCAGTATATCCAGTCAGAAGCTAGGAATAAAGGGACAGCAATGGGTAAAGAAAGAGAAGAGGTAGGAGGGAAACAGTACTGTCCTGGACTCCACAGCTTTAAGGCTCCTTAACTCCTGGACTTAGGAAAAGAGGAAAAAGCAATGAGAACAACACTCTCTCATTTTCAGTATTTACCTTCTTTGAACCATATTTCCTGCTGTCACTTTCTCCTAGTTTGTAATATCAACATTAAATAAATCAGAAGGGACCGAGGGTGGCCCTTCCGCCTAGGTGTCTCTCACACAAACTGATTTTGCTATCCTGGTCATAAATGCTTCACCCCAGTTCCTCCACCTTCATTTGTATCTTACTGGGAAACCAGTCATTGTTGTTTCCGGCCAGCTTTCATTTGAACATCTGCTGGTAAGTTTTCACTGGGAAATCACATTCCTTTTCATCCAAAGGGGCAGATTCTGAGCAGCCTTCAGTAGAACATGTACTCTGGGTCATTTGTCCAAGATCGGGGTGCAAATGTATTGAGGCAGCTACACTCTTGCATTTGGCCATCCTTGTATCCATCTTGCCTTTATGGATCAGCTGGCTAACGTCCAGTTATCTTATAAGGTCATGAATTGACTGAGGCTAAGAGATTCATTTAATAATCAAACCTATGTTCTTACTTCGTTTCCACCATAGTTGGATCAGCCAAGCCAAACAGCCACCACGTAGGCTGGGAAATTTGGGTTGGCAAAGCTAACCAGATTCGCTCCAACTGTAGAATGAAACCACCCACCACAGTCCCAATGTGGGATCTTGAAGGTGAAGGAGTCCATTGCTGTGTGCTCCCACTGTACCTCCTTCCCCCTTTTCAAGGAAGATTCTAAATTCTATTTCAATTTGTTTATTTTTTGTAAGAGCAAAGACTCAGGCACAGATATAAAATGTCAACTTCTTTTTCGTTGTCAAAAGGAGAATCACAGTTTTAAAAGTACAAAAATGAAAGGGCAGATGCCACTTCTTAAATTATTAGATTTTTTTGTTTTGATTTGAAAGAGTTTGACATTTTAAGCAGCCCTTTCTTTCCCACTCACTTTTATTGGCTTGTATGGATTGTCTCCTTCAAATGCCTGTCATTGACATTAAACACAAAATGGGAAATGACCTCAGTGGAGCCAGCCCCCAGCTGTGTGCTCCCAGTCCTCTGTCCTCTTACCATTTGCTTCATGCGGGCTTAGACATTCAGAACAGAGGGGAGCCATTCAGAAAGTTGGCTTTGGGCTCCTCCTCCCATTTTCACAAATGTATTCTCCACACTTCTTATTCACCAATAATTAGTTTTTAGGCACAGGTACCAATTTACTTCTGAGAATCTTTTTAACAGATTTATTGAAGTATAATTTAGACACCATAAACTTCACCCATTTTAGGCGTACACTCCAGTGACTTTTAGTAAATCATGAAGTTGTACATTCATCACAACCCAGTTTCAGAATATTTTTATCACCCCAAAAAGATCCCTGTGCTCACGACCCAGCCTCACTAAATCTGCTTCCTATCTCTTTCTGAGAATTTTTAAATTTTTTTATGATTTTATTGATTTCAGAGAGAGGAAGGGAGAGGGAGAGAGAGAGAGAAACATCAATGATGAGAGATTCATTGATCAGCTGCCTCCTGCACGCCCCTGACTGGGGATCGAGCCCGCAACCCAGGCCTGTGCCCTGACCGGGAATCGAACCGCGACCTCCTGGATCCTAGGTCAGTGCTCAACCACTGAGCGACGCTGACCCGGCTCTTTCTGAGAATTTTATTCTGAGAAAGAAACTTTACTTTGGAGAGTTTTTTTAAAGGATCATTTGTTCATTTTATCATCTCATTTGTAGGCACATTTTATTTCTAACCAAAAACTGCTCACACTTGCCAGGAACAGATCTGAAGCCAGCTCTGCCATTGCCTTTCAGCCTGACCTCCCTTGGGATGTTTTCAAAGTCTAAATCCCACCCACAAGGACAGTTTTAAAAGCAGGGATGATAAGTGTGAGTGAGGGAGCAGCTTTGGGAAGACCAATTTAGAAAGCAATGCTCTTTCCCCCTCAGGTCAGACAGTCTTTTCTGACTGATTAAGGCAAGAGCGTCCTCTCTTCAAATTACCTCACTCCACTTCTTTTTGGAAAAAAATGTGACTCTTTAGGCACCCTGCTTTTTTGATCTGAGACAGATAGCAGATTAGAAACAAGAATCTAGCTTCCCCCAGTTTCCTCTCACTGGTTAAAAAGACACCTGTAATTAGATTGGATGTCTGCTGCCATTCAATTCTTCAGTTTTGCTTTGGCTCCTCAATCATTATGCAGTGAGTAGTTCCTAGTAGGCAGTGTTTTCAGACCATTTGTCATTTCACTTGCAGCAATTATATTTACCTGACAATTAACCACTGGTTGTGGAGAACTATTTCCAAATATTGTGCCTGATACATATATATATATATATATATATATATATATATATATATATATATATATATATATATATATAGAAAGAGATGGTTCCTACTTTCACTGAGATAAATACCAGGAACTTGTGTTTTTAAATATTATTCCTTCAAAATACATCTTCTCAGTGATTACAGAGATTGCATATTCATTCCTTTTAAGATAAATCAGTTCTTTAAAATTGTGTGAAATAAAAATGTGTACATGAATCCATCTATTACAGAGCTGAGCTATTTGTTGTAGTCTGTCTTTACATCAAACATATCCCCTAATGTTTCCTGCAATTGAGTGTTAAAATTATTCCAGAGAACAATCCAGAGTGCTAATTGGGTCTTGTCATCTCTCTGAAATAGATGAAGGATTTTCTTTAACTTGGCCTCCAAGATAGGCCACCAGTGTGTCAACAAATGGTTTTACTGGGAGAGGAAGTAAATTTCCATTGATCACACTGGCATATCTCCCAGTTTGTGTTTATATCCTCTCAGTCAAGTCCTAAGAGAAATATGTATTGTGTCCCTTGTTGTTCATAAGTCTGAAAAATGGTTCCTTCTTTGAAATCAGTGTAAAGCACCACCCACTGGCTTCCAGAGGGAATTTTTATTTCAAACTTATTCATAAGCTTCAAAAGAAGTTCTGAGCAAGGTAGCAAGAGGATATGAGTAGTGTGTTTAAAAGTATGCTTCACTTATTACATAACAGAGTTTGCTTTTGGGGGCAGAGAAAAGAGAAACTTAGGAGAGAAAATGTGCAGTTGGCTCCATCCAGTGGGGTTTCTTTGTTGACTACAAACAAGACACCGAATCCTTAGCAGAAAGTCGGCCTTCCTGTGAATAATGCGTGTTGTCCTGGGATCATTTGATTCTGTTTCCAAAACGAGCACGTATGGCAGAATAAACTGGAAGGGAGGCAGCTGTAATTGATCAAGATTTCCAGGAACATAAACCAAATATTTTCAAAGCAACCTTTTGCAGAAGAATTGGTGTTAAATCATTGTTGCTAGATGGTATGCCTTGGTTCTATGTAATGGAAGGTTAAACAGATTCTCAAAACAACAAAAACACCCTTCAAAATGATCTATTTTTCCAGGGCAGTGCAAAAGGGGTTTGCCCATTTTTGTTTTGATTGCTTCAGCTTTAAACAGGAATGGTAATTTCAGTACACGGGCACTTTAGTACCTTGCATGAAAGCAAGACATCAATTGTTGAGATGTAATCAGAAAGTACATTGCCTTATGTTTTATTTCCTTTAATCATTCTTCTGCTTTGATGGAGTACTGGGCTTTCTAATAGAAAAGGGGAGGTTTAGAATTGCAGGCTTAGAAGAATGCTTTAAAATAGCCATCTTTCGTTTTTAAATTGCCAGGAGCCTGGTAATAACATGTCATTTTGAAGGTAATTGTTAACTATACCGTTACATTGATATAAAAAAAAAAAAAAAGGAGATCTACCTGGGAAAATAGATGTTAATAGCAAATCTGATATTTCCAAGGCAATAATTGGAAATATTTTTGAGTGATATATCCTATAGTGCATGGCTGAAATACTGGCACGCTAAACGATTGGTTTCTTCACTTACTAGAGCACATATCACAGTCTCATTGGTAGGATATCCAGTTAGTGATCATCAGGAGATTTCTTTTCACTGATGTTGTACAGTGAATGAGAACTGTCTTTCCAGTTCTCATTCACTTCCTCCCAATTCATTTAAATTACAGTATCGATCACACTGCAGTTACGTGTTTTGGGGAAATGAGATTCAGTCCTATTAATCTTACTTAATTAACTATTCTAAATCTTGAGAAAATTTTTTTACTGCCTAATAAAGTTATCAATAAAATTAATAAAGTCATGATCTTCACGGTATCTCATAGTTCTGCAATAAAAGACCAATTTGTTGGGGCATAAACTCATAACTGCTCCTGCAGGTCATATGTTGAAAAAGATAGCCAAGAATCACTTTGGGAGGGAAAGTAAAGGTACTTAGCTATGAAATCCAAAGGCTCTATGACGTATGGGATTTCCGTTTTCTGGAAGGCCCCTTCCAGGCACATATTTGGTGCCATGGTGTTGTGCGTGTTTTACCCCTTATTTATTTTTACCAACAATGTTTCTATTTCAGAGAGATCAGTAGTTTTCATTGTAGGACTGTGGGACCAAATGTTGGAAGAAAACTGAGGAAGACATTTTAGGAAATGTTTAGGGAGAGTTACAGGCAGTCCGAGGAGATAGATAGCAGCGGTCATGGGAGAAAAAATAAGACTCTACAAGATGAGTGCATTCATTCATTTGCTGTCAGTTACTTCAGTCTGACCCACTGGTATGCCTCTCACAGTGTGGATGCTTTACCTGCCCTGGCTCTTTCTGAGCCTACCTGAGCAATTTATTTAGCACAGCAGCATCTGCTCCTTGGATTATCTGCCCAGGCTTAATAGGTTTGTAAAATCACTGGGATTTGGACAAGGAGACTACGAGAGACTCAAAGCCTCTTGTCAGCATTTGCTGAGCACTTCTAATGACTTGGCCACAGGCATTGGCACTAAAGTGCAGAAAGGAGTAAGACAGGGTGTCTGCCTTCAAGGAGCTCACGCTCTCATGGGGAAGACAGAGCAGTAATGAAAAAGGAATCCTGCAGTGTGGTAAGTGTAAGGCTAGAGCTGTGCAAAGCAAACGTGGGCGCACACGGGAGGGAGCAGCTAATTCCGCCTGGACGGGACACTGGGGGAGAACCGGCCTGAGCGCTGAAGGATAGGTAAGCGTTGCCCAAGCAGACAAGACAAGGAGGGCATTTGGAATAGAGGGAATGGCACGTACAAAAGCGGAGAGGCATGGGACTAGGTGAGAATAATTGCAGAGTCCACTGTAGCTAAAACTCAGCATACAAATGAGACGGCGATGAGAGGAGAGGCTGAACAAGCTGACAAGGGCCGAATCACGGAGGGCTTTGCATGCCTTAATAATAAGGCATGTGCCCTTGATCCTAGAGAGGATATGGAGCTATTGAACGGTTTTAAGCCACAGGCTGAAATAACCTCTGCGGCAGGTGTGTGGAAGGTGGTTTGGAGATAGGCGTACATGGAGACCAGGAGACCAAGACGTGAAGAAAAACTGAACTAAAGCACAGTGCTACGGATCGAGATGACAAAACTGGTTCAACATATTTCAAGAGATGAACCCAAAGGGGAGAGGTTAATGATTAGGATTAGAAAGTGAGGAAAACAAGAGCCACGGTGATGCCCACATTTCCAACTTAGGTAAACACACACATGGTGATACCACTTACAAGATGATTAGGGAACACAAGTGGAAGAGCAGGGTTTGGTAAGGGGTGCAAAAACTGATGAGCTTTGTCTTAAACTTGCTGAGTTTGAGGCACCTGTGGGGATCCAAGTGAAACGATACACTGTAGTAGGCAATTGCACATCAGGTGAGAACTCTGGGCAGGAGAAAATGTCAGCATGTAGAGATGGGTGTTAAAGCTGTGGGGATGGATGAGATTGCCAAAAGAGAGATTGCACAGGATCTTCCAGCATTTTCCTAGGTCAGTATCTCTATCCCATGCACCGATGATAGTGAGATACGGTCCAAAAGAGTGGAAAATTCAAGTCTCTTTCTTGTATCTTTCAAGTGCATTCTAGTGGTGTGATTTCCCTTCACAGAAGTAGATTACCTCCCTGATTGTTTTGCTAAGGTTAATATTAAAATTGACTGAGACTCCCTTTTCAGGAACCAGTTGATAGTGAGGGTAATTTGAAGTCAGGCATCTGTGTGCCTGGCATCAGGAGACAATCAGCCAGGGCTGAAAACTAAGCCACAGGTGGTTGGCAGAGCCCACAGCGAGTAGGACACCACTGCAAGTCGGTCATCAAATTCTTTATGGAGGCAGTTAGAGTCAGCATTAAAGGGACTAGGCGTGTTAACCCATTTCACAGATGCGCAAACTGAGGCAAAGCATTATGGTACCATTTGCGGTGGCTCTACAGTTAAACAAAACCAAGGGCGGCGTGTTGCATTCTCAAGTTCTTTTGTGCCAGTGCCGAAGCTCTTCTTGCTTTGAACAATGAGAAAAAGATGAAAATGTTGCTGAGGAGATTACGTGGTAATTGTTTTTGTTTTATTCTCCCTCTTTTTTTTTTTTCTTTCTTGGATCTAGGAATCATACATAAAGGGAACGGAGAAAATATGTTTATTTCCCAGCAGCCCCCTGTCATAGCGACCCTGATGGGTAACGGGCACCAACGGAGCGTAGCCTGCACCAACTGCAATGGCCCAGCCCACAACAACAAGCTCTTTGCTCCCGTTGCCTTAGCTGCTGGCCCTGATGGCAGTGTGTATGTTGGCGACTTCAATTTCGTAAGGCGAATATCTCCCTCGGGAAACTCTGTTAGTATTTTGGAATTAAGGTAAGTCTCTTCTAATCTTCACGCTTAGCGGATAAAGGGGAAGCAAGGATGAGATAACACGAAGAGACAAGGCATTGCCAGGAGGAGCAGAACATGCAGTCGCCCGTGTTGTAGCACTGAACTAAGATGCAGGAATTAGGGGCGAAGGACATAGGTCAGCATGCCCGCTCCTCCGACTCCAAGGACACTGAGCACTGCTTTGACGAACCGGGAAGTGTTGACATCCCTGTGTGTGTGGCTTTTGTTGCGTGCCAATGTGGCCATCACTGACATGGGTCTCAATACTTCCAGGTGCTCAGGTAAGTCACCCAACCCCTCTGGCCACCACAGAGACTGATCAAAAGTATCTATTCCATTCTAGCACATAGAGGTGTTGCCAGATCCAAACTTACTAAGCTCTTCAGGGCCAATCTTTTGAAGCGGTCACTTCATATTAAGAAAATGGAAGTCTGTGTTTGCGTGGCATAATAAAGAAAGAAGAGTGAGTTTTTTACCCTAAAAAGCTCTATCCCACTGGGGGGAAAAATGATTAAAGCAGTCATCTTAAAAAAAAAAAAAAAAAAAGGCAGTCATCCTTAGACTTTCTTACCCTGTTCTAGGAATCTTCTTGAGAGTACAAAGTATTTTGATACACCTTGAAAGGAATTCATACCTTTTGGTATTTAATATTCTGAAGTTACACAAAGATGACAACTAAGTAAACCATGGTTTAATCAGCTTTATTTATCCCTTTTGGGGCTGTAAGACACAAATATATGCCCTCTGGAGTCCTAGAAAAGGAAAAAAACCTACCTCCATCCCAACAGAAATAGACAGACCTGTTTCCTCTCCCATGGGTAAATTGGTAGAGCCTTCCTTCTAGTTGGTTGTGGCAGCTTTAACTTTGACAAATGCCTTTAGAACAATAGGCTTAAAGTTTTTCTAGGTCCCGGAAGATTTTGATGCTATAATATATTTTGATCCTATGAAGCAGTGCATAAAACAATTGTTGCCTCAGACATTACCTCATTGACTGGAAAAATAGTAACTGGGGGAACAGAGACACTGATGGAGCGACTTGTACATACAGAGCGCCATCAAGGCTAGTCAAGACACATGAAAAGTCTTGGGTCATTTTCATTCAACACTTAAAAGCATGGAAACTTGACTACATATGGACACGCCTCGAAATTTTCAATATTCTTGTGCTTGCTTTGGAATCTACTTCCCTTTTCTCAGACTGAGTTAGTCCTTCACACCTGGCAAGGGAAATCTTCTAGTCCCATGCCCCCATCTAGTTTTCACATTAATTCACTCCAGTTTTAATACATTCCTTAATTATAATTGCAAACGCTGTCATAGAGAAGAAAGCTGTTAAATCCCTTGGCTAATAAAAAAATAGACTGTAAAATTAAGATTTTATAAAGATAAAGCTCATCTAGAGAATCTAGAGAAGTACTAATTCATACCACCCTGCCCTAATCAAATGTTCGCGTACCTCAGGATGTCACACCTCACAGGGACTTGTCACTTCCAGCAGTATATCTCTTTGGGCAACTACTTACTGGAAAGTCAATGAAGAAGGCCAAGATGGTTGTATGCCTGGATTTGGAAATGATTTATACAACATTCTCGATTGTTTTCAAAATGCTAAGGATGTTCTGTCTACGTGATGCCAAACGTGGACGGAACATCTGAAAATTTCTAGTCATGCAAATAAGGGCTGTCAGGTAGATAGAGATCTGGTCTTACTGAGCTTATATATGGAACCCTATAAAGCTAATCTTATATAGCCAACTTCTCAAATAAAAAACCCTTAGGATTACCTATAAAAACAAAGAAAGTATTACTATAAAGAAAGCCCCGCTAAGTTTAGTCCTTTTTATTGTAATTTAAATGCAAATTTACCTAAGGTGGAGCAATTGTCATTCATTGATGAGATTCTCCTTGGTCAAGGATCCTAAACAGTTCACAAATTTGCATTTTTGTCCAGAGCACCTTATGACCTTCAACACAAAGTCATTTGAAGAATAAAATAGAATAACTTGGACCCTAATTTCAAAGTGATTTTTTCAGTATAAAGAAAAATTAGTTTCTGACAGTGTGAAGTATTGGCCAATCCCTTTATTTAGTCTCACACCACAACACTGTTTTCTCTCATTGTCACAGCTCTTCAAACACATAGGCGTGCACACACCATGAGCTCACACTTAGTGTGAGTCCCCCTAGCTGACTCTTCTGAGCTAACATCCTCTAGATCAGCTCTTCTTAACATTTTTTTTTAAATTCTCAGACCCCTTTGAGAATCTACAGGGGTGGGCAAAAGTAGGCTTACAGTTGTTCATATGGAAAAATATATAACACAAGAGTAAGTAATAATACAGGAACAAGCTCTGTGTTTCGTGTACTTACAACTGTAAACCTACTTTTGTTCACCCTGTATTGAAGACTATGTTTGGGCCCCTTCCCCAGAAAAAAAAAACAGATTCACACAAAAGTATACATGTAATTTCAGGGGGTCACATATTTTCCTTCTCCCTGCATCCTCTTCCCCCCCCCCCCCCCAGCGACCTATCCCCATGGATGAAGCCCTTTCATAGACCCCTAGGTAAGATTCTGTGCATTACCTTCTAGGAGAAAAAATAGTTCTCTCTTCTCTACTCCATTACTCCTGTGATTGGCCATGAGAGAAATGAACTGATTGAATAGGCATCATCATTTTGACCTAATTGACAGGTAACTCCTTAACTGTGTGACTGTAGTCAAAACCATCAAACCACTTTATGTCAGCAAACATTATCTGTCATGTTTGCTCAGAAACTAATAGAGTTCTCATTAGATTCAGTTTTTTTTCAGTATCTGTCCTGATCAGTAGCCTATACTGTGTACATTGCATCTTTCACATGTAATTGGTGAGTTTCTACATTTGCTTTATAACTTTTCCAGATTTAAACTTCCTAGAGAGAAATAAGTTATAAAATAAGGCTTTGCTATCTTAAGAACCATAATGTTTATTGAATTCTGTATGTAGATAGAAACTTCATTCTGTACCCGTTTTTTTTTAAATCAGTTAATTGCCCCCTCACGTGCATATAATTCATTTTACTTGCTTGACTCATCTGTTTCCTTAGAAACACAGCTAATATAGTCATTATGTTATTTGATGCATTTAAAACTGTGACTAGAAGAGCAATATTGTCAATAGGTTATTACAGAAAGGGACAGAGAACATTCTGTCTTCACTCTCTGTCAGGTTATTCATTATATAACTTAACCACCCTGCTCTCTACTTCCCTATCTAGAAAATTGACTTCAAGTTAATATTTTAGCATCCTCTCACATATTTTATACATTTCTCTTTTTTAAGAGCCACAGATGTGTAGTTCTCAGCCCAAAGTTTGATGACGTTTTGGAAGGACATAAGGCCTGCTCCTACTGCATGTCCTTCTAGATTAGCTTCTCTTCCATCCTCGGTTCCGTAGTGGTCCCCATTGAACAATTCCAGATGATCCTTGACATTTCAAAGATTGGAAGACTATAGATTTTTTTTCCTAACTCAGCTCTGCTGACCTAAACTGTCCCAAATTGAGTTTCTTTCATCTGATCTCAAAAATAATTTCATTTTCATTGGTTGCCAATCATTTATTTCATCTAGCTGGTCTCCCACCTGGTTGAATGGGGAAGCTAGGGGAAAGTCAGTTATGGCATTATCATTAGTAGTAATGTGCCAAGAGCAACAATATTATTTCTTGTTATTTAAGTACAAGTACCCTTTGCCTGTTCACTGCAGATTTCATCCGCATGTACACATCTTAGTGCTTCCTTCCGGACATTGACATAAGATAATAAAAAAAGGAGAGCTTATAATACCATGCAATTAAACCTAAAAGAGTATCAAAAATACATTCTCTGAAGATTTTTTTTTAAAAATAGTCATTTCTAGTTTAAGTCTAGACATCTCTAGCAATTTGCTTCTCCTGTTAAGATTTTATACACACACACACACACACACACACACATACATGTGCGCACGAGCACAAGCGCGCATGCACATTCCTGTAACACAAAGGGAACATCACAGATTTGTGAGCTTAGTGTTACAAATGTCCATAGTTGTATCTGGTGCAACATAGTGCCCGCTACATCTCTGACAGAATCATCTCTACTTCAATCTCTTTCAATAACAAGAAACTTAAATACCTCTCTAGACAGCGCATTGCATCTTTGGAGTGCTCTGTTAGAAAATGGTTCCTTCTACTGAACCAAAATCTGCCTTCATGGAACATCCACTCAGTAGTGGCAAATGTTAACATCTGAAGCAGCCCAGGAGCCATGTCCCTCTTTACCTGATAAACTTCCACAAGTGTGAAAACAGATATCACAGGTTCCTGAGCTTTCTTCTTCATCAGTCTAAATATCCCCAAGTCCTTCAACTATTTCTCATCGATTATGACTTTATTTCTTTTTTCCTTTGATTATGGCCTTCAGGCCACTTTTCGGTTTTCTACAACTAACAGTGATAATTATATAAGTAAAAATAGGAGACACCTATCAAATACTCTGCAAGAGTTCAAATATGAATACCCGTCTTGCTCTCCCCAAATCTTCTCATTTCAAAAATCTATTAAAAAACCTATTAAGCATGACTAGAAATGATTTATTCTTTATAAAAACTTCATGCTGTTATTGTTCAAGATGCTGTTAATCTCCAGATATTTATCGTGTCCTTCCCTTTAAAATGAAAGAAAGAAGAAAATAAGAGCCTGGCAAATGCTTCTAGGTACCTTGAGTAACTTGGTCCTGAAAAATGTCAATGTAACATGAAAATTGCTCTTGAGTTTACTGTTTCCTTTACAGTGTCTGGTTGATATTTACTACACTGTTCTCAGGGCTCAACTCCTGTCGTTGACTGGGGGTTAAGTGGAAGTGGAATAGCACCCACTTGGGGGCAGTTAGCATGCTGAGGGGCCATAGACCTTATGGAGCGCTCTGCTGAAGGAATAAATGGAACCCCAACTTCGAGAGCTCTGATAGTATCTGAGAAATGACCTAGGATCATCCTCTTGTCAGCAGCACTGGAGCTACAAAGAGAGAACCATGACATGTAAATGAACTAGGTGGTTACCTCCCCAGTGCGATCTCATGTCTTAGCAGTGGCATTCAAAGGTTCCCTCCACCTTACACAAAAACATCTTCTGGCCTTGCACAGTGCCCCAATTTCTACTCTAAGAAATGTGTTTGAGCTGAGACATTTCATCACTAAGAGTTCTCACTGCGAGAACCTCTGTTAGAATGACCCACCAAGCTAAACTCCTCGGTAGTCCCAGGGCATGGATTCCTTTGTCAGATTGATTTTTCAAAGGAACTGCTAGCTGAAAGCAGGGCCCTAAAACACAAGACAGGTAAGTTGTGATAAGGGCAAGGGACAGAACTGGAGCATGAGGGGAGAAGGGTCTTAGATAAGCATTGCTGGCTTTGGCAGTGCTGAGAAGTCAGTGAACGGCAAGAGTGAGAACTTGGTCTTCAGAGGAAGAATACTGTGGAAAGATGAGCAGAGAGGAAAGTCCGTTCTTTGACATCACATGTTTCTGGCTAAGTATTAAGGAAAGAAACTGTGAACAGCATGAAGAGCAAGTAAAGTGTTACAGCTGCCACAGAGCAGACCAGGCAAACCCTCAGGATGTCAGGTCACTAGACAGCAACTTCCGAGTCTCTCTTTCTCCATTCCCCGTGTCACAAAAATATGAGAAGAGTAGGTCGAACATGATGCTAAGTGAAAGAAGCCAGACACAAAAGGATATGTATTCTATGATTCCATTTATATGCACTATCCAGAATGGGCAGATCCAGAGAGACAGAAAGCAGATTAGTGGTTGCCTGGGGCTGAGGGAGGTGGGGAATGGGGAGTCATAGTTAATGGGTACAGTTTCTTCCAGAGATGGATGAAAATATTGTGGAATTAGATGATGGCAATGGTTGCGCCATTCTATGAATGTACTAGAAACTACTGAATTGTATTTTTTAGAAGGGTAAATTTTATGGTGTGTGAATTATAGCTCAATCAAATGTTTTAATTAAAAAAGGAAGATATAGTCCCTTTAACCATACAGACCCTGAGCAAAATCAAAGATCAACTTCAGGATCCTACCGTCAGGAGCACTCCTTGCTCTAAAAGGATTTTCAGGTCCACTCCTTTCTCCTCCTAACCCATGGCAAGCTCCAAGTCAGTCAGTTGCCAGGCGGCACTGCCACCGATGGGCCGAGGCCCTTGTGAAGAGCTCACACAGTGGCACCTCAGCATGCAGTCAGTTGCTAGCTAGAGAGCAGACTGACTTTGGTAGTGGCTCAATCCTAAATCCTTAACTAAAAGTAATTCTGAGACAGAACAAGGTCACACACTGGAAATAAATTCCGTCATTTTCACTTCCTCCCTCTGAGATGTTAATGAGAGAAGCTGCTCTGCATAATATGGGACATCTTTCCAAATTCAGAGTGACATTATTGGCAGGATCAGAAGCAGCTGCAGGAGAGTCAAGCCATCACTCTCCCTTCTCCTTGCCATCACGTAAGAATTTCAAAACCCTGTGTAGCCACCGGAATGGTTCTGCACCATGAACATCTGTTGCGGGTGAAATCGTATTTTAATAAGGTCCTTCTAGTACTTTCACAATTCAGCTTCCTTCAAGAGGATCAACCATGTAACAGTGATTAGAGCCAGCCTCCAGCAGACTCAGCCTGCAATATAGAGGCCACAAAAACAAGCAAGTGTCCAGAGACAAAGAAACTCAAAAAGGTTCAAATGCCTGAGGCTAGCTTTCTAATCAGAGCTCCCCTTTCTTACCTTTTGACCTCTTGTGTGAGCCCACAAGATACCTACCCTTTTGAGGCAGGCCAGGGAAATGGAAAACTCGTTGGATCGTGACCTGTGGCCTAACCAGTAAAATCCCAGGAATATTGTCTCTGAAGAGCGTTGACTCAGTAGTAGCAGATGGCTTCAAATGAAATCATGTTGTGTCTTTTCTCTTTTCCTGACATTCCAAAGAATAAGAACATTTTCTAGTTTAGATAAAAAGATTTGTTGTCTTCATGGGATTTTTTTTCCCAAATGACATAAAGGGCTGGGTTTAAAAGGATTTAAAAATTAACATGACTGTATTTCACAGATGATTATAGCCTTTTAATTCTAGGCAGATTTGACCCAAAGTCAGGCTTGTCAGACTGTACTCCTGTGTGAGAAGCCTCATAGCAGGTCCCAGAGTAAAAGACCCCAGGCCATGCCCTGCACCTAATGGCTTACAGATCAGGTCCCCCAACGTTTCCTGCTTCTTTCGACCTGACAGTCCTGTTTCTCCCACTGTAGTTGCCCCCTTGGAGTGTGGACAGCTGGAAGACACAAAGCCCTAGCAGTTGATGTACATGATGTTTTATTGAAGCTCTTTTGATGCCAGGGACATTCTGTTATGGTCCAAAAGAAAGCCTTTATACTTGAAATTTGTTAAGTTTTTTTTTAATATTGCTGAGTAATATACTAATGTGCACAAGAGATGTCCTTATCTTATCTCCGAGATCACATAAGTGTCTTAGGGTTGGTTTGGGATACCTGTTGGCACTCAAGACTCGGTAATAAAATGGGGATTTTGCATTTTGATAAGGTGGCTTTCAAAGCAGAGTGTAAAATGCTCAGGCCCTTTGCAGTGGCTACTTTCTCAAACTCCGGCCCAGTGGGTTTTAAACCTTACTCAGTGTCAGAGTCACTAGCTGAGTTTGTTAAAAATAAAATGCCCAGGTTCCCCTCCCACCTCAAGGTTCTGATTCAGTATGACCGGGAGAGCCCCAGGAAACTGCACGTATGGCAAGAGCCCGAGTGATTCTGATAAAAATGGTCCAGAGAGGGGTTTTTGAAAAAACTGCCCAAGAGCTTTGCCCACCCACCAAACAGGCTGCTCAATCACCTTGATACCATCTTAAGAGGAGAAGCGAGGAGGGATTGGGTCCGCTCTGGCTTGCACATCTGACTAAATGGTCCCTGTGGAGTCTCTCTGACAGCCACAAGCTGAGTTAGGAATAGGTGTGTCTGGTGAGATTTGGCTTGTTTCGAATGATACTGATGCATCTCTGTTTGCTTTTACTTGCTACTCGTGGATACCTTGTGCACCCTAGAAACAGAGATACCAGACATAGGTAAGCAAATCACATGGGCAGCTGCCAAATGCCCCTTCTTGCTTAAGAGGTCACTTGCTAATAATGTGCTAACAGGGAAATTTTACTTCTTAAAGTCAAAAGAATAATGTGAAAGTGAACTTGCAAGTTACGACTCAGGTAAGTGTCTTCCAAAAGAAGAGAACTCCGTTAAATGGGAATTTGCTGGAAGATCAGAATGCACCAGAAAGAACACAAGAAAAATGGAAGCTGGCAGTTCAGTACTTTAGGGGAAAGCAAGGCCTTACGTCTCTTCATGTTTTCCTTAGGTGGTATCACAGCTGAGACCGTAAGTTCAAAAGGCTTCAATGTTTTTAGGTTGCAGGTAGAGAGAGAGAATGCAGCAGGCTCCCTAGATCCAGAAACATAGTCGATGAGAATATTAAGAGACAGTGACTACAATGACCTGCTTGAATAAGATGTTTCCTTTTTTCTTTTATGTGTCCTCATGGTTTTTAGTTCTTTCCACCAAAAAAGAAATAATTGGAAAGCTTTAAACTGACCATTTACCGACAATGGCACAAAGCTCTGAAATTAATCATAATGAGTATTCCTGTTCAATTTGTTTATGCATTACACTTGTCAAAACCGTTCTAAATTACCTGAAATTACCAAGGAGAAAATTGAATTTGTTCGCTTCCGAATGCCAATTGTCATCACAATGGCACCGATAGGATTTTTAATTTGGATTCGGTTTGGGAAGATGCCACTTCCTAAATGCCAGTGCACACGCTCAGCCTTGTTACTTTGGCATAACTAATTTCTTAAGCAAATTAGGTTGGTTGTCAAATTGCTTACTGGTAAAGTGTTGCACAGTATTAATTAGAAGCATTAATTGCCCATTTTACAATCTAGGTGATTTTTAAGTAGCATGAGTGAAGTGATTTTTGCTAAGTTGAAGGGTGTTACCCGAATATAAAACTAACCAGAAGGTGACAGTAGGTCTAACAAGAAAGTTATAAAAGAAATCTTCACATACTCCAAACTGCAATATGCATTTAGACACGAGGGATTAGAACAGATTGGAATTTAGGGTTTTTTTCTTTCTCAGGTATGGCATGTTTTCAGAAAGTAGAAAGAAACCAATCTCGGAAGAGCTGAAGTACGCTTGGGAAATGGCATGAAATAGCAAGAAATTGCATATCGGTGCAGGAGACCTTCCTGACTGCTGGCTGTCAGGAAAATAACATTAATCAGATTGGAATCTGGTTTGTTGGGCTATTCCATTTTCTAAAGGCCAGTGCACAAAGTTTAAGAGCAGCCTCGCTGAGCAAAACAGGACATGCTGCTCAGTTAGAAGAAGGCAAGAGCACACTGATATTGTTTTCTCCTTGCCACCTTCAGAACAAAAATATTCTGAAGGTATTTCGTACTCTCAGTCACATATGATCTAATCTACTTGTAGTGCGGGCACAGGCTTGTTAGTGACCCTGGGCAAGCCCTCTGTGTGTCTGGGTTTCCCAGCTGAGATCTGAGGAGCATGCCAATTCTAACTTCCCTCACAGGCGCATCGGGGGTGTTCAATAATAAATGAATGGAACACATTCCAAAGTGCTTTTGCACAAATACCATTTCTCTTGGAGAAACAGCCCATGGACTTGTCCTAAACAAAACCTGATTCACCTGGCTTAGGTGAGACTTCCATAAACGGGCTACCGAAGTATTGAAGGTTGTTTCAACGAAGGGCTGTGACCCCTTCTTTATTCTAGCAAGATATAAGGGCACTGGAGAAATGTCATTCTGAAGGTGAAAATTCAACCAAATATGTAGACACTTTTACTCAAAGCCCTATTTAAGCAGTCTTTGCTACAGAGATGCTTTGTCTGGTATGACTGCCAAATCAATACTGGAGTCTGTTGGGGCCCTTTACAGTGTATTTACAGCATCTGTCATGGTGGTTCCAGGGTTGAAGATGTCCCTGGAATCTACCGGATTCTCTTATTTGATGAAGGTAAGTAGAAAAAAATCAAGTATTCCAACTGGATCTGATTTTTTTCCTATTAAAACTAAACTCGGTCTCCAATCAGTATTTGCCAGCCTTTGCTATCCTTCACGTATATAAATATGCTTAGAGGGCAGACACAATTACAAGTAGAGTCAGGAACAGGCCAGTCCTTAAGGATATCTTAATTATTCTGATGACCTCTCCCCTCCATTTTGCTTGGCAAGTAGCCAAGGCCTGAACTCTTTCATGTCTTAGTTTCGTGTCCTTCAGTTCAGTTTAGTTCAGCACTTACTGAACATTGACCCTGTCAGACATTCTGTTGACACTGAGGATAGAGAGATGAACGTGGTTCCTGCCTGCAAAGAGCTCACAGTGTGTTTGCAGAGAGAGATGTGAAAATAACAGTGCTTAAAGCCCAGCATGCAGATCTCGGTTTCTAATACCATTCTCTGATAAAAGGAACCAGGGGTCCTTAGACTCATTCAAGTAGTGGGGCAGGGATTATATAAGATGAGCCTGGAGCATCTCGTAGTTCCAGAAAGTAAGTATGTGCTCAAAAAATAAAAATAAAAACACACCCCACATTGATGGGGGTATGTCAGAGGGGCACACAACCCGATAGAAGTTCTGCTCCCAGAGGCTAAAGCTGGAACAATTTGAGCAACAAAATAAAGTATCATTGAATTTCAATGCGAAGTATAAAACAAATATCTATGAGTCCATAGTGCTATAAATGGCTGAATTCGTACATAAATGAAAGAAGAGATAAAGCTCTCATGCAGAAGAATTCCAGATTTGGGGCTTGGATAATGTCAATAGTACAAGAACTTGAGGAGGCAGGAAAAGAGAGTAATTTAATGTTTGGGATTTGTTGAGTTTGAGGTGACGGAGACATCCAGACAGTTATCTGGTGGGTATTTAGAGAACTGTGTGAACGGTATGTATGGGACAGATGACCCCCTGGGACACACTGTCTCCTGCTGCTTCCCCTATGGGCAATGGATGGTACTGAAATATCAGTGTCACTACAGGTTAGCAGTACACAGTGAATTTTTTTATACCCAGACCCATTACTAGAAAAACAAAGACGTATCCATCTTCTCAGTACATAAGAAGGAAGGTACTTGAATTCTTTTGTCTGTTACGAGAATATTCCATTTGTGACGAAAGGCAGACCCCAGCGGTGCATACTGAACAAATGGTTTTGAATAACTTGACTTTTCTCTTCCTTAGCACAAGTCCTGCTCACAAATACTATCTGGCTATGGACCCTATGTCTGAATCACTTTATCTATCAGACACCAATACTCGAAAAGTCTACAAGTTGAAATCTCTTGTGGAAACAAAAGATCTGTCCAAGAATTTTGAGGTGGTGGCTGGAACCGGTGATCAGTGCCTTCCCTTTGACCAGAGTCACTGTGGAGATGGCGGGAGAGCATCGGAAGCTTCACTGAACAGCCCTCGAGGTAAAAAAAAAAAAAAAAAAAAAATCATTTGGTCATCTAAATATTTCATGTGACTTCTCCGAATCTTAAGACTGTGTTGCCATGCTATAGTCTATCTTAACATGCCGTCTGACAACATCATCTCTGAAGCCTAGCCCAGAAGACAGGCAGTCAGGACTAGATTTTAGGCAAAATGCTTTACTATAGGCATAACTGTTATTAAAATATTGACATGCTACTTTTCTAGTTGATAATTATTGTCCAGAGCCCTCTGAGTGCCTCCCTGACACCCCAACCTCTCTCCAAAGATTACTTCCTGGAAACTCCCAACAGTCCAACAACTAAATGGTTCATTCCCAGCTGGCAGAGAGCCTCAGGAATGGAGACTTCTTCTACCACTGTTAACATTTAAATATGTTGAGTATGTTGAATATCTCGCAGACTCTAGACATTTCTGGCTTTTGCTTAATAACCAGCCTTTAATGAACCTTTCCTCCATTAATTTATCTAAATCATTCTTGAAGCTATTTATATTTTCAACTTATATCAGCCGTAGGATAACAAATTCCAATTCTTTTTGCCTTTTGTGCGAGCTTGGCCTTTCTTCTTTGTCCTAAATGTGCTTCTCAGTCTTTAAGGGCCAACATTCAGTTCTATTGCCTGGGATTTGTGAATAAACCTGTGTTCTTCCAATGAGCTCCATGATTTTATAGGCTTGGGTCATACTCCCATCTTACTCCATAAGCTGAAGGATTAACTTTTAAGTCTGTCATCATATATCATCCACTCTATTTCCTGAATTATTTAATCACTCTTCTCTATTCGTTCTCCAAGATGGTGTGTGTGTTTAATTTTATTTTAGTTGCTTTTATGAAGTATTCATTTTAGTGGGTTTTAAGAAGCCAATGTGGTCTTTTTTTAACTATTACACAATTAGAACACAATTGTTGCACATGAAAAAAAGAGAATGCAAAATATTTTTAAATAAAGTCACCCCTAATCCTACCACATAGAGAAAACAACTGTTAACATTTTAGTGTATATCTATCTAGGCTTTTTTCTTTGCCTATCATATATTTTGTTCTCTACTAATGGAATCATATTATAGAATGCTGTTCTAAAATCTGCTTTTCACACTTAATTTATTATGAACATCTTTCCATGCCAAAAAGACATAGTGAGGTCAATGTGTTTAATTTGTTAGATGATCACTTATTATTTCAAATATTAAGAGGTTACTCTTTAGCCATTTGACATTTGCCATATGGGGATTAAATTCCAATCACAATCAAAGTTTAAAGCTTTCGCTTTCTTCAAGGCCATATTCGAGTTCTATCTGTGTCTTTCATAAAAGCCCCTCTGGCTAATCACAGCCAATTAAATGCAAATTTCTTTAGCAGTATCTACACTACCCAATTAACACTTGATTATATTTTCCCTTCTTTTACTTTGCAGTTCTTTCATGAATGGGAGGGTTTTTATTACTGAAGTAAGCTGCTGGAGATGACAAACTACATCTAATACTTCTTTTGAATCTTCCCCCCCTCCCCAGCAATATCTTGCTCAGTGTGGGATGCACTACACATGTGTTTTGTGTAATTGAGCAGTTAGGTAACTTTTACCTACACTAAGTATTCCTAAGAAGAATTTCACTGGTGCTTAAAGAGGATAAACTTTGTTCCCTAAGGGAACATAGGTCCCCCAAGTATCACGTTCAAGTGTTTTGAAACGTTGTGGGGGGGTTTTTTTCTTCACTGGTGCCAGCTCTCCTGTCTTACACAGAGTAGGTCCACAATAAATATTTGAAGATTGAATGCAGAACTCAGGGGCAACATATAATCAGCTCATCTTTCAGGGAAATACATCAGGCTGGGTTCTACCTTCACGCAGGCTTTAAAACTCTTGTGAGTATTTTAAGATTTTCCGCAGAAGAAACAGGGAGGAATCTAGCTTGTATTATACCTGAAATAAACATCCTCCTGAGTTGCCACTAGTATGAAAACCACTCATCTCACCTACCACATTCAACCTGCCACATGGACGATGAATATATCAGCTTTTCCAAATAAAGCAAATAATTGCTTCACTACAGCTTTTTCCCCCCCCTTGGAAAGTAGTAGTAATAGAATTCTGATGAAGAAGATTTACATGAACTCCTGAAGCATCGGTAATGAGAGTGCCAAAATTTATGTACCTATCAAAGTTAACATTAAACTAAGGTTTTCTTGTCGTAGCTAGTAGTGCATTTTCCTTTGGCTTGATTTACTCATGTTTCTACCCAAGAGTGGCCTTTACAACAATCTGGTACCCTTGATTTCCTCCCAAAGCAGTCAGGGACCCTACGAACATCTGGCCCAGGCTTCAAACAGCTAAATGTCTAATCCATCTAAGACAGCTTTCACATAATGTACTGAGCTGATGTTTGCAACATCTGCTCTGATCCAGTGCGTGAACGAAGATGTTTAAAGGAAGGGAATGTGTGACTCACACGAAGTGTCCACCATAACGCCTTCAACTCTTAACGGTGCTTGAAAACCCTGTTAGTGATCTTCAAAGTCACTCAGAAAGCAGGACCTATGTCAAGATATCAGTCGCTCTTGAAAACGCTGGTCAGAACACGTAGGTGCTTAGCCAAGGCACCTATCTCCGTGCCGAATGTAGACAGCACTCACCCTTGACACTGAATCAGAAGTGAGATTCTCATTACGTAGGATGCTGCAGGGCAATTTCATAGAATCTCATAGAAGGAAAAACCATGCCAGAAGTCATTAAAACACAGTGTGCAAACTGAGAGGAGATTCTTGCTAATTGCTAATTATGTCTTTGAGGTTCTCCTGCAGGTTCTTTATCGCTCAAGAAAGCCCAATGTGTTTGTTTTTGTTTAACAACTACAATGCACATCAGTTCCTTCCCCCTTCCCCTTTCCCCCTTCCCCCTTCCCCCTTCCCCTTTCCCCCTTCCCCCTTCCCCCTTCCCCCTTCCCACTTCCCCCTTCCCACTTCCCCCTTCCCCCTTCCCACTTCCCCCTTCCCCCTTCCCCCTTCCCCCTTCCCCCTTAGGAGACAGCAAATGTATAATGGATTTCTTTAAGGAGAGGTTTGATTTTTTTTTCCTCTCTACCTAGAAGCCAATAAAGAAAAGCTGAAAAGCTGTAGATCAGTAGAGAATGGAAATGTACATCTAGGGAGTACCATTTTGAGGTTAGGAAAGAGAGCTTGCCCTAAGACTTTAACAAGCAACATATTGCAATTACAGGCAGGCTCTCCACCATGTCCTTAATTATGCAAGGTAAGTCAAATAAATGTTAATCTGCAGGACAGCTAATTTATTTTCTGAATCTATTCTAAAAATAGGATGAAGTAAAATTTACTTTTGAGATCATTTATCCTGAAGTTGGAATATATTATCAAATGGGATTTTAAAAGTCAGCAAAAGGTAAAAGGTCAGAAGCCATGAGATGTGTGTGTGTGTGTGTGTGTGTGTGTGTGTGTGTGTGTGTGTGTGTGTGTGTGTGTGTGTAGAAATGGCAGCAAATTGTGATGAATGTGGGGTTAGGGAGCCTAGACTTTCTTGTTCAATCCATGTAATGAGTGTTTCTTTGAATGACCCTGTGTAAGTCACTGTACCTCACTGTGCTTTCATTTCCCTGAACACTAAAATAGACTTAATGATGCCATTGACTAGTTTTGTTACATTGGGCTAGTCATTTAAACCCTGGGTCCTGAAATTCCTCAGTTGTAAACTGAAGGGCTTGGGATGATCTCCCTCGCAGCTTTAATTTATTAAAATAACCATAGCTATAACTTACTGTCTACTGTGTGCCATACACTGTGCTAGATATTTTACACACAGTATCTCTAATTTTTACAATACACGAGGTCAATAGTGTTATCCTCATATATAGATGAGGAAACAGAGACTCAAATAGGTTAAGAAATTTACCAGGGTCACACAGTGTACAGATAACACTAGAATTCAAACCAAGTTGGCCTGAGGGAGAGCTCGGGAGGCCGCCACTATCCCATACTGCCTGCCTGCAGCTAAAATCCATGGACTCTGTTGACTTCCCCAGGAGGGTAGGAAATATTGGAAAATGCTTTTCGATCTAATAATATGTATTCAATGGAAACAAAATATTTTTATTTGCAAGATAAATGAATTTTAAGTCTAGTTTCCTTTTCTTATTAAAACTCTTCCTCTGATTTTTCTAACCTGGTAGTGTACCCATAGTGCACTACATAGCATTTACATAGTCTGTAAATGTAATTATTCAAATAAATCTCCAGGAAAGCTTGTCACATCTTTTTGGAAGAGTCTGCAATTACGAACTTCAGCAACATTTTCTTAAGGGATGGAGGCAGGAAACCTTAACCTTATTAAATTTCTTGACTACAGCTGGTAGCTACAAATTTTGTTAAAGGAATAAATGGAAGTGTCCCTGAACAGAATTTCATATAGGATAGCCCCTGGGTACTTCTCTGGAGAGAAATCTTTATCAGATCCAGTTTTACACACTTTGATTTGAGTCCCAATAAAGGGAAACATTTGCCATTTTACTCATCAATACTTCAATGTAACGGGGCAAGGAAAAAAGTTTAGCAAAGAGCTTGATGGTGTGCTAATTCCTGGCATTGTATATGAGTTTGAATTGACTTTGAAAGATGCTTTTAAAACATGCATGGATGATGTAGTTGAAACTTAGGTTCCATTTATTATTTTTACTGCAACTTTCTTTAATTCTACAGAGAACTCAAACTAATGAGTCATGTAATAGATGACCAAGTACTTAAGCAGAATGTGAAATGGTACTAGGTGGGGATATAAAATAAAATTTGTGACAAGCTGAATACATTTATTTTTTTAAGTAGATACAGAGGGTGAAGGAGTGACTGGACAGGATGAAATTAATCAATGACTTAATTTGGTTCCCTTGGACCTCACCAAGGATTATATCTCTATTTCCATGTGCATCTTTAAGCAAACTGACCTCAGCACTCAGCAGGTCTTAGGCAATATCCAAACGAGTGCAAACAGCCCTGAGCTGTTCCCTAGGAGGAAAATGATCCTTAAATCTTGACAGCTTCCAAAAGCTTTTTTAGGGTACTCACGATCCTAATCATATTAGAGTTACTTTACCTTTATTGGCATTAAGAAATCTGGATAGTGTAGAGTTAAGACAAAAAACTATCGAAGGTGCATTCTATTCTGAAAGGCTAAATTTGAGGTTATCAGAAAGATGCTGTAACTCTGATCAGTAACATCTTGCTGATATCACTGGTGTCTGTGAGGGAGACTGTACAGTATACAAACAGGTACAAGAATATCCTTCTGGTTCTCTGCAATGGGGAGCTAGGTAAGGTTCTCCCTGAATTCCTTTAGTACATGATCCATTGTGGGGACATAACCATTTGGATTGACACTAGGGCCAGCCTTCAATGAAATTACAGGCAAGCTACAACATGAGTAAATGAATGGTATATTTAGTAAACTACAAATAAATCAGTACTGTTAAAGTAAAAATATTTGAAAATAATAGGAAAAGGGGCGGGAATAGGAAGTTTGGGTTTTATCTTATAGGCAAAGAATTCAAAGCAGCAGAGTGATGTGATCACTCAGTGCATGCATTTTTGATAGCTTTTTGGTGGCAGGGCAGAAAATGCACTGGAGTAAGGATGGGATGGGGCAAAGAAATCATAGGGAGTAAAGTGTAGGCAATAGGAGGGTCTCTCATGAGAGAAGAAATCTTCAGGCAAAAAAAGAGTCAGCAAAGAGAGTTTGGTATCCAAGAAGCCAATGTAACAGTTTGTTTAAAGAAGGTTCAAAAACAGTATCAAATGTAACACATTTGTAGGCATCGGATTAGGCAATGAGGAGCTCATTGGTGACTCTGCCATTGGTGGTTTGAGTGGTGGTACAGGTGGAAGCCGGATTTCGGTCATTTGATGAGCCAAGGAGAGGTGAGAAAATAAACGCTACTGCCATCACTCTAATGAGAAGCTTGGGTAGAAATGAAAGAGTGGTAAGAAGTGAGGGGGAGGTTTTCTCTATAGGAGAGATGGGGCAGCGGTTATAGGTAAATGGAAAGGCACAGAAGACAAAAATAAATGATGAAGCAAGGTCTGGAGGGAACCGGAAGGGAATAGGCCTTCAACTGGAGGGGAGACTGAAGAGACCATCCTGGATGTAAGGATGTAGATGTAAGGACCAAGATACGTTTGTAGGTAGAAGGGGCTAGAAGGTGATGGTACATCGCTCTGTTGTAACAGCCTCAGTCTTCTCAAGGAAGGGGTTGTATTCTGCTAAAGATGAGGAAGTATGGCTAGGCCCTGAGGCATATGGGAAAGGTCTGGAAGGGCCCTTAGTGAAGTAGGGTTTTGGGGTAAAGACATTCTCCCACCCATGGCCAGATTCCCAGCTCAACTTCAAGGCATTTCCTGTAACAACTTTCCTCCCACACGCTTGTCTTAGAATCAGAGGCATCTTGAGAAAAATATGTTTGAGAAAACCTTAAAATTGAGGCAAAATATTTGCTATTTATTGCTCAGCGATCCCATGCTGTTTCCACTTCTGGAGATTTTTTCCCCCCTAAACTATGTTATTGGTTGCTCAGCTTACAGTAGCTACACCATAGGACTAAGTGCCTGGTATGCAACCAGCGTGAGAAATGAGCGTGTGATTTGCAGTCGGTCTAATTCATCTACTTATGGTGGTCAAAAGATTTTGACCTTATATGATGCCAGCGGCTGGAACTTGAGAACCTTTCTGTCTGTTCTGTTATAGTCCTAAAGCCAGAAGCTGTGCCTGTCAACAAAAGGAAAAATACTTGTATCTAGTCTTGGCTAATTGGTCTAGGTAATATCCATGGTTAACACAGAGAAACCTGCATTAAGTTCATTCAAGTTTTATAAAGCTACAGATACATTATTAAATGACTTTTCTTTCTGCATTTATTTTCATTGTCATGTATGCATGAGATTCTAGCCAACACAGAGATAATATTGTAGAGGCCAAAGGCCATGAGAGATAAGTTCCCAAGTTCTGGAGTCAAACAAAACTGTATACAAATCCCAAATCCACCGCTCCATAAATGTGTGACCTTGGGTTAGTCACCTGACTTCCCTGAGCTTTAGCTTCCACATCTGTGAAGTCAGCATGCTAGTAATAATGCCTGTGCAGCAGAGTGTTGAGTAATGCATGTAAAATGCCTATTGCCGTGCCCAGGCTTGCTGTTTTGTTGCTAATAATAGTATTGCTTAAAATAGTGACCCATGCATGGAATAAGTTACTTTGGAAGGAGGCAAGTTCCCGTGTCCTCGTAAGTCAACCTGAGACTTGATTATTTCTAGGGAGGAATAGTGCCACTAAAGAAAGCAACAGTCAAGGTAGGGTGGGATTCAGGTATTGTGATTTGACTAGTTCATCCTTCCCAACCTGGTGATGCAGTAATTCTAGTGCTGGTTCCTTGCATATGTGTTTTGAGGAGTCCCCTACCCAAGGCCCACCTAACCAAAGTAATTCCCTTAGCACGCTACCGTTTCACCATTAAATTCATTCCGGAAGGGTTTTCTTCAGATGTGAACATCAGTATTTAATGCAGGGTATGGCCTGGGAGAGCAACATATTAATTCCTCATTAACACACTTGACGGGGGGCTTGGGGACATGGAGCACAGGCTGGATGTGTTTGGATAGATGAGATCACCTGAGCAGACAAGCCAAGGTGGGAGCTACTCCAGGTAGCATGAGGAGGTGGGGTGCTAGGTATCTGACAGAATGGCAGCAAAGTGGGGAGAGATGGGGGAATAACAGTGATATGCTCCTCTGCAGTGCTTTCCAGAATGAAACTTAGACTCCTACATATCAAGACAAACAGTATGGGATTGTGATTCTTACTCTTTTTATTTAAGATCACCAGCCAAAATAACTGCTTCCTTAGCACAGCTCCTTAGTGTCACGTCTTTCTTGTCTGTCCGCTTAAGAAACACCTCAGCTGACAATAAGAAGAACTCCTTCCCCACCAAACCAAAATGACAGAGATCACACACTAACAGACTGCAAATCACTCCAGTCATATTTTGAGTGGTGTGTTATGGCAACCTATAAATAACTAATTGCATAAAATTGCTTTAGTAGTTTCTAGATGGCAGCTTTAATTAAAAGCACCAGAGACATTTCGAAGTTTAGAAATGGATGGCATGTAATTTGCCCTTTTACCAACCATAAAATGGTAATTAAGGAATTTGATTCACTTCTCCCTATTAAAAGTTTTATGAGAATAGCAAGTTCCTTCTAAATACAGTTTCTGTTCAACAGAAGGTAGTACGTTTGCTTTATCAGTCTTCTCCAGCAGGGTAAGATGTTTTAATGTACAAATTCTTCAGAAGTTAATTAGGAGATTTCTTGCAATGCAAAATGTTTGTTTTTAAGGTTCTAAAACATGAAAGTGTAGTAGAGCTAAACCTTTGATCACGGCCCCATATTGCTCCACCATCAATACAAGATGCCCAGGTAATTTCAAGTTTACCAAATGCTTGGAGCTGACTATAAAATCTAAGAAATGAGGAAGTCATTTCCTGGTGAGTCTAGCATGCTTTGCTGATTCTTGAAGGAATCTGAAATCTACAGTGTGTTGACTTCCCAGATAATTCAGAATATTCACTGCACAACAGAGGGGTCATCAAAAGATGTTTTTACCTTCATTGATCTTCCAGCAATACTGGTTCTATAGCAGATATAGAGTGTGAAACTCACACAACATGCAGCAAACCCAGATGTCTTTGGAAATCCATGATTTTAACATCATCATGGGCTAAAACACAGCTGGAAATGGAGCCAGAGAGCCCATTTTTATTTTATCATTAATCAATTGATTGCATTTAGGGGCCACTTCAGACCAAGGATTATAGAGAGCTCCACACAGGGCATTTAGACCAGCATTTTAAAGGCAACTGAAGTTACCTTAAACGTGTAAGAAAACTGTTAGGTTTGTTTTTCTTTAAATCAAAGAGATTCTCTAAAGTTACCTAAGCAGCAAGTTGGTCGAGTTCAGGATGTTTGAAATGTCTCCTCTCCATTCTCTCTTTCAGGGATTCCCATGGCTACCTCTGAGCCCCTTACTCCAGCCCTGTCTGTCATTCCCAGATAGAAATCCAGCCTTTCCTCTTCCCTCTCCCTAATCATACAGTGCTATACTAAAGGGGGATGGGACAGTGGGAGGAATATTTTATCACTGACATTGTTTAGAATTTCCAGTGATTGGCGATAGTAAACATAGGCTTGCTATTCATCAGTTTTATTATTGTTTTTAATATTTGTACCGAAAATGCACTCCCCTTACTGTCTGCACCCAGGATGTACTGCTCTTACCACCCTCAAACCTTGGCACCATTCTGCAGGTATAAGGAAAACACTCACAAAATAATATTCAGAGGAAGTTTCAGGATACAAAACTGTATGGACTGTATGCTGCTACGTCTGTAAGGGTGGTGTGTACACACAGAGGAAAAAGTTGGAAAGGAAGTTTATCTAAAGTTCTGCATTAGCAATGATAATTGCTCCATAAGGAATTTTGAGAGATTTTATTTTCTTCTCTTTAATTTTTTTGTATATATTATTTATTGATTTCAGAGAGAGGAAGGGAGAAGAAATGAAAGACAAAAACATCAATAATGACAGAGTCATTGATCAGCTGCCTCGTGCATGACCCCCACTGGGGATCGAGCCTGCAACCGGGGCATGTGCCCTGACTGGGAATCAAACCGTGACCTCCTGGTTCATATGTCAACGCTTAACTCCTGAGCCACGCTGGCCGGGCTCTTGTCTTTAATTTTCTGAGCATTTATTATTTTTATAATTCAACAAAAGACAAAATACATTATTTTTAAACACACACACACATGCGCCCTCTGTGCTGTCCTATGGCCAATCTCTGCGGACTCAGGTGTCTTTGCTTTCATAAATGAGAGCTCTCCAGAAGGTGTGTCATAGTGCAGATGGGTGACAATGGGTTACGCTCATCTGAGCATGTTACTGAAGACCTGCTGAAGAGGCAGCACCATAAATCAAGAAAAAATCTAAATGGAAGACCGTGAAGCCATCCCAGCAGGCCAGTAGTAAAAGATACTTTCATTACATTTATTGTTTTCTAAGAAAGAGAAGTATAAAGAATATAAATTAAAATGGCCAATAACCTCACCATCTAGATAAGCCCTGTTGATATTGAAATATAAAGTTACTATAATAATAAATTGTAATATTTGTCTATGGTTTGAAAGCTTGAACTTTATAGAAAGGTGCAGAAAGAAAATTGCAGGCACACCCCAGTCTCTCTTAAAAGGTATCCAGTTTCCTGCAATTCCTTTATATGTATTTTCCCCTTACATAAAAGGAATCATACCATATAAACTACTCTTTACCCTGCTTCTTTCAGTTGATGATATATCCTGAAGATATTTCCATAAAAGCATGTATATATCTACTTCTTTGTTTTGAAGAAACTTTCTGATGTTATAACATGGATATGCCATAATTTATTAGGCCCTTTGCTTCTTGATGGACATGGATTGTTTTTAAATCTTTTATCACTACGGTGCTGCGTTGAACACATAGTTTGTATGTTTTGAATCACTTTTGTTAGTATATACATAAGGTTAATTTTTAGCTGTAGTAGATATAACCAAACTGTCCTCCCAAAAGATTGAACATATTCACACCAATAGTGTATGAGTGCCCATTTTACCATTACCTCAGAAGTTCCGAGTGTCATTAAATCTTCTAATATATGCCCATCTGATCAGTGGGAAATGGTAGCTGGTAGCTTTAATTTGAGTTTCTTTAATTATAAATGAAGTTGAGTGTCATATTATGTCTGTTGTGATCATTTGTAGTTCTTTTTCAGTAAACTCACTTTCATATCCTCTGCCAATTTTCCTACAGAGCTGTTGATCTTTCTGTCTTGTAAATTAAGAAAACCATCCCTTTGTCTCTCATATGTGTGGCAAATATTTTCCAACTCTGTCATTTCCTTTTTTTTCTTTTTCTTTTTTTTTAACTATATAGACATTTCTTGACTTTATATGGTCGGGTTTAGCAATATATCTTCTTAAGGTCTCTAAAGGTTGTGTCCTCCTAGAAAGACCTTCCTGTAGTAAAAGTATTTTTAAGGCAAATGGGCAGGGCTTTCAATTACCCTTAAATCATATTATGTGTCTTTCCCACTTGGGCCTCATGAAATTTGGAAAACTTAGGAAGTGTTTAGAGTAATTAAACCTAGAGACTTGGGAATCATGCAGATAAAACTGAGTTCAAATTTATTATTAACATCGCCAAGCCTCTGTTTTCTCATCTGTAAAATGGAGACTGTGCATCTGCCTTCCTTCTAGGGTCATAGAGGATGAAATGACACATTATGGGTTAAGTCAGTTCCTGGCACAGATGAAATACTGAATAAAGTGTGATGATGAGATGAACATAAGTAAATAAGTTTTAAAACTAATAACTGTTATTAACTGGATTGGTTTGGAGACTAGTACCAAACATTTTTTTAATTTTTTTTTTCCTTTTTTTTCTTCTATCTTTATTGTTGAAAATATTACAGATGTCCCCTTTTTATCCCCATTGATCCCCTCCAGCCCGGATCCATCCTGCACCCTGACTTTCCCCATACCAATGTCTGTGTCCATGGGTTATGCTTATAAACACAGAAGTTCTTTGATTAATCTCTCCACACCCACTTCCCACGTTTCTTGAGATCCCTCAGTCTGGTCCATGCTTCTATGTCTCTGGATCCATTCTGTTCATCAGTTTATTATATTCCACATATAAGCGAGATTATGTGGTATTTGTCTTTCTCTGACTGGCTTATTTCACTTAGCATAGTACTTTCTAGTTCTCTCCATGCTGTGCCAAAGGATAAAAGATCCTTCTTTTTTATAGCTGCATAGTATTCCATGGTATAAATGTGCCACAGCTTTTTGATCCACTCGTCTACTGATGGGCACTTGGGCTGCTTCCAGATCTTAGATATTGTAAGTTGTGCTGCTATGAACATAGGGGTGCATAAGTTCTTTGTGATTTGCGTTTTGGGTTCCTTAGGATATATTCCTAGAAGTGGGATACCTGGATCAAATGGCAGGTCAATTTTTAATCTTTTGAGGAGACTGCATACTGCTTTCCATAGTGACTGCACCAGTCTGCATTCCCACCAGCAGTGCACTAGGGTTCCGTTTTCTCCACACCCTCGTCAGCACTTGTAGTGCGTTGATTTGTTGATGGAGCCATTCTGACAGGTGTGAAGTGATACCTCATTGTGTTTTTAATTTGCATCTCTCTAATGATTAGCAACGTTGAACATTTTTTCATATGTCTCTTAGCCTTTTGTATGTCCTCTCTGGAGAAGTGTCTTTATAGGTCCTTTGCCCATTTTTTAATTGGATTGTTTGTCTTCCTTTTGTTAAGTTGTATGAGTTTCTTATACATTTTGGATATTAACCCATATCCTATGTGTCGTTGGCAAATATGTTCTCCCATACAGTGGGCTCCCTTTTCGTTTTGTTGATGGTTTCTTTTGCTGTGCAGAAGCTTTTTATTTTGATGCAGTCCCATTTGTTTATATTCTCCTTAGTTTCCCTTGCCCTAGGAAATGTATCAGCAAACGTTACTCGGAGAGATGTCTGAGATTTTGCTGCCTATGTTTTCCTCTAGGATTTTTATGGTTTCATGTTTTATATTTATAAGTCTTTTATCCATTTTGAATTTACTTTTGTCTACGGTGTAAGTTGGTGGTCTTAGTTTCATTTTTTTGCATATACCTGTCCAATTTTTCCAGCAGCATTTATTGAAGAGACTATCTTTACTCCATTGCTGTCAATCTCTCCCTTAAAGTCCTCTAGAAGTTTTTTGTATAAATTTAGGTGTTCCTATATTGGGTGCATATATGTTTATCAGGATTATATCCTCTTGTTGGATTGATCCCTTTAGTATTATGTAATGACCTTTCCTGTCTCTCGTTATGGTCTTCATTTTAAAGTCTATTTTGTCCAATATGAGTATTGCTACCCCAGCTTTTGTTTTTCATTTCCATTTGCATGGAAAAATTTTTTCCATCCTTTCACTCTCATCCTGTGTGAGTCTTTTATTCTGAGGTGGGTCTCTTGTAGACAGCATATATTTGGGTCATATTTTCTTATCCATTCAGCCACCCTCTATCTTTTTCTTGGGGCATTTATTCCATTTACTTTTAAGGTTATTATTGAAGGATACTTATCTACTGCCATTTTGTTTCTTTATGCTTATGTTTCTCATTCTCTTTATTTCTACTTCTAATTATAGCGGTCCCTTTAACATTTCCTATAATGCTTGTTTTGTAGTGATAAAGTCTTTTACCCATTTTTTTGTCTGGGAAGCTCTTTATTTCACCATCCAGCTTGATTGATAATCTTGCTGGATAGAGTAGTCTTGGTTTCAGATCCTTGTTTTGCATTACCTTGAATACTTCATGCTATTCCCTTCTAGCCTGTAGAGTTTCTGATGAGAAGTCACCTGACAGCCTTATGGGGGCTCCTTTGTAGGTAACAGATTGCTTTTCTCTAGCTTCCTTTAAGATTCTCTCTTTGTCTTGAATTCTTGACATTTTAATTATGATGTGTCTGGGCATGGGCATCTTTGGGTTCTTCTTGCTTGGAACTCTCTGTGCCTCCTGAACTTGTGTGACTTTTTCCTTGACCAGGTTAGGGAAGTTTTCTGCCATTATTTCATCAAACAGGTCCTCTAACCCCTGCTTACTTTCGACCTCCTCTGGCACTCCTATAATATGAATATTGTTATGTTTTATGCTGTCCCACAACTCCCTTAGACTGTCCTCCTGTTTTTCAATTGTTTTTTTGTTTTTGGATCTCTGATTGAGTGATTTTTCCCTACCCTGTCTTCTAATTCACTGATCTGATCCTCAGGATCGTCTAATCTGATGTTTATTCCTTCCAATATATTCTTTATTTCTGCTATGTCATTTTTCATTTCTGACTGGTCATTTTATCATAGTTTCCATATCTTTTTTCATGCTGTTGAGCACCTTTACAATCAGTATTCTGAACTCTATATCTGAGAGATTGCTTATCTCCATTTCATTTAACTCTTTTTCTGGAGACTTCTCTTGTTCTTTCATATGGGGCTTGTTTTTTGGTCTCCCTATTTTGGTTTGTTTTTAAGTGTTAGGTAGATCTCCTGGGACTGTCAGCCTCTTTGGAGGGTCTATGGTACAGGCCAATGTCAGACACAGTTTGTGACTGGCCCTGAGTACCCTGTTGGAGCTATCAACAACCCTAGGCTTGAGGTCCCCTCTGCTGGGCCTGAGTGCATTTGGACAGGACCAAGATGCACACCAAAGTCTGCTTTTCTAAGGCCGGGGTCCCGAAGCAGATCAGGCAAAGACTCAAAGCACCCTGAGAACTGCCTCTGTCCGCAGACTGATTAATCTGATTCTCTTAATGAGCCTCAGGCTGTAGGAGCTCCACAGAGCTGGCTGCTGGTTGTTATCAGTCTCTTAACAAGCCTCAGGCTGTAGAAACTCCTCTGGGCAGGGCGAGAGGCTTTCCAGCAGGGTGGGGCAATTGCTTTCCCCCTCAGGCAAAAGCCAAAACTTCGCTGCCAGAGAAAGAAGTCCTCCACAGTGTGGGGGAATGACTCGCACAGGAATCCAGATGGGCGTCCCCTGACCTCACTCTCCAGAGCCCACATCCCCAGACTCTCCCCACACAGCTCCAGTCTACACCAGTCCCCCTCTGCTGGAGCCCAAGGTGAGTGGCTACACAGGAAACTTTGTGCTTTGACTCTGTAAGAGGGTGCATGCATTTCTAACCATTTCTCCCTGGCAGACAGAAAGCCGGCTGCTTTCACAGCCAGATGTTATATGGGCACCTTTCTCAGTTCTGGTGCTCTTGGCTGGGGAGCCCCACCTGGGGTTTAGGCCCCAGAGTCCTCAGTGGGAACCCCCCACAGCTGAGCTATCCTTCCGGACCTTTATCGCATCCGCACTTCCTACCAGTCTCTATGGGGTCTCCACTTTTCCTCCTTGGTTATGAGGGTGCTCTGCAGCTCATCTTCAGTTGGTTTTCAGGATGGTTTTCCCATGTTTTAGTTTAAATCCAGATTGGTCCCGGGAGAGTGTCAGTGTAGCTTCCACTCAGTCCATTGCCATCTTGGATCTCCAAACATTTTGTTTTTAAGGTTTTTTGACAGTATTCAAATTCTCTTCTGCCAAACTTCTTTGGTTATATATACACAGCCCTGATTTAATTCTGTTTCAACCATGTATTTAAAATACGTGGAGAGAGATACTAGTGAGAGCTTGGCTATAGAAAATGTGTAGAAAGTCACAAGTACACGTGCATTAGGAGACATGTGGTAGGATGTCATTACAGTAAAAAAAAAATGGCACTGGCCAGGTGGTGCAGTTACAACATTGTTCTAATACACCAAGGTTGTGGGTTCAATCCCCAGTAAGGGAACATACAAGAATCCACCAATGAATGCACAAATAAGTGGAACAACAAATCGATGTTTCTCTCTCTCTGTCATAAAAAAAAAATTTTTTTTAATGGAGCCAAACTAATAATTCATCAATAGGGGTTTAGTCAAATGATGATATATTATACAATAGTAAAAATGAATTAACTAGATCTACATATAAAAGCATTAATAGTGATGAAGCATAAGGTTGCAGGAGTAAACGAGAAAATTACAAAAGAATATATATGGTGTGATATCATTAGCATATTTTTTATTGTGATAAAATATACAAAATATAAAATTTACCATTTCAACTATTTTTTAGTGTACAATTCTAGGTCATTAAGTACATTCACATTTGTTGTTCAGCCATCACCACCATCCATTTCCTACATAAATTTTTGAAACACAAAGAAAAATACTATATACTATTTCTGGATATATATATATATATACACACCCTTTGAATAATTATAAAGACAAGGTTTATTAAAATGCATTTCATTTTCAAAATTGAGCTATCAGCTATTAAAATGTGTATACATTTTTTGGGACACCCTGTATGTGTGTGTGTGTGTGTGTGTGTGTGTGTGTGTGCAGAAAATGTGTAAAAACATGAATGGCAATGATTCACACTAGCTGTAGATAATGGTTACCTCTGGGGAGGGAAGGATCAAAGGAATAGGATAAGGACAAGGGCCTTTGCCTGTATCCATAACATTTTTTCAAAAGGGACATGTGAAGCACATGTTAATATCTGGTAAGTGTGGGTGGTAGATGCATGGCAGCATATAATACTATTTTCTGACTTGTCTACCATTTGAAATATTTCATAATTTAAAAAAATAAGTCAGAAGTAAGGTTAGGAAAGCATCTTGCAAATTTATACTCGACAATTCCATTTTTAAAAGTGATTTGTTTTGTTTTTGTTTTAAATAAGGCTTTCACTCATACCGAGATGATACTCAAAATAGTTAACAACCTCTAAGGCACAGATATCAAGATGTCACAATCCACACCAGCTTTGGTCCTGGAGTAGAGTCTTTAAGGCTGCCTGCAGTGGCCAACAGTAATCCATTCTTTTTTGAACTGATTGGATTTGAGGCTCTTCCATTACCTGCAGAGTTCACCAAGACCTCTAGTATGCGTTCATATGTGGAGTCCCCTAAATGGCTGACAGTAAAATTCCTCGATATTGAAGAGCCTCAATGTAATGAGTCAGCTTTAGCATTGACCAAAGAAAGTCACTGTTTACTTGGGAATGAGCCCTGGCCCATTTAACGTTTCTCCCTGAGGAATCAAAGGCTTAATAACTCAAATGCGAAGTTATCTTCAAGCCCCAAATACCAAGGCCTAGCCAGGAAGACCCAATGTTATTTCCTCTGCTTTCCCTTCCAGTTTCATTTACTAGCTATTCCACTTGGTTATTCACAAAGCTTGTTAGACTGTGTAATAGGTTTGAGCAGAAAGGAAGGCGGGTAAGTGCCCCATTTTACCAGTATTTACTCAGGAAAGAAAGCTGATTACAGCATAATTTCCCTTAGAGGGCCAGAATCCTTCCTCATTTTGGAAGGCATCTCTAAGGCAAAGAAACTGAAGACATAGTAATAGATTGATAGGTCTGCTTTGTCCTCCCCGGCCAAAACCCATCAGAATGGCTTTTGCCAAGACTACCACCTACTTTGGTTTCTATACTCTTTTCACAGTGTTCTTTTTAAAAAAAAAAAATATATATATATATATATCTTTATTGATTTCAGAGAGAGGAAGGGAGAGGGAGAGAGATAGACACATCAATGATGAGAGAGTCATTGATCAGCTGCCTCCTGCACGCCCCCTGCTGGGGATCGAGCCCACAACCCGGGCCTGTGCCCTGACCAGGAATCGAACCGCGATCTCCTGGATCCTAGGTCGATGCTCAACCTCTGAGCCAAGCCAGCCCAGCTCACAGTGTTCTCTTAAACAAACTAAAATCAGAGCTACAGGCAGGCTGCTGCCCCAGTTCTGCTTTAGGATTTGGGGTCCCTCAAAAGGCGCCTTCCCACCTTTCTGAGAGTGGTAAAACTGGGGGCGTTTCTAGAGAGAGTGGGCTGAAGAACTACTTTTAAATCTTCTGATTTTAGCTTGTTAGACTTGAAGTTTTTGAGAAACCACAGAGCAGCACTTAGCACCCTCAAAACCTTTCATTTTGTTGTTATTTCTTTTTACTAATGCTGGGCACTGTGTTATTTCCCACGTCTATGTGATCTAGTTTTATCAGCAGGACTGTATTCAAATAACTTATTTGAATGTTAAAAACAAATCAGTCAATTAGCAAGTGACCAAAACCACTGCCTTCTGAATTGGCCCTAAATTGATACCTTCCTAGTTCCTGGAAACGCCAGAGATGTTTGAACAGTTAAAATAAGAAACCATTGCAGTTGCAAAATGGTATTGACAGTATTCTAATATGCTTCAGTTTCCCTTTATTTTACCTCCTTTATCAGACTCACTGGCTGTTATTAATAGTTTTTGTCTAATTGCTCCAAGCATTCTGTTCCTAATATAGACTTTAGTTATTTATTCTATAATCATATAAAGCACTCTTGTATGGCAAGAACTATGCTAAATGCTATTGTCAAACACTGCTGACATCCCTTGCTACAGAAAAAACCTCCTGTTATCAAATAAGCATCCTGAGATGCCATCTTCTTAATTAATGCTTTCAATGTATTTAACTGGTATCAAGAAGACATTGGTTGTCAGTGACCCACTCCCACTGGTTTTATCTACTCTATCAGACCCACTCATGCTCCCAGTATATCTTTTTAGAAAAGAACCATGTTCACTGAGCTCTACTCTTTTGTTAAATTTCTAAGCAGCAACCAATCTGGTCTGCACTGGGAAATTTTAAGTGGAGTTAAAAGACCGTGATCCTTGCCCATGATGGGATCTGATCGACTTAGGGAGACGAGAGGAATCCCTAGAGGAGACTGTACTCCAGCATTAGGTGGTGTGACACAAATTGTAAACACTCCAGGGGCTCAGAATAGAGAGCTGATTGGGATTTGGAGAAAGAGAGAGAAAGAAATGAGCATAAGGGGGAAGATTGGAGGAAAGGGAAAAAATCTGGAAAATGACTGGACACAGGGGTGAAGAAAAACTGGGAACTGAATTCTAACCTCCATTTCTGATAAGTTCGTTTAAATTAACTCAAAAAAAGGATAATAGATCCAAGAAGAGGGCAAAGAAGAGATGGGACGGTGGACAGCAAAGAGGCAGGGTTAAGTGGGGAATGAATGACAGCCCTTCTTAGGAAGGTCAGGGTGGTCCTGAAATGGGTTTGTTAAAATGGCCTCCCCTCAGTATGCAAACTTCATTCTTGAGTCCAGTTGAAACACCCTGTGCTCTTAGTCACAAGCTAGGCTTTAGATGTGCAACCTAGTGACACATTATAGCTATTGTGATCCTCATTCCTACCCACTTGGATTGGCATGACACATTTCTCCTCATAGACTCAGAAATGTCTACCATCAGACGAGACCAATGAAGCTGTTTGATACAATTGACAGGGAACTACCTCCATCAAGATATGTGCAGGTCTTTAAGTCACTTTGTATATTGTAATTATTGAGGCGAGACTTGCACTGTGTCTTACAATCAAGTGCAACCCTTTGGATACTAGAAGAAAGGGTATTCCAGGCAGAGAATAGTGCAGACAAAGATGTGGTGATGGGAAAGTGAGGGATGTGTTTCAGACCCAGTGTGTAGTTTGACTGAAGCAACACAGGATCCTATGAGACCCATCACTACCATCCACATGGAGGAGATGCTGACAGAATCGCACACAGGGTTCCTGTCACTAAGTCAAGCAGCGCTGAAGCAGGGAATTGTGTAACAGATAAACCGCAGCACAACACCCCAAAACTAGCAGTTAACCAAAATCATAAATATTAACATCACTTGGGTTAACCTTTCAGAAAGATTTCACAGATACAATAGATGTTCTTTTATTTTGTCTTTACAGTAATCCGTTGACATGGGCAGCTCAGCTTTTATTTTCACCACTAGACAAAGGCAAAAACCTGAGGACTGGGAGATTATGTAAATTTTCCAAAGTCACAGTCAGTCTCACAATAGGCTCTCCCAGCTTCCACCCCAGACTCTTTCTTCCTTCTCTCATATCTCTCCTGAACATGTCTGGGTGATTGAATTTAGAGAAGAAAGCTGGGGGAATGGCCTTGGAAACCCAATCTCAATCAAGACAAGGCTAGGGAAGTCACCAGCTCCCTTTGAACAGGGCATCCCAGTTTTTTTCAGTACCTTTCAATGTCACCTTCTAGTGCCCACAGATTGTCAAACCTGCAGGTCAGAGCGTGGAAAACAGAAAGTCAGAGGAATTGTTTGTGTCATCAGACAACTGTTCTGGCTAATTTTTTTCTTTTCCTCAGCTGTCATATTTGTGTGTGTGTGTGTGTGTGTGTGTGTGTGTGTGTGTGTGTGTGTGAGAGAGAGAGAGAGAGAGAGAGGGAGATTGTTGTAATCATATATTCTTGATTGAGCCCAAATTGGTCCACCTAAATATCTCTTAAATTTCCATGGAAAGGGTTTAAAAATTGCTTTCATGCAGTATTTGCTACCCTGCCCTGCCTTTTGCAAATGACTGTCTACCGCTTCTGACTTCGAGCCTCTCTTCCAGCATTAGCTTTATTAGTCAAGATGTACAGCTGTCGGAAGAATTTTAAATTGGCCCTCTGTGTTGGTTTCGAATGGGCGTTACATCTGAATAAGTATCCTGCAGAAATTTTCATTCTCCTTGAGTTAGGCCACTTTGGGAATAGTAAACACTGTGAGGCTTAATCCCTCAGGTCCTGCTTTTGTTGAGCATTCAGGCCCAAGCATTCCACTTAGGTTGCTTTTCTATTAGAATCTCTCGGTCAGTCACACACCTTGCCAGAGACTCATTCTCCCTAGAGTGGAGCAAGTGCAATTAGTTTTTCACTGGTCCATGGGCAATAAATGAACTTGACCTCCTCGGCTAATTGTTCACATAAGGCTCTTGTGAGGCAGTTCGTTTCCTTAGGATGACAGAGGCATTTCTTCAAAATGTATCCTAGTGGTGTCCCAGGTGTAGTTGCTTGATGTTTGAAGAATTGTTTAAGGGGAGTGAATATAAAATATTCAGCTTGTATTTGGTAAACCTCATTTGTCTTAGCCCATACGTACAGAGTCCCCTTAAATCTCATCCTGCAGGCATCTCTTGAACAAGAACTCTAGCACAAAAGCAAAACAAGAGATGTGCATTTCAACTGAACTCGAACCATCTACTTCCCCCAGTCTCTCTTACACACACCCCCCACCACCTCTATAAAGCAAGGAAAAACAACTCAAACCATTTAGTGTCTGGTGTCACTGTTAAATGTTCAGACACCACCCCCGGCCCAGGATCTCCCCGAGCAAGTTGTACAGCATAGAGCTTCGTGTATTTGGTTCTCTGGATGAAAACTTAAGCCATCTCAGAAAAGCTCGAAGGCTTTCTACACCAGTAGTTCAATAGTACAGTATTTCCCCTAAGCTAACAAAATTGTTTCACCCACTGCCTTGTTTCTATGGTGAATCGAACATAGGGCCCTCTAGTACTGACAAGTGTTACATAATGCTTTGTGGACTTAAACCTCATACTATGGCTGTCCAATGCAGAAAAAACTAAAATGTTGAAGCAGGAGTCATGTGGAAATCTTTGTCTATGATTCTGGCTTTAGAAAATCACTTTCAGGAAGAATGATAGCAATGACTACATGGGTGAAATTCATTTACAGTTAATTTGATCCCTGGTTTTTACTTTATTTGCTCTTGGTTGTTAACTCCCTTTTCCCCCATTCTCTAATCATCACTAATTGATAAGGGACTGTATTCCTCTTAAAGGTCTTTAGAGAGATTGCCATTGCCTCCATTCTAAACTAATTTTTAGAGACATTCACCTGTCACTCCTCACCTCATAGCATGCTTTGCTTGATTTAAGTTAGATGTGCTTCAGTATAAATGTGGTGGTTAAGCCTATAATTCAACAAAGTTTATTAAACATTTGTGCCCTGGTCTACTGGGTTTGTTGCAGTATAAAAGGAAGGCCTAAAATCCAGTTTTTGCCCTCAAGGAGCTTATTGCCTGGACAGAGCATGATTGGAGAATTCACATTAAAAACAAACAAAAACAAAAAACAGCTTCTGTAGGTTAAAAAACAGAGAGCAGAATGAACTGGAGTTTGCAGGGAGGCTTCATGGAAGAGAAACATCTTGTAGAAGCCTTGAAAGATGAATAGGGTTTGAGTTGGTGAATGTAATAGTCAGGCCAAGCTAACAATTTTATGGAAAAAAAAACCCCACACATGATGTCAATGGCTTAACAGAATAGTAGTTTATTTCTTGCTCACATCACAGTCCCAATATGGATTGTTTGTGGGGTAGGAGGAATCTGTGCTCCAAGCAGTGATTCAGGGAACCTGGCTCCTTCCATCTAGTGGCTCCTTATTTCATTAAGCCTTGGGGTCCTCGACTGGATGCTCTGCAGCCAGCCAACCTCCAGGGAAAGCAGGTGATCCATAGAGGAGCTCAAGGAAGGTTTCATTAGGGGCCAGGCCTAGAAATAGCGTACATCACTTCGGCCCACATCTAACCATAGAGAAGGCTAGGAAGTTTAATCTAGCTCTATTCTCAGAAAGAAAATAAATAGAATGACCTGAATATATAACATTGTCTCCGCCATACTAAAGAGGGAGGGCTTTCTGAAGGAAGGATGAGGAAGGGAAGGGTGGCAGAGCAAAAGCAAAGTTGAGTTCAGCTTGGACACCTAGATTTCTGGTTTGATTTGACTAAATTTTTTTAAATATATTTTTGTTGATTTCAGAGAGAGGAGGAGAGAGAGAGAGGGAGAGAGGAAGAGAGAGAGAGAAACATCAATGATGAGAGAGTCATGGATCGGCTGCCTCCTGCGCACCCCCTGCTGGGGATCGAGCCCACAACCTGGGCCTGTGCCCTGACCAGGAATCGAACCGGGATCTCCTGTATCCTAGGTTGATGCTCAATCCCTGAGCCACGCAGGCCAAGCTGATTTGACTAAATTTTATGAACTTGTCACAAATTCTGAGCTTCAGTGTTGGTGGGAACGAAAGAGGCTGCATTCTTAGCAAGTATTGTATCATCAGCCATCCAGGTATTTTATTTTCCAGTGATGAGAATCACAACTAGATTTAATTATCTTTGGTTTCACAGTGTGTGTAGCAAGACATAACTTTTTAAAAATACATTTGATTTTTTTTTTAGAGCAGTTTTAAGTTCACAGAAAAATTGAGCAGAATCTTCGTACACCGAAACTACTCTGTATGATACTTTAATGGTGGGTATATGTCATGATGCGTTAGTTTAAAATGAATGTACAACACCAAGAGTGAACTCTAAGGTAAACTATGGACTTTGGGTGATAATGATACATCAATGTAAGTTCATCCTTTTTAAAAAATGTACCACTCTGGTGGGGGATGTTGATGGGGGGCGCGGGGGTTATGGATGTGAGGAGACAGGGGATAAGTAAGATGTCTCTGCACCGAGACATAACTTTTAATGGCAGTACTACACTGGTTATTAGGTTTACTCTAAGTTCATGGGTCTCTGCTCACAGCAAGCTCTTCACTGACGATATATTCCTCCTGATTGTCCTCCAGTAAACATCATTAATTGGCAACTCTGGGAATAAATCCAGTTCAAATATATAATTCATTTGGCCTGTACTATGCCTTTATTTTTAAAAAGAGATTGAATGCATTTAGATGGGACATGACCTCTTTCGTTAACCTTAGTTTCCCCCCAGAATCTATATAGTCTAACATCTGGCCTAACTTACAAATTTATGTCACCTGCCTAACCCCTGGTGACATATGAATTTGTGACCCTTATTTCTGGGCCTTCCTTTTTATGTGGTAAATCATATGGTAATAATCAAGTTACCAAAATCCCCATCCCATGGAAACTGAGCACTTTCTCAAAACTCACCAGCTTTGTGGGGATGAAGCCACAGAATATTTTTGAAGAACAATTCTGAAGGGGTCCAAGAAATCTACAAGAATATAAGAATTCTTAACATGTTAGAAGCTATCATGGATCACTTTGACACTAACAAATGCAGTGGACCATCTCTCCATGGCAGTGCCCATACACAAAACATTCTGCAGATCATTTCATGGAGCTTCTGAAACCAGTCTGTACACCACTCCTGTCGTCAAGTGACTGATAGCCCCATTTAGGCGACATGGGATAGTAATTAAGAGAATGGACAATGAACTCAGGCGATCATGATCTAAATCTAGCATTTTCTAGGTAAGTAATGTGGAGTTAGTCATTCGACCTCTGAGCCTCTGTTTCCTCATCTAAAAAATGACATTAATAATACCTACTCCACAACACTACTGTAATGATTAAATGAGAAAATGGATGTAACGAATCTGCACAGTGCCTGGAATATCATATAGTATTCTCAGCAAATGAAAATGGTTATTATGAAACGATATTAGTCATCCTTCATAGGTGTTCAGTGGTGCTTTCCTGGATTTCATCAGGAATTCAACATGATTTAGATTTCTGCTTACATGTCACTTAGTCTGGGAAATCAATTGTGACCTTCTCTCCCCAGCCCAGACCCCAAGGCTACACCATGACACCCTGGACTTGCCCCAAAATAGTGCTTATCTCAAGGCATTGTAGTTGCCCGGTTGTTTGTCCATCTCTCCTACCCCTACCGGATTCTGAGCTCCTCCAGGGCAGTGCCACGTCAGTTTTGTACTCTGTTCTACTTTCAGTGCCTAGCACATAATAGGTGCAAAATAAATCTGGAATAAATTAATAAGGAAGGAGAAAAACAGCTTCCCAGTAAGCTTTTAGGAAAATAGTGGTTGGTGGAAGGAGGAGTGTTCGTCAGTCACTCTGCCTACCCTGAAGGCTAAAGCCTTGAGACAGCAGAAGGAGCTGAGAGAAGTCAAATGTGAAAAACTGGCCTTATCTGTCTTTCTCTCAATCAGAATTCTTGGTTAACTAGCCCACAAATCTATTGTTCCTTATGATGTCTCTGAAACCCTTTTGAAAAAGTACCTTCTGAGTCACGAAAAAAAGAACACTACAGTCAATAGAATATAAGTTTGAATGTTTAATCGTTTTTAATTTGTATTTAAATTCTTAGGAAATTGACCTGTACTGTTTAGAATATACCCTTTTATTAAACAATAGCTGATGAAATGACTCACACTATTCACTAGTCATGTAATGTTACAGTGAGTTTATTCATCTCTTATTAAAGAAATTCTGTTCTCATTGTTAAGCACACAGTGAAATCATCTCGGCTGGTCATTAAACTCTGCCTCCTTGCAACCCTAGTGACACACGGATACTTGTAATCCTTCCAAGTTCTACGAGCTCCATTTACTGGCTACCTAGCAAGAGAACTTAACAGGCTCATTGTGCAGAAGTAACTTGGCCCCTTCTGATCCCAGTGGGTAATTAAGTAGACAGTCGTCAGATCGGTTGGAGAATGGACTTTTCTGCCTAGTGGAGAATTTCCATATAGATCACACATATGATACCAATTTTCAGAGAATTGAAATGCACATAAACAAAGCAAAATATTTTCATCTCTCTCGGATTTAATGGGCACCTCATGATCAACGGCTAATGTCAGTTATACGGTTCAGCATTCCCAGTTATCAGAGATTGAGCTGGCGCCGTACTGTGCCTAGGACATTCCCTGAAAGTTTATTTTAACGATTTATCTCTGTCTCATAAAATTAAAGAACAGATTGTGGCAAAAAAGAAAAGTAAAACACTATTTCAGTTTTCTGATTGCTAAGGCTATTGATGGAGAGAATTTTATGACTACTTCCCAAAGCTTATATTCTGAAAGAAGGTTCATTTGTAATATAGAAATAATAAAAATGTAGGTGGCCTCAGCAGCTATAATTTTTATAAATTACAGAGATGCCTTCTGCCAACATTTGAAATTGGCATTCTGCACAGCCAAAAAGCTCTTATTGTCGCTGTTATCTAATTTGGCATTTTAGCTACTATTTCCAGGCTATTAACCTCCACATCTGGACTCCCAGTGACCCCACATCAGGATGCCACTGCTGCTTCAGTATTGATCAGCGGCGTCCTCTCCCCCAACAGGTGATAAATTTATTAGTAACCACCCCGGCTGCCCCAGCTTCAGGTGATTGTCTCCTTAAGGATTATAGCATTTATTCATTGGCAGATAATAAGACAAGGGACGAAGTCAAATAGTTTGGCTTGTAATTTGCAGCTGTTTCATACAGAGCTATGCTTCACGGAGAAAAGAGCCTGCAGTTCAGATATTATATAATGTCCCCTACTTTGCATAAGACATTGTGAATAATTTTTTTTTACAAGATGCACTTTACTTCCGAGCAGGTCCCTCCATAGAAAGAGCTTGTTAGGGCTTAATGCTGATAAATGGAGACAGCACCATTCACACTTCCAAGTTATGGTCTGTCACTGCTTTCATTATATGCACTAATTTCCAGGGATTTGTTTATTTTATCACAAATGTAAAAATGGGCTCCAAGCTAAACATGCTGTCTGGGTGCCTGAGCCCAGTGTTTCCCTGATGGAGGTGGTGGCATGGGGACTCGAGCTGTCATGTGTTGTTCTTCCCACCTCCACCCCCACCCACCCTGCATCACTGCCTAACCTTATCAGATATAATCAGATATAGACATAGATATAACTATAAATATATTATTGTGTATATTTTTTGCTTGCTCTAAAAAGGAATACTGGTGAAAATTTTAAACCCTGGACGTGGCTCTCTCAATCCAGTTTCATTTCTTTTTTTACCCAAAAACTGTGCCTTCAATTGTGTTTTAAGTGCTAATGAAAATGCTGTCAGTAAGCACATCAATAGATGTGGCCATTGGAACAAATTATGGCCACAACTTTGGGTACCGAATTTTGGAAATCTGGGTACAACAATATTCCTCTTCCTCCTTCCCCCGCAAATAAAAGTCAATTGAATCTGCAGATCTTGCTAGCCCCGGATGGCTTTATGTGATCTGAAATCACTCACATCCCTATCTCTGAAGAATAAAGCTTAAAATAGGCTGGACATGTGCCACCTCCTTGTCAGTCTCACAGACAGTAATAGAAGATGGGCCTCATCAGCATCCCCGCACTCTACCAACACTCCTTATGGGAGCAAAACCACGCCCCGCAACTAATAGCAAGAGGAATTCTTTTTCCGGCCCGGTATTTTAAATTTAGCTTTTAATCTCAGTGAAAATTAAATACCCCTTAAACCTCCCCAGTGAAGGGTTTATAAAATGAGTTGTTTAGGGAGTGTGTGTGAGTGTGTGTGTGTGTGTGTGTGTGTGTGTGTGTTGGTTCACGTGTTGCTTGGCTGGCCAGCTGGTTGCTTGGCTGGCTTGCTGGCCAGTTGGTGAAGGAAGCGAAAATACATACATATAACCCTTTGCGGTCGTATTAAATTTGGACATGGATGTCGCACTGGTTGGAATTAAGAGCTTTCAGAGAAATTATGAACTGATACATGAATAGAGTTAAGGTTCATACGGTTCCTTGCTGTGGTGGCTGAGAGCAGACATACGACCGGAACAGTAAAAAAGCTTTGGTGGCTGAGAGCAGACATACGACCGGAACAGTAAAAAAGCTTTGGTGGCTGAGAGTAGACAAACGACCGCAAAGGGATAAGATACGCCAGTGCCTTAATAGGTACCTAACACACAGGCCCGCGAAAGCCCTTGTTGCTCTCTACTTTTCGACTCCCAATGTAAGTATAACCCAATCAAAATTAATTAGAGTCTCAAGGAAAAAGGAGTACTTTAGAATTTGGACCACAGTAAAAGAAACTGCTACACAAAGAAATGAAAGGAGAGCATCCTACAAACTGTGAGCCAAATAAGCCCTGGAGGCCGGTAGTGAGTATTTGATAAACCTCATCTGTGGAATTCAGCTGACATGAAGAGAGGGAGTTCCCAGTGTTTAGAAGTTCACAGAAATGAAAAGTGCGGAAACCAGGTGAACTCCAGGATTTTCATTTCTGGGTCAATGCAGACTTCGCCCTGATGGGGTTGATGAGTGTGGTGATCAAGGAACAGACTTGTCCTCCCTGGGGTCAGCATAGCGATGTCGGACCTCCCCAGATATACTAGTTTTGGCGGGGATCCATTTCTTTCTCTATACCTTTTGTGAATCTGCTCCAATTTTCAGGGGATTCGATTTTCTAAGTGCACCACCTCCCACTTAGAGCAACGCTTTCAAAGTATTCTTAGTTTTGCTTTCCATGTACTTGGATTCTTTGTCTTTTGGCCCTCACAGAACTTGACACAGTGACGTTCAGTGTGTGTTTGGTAAAGAATTCAGTATTTCACACACTTCAAGCCCATCTACTCTCAGCCTTTCTCTCTCCAGCCTGGAGTCTTGATCTTTCAGTGCAGCTTCTTACGACATTTCACACGCAGTGATGTTCAACACAGAGGTCACAGAAGGTGATCTCAGATAATAGGTCTTCCACAAGCCAAACCAAATTCTAAGCATTCAAAAAATTGCTTTTATCAAAACACAAACAAAAATAAAAAGTAGAGGTACCCCCTTGGTTCCTCCTCAGTCCAGATATTCTGGAGATAAAAAGAATATTCATGTGTCCTCATTCTATGACCTAACCCAATCTTAAAAGTCTTTTTACAAACCTCTTTCAAAGTTCTTATTTCTCTAAAAATGATAAAGGGACTTATTGGCATGGAATTCTCCTTGTTTGGACACGCTGTTTTCCTTGGAGAACTCACCAGAACATAAATGACTTTAGAGGCTTTCTGGGAAAGTTAAAATGAATCTGTAGCTTTTATAGATGTTAAGGATTAATACTTCATGAGGAACATCAGAATTAATCAAAGTATGCCATAAAGGCCAGTCTTAGTATTAACCTCCTGCCAACGAATTAGCTCATCTAAAAGCAGTTTATTAAGTTGGGTTTATAAACTGTCTTTAGATGAGTTCACTCTTTGCCAGGAAAATTATTGTGCATGTGTGTATGTGCTAAAAGGACATGCTTGTTATCACAGATGTTCCTAACTTTTAACATACAGTCTAAGTTTCACAAGGTCTGAATAAAGAGAGATGAGAAAAGCCAAAATTGTACACTGCTTTTAAAGTAATGCCATGTGGTTATTTTCAAGAGCACTGTTAAAAGCACCAAGGAAAGCAGGAGTTGAACCATATGTTCTTTATATGTGTCTGACACTTTTTAAATGTACTATATCATATGAGGCTTATAACAACCCAAGCTTGAGAAACCAACTCATCCCAGTTTGTCTAGGACTGTCCCAGTTTTAAAACTGAACCCTGCCTCAGCCTCAGGCAAACCAGGACAGCTGGTCACCTTACCTGGCTAAGGCAGTAAAAGGTGTCATAAAACCAATTTCCAGCGCAGACAGGGTAGGGGTGAGTGGGTTTCCATATCACCAGCAAGCAATTCCTGGACACCAGCTGGGTGTCCTACAGTTTCACTCAATTTCGATACTATCTACCTGGAGATAGTGTCAGATCCTGCAAGTTAAGGGCTCAGTCCCACAAGACAGCCACTTCCACTTCAGATGCCAATCTCAAGTCCAGGGTGTCATCTGTGCTTGTGATCAGCTGGGCTATCAATCAGAGGTCCCAACAACCCCCAGCTTGGGTTCTGTTAATTGGCTAGAATGACTCACAGAACTCAGAAAAAAATTTTACTTATTACATCATCAGTTTATTATAAAAAGATATAACTCGGGAACAGCCAGATGGACGAGATGCGTAAGACAAGATACGGGGGAAGGGCACAGAGCTCCCAGGCCCTCTCAGAGTGAGCCATTCTCCCCAACTTGCCACATGTTCACACGACACGTAAGCTCTCTGAACCATGTCCTGTTGGGTTTTTGTGGAGCTTCATTACATAGACACAATTGATTAAATCATTGGCCCTTATGATTGAGCTCAGTCTCCAACCCTCTAATCACAAGGTTGGCTCCACTGGCAAACTACCCATATTTAGGTAAGGTTCCAAGTTAGCTCATTAACATAACAAAAGATACCTTTATCTCTCACCACAGACAATTCCAAGAGTTTTAAGTGCTCTTTGTTAGAAATAGGGACGAAAACCATATATATATGTGTGTGTGTGTATATATATATACACACACACACATTTTTAATAACAAATCACAATATCATAGGCAGATAATCTCCATATTTTCCCAAAGAAGAGGTTGAAATTTAGAGAAGCAAATTTCTCCATCAAAGTCACCCATCAGTTATAAGTGATGTATTCAGTATTAGAGCCCTAGCCTTCTAACTGCTATTCTGTTTTCCAAGAAACCAGGCTGTAGTTAACACAGTGTGTAAAAACTGTGAAAATTTTATTGGCTTTTATTTTTTCTAGATGCTTAACCATTCACTTTGTGACACCATAATTTTGCTCTCCACCCCTGTCACCCCCCCCCCCTTAATAGATACTCCAGAGAAAAAACTCAGTTCAGTTTACCAGGATTATTACAAACCCCTTGTTAACTGAGGGTGAATTAATGAAAGTAATTTTCATGCTTTCCAAGTCAGTTATTTCTAATTCAACTATGAAAATAAGCAAGTAGCCTACACATCTGCACCCTAAAAGAAATGTAATAAATACTGCCTCCCTTGTCTTTTTGCATTTATCTTAAAGGGGTATCTTTTTTCTGTTAAGCAAGTGCCAAGGGGGTGGAAATGTAAAACTAGACGACAGGAAATTATTAGACCTGGCTTTATCTCTACATGTTACATTTTATCATTTCTTCTCAATACACAAAGAAGCGAATGCGTGCTCGAACAGACCTCTCCCATTACTGGCCTGGCCGTGCTGAGCAAAATTGAATCCATATGTCCTTAAAATGCTTTTCCATTTCTACGGCTTCTTTCAAATTCCTGATCGTGGTGCAAATGTGGCCCACTAGCCTCCTAATGTTCATTTGCTCTTTCCCAACAGGCATCACCGTTGATAGGCATGGATTCATTTACTTTGTGGATGGGACCATGATTCGGAGAATTGATGAGAATGCTGTGATCACCACTATAATCGGCTCAAACGGTCTGACTTCCACACAGCCACTGAGCTGTGACTCGGGAATGGACATCACTCAGGTAGGCGCCACTGGTTTTCAAGCGTTCTCTCCATTTGGCATCATGGAAATGAATAACCATTTTCTCATACAGAAATTAGGTAGAAAGGAAGCCTGGGGTATCTGTTATAACATCAGATGGCAGAAGTTTCTCTTTATGTAAGTTACTTTTTTCCTCCTCAGAAAAACTCAGTTGGGAGAAAATGGCAAGCTAGGATGGGAGTAATGCTAGATGGAATATTGGCGTAAGAATTAAAGTCGCTCAAATTTGAATCAATTAGAGGATAAGGCCAATCTCATTTATTAGTTTCCTAGATATATAATTTTTATTATTTTTAAATAACACAGTACTTCGCATTTGAGAAAGTACTGACTAAATATTTTTAAATGACTATATGAACATGACTTGTTATTTATGTATCTGTAAACAGCTATTTCTAGGGCACTTGAAAGTTTTCTTAAGTAACAGCATCATTTCTTCTGCGATCTATTTTACATGTATTTAGGAAAGCTTTATGCCAGTGAGAATAAATGGGAAAATCTAGTGTAGCTCTTGTCTGAATCCACAATTCTGATTTTACCACAATTCTACAAAATCAGGATTAGACATGTAGAGAGATTATAGAGCATACAACACAGACCCAGCACCCTAGGATGAGCTTCTCAGTCTTCAGACACAAGAGGTTGGTATTTAAAATGAGGGAAACAACCCTGGCCCGTGTTGCTCAGTGGTCACAGCATCTGCCCATGCACTGAAGAGTCTTGAGTTCGATTCCCAGTCAAGGGCATGTCCCTGGGTTTCGGGTTCCCTCCCCCTGCTGGTCTGGGGTGTGCAGGACGCAACCAACAATGTGTCTCTCTCACATTGATTTTTCTCTTTCCCTCCCTCCCTCCCTCCCTCTCTCTCTGTCTCTGAAAAGCAATGGAAGAAATATCCTCGGGTGAGGATTAACAAAAAAATAAAATAAAATAAAATGAGCAAAATAGACCAGACATCCTCAGAGGGCCTTTTAAGTCTAATATTCCATGAATCTGTGACTCTAATGAAGTAGATTATTGGATAATCTTTTCAAATGAATTAGAATAGAAATTGAGGGTTTTAAGATTGGTTGGTGTATCAGAGAGGATGGTTTTGATGACAAATTATAAAACACCTATCTAAAAGTGGTTTAAACAATAAGGTTTCATTATCTCACAGTGAGATGACCAGAAGTAGGCAAAGATGCCGGCAGATTTTCTTCTTGTGTCACAATAGCCAGAATTGAGTCACATGCCCATGCCACCACCAGTCACTGGCAAAGGGGAAATGAGATTTCCCAAATGGATTCAGGCCCTTTGGAACTGGGTCACCGTTCCTGAGCATATTGGTACCGAGTTCTTGAACCAGAATCAGGGTTCTGTTGGCAAGGAATGTAGAATTGCTGCTGGGTGCGCAGCCCACTGTGGCCTTCACGGTTAGGATAGTCCTGTTGCTTTGTCACCCAGGCCACCCAAAACTTAGCATAACTAGGAAAAGGAAGTGAACACAGCACCCAGAGACCTTGCTTCAGTCATCAGCTCTAATGTCCCCTCCCTTCTCCAGTTGCCAGGCATCCACAGCTCTATAAAACACTAGAAATTTGCCTATTGGGGTTACTTCTCTGTGTGCCCCAGCCTTATTCAGAAACTCAGAAAATAGTCAAATAGAGTCAACTATAAAAATAAAATAGGGCCCAGCTGGGCGTGGCTCAGCGGTTGAGCACCGACCTAGGATCCAGGAGGTCGAGGTTCAATTCCTGATTAGGGCACAGGCCCGGGCTTCGGGCTCGATCCCCAGCAGGGGGCGTGCAGGAGGCAGCCGATCAATGACTCTGTCATCATTGATGTTTCTGTCTCTCTCTCCCTCTCCCTTCCTCTCTCTGAAATCAATAAAAATATTTTTTAAAAAAATAAAATGGGAATTGGGAGGCCTGGAAAACAGACAAAATGAATGAACCATTCTTAAGAGGGATTTGGGTGGATCAGGCTATCGAGTCCTAGAGCAATCTAACTTTCTATAATGCAAAATCCAGCAGAAGGCAAGGACAAGGAACATCATTTATGGCAGGAAGGAAGGGTGTGAATGTGTTTATATGGAGGAGGGGAATGAAGGAGAGGAGATACACATATATGATTCACTGGTGGGATATTTTTAACTTCGAATAGCACGCCTAGAACTGCAATCAGTCAACTCAAAACAACTTATGTTTCTGTGTGGAAAAGTTATGCTGAAAAGAGACTTCTTCATCTTAAATAAAGCAAACATATGATCCTCATCACCATGAGAAGGGTTCTTTTTCACATGACACTTTGCAAGCCAAACTGCCACCATGAAAGCGACCTTGTCCCTTTCAGGTTGAGATAATAGAGTGCAGCCCATTGAAAAGGGACCCTGGTAACCAGGAAAGAGAATCACATTTTTCCTGTGACGTTTCATTCCAAGCCTCAGTTTCCATGATGCCCCCATCCCTTTTCCTTACATAAAAGATTTAGAAAAACAGTCATTTGGGGGGTGGGAGGAGTAAGCTTCATGTCCAGATCATCCGGCAGCTATCTCTGCTGCTGTCCATCATTTCCTGTCCTGCGCTTAAAACATCCTAAAGAGTAACTAGACTTTTTCCTCTTGGGCCGGCAGAGAACATTGAGTCCATACTGATCTCTATCTCAGCGTCCAGATTATAATCCTGCACCTTTAGTAGGTGCTCGCTTCTCACGGCCCCATTCCCTCAGCCTGGAATTACCTCTTCTGGTCCAGATCCCACTCCTCACCCTCCTCACACCTCATCTCTTCCATGGGAACCTTCCCTGATGGCTCTAGTCCTCACTCCTGTGTCACTCTCTTACTGAAAGTTAGTATCACCACGTTTAATATGTAATCTGTTCTCTGTTACCCAACTGTGTATCCAACTAGTCTCCCAAGGTGGGCCACATGTTCTTTGGAAATGCATATAAGTGCTCAGCAGGCACAGTTACCATATATACCGATACCAGAAGGACACTATGGTTCAAAGAATACAGAGAAGTAGTGAGAGATGGATGAAGCTACAGAGCTAAGGGGGAGCATATGGTGAAGGGCCGTATAAGCATGATAGAGTTTCAGTTCTATCCAGTGGACAGTAAGAGGCCAATAATAGCATTAATCAGGGAAATGCATTTTTAAAATAATATTAAGCATGGGAATGCATTTTTCAAAGATCATTCTAGCTGTAGCATAGAGAATCAAATGGAAGAAAACAGTGTTAGAGGCAAGGAGATCACTTAATAGGCAGTGGAAGTAATATAAGTGTGACAGGGACAAAACATATCAATATATAAATGATTAGTACCTTTTCAAGAGCCTTCCCTACAGATTAGATTGCTTTCTAATTTTGGGTTTTTTGGGGGGAGCGATATTCAGGTGATATTTCTTTGGAATACAACTCTGCGATGACACTGACCATGAAGCTGCTCAGCTTTACCTAGGTTACATAGGAAGCAATGACAATGGCCAAACCTAAAGTATCAGCAGTGTGGAGTGAGGAGGCTAGACAGGCCTGGCCGGTGTGGCTCAGCGGTTGAGCATCAACCTAGGATCCAGGAGATCACGGTTCGGTTCCCGGTCAGGGCACAGGCCCAGGTTGGGGGCTTGATCCCCAGCAGGGGGCGTGCAGGAGGCAGCCGATCCATGACTCATCATGGATGTTTCTCTCTCTCCCTCTCCCTTCCTCTCTCTCTCTCTCTCTCTCCCTCTCCCTTCCTCTCTCTGAAATCAATAAAAATATATTAAAAAAAAAAAAAAAAAGGCTAGACAGACTGGTGAAATATTGGAGGTAAAATCAAACAACTTGTTGACTGACTTAATTTCATAATAAAGGAACTATGTGTCTGCTGGTACCGTTCCCTGAAAAGGTTACAAGAGAAGGAGAAGAAGGTGTGGGTGAGGGTTGGATCATGGATTCAGTTCGGGGCGTGTTGAGTTTGAGGTGCCCATGTGCATCCAGGTAAATATATTTGGGAGGCAATTCGATAGAGGCCTAGAAAGCTCAAGGCTTGAAATGGAAATAAGATTTGAGATTATCAGTTTACACCTGGTAATGGCAGATAGTGGAGTGGATAAGATTTTCCAGGGAGGCTACATAGCATTAAAAAAAAAAGAGAGAAAATTTAAGACCAAAATCCTAGGAATATCAGTATTCAGGAGAAGGCTGGGGAATGGGAGTCCGCAGAGGCGACTGAGAGGAAGAGACCTGACAAGTGGGAAGGAAATCAGGAATGTATGTGGTCAAAAAAGCCAAGGGAAACAGGCTTTCAAAAGGAAGGGAATGGTTAATATCAAATGCTGCTTAGAGGTCACATAAATAAGGTGGTTTTTTAAGAAGCCATTTAGTTTGACAGCATTCGTGACTGATAAGAGTGCCTTTGGTAGAGTGCTAATTAATTGGAGTCAGATTGCAGTGGTAGTGTAGGAGGTGAGGAAATGGAGAAAGTGAAAATAAATCACTCTTTTGAGATGTTTGCCTGGGAAGGGGGGGGGGGAGTTGGGCATTGAAGCAAATCAGTACGCATGCGTGGCGCAGGTGGACGAAAGTTGGAGAACACTAAATGAAATCAGATGGGCGAGTGGGCAGAGCGTGTACCAGGAGGGGGCCGGGGTGTGACACACCTTCCCAGATGCTCGGCCTCCGTGGCCAGAGCTTCCCTTGTCTGCTTAGACAGCTGTGCCAGATGGGGGACCAGGTTTCCCACGACTGTACTTAAGAACACGAGCTGCCTTCAGCTAGAGGGAAGAAAGCTGAGTGGGGAGCTTCATAACACCTTCCCTAAACAAAGCCCCTGTTGTGTATAGTAGTACTTACTGTGATCCAGCTGAGCTTACCCTGCGCTCAGTTTCATGTAGCAGTAAATCAAAATATACTGATGGGTGAAGGTGGAGACAGATATCTAAATGAGAGCGCACGGATTCTGCTGACAGGAACAGACAGGAGAGAAAAGAGAGGCCTCTGCTACAGCAGGAAGCTTCGAATCAGACCTTATGAAGAGCTTACTGATTCTGAGACTACGTGGCAGCAATCATACGTTATCAAAAGAGCTCACAGCGTCCCCACCTTTTGAAACGGTGAAAGCAAATGTTGGCTGGCAATAATCATCTCGGAAGGCTTGAAATCCAGGCCTCTCTGGAGTCAGGAACGTGGATCGGCTGTTTTCTCAAGGTCCCTTCCAACTCCATGACGGTTTCTCTACATAAATATAATGTAGTTCCTACAGTTCTGTGATACTTTCCCTGCATTTCAAAACCAAAAGGTCCCCAACAGGGAAGGTCCAGCCGTACTAGAGTACCTTTGGGAGCTGGGAAGTGATGCAAACAACAGTCCTCTCTTTATCTGTACTTTTCTGAGGCAAACCTGAGCCCCGGGAAGACTCAGTCTTCAATAGCCTGCCCTAATCTTCAACATATCCTGATGTTTTCACTGTAGTAATTCTAATAATAACTGCTGCCACTTATTGAGAGCCTACTATGTGCCAGGGACTATGCTAAGCATGTTATTCACATTTTATCTCCGCAGCCCAACCACCCTTGAGAAGTGTAATTACCCCACCTACAGAGGGGAAAACTAGTAGGAAGATATTGTATTATACTGTGACCATAGAGTTAGTAAGTGCTACAGCCAAGGTTCGAGCGCAAGCTTTCTGACCCCAAATAGCATTTTTCCAACTCCTCTATTTTCAACACCAATTGGAGATGACCAAGTAGCATTCTATTTAGTGGGTGACAAATGTAATGTCATTTGGTTGAGGAATATTCTGTTTATTCACAGAATGTGTGTTCAGTGGCACTTAGAAAATAGTTTAATAAAATCTAATCATCTCAAGAAACAAAATTTGCTTTGACAATAAAATCAGCCATTTGTCCAAAATCAATATCTTTTTTCGGATTTACTGAAATGCGAAACTGGACTCTCGGTGTAAACTCTGAAGTGTAAGTTCCCTTTGTAAGCACCTCTATAAACAAGCAGGCCTTCCACTTCAGCAGATGAGTTGATTATGAAGAGATTGGGCTCTTTATTTCCGGGGCTGCTTTTGAATCATCCTGCTCTGGTAACTCACTTCCATCTCGTGCCTGACTAGAATGGAATTGGGAATTGGACCAACTCTCTTGGTGCAATAGCAAATTTGAGAGTTGATTTTCCCTTGGAGCCAGCCTAACGTGCTTCACCAAATCAGCCCAGCAGCTGATATATAAGCAACATGGACACTTTTGTATGACTGATAACCCGGCTCACCCACTGTTCCTAAGGTACACACTTTGAGGTGTTTGTCTAGAGTATCTGATACATAACCAGTCCTCCCTAAATGCTGACTGGATCATCTGTAAACTCCCCAGTGGTTCCCCAAAATACCCATTTGTCAGATGGGCCTAACAGGTGGGGGGAGGCATCATCCATGTTATGAAAGAACGACAGTAACTGGTTGTTGAAGGGGCAAATTTTGGCCCCAGGCATTTAATCTATTGAAGTAGTTAGTCTACTGGAAACCCTGCTCCTCCACCCAATCGTTTGATGCTGGACTTCCCTCCAGAATATTCTCCTCATGTAGTTAACAGTCCAACCTCTCCTCAAATGCCTCTTGGGACAGGGAACTCACTGCCTCCCCCAAGCAGCTCATTCTGCCTTTCAGTGTCTCTGACTAATGTAAAGCTCTTCCAGGATCCACTTAGCTCTTTCACCTTCCTTTAACCTTCACCATCTAGCCTCACTGCCACTCTTCAGGCCTGTGTTATGAAATTAATCTGTGTTCTATGAAATAAATACATTAGTGAACCAGGCACTAGACAGATGTATGCTGTCTTACTTCATCCTCATGACAGTTCTTCAAGGTAAGTATTACGTTCCCCTATTTTTAATGAATATGACAAACAAGGTTCAGAGGAGTTGAGTAACTTGATCAGGGTCACACAACCAGAAAGTGGCAGGGCCCAAATTTGCACCTGGTCGGCCCGATGCCGAAGTCCACATTTTTTTCACCAAACTACTCTATCAAACTGTCTACTCCACATGACAGCCTTATCGATATATGTGAACAACCCTCTCAGGCTCCCTAAGTCACGCCCACGATCCGCCTAACTGTACCTCATTTGGAATGGCTTTGAGTTCCTTCACTCTTCTCTGAACATGTTCCCATTATCTCTCTTAGAAACACGGTCCATCTGTGTCTCTTTGAGAATGAGGCTTCCAGAAATGCATAAAATAATCCAGATGTGCTCTGACCAACTTAGAGGTAGAATGGGAACTATCACAACCCTCTTTGTATATTCTTAGTCTCTGTTCATTTTACCTGGTGGCTTTCAAAAGGACTTCGCCAAAGAACGTTTACTTCAAACAAAATAAGTCCCTGTTTATAAAACTGATGCTAACAGCAGATTCAAACAAGAAGTAACTATCCCAGAACCTTTTTATTCAGGCTCACTCCCACCAATGGTAGTTCACATAGCAACCCCAAGGTACTTTCGCAAAATGCTAAGGAAATGAATAGCACAGGTTAAGAAACCACACCTAAAGTTGAATTGGATTTTTGGACACTTTTGATGTGCTTATAGAGGACTAAAAATTCATAGGTCTCTCATCCCCACCTCCTCATCTTGTACTTGCACACTTGGTGATTTGCATTATAGTGCAGGATCTGACATTAGTCTATATTTAATTCCATCTTATTGGATTCAGCCTATATCTTTGTATTCTTCTGCTATTACAAAATATCATCAGTGTCCTTCCCAACCTTGTGTCACTGTGGATTTGATGAATGCCTTCTATGTCTTCATCTATGATAAAATTGATGGCTAGATAGACTCAGATAAAATTAGGGCACTACTAGACTCTCTGTTGGATTATGAACCCATGTGTTTGAACTATCACCTATGTGTTGTGATCATAGTGCATCAGGAAATCAACCTAATAGCCTATGGCCAGCTTTAATTATAAAAATGAAATAAAAAATTCAGAGTGTAGTAAGGGTAAGTAAGTAAGTACTGTTTCATGAAACTTTCATTTCAATTGTATATCCCGGCTAATGGTGTAAAATGTATCTTACTGAAGTTCACAGTCAAAACAAGTTTGAAAGCCACTACCCTCACCAATATGTCTCCCAACTTATCCACAAAAGTATTATGAGAAACCTTACTAGGTTGGTAATTCTGTTGAAAAGGAAATAAGAATCCCTTGACATCATTTGTTTTTAGTAATCGTGTCCATAAACACCACTTCCTCATCTAACAACGAAAAAACAACTGTTTAATAACGCACTTGAGGGGCTTTTCCAAATCAATGTCAGGTTCCTGCCATGCAGTTTGTGGGGCACATCTTCTGATCCTTGTTGAAGTCAGAACTGTATTTAACCATTTTTAATCTTGTAGCACATCTCCTACTGCTCACTATTTCTCAATAATCACCAGAATGTGTTCGAAAAACCCATTTGCAAGTTCTGTCTAAGAGGTGATTCCCCCTGTCCAGGAAACTTGAACCCTGTTTGAAGAAGTTAGCTGCTCTGTTGCAGTCCCTTCACTCACCTTAGACTTTGGTAACTTTGAATCCATGTTCTTTGTGGTCATTCTTCTTAAACTGAAAAAAAAAAAAAACAAAAAACAACCTCTCTCTCATCCATCAGCATTATACCTAACCTGCCCCCAGCAACAGACCTCTCTGCCTTCCCTGGTTGTCTTCGGTTCTCTACAGAACTAAAAAAGCCATTACCTATTGTCGTTAAAATTTTTTTGCAAGCTTCAGATAAACTAAGCACAGCTGGCTAGAAGGGGAGATACAAAGCCTCCTCTTTGAAATCTACATGTCAGTTCCACTTTATCAAGTGGATTCAGCATTTTCTGTTGTTTTGGAAAAAAAAAAAAAAATCTATATAATAACATCCAGGCGTAGGAAGTTACAGCAATTAGGTGAGAAAACAAAAGAAAAGAAACAGTAGTTTGAGAACAGAAAAGGCACCTTCTTAAAACTCTTGCCTAATGTCTCTCATTGTCTCTTCCTCTCTCACCTGCCAACGGCTTCATGTCTGCAGAATGTCCTCCATCACCCTGAGTGATACGGATGATATTGAAACTCCAGTTCTTCAGGGGTTGCTTGCCTTTCTTTGTGCACTTCCATCACTCTCCCATGTGCACACTGAAAGAGAACAGAATTAGATCTTTCGAATGAAGGCCATTATAAGTGAAATTCCCTGCAGGGACAGACTTCTGAATTTTGTGAGGCTCTGTGGGGAATCAAGAAAATCTGAATTATAATAAGTTTGCTTGAATAAAGGGATCTCTCAGGGGGGAAAAAAGTAAGTTTATTTTAAAAGTTCTTGCCACCAGAGATGAAAATCTCACCACCTCCACCCCCAGCACATCCTCCCAATGCTTCAATGGCTGCGGAACCTATCTCAGTGTCAAAACATAGAAAAGGTCTGTGCCACACTCCAGATAATTCAGATGGAGGGCTATGTGGTAGAAGGAAGGAGTAAGCTTCAGGTAAACATTAAGACGGGAAGTTGAAAGCAAGTTATCTGAGATATCTGCAAACGTTTCTATCAGGGGCCAGCAATACCAGTGGGCAGCAGGCACGGCTAGGTGCAAGTAAAAGAAAGGTGACAAAGGGATAAGAGAAGATTAGGGAATGGAGAATGGCTCAAGCAGCAGATCAGCAAGGCCTAGGGCTTAGTAATATGAAACCAACAAGGTTTTTTGTAGTCCTTGTGCCAAACCTTTGCTTCGTCCTATTTGGTCATGGTTAGTTTAACCAGTTGAGTCAACCACTTCTATAGTGACCACTAACTAATGGGTGAGATGGCATTAAAAGTTATACCAGGATAAAGAAAATCTGGCATATATATATATATATATATATATATATATATATAGTGGAATATTATACAGCCGTAAAAAAGAAAGAAATCTTGTCACATCCTACACCATGGATTAACCTTGGGACATTATGCAAAGTGAAGTAAACCAGTCACAAAAAGACAGATACTGTAGGGTTCCGCTCATATGAATTACCTAAAATGGTCAAAAGCATAGAAACAGAAAATAGAAAGGTGGCTACCAAGGAGAGGGGAAAGAAGGAATTAGTGTTTAATGGATATAGAGTTTCAGTGTTACAGAATGAAGAAGGTCTAGAAATCTGTTGCACAACAATATGAATATACTTAACATTACCGAACTATATTCTTCAAAATGGTCCATATGGTAAACGTAATGTTAAGTGGGTTTTTTTTTTCCCCAATAATAATAATAAACTCATACCAACCAAACCTCCAATGAATTTTCCCATTTTCTTTCTCTCTTCTCATGCCTGGGCACCAATAATGCAAACATCTAACTGCTCACAATTTGTTGTTGCCACAGTCCAAACAGAAGCATCCTAAATCAGGAATGTTCTGCTCTACTCATTTCAGCCACATGCACCGGGTCAATACACATCAGTCCCAGCCAGTCCCTCCTGCTCATCCAAAGGCTCATATCATAAATGGAGACATGAGAGTGGGGAAGTGCTAGTCTCTACAAGGTAAAGAGGGAGCTCAGTCTACATCAACCATGGTGGGAAAGTGCTGCTAATTTAGCCACTCTCATCTCAAAGACCTCAATATATCAATAATCTTAAATGAGAAAGTATTTAAATTAGAAAGTAATGACTATTGAATAAAAATGAGCTCACTTCCTAAAAGATGTGCTTATCATGTTGGAACAAGTATTAATTTCTTCAGGAGTACTGGGGTATATTTTACCAAAGTTATCTGGACAAATGCCTAATCACCCATTTCCCTTTGACCAAGGTAGCATGTCCGGTAGAAAGAACATAGACAGTCCTGGCTGTGGTTCCATATTTTGCTGCTTATTAACAGTGCCACCTCAGGCAAGTTTCTTAGGGACTCTGTGTCTCAGCTTCCTCAGTAGGAAAAAGTGGAATAAAAACACAGATTGTCTCCTATGGCTACTGAAAAAGTGAAACAAGACAGCAAATATGAAAGAACTTTGGTTTTTTGGAAAGGTACTTGCAACTGTAAATTGTTGGTGTTGATCAGAAGTGAAGAGAGAGGTCATATGGCCTTACATGGAACCTTGGCTTTTACATGTTCATTTGCCACAGCGGTTAGGTAGGTGGCATATGGAAAGAAGGTGGCACAAACTTTGATCTATATAGCAATCAAATTATAGTGTCGTAGATGCTGTTCAGACTCTTATTTGACAGCAGCACTAAGACCCACTTTTAAAAGTTTTCTTTAGGAGTCCCTAGTAGCTCTCCACATTACTAAGCGCCTGTAAATGAGTGATCTGTTAAAGTTTATAGCTAAACATTATATAATAATGCTAAAGAAACAGTACTTTTAGTTACCATTTCTACATTTTAGAAAAAGAACATCTATTTTTGAACCATTTATTCTGTTCTTTTCTGAAATATGGCAATATAGAAAAAATGTTAAATCGTTTTTGTCTACTTCTTGACCCCAAAGAGGTTTCTCTGTAATTTCAAATTTAGCACTACACTTGGAAAACAGACACTAGAATTTTAGAGCCGGTTAATTATTCCTCTTTATGAGGCTAATTTAATAAATGACCCAATTGTTGATTAAATGTCCTCACCTTTTTTTAATGTGAAAGCACTTGGGAAAGTATGAACTGCTTTACCAATATAAGGGATGATGTAAGATGTTAATTGGCATCTTCAGGAAATATTTTCTGTTGATTCATCACACACTTGCTAAAGTAGGAGGACACAAGAACAAAATAAGTCTGCAAGGTGGTTATTCTGATTGTGTAATATCTGCGACTGTCAGTCTTTAATTTAAATGTATTTCTAGATAATGTTATTTATTGCTCATTCAATCAAAACCTACTCTCTTCACGCTGTCAAATGTAGGAGAACACCTTCTGGAAGTGCAAAGGAGAGCCAAGCTTTTCTCTACTCCTTTTATATAGGGTACAACAGACAAAACCAGGCTTTAGGTAGACTGTCCTTCCTAGTTATATCAATATAAAAAGTTAGGCCCAGTTGATTGAGCATCGTTCCCGTGCACCAAAGGGTAGCTGGTTCAATTCCCAGCCAGGACACATGCCTAGGATGCATGTTTGATTTCCAACCAGTGTGCATGTAGGAGGCAACCAACTGACGTTTCTCTCTCTCTCTCCCTTCCTCTCTCTCTAATATATATACAGAGAGAGAGAGAGGAAGGGAGAGAGAGAGAGTCAGAGTCAGTAAAGTATAGTGGTTGGAAACACAGACTACCTGGGTTTGAATCCTGGATCCACCACTTGCAGATGTGCAACCCTGGGAAAAATTCTTTATCTGTAAATGGGATGATAATGTTACCTTCCTCTATAGAGAAGTTGTGAGGATTAATAAGATAATATATACCTATATATAACTTAGCAAAATGCCAGGCTCATAAGTGCTCAATAAATTAGTAGTAGCAGCAGCAGCAGCAGCACTGGCACAGTCATGCATCGCTTAACGGTGGGGATACATTCTGAGAAATGCAGTGCCGGGCAATTTCGTCACTGTGCGAGCATCGTGGGCACTTACACAGACCTACATGGTGTAGCTCACTGCGCACCTAGGCCATGTGGGCTAGCCTGTTGCTCCTGGGCTACAAACCTGTACAGCATGTTACTGTACCGAATCCCGCAGGCAGTTGCAACACAGTGGTAAGCATTTGTGTATCTAAACATATCTAAACATAAAAAAGACAGTAAAAATGTGATATAGAAGATTATAGTGAGATTGTAATCTTACGGGACCACCATCATATATGCAGCTCGTGTCACTGACTGAAATGTCATTATGTGGCTCATAACTGTAGTAGTGTTTGAACCAAGATAAAAAAACACCAAGACATTTGGCACTGCTATAAAAATTGTGTAATCTTTCCTTCTGTCCTTTGTACGTGTGCCTTTTGCAGAAAGAGAGACGCGCGTATACCTATAGATGTGTTTGATGGGCTGTAACAAACACGTGCTCCAGAGACTGGTCTTAACCTGCTGTGAACCTCACAGAGTGTTTCATCTGCCTAATGCTGATGCAAAGCTCTATCTAAATCACTTAAAGGATGTTCACCATAGTCATTGAATGGTGCCCCAAATCCTTCATTTTTTTTTACTTTCAAGAAGTGTCATGCTGACTGTAGAGCTAAGGCTGGAATGTATTGAGAGTTTCAGACATCTGTGATTTGAGATGTATAGATTTTAAATCATCCTCTGTCTATTTGAAATCAAGAGGTAAAGGTGCAGCTTATTTAGTGGGTGGCCTGCAACCATCCTAGGTGTGTCAGTTTCACAAAAAAATTAAATATGAGAGTAGATAAATAAGAAGACAGAGTTTATGTAGGTCAATATGAAGCATGTGACTCCCAGGACAAAACAGAGAGGGTCCCACATAAGTGGGAAATCAAAAGGAAAGATGAGGCTGATGTATTCATAAAAAGAAAGCAGTGTCCTAGGATTTTTGAAGAATTTTAGTCTATGAGTTGCTTTGTCTATCCAATGACCTTTCAAGCATGTCAATCATCTTTTAAAAAATTCTAATATATAAGAACCCAAATGTAACTAACAAAAGATACACTGAGAAAAGCATTGCAATAAGGTGATCCACAGAATTCCTTTAAATATCATTTCCCTTCCCCAAATTCATTTAAACTCTTTTTTTAAGTGCAGTTTTCAGGCCTGCATGTCTTAGGTAAAATCACAATTGGGATGTAATAACCTATTATCAGAGATGTTAGCATTGCTCCCTCCAAAGTGACAGCTCGGGTTGTTTATATAAGAAATAGAGAACAGCAGGCCAACGTCTTCAACTCCAACATAGCCAAATGCTGCTGAAATGTCTGCACACAAGCAAATAGCCAGAGTTGTCAGGGACCTTAAAATAAAAGTCAAGTACCGTGCTCAATGCTATATCGAAAACATAATTTATCACATAAATAAAACTCCCTCAGCAGTGTCCTCTTTCCACACAAAGGACAATGGCACGTTAGCCCTTATTAAAACTATTAAGCACTAGAGGAAAAGTGTCTTCAAAGTTCAGGGAGAGTCACAAGATGCAAAGCTTGCAAACTACTTTGGAAGCACTCATTCTTCCACACATTTCGCTCAGCAGGCGCCATGACCTGAAATAAACCCGAAACTCTCTAAGATACTGAAATATCTGGTTGGTAAATTCAGTGGCTACCATCCAGGGCTTATACAGCCAACGTCCTGGGCTAAGTCCCAATGTAAGCCAGTTGGCCTAACTATATTTCAGAGTATACCTTTAAACATAGCCCTGCTCTCTATTAACTGTGGGTGGGGGGATCCGTGAATCAGTGCCAACACGTGTTTATTAAATGGAAACACAATTCAAAGAGAAAGTTATGTTGGCTGTCTTCAGGAATGTCATCTTTTCATGTAAAAGTGAGTATAATTGGAAAAGTGAGCCCAGAGACATATAAAACATTTAGCAAGAGGCTACACCTATTGAGTGGTATTTATCTTGAGACCCATAAGAAGAGCAGGTGTTCACTTAGTTCACCTCAAAATACACTTCCACCTTTCAATCAAGAAGAGGATTCCGGCCCGGCCGGGCGTGGCTCAGCAGTTGAGCATGGACCTAGGATCCAGGCAATCGGGGTTCGATTCCTGGTCAAGGCACAGGCCCGGGTTTCGGGCTCGATCCCCAGCGAGGGCATGCAGGAGGCAGCCCATCAATGACTCATCATGGGTGTTCCGGCTCTCTCTCCCTCTCCCTTCCTCTCTCTGAAATCAATAAAGATGTATTTTTTAAAAAAGGGATTCCGAAGGAGCAATCCCAATGTCTGACAAGGAGACATAAGGGAATATAAAAGATATTTAGTAGTAAATACCCAATGTATTATTATTTAGAAGTAAATTCTAAGCTTATGGAAAATGTCTTGGGCCAGCCTTCTGAACCATTCAGTACAGAATTCTGTCTCCAAAGGGTATATGAGAGAATGGCATGACCCATCATGAAATCATCCTCAAAAATCACAAGATAAAAAAAAAAAAAAAAATCACAAGATAAGAAGTTTCTAGAAAATAATGACATCAACATGGCTGTTTCAGAGAGTCAGAGAAACTGTAGATAAAGCCAATCATAACCAACTTCACAGAGTCCAAGCACAGGGAATCTATTTCACATGCATATTTTCTACACGTGGCAGCTTCACAGGCCAGGAGATGTGCAGAGGATGCCGGTGGCTGATACGTTCTCTGGGGCCGAGGTAGTCTTTGCTGGTTCGTGTCCACCTTTGTTAGCTTTCTGTTCCACTGGCCTACAGTGGGTGTTGTTCTTTCCCTGTCCTTGTCTATGAGTTCATGCTGTGGGTCTCAGTCAAGATCCGGTCACGAAAACAGAAACCACGTTAGTTATTTTAGCAGAGAATTTAATATAGGGAATGAGCTGTACGGGTGTTAGAAGGTTGAAAAGAAAAGAGAAATAAAATCTTCAGGAAGCAGCCCCCACCTGTAGGGTGGGGAAAACAAAGAAAAGAGGTTGGAATTGTCAGAACCTAGAAAGATGGAAGATTTATTTAACCCATCGAGATGGGACCTACTACTCCTCTGAGAAGAGGGTGCTAGCCAGCTGCTTCGGGTCCCCCTCGGGGGGTCAGGATGAGACTGATTCTCGGAGTACGGAAAGGAGCTGGGAGCTGGCTGGCATGAGGGGCTGCTGCTACGGGAACAGAAAGCAAGCAGGAAGGAGCAAGTCCCTTCTTTCACCTCTAGCCTTCCCAAACCCCTTTCCTTCCCGTGTTGCCAGGACCGCTCAGAAATCCAGCTGGCAAAAGAGAAATGTAGTTCACAGAGTCCCAAGCCCAGCGCCGCAAAGCCACATCTTTAACAGTGTGAATTTGGAGCTGTGAGACAATAGCTTAATAACTAGCACGCTGTGCAATGAGGTGTTAAATTCCCGTGTCATTGTTGCTACTGGAGCCACTCCGATATGCTTACAGTTTGGATGTAACGTTAATTAGAGTGGACTGTTTGCCACAGAGGATTTCATCGTTGCTTTATCCACAAGGAGCTGGCGCTGGGGGACCTCAAGTAGAGGTGCTCATGGTGTTTGTGAGAGTGGCTCCGACTCCCCTCTTGTTGAAGCGCAGGGCACTCGATATTCATCTCACCGTTTTTTGCTTTTGTTCAGGCTTAAGTCCATACCCTGCCTGCTTCCTTAAATGATTCTGTGCACACGGTGACCGGTCAGGTGGCCAGCCTCCAGAGGTCTGGAAGCATGAAGCCTGAGCTGGGCCATCTGTTGAGTGCATGCTATTTGGTATTACACACAGGGAGGCAGTGGGCAGAACCCCCAAGCGCACTGGAGGCCTAATGAAAATAGGACCAGTTAAATCTTCCCTCTCGATGTTCATTACGCCATCTGCTCTTATTAGTGTCCTTATCATTTGGAAACATTACGGAGTTAAGATAAGAGAGACAATCTGTGGAATTCTAGTCTAACTTGAAATGAACTTTGGAGCAGAGCAATCATGAGTTGTGATATTGCTCTTTCCATTTAGAACCTTGCCCATTTATATCTTAATATCTCCATGGTGAAATTTGTAATAGGCCCTGCCTGAAATATTATACTGGAAAGAAGGGTTAGCAGTAGCTACAGAAATGAAAACATAATCTCGGAGTGGCTGATCAATGAAATCAGACCATTTCATAAAAGCCATGCAGTCATACTTCTGGCCTGTAAATTGCTTGAGGTGCCAAAGGGAATTGGAAGCTTGGTCTATTCTGTCGAGCCAATACTATAATATTAACAACCTGCAACAGACAAGTTTCTGCAACTTCTCAGCAGAAGAAACTCAGCAGAATGATTCCAGGAGCTTCTTCTTACTTCCTGGCTTCAAATCCTTGATTCTTAGCGGGGTAGGAGCCCCACCTCTTATTGCATGAAGACCCGCAGTGATCCTCCCTCTCCTTACTTTGAATTCTCTCAGAATTTATGGCCTCATCACCTGGCCTCACATTTGGTTTCACATCACCTTGGACTATTCCCTAGTTGTTTCTCCTTGTATATGTGTATCTCCCACAGTGCTGGATATACAGTAGGTATTTAATAAATACGTGTAGAATTAAATAAAATAAAGGCTCAAAAGAAAAAAAACCTAATGCTTTCATGTCCCTTTCCCTACCCTCGGAAGTGCTGAAAGGGTTAAGTTCTTTGTCTCTAATGATAAAATCCAAGATACAGAGAGATACAGCTAGTAAATCTGCAAGTAGCGTCATGTACAATATGTTCTTCTTACAATAACAATCAAATTTACAAACAAATTAACTGTGGAGTCTGAAGGACATTCTGTAGTTTTCACACTGGGCCTTCGTCTCCTGCTGATAGATGACTTTGACTGTAAATTGGAAACTGGAAGTGGTTAAACGTTCCGTGTATGCACAAATGCCATTTCCAAAATTGAGGCTTCGGAACGGAGAGGCAAGGAAGGGTCGACGGAAACTCAGAGCAATTATGCCTGTTATTAAGATGAGGTAGTGGCAATTACACAGCAGACTCACAGAGAGTGTGTACGTGCCGATTGCTCCAAGGGAGCCTGTAAGAACTAACTTTTATAGCACCCATCAGGCCTTGGGTCTCTAGAGGAAATAAAGATTTTCAGCCATTCTGTCAGTGTGCTTTTTGGACAGAGCGTATGGCCTCAGGAATCATCTTGGAAAGGATACATGCTTTTTTTCTTAATGAGCTTAGATGAAACTCTTATATTACAGGATGGCTTTATTCACTGTTTCTTTCCTCTAGGTAAACCATTCTCAAGCTTTTTGGTGTCGGGACCCATTTACACTTGTAAAAATTATTGGGAACCCCAAAGAGCTTTTCTTTATGTGGGTTTTATCTGTCAATATTTACCTTATTAGAAATTAAAATTGTAGATTTTTTTTTTTTTTAAAACACAAAGATATACTAGCCTCAGGAACCTTCTGGAAAACTCCACTATACTTTCATGAGAAAGTATAAAAGTAAAATAATACTATTTAAAAAATAGTTTTGCCCTGGCCGCTGTAGCTCAGTTGGTTGGAGCGTCATCCCATATACCAAAAGGTGACGGGTTCGATTCCCAGTCAGGGCGCGTGCCCAGGTTGGAGGTTTGATCCCCGGTTGGGGTGCATATGGGAGGGAACCGATCGATGTTTCTCTTTCACATCAATGTTTCTCTCTCTCCATGTCTCTTTTCCTTCCTTTCTCTCTAAAACCAATAAAAACATGTCCTCTGGTGAGGTTTAAAAATAATAATAATAATAAATAAATAAAATAAATAAATAATAGTTTTGACCTCACATACCTTCTTGAAAGAGTCTCAGGGATCCCCAAAGTCTGCAGACCAAAATAGAAATTCTGTATTTCCTCAATTTTAAGACACTATGGACCGTAGAACATAGTTTGATAACTTTGGGTGGTGGGGAGAAATGCTGCATTAAATGTATGCATTGGCTATAAGACACATCCTCACTTCAGAAAAGTTAAAATATGGAGGGAGTAGGAAATGTACATCTTAAAATTGAGGAAGTATGGAAACTCCCACTAACCTGAGTGGGTCTCTGGAAACCCAGATTTACTGAGTCAAACATGTTGATGAAAAATAGCTTTTCTTAAAGTCTATTTGTTTTATAATTTTTAAATGCTTTCATGGACTGAAAATGTTACAGTCAATGAAGCACTAATGCTGTCATTGAACATTTACCAACTGGAACACCATATACTGGGAATACAAAAATGAATGAGACCTCATCCCTGCCCTTGAAGACCCACAGACCTAATAGAGAATATAGGAAGGCAAACAAGTATTTATAGTACAATAGAGAAGCACTGTTTCTGAATGAGTCATGGAGCTAGAAGAGCAGCTTGAACAGGTAGCCAAAGATGGAGCACTGGGTAGTCAAGAATGCTCAAGGTTAATCACTAAGTAGAAGCAATTACTCATCCTCTTAACAAAGGGCTGCCCTAGTGGACTTTCCCACAGCTGTCAGTCACTCTCAGACATTAATTTCAATTTTTATTTCAATTTAATTTAATTTTGCAAGCATCGATGATCTATGCAGTGATGTAAAACTAGAATTTCGTTCAACCAGTTTGACCATAATAGTGTAGTCAGTAGCACCCATCAAGAACAAAGCCTAACAGATCATTTTCTTCACTGTGATTAAATTCAGCTGAGAATAACAGAAACCTCCCTCCCCTCAAAGTAAGAGTGACATAAGATAGCAGCCAGGCTAGATGTATAGTCCAGGACTGGAATGGCAATTCCATGAGGTCATCTGGGACTCAAGCTCCTGTATATCTGCCCTGTCATCCTAGCACATAACTTCCATGTTCACGGCCGCCTCTTGGTCTAGGACATCTACTTAAAATTCTCACCAGTATATCCACATTGCAGAATGGAAGGAAACGCGAAAAGAGGCTCCTTCCAGTTGGGTCAGCTCTCCTTAAGCAGCCTTTCAAAGCAAGATTTGTAAAAGCATGCCCAGTGTGGCTCGGTTGGGCATCGTCACATGCACCGAGAAATTGCTGGTTTGATTCCCGGTCAGGGCACACACCCGGGTTGCAGGCTCGATCCCTGGTAGGGGGTGTGCAGCAGGCAGCTGATCAGTGTTCTCTCACATCGATATTTCTCTCTTCTCCCTTCCTCTCTCTCTAAAAATAAATAAACTATTCTTTAAAAAAATAAAAAAATAACTGTGGATGTTTACACATTTCCTCTTATATGTGATTGTGTTGAACTTGATCACATGGCTACGGATAATTGCAAATAAGGCTGGAATGTCTATTCTAGACAGCAGTGTGCCCAGTTGAAGTATTGGGGATTTACTAGTAAAGAGGAAAGAGTGAACGGATGATAGGGTAGGCCTGCAACTAGTAGTCTCTACTATAGTCATCTTAGTGACCACAAATTCAGCATTTTGTTTTGACCCTGAAACTGTCTGAGCTTCTTCAAACTTATAAAAGCCATTTAGAGGAAGTTTCGTTTTCTGCAGTTGGAAAGCATGATGACACCTTTCAGTGTGATGACCCCTCTTGATCTTGCTTTTTAAAGTGGAAATTATTAGAAGATGAAATACACCGGGACTACCTTGGGGTGGTTCTTTGTTTCTCTTAGTTTCTCTTTGCTTCCTCCACTCCCAAAATGTTTTAGAAACCCTGGTCTAGATGCAACTTAATCTACAGTCTGTACAGCAAAGTGATTCTAAAGCTCAGTCCAGTTGCAACTCTTGGTTAGAGTGGTTCTGGCTTTCATCTGCAATGGATAATTCCACTAGAGTGTCAGTTATGCTGATTGGGCAGCCATGGAGACGGACCATGCTGATGCATTTGACCAAAGGTTGAGAGGTTCCTCAAACTCTCCAGCCATGATTCAGAGGTACACAAAAGCGTGGGTCTGAGATAATGGGAAATAATTTGCGGGTTGACAAGTCCACGTAGTCCTGGTGTATTTCATCTTTGAATAATTTCCACTTTTTAAAAGCAAGATCAATAAGGGTCGTCACTCTCAAAGGTGTCATCGCGCTTTCCAGCTGCAGAAAACCAAACTTTCTCCAGACGGCTTTTTCCTTTTATAAAAGCTCAGACAGTATCGGTGTCAAGAAATGAGAAGGCCACTTGAAAAAAGTGATGCAAACAGTCTGCAGTTGTCAGCTTTTAGAAGCATGGGGAGATCTACATGGTGCTGGCAGAACACCTGGCTGAGAGCACTCAGGCCTGTCACTGTATCTTCTCCAGGGCTGGCGAACGACAGAAGAAATAATCGTATACTTCCTGGGAATTCTTACTGAAGAGGCCTCAGAGATAAAAGTCAAATGATTATTTTTCAAATGAGCTGTAAAGCTAGAAATGTAGTAAAGGAGGGAAAATCGAAGTGTCATGTTTGGGATGGGGAGAGAGGGCCTTTTGGCAAACAACTGGTTTTGTTCAGCACAGTTGAACTTTGAGAAAAGTTACTAGCACTTGGTGGCAATTGTAGATGATAGTAACAGCCATGATATGTTTTTGAGGCTCCTCCATGAAAGTTAATTTCTTAAAATGGACAGAAGGGAATAGAAATAGTTTACTGATCTATGTCAGTAGCAACCCCTTGTACATACTGTAAAGTAAAGGAACTGAAGTCAGCAAAAGACTATAAACTCAGTAAGGGCAGGATCCAGTCTGTCTTGGTTAGAGCTGGCTCCTTAATGCACAGCCTAGTGCCTAAAATGGGATAAGCAGACATTCATTGGCAGAACAAAGGAATAAAGTAGCATGTTTCGAATTTGGAATTGTATCAAGAACACTGTTACTGATAACAGTGGGGGATCCAAGTAATAAGCTAAAATGCTGGCCATGAAATTGGCTTGAAAATGTATGTGAAATTATATGTCCCAATATAAGCCAAATATTTCTTGGAGGACACATAGTTTAGAAGGATTCTCAAGGAGTGAAATAAATGATCAGGCAGAAATGTCTGGTGACGGAAGCAGGGGAAACATTAACAGAGCATGACTAATCATATGATTGTGTTTAGGAGTTCGGGTGCTAGGCAAGCAAGAGAGTGTTGCAATAGCCAGACAAGGGCCAGAAGAAATATAGGCATGGTCAATAATAATAATAATAGTAATAATAATAATAATAATAATAATACAATTGCCTTTACAGAGCTCTTTCTGTGTACCAGGCACTGTGCTAAGTGCTGTATGTAGATTTTTTTCTTAAGAAGATATTATTACTATACCCAATTTCTAGATGAGGAAACTAAGGCTCAGAGAGGTTAACTGATTTGCTCCAAGCTCATAGAGCTAGCAAATAACAGAGAATTTTGAACCCAGGAAGTCTTGACTCCAGAGCCTCAGCTCCTAACCACTTTCTTCTACTACACCTGAGCCTTTTCCTGGGGAGAAAGTACATAGCTTTCATTGGATTCTCAAAGGGCTTTGTAAATAAATAAATAAATAAATAAATAAATAAATAAATAAATAAATAAATAAAGTATGAGAAGCAGTTTTCCAGACTCTCAGCACCAGGAAGGCAGGAATATTTCTATCTGGATTGGCACTCAGATGTTTGCCAGGTGGTTGAACAGAAGACTGTTTTAATGGATGTAGGCACTGGTGAACGGCTGGCCTCCAAGTTGGTTCTCCTGTATCATCAGCCTGGTCTCCCCTCAGCCTGCCCCCCAAACTGCAGCCTAAGTGATCTTTCTGAAATATGAATATGACCATGTCTGCCCCCACCTTTAAAGACCTTCATTCACCCCCCAACACCCACACTCTAAGTCTAAAGTTAGTATACGCAGCCCTCCGTGGCTTGGTCTAGTGGTCCTCAACAAGGGACACTTTTGCCCCTTAGGGGACACTTAGCATTATCTAGACATATTTTTGGTTGTCGCAACTCGGGAAGAGGTGCTACGGGCATCCAGTAAAAAAAGACCAGGGACACTGCTAATACTTTACTGTGCACAGGACAGCCCCACGACAAAGAATCATCTGGCCCCAAGTGACAATAGTGCCTCAGTGGAGAAATGTCAACCTTGTCCCTGGCAAACACTTGAACTTCATTTACCACTACTACCTACGCTACTTTATGTTCTAGGAATCCCAGACCATAGTTGGTTCCCTCACTCCTGTCGAGTTTCGTGCTTCTGCACTTTTGTTCTTTTCCCTCTGCTGACATCACTCTTCCCACCTTACTTCTCAATACCTTCACTTCATCCTTCAAGACTGAGGTTACACAGTTCTTTTCTAGGAGTATTTCTCCAAACTGCCTCCTCTGTGTTCCCACGTCACCCTGGGCCTATATCTATCATGCATTTAACCACATTATTTTGAAATGACCTGTTTCTGTATCTTCCTTCCCTGACTTGACTGAACTAATGGAGGGCAGGGACCTGTTTTGTGTACCTTTATAATAGTGCCTGGAACAAAGTAGGCGCCCACAAGGCACTGAAAGATAACAGATGAGAAAGACAAATTGATCAACTCGTAATGAGCTTTGACCTTCTCAGCCAAAGAGAGCACAGCGTTTAGGTTGATTCAAACAAAGTAAAGGGGAGACCAGACTTGGTGAGGAGAGCGTGAAGAAACATGTCCACTCTTCTAGATGAGGAATCTGATTGCGTAGAGGCTAAGAGCACATATCTGACCGTGGGGATTTTAATAGTTTCTTTCTCAAGTGATTGCTTTAAGTGCTAATCCGTGTAAAGGGCCTGACACTAGGAAGCACTCAATAAACAGTAGTTACTTTTATTAAAGGCTCAGATGAGTGGGCCTGTAATTTTATAGTAGTTAATGATCAGGAACGGTTCAAAGGAAGGGGCGGCGCCTATTTATATTTTAAAAGTAGGTCAATTTAAAGAAGAATATTAAATCAATAATAGTGCAAGTGGTGTACAGGTAAGGCAAAATTCACAAAGACCTATGTGGACAACTGACGACTGGGAAACGGAGCTGAAAGGAAACTATTGAACTGAGCTAGATTCCTTCTGGCTCTAAAGGTCTCTGACTTTGAAACCGTTATCAATGTTAATACCATTTACCATCCCTTAGGCACTAGGCTGAACACCTTATATCACTATCTGATTTAACCCACTAGAGAGTAACCCACTGTAGAGTAGTAACTCTCAGAAGTTAGCTAGATTATCATTAGCCTCTTTTCCCTGTTACAGATGAGAGAACCACATTCCTAGAGGAGACCTCATTTGCCTAGGGCTAAACACTAGCAAAGGAAGGACCCAGCCTTTAGACTGTTAGAGAGAGCCCAAGTGTACAGATTATGGTCTGTGTCTACATTATGGGATTAAGCTGATAATTGAGGGATTTTCTACTTCAGTCTAATCAAGGGCTCATATTTAGATACCACTTTTCCACATGGATTTTTCCCTCTAGGACTCTGCCGCTTTATAAACTGCTACTTAGGTCAAAATTAGCTGGATCTTTAAACCAACCACGGGACTGGCTGACCTGAGAGGCAAGTCCCTTCAAGGCAAATTTTCGATTAGCAGAGGAAGACAGAGTGCTGTCAAGGCCTGATTTCCAGAACTAGAGCTCCTTTCCGCTCAAAGTTGTGTCTCGGGGAAGGTTATCGGGAGACGGGCACACCCACCAGCTGCGGCTACACTGGTGACCTTTCATGCTCGTTTAGCTTAAATACATTTTGACATTTCAAACAAATTAATGTATTTTTACAAGGCGGGGCAACCACCACAAATTAGGCCAAATGCTTTGCCCGTAGGCTGGGTCACTAGCAGAGTTTCCAGAGCTTCACTGTTTTGCCTACATCTCTCTCTGCTCCTGTCACCCGAAAAGAAATGTTTATTTCTCCCCAGAAATGACTTGGATAAATGGCAGCAGCCCTTGGGGGTTACTCTCAGCCCCACCTCGGTAGCATATAATTCTTGGGTCTCTGCAACTAGTAGATGCCAATTCTGACGGCCAGCAGCTCAGAGACCCCATTCCATGTTAGGTTGTGTTAAGGAAATGCCCTGGTAGGAAATAGAGTTTTTCCACTGGGTGGATCTAAAGCACTGGTTCCTTGAAAACTTACCTGGAAATGGGAGCATTTAACATGAGAAGGATATAAAAGGCACTGACAACCTGAGAGAGGTGAAAAGGTCCAGGTTCTGAAAAGGCAGGCCCTAGACGACTAAGTAGCCACACATCTTTCATCCGAGTGGATTTCATAGACAAGCTGCCCAGGCAACTCACGTGGGAATTACAGGGATTCCGTGCAGCTGGTGGAGAAAGTGTCTCCGAAGCACAAAGGTCACTTTAGTTACAGGAAACTGCCAGAGGGTGACTTATTTGATGGGAAAGAAAACAAACAGACACACTAGCTGGTGTGTTTTTGAGGTAATATTAAATCTAATAAACATGACACCAACAGTATTGACTTAAATCACGTTGGGCAAGTTGGAGAATTTAACAGCTTATCTTCCAACGGGCCGGCCTTTATCTCAGAGGCGGCCTCGACAGTCGCGAGCGAACAGAGCCCGAAACGCGTCCTTCTGTGACTCCTGCCAGGTGTGTGGCGTCCCTGGCCTCTGCCCTGGCCTCGGCTCTCACACTCGGGATAATTAGAATGTCATTTCTGCCGGCTTTGTTTTTTCTGGGTCACTGACTTCAGACTCGATCCAAACAGGAGTGTTGTAGTGAAATAAATACATTTCCTCGGCAGCCCCAGCTCGTTTCCACAGACAGCTTCTGTACGAGCACGGGGGGGGGGGGGGGGGGGGTGTATATCCAGGTGCCAGGCGGGGGCGCCCCCCGCAGCAGCAGCCGCTCCCCCTCGCCACTGACACGCAAAGGCCTCCGACAGCCGCGCCGAGGAACACACCACGGCGAGCTGCTCTGGGGGCTCTGAGAGCTGCCGTTTCGTGTTTATCCAATGGCCTTGGTCTGAAAGGCTCTGTAGAACATGCACGGCACAAGCTCGGCTTTATCCTCCGTTAGCATTCCAATTCCTAGCCGCCCAGAGGCATATGGTGCCAACCAGAGAAGGGCCGCCCGTGTGGAGGCTGAGGGCACGCAGAGACGTGGGGACACACTGAGGTTGCCGGTTGTCGGGGAGAGACACTTGGAGACGGGGAGCACAGAGCCCCGAGCGGCGCTGGAGAGGAGGCCAGACACCCCCTTTGTCTCCTTGACAGCATCAGGAGTTGCCCCCCGTTAAGAGACAGGATTAGAGGGAAGGCCTTATCTCAGAGCAGCCTTTAGCTGCTTCGTTGCGGAGGGGAAGGCCTCTTCCACCCAGGGAGACAGCCGCCTCCGAATGCGGTGACAGCCTGCATCTCGTTTGCAGAGTTCAGGTTCGTTAAGAAAAACGAAGCTTTCCTTGGGCGTTCACTCAGAGCACGAAGAGTAGCTACATTACTGTGAGTCCCTTGGGCGGGAAAGGGACAGGTTTCCCTGGCTTTGTCTAGGCTAGGAGAAGAGAAATAAAGTTCCGAATAAGCGAGTGGCGGGGTGTCATACAGTTCTCTGGGAAGTGGCCGGTGATAAATAGTAGCTATTGACAGGATGTCAGGGAAGGCATTGGCCTAACTCCTGTGTCCAGAAAGGAACTAGAGTGGAGCCATGTTTGGTTGATCCGTGGGTTCCCAGTGCCTACCACACGGTAAAAGGTACACCAGACATGAACCCCCTTCCCCCCCCACACACACACACCAATCCTTGTTTCTAACTCCTTAATGTGTCTCAGATCCATTTACTTTTCCATCCTCACTGTTGCCATCCCAGTTCAGGCCACTATCATCCCTCACTTGGGCCGCTGCTGGAGCCTCCTACCTATCGGCCTGCCTCGCATCCCTCCTCCCCCTCCATTATGGTTTCAACAGCAGCCAGTGTGATGCCTCTAGTACGCAAATAGGACTCTGGCACCCCCCCCCCCCCACTTAAAGCCCTTCAGCAGTTTCCCTCAGCCATCAGAATAAAGCTAGGCATGTATATCCCTCCAATACCTTGTGTATTAGTCTGCTAGGGCTTCCGAAATAAAATACCACAGACTGGGTGGCTCGAACCAAAGAAATTTATTTTCTCACAGTTCTGGAGGCTAGAAGTTCAAGATCAAGGGGTCAACAGGTTTGGTTTCTCCTGAGACCTCTCTTCTTGGCTTGCAGAAGACCACCCCCTTCCTGTGCCCTCACGTGGGAGTTTTCGCTGTGAACACACACTCCTGGTGTCTCTTCCTCTTCTTATAAGGACACCAGTCCTATTGAATTAGAGCCCCACCCTTATGACCTTGTTTAACTTTTATGACCTCTTTAAAGGCCCTGTTACCAAATACAGTCACATTAGGGGTTAGGTCTTCAACATACAAAGGTAAGGGGAGGTCACAGTTCAGTCCACAACGCCTAGCGGCTGTCTACCTCCTGATTGCATTGGCCGCCACTCCCGTACATCCAGCCTGTATCATTAGCCTTGCTGAATTGTTTGCAGTGACCTGAATGGGCCATACTGTCTCCAACCCCTGGGCCTTCACCCATGCTGTTCCCTCTGCCTGGATTGCCCCCAGCTCTGCTGCTTCTCCCCGCATTTTCAGCCCATCCCGCTCCCACTGATCACTTCAGACCCTGCTTAGGTAGCCCCTTCTCTGGCAACCCTGCCTCCCGGCTCCTGGTCTCGGGGAAGTGCTCTCACACTGTCTGCTGCCCCCTTCTTCATTACATGGACACTAATATCAGAGCAGTCTTCCCGATCCCCAGAGCCTAGCACCAAGCTTACTACAGAGAAGGTATTCAGCAAGCATTCAATGAAAGAACAAATCAACCTGTTTCTTCGCTGAGGAAAAAGAGAGATGTACTGAACCAGGTCGGCTTAAGATTCCAAAGCACCACCCGGCCGGGCGTGGCTCAGCGGTTGAGCGTCGACCTAGGATCCAGGCGATTGGGGTTCGATTCCCAGTCAGGGCACAGGCCCGGGTTGCGGGCTCGATCCCCAGTAGGGGGCGTGCAGGAGGCAGCCGATCAGTGACTCTCTTATCATTGCTTTTCTCTCTCTCCCTCTCCCTTCCTCTCTCTGAAATCAATAAAGATATATTTTTTAAAAAAAAATTCCAAAGCACCAACTGATGTGCTGTACCTGAATATTCCGCAGGATGGATGCTAAGTCTGTGCTAACAGAAGGTTGCTCTTAGAGTAAAATCTGGTTTCACCAGCATTCTGTTTTCCAAAAGCCCCTGTAACTTTGCTCTTCCATGCATCTAGAGGACAGTGAGAGACATTTCATATCATTGTGACACAGAAGCCCTAAAGCAGTGGTCCTCAAACTTGAGAGTGCATTAGAATCACCTGGAAAGCTTGTTAAACTGCAGCTGGCTGGGCCTCCATCCCCAGAGTTTCTGATTCAATAGATTGGGGCCTGAGAATTCGCATTTCTGACAAGTTCCTACGTTATGCTGTTGCTGCTGGTCCAGAGACCACACTCTGAAAAACACTGCTCTAGAGCAGCAATTTTCAACCAATGTGCTGCAGCAGGCACTCAGGTGTGCCTCAAGAATTTTTAAAACATGCAATACCTGACTATTTAGTCCAAGGCACTGGCCTCTTTTCCCTTAGATTGTCAAATAAGAAAATGACAACAGCCAGCACAATAGCCGTGCGCTGTGAATGCCGTCATGACTATAAATATATACATAGATTTGCATCTTATTGGTCACGTGGCATAATAAGGTTGCATCTGATTGGTTAATTCTTGGGAACAGAAATCTTTATATACATAAGTACAGGCACCTGACTTTTTAAAAAGTCACTTTGGAGCAAAAAGGGTAGGTAATTACTTTTTTCTTTTTTTTTTGTAAATCAATCAAAATCATACCTATTTTTTTGTCAGATTGGCAAAATATATAATGTATTTTTTGGCGTGCCACAGAATTTTAGTAATTATTTCTTGTGTGCCGTGAGATGGAAAAGATTGAAAATCGCTGCTCTAGAGGATCCTTCTGGAATTATTGCAAAAAAAAATGTACATTATGCTGGAAATGGTATAAATGATAAATACGTTTACCGGAACATTGGATCGACCATCCTCCCGCAACGTTGCAGACAACACCAAAGTTGCTGAACTTCTTGAGATGGGGGCAACCAATAAGCCAGTTTTTTTAAAAAAGTAAAACTGCCCCTGGAAAGATATTATAACCTAATGGTGTGTGTTCTGTTTTTTGCAGGTGCGATTAGAGTGGCCAACAGACCTTGCAGTCAATCCCATGGACAATTCATTGTATGTCTTGGATAACAACATTGTGCTGCAGATTTCTGAGAGCAGGCGTGTGCGGATCATTGCAGGGCGCCCCATTCACTGCCAGGTGCCAGGCATCGATCATTTCTTGGTCAGCAAGGTGGCAATTCACTCCACTCTGGAGTCGGCCAGGGCCATCAGTGTCTCCCACAGCGGACTGCTCTTCATAGCTGAAACAGACGAGAGGAAAGTAAACCGCATTCAGCAAGTTACCACCAATGGGGAGATCTCCATCATGGCTGGTGCCCCCACTGACTGTGATTGCAAAATTGATCCCAACTGTGACTGTTTTTCAGGTATGACGGTTTTAGCAATTCACCAGCTCCCCCTCTCTGTTTTCAAAAGAAAAACATGCATCAGGAAAGTCAAAGGGAAAACCAAAGTCTTGCTTGTGAACATCAATATGAGCTAGTGGAGAAAGCAGTGCGCTGAGGGTCAGGTGGCCTAGTATCTGGTCGTTGTTCTGCAACTGACTCACGGAGTGGCCCCAGGAAAGCCACAGAATCTCTTTGTGACTTGCTTACTTCATCTGTTAAATAGAGGCATCATTTGTCTCAATTATATCATCTTCCTGATTTGAGGATAAACTAGTATAATACAAATTTTGATAATTCTAAGTTAAGACCACTATACAAATGTAGGATCATAGCAGTATTTATACTTTGGAGAAAGAGAAACTAGGTAAAACCTACATTTACTAATTTCGCTCAGGAAAAAATCACTTCCCCTAAGTGACTGCTTTCCAGATTGACAGCATGTGCAATTTGAAACCCAAAGGGACTAGCAACACACTGCTTTGGGGACAGACACATGGGAGTAATTAAAACTTTACTACAATGGAGGGGTCTCAGGACATTTGTCTGCTGCTTCCATTGTTTTAAGAAAATCCAAAACTCTCTCCATAACCATTAGTGCCCTTTACTTTCAGTTGAAATAGAAGAAAAAAAAGACAGAAAGAAAAGAGCCTTCTCCCTAAAACATGGAATAGATATTCCAGATACAAACAATCCTCAAAATGTCACTAGATACATTTATTGCTGGGATGTGCAAATCCCTCCATGCTGCTTGCAGCCCTAATAAACTGCTCATCCAGGCCTAAATGGTTCTCTTTTAACCTCTGCTTTCACTTGGGTCAGAGAAGTCTAGAGTGAGCAACTTGGTCGATATGACTTTTGATCAATATTTCCGATGTTTTCCTGGACAGTTAGTTTTATAGTTATTGTGCTAATTTATATCTTTCATTCGAGACAAATCTAATATCTATGCCAGTGATCAAATTTGATGTTCTGAATCATTGTTGCACTTACACACTTAGTGTACTTTGACAGTGGGACGATGGGAATTAACTGAAGAAAGGTCCTCTAGGCACACTAGGATTGGAAAAGTCTGAGACAGATCCTACAAGCATTGACAGGCATTAAGTCTCACTATTTCCAGCCAAATTTTGTTGGCTGTTGTTATTTGCCGGTCTTTGTATCTTTCAATACAGTAGATACTGAACAGCAGGATTGAGGATTTCACAAAATTGGTGTTACTGAGATAATTGCGTCTTACTGTTTATCTTCAGTGGTGCTGACTCAAGAATGTCGAATAATGGGTGTCAGATTTGTCGAGGAGGAGGACATGCGGAGAATGCTGGCTAACTGATTGTTCCCTTTCAGATGACTCTTGATGCACAGGGATTTCTTTTTCTTTTAATTTTTTTTTATATATCTTTCTTGATTTCAGAAAGAGGAAGGAAGAGGGAGAGGGAGAGAGAGAAACATCAATGGTGAGGGAGTCATCATCGATCGGCTGCCTCCTGCACCCCCAACTGGGGATCGAGCCCGCAACCCGGGCCTGTGCCCTGACCCGGAATCGAACCCCGATCTTCTAGATCCTAGGCCGATGCTCAACCCCTGAGCCATGCCCGGCGGGCGATGTGCAGTGATTTCTGTATACTGTTTATTCATATCAATGCTTACGATGCCAACTATTAAAATCAGGATCTTTCTCCCACAGGTGACGGTGGCTATGCCAAAGATGCAAAGATGAAAGCCCCTTCCTCCTTAGCAGTGTCGCCTGACGGCACCCTCTATGTGGCTGACCTCGGGAACGTTCGCATTCGAACCATCAGCAGGAACCAAGCCCACCTGAATGACATGAACCTTTATGAGATTGCTTCGCCTGCGGATCAAGAGCTCTACCAGTTCACCGTCAACGGAACCCACCTGCACACCTTGAACTTGATAACAAGGGACTATGTGTATAATTTCACCTACAATGCCGACGGTGACTTGGGTGCCATTACCAGCAGCAACGGCAACTCTGTGCATATTCGCAGGGACGCGGGCGGGATGCCGCTTTGGCTTGTGGTGCCCGGCGGGCAGGTGTACTGGCTGACCATAAGCAGCAATGGAGTCCTGAAAAGAGTGTCAGCCCAAGGCTATAACCTGGCCTTGATGACCTATCCAGGAAACACAGGGCTCCTGGCTACCAAAAGTAACGAAAATGGATGGACAACCGTTTATGAGTAAGTTGCTAATTCTCAACATAGGCTTTGTCAGGTTTTCATTTGAAGTCATATGATAGTAGGAAAAGGGTTTAGTACTCGTCTGTTGTTACATACTAGTTTCTCCCAACAGCCACAATAAAAAAATTAGAAGTCAGGGAGAAAATTTTACCCAATTCCTAGGGTTTGGACCCGTTTCTCTAGAGCATTTTGGCAGAGCCTAAGAATAAAAACATAGACTGAGTGGAGACTCAAGGGTGGCAGCGCAGGAGACGGGAGTGATGTAGCAGTCCATGCACTCAAGAAATTTACAGCATGGCTCGGAAAACAAGATAAAATTTTATTTCAATAACAAAGCTAGAAAGTTGTTTGAAAGCAGCAAAGAAGCGGTGTGGTTTAACTAGTATTTCTTGATCCCTATGGGGTTTAATGACTGAATAACCCTTTGCGGTCGTATTAAATTTGGACATGGGTGTCGTACTGGTTGGAATTAATCTCCATTGAAAGAGCAGTGATACATAAGATGCAAGATTATGAAGGATAAACAAGAGAAATTATGAACTGATACATGAATGAATAGAGTTAAGGTTCGTACGGTTCCTTGCTGTGGTGGCTGAGAGCAGACATACGACCGGAACGGTAAAAAAGCTTTGGTGGCTGAGAGCAGACAAACGACCGCAAAGGGTTAAATGAATGTGCGCCCAGCCCAGCCCAGCCCAACTCAGTATAAGTTGCTGTGGGAGGTAAGCGAGAAGTTAGAGTATAAGAAGTGGACCCTGGAAAGCAAGTGTGAAATAATATGGGGCAAGAGCTGAATGGGAGAGGGTGCACTTCGTTGGCTACTTCTGTGAAATGTGGAGTCAGATACTCCTGTGCAGGGTTGGCCTTCCCCCATTCCCTGCACAAGTCAAAGAATCTGGCACATGTAGGCATTCACAGACCGCATCTGTGATAACTTTGTTTAACAGGCATTAACACAGGACGTGTCTGACAGCGAGCTACAAGGAGGTGTCATGACACGGAAATAGAGACCATTGTCCTTGCCTTTTAAAGCATGGACAACCTTGTTTGCAAGTCAACACATTTTTAGAAAGCCAGTCTGCCAGCACTCAGAAAGCGTCTTTCCCACGAAAGGAACTGCTGAATTTTTAACCAGTTTCCTGAGTGAAGAACATCCATGGAATCTGAACGTTGGGGCCTGAAATGGCATTAAAGGGAGAAATGTGAGAAGTGCAGATATAAAGTATGAGGGGTTCCAAGTAGACTAGTCTGCGAGGATATAGAGAATATGCCCAGTCCCAGGAAACCCTCCTACGGAAAGGCACAAAACAATTGGCCTTCAAGTTTTGGCTCATTTCCCAAAGAACTGCCACTTATACAAAAGAGCTGGACAGCTATTTTAGTTTCACTTGGAAAAAAGCATTCAGTTGTTTCTGTTGCAAGTCTTCCTGTATTTTTTGAAATTTTTCTCTTACATCTTAATAACAGTAATAAAAGCCACTATTCGCTGAAGCTTTACTATGTGCCAGGTACTGGGCTAAGTGGCTTACATACATTATTATTTTTATGATTCCCCAAAATAACATCATGGCATAGGTGCTCCTCGTATGCCTGGGTTATGGATGATGAAACTGAGGTACGGATTGGTTAACTTGTCCTGATTCACACAGATGTCCAGCATTCGAACTCCCAACAGTCTGACTCAAGAGCTCACGTTTTTAAATATCTTAAGAAAGATAAAATTTCTAGTGAGAATATCTTTTTTAATTTTTTTTTTTAATCCTCATACATAGACATGTTTTACTGATTCTAGAGAGGGGAAAGGAGAGAGAGAGAGAGAAAGAGAGAGAAACATCCATGTCCATACACGCCCTGACTAGGGATCTAACCAACAACCTAGGCATGTGCCCTGACTGGGAATCACACCTGCAACCCCTTCAGTGCACAGCATAACACTCCAACCAACTGAGCCACACTGGCCAGGGCAAGAATATCTTTTTTTATAAATTATGCGAAATCACACTGCAACTGAAATTAAACAGACTATTTTGAAAGCTCATAGTCGAATCCAGTCAAGCAATAAGAAATTGCCTAAGTCCCAAATAGTTTTCAAAATAAGCAGGTCAATTGTTCATTTATTGATCAAATCATCACATTATACACTTTAAATATATACAATTTTAGCCCCGGCTAGTGTGGCTCAGTGGTTAGAATGTCTGCCCATGCACCAAGGGTCTCAGATTCTATTCCCCATCAAGGGCACATACCTGGTTGCAGGTTCGATCCCCAGCCCTGGTCAGGGCACATGCGGGAGGCAACCAATCCATGTGTCTCCCTCACATCAGTGTTTCTCTCTCTCTCCCCCTCCCTCCCCCCTTCCACTCTCTTATAATCAATGGAAAAACTATCCTCAGCTGAGGATTTAAAACAACAACAAGAAAGAATATGGGGCAGAAGTGTTTTTATTTCAAGTTGGGTGGTCAGGGAAGGCCTCACTGAGAAGGTTAACGTTTGAATACAGTAGTTCCCTTTATCCGTGGTTTTGCTGTCCAGAGTTTTGGTTACCTCTGGTCAACCATGATCTGAAAATATTAAACGGACAATTCCATAAATAATTCACAGATTTTAAATTGTGTGCTGTTCTGAGTAGCATGATGAAAGCTCATGCCCTCTCGCTCCTTCCCACCTGGAACATGAATCGTCCTTTGTCCAGCAGATCCATGCTATGGCCACTCCTCGCCATTGGTCACTTAGTAGCCTTCTCAGTTATCAGCTCGACTGTCTCAATACTGGTATTTCAGTGCTTGCGTTCAAGTCACCCTTATTTTACTTAATAGTGGCCCCAAAGCACAAGATTAGCGATGCTGGCAACTCACATATGCCAAAGAGAAGCTGTCAAGTGCTTACTGCCTTTAAGTAAAAAGGTGAAAGTTCTTGAGTTAATAAGGAAAGGGGGGGGGGGACGACATGCTGGGGTTGCTGAGATCTACAGTAAGAACAAATCTATCCATTAAATTGTGAAAAAGGAAAAATGTGCTCGCTTTGCTGCCTCACCTCACACTGCAAAAGTTATGGCCACAGTGTGTGGCAAGTGCGTAATTAAGATGGAAAAGGCATTTGATTTGTGGTTGGAAAACATGAACAGAGAGAGTGCACATTCACAGAACTTTCATTACAGTATATGTTATATGTTGTATTTTATTATTAGCTATTGTTGTTAATCTCTTACTGTGCCTGATTTATAAATTAAACTTTATTGTCAGTATGTACTATGTATAGGGAAAAAACTGTATATATAGGGTTTGGTACTATCCACGGTTTCAGGCAGCCATTGAGGGTCTTGGAACATATCCCCTGTGGAAAAGGGGGGCCTACTACACATAAATAACTGTAGGAGGTGAGGGAGTGAGCCATACGAATATCCGGGGGGAAGGAAGAGAGAGAACATTCCAGGCAGAGCAAACAGCAGGTGCAAAGGCCCTGCAGCAGGAACAAGCCTGATGTGTTCAAGGAACAGTAAGGCAGCACTATGACTGGAGTGGAGGGAGCAAAAGTAATGGGGAGATGAAATCCATGAAGTAACAGGGCTACTTCATGTAGAGCTTTGTAGGCCTCTGTACGGACTCTGACTTTTGCTCTGAGTAAGAGGTACAACCACTGGAGAGTTTTGACTAAAGGAGTGACATCATTTGACTTACATTTTTGAAGAATCATTCTGTATTGAAAACAGATTGGATCCTGGAAGCAGGGGAACCTAATGGTGGGGAGGGTTTGCAATAATCCAGGCATAAGATGGTGACTTAGATCAGGGAGTGGGGACAGTAAGAAGCCATAAAATCCTAAATATATTTTGACTGTAGATCTGTCAGGACTTACTGACAGATTGGATGTGGGGTGTGGAAGAAAGAAGGGTCAGAGATAACTTCGAAGTTTTTTGACCTGAGCAACTGAAAGTTGGACTTTTCATTTACCAAGTTAGGGAGGACTGTGCAGGGAGTACATTATACCAGGTGGGAGATCGGGAGTTCGGTTTTGGATCTGATCAGTTTGGTTAGACATCCGAGTGAAAATACAACCACACGCATGCCAAGTAAGGATCAAACCAGCAACCTGGGCATGTGCCCTGACGTGGATTCGAACCCCTGACCTTTCAGTGTATGGGATGATGCTCCAACCAACTGAGCCACACTGGCCAGGGCAACCTTCTGCCCCTTCTTACCTGCATGTAGAGAAATGAGCAGTTTTCAACCTGCATAATGTAACTAATTCTTCCTTGGGTCTGCTTTGTACAAAATCTGACTTTCAGTTTTAGCCACGGTGCGTTAGCCAATGTGAACACCCTTTCAAGTGTTTCCTTGTCCTTCTGAAGTTGGGGGACACAGAATAAGACCTGCTGTTCTAGTCAGGGTCGGAGCCATGCTGACATAGAGGGTGGCCTTGCCACTGCCACTAGGCCCCCCTAGAAGGACTTGAGCATTTCCCTGAGGTGAGAGGGAGGCTGCCTTCTGTGGCCAAAGGGGACAAATGGTTTGCCAAGGTGGAAATAGAATTTCTGTTCTGAGATGAGACACAGAAAAAGAGAAAGGGGAACAGAAGCAAAATTCGGCAGGATGGAGGGCTGCTATGGAAAGGTAGCTGAACCAGTAATCCATTCAGCTTTCCACGATCTGCAGCGACGGAGAGGAGAAATGACACAGATGACCGTGAACGCTGCTCAATCCACATGGGGTTTTAAAATGCATCTCGTGCCGTGGTAGAATGTGGGCTTGTATTGTGTGCTGTTGTTTAAATAGTCCATTGATTTTCATAATTCCGTTTGACTTGGACCAGGATCAAAATTGCACACCCCAAGTATTAGTACTTGATGCTTGGCTGCCCCTCAATGTCCTGAGTGTCAGGGGAAAAGCTGACCACAGAGAAACGGCTAATAGGGAGGTGACTGTCAAGGCAGGAATATTGGCCGAAGGAGACAGGGGTTCTGGCCCAGGGGCTGGCGGGCTCCTAATCGCAATGGCCCTGCCACGGTTGAGGTCTGAGGGAGGGGCCCGGCTGCTCACATGGCAGGCAAGCCTTCTTTGCCCACGAAGCTGCAAGAGTAGCCAGGGTGCCCTTGCTTGTGTCCCAAGCAGTTCCTTGGCAGAGGCTTCTGCTCTACGAATCTGAAAAGGTCCCAGACCAAGGCCACAAGCGTGTCAGTTGCGGCCCTGCTGCGGGCCCAGCTAAGCTGACAGCTCCTCAGGCCCTTGCCCTTTGCGGGAGCCCTCCACTCGAAGGAGGCTGTGCATGTGCATGACCTCTTGATCCCTGCTCTTCTACTCTCTCCATCTCTGAGCTTTGTTAGCATATCTACCCTCCCCCCGCTGCAAACCCCCCCCCCCCAAAAAAAAATAACGCCATTCACTGACAACTTGGAAAAGCCCTCTAAATCGCTCTAGGCTGTTTTACAGATGCTCAGTTTTATGGAAGATGGCTAATGAGGGATTCTCTCTCCTCCCTGAGAAGATTAAAAAGGGGCAGGGGTGGGAGACCAGGTAAGCAAACCACGTCTCTGCGTGAGATGCTGGCCCAGGCATGGGATGTGAGCCCCATGCAGAACTGGTTACGTAAATGAATGGCCAGTCCAAACACATCAGAATGTTTCCAGTGCTTTCTAGAATCTCGGCATAGGGAAGGGACTGACGCACCAGGTGGTCCGGCCCCTGCCTCTTGGTGGGCAAAGGATTTCGATTAAGCGAGACAAACACAGAATGGCCAACCGCTCCACAGAGCCTCTGGGGACGGGCACCACCTTTGTGCAGTCACCTACCTGCCTTTGTGCTTTATGCCCTCGGCGAGGATCAAGAATGGGCAGAATTGCAACAGAGACAGGGAGCGAACAGAAGGAAGAGAGGCCGCTGGCCAAAAAAGCTTTCAGAGGCCAGTGGGGAAGATGAGCTGCATGGCACAGCGCATCTGTGTAAGCTGAACCCGGCCTCTCGACACCACCGGAGATGGCTCTGTCTGTTCTCTAACCACACTGGCTCTCATACCCACCCATCCTCTCCGTTTTCACTAGCAGCCTCTTTTATTTCACTCATTCAACAAGTATCCACAGTGCCAATCTCTGTGCCAGACCCCGAGAATGCAGAGATGAATGGGGCACTGTGCCCTCCCTCGAAAGATTTGAGACTTTACAGCCGAGTAAGGAAAACAAGCCCCACCGATGGGCAACCACAATATATTTAATAAAGGCAGAAATCCAGCGTCTTCTCTCGCGCAGATTGCGGCTGCGGCCTCCCAACAGGCTTCCTGCTTCGTATCTCCCCTTTCAAGATTCCCTGCCACCAAAGCACTGCTGGAATCACCCTGTTCTGCCCCTGAAAATATTTTCCTATGTCTCTCCTTTGTCTGCTGACTACCTGCTTTCCTCGGGGGCCTGCTACTCCCATTCCAACCTGCATCTCCAGCCTTATCTCCTGCTTCCCTCCCCAGCCTCGACCTAGCCAGGGCTTGATCTCTGCCTCCCTTCCAGGCTTCACATACCTCCTCCTTCTCCTCTTCTGCTTGACCTAGCACCTTGTTTACAGAAGCACATGGCAATATTCTGGCATTAGAGTGATTCGTGTATGTAACTAGCTGCCCCACTATTCTTTGAGTTTCATTCGGCACTGTATCCCCTGTACCTGGCGCAAGACTGATACTTATTGAACACTGAACAAATGAAGCTAAAAGGGCGTTATGGACTTGGAGCTGAATCATAGGAAGCCCAATGAAGTGACTGGTGAGGAAAGGGAACCTGGTGTTTCTGAAAGAGTGTTTACTAGGTGGCTCAGGTTTCTGGCATGAGAGGGTAAGGAGGGTTGTTTCCATCTTTAAAAATAAGTAATGAATTTTTCTTCTGTCATCTTCCATTTTTTTCCTGAAAGCAAAGGTGGAGGTGCTTCTAGTTTTTACTCGGCATGATTGAGCCCTGGCTTAAATTGTCCTCAAGGGAAAGGAGGAGCTGTCCCTTAGGAGACAATATCAGACCGAATACACTTCCCATAATATATACATGTCATCTCCCTGACTAAGCTCTCTGCCCCTCCTGGCCAAGAATGAGTTCTGAGTTTCCTCCACAGGTGCTTTTGCTTCGCAGGGACGTGTGTGTGCATGCACACGGTGGAAGTCTCTAAAATCAGGACAGGAAGGGACGACTTGATGGCATCTCCTCTCGCCAAACCCACTTCTGATCACCACGAAGGCCGCAGTCATTGCCCGATGCCACAGTTTCCCAGCCGGAACCTGCAGGCCTGGTTAAGCAAGTGCAACTCCTGGCCTGAGGGGATCAGTGGCGGCCTGTTGGCTCGTACTTACTCTGTGTACCAAAGGGTGCAGGCCCCAAAGGGAAACACACAGCATAAGAGATTTTGATTAAACTTGTTTCTTAGATATTCCACCTGCAAACACGCATTCCCCTGTGATGGAGTGGGGGTGGGGGACGGGGGACCTCAAGCAAGCCATAGGAAATCAAAGGCTCCCGTTATTTCTTATCTACTTTTGAGCGACCCTTCCAAAGTTGTGGGATCTGCCTGTCACTTTTCCTTTGGAAATAACCCCACAGAAGAGAGGTGAGTCTGTATGTTTTGACTGAGGGTCATACCAATGATTGAGTACCTGAGAGACACCGCACTGTAGAGACCAGCAAATGCGATTGCTTTGACTGTGATGAGCAGAATTGGGGTGCATGTGTGGAGGAGTAGACGGCATTGGGTGTTTTTTGTTTGTTTATTTTCCTTCAGTTTTATTGCGATATAACATACAGTATTGTATAATTTTCAGGCATACAGCATTTCTTGACTTACATTTATTATGAAACGATTACCACAATAAGTTTAGCTAACATTCATCATGTTATATACATACAAAAAGTAAGAAAAGAAAAAAATGGGTTTTTTCCCCTCTTGATGAGAAGTTTTAGGATTTACCCTCTTGGCAACTTTTATATATGCACCGCACAGCAGTGTCAACTGCTGTCATCATGTTGTATATTACATCCCCATGATGTACTTATCTTTTTTTTAATCCTTACCCTAGGATATGTCTTTATTGATTTTTTTAGAGAGAGGAAGAGGAGGAGAGAGAGAAAAGAAGCATCAATGTGAGAGAGAAATATCTATCAGTTGCCTCCTACACTTACCCCGACTGGCGATCAAACCCACAACCTGGGTACGTGGCCTGACTGGGAATCAAACGAGCCACCCTTTTGGTGTATAGAATGAAGCTCCAACCAACTGAGTCATCCGGCCAGAGCAGGGCTTATTTATCTTATAACTGGAAGTTTGTACTTTTGACCACCTTCCTCCATTTCCCCCAGCCCCAGCCCCTGCCTCTAGTAACCATAAATCTAATCTCCTTTTCTGAGTTTGGTGTGCGCAGGATTTTTTTATTTGGGGGTTTTGTTGTTGTTGTTTTAGAGTCCACATATAAGTGAGATCATCCAGTATTTGTCTTTTTCTGTCTGACTTATTTCAGTTAGCATAATGCCCTCCAGGTAGAGTGCTTTGTTTACGATAGAGTTAAAGTCAAATGTGCACTTTCAAATAAGGAAGCCTATCCAGCCACAGCAACGAAATCAGGCAATATAACTGTCTGGCTCCCCAGTGACTGGGCAAGACTGTGAAAAATTCTACCTGATCCTCACACCATTGCCTCCCTCACCAGAAAAGGGCCAGGCGGCAGCCTCCCAGCTAGATCTATCCAAGTAATTACAGTTTTACCCAGGAGTGCTTAGCTTTCCTTTCCCAACATATTCCCGTCAATTTGGGGAGTGGGCATGGGACCAGAATATGTGGGAACACGACTGTGCTCTTGGGAATAAACTTTAAAATGTATAATCTCAGACAAAGAGCATCTGTGACTGAGTTTAAAAGGTGTGGGGGGCAGAGGGTAGGAAACCGGATTTATCCACAGGCCACTGCTAAGGTTTGTTGGAATTTAGGGCCCTTGTACCTCTGCTCCTGGATGGTGCAGTTGGCACCTGATCTTAGTCTTCTTGCCCTGAGGAGTGGACCCAAGCACGACCCTCCCCTTTAGATGAAATCTCGCTTTAAAATAAGGGGCTGAGTGACTGGGAAAGAAGGAAACTGCCCCAAGCTGCAGAGCCCAGTGGGAACGTGCATGCATAGCATCTTAGGTTAAATTTCCTGGAGAAATGATGAAGAATGACCTTGCAGAAGGTGAGGAAACCTCTTAGAAATCAGGAAAGGGACACCAGAGGTGCTAGCCATGATTGTGAAAAAGAGACACTGCCTGCATAATCCAGGCGGTGGGGCCACAGTCTCCCTCGCCAGGCAGGCCTGCAGCAGCTCCCTTCTATCTGCTGCCTCGAAACTCCTCCCTGCAGGGAAAAGCAGCTCGGTACCTTGGGAGAATCAAGGCTGGATGTCATTTTCTTCTCCGACAGGAAAGATCGGGCAGACAAGATTTGGCTATGCTAAGTGTTCCAGCCCTTCCATGCCCCTTTCTCATCAGGGACCTGCTTCTTGTAACCACAGAGCCCCAGAGCAGGCCATGGGCAAACAGGCTGAGCGGGCCGGAGGATTTTGCCATTAACCCCAGGCCCAAGCAGCACCTTTTGGCCTCTCCTTGATAATGAGGCCTTAGCTGTATAGTAGCAACACACCAACAACCATTCTGTCTGAAATCCACTTAAACAAAGGTTGCATCCGATTAAACTACTAGGGCTTGGCACATCTATGATGTCAGATGACTTATCTGATTATTTTTATTTGCATACATGACTTTTATTTTTTGAAATATGTCTTTATTGATTTCAGAGAGAGGGAGAGAGAGAGATAGAAACATCAGTGATGAGAGAGAGTCATTGATCGGCTGCCTCCTGCACGCCCCCCACTGGGGATCGAGCCCGCAACCTGGCATATGCCTTGCCTGGGAATCAAACCGAGATCTCCTGGTTTTAAAATATGAGCAACTATCTAGGCTGAGTTCTTGAAAACTGAGTGGATTAACACTGAATCACTATCCTTTTGCATAATTGTTGAGGGAGGAGGTAGCGGAACCAAACTCCACCATTGTGTCCAGGCTGTATCCTGTTCAGTTTGGGTAAAAAGAATATAATTGTTTAACATTTTAAAAGCAAATAAAAGTGCTTAAATATTTTGTAATTTGCAGCTTGAAAAGAAAACAGTAATGGGTTTCCAAGTGCATGCCTTTACTTTTAATGAAGTGTTTATTTTTCATGGTTCTATTGGCAATAAAAGAACAGCTCCACATCAAAAGCCTTCAGGGAAGCAGTTTTCATTTGGAGGACAGTGAGATTGCCAATAATTCTGATTTTTTTTTAAAGTAAACTCACTAGACTATATTTCTAGATATAGGTTATTGCCTATTATCCCAGGTAATTATTTTTTTTCTCTTACCCATATAAGCAAATTACAACGCATTATGTGCTATACTCTAAAAAGATAAAAAAATTAAGTGACACTGAGATCAGGGGGCTCCAGAATGTTCTAATGAACATGCTTCCATTATCTTCTGTGCTTGTTCATTTTGTTGGAAGAATGATTCATTCATTTCAAATTTGGCAATTTAAACGGCAGCAAATATAATTTTCCTATCACAATGCAGTCAGTTTATTGGCCTTCTCAGCCTTTGGGCCCTCGTTTGTGCCTCCGTTTCCTTTGCCAACAGCACCCTCTGCTGGGTTGTGTCATCCATCACATCTAATGGGATCAACCCAAATTGCAAAAGGGAGGCTGCCCTGCAACATTGCGCGCAGCGGGACATGATTCATAAATCAGTTTTCCACCCTGGTGATTCATTACCAGATATATTTTTTTCTGTAAAACAGCACAGCTCAAGGAAGTCATCAAGAATTCAGAAGCTGCAAAAAAATACCTTCGTTTGATTAATCATCTCTCTGACCTTTTTCTTCTTATTGAACAAGGTTAATAATACTTGTTAGCACTCAGAGTTAAACTGCATTAGCTGCCAAGTGAGTTTCATTTTGCAAAGGCCTGTTATCACTGCCAAGAGCCTTCAAAGCTGACACTGGTTCCATTCCTCAGGTATGACCCTGAGGGACATCTGACCAATGCAACATTTCCCACTGGAGAGGTCAGCAGCTTCCACAGTGACCTGGAGAAGCTGACAAAAGTGGAGCTGGATACTTCCAACCGTGAAAATGTCCTCATGTCAACCAACTTGACAGCAACTACTACCATATATATTTTAAAACAAGGTAAGACTGCTTCTAACTTTGCCTGGCCGTAATAGCACCTATCTTAACTTCTGCCCTTAGCATAAGTAGATTTCAGTTCTGTGTGAGAAGATGGCATCTTCTCTCTTCTCCCTATTTTTCGGCTCTGGAGGCTGAAACCCAGTCAGGATCACCCCTTGCACAAGTTCACACAGCGACCTTGAGCCACAGCTCTGTGGCAGTCATGAGTTTCCATCCTTGCCAAACCCTCACCCAGCTGTGCGTAAAGCTCTTTCAGGCACTGAAGGGGTTACAACGGAGAAACGGAGCCTGCGCCCCGTGCGAGATTAGCAGTCAAGATCCGTGCTGACATGAGGGAATAAGAAGGAATATAAGAGAAATGGGAGAATGGAGGGCTCATTCTATTTAAAGAGAGGAAAGTAAGAGAGAGTGGAAGTAAAACAGGAGAGGAGAGGGGTAGAAGGGAAGGAAGGGTGTTGGACTTGGAAGGAATGTTTTGGAGGCTGAAGGGGAACTGGATACATGAACCAGTTCTCTCCGTCCGATCATTAAGGACTCATTCTGCTGTTAGGTCGCGGGGCCAGACACAGAACCGCCCGGTGTTCAGATCCACTCCGAAGGATCCGTGGCAACCTCTGTCAGTGTCATTGCTTTGTCAGGTGCAGCAACTGCGTGGGTGCCCCCAGTCGAACTTGATTCCCTTCTCATAGTAGCTCCCAGCATATGAAACTGAGGGGGCCGACCCACCAAGTCAGAAAGGGAGTGTGTGAGGGAAATCTTTAGAAGGGAGAAAGAAGAAAAACCAAAACAGCCTGCAGGATTCGCCAGGCGTCTTTTATCCAAGGCACGAGCTACCCCAGCTGTGAAAATAACAAGACCTAAATGAACAGAGGGCGCATCTGCCTGTCGGAGTGGCCGTCTAGCCCAGAAGGCAGCCGGGCCCACAGCGCCCCACCTGCTCCTCTGTTCCCAAACTTGCCTCCTAAAGCTAAACTTGTCTCTCCTCTGCTTCCTGCCCTTTTCTTTTCTTTCCTGCCCCTCTTCCTCCTTTCCTCCTCTGTCTTCAGAAAATACCCAAAGCACATATCGGGTGAGTCCAGACGGCTCCCTGCGTGTCACCTTTGCCAGTGGCATGGAGATCAGCCTCAGCTCAGAGCCGCACATCCTGGCCGGGGCGGTCAACCCCACCCTGGGCAAATGCAACATCTCGCTGCCCGGAGAGCACAATGCAAACCTCATCGAGTGGCGGCAGCGGAAGGAGCAAAACAAAGGCAATGTTTCGGCTTTTGAAAGGAGACTGAGGGTAAGGCTTGACCTTATGCAAGATAGAGAACTGGTCGTTTTATGCTTGAAAGCTGCAGAGCTTCCCTCATCTGAAGTCCCATTTCTCCAAAGCTTTTCTAGGTGGCTAACTTATATGATATACTGATTCGAGAGGGGGTGCTAATGGCTGATAATGTTTCAGGATCCTTAAATGAACATTCTAATAGGAGCTTTCTTTGTCATTAGCCGGCTAAAGTGCTCTCATAGTAGCAATTTCAGGCACCGAGAAAGTCTGGGTGGAGAAATGTGTTCCGTCAGGCGGCTCTCCAGAATCCCTCACGGCATGCCCTGGAGATGGTTGTCAGGCCCATCAGGTTGACCCAGTTTCCATTTTTTGTGTAGTTTATACTTTATTTGGAAAGACCAGGCAGGTACACACAGAAGGATGAGAGACACAAGGCGGCATTTGGACAAAGGCAGGATAAAAGAGAAAGTCAGTGAATGATGTCGTTGCCGTGAATACAGACGTATGAAGGCCCAGAGGGATAAAGGACTAATGCAGAGGTTGGGCTGAGAGAGAACTGCCTGGGGCTAATTAAAGATTTGGGAGTTTTCGGGTCCTTACCAAGCACAGTTCACTGCTAACCAGAGCTCTCTCAGTCTCAACTGCCTTTCTGCACAGCACAAAGCCTACAAACACCACAGAACTGTCTGCCTGTCCCTTCTGAAACATTAACCAATGTTCGGATGATGTGACCAACTTTCCAAATATAGTAACATTCAATAGCAGCCCCAAAGCAACTGCCAGCCGGAGGGAAATCATCACTCACTACTGAGGCCAGGCCTCCTTTGAGCACCTGTGTCATCCTGGGCTACCTGGACTGCTTGCATTTTCTTCGCTCACAGCCAGAATTCACTCCAAGTGAAAATGTGGTAACCTTCAGGCTGTGGAAATGCAATAGTAACCACCCCACTCCAGTGAGCAGTCAAACCAGTCTCCTGGTTTGATGTGGACAAAAGCATCTATGACAATGCTCTCTTTCCAATCAGTTCTATTGGTGTTTTTTTGGTACAGCCACTAAAGTTGTCTACATGCACAAATCGATCTGTATGTTTTGATTCTATCAACCGGTCTCTAGCAGAATATTTACCAGATATGCCACTGACCTGAGAAGTGAAGCCAGTCCAAGTAATCGGACTTCTTTGTGTGGGGTAACAGTGAGGGTTTCTATCAGGGTTCTAGAAATGGCAGCTCCTGGGAAGAACCCTGGATGGGGGAGTTAGATGACCTGGCCTTGCTACCAGTTTTAGAAGTGACTTAAGAAATGCCTTTATTTTCTTCACCTGTGAAATGAAAATATACTAGAGAAAAGAATTATCTACATATGGCTTATCAACCTCATGGGTTCAAAATAGAAAAATTATATTGAATAAATGATCTCTTAGTGCCTCCCCCAGCTTGGAGCCTTGATAAAACATTGTGAACCAAATCACACACTATGTGACTGGACTTTTCCATTCTTTAGGATTACCCATCCTGTACTGTGTAACTTTGGGATTGTCCACGTTCTAAGATAACCGACCCTGTTTTTGCCCCTCCGTGTATACAGATAATGGAGAAAGACTAGAAGCCGTAATTTACACCTCATATCCCAAATTGTTCTTACTGTTGAGAAACTAATGGTCATAAAACATTTGGGAGTTCTTTGCTGTTAACGAGTAGAGTGAAGTGTTATTTAGTTAAGACTATTTATAGTTGACCCGTTTCCCATCTTGTGGGAGAGTTGAGTGGATTTATGGAATGGCTTATAAGGGCAACAGACTCGGGGCCTTCTCCTCTATGTGACCTCTAGGGTACTTCCTGAGGTCCTGGGACTGGAGACTGGAGCCCCTTATTGGCTAAGTGGTGTTACTGTGCGTGTCCCTAGGAATCTAACAATAGCGATCTTTTACTTATGGTTAGTGCCTTAGAGTTAACAAAATGCTTTCAGAGCCAGGATTTTATTTGACCACCACAACCATCAGTTGTTGTTATTCCCGATTTATAGAGATACAGAGACTAAGGCCCAGAGAGGTTAAGTGATTTGCCCAAAGTCAAACAGCTATTAAGGAGCAGAGCCAGCACTAAAATGCAGGTGTTCGCCTAGTACAACACTCTTTCCACTACATCATGCTGTGCTGCCTTGCTCCTTAAAATAATTCATCTACAAATCATTGCCCCACTCCGTGGAGCCACCTTGGCAGGGCCTGACTCCTCATTTCAATGCTGACAAAAAAAAAGACAAATAATCTACTCTAATGTACTGGCAAGCATGGGTGGTGCCGGGCTAACTGGCTGGCCTCCAGGCAGACAAAGTGTGAAGGAGGCAAGAGGACGAGGGAAGCTGTTTAACCGGTTCATTCTTACCTGCTTTCTCCATCCTCAAGTCTTTTGGTTTGTACTGCTGCCTCAGTTTCCCTAGATTAGGCATATCTGATTTAGTGGAATGAATACGTTCCCAAAAGGTAGGTGTCGATCCAGTTTGGACAGGGCAAATCCTCTTTTCCTACTGGCTAGTTTTTCAGAGATGGTGCCCCTTCACTCCTGGTAGCTTTCAAGGGGCAAGGTGATGACACATGAAATGGCACTTTTTTCTGGGCCAGGTATGCAGTGACCCCCTGTAAGCACACATGTAAAAAATAAGTCTCTCTGATGCCCTCGGGTACCTCGAGACCTTCGACTGAACCATTTCTTTCTCCCGGTGGAGCTGTTATTTCACGGTGAGGGCATGTCGGGGTCGCAGAGCTCTTGAGCCACAAGACCACATTCAGATGGTCACACAACGTACAAATCCCTGCTGTCCTGGGGGAAATAAGGCTCCTCTTTGAAAAACCACACAAAGGAGTGGCTGTAATTTGCAAATGCGCTGGGGCAGCAGGTCATAAACCACTAATGATTCACGCGCAAAATGCCAGGTTCATCGAAGGGCTCACTTGGTAAGACGGTGGACATCAAATGTCCCAGAAAGCTACCTATCACATCCACCGCAGACCTTCTAGCTGGAAAGAAAAACATCAGAAAAGGATAGGCCTCTGTTGAAGATAAAGCAACAAGAGTTGCTTTTCTCCAGTGATCGGTGGTTATTTTTTTCATACAAAAATCAGGGTCTCTTTCAAGGTGAAGGAGGCACACTGCTGGGAAACGTGATATCCTGCTCAGCCTGAGCAGGCGAAAGATTTGTTACTCTGGGCCACGGTGCACCAGCCTCATTCACTGAGATAAATCACATTAACATCCTGAAATTTCATTTCTTTTAAAAATCCATTTTCCCCAACCTGAGCTGTGTTGGAATCATCTTCCTTGCAAAGTACTTTTCCATCCAGTCCAGGCTTCCCCTCATCTGCTGCATCAGTCTGTCCCCATAAATACATTTCCCTGGACAATAGGGAAATTAGAATACAGATAACAGTAGAGGCAGTCATAAAAGAATTGGACGTTCACCAAAAGCAAACTGGTTTAGGAACTTTATCCAGATTGCACCTTGCCACGTCTGTGGGTAATAATGCTGTTATGTGAGACTTATCCCAGCAGTGGATCCTGGAGCTCTTTACGAATGTTGCAGACCGAGATGTGAGGTTACAGCAAAACTCTAGAACTGCAGTCTCCTTAATATATATATTTATCTATCTATATATACATATATATATATATATATATAGAGAGAGAGAGAGGAGAGAGAGAAAGAGATATAGATAGATAGATAGATAGATAGATAGATAGATAGATAGATAGATATGTAGATATGTATATAGATATATATAAAATCTCCAGGAAGCTTAGCACTTCAAACCAAAGTCATAAAAATAACTAAGATGATTATGTGTTTATGAGCAAAATGGAGCAAAGGCCCATCTAAAACCCTGACAGTTTACCCTTTTTCTGCTCACAGATAACTGAGAGTGGGGGAAGTTGGCTTTCAAATGCAACATGTGAATGTTCATATGTGGCCTGACCTCTGAAAGGGGAAAGAAGCCCAGTAGAAACAGAGGGTCTCAGGCTGACAGAGGAGGGGGAATCGGGGAGGCAGCCAAGAGGATTCCAACATCTGCCTCCATCCTCAGAAGATGCCTTTGCTGGGCCAGGGCACTTCTGCTCCACTTTCAGAGGTTTCCCTGTGTCTGCTGTTTCTTCAGTCATCATCCGAAAGTAATCCTTGTGCCAAAGAGATTATTTGGGGTGGCAGATTCTGCTCCCCTTCAGAGGAATGAGTAAGCTTTTGAGGAAGGACGGGTACGCCCATTAGTTTACACCATTTTGCATCTATAAAATGAGGGATGTGGGCTGTGCAATCTCTACTATCAGTACTATTATTATCATTATCATAATTATAGCAACCAGCGTTCACTGAGGCCTTGCTTATGTGCATTGTGTTGGAGAGGGGGAGAATTCTTCCCGCTCCCCTTCTTAGGTTCTTTCATCCGGACTAATCATAAAACTGACACAAAACCAGATTAACAGGAAGAAAACCAATGGAATAGGCCAAGAAGAGACAAATATCAGCAGTTGCCTGGAGGTCAACCAGATGTATCTTTATCCTACTCACTGAATGAGTCTCAAATTGGAAGGGCTGAGAGGACTTTCTCTTAAGCAATTAAAACAGGAACTCCTGGGAAAGAGCAAGTAAAGGCTCAGAGGGGAAGCAAAGGACAGTCTTCAGAGCTCCACCCGGTACCAACACTTCACGGGCTCTTTGATTTCTGCTGGCAGCACAGTCCATGACCCCAGGGCACCCTCTTCCCTTTTTCCTCTCTGGTCTAAGTATGAACCAAAAGCAAGCCCTTCTCCTTACTTCTCCTTAGCAAAGCTGAAAAAACGCAAAGGAAACCAAAAGATATATTAAAGCATAGATATTTCTCCTATTAAAGAAAATTATCAAGTCCAGCTTTCTTACCCCAATGTATAGCTCGTTATTTGCCACACTCAAAGGTCTTGTTCAATGTGCAACCTGTCCGAAGAGGCCCATTTTAGCTTGGAGCTGCTCCCAAATGTCAACCCTCTCTTTGCCCTTCGGTTTTCCAGGGCAAGGATTGATGTAAACTGTTTGGAGTAAGAGTGGAAAGAGGATGGATGGTCCACACTTAGGTCAAGGGCTATTATTGCCTTTCAGGCAAACAAGTGCTTGTATGAACGTGGAGTTTTCTCAACCTTGCTCATGACCCCAGCAGTCAGAGGCAATCAGCCTAGTTCTGAGTCCTGCCGTAGAGGCTGGAGGCACATAGCACTCAGTATGGAGGATGGGAGAGCTCACCTGGAAAAGCCTTCTTCCCAGCCTCCTCACATGTGGTTTCCACAAGAGGCTCACTGGGGCAGAGGGTGGGAAGGAGAATTCTGTGGCATCTTCAATTCTTTCATCCCCTTTTAGGTCTTAGCCGAATTTTACATTACCTTCCAAAAGTGACTTTGAAACTAGTGTTTCAGCAACATCTGAATAGGAGAGTACATTCTCCAGAAAGAGAAGCTTGCTTGCTGGAGTCCTGACAGGCCGAGTAAGAACATCAGGCCCAGTTTTGCTCTGCCTGCTTTACGGTGGATTTTGAACAGTGATCCCTGCCTGTGTAGCTGTAATGACTTTATTAAGAAATGTGTTCTTGAGTTATAAACTTAATCTGTCAGACAAATAAAACCACAAATTTAGTTGAACTGGAAATCACTTGTTACTTTGGCTCTTTAACTATCATTATAACATAAATTGTAACCGTTACAACCGTCTCTGGGAGTACATGGATATTTTACAGCTATTGTAAATGAACGGTATTACAGTTAGAGATATGTGGCTATAAAACCACAGGAAAGGTAGTTGAAGAAAGAGCACCTGGTCTGATGTAGGTTTCCAAGCCCTGCGTATCAAAAGAAAGAAAATATGTGCTTCTCTGTCACCTTTTGGGTTGTACAGTGGGTTACTAAATATTTATGCCCGATGACTCTGTATGCATTGGCTACAGATGGTTTAAAGAGTCACGATTCCCAATCTGTGGCTCTTTTCCCTGAATTAGACTTACCCCTGAGACTAACAGCACTTCCTTGTAAATAATTTGAGTGTCTAATCACTAGTCTTCTGGATAGAACTCATGACATGGAACATGTGGGAGGTTCTATTTTTGCAGAAGCTCAAAATTAAGGGCAAATATCATTAGCCTCAGTTGGTTGATGAAGAAACTGAAACCAAAAGATGTTTTAAAAAGCGAAGTGCCACACCCTAATAAAAAAATGGGCAGACAATTCATAGAAGACATACATGTGGGCCAGTAGACGTTAAGAGGGGTTCAGCATCACTAGTAATCAAATAAATGCACATTTAAACCACAGTAACATACCACTTTCCCACTCTCACGTTGAGAAGAGTTTGCTAACAATGACAATACTTGGTGCTGGTAAGGATGGAATGAGATGGATCCTCCCAGTATTAGTGAATGGTGGCATAAATTTGCACAACTATTGTGCACTATAAAGTAATATCTCAAATTGCATCAGGAGTCTTTAATATGTTCTTTTCATTTGCACCAGTAATTTTGGTTTACTAAGGAAATATTTATTTACAAAAATGCTCAACAAAGTATGAGATATGAAGGGAAAGTGGAAAACAAAAACTCTAATTTCCAAGAATAGGAGAAAGAATAAATAAATGTTTATTGTGTAGGAAGATATTATGCAACCATTAAAATCCACATTTTAAGAATATTTAATAACACAAGGGATGCTCAAGATAAAACATTAGCTGAAAAAGTAGGACATAAAACTTTAAGTACAATCCTAGTTGTCTTCTTTAAATGTATGGACACAGATTATGCAAAAGGAAAAAGTAGGATAAATGGAATGAAATGCAGCAAACTATTAGCAGTGATTCGCATTGGAGGGTGGGATTATAGGTAATTATTTTCTTTGTATATTTCTATATTCTCCAATTCCTCTGCTATGAAAAAGTATTACTTTTATAGTCTGGGGTGGGGTGGGGGGTTAAGGAATTTATTTTTAAAAGCAAACTACACAAGATTACTGAGCAAGGGAAGACCAGAGTCTGAAATGAGAATGTTGGCTTTACAGTCACGCAGGCCACAAAGATAAAAACACTTTCTGGATCTCACTTTTATGTGGAATATAAAAACACAAAACAAAAAGCTGAACTCATAGAAACAGAGAACAGATTGGCAGTTGCTAGAGGCAGGGGGGTCAGGGGCGGGCAAAGTGGGTGAAGGGGGGTCGAAGGCACAAACTACAGGTTATAAAATATGCAAGTCCCAAGGTTGTAATGTACAGCATGGTGACTATAGTTAGCAATACTATATTGTATATTTGAAACTTGCTAAGAGAGCAGATCTTAAAAATTCTCATCACACAAAAAAAATGTTAACCAGACTTATTGTGATCATTTTGCAATGTATACAAATATTAAATCATTATATTGTACACCTGAAGCTAATATAATGTTATATATCAATTATATCTCAATTTAAAAATAATTTTTAAACTCTTTCTGAACTGGGATTTTGAAATTAGACTCTTGAGACTCGTTGTGGTTTCATGTTTGGGTTTCAGAGGACCTTTGAGATTTTATTACAAATCATGTATGTGCTTATGTGCATTTTTCTGGGGACATGGTGCATGGCTTTCAGATATTTAAAGGAATCCTTGATCATAAAAGTTTAGTTGAATAGCTAATGAATCCGTTTAGTCTGACTATGATTAATGCAGTCAAACCCTAATGTTGGTTTTTCCCCCCTAACTCATTAACCTGATATTTAACATTGTGTTCGGGATCATGTTGACAGTTCCTACAGATATAAACCTGGTACACCAAACTACAATCGCCTTGGAATTTGACACATGGGCCCATTCAAAAGTCCAATTAAAATTAGAAAAGTAATTATATTCTAAAAATAACGATTACTAATACTATTTTTACACCTCACCAGGTACCTGTTTATGTAATCTCATTTCATTCTTAGCACAACTCCGTGGTGTGAGGTGGTTATGTCACTCCCGTTTCACAAATAAGGAAACCAAGGCCCTGATAGAAGACATGACTGGTGCACAGACAAGCAGCTAACTCAATGTCTCCTGACCTCTGGGCCACTGCTGTTGACACGTCTAAAAGTCTCTTCTTTTTTTATTTTTGCCTTGGTTCCTTGCCTTGGACTCCCTCCAGCCGAACTAGAAACCTGTTCCCTGAAAGCTGGGTGAAGGGTACATGGTGACTTTGTACCATTTTTGCAACTTCTTGTGAGTCCGACTCTTTCAAAAGAAAAAGTAATAAAACAAAGCAAAAAACTCACTAAAACTAAAACGGAACTGAACTAAAATAAATAAAATACATTTTAAAGTCCCTCCCCTTGGCTTTCCACCTACCCTTCCTGCAAAGCTCCCCTCTTTCAGAGTCCTCTTCAGCTCAGTTAGAGTAGAAAAAATCAGGTCATTTGTCCAGTTGCTTTGAAAACCCAGTAAAAGCTGCCTTCTTGCCAATTTTTCAACTTTCTCACTAAATCGCTTAGTTGTTAGGTCATCTTTTGTGGACCCAGCTGAATTTCCTAGGAATCAGGCACCAGTGAGTGCTGTCTTTCATGGAATCCACCTGAGATCCCCTGCATCAGGCTTTCTCTAGGACCGCGTCATGGTTGTGAGGTACACAGGAGTGCTAGGATGCAGTCGGGCAAGCAGAGAACCAGAACCAAAAGCCAAACACTAGTTCTAGATGTGGCATCAGAACTAAATTCTATGCTTTAACTTCATTTAGTGGCACCACCTGTGCGGATACTGGGGGACCTACCGTCACCTACCACATTTACCTGCTGGCCTCCGTGAAAATATTGCTGAGTGCGGTTCCATCACGAGGAGGCAACCTGAATTTCCCTGTGATATATATGAAGTAATATAACTCTAAGCCCAGATGAACATGGAAGCCTAAGAAGGGAGTCTGTATAAATTAAGATGGGGCTCAATATATTCTTTCTTTCTGACTTCTAATCACATAAATAATTCCCCCTTGTATGTTCTAGCCACTTCACTAGTAAACAAGGAGAAGGAAGTAGCACTCCTTAGTAGGCATCTGACTTACATAAAATAAGATTACACAATTATTGAAAATTGTGTTAGCACCTTTGAGGGTTGGGAAAAAACAATCAACGACCTTATATCAAGGTTCTAGAGCATGCCAAGAGCTAAGATATAGCCACTCCTCCGGGATTGTACCATCTGGGTACAGTAAAGATCAGTGGCAACTGAGGAAGGTGAAAGTCATGTGGATTCACAGGCCAGAGACACTCCATTGCTGGAGAATCAGAAAAAGCTTTACGATCGTGAATGCACTAGATAGGGGGAACCAAGGCAGAGCTTCAAATGTACTTTTTGTCTCTTTTTTGTAGGCCCATAACAGAAACCTGCTCTCCATAGATTTTGATCACATAACACGCACAGGAAAGATCTATGACGATCATCGGAAATTCACACTTCGAATTCTTTATGACCACACCGGACGACCTGTTCTGTGGTCTCCTGTAAGCAGATATAATGAAGTGAACATCACATATTCCCCTTCGGGGCTGGTGACGTTTATTCAAAGAGGGACATGGAATGAAAAAATGGAATATGACCAGAGTGGAAAAATAATTTCAAGGACTTGGGCTGATGGGAAAATCTGGAGCTATACCTACTTAGAAAAGGTAAGTATATAGAAAAAATAAGCTAGCTCTGAGTTTCTGATTGAGAATATCGAAAGTGGTCCTAATTACCCACGTTGGCACATTGATGAGGACTGGCAAGAGAAAAGTCTGTGTTTTGGGTGTTCTGCTCTGTAGAAGTAACCCCACCAAAATTATATATATGTATATATGTGTGTGTGTGTGTGTGTGTGTGTATGTGTGTGTGTGTATATACATATTACATATAGGATATGTATCTCCTATAAGAATAAGCTGTTTTGCAACTGAAAACTTTCCCTAACCCCACACTCTGCCAGGGATTTCAAATTGAAGTCAGGATAATAGCTTAGCTTTCTCCTCATTTGAGCATATTTGGTCATGCTCTTGAAAAGGTATCTTTATTCTTATGAAAGCTCATACTGAGGAAAATAGGTAGAAAATTATAGAAGTGTGTGTTAATGTATCTCAGCTCTGGAAAAGAGCCTCTTACACAGAGGATAAAGAATTCTAACTGTGTTAGGATAGTCAGTGAAATTTTAGCAGTGTACATTTGAAGACTAATTTTCGCAAGTAATCAATCTGTCGGAGGGAATGGTGGCAATGGGACTCGTTGGTAATAGTCCTTTGTGTGCAGTGAGTGTCCAGTAGCATCCGTAATGGAAGCTCGTGGCCTCTGTTTGGTAGGAACAGACAAGGACTTTAATCCCGCCACCGAAACCATTTGTCAAACATCAGCCCTCACACAGCAAAATACTTTCTGGCCAGATCAGTAGCAGAGGACAATCACAGAAATTGATCTCTATCTGCCATCTCAATTCCTAATGCCCTAAGATAGTGTCTCTTGTTTCCCAAATCTATCCACTCAACTGAATTTATCAGTCCTGAATTAATTTCTGGGAAAATTGAAAAAAGCTTTCTCTTGACCAGTCAAGGGTAATGCATACGAGGTAACCCACAGAAGTCCTTAGAAAAGTTGTAAGAGTTCATAGCTCACAGGGCAAAATTTTGCTATTTGCACCTGACAATGCCAACGTTTTTTTATATACCCCCAAGGTTTAAAACAAAAGCGTGCAGGGGTTGTATGTCATTATAAAAACGATTGTACTGTTCCCCAGAGTCAGTCACTGGGGATAAAGCTGACCCCACTTGGGAGGCGGGATAAATGAGAGAGTCCTCTGCTTTGTTCGCCCATGTCCTTTTCTGCTGAAGAAATTGATTAAATCTATAATAGAGATTATAGATTTGGGAACATCTGAATCTTATAAAGGAGGACTTTCATCTTTTGAATTGCAATGACAGGAATGACTGGCAAAATCATATTGCTAATGTCTACAAAGGGCTAGGCCTCTTACAGAATTAACGGCATCCAAATATCTGGTGGTATGTTTACATAAGCAAGGCACATCATGATGGCCTTCGTATAAAAAAGATGCCACCGATCACTAGGAATACAGGCTGACTTGCCTTTCCAGGAGTGAGGTGGGTTTGCATTTGCACTGCTTCTTCCATGGGTCCCGCGTGTGGCTGGTGAAATAGGCAGCTCTCTTTAGGGAACCTGCGTGGGTTTAAACTCCTAACCCCAACCATACCCTGGCCGCTGAGCTAATTCCTCTGGACAGTTGCATCTGGCTCTCGGAAGACTTTCCCTTTAGGCTGTCTGTGGAATAACAAAAGAGCCTATTGAAAACTTACATCGCAGCCCTGCATGCAGTATTAGCCTCTGAAGCCATTTTCTTGTTTCTCTTTTCTGAATTAGCTGATTATTTCATCAAACTCCCTTGAGTGAAGAATCATGTGAAGCAAACTTCCCATCACTTCTCTTTGCTACAGAAACTTAGTTGGCAATAATTCTTTCAAAACAAAACAAACTCTGTGAGACTGTCAGTGTCTGCAGTGGACAGAAATAAGATCTTACTGACGCAGAATAATGTATGAAGAAAGCCCCAGTGCCTTCCAAAGACTAGTTTCCTGACCAGTGAGACAAGCCAAATCACTGCCTTTTAGTTGATTTTTTCCTTTCCTGATTTCATATTTAATTTGTCCTCTAATTAAAAGGTAGCCCCTGACTTAAGCAATCCTATTATGCAAAGCTCAAAACCTACAAAACACGTTTCCTTACTTTCTACAAATCATTTATCATGACACTGATTTTATTAACATTGTTATTACCAGTGATAATAACTAATTCACTGAATAGATGTGGTGCTCAAATGAAATAATTTAATATAAAGCACCCAGCACATCTTATCATTCAATAAAGGTTAGTGTCTTTCTATTTGAATACTGCATTATAGTATTTATTTTCAAGTAGAGAACTTAAATGCTAGCACTTATTGCTACTTGAAGGTAAATTAACAGAGGAAAGAGGGAAGGAAGGAAGGAAGGAAGGAAGGAAGGAAGGAAGGAAGGAAGGAAGGAAGGAAGGAAGGAAGGAAGGAAGGAAGGAAATTAAAGCATCATTGAAAATGTGGTTCTAGAAAAAAAGGGACAGAATATTGAATTTATAAAATCCGATTTACATGTAACTTTTTCAGTGAGGTGATGAGGTTCTGTGTCTTCCTATGCTCATTTCAGTCCTCTCTTGAACATGGCCTTTGCTTGCACGTTTTTTCACTATACCTGGGGCAGAGCAAGGACAAAGAGGCTGGCTCTTGTACTATATTTTAAAGTACGAATTCTCAAACTTTAAAATGTATATTTCTTTTTATACCTCAAAATACTTCTGGTATTACCTCTGTAAATTTGCTTGCCATCCCTGTACCATTGATATATGAAACAGCAACAGCAGATATTTCACCTCAATGTGCAGAAATTTTGTAAAAATTATTTGACTTCCCCTGGAGTAACTGAAAGTTACACGGATCATTTTTATGTACAATGGTTTGTAGCCATTAGGAGAAAAATAATTATTTGGGTAATAGCTGAAGTTGCTTAAATAATCTCTTCTCTATTAAAAAATCAATTATTGTTTCTTAAATTTTCTCTGTGTGGCCATTAATTCTCTATCTTGATTTATGAGACTCCTCTGAGTTAATTATATTTTGAAGACTCATGGAGCTAAATTTTTGTATTAGAGTAAATGTAAATCTTTCAGTTTCCTGAAATCATTCTTAAGAACTTCATTTTTAAGATGCATTTACATATATTTTATAATCATTTAATAAGATGCTTTAGCCTGATACATTTACACAAAATTGTCTCTTCGGGGCTGAAATTTTCAAAGGCAGCCTGGAGGGACAGAATGCGGCCTGCGGCCGGAGTTTTCAGGTGGCGCCACACTGCCATCTGGTGGTCGTTCTAATGCTTTAACTTCTCAGATTCCTACCATCTCATTTCTCTTCTTGTTCAAGCGCGTACAGAGGCATGGTTGTTCTTTTCCTCTTCTTCTTTACAATGACCTCTTTTAGGACCTCACAGTCAACTTACGAAATAAAAAGTCTCCCACTCTATTGTTTGGACTAATAAGCAATGGCCTTCTATCCTGTAGCAGCACGCTGGGCGCTGGCTGGCCCCATAAAGATTGCTTTTGAACAAACTGATAATAACGCCCACCCAAAGTGAAAAAGCGGCCAAGTGAGAGCTCAGTGGTATTCTGGCAACACAACGGTTACATTCACGACATTTCTGATCACGTCATCCGCATTCTTGCCATTGGCAGGGAGCTTTAAAATAGGCCAGGGAGTTTTGGAGGCGGCACAGCACTGGCGTCCCTAGGAACAGGGTCAGGCGGTGGCTGGCTGCGGGGTGGAAGATGCAGACAGGGGAGAGGGCACGGCAGTGAGGTGCTGCCAGTTTGGCAAGGCTGGCACAGTGACTGCAAAAGGCATGGCCCCTGGCAGGCTGGTGCTAGGTAACGTGTGGAGGCCATATGGTGATTGTCCCTGGCCTGCGTCACAGGTGACAGATGTTATTTGTTTCTGGCCAGTTGACAGAAGAGAGTGAAAATGAACTGGGAAATCTGACTTTCAGCATAAAGGTAACGTAAAGGTGTTGCTTGGTCAAGGAAGTGGTTGTCCCTTTGTGTCCTCATGACCACGCAGGACTGTCAGGTCTCCTGCCCTCTGTTCAGTAGGGTTTTGGGAACTGTGGGTTGTCCACAGGTGATGAGGTGACAGAGTTTCTACCCGCAGCTCTGGTGGAACAGAAAGAAAGGGTGAGCAAATGAGCAAATAAATGCTGACTTGGACTTCACAGTACTGACATGCGATTCAAAATCAATAATTCAGTTCCCAAGATTTAAATGGACATTATGTGCGTTTCTGTCATTCATATCCATAAATATTCATGGAATTTATATTTAGAAGATGAAAAGGTACCTATTGTTTTCATAACAGAAACTTCAGAAAATAAAGCTCTTAGAACTAAGTCTTTTTGCTTGATAAGGGAATTCTCCAGAAGAGAGGGGTAGAGCTTCCTTGGGGAGTTACGTCAGAATTCCCCAGGGTGAGCAATTTTTATTTTTCTTAAAAGATGAGATTTAAATGCTTTTCCATTAGAAATAGGGTTGGCTCCTCCCTAAAACAGTGCTCCTTTTATATCTAGATTCAATATTAAAATAAGATAAGCCAATATCATTGAAAGACCTAATACATGCTACACATTACATACATCGCAACAAATAACTGTTCCTGAAATACAGACCAGGTTGGGGAGAGGATAGTCCACATTTAATGGCATGTTCCCCTAATATAGTTTAAAACATGAATTGCAAAACAACACTGCAACTTTTCACGAAGACATCTAGTCTATGAAGTCAATCAATACCATTTGGTGACTATAACTTAATACGTGGCAAAGCCTGCCCTCCATTTACCTCCTTTCAATCCATCTCCAAATTGAAACTACAGTAACCTTTCGGGAATCCGAACTTGACTGTTTCTCCCAGCTGTGCACATGTCCTGTCCTTCAACTTGCTTTCAGTGGTTACCTGCTGCCAACATGTTTCAGTCCAAACTCCTCAGCGTGGCTTAGCAAGCCCAGCATGGTCTACAGCCAGCCTATCTAAATGACCTCATCCTTTGCCATTCACCACCACCTCCACCCCAACATACCCATGCTCCGGCCACACAAAATTCCTCCTTTTTTCTGAAAAAGCCATGTTTTCTCTTTTATCCAGACCCTCACAATGCTGTCCCCCTGTCAAGACTGCTCTCTCCCTACCCCGCTCCGCCTGCCTCTCTGCCTTTACCTGGCCAACCCCTAGCCATCCTTTAGGCCTCAACCCAGATGTCCCTTTTCTCCAGGAAGCTTTCCCTGACCTCTTAATTCTGGGTTGGCTGCTCTTCCTCTGCCTTCAGAAAGCACCCTGAACCTCCCCTGTCATTGCACATTTCACACTGTGTTGAATGGCTTGGCTACTTGTCTCTGTCCTGTATTAAACTATAAGTTCTATGAGCATAGACATCATTACTGACCATTGTTGTATCAACTAGGGCCCACCACAGTGCCTAGCACATAGTAGGTGCCTGATAAATTTGTGTTGAATGGCTAAATATGTATTTTCTTTCATCTCAACTTCAGTGGTACATATTATGCTACCTGGCCTTTGTCTCGTTCCAGTCGGTGATGCTGCTCTTGCACAGCCAGCGGCGCTACATCTTTGAATATGACCAATCGGATTGCCTGCTCTCAGTCACCATGCCCAGCATGGTGCGCCACAGCTTACAAACGATGCTTTCGGTGGGCTACTACCGGAACATCTACACCCCACCGGACAGCAGCACGTCTTTCATCCAAGACTATAGTCGAGATGGCCGACTGCTGCAGACCCTGCACCTGGGGACAGGGCGCAGAGTTTTATACAAGTACACCAAGCAAGCAAGGCTGTCTGAGATTCTCTATGACACCACTCAGGTCACATTGACATATGAAGAATCTTCTGGAGTGATTAAGACCATACACCTGATGCACGATGGCTTCATTTGCACAATCAGATACAGGCAAACAGGTTTGTAACAAACTGTAACTTATCAAAGTTTCTTCTCTTTAGAACTCAAAATATATTATAAGCTACATGAAAGCTGATTCCTTAAAAACATGCAGGGTATTTCTCTTTTCCTCTCTCACTTCTCAAGAGAGCTGAGATCTAAGCGCCTAGTCTAACTGTGTACCCGGTCCTAGTTACCACCAGATCTTCCCGAAGATGTAGCTGCAAGATGCGAGTCTCACTGAAGCTAGCTCCCGCCCTGTGTAACCTCTATAAGCCGCAGTTGATGGCAAATTATCTTCAGAAGTCAAAATTTTTTATTTTTATTTCATCCCTGGAGTTTCTAAAACGCCCCAATCCAGTTCCCTGAGTGCTGGATTTTTGTCAAAACCTGACCCTCTGACTTTGGAACCCAGGTTAATGAATTGCAAGTATTTTCGTCAGTGATTAGAAAAAGAAAGCATGTTTGTATCTCAGCCAGCGAATGGGTTATTACTTCTAGGCTTCCCATAATTCAATTATTCTGTAACTGTAATATACAGTCTTTTAATTTTTTTTTCAAATTTGGTCACCACCGTATGAGAATATAGACTATAAAATGGTATGTCCAGACAGTAGATATCAGAGGTTAATCTCTTATATTTTATTTTGAAAGGAAAAGCATTAATACAAAAGAAAAGAACACTAGACTTTCTGATTGCTCAACATTAAGCACCTAGCCCTGTTCTCATTATGTTGATGTTGATTCCTCCAGGACCTCTTATTGGACGCCAGATTTTCCGATTCAGTGAAGAAGGCCTTGTGAATGCTCGGTTTGACTACAGCTACAACAACTTCCGCGTCACCAGCATGCAGGCTGTGATCAATGAAACCCCTTTGCCCATAGACCTGTACCGATATGTTGATGTCTCCGGTAGAACAGAGCAGTTTGGAAAATTCAGTGTCATTAATTACGACTTAAATCAGGTCATAACTACTACAGTGATGAAGCACACCAAGATCTTCAGTGCCAATGGACAAGTGATTGAAGTCCAATATGAAATCCTAAAGGCAATCGCCTACTGGATGACCATTCAGTACGATAATATGGGCCGTATGGTAATATGCGATATAAGAGTAGGAGTAGATGCCAATATAACAAGATACTTCTACGAATATGATGCTGATGGGCAACTTCAAACTGTTTCTGTAAATGATAGAACCCAGTGGCGTTATAGTTATGATCTGAATGGCAACATCAACCTTTTAAGCCATGGGAATAGTGCTCGTCTGACTCCTCTCCGATATGACCTCCGCGATCGCATCACCAGACTAGGAGAAATTCAGTATAAAATGGATGAAGATGGCTTTCTGAGGCAGAGGGGAAATGACATCTTTGAATATAATTCTAATGGTCTGCTGCAGAAAGCCTACAATAGGGCTTCTGGCTGGAGTGTGCACTATTACTATGATGGGCTTGGGCGACGTGTTGCCAGTAAGTCCAGCCTAGGGCAGCACCTCCAGTTCTTCTATGCAGACCTTGCCAACCCCATAAGAGTTACTCATCTGTACAACCACACGAGCTCAGAGATTACATCCCTGTATTATGATCTCCAGGGTCACCTGATTGCCATGGAGCTAAGCAGTGGGGAAGAATATTATGTAGCCTGTGATAACACAGGCACTCCACTGGCTGTGTTCAGCAGTCGAGGTCAGGTGATAAAAGAGATGTTGTACACGCCCTATGGAGATATCTATCATGACACTTACCCAGACTTTCAGGTCATCATTGGTTTTCACGGAGGACTCTATGATTTCCTTACTAAATTAGTGCACCTGGGGCAAAGGGATTATGATGTTGTTGCCGGTAGATGGACTACGCCTAATCATCACATATGGAAACAGCTGAACCTCCTTCCTAAGCCATTCAACCTCTACTCCTTTGAAAATAACTACCCAGTTGGCAAAATTCAAGATGTTGCAAAGTATACCACAGGTATTTAAACAGTGTTAAAACTTGACACTAAAGTAAAAAGATAACTCAGTGCTGTTTATCACATAATCTCAATGCCTTTGTAAATATGCTTCCTCTTCCTGCCAGTTAGCCCACAAGTTATTGTGCAGTCACTCTCTTCCTTAGTCTTCTAGAGTGAGCAACGCTGTTTATAAAACTCGATGCTTTTGCATCCAAGTATGTGTTTTCTTCCCTTTTAAGCTTTCTGTTTATAGTTTTCACTCTTAAAAACTTATACTGTTAATTTTATAAAAGTAAAATTCGGGATCTGTTGTAGCAAATAAATCTAACACCACAATTTTTGTGGCCTTAATACCACAACTATGTTCAGAATTTCAGTACAAAAAGAAGGGGGAGGGGCAAGTCTGGCTGTGTAGCTCAGCTGGTTGGAGCATCGTCCCGATCCCCAATCAGGGCACATACAAGAATCAACCAACGAATGCATAAACAAGTGGAACAACAAATCCATGTTTCTTTCTCTCTCTCCCCCTTCCTCTCTCTTTAAAATCAAGAAATAATTCTTTTTAAAAATATATCTTTATTGATTTCAGAGAGAGGAAGGGAGAGAGAGAGAGAAACATCAATGATGAGAATCATTGATCGGCTGCCTCCTGCAAGCCCCCGACTGGGGATCGAGCCTGCAACCCGGTCAGGTGCCCTGACCGGGAATCAAACCTGGATCTCCTGGATCCTAGGTCAATGATCAACCGCTGAGCCATGCCAGCCGGGCAAGAGATAATTTTTTTTAAAAAGAATTTCAGTGCAGTAAAATGAGCCTATCTCTGTAGAGAGAGGATCGCCTATTTTGGAGTAGGTGCTATAAGGGGGAGTTGTATTCCTAACTTCCTGTTGGCTAAACATATTGAAGGCAGGAGAAGCATCTTTAAAGCTTTCCACAAAGGTTGTAAGGTAAGGGCTTGAAAATGTCTTCCCTTTCATTTTGTGTCTCACAGACATTGGAACTTGGTTGGAGCTATTTGGTTTCCAGTTACACAATGTACTACCTGGATTTCCCAAACCAGAGTTAGAAAATATGGAATTAACTTATGAGCTTCTACAGCTTCAGACAAAAACTCAAGAGTGGGATCCTGGAAAGGTTAGTAGAAGTTTTACCATCTCTACTTAGCTGAAAAAACAAGAGAGCATCCAACACCATGAAATGGTGTTAGTGTATATTTGCTTAGTTATTTTTTAGTTGTCTTCAATATTCACTAAAATGCCCATGATTAAGGACGAGGTAGAAAAAAAGCTTTCATGACAAAAGGATCAAGGGATTGGAGCTTTTGGGAAAGAAAAGACTAACATGTGACTTGATGACCACTGGGATAGGCAAACAAGGGGAAAGAGTAACTGAATTTCTGAAATTCTGAAATGGGCTACCAAGGGCAATTATGGATTCTGTATAGAGGAAATTGTTCATTAAAACACATGAGAACATCAGATTTCCAACTGCAAAATAATCTAGGGCATAGTGCATGAAGAACATGGAAATAACAGAATTGAATTATTGGATAAAGAAATAGATATATATGTAAGCAATGAAGCAAAAATAATAAATATCAGAGTGATAAAGTCTATAAAAATAAGAATACCAAAACCGTCAAGCTTTAGCAGATGGTATCATCAGGAGTATGAGGTACAAATGAAAATAAGAAGGAACTTTCTCTTTCAATTGACAGAGATAAGATTTCTGTGTTGGCAAAAAATGGCTTTAACAAAATAAAACTGAAATTTGGGTGAGAGGGCTTGAAATACATGTAAAAAATTATAAGGGAAAGGAAATTCTAAATAGGTTCTATAGGCTTTTCCCTGTCTGTAAATACATATAATATGTAGATGTTTTTCGTAATTAAAAGTCCTAAAGAAGTTTAGCAAAATGTTGAAAAGGGCTGAAGCTTTCTAATGGGTACTTAGAGGTTCCTTATTCTCATCGCTCTGTTTCTCAGCACGTTTGAAAATTTCCATAATAAAAAGGGTTTTTATTTTAAGTCCACATAAAAAGGTCAGCGAGCTTCTTGCTGGTTTGCTGTTGTTATTTATAAGGTCATAGCTGCTTGAAAACAAGAATGACGCCCCCTGCATCTCTTTACACCTTCTCGTGCCTAACGTTACTCTAAACACAGTCATAACAGCGAGTGGGTTTTAGTTAAATTGGCAAAAATGAAATGTCCTTGTTTTGGGGGGAGCTGGACCCACTTAATTTAAAGCGCTTTCTAGCTCTGAATTTCTGTTTCTGAATTTCTGAATTCCTTATGTTTAACTCACCAAGATACCAAGAAATGTGTGCCAAGTAATCCTGTCACCTGTTAGTCTTTTCTTTCCAACTCTCTGATGAAGAGATTCCAAACTGGGCCTGTTTCTAAATCGCAAACCAGCAGAAGTGCATGCCTTTGCTTTGCACGGTCACCGACCGTGTGGCAGGTGTCTAATCCTGGGCCACATTTGCCCTGTGCCTTTCTTCTTTCCCAGACTCTCTTGGGCATCCAGTGTGAACTCCAGAAACAGCTCAGGAATTTCATTTCCTTGGACCAGCTCCCCATGACCCCCCGATACAGTGATGGACGGTGCCTCGAAGGAGGGAAGCAACCGAGGTTTGCGGCTGTTCCTTCTGTCTTCGGAAAAGGTATAAAATTCGCCATCAAGGATGGCATCGTCACAGCCGATATCATAGGAGTCGCCAATGAAGACAGCAGGCGCCTCGCTGCCATTCTCAACAACGCTCATTACCTGGAAAACCTGCACTTTACCATAGACGGGAGGGACACTCACTACTTCATTAAGCTGGGGTCCCTGGAGGAAGACCTGGTGCTCATCGGCAACACTGGCGGGAGGCGGATTCTAGAGAACGGTGTCAACGTCACTGTGTCCCAGATGACGTCGGTGCTGAATGGCAGGACTAGACGGTTTGCGGACATCCAGCTCCAGCACGGGGCCCTGTGTTTCAACATCCGCTATGGGACAACCGTCGAAGAGGAGAAGAATCACGTGCTGGAGATCGCCAGGCAGCGCGCCGTGGCCCAGGCCTGGACTAAGGAGCAGAGGCGGCTGCAAGAAGGGGAAGAGGGCATCCGGGCGTGGACGGAGGGGGAGAAGCAGCAGCTGCTGGGCACTGGGCGCGTCCAAGGCTACGATGGGTATTTTGTTTTGTCTGTTGAGCAGTATCTCGAACTTTCTGACAGTGCCAACAACATTCACTTTATGAGACAGAGCGAAATAGGCAGGAGGTAACAAACAAAATCTCTGCCTTTGCGTCACCAAAGACTGCCTGTTTTTAAAACACAAAACGGTTTATTGTATTGGTTTTCTAGATCAGGACTCTGTATATGTAAATATGGAGGAAAAACATATCCAACTGCCTTTCAATGTGACGGAAGATGGTATTTTAATATTGTTTGTTTAAACTCTTTGAGAAATGACAGATTTTTTCTTTTTTTCCGATTTTTTTTTTTTTTTTTTTTTTTTTTTTTAGTTCTCGTGTGGCAGTATTCAAAAAGAAACACAAGTAGAACTCAAACAGCTCAAAGCAAAACGTTTTCAGAAAGCACCACTTTCAATTCGTCGAGCCATGCGCATGTGTGCATTCAGATAGACAGAAAGAACCCAGGGTTCTCTCTATGTGTCTATTGCGACACCAAGGTTCAGGCTTAGCTGTTGGCAGAAAAGGTGGTGCAGTTGTATCTGAGCCTTGCACTGCGAAAGACTGCCGGCCCTTTCGCCTTTCCCAGATCCGCTACAGGAAACTCCTAAAAGGCGTGTAAAATGCGCTGGGCCACGATCTCCTGGAGGCGAGAACCATAGGCCCTTCCTCCCTGGTTATTCCTTCTTGCTTGTTCAAGTAAATGCGATGTTGTCGTGCTGTGTTTTGGCGTGTGGTGGCTGGATTCGCCCTACCATGCTTCCCCGTGGGTGTGGGACCCGGAGTGAATTGTCACTATTTCCTTGTGTGTACGTGATACCAAGGCAGCTGGCCCGTGTAACTTCTCCCGCGCCACCCGTTTGGCTCTATTTTGTTTTACTAAATTGTCCAGCTATATTGGCATCATGTGGACATAGCTTTTCTTAACCTGGGTAGGAATTTCTCGTTTATGTATAGGGTGTGTTTTGCTCATAGCTTCACATTAGCGATTCAGTATTTGTACACTAATCCAATGGTTTTGTGCACACGAAAGGTGATTTACTACAAAGTATGATTCTGGTACCAAAAAAAAAAGAGAGGCTTTAGCATGCATACGTGCCTGGGATGTCAATCAATTACATTCACTACTACTGCAGACATTCTTAAGAGCCGAAACCTTTAAAAACTAGACGGAGTACTAAGGTTGAAAGGAAAGTACCAAAGGGGAGACCGAACTAAACATCATAGTAGTTGCTCTACGTTGGTTCCGCTCAGATTTATCTTTCAAATGTACAATTCTATATTGAACATCTCCCAGCCATAGCCAGGAAATTTAATTAAGCGTACCCTTTCCAACCTAAAACATTTCAACTAATTAGAGAGAGGCAGGCTATTTTTTATCAAAATAATTTTTATTCTTAGTTATTTTAGTTCTCTGTGTTTGCCCATTCATTTGATTTCATCATGTCTCCTGCCTAGGAAAATGACTATTTTCCAGGAAGGGTGATTTTGTTCTGGAATCATTTAAAATTTGGAAAAAGATCAGGATTAGTGTTAATATCAACTGCGGTTTCCCAATCTCTATGCATCCTGTAGTAAAAGAAGGCCCTTGGTGAGCTGGGAGATGTGTGCCCAGTGACAAAGAGACAGCTTGTAAAATGCTGTGTAATTGGAAGTTACCATGAAGGAAAATTCATGACAAGTAGAAAATCCCCCCAAGCCAGCTTCAGCACTTTCATTCCCAAGTCTGGACATTTACTGTGTCTGAAGGAGAATTTATGACGGGATGTTACAGTTTGAATTCTTTCCAGCTGCTACCTAAATGCAGTGTGAGGGTCATTGCCTTGCTTTGTGACGACAGTGTCTCTCAAAAGATGCAAAGTCAGAATCCAGGCTCAGGCCAAGGTTTTGAAAGAGTCTGGCTCCTCACTACCCAATGTAGAGTGAGGGAAAGACAAGGACCCACAGATAGTACAGGAGGGTGTATCCAAACATTTCATTTTCATGACCCTCAGGTTGGCATTACCAATTCGTACACATGCATTGAAAGACAGAGAGAAAGGATTCATGATGGACTCATCTCTTTTTCATTGGAAGCACACCGATTTAAGAGATTACTAACCCAGACTACAATCATATTATTGTTTTTTCCCCTGAATCAGGCCTGTGTTAATGGCACAGTATTTATTCAGGATGGGATTCTAAAATGACTCACAAACTTGTTGAAAATTTGAATACCTCCACACCAGCCTAAAAATGGACCTTAAGTTCCTAGAACCTCTGATGTTCTTTTAAATTCATGGAAAAATAATTTGTGACCTGTATATAGAGAGTGCATTCATAAGTGTGATGATGTATTTTATCGTTAATTCAAGATGTCGATATTAGAGTCTATTTTGCTTATATTTTAAGTGGTTATACTTTTTTGCGATTCACTGGTGGTGTATCGTTTTCAAACTGCTTTAAATATCCATTAGAAACAAATATTTGAAGCTTTTCCTTAATAGTAATTACCTTGAACTGTGCATTTCTAGTTTGTAATACATATTTATTTAGTTTGTGCCTTTAGTTTCTTAAAGTTGTATTTGTATTATATTCAGGAAATGCACTTTTTATCACTTACAGCTGTGGTTTTAATACTGCCTTGAACTATTCTTGTTCTCTTTACCACTTCCAATGGTTTTGGGAGGAAAGAGAAAAACCCCAAAAGGTTCACACTAATGAGTAGTACATGGAAGAGAAACATTTTGGCATTTTCTTAATAAGAACATGGGGATACTGAGTACGTTGCTTCCAATTTTGGCTAAATACGAAGAATGCCTTCAGTGACTTGTAGCTCTGAAGTTCAAATTAATGACAGGACAATTCGTTTGCATTTCCTGCTGAAAGTAAAAGCATTTTAAAGAGAAGTAGTGGGTATCTCATACCCAACAGACAAGTGGCTGGCACCGCACAACCACAGCCCATGCAAGTAAGAAAGAGTGGGAGCACAGAAGGTGGGCTCTCCTCTGAAGAACACTCGGGCTGGGCATGGGGAATACTCTGTGGTGGCATTCCCTGTGGTTTTCCCTAGTTAGGTCCATTTTCTTCGTGCTTTTCGTTTGTTTGTTTGTTTTCACTCTTGCACTACAGTCTAGAGATCCAAATGAACTGAAAAGTTCACAGTTTAACAGACATTTAAATATTTCTTTTTAGTTGTCATTCTAATCATTACTGATTAGAAGCATGACTCTTGAAAGAAAGGGAAATGAAGCCCAATTTTTAGCAAACCACTCGCCATATAAATAGGCATATGTTTTATTTTTTAACCCAGCAAAATAATGTATAAAGTAAGCGTGTCCTTTACCGTCAATTTATCTAGAAGATCTATAATATATAGACTATATATATAATATAATATAATATATACAACATAGCCAAATGTATGAAAACTTGACAATGTATAATTTGGAATTCATGTCCTAACTACATAGAGAGGTTTAAAATTAAATTATAATTTCCATAAGATTTTTCTTTTTCATCACTGTTGGCACAGTTTCAAGCATTCTACCATGTTATTTCTACTTTTTTCTTCTTTTAAAAGAAATATATTTTTAACCAGACCAGGCCCCACTGTAATACCACCTGAGAGAGTCAGGGCAAAATTTTTGCGTTTATGAAGATATGTTCCTCTAAGGGCAAGTGTAGTGGCGTTCAGTGGTAATGGAAGCAAAAGTACAGTAATCAAGTACTGAAAGAAACTTGGAGAGATTGGAGTGTATTCTAGCTTGTGGAAAACAGAAGGCTGCAGAACATTCTTGTTTTCTTGGAGAAACTCACATACACATAGCTGACCTGACTAGTGCTAGATCTCAGACTGCTCTTCCACAGCCTTCTGTAAGGTTCTTTATTCTGCGAAAAAAATACAAAACCAAAAAAAAAAATCACAAAAAAAAACACAAAAAAGCAAAACAAAAAAACCCAGAAAACAACAAACAGCAACAAAAAAGAACTCAACCACAAAATAGTGACTGTTATGTCAGTGTGTCCTTCATGTGAAAGCTATTAAGGACCAAATATACTACTGTGTGTAAGAAGAAAATACTTCCTAAACAGTAAGTGAAAATAGTTAGAGTTAAACTTGCTGTGGATTTTGTCTTGGCAGTTGTCATCTTACATTATTTGTCAAAGGAAATGTGTTTGGCAGTTAAAATCTTTCCTTAGATTTAGTGGTGGACTTTAACCTCTTAAATAAATGTTAGTATATCAGATTGTGTCCTTGGAAAATATTTTACTTGTATGAATCATGACAATGTCTAAATCTTTACTCTTCTTCTGGCAAAAGCATCAGTAAGAGAAAAGGTGAAAAAGAGAAGTATAGCCTTTACGTCAGAAAAATATTCTTTTTAGCTGCTTACTTTCTCATGAGAAGTAAAGATGTTTACAGTGTATGCCAAGATTTTCAGTTTCTATATAACAGCAGTTAGAGGTTCTAATCATACTGAAAATTGTGTTATAATGGCCTGAGCCATGTTGCTAGGAAACAATAGGTTCCAATTTTGTATTCCTGCTCTCACTCCTGTGCTGAAAAGTGACTGGATACTGTACAGGTTCATGTTCTCTGGCTGCAGTTAAATGGTCTTTTGCATTTTGCTCTGGTTTTCAGGCCAGAAGCATGCATTTTTCTACAAGAGCATCACAACAACATGCTGTAAATATTTCAAGTTCAACATTATGTGTCGATATTTGAAAGAAAAAAGTACTTTGAATATTTCGTTTTTAAAAAATAAAATTGCAAATGAATGCTGTGTCCCGTTTTATTCATGCGCCAAACGGCCTTCTCCCGTCGGTCCGGTCACCCAAGATATGAAAAGTGGAACAATAAACCTGCATTATCTTGAAAACGTAGGTGCAGAAATAAAAAAGGCACTAATCCTAAGCAGGCATCTCTTCATTTTTATTTTTCATACAAATAGAATCTCTGACACAAATGACCATTTAATAAAAAAAAAGAATAGGAGCTGTTGAAAGTTTAAATGCCTCTAGGCTGTGACTTATAAAAAGGTTTCTCTCCTGTTGATGAATCAAGGATTGTAAGATGGGGGTGGGGGACAGTTAGGAGAGCAGGGCACCCAAATACACTGGCAAAAAAATGAATGGCAGGGAGAGGCAATCAGGAAAGACAAAAACGACAGCTCTTCTGAGGCCCTAGGCCCTGGGCAATTACAGTGGCCATTTGGCCCTTAACTTTTCGCAGGAAGACGTTTTCAAGTGACACTGGGAAAGCTGGCCGACAGATCTTCCAAAATGCAACTTGATAATAATGGGGCACTACAGTCCAAACAGCCTATTCCTGAAACTGGCTTGGAATCCTGGAATTTACAGCACTCTAAAATACCCTGCTGCCGTTCATTCACTGATACATACTCAGATACAGTGAAAAGATTTGCGAAGCAAAAGACAAGCCCGATTGTCTCAACCCATCAGCAGAATGCAACACGGGCCCTGGCCTGTTTGGTTCAGTGGTTAGAGCACCAGCCTGCGGACAGAAGGGTCTCAGGTTCGATTCCAGGTCAAAGGCACGGACCTTGGTTGCACGTTTGCTCCGCACTGGTGCGGGGGGCAACCAATTGATGTGTCTCTCACGTCGATGTTTCTCTCCCTTCCACTCTCTCTAAAAATCAACGTAAACAATTTCCTCAGGTGAGGATAAAAAAAAAAAAAAATGCAACATGGGGTGCAGGTGGGGGTAGATATCAGTATCACCTGGAGATTTCTTTTTTCCAAATACGCATCCCACCCTCAGAGTACAAAAAGAGGCAGGCACTCCTACACTGAGAGAATTGTTAGAGCGTTAAGAGATTTCTCCATATTACTTCCCCATTCACTCTCACTTTGAGAGATCTTTGAATATCAATGTTATTTAATAGTAATAGTACTACCTTAAATTTCAATAATTCTAGCACCTCAATAATCCTGTAAGGTAAGCAAGATTTAATTGTTCCTACCTGGCAGATGCAATGATAGTAACAGACTGACCGACTTAAGGTAAATCTGAAAAGAAAATTCAAGTCTCATCTGTTATGTTGATGGGCTCTCCCCAGTCGATCACACTTGCTATATCTTTCTACATAAAAATATTCATCTTAAAAGTCAAATGACCTAATGATGAAAATTCAGCCTTCTACTACAAGTTTGGCCAATGATCCTAAATTATAAAAGTGTCTAAACCGGGTCGTTTAACTTCACCCCTAGCTGCAAACTGCGAAATAATGGTATTCATTTACTGCAAGGGCAAATATAGGCAACAAAGTTGAATTTATAGTCCACTAACAGGAAGATTAGGCATCTTGTAACCTTGAAATGCTCAAGGGCAAATATGGGTTTTATTATTAATAGACTCTGGAGTCTGAACTCAATGAAGTGGATCTAATAAAACATAAGCTGATGTCTAAACATTTTTAACAGATTTTAAAGCTTTCTCTCACACTTTAAATTCTCTATCCACTCTACCACAAATATCTTAAATCCAGCCCTCTATTTATACTAGAACACCTACTCAGAGGCATTCTCTGTAGATTCTCTCTACCTATGTGCTGCTATCACCAAGGTTCCCTGCCTGTAACAGCCCAACTGACAATTACTTAAGCTGGTCTCCCTACTGACCTTATCTCTTAAGAACAAATTTCAGAGGAAAGGAACGAGTATTTGATCAACTGTCATGTTCCCTGTGGGCTTGCTGACACACTTTTTTTTTTTTTTTCTGAAGAGAGGTGTGCACTTGGAAATATATGAGCATTTTTCTATCTTGACTCAGCATCTTAAAGGTATGTGTTAGCATGGCAATATTTTAGATATGGCAAGGATATGACCTTTCTGTAAAGGTGCAAGCTATTATGTGCCGGGAAATAGGACGGATGCTCATGCTGGGAAAGAAAAAGTAAAAAGAACTTGATGAATAAAAGGCCTGCAAAAGAAGGCAGTGGGTAAGCACATCAACTGGAAGGTCTGACAGTAGCAAAATCAGGAAAGCGCCTTTTTCAGGGACTCTGTCCAATAAGATAAGTAAGATGACCTACATCGATGCTTTATTTAATCAATGAATAGCACCGATCTCTGAATATTTTTTAAAGGAATATTGTAAGACAAATTAGGTAAATAAAGCTTTCAAATACTTTATTAAAACATGAAAGACCATTAATGATTCAAAAAAGTTTTACCAAGAAAGGCTCTGATAAAGGAACAGGCCCACATAATTCATATAGTTAGGATTATTCCAAAATGAACAGATTAGAGTAAAAATAGTTACACCTATTAAAATGTAAACCCAAGCTACAAACTGTTAAAGAATAGCTAAACATATGCGTTTTATTTTGAAAGTCAGCTTTCTGAGTTCCTTTACAAGTTAAGAGTGATGCTTTTACTTCTAGAAATGGTAAATGGCCCACAGTACATTATTGCACGTCCATAGCATCCACAGAAAATGCTCAGAAATCAGATCTTGCCCCCACATGGGGAGTAGGGCTGTCTCCTGGCAGTTCACTAATTATTAGCCAAGCTCACCACCATCCACGCACAACCCAGAATTCCAATTTATTAGTTCACAATGAAACTTAGCCTTTTCCCCCAAGCTCTGGACCAGAGCATTTGTGTCGACTCCTTCTGCCTCTAAGGACAGATGTACCAACACGTCAGTGACCTCCTGTCCCATGCACTTACCGCCTTTCATTGTTCTTTTCTTGTTGCTTTCTTGTTACTTTCTTTTGCCTTTTATTGTTACCGTTTCTCCTCCAACTAGACAGTGAGGCGCCTGAGCAGGGACCAGGTGAAATTTGACTTCTCTGCCCCAGTGCCTATTGTGTTTGTTGAGTGAACACATTTTCTGAGCCCTGAAGCAGCAGCCTGACATATAATCAAATCACAAGAGTCATGGAAACAGAAAATGTGAGAAGAAAATACAGATCTCCATCACTGCGTAAAACTTTGGCTCTCACTTAGGTTGCAGTCACTCGGAATTGTTCCAAGTTAACGCAACCGTAAGCTCTCCAATGGTCTGTAGGGCTGCCTGAGAGGCTGCTCAGAAAGCTGCTCCTCCTGAGCCACCGCCGAGGAGCCGCAGCTGCTGAAGCTTCCCCTTCAAAATGAGCTTTGACTTGGAGCAGCAACAACTGGGGCAGACAGAGGTAAAGGAAAAGAAGTCGAGTCCACTTCATCAGATTCCCAGTCCAATCTCCAATCCTGTAGCATCAACTGTAATAAACGTTTAGAGCAGGGGTGGCAAACCTTTCTTGTGCCAAGGGCATTTGGATATTTATAACATCACTCAAGGGCCTTACAAAATGATCAGCTTCAAAATTAGCTGTGAAAAAAAACTCCTAGGTTTATTGAATTTCGGTTCCTGCCTGTGGTTGCCTTGGCAGGGCCAGGCCAAATGATTACGGCCCGAGGGCCGGATGTTCCCCAACCCCCGAATTTAGAGCATATTTTAAGTGATGGAATTTTTAAACTCCAGATTGGTCTGTGGGTTTTACTCTCCAACATCAGAATACTAGGCAAGAAGGTGGCTTTCAGACTTAAACAGAAATTCTTTATCTAGTACTTGGTTTAGCCCACGGTGGACAGCTTCATGAATCCCCAAAGAGCCTACAACACCATAGCTAGAGCTAGAAGAGAGCAGAATGCCTCATGCAGAACCACACAGGACAAAGCAGAGGGACGCGAACCAGCTGCCTGCCAGGTAATCAAGCAAGACACTGAGAACTCAGTAGCTATCAAATGATATTTCACTAGAAATGGTGCTTTCGAGAAAAACGGAGGATTGTTTTTATTTACATTTGGCAAGAATTAACATTAATCTTTTATAAAGTATCTATCATTACGCTTTAAATTGTTTCCCACTCATACGTAAATACAATAACTGAAAATAACCAGTGGAATTACTTTTTCCCAATCCCCATTTCAAAGCTCCTCGTTATCTGCAGAGTCCATTTCGGCTTTAACATCATGTTAGATGCTTCCATTACAGGACTATAATGGCTTTAGAAATGCATTTGTAGCACGCTGAACTGTATTATCTACAATATATAAGACTTAGCATATATTTAAATTATTGAAAACAAAGTACAAGGCCTTTTCTTTTTCTTCATGGGGCTTTCAGGAAGACATCAGGATCTCTTCTCCCTAAAGAAAATTAATAACAAAAATCAAGAAAAGATAAACTTCTGACTGCATAAAGCTCACAGAGATACAACCCAATGACATAGCTCAAGGAACTAGTATTTAAAACGGAGTTATAAAGAATGGACTGCTGAGCAGAAAAGAACAATTAGTGAATTTGTAAACTGGAGTTCTATTTCCATTTCTATTATAAAAGCCAACTATTCATTGGTTGAATTTGAGTCTAATTGTCAGTTTATGCTTGAGCCCAGGTCCCTGTCAAAAAAAAAAAGGGCTGTAACAACTAATTTTCTTTTATCATAAATATTTATTCTTTCAATCAGGCATATCTTCTTACTCCAAACAAATGATTAACCCCTTTCAATGGAGGAGTGAACAATTACATAGCTGATGGCTGCCAGCGTTGGCTAGCATTTGGTCTTTAGCTTGACACGTGCACTAAAATAGCTTTGCTCAGGAGATGTAACCATTTGCGCCTGTGGGATAACAAAGTCTACTGATTTCATTTCCTTTGCTACAATAAAATTTCACTAATTCAGGCACCACAAATTCAGAAATCAGAATCACATGAGCCAGGTTAACATCAGTTTTTCCCTCCCTGAAGGGGAAATATAGTTTACTAAGCAAAGGTAAAGAACTCCCAGGTAGTCTCTGAGTTGTCCCATCTTGCACCTTATTTGTGTCTGAATTAGTGAAGTGAAATGATACTTATGTATTGACAAAAGAGAATGGGGAGAACAAGATGGAACGAGAGAGGTTAAATGTGGGCTCAGAATTTTTTACATTTTTGCACAATTTTTTTAACTATAAAATTTCTTTTTTATTTTTCAATTACAGTTTACATTTAATATTATTTTGTGTTAGTTTCATTAAAACTTTCTAGTACAGCCCAGCTGGCGTGGCTCAGTGGTTGAGCATGGACCTATGAACCAGGAGATCAGGGTTCAATTCCCGGGCAGGGCACAGGCCCGGGTTGCGGGCTCGGTCCCCAGCAGGGGGCGTGCGGGAGGCAGCCGATCAGTGACTCTCATCATTGATGTTTCTCTCTCTCTCCCTCTCCCTTGCTCTCTCTGAAATCAATAAAAACATATTTTTAAAAAATAAAAGTTTATAGTACAGCATATTGAAATCAAAGCATAGGAATAGTCCCTTCCCCTTTCACTGACAAAAGTTAACAGTAGGGTGGGGGTCTGGGAAGAAAAGGGGAAGGGAATTAAGAAGTACAAGGTTCCAGTTATAAAATAAGTTACGGGGATGTAAAAGTACAGCATAGAGAATACAGTCGAAGATATTGGAATAACTATGTATGGTGTCACACGGGTAGTAGACTTCATAAGTTAATAAATGTTGGATCACTATGTCATGCACCTGAAACTAATATAATATTGTATATCAACTGTAATTAAAATAAAAATTTGAAAAGTTAGCATAAACCATACCTGTGGTACCCTGCGTACTTCTAGCTGAGGACTTCTCAACTGGATACTGCAGAGGTATTATAATACCTTGATCTGGCTTCTGGAACGCTGAAATGAGATTTTTTATTTTCCGGAAAAATCTTTTATGAACCCCAGGTGCTGTCTGGAAAATAAAAAGGCCAAGCAAATTATTCAACTACCCCATCATGACACAAAAAGCCCTACAAACTGTGTGAGGGATGCTTAGAGAGGTAACATTTGTGTAACTTGGTCAAATATTTGAAAACATAAGGAAGGAGGAAAAACAACATCCCAGAAGAGCTTCCTTTGGTTGGCTGAATTTCCCTGCAAGAGGAGCTAATGAGCTGTCATTTCAGTTCTCCCAGGGGTGGGATTAGTTTGTACAAGCTCTTGTTCATTGCCTTGCCCTTCCTGCCTGCTACCCCTCATATATCCTGAACCTCTAAGGGTACACAGGCCATTACCCACAACGAATTCACCAACCTAGAAGATGCAGTTAAACACAGAAAAAACACAGAGCCTACAGGTCATTAATAAAAAGCCTGAAGAACAAGAAACAAACAAAAAAACGCCACCACTTACCCTCCCTGTCATCATCATTCCACAATATAAAATGCCACGAGGAAATTAAAATGGGCTGTTATGATACACACAGTGCATGGCTAGTTGGTCCTTATATGCTCACCTCACAGTATGTCCTGCCTCATCCTTCACATTAAATTTTTGCCTCCTTGGGAAACTTCGTTTCCTCCCCCAAATTACTCTCTCCATCAACACTTCCCTGTGACAAAGTTTTGTCTATGACATGAAAACGTAAGACTATATAAGGTCACCCTTATTTTTTGTTTGTTTGTTGTTGAAGACATCATTATTTGCAAGTGACTATTAAAATGTATTCCTTTCCTGACATCAATTCTCTTGCAGAGACACAGCTTGAAATCAATAACAATTTCCTGCAAAGCCTTATGAGCCAAGCTTTAGGCATCAGCTCAAAGCTGTCATTTTACATGAAATAAAGCAGTATTGCTATAAGCAATTGAACAATGACTGGGTGGGTTTTTTTGGTGTTTTTTTTTTTAGAAAGCTGTTTTTTCAGCTATTCCATCTGGAAGATTTTTGAGGTGGGAGCTGTTTGTTAGCTTTTAATGAGAAAACATGAGGCCTGGCATGCAGACTTCTGCCAACTAGACTAAAAGCTGAAATAGCGCACTGTCCAGAGTAACGCTCAGTCATTTCCTACATCGGGGTAAGTAATTTTTCATTGAAAGCACTGGAAAAGTTCTTTGGAGCTTTGAATTAGCTTCTGCTCATAGGCTCACACAGCCAGCAGCTGACACTTGCACTCAGCTCCATCCCTATGGTAAAAACACCTTCCCAGAACTCCACCGCATCCAAAATTACACGGTCATTCTTACAGGGGATAGGATCTCCACATTGCAAAGGCAGGCGATAGGCCCCAAATGCCTCCTTATATCTTCCTTAGAGCACTTTTTTTTTCATTTTTAAAGCACTTTCCCATCTCTTGTCCCTGCTGGTTCCTCAGAGATTGGCAGTTATTGGCTGATTTGGTTATTCTCATTTGACAGATTTAAAAAACGAAAATACAAAGAGATAATTCAGCTTGCCCAAGGTCCCACTGACGGCCAGAGGCAGAAGTGCCACCAGATCCCAGGACCTCGTCTTTCACCTTTCAGATCAGGACCAAACCAAACAGATCGTAATGAAGTTCGAGTCACCAACCAGAAGAGAAACTAGATACTCCCCCAGTGTGGAAAGATTTCAAACCACACATCTTTTTAGCTGTTCTTGTGGCTTGTAAAACCATTTATCAACTTTTTTATGGGGACTTATATGCAGTTAGCACTTGATTATGCACACTAACAGAAAGGAATAACAGCAGTGGGTGTATAAAAACAATTTGAATTTGGGATGAATGTTTCGTTGGCAAATGGTTGACCTCATTTATAGTGCTTTGCTTAGGTTAATAAGTAAAATTATTTAGCCTCTGCTGATCTACTGATGATCAAATATCCAGAAAAGCCCAAAGGCACTGAAGTCAGCAGGGGGAGGTTAGTACAGTTATTACAATGCACTGCTGGCAGCGCACATATTCATAAAGGATAGGTGACTATGTAGAATTCTCTGAGTTTACAATTTAGCAAAATTTTAGCCTGAGTCACGACAGAAGTTAATACACCAGGCAACAATAAAACCTGCAAGTCTATCTTAAACTAGAAATTCACATAAATAGCTGTCTTTCACAATTCAGTGGATCCAGGGTTCAATTTTATTCCACTCTTTGAAGCAAACCTCAGACTCATCTAGATTTCTTGCACAACCTTTGCACAGAGGATGGAGTGCTCCTGCCATGGTTTTTCCTGCAGTGTGGAACTAGAGCATTGCTCTGAAAGCAGCGTAGATATCTGGCATTTACCCAGTTTTGAAAAGATGTTTACCACAAGAATTGTACTACTGACCACTCCCATCCTGTCACCGAACCCAGCTATTCAAATTTGCACATTTCCCGAACTGTCATCTCTAAGTTATCCGTGGAAACACGTTTTGGACCACAGCTGGTCTTCACTATGCTCTAGAGAAATTTCTTCCAGTCAGCTGATACGAGCTCGGGGAATACACACTAGTTTAATATTCACCTTAGCAAGAACACAATAGAGAAGGCAAATTGAGCAGACAGAAAAAAAATGCAATGTGCATTTCAAAAATAAATCCAAAGAGTTTTTAAAAACTGTTCTCCCTTTGGGAAAGACATGTCAATCTTCTGCTCACTTGGTGCAGAGAATTACAATATTTTTATATAAACAGGGTCAAAACAGACAACAATATGAGACAGTATTTATGCTCAATAAGTCCTCTCTTCCTCAACATGAACACGAGCATGTAACAATCTGCATATGATGTTATACTTGAAATGAAAGGAAACAAGTTTGAAGACAAGGTTAGCTAAACCTAATCATTTAAGATCCAGCAGCTGAAGGCTACTTCTCTAGGGAGAAGAGCTATTGCAGGTCAAATTACATACAAATATAGGGTGTTCCAAAAAATGTATACACACACTTTGAATAATTATAAAGGCAGTGTTTATTTTATTATTTTTTTAATCCTCACCTGAAGATATTTACAGAGAGTGGAAGGGAGAGAGAGACAGACAGACAGACACATACACAGACACATCGATTTGCTGCCTCCCAAACATGCCCTGACCAGAGCCGGGGATCGAGCCTGCAACCCAAATACATGCCTTTGGCCAGAATCAAACCTGGGAGCCTTCAGTCCATAGGCTGACGCTCTAACCACTGAGCAAAACCGGCCAGGGCAAAGGCCATGTTTATTATACTACATTTCATTTTCAAAATTGGGCTATCAGCTGTTAAAGTGTGTATACATTTTGGGGGGACACCCTGTATATGTGCACGACTATTCTTCATAATAAATGAAATTTAATGTCTTACTTAATCATCTCCACAGTGATGCAGAGAATTTTGAAAAATAAACAAGGATAAATAGCTTTGATTAGAAATGGCACTGCTTTTCCTCTAATGAATATTGCAATATTAATTATCCTGATATAAAGCAACAGTGTGTTTGAAAAGTTGCCCTAATTCATCTCAGTAATTCAAAACATTTGTAGACTGCAATTTGTGCGTCCTGGTTTACTGAGGAATTTGTAAAAGTTAGAACTGTGTTCACATTTTTTAAGTGCAAGATTAAGAGTTTCTTAAATGCACAGAATGATTGAGTTATTAATAGAGGCTGATATTAGCATTTATGTTTTCAAACAGCTAACAATGAAATGCTCTCATTATAAAGACAGTCTGTTTTAAAGAGTCAGCTAGCCCAGCCGGTGTGGCTCAGCGGTTGAGCATCGACCTAGGATCCCGGCAATCGGGGTTCGATTCCCGGTCAGGGCACAGGCCCGGGTTGCGGGCTCGATCCCCAGTCGGGGGCGTGCAGGAGGCAGCCGATCAATGACTCTCTCATTATGGATGTTTCTCTCTCTCTCTCCCTTCCTCTCTCTGAAATCAATAAAGATATATTTAAAATAAAAATTTAAAAAAAAATAAAGTCAGCTATCAGAGAAAGCATTTGAGGTCAAAAGTTTCAGTTGTAGAGGCCCCTGCATTGGTAATATATGACATACTACCCTCGTGCGTGGAAATAGATTCATTCTACAGACAGTTCTTGCCATGATACAGTGACTTTCAAGTGTTTTCAAAGCCGTCAGAACCCATTTTTCTAATGAAATCTTACTCAGAGCTCTAGTTTAGTTAATAAGCAAAATAAAAGAGAACTGCTCAGATTAAAGACAAACTGCCGAGCCAAAGGCCTACCTGCCTACGTCTTTCTCTGCCTCTGCAACCAACCCCCAGGCAACCCCTAGGCCCCCAGGTAGAAGAACATTAGGATTCTGCAGAGCATAGCTTAAAACCACTGCAATGTCCCCTCTATCTCCATTCCTCCTCTCCATGTCCTTCCCACTTGGCTCAGCTAGGAGTCCTGCCTTCGCACATACAGCAGCCCTGGTTACCCTAACACTTGAAAAACTCTCCCTTCTTTGAACTCCTATGGTAAATAAGGTAGCACTTGATTATGTACAATCGTTTTGTTAGCAACTTGGGCGAGGTCACCTTTTTGAGGGCTCTGTTCTAGGTCCTACGGTTAAGAGCTTTCTTTATATGCATTATCTCATTTAATCTTAAACTGAGCCCTGTGAATAAGGGACTATTTTTAGGTTCATTATACAGATGAAGAAACTGCTTGAAAGAAAATTTAAGTAACCTGCCCAAGGTCACAGACCTATAAGGGAGCAGGGGGGACACGACTGGGAGCCCAGATCCACCGGACAGCAAAGTCCAGGCTCTCACATTGCTGTTTAATTCATGTTGTATCTCCCCAAGGGTATTATAAGCTTTTAGAAAATAATCCCCCATAGAACCAACACTCATATTAGTACCAGTCACTAAATAATTGCTGATTTAATTACTTAACACATTTTTGATATGCTTTCTAAAATTTCACACAGGCACTAAAAGTTTGACACAACCCTTCAACTTTTTTTTTTAAATTCTTTTCCCCAAGGTGAGACCACTCCATACAAAGATGGTTAAACAGAACTGGGACCAAAATTCTCTAAAGGCTTCTTAATGATCCATGAACAATTTTGGCTTGCCGCTTTAGTGATTTGAATCTGATGAATATTTGGGGAATGTAGGATTTGACAGCTCTTTTATAATCCCAGCCTAGATTTCAAACACCTCCCTGATACCCACAAAAGTAAAAATAAATAAAAGATCTATACCTCAGCACTCCAAGAACCTGTTTCTGTCTGGGACACTCGGTATGTATAAATGTAACCTTGATACCTGTGAAAGAATAAACTCCATTACTGAAAAATTCCAAAAGAACAGTGGATGCTCTCAATTTGAGCTTGACTATTACATGTAACTATCACATATACTGAGACACACATATATGACACCATGAATTCATAGGAAGAAAAACCTGGGGAATCTAACTGGCTTGCATATTATATCCAGCTAATCAGCTTCCAGTAAGCCTTCTTTATCTTTTCCTTTAAAAAAATTGCGCGAGCTCACACTCCTACAGATTTGTCTAGTTGAGAGAAAGTGTAGACAGAAACAAACTAGACAACTATGTTGCAACTGGTAAAAACCATGAATTATTAAATAGATTTAACTAAGTGCAGTCTTGTTACTTTTAAGTACATAGAGAGCCTTAAGGTGAAAATATTTCACTGGCATAAGGAACTATCAGGCCCACTTAAAATAATGGTAATAATAATATTAATTATAAATATAATAAATATAACACTATAATCCTATATTACTATTACTATGTTACTTAATTTTTTAATGTTTTTATTGACTTTTTAGAGAGAGAGGAAGGGAGAAGGAAAGAGAGAAAAGCATCAATGATGAGAGAGAAATATCAATTGGCTGCCTCTTGCACACCCCCTACTGGGAATTGAGCCCACAACCCAGGCATGTGCCCTGACCTGGAATCAAACCGGTGACCTCTTGGTTCATGAGTCAACACTCAACCACCGAGCCACACCGGCCAGGTAAATAATATAAAATAGCAGTAACAGTAGTTTGAATTTAAAAGGAATCCTGCCACCCAGTGTGCCTGGAGGGCAGAACATCAACCCAAACAACATTATTCTCAAGTATTAAGATCTAATTAAGTATTTGAAAGCAGCTTGTCCTTTCAGATGGGATAAATATTGCCCCTCATTACTCAGTATGTATGCATATTATATATCTATATATTTGATTTCTACTGTATACCAAGAGTCTCATAAGCTATATTAGTTTGCTCAGGCTGCCATAGCAAAATATCATAGACTGGGTAGCTTAAACAAAAGAAATTTCTTTTCTCACAGTTCTTCAGGCTGGAAGTCCAAGATCAAGGTGCCAGCAACATGGGTTTCATTCTGAGGCCTCTTCTCTTGGCTTGTAGTCAGCCCCCTTCTTGCTGTTTGCTCATGTGACTGCTTCTTTGTGTGTGTGCATGCACACAACAATCTCTCTCTTTTCCTCTTCTTCTTATAAGGCCACTAGTCTTATTGGATTAGGGCCCCACCATTATGACCTCATTTAACCTTAAATACATTCTAAAGACCTATCGCTAAATATATCCACATTGGGGGTCAGGCTTCATCATGTGAATTTGTTCGCGACATGATTCAGTTCATAGCATTCCACCACTGGTGCCCCCAAAGTCACATCCTTTTCACATGCAAAATACATTCATTCCACATTCCATCCCAACAGCCCCCAAAGTCTTAACTCATTCCAGCATCAAACTCTAAAGTCTAAAGTCCTAAGTTTTATCTAAATATCATCTAATCAGATATGGGTGAGACTCTGAGTATGAGTCATCTTGAGGCAAAATTCCTGTCCAGCTGTGAACCTGTGGAACCAGATGAGTTGTGTGTTTCCAAAATACAATGGTGAGACAGGCAGAGGGCAGACATCCCTATTCCAAAAGGAAGAAAGAGGAAGGAAAAAAGGGTGACAGGTCCTAAGCAAGTCCAAAACCCTCATAAGGCCAATTCCATTATTGGGTCTTAATACTTGAGAATAATGTTGTTTGGGTTAATACTTTGCCCTCCAGGCACACTGGGTGGCACTGTCACCCCCACAGCTCTGGGGGGATAGCTCTACCCACCCAGCTCTGTTGGGTTCTGATCCCACCTTTGAAAACTAGGTGGAAGCAGATTTGCTCCCTCCCCCCCCCCACTGGGTCTGTGATGGGAGCAGTACTCCTGATGATCTCTGAATCCCCTCATGGCCATTTTTCCCTTTTCTTGAAAGATAAAGCATGTTTGCAGCAAAACTGCTTTGTGGTCCTCTATTATTCCCTTTGTTCCAAACTGACAGTGTTTCTGAGGCTTTGATCCAAACTCTATTCCTGGCTTTGGCTGAACTGGCTAGTTAACATCATAGGTAATCTCCTTAAGGAGTGCTTATCTGGCCACACCTTCGGTGTTCCCTCCAGAAGAAGTTTCCTCATGTTTTGCCATATGGTTAAGCTAAGAATTTTCCAAATCTTTAAGTTCTGATTTCTTTCGGTTTATTAATTCTTTCTTGAATTCATCTCTCTCCCTTTGCATTTTACTATAAGCAGTCAGGAGGAACCAAGGCGCTCTTTCAACATTTCACTTAGAAATTTCTCCCGCTAAATACCAATTTGCAAATTCTACCTTCCACAAAAGACTAGAACACAGTTCAGCTAAGTTCTTTGCCATTTATTTATTTTCTTTTTTTAAATTTCTCTTTATTATTGAAAGTGTTACAATGCCCCCCCCCTTTTCTCCCATTGATCCTCTCTCTACCTTATGCCCCTCCACCCAGGCCTTCACCCCACTATTGTCTGTGTCCATTGGTTATGCATATATGCATATAAGTTCTTAGGTTAATCTCTCCCCATCCACCCACACCCACCTTCCCTTTGAGATTCATCAATCTGTTCCATGCTTCTATGCCTCTGGATCTATTTTGTTCATTGGTTTATTTTGTTCATTAGATTCCACATGTGAGTAAGATCATGTGACACTTGTCTTTCTCTGACTGGCTTATTTCACTTAGCGTAACACTCTCTAGGTCCCACCATGCTGTCCCAAAGGGTGAGGGATCCTTCTTTTTTACAGCTGCATAGTATTCCATGGTGTAAATGTACAAGAAGATGCTTGATATGATTTCAATCTTCTTGAACTTGTAGAGACTTGTTTTGTGTCCTAACATGTGGTCTATCTTTGAGAATGTCCCATGTGCACTTAAGGAAATTGTATATTCTACAGCTTTGGAGTGGAATGTTCTGTAAATGTCAATTAAATACCTACGATCTAGTGTGTCATTTAGAGTCACTGTTTCCTTGTAGATCTCTTGCCTGAAAGAGCTATCCAGTGAAGTCAGTGGGGTGTTAAAGTCCCCTACTATGACTATATTGCTGTCGATGTCTCCTTTAAAGTCCTCCAGAAGTTTTGTGGGGTTTTTTTCCAGCCTGTGTGAGTCTTCTGTTCTGAGGTGGGTCTCTTGTAGACAGCATACATTTGGGTCTTATTTTCTTATCCATTCTGCTACCCTATGTCTTTTGATTGGAGCATTTAATCCATTTATATTTAAGGTGTTATTGATAGGTACTTATCTATTGCCAGTTTATTTCTTTATGCCTATGTTTCTCATTCTCTCTATTTCAACTTCTTATTACAGCAGTCCCTTTAACATTTCTTGCAATGCTGGTTTCGTGGTGATAAAGTCCTTTAGCCTTTTTTTTGTCAGGAAAGCTCTTTATTTCACCATCTATTTTGAATGATAGCCTTGCTGGATAGAGTAGTCTTGGTTTCAGATCCTTGTTTTGCATTACCTTGAATACTTCATCCCTTTCCCTTCTGGCCTGTAGAGTTTCTGATGAGAAATCAGCTGACAGCCTTATGGGGGCTCCTTTGTAGGTACCAGCCTGCTTTTCTCTTGTTGCCTGTAAGATTCTCTCTTTGTTTTAGAATTTTGGCATTTTAATTCTGATGTGTCTGGGTGTAGGCCTCTTTGGGTTCTTCTTGCTTGGGATTCTCTGTGCTTCCTGAACTTGTGTGACTTTTTCCTTGACCAGGTTAGGGAAGTTTTCTGCCATTATTTCTTCAAACAGGTTCTCTAACCCTTGCTTACTTTTGACCTCTTCTGGCACTCTTATGATGTGAATATTGTTACATTTCATGTTGTCCCACAGCTCTCTTAAATTGTCCTCCTATTTTTTAATTGTTTTTTTCTTTTTGGGTCTCTGATTGAGTGATTTTTTTCCACCCTGTCTTCTAATTCGCTGATCCGATCCTCAGCATCCCTTAATCTGCTATTCATTCCTTCCAATGATTTTTTTAAAATTTCTACTATGTCATTCTTAATTTCCCTCATAGTTTCTATATCTTTTTTCATGCTGTTGAGCATCTTTATGATCAGTATTCTGAACTCTATATCTGATAGATTGCTTATCTCCATTTCATTTAGCTCTTTTTCTGGAGACTTCTCTTGTTCTTTCATTTGGGGCTTGTTTTTTTGTCCCCTCATTTTGGCTGCCTGTTTGGGTTTGTTTCTATGCATTAGGTAGATCTGCTAGGACTCCCAGTCTTTTGGATGGTCTCGGGTGCAGGTCAATGTTAGACATTGTTGTGACTGGCCTTGAGAACCCCGTTTGAAGTTTTCCACACTCCACAGCTTCTGGTTTCCTCTGCTGGGGCTGGGTGTGTTGGGACAGGACCAAGATGTGCACCAAGGTCTGCTTTTCCAAGCCCTGGGTTCAGAGGCAAATCAGGCAAAGACTCAAAGCACCCAGAGGCTGTTATTCAGTCTCTTAATGATCCTCAGGCTGTAGAAACTCCACGGGGTGGAGCCAGAGGTTTTTCACCAGGGTAAGGCAATTGTTTCCCCCCCAGGCAAAAGCTGCTTAGAAGGTAAATGTCTGCCTGAGAAAGATGTCCTCTGCTATATTGGGGAATGACTCAGTACCAGGGTCCAGACGGGTACCCTCTGAGATCTATTCCCCTAGGCAGCCCACCTGGATTCTCCTCACACTGTTTTAGTCCACTCTGCCTTCCCTCTGTTGGAGCCCAAGGTGAGAGAAATTTTGCACATGAAATTTTGTATCTTGGCCCTTTAAGAGGGTGCCCGCATTTCCAACCACCTCTCCCTGGCAGACAGAAACCCTGCTGCTTTTCACAGGCAGACATTATGTGGGCACCTTTCTCAGTTCTGGTGCTCTAGGTTGGGGAGCACAGCCTGGGGTTTAGGCCCCAGAATCCTCAGTAGGAACCCTCCCCCAGCTGAGATATCCCTCTGGGCCTTCAGCTGCTGCCTGTGGAAGCCCAGCCAGCCCTCTCACACCTCTGCACTTCCTACCAGTCTCTTTGCAGACTCCACTTTTCCTCCTTGGTTATGCGGGTGCTCCCCAGCTCATCTTCAGTTGCATTTGATTATTCAAGGTGGTTTTTCTACATTTTAGTTGTAATTCCAGTTTGGTCCTAGGTGAGTGTCAGTGTAGCTTTCACTCAGTCCGCCACCATCTTGCATTTCCTCAACACTTCTTTGCCATTTATAACAAGGATGTCCTTTCTTCCAGTTTTCAATAACATGTTCCTTATTCCCATCTGAGACCTCACCAGAATGACCTTTCATGTTTATAGCTCTACCAACATGATGTTCACGGCAGTAAAGGCTTTTCTTAGCATGTACCTCCAAACTGCTCTAGCCTCTACCAATTGCCCCATTCCAAAGCTACTTCTACATTTTTAGGTGTTTGTTACAGCAGCACCGCACTTCTTGGTACCAAAACCTGCATTAGTCTGCTCAGGCTGCCATAGCAAAATTGCTTAAACAAAAAAAAATTGTTTTCTCAAAGTTCTGGAAGCTGGAAGTCCAAGATGAAAGTACCAGCAACATAGGTTTCATTCTAAAGCTTCTTCTCTTGGCTTGTAGGCAGCCACTTTGCTGTGTGCTCATGTGACCTCTTCTTTGTGTGCATGCTTGGAGAGAAGATTTCTCTTCTTCTTCTTATAAAACCACCCATCCTCTTGGATCAGGGCCCCAGTCTTATGATTTCATTTAACCTTAATTACCTCCTAAATACCCTATCTCCAAATATAGTCACATTGGAAGGTAGGGCTTCAAAATATGGATTTGATGGGGACACAATTTAGTCCATAGTACATGCATTACTCTTTTGGAACCCACAACAATCTTATGAGCTTTATATTGTAAAATCCATTTTATAGATGAGGAAACTGAGTCTTTAAGAAGTTAAGTAACCAAGGCCACATTAGAGATCAAGTAGCAAAGAAAGGTTTGAATGAGGCCTATATGACTCTAGAGTGCCAGTTCTTAATTCCCACACTATAATAGATACATATTTATTTATTACATTTTAGTATATATAGTAATGCTATTTAATTTGCTAATAAATTTTTACTTCATACAAAAGTAAACTTCATGCTGAATTATTTCAAATTATGCATCTGAATCTGGATCAACAAAGTTTTATTTTAATATATCTTCTGATTATTATTCTTAAGCACAAATTTGGGTCAATATAGGCCTTTGGTTAGAATACATGCTGAATTCAGATAAAAACAAGTCTGTGTAAACTTTAAAAAAACAGATGATTCTAAAGCATTCTACACAGAGGATCATCCTTGAGTAACTGACTTCATTAACCATTAACCCTCTTTAGAACTAAGTCTTTTAGTATGTGGATTAAATTACTATATATTTAATCAATATCCATCAGCATTGATTACTTAAAGGACAAAAAAACACACACTCTAATCAGGTTCATTCAATTTGTAAAAACAACAACAACCAAAAACAAAACAAAAAAAGATCAATTTAATTGCTGGTATGATTTTAGGAAATGTTTCATTTTTGTTATGAAGGTTTGCCAGAATATTTAGATGGTATATAAAATAGGTCGATATACTGTATACATATGTATAATATGCCAAATAAATATTAAATGTTACATTGTTAAAATCCTTTGTTTTTTTAAGCAATTGAAATCTACCTCAAAGCCCACTGATTTCAGTAAGCACTCAACAAGGAACTCAAACGCAAGGCTTGAAATGGTTTTCTTAAAGTCACACAGCAAAATAGAGATAGACGCAGGGAAATAGGCTCTTAATTCTATTTTCCCTCTGGGAATCGATTCATAGCAATAATTCAGTACCATTAAAAGTGACATGGAAAGACATTATTTAAAATCTCAGCAATAATGAAAGCAAAATTCTAAGTAACTGGTTTTCCACTTTCTAAAACAATGGGTCTCTAAAAAATACAATGAATCTCTCTACTCTCATTCAGCCTCCTTTAGTCAAAATAAATGAGTCTGTTTTGAAAATTGTTTCTTAACGAATCTGATCTTATCTCACTTTCAGTTAAGCAGCAGGAACCTGAGTACCACTTCAAAAGTCCCTACCTCCTTCAGTCTCTGAACAACCTGATGTCAGTGACACATAAAACTTCTCATGATTAACCCATCTAATATTAACAATTTCCTACTCCCCAACCCCTCAAATTTTTGAATGAGCAAAATTCTTTCACCCTTCCAATAAGCCAGCAGTTTATCTCTTCCCCGTTCAAGTTGCTGAAGTAACTGACCCAGTAGGGATCCCCTATAGTCAACTCTCGATGTCAGGTGTGGTGGATGGAAGAGACCTAAAACTGCGCGATTCAAATTACATTCCCAGGGTGAGACCATCGGCATCACCTGGGAGCTTGTTAGGAAGGCAGAATCTCAGGCCCCACCCCAGACCTGCTGAATCAGAATCTGCATGTCAACAAGATTTCCAGGATTTCTCTAAGAACATTCAAGTGACCAACACGCAAAGAGAATACCCACCCCTCATTGGGAATACTGATGGCTTCTTTCACTCACCCAGGTCACTGCTGGGTCATCTCCCCAGAGGCCCTCAGTCTGCGCATTAAGGATGCAACTTTATTTCAATATAAACTGAAGCCTTTTTCAATTGGTTCAGCTCACAGAGCAGTGTATCTGAGGCATTTACTCCCTCTTCCCCAACAAGATTTCATAGTTTTGCTTTCCGTAGCTTTTATGATGAGACGTTAACTTTGTGATATAAAATTCAACTAAAATATTGAATATGATGTTTTCGAACTATACATACTCTCTCCCCGTGCACTGAAAAGTCACTATTCTAGCAAAGAAATTGGCCAAATTATAACAAGAGCTATACAATTGTATGTATTTTTGACCTAGTGACCTTGCTCAAAATAAGGAAATGGTAGCAGAAACAATGGTTCAAAATTATACCGAAATTCAAAGGTATTAGAGTGCTATATTTTTCAAAAAATTGTAAGCACATGGACTATGTTGATATAAAATGATAGTACGTGAAAAAGAGTGGACACAAGGAGACAACATCTGATCACAACAGTGCAAAACTGTCTGTTCCCCTATGTGTATAAACTGGAAGTAAATTTAAACTAATATAAATGTATCTTTGTGTGTTAATTTTCTCTATAAAGTTACATAAGTAACACATAACTTTTTTTAAAGAAAAAGAGGCAGCCCGGCCGGGCGTGGCTCAGCAGTTGAGCATCGACCCAGGATCCAGGTGATCGGGGTTCGATTCCCGGTCAGGGCACAGGCCCGGGTTGCGGGCTCCATCCCCAGTCAGGGGCCTGCAGGAGGCGGCAGATCAATGACTCTCCCATCATTGCTGTTTCTCTCTCTCTCTCTTCCTCTCCTTTCCTCTCTCTAAAATCAATAAAGATAGATTTTTTTTTAAAAAAAGAGGCATACTCTGGTTTTCCTTCAGATCATATAAATCTTTTGCCTTTTACTAAAGATTTCGGTGGAGAGAAACAAAAAAAAAAAAGAAGCAAAATTACCATTTGGAGCTTTACAAATCTAGCCTATGCAAATCACAGATCAGAAAAACATCATTCATTTTCAAAAGCTTTTACATCCCTTTTAGGATTATCTTTCCTGTGACTCCCTCCATTAATACAAACAAACCAAGAATGTAGTGTAATCTTCACCGTGTTCCTCCATCAAACCTTCTTTCAGACTTGTTGTTAAGTTTGGAATTTAAATTTCATCATGAAAAAAAAATCTAGAAAAGGAATAATTGGTGGAAAACAGAGTTTTTTGTGTTGCCATTTATTTTTCTTAAGTAATATTTTGCATGTCAATGATTACAAAGGATATGTTGGTTCAGTCCCTGCTGATATTAAAATTTGCCTTCCCTCCCCCCTCAAAAGGGGTCCCCAACCCTTAAAAACATGCCTGGTTAGAAGAAAGCAACCTGACTTATTTCTTATTTTCTCAAGGGGTCAGTTCAGGGGACAGATCTTGACTTAGAACAGAGAAAACCACATCAATTCCTTGTTTATACCACTTCAAGGGCTACACAAAAGAAAAAGTTTAGCTATATCTGACTTCTTCATGACGCTGCAGATAAAGCAAGCTAATATCCATGCTGTGTCTATACAAACTAATGCTATCTGCAAAGTTCAAGACATAATTAAATGTCACTAATTGTTTAACAAATTTTTCAGAACTTGTATATCCAAAGGAACAGTATCCTATACATAGGCATCATTATTGAGACGACACTCTGATTCAAGAAGTTTCTGAATTTCTTATGGCCCAATACCATTCTTTAAGAGTGAATTTGAGCCCTAGCTGGTTTGCTCAGTGGTTAGAGCATCAGCCCGTGGACCGAAGGGTCTCGGGCTCAATTTCGCCCAAGGGCATGTACCTTGGTTGTAGGCTCGATCCCCAGCCCAGGTCAGGGCGTGTGTGGGAAGCCACCAAGTGATGTGTCCTTCACATCGATATTTCTCTCTCTTTCTCTGTCTCTCCCCCTTCCACTCTCTCTGTAAAAAGCAATAGAAAAAATATCTTCGCTGAGGATTTTTGAAAAAAGAGAGAGTGAATTTGAATTTTCGGAACTGTCAAAAGTCATTCAGCTTCAAGTCTGATGGTAGAACTATGTAATACCAGTTTTGATGAGTCACAATAAATATAATCTCTTCTTGTCTTGAACTGCCACATAACATTTTATTTATGTACTCTTATGATGGTCTAACTTTGTATCGCAATTATTTATAGATCTTTTATTTGTAGTAACAAATATCCACTACATGTTAACTTTACAGATATTAACTCATGCAATAATCCTCGTAAACAACCTTGTAAGGTAAGTACCATCCCTCTTTTCACAGATCAGGAGCCTGAGAAACTGAGTAAGTTTAAGTAACTTGCCCAAGGAAAAAGAGCTCCTTAAAGGCCAGAGTTGGAATGCACACCCAGAGAATCCAGCTGGAACATCTGGGCTCTCTCTTATATCAGAGGGAATGAATTAAATTGGTCTTTAGGTGAATCCAAAAACACAGTGCTCAGAAAGGGGGAAAGTCTGCTTAAGCTTTAGGCTGGAGATATACATTGAGGAGGAGGGAGAAGGAGGAGGCGAAGGGAGGAGGCCAGGAGGGGAGAACCCGAAAGAAGTCAACCCAGACATCCCCTTTCCTTAAGCTAAATGACATCTTCAATTTTAGATTGTCAACCAGAGTCAGCCCTCGATTTACTGGCCTGTGAATTGTCCGTTTCTTGTTGGCCTTCAGGCTTGCTCTGCCAGTAATGGATTGTGCTCAGATAATCCAAACTAATGCCGGCGGTGACACCAAAACACATACCCAGCTGTATTCAAACACTGCAAGGTAAGTTTTAATTTCTCATTCTTTGGAGTTCTTTGCCTCACTGTTCCTCTCTGTCACAACTGATACGTTGGAATTTTATTTCATCACTGCTCCCCCCCCCCCCCCCAGTTTCTCCAGTGAAACTGTTTGACAGGCACGTTATTCCCAGGCATCCTTTAAATCTTAAGGGGCAGGAAGATAATTATCTTTTTATCTAACGATATATGTTAAATGGCTTCATTGTGTGTCCTTGAAGCTAAAGAATATAACAGCGTTTCTTCTTTCCAGTCTTCTATCAGGTAAGTAGCAAACAAAGTCAGGTATGTACAGAAGGATGCTGATGATGGAAATAAACTATTTCTTCAAACTAAGTATTTTAAATAGCTTAAATTAGATTTTCCCTTATCACTATCAGACCATCCCAGTGGGCAGTTAGGACTTTCCCAATGGCTCTCTACCTTGAGTGGGAGAAGAGAGGAGAGAGAAGAGGGAGGGGAGGGGAGGGGAGGGGAGGGGAGGGGAGGGGAGGGGAGGGGAGGGGAGGGGAGGGGAGGGGAGGGGAGGGGAGGGGAGGGGAGGGGAGGGGAGAGCTCATATGCACCTTAGTGAAAATAAACTTGTTTGACCTTGAAAACCAAAAAGAATGAAATAAAAGAAAAGCTGCATTAATCAGAGCATTTTGTATACTGGGTGAATAAAAGAAAAACACATAAATAGTTTTCCTATGCAACAGAAAACATAGTGGGAAAAGATGCCATTTACAATAGAAGCAAAAGAATCGCACACATTCATACACGTGATAACTAGAAATAAACTTAACAAAAATGTGCAAGACCTACAGGAAGAAGGCTACAAACCTTTTTTGACAGATGTAAATGAAAAAAGTAATAAATGTCACGTTTTGGGGTGGGAAGATTAAATTCTTTAAAGATGGCAGTTCCTCCTCAATTTATTAATGAGTTTAATGTAACCGCAATGGGATTTTTTTAATTTAACAAGATTATTCTAGGTTTCATCTTGAATAACAACAGATATGAATAGCAAATAATTATTTTGTGTTGTTGTTGATCCTCACCCAAGGATATTTTTTTCATTGATTTTTAGAGAGGGTGGATAGGAGGGAGGGAGGGGGCGAGAGAAAGAAACATCGACGTGAAAGAGACACATCAATTGGTTGCCTCCTGCATGCAGGATTGGGGATTGAGCCTGCAACCCAGGCACATGCTCTTGACTAGGAAACGAACCCATGGCCCTTTGGTGTGTGGGCCCATGTTCTAACCACTGAGCAACACCAGCCGGTGCAAGAGCAGCAAATAATTTTTATGATACTGTAGGAGTCCAAAACATTATGATACTATAGGAGTCCAAAAGGAGTCTCCTCAGAAAGGGCCATCCTGCCATGCGCCAAAACGAAAACCCAACAAACTCAAGAGGTTAGTTTTCTTTTTACCTCCTCCTTATCTGCCGAAGGGTATTCAGATAGAAAAAACTGCTTCAAGAAGGGAACTTTAACCATAGTCAGTTCAGCTCAGCGGTTAGAGCATCAGCCTGCAGGCTGAAGGGTCCCAGGTTCAATTCTGGCCAAGGGCATGTACCGTGGTTGCAGGTTTGATTCCCGGCCCTGGTCGGGGTAAGTGCGGGAGGCAACCAATTGATGTGTCTCTCTCACATCAATGTTTCTCTCTCTCTCTCTCTCTCCCTTCCACTCTCTGAAAAAAAGCAATGGAAAAAATATCCTCAGGTGAGCATTAAAAAAAAGAAGAAGAAGAAGGGAACCTTAGCACATTCACTTTAGTACATATGAACTAACTGTGGCCAACAGGCAGGATCCAAGCAAGTCTGTCTGTTAGAATCCCCTCCATGTCATATTAATCCTGGGTGGCCCAGCAAGAAATTGTTCCCCACATGTTTGCTCTTTCTCATCTACCTGGGAATCGCCTACTTTCCCTTTGAAGTCCCAGACCCCTGCCCTCCTCTCCTTCCTCCAGAAGGAGCATGTAAGCCTCAACTGCCCAACATGTCCTCAGGTCTCATGTTCTTATGGAAGCTCATATGTACATATATAATAAATTTGGTCATTTTGTTCTCTTAATCTTTCTCATATTAATTTGATTATAGTCCAGGCAGAAGAACTTACAAGCGTAGAAGGAAAGTTTCTTTTTCTGCCCCCACAAAGCTATAGCACTGGTAATATAGGAATAAGTAGACCAATTGAGCCAAATAGATAGATGCAAACAGTAATTGTTATATGTAAGAATTTAATATGTGGTAAATGAGGCTAATAAATCAGTGGGGAATGGGAGTTCTATTTATAAATTATGTTGGGACAATTGTTAGCTTTTTCAAAACAAAATCAAATTAGATCTTTTCTCCACATTAAAATAAAATTCTAAAAGGAATTTAAAAGTTAAATATAAACTAACCAAACCACAAATTTAAAACAAAAATTGAAGTGTAGCTTCATGACATCTCTGGAAGAGAAAGAACTATGTAAGCTGGGAAGCAAAGAAAGAAATCAAACACAAAGAAAATGAGTGACACATTTGATACTAAAAATGTTAATTTTTTTGTGTGTCAAGGAAAACTAATGGCAAACACCAAACTGAGAAAAAATACTTTCAACAGATCAAGGATAAGTATATAAAAGCCCATAATGTGTTAAGAAAAATAGTAAGATTCAAACGGTCAAATGGGTAAAGTAAACAAAGAGCCAATTCATGAACAAGAAACTACAGTAGCTTACCAACCATATAAAAGACACTCAGTCACTAATCAAAAAAATATGAAATAAAGAATGAAACACCAAATTTCAAGGAGAATTTTTTTAGAAAAAGAATTTCTGTTTCTAGGGAGGTGTGGTGAAATGGACACTCTCATGCATTCCTGGTGAGCATCTATATGAACTGGAAGAATCATTTAGGAAAAAATATTTGGTGATGGTGTATACATCAAGAATCCTAAACTGTTCATGTTTTCTGACTTAGAAATTGCACATCTTTAAAATTTATTCTACAGAAGTATTCACAAATACAAAGAAAACTTTATGGACTGAAATAAGAATCATAATGGAATTTATAATAGCAAAAATGGAATTATCCTAATGTTTAAAAATAGATGACTGATTACAGACAATATAGTACAGTCACTGGCTAGACTATCATGCAGCCATTAAAAATAATGTTTTCCTACCCAGGTGTGACTCAGCGGTTGAGCATTGACCTAGGATCCAGGAGATCACAGTTCGATTCCTGGTCAGAGCACAGGCCCAGGTTGCGGGCTCGAACCCCAGTTGGGGGTGTGCGGGAGGCAGCCGATCAATGACTCTCATCATTGATGTTTCTCTCTCTCCTCCTCTCCCTTCCTCTCTCTGAAATCAATAAAGATATATTTACAAAAAAATAATGTTTTAAAATCATTTGTAAAAACATTATGTAGGAATGGGTGTTTTTTTCACATTAAGTGGAAAACTCATCAGAATACAATTATTATAAGAGCACATTTGTGTTTATAAAGCAATTTTAAATTAAAATGTAGAAGAAAATCAACTTAATTTCTAGTAATAATTGCCTTTAGGTTATAAAACTATAGATGGTTTTTCCCTCATTCCCATTTTCAAATTTTCTGTAATATGAATAGATATTAGGAACTATTTTTAATAGACTTGCTGTACTAAAATCTAGATTTATTTATTGAAAATAGTTAAAGAACAACTCACTTTAAATGTAGGTGAGCAATCCTATAAATAGAAAACTTCTTTAGTACTTTATGAGATTCAGTTTTCCAAAACTAAAGAGGGGGAAAGGACATATCTAAAGGCCATGGCTGGGAGTTCTGAACTGGGGAAAGGAGCAAGCATAGTTTTAAAGCACAGTTTACAGTCTGAGGGCATGTGCAATGTTGTATTCCTACAATAAAAACAGAGAAACTAAAACTCAACCAACCCCTCTTGGACAATGGGAGTAAACAGAATGAGAAACTATTCTGAGCAAACGCTACAATCACTGAATGTTAGCTATACTTTCTTGTTCATATGTATATAACACCATTTACATGGCTATTTCTACTGCACATCATAAGCGTACACGTTGAGAACATGGTTTATTTCCAAATGAAATGTGACTTTGTTACTACAGCATAGTACTAAAATGGGGGGGATGAAAGGTTTATGCTTAGCAAAAAGGACCCTTGGCTCAAAAAAGTTGAGAAACTCTAATAAAAGACAATGTATCCTTGTGTCTTCCCTCTGCAGCACAGCCTCGCAGTCACCCTGTCAGACTTGGAGGCCCCAGGGTGCCCATCAAAAGAAGCTAAGGGGACTCCCAATTTGCCTACTATTTTCTGCTACTGTGTAAGGTTTGCATGGAAAACCAAGTCATAAAAACTGTATTTATGCAAGATTCAGTTGGGGTGAAAATTTAAATGTTTGAGAAGTCCCTACTCGCTTAATTCTTTATGTGACCCTGGCCTACATGGGCCGAAGGCTAAAGTTGTCCTTGTCTCTTGTGTGTTTTACAAACAGCAACCTTATGCAGAAGGCATGGAAAACATTACTATTCCTGGTTTACTAATATGGAAACCAGGACCCAAGCAAGTTGAGCGACTGCCCCAGAGCTCCACATGCCGGCCTCCTGATACGGCGCCGAAGTTCTATGCAGTAAAGAACAGTATTTGCTTTGACAGTTCATTCATTCATTCAGAACTATAAATTGCATGTTTATTATGTGCCTCATAATGCCTTTTACATGCCAGGTTGTGTTCCTGGTGCAGGAGACAATGTCTCTACCTTCATGGAAGTTTCTAGTTTAGCAGAAGAATCCAACAATAAATAAGTAAACAAAAAATGCCAGGTTGTTTAAAGCTCCGTGAAGAAAAATAAAGAGATACAGTGTAACAGGGACAGGAGAAGGCACTTGTTTTCGATTGGGTAGTCAAGAGGCAGAAGTAACAATACGTGCAAAGACCCTAGGTGGGGAGCACGCTCGGCAAGCTTAAGAAACAACAAAGAGGCCAGTGTGGTTGGAACCTTTGGCACATCTTGCCGCACACTGTCCCCTGCTCTCTCTCCTCTGCCCAGGCTTTCTTTGTACCTTATTTTTTACCTCTAAGTTAGAGGCTCCTTATGTCAGCTTCTTAAAGAAGTCCCTTTCTTGGTCCACTCACTCTTCTATCTTCTTTTGATAAGAGCAGGGCCTAAGAATACTACTTGTCTTTCATTGGCCTTCCCCAGTTTCCGCTTGGGAAAAACAATAATATAAGCAAAACATAAAGGTCTGAGCCCAAGAGATTGAATTGCTTCCGAGTATTTCCTTTGAAGCTTTTATGATAAATGCATCTGGTGTGGCCTGAGAGTTGCCACAGACATGGTTTGACCATTCAATAAATAAACAAATAAACAAACCAACAAACAATGAAAATCCTCTATCACTAACTTTGGTATAATCTTTCTGCACTGACCCAGGAGGTACTTGAAAACCTTGCAGTGCATCATTAGGTACCGAAATTACTACCAAGCATTTTCCCTCATTCTGTTTCTGTCTAGAACCTACTGTGCAGAGCTGGCATTTTCATGGGTGTTTTTATCCTGCTGACAAAAAGTAATTGAGCTACGTACTTCCTTAGAAATGCCCCACGGGTACTGAAAGAAATTGAGTAAAAAAAACATATATAATAGTAACAATAGCTTACGTTTACAAAATATTGACTATGTCTCAGGTCTAGTGCTCAATGTTTTACTTGCATTATGGCATTTAATTCTCACAATTCTCTCCGGTAGGTAGCATTATTGTACCCATTTTATGGATAAGAAAGCTGAGGGACTGAGAGATTAACTTGCTGAAGTGACAAGCCTAGCACTGGAGTAGCACAAGATTAGGTCTCAGATCCGCAAGGCTCTGGAGCCCTGGAGCAAAGACGAAGTTGCAACTGATTCAAAATGGGGCATTAGACAGAGACATGCCTAGGTGAAGGGCAAAGCTGATTCATAGCAAGGGTGCTTTCCCTCCAGGTCCTTTACAGCTATTGTCTGTCCTAGCTTTGATCAAGAAGGGGTCCTGCCCCAGGCCCAGGTCTTCTAAAAGAAGCTGAATAAGCAGATCCAGAGAGGCAGTTCTAGTCACAAACATCCCCTCTTGGCATCCTATGAAACTGCCATTGCTCTCTCAAAGGAATGGATTTCGTTTCTTAGTCTGCTTCCTCTCCCTGAATGTAATGGTCTTCTTTTGGAATGAAACCGCCAAATGCATTTAAAGAAAGTTGGAGAGAAGCTTTTCCTGCTCTGAGAAGCTGATGGCCCCAAATCTGGCCACCCCACCATCCCAGGGCTCCCCCTTGCCGGCCTCTGCTAGAGGTCAGAAGGGAAAGCGTCCATCGGGAGGCTGGCTCTTTCTCTGAGCAGAGGGAAATACCAGACTGCGCGTTTCCCCGCTCAAAACGGCTCCCCCAAAGGTCCTGGGGGGGCCTTTACGGAGATCAGGAGGCCCAGGAAGTGAAATCCGCAGTGAGGGGTCTAAGCCAAAGTGTGGTCCACCACGGCCCTGGGCTGGACCTGAGGAAGCGCATTGCCTGTCCCCGCCACACATGCCCACTGCCCGTGTGTCCCCCCCCCCCCCCCCGCAAGCCACGACATACTCACAGCACACACAGGCAGTAGGCGCCTGGGACACTCTCGCTGTCCCTCAGCAAATAGCTGCCGTCCAGACCGGCCTCGAGCAGGAGCTTCTCCCCCGTCTGCCGGCTGATTTTGCCATGATACACAGTCACCGCATCCATGGCCTGGTGGACCCTTGGGTGGGGCGAGGTGAGGACCAAGAGAAAGGAGATGCTGCTGCTGCTGCTGCTGCAGCCAGTCACGAATCAGCCACCTGGCTCCCAGTTCAGCCAGATGTGCAAAAAAGACAGAGGAGCACCCCAACAACAGGATGTTGTCTACTTGCCTTAAAACCTCCTTCTCACACTTCAATTAAAACCAGATCAGCAATTTAGTAGCTTGGTTATTGCCACCGGGTTCGATCCTTACCCCACCCCACACCCACCCACCCGACACAGGACAATTGGAAGAAGGTCCTTGCAAGATTTGGGCTGTCTGCCCACGCGCGCGCACACACACACACACACACACACACACACACACGAATGCGTGGTAATGCTTCTGTTCCTGCAGTTTGCCCACAGGCCACCAGGGATGACTGAGCTTAACTAGTTCCCCAAGGGGTTGACGATAGAGGCAAGTTGTACATGACCTTTATGTGGGGCAGACACTCACTGAGAGAGAATGAAAGGACCAAAAGCTCTGAGACCTAAACACAGGAACTCTTCATAATGTCAGTGTGCAATCACTACTGAGCGTAGACAGGAGGCCCCTACGCAATCAGAAGTAAGTAAACAAGGGACTTGAGGCAAGTGCCTCCTCTCCCTCCCGCTCCCCCTGGCCTTCTACTCCTTCCAGTCTTGAGCAATCTTAATCCTAAGCAAATACGGATTTTTTTCTACTTCTTTGTCCGAGATCCCAGAGTGCTGGTTGAGGTTAAAAAAATCAGTCTATGTCCAAAGATGTTCCAGATGTATCTATCTGATGGGTCTTGGATGAGAGAATAAATCGTTTAATTGCTGTTCTGTCTTTATGTTAACGTGGGTGTCCTTTGATCTATAGGACCCACCTTTCAGCATTTGGAGCATAAAACTTGTTTCAAATCACATTGCAAGTGTTGATGATTGTGTTGTAACTTTTACCCTCTGTTGTTAACAGCAAATATGTTTGTCTTCAGTTGATGCTAAACTATGTATCGTTAGTTTTTTTTAAAACGTCTCAACCTTAACTTTCTTCTCTGAAATAAAGCACTGCCGTTAACTAATAGTTCCCCCAAACTTCCTCCTTTTACACTAGAATAAGACTTTGTTTAATGCTTGAAGCTGAACAGTCTTCTACATTTTTCCTTTTGAATATGTAAAATACTTTTTAAATTGGCTGAAGTTATGTTGTCTGTTGCATCTCTCCCACAATTTCAATACCTAGTTCCTTGAGATCACAGCAAGGCTGGGAGCTCTACAGGGAAAACAACTTTTAAATCCTCACACGTTGCCCTGGCAGGTGTAGTCCCGTTGGTTAGAGCATCATCCTGTACACCAAAGGGTAGTGGGTTTGGTTCCCAGGCAGGGCGCATACCTGAGTAGCGGGTTCAAGGCAGCCGATTGATGTTTCTTTCTTACGTCAATGTTTCTCTCTCCTTCTCTCTCCCTTCCTCTCTCTCAAATAAATAAATAAATAAATAATCACATGTCCTACCAATGGAGCAGATGCACAGAGCTGCCTTGTACCAAAGCGAAATATTTGCTCTACACCTACTAGGCTTGAGAATAATCCTCTAAGATGTCAGTGACAGCTAGTAGTAACTGTCCATGATTGAAGCATGCTCAATGCTACAATGTCTCAACTTTAGTAGATAAAGTAAAAACATAAGCCTCCTACAGTCATTTGCACCACCAAGAATCAAAATAAATAAACAAAACAGTATTCGAGATGATACTTGGGGCTGCTCTGGGGACCTGAGCCAAGATTGTCTCATCAGCTTCCTACCTCATTTGTTTAGGGCCAACTTCACCTCTCGCCCTTTTAAATACCCTGGGTCAAGGGTGAAGTTGATCTGATAAGTGATTGTATACGCCAATGTTACAGGCTTGAGAGATTAGTCCTCCCTGAACTCTTTCTATTTTGAGCAGGCAAATGATTAGCCCAGAGAAATCAATCACAATGGTGGAATCTGAAACACAAAAGCAGAAGACAGGGAAGGAGACCCCTTCATCCGATGCATATGGACAGCAGCCCACCTGTGCGGTGAACCATGAGAACATTCAGTATCTCATAGGGAAAAACAAAACCTAACCTTTTCTGTCTCTGAACAACCCTGAACAGATCATCCACAAACTTAGGAACAGTGTAACCTGGATCTGACAGCAAAACGTAGCACGCACGCTTCTTTTCGTTCTGTTTTGTTCTCTGTTGCAGAAATAGCACACCTGTCAAAGCAGCCGGGCACAATGGGGTGCAGCCCGAGTAAAATCGTATCAAAAAAGAACAGACAAATTATAAGGTAATAGTACAACGCTCACATCCAGTGCCTCCTTGTCACCTCACAAGCAAGCTGACAGCTGAGCCAGCCCACTACTGCCGTGCTGATGAAAAATACTGACATCTGCGTTCTAGTGCTGCACCCGTACTAAACCCGACTTGAGCAAATTCAAAACTTCACGCTGAGCTTCAAGTGTAGAGAAAGAGGGGTTGAAAGGGCCCTCTTCCTTCTCTCTCGCCATCCTCGAAAGGCAGGAAAGGGGAAAAAGTGAAAGAGGGGGGCAATGCAGGCGCCAGGAGAGAGTTAGGAAGAATGCCGCCCAAATACAAGTATAATCCACTTAAAACCAGAATTATCTGATTGTTTATTGTCTGTCTCCTCCACAAGAATGTAGGGTCCATGACAGCGGGATTTTTTGTGCCTTCATCACTACTGTATCCTCAGGGTCTGCTGCATAGTAGATGCTAAATATATTTGTTGAGTGAGTGAATGAATGAATGAAATCAGTGCTCTCAAGAAAATAAGAGAAAACACACACACACACACATTTGGCTCTACATGCCTCTGGCCCGCCTTAGAAATGGGCACATGAATTGGAAGGAGTAAGTAGTCCAGCAATTATGAGAGTCAAGTTATATTCTGTGTGTTTTTTTTAAATTTATATTTATTGTTGAAATTATTACAGATGTTCCCTTTGTTCCCCCACTGATCCCCTCCACCTCAAATCCACCCCACCCCCAGGCCTTCCCCATAACAATGTCTGTGTCCTTGGGTTATACTTATAGACATAGAAGTTCTTTGATTAATCTCTCCCCGCCCCACACTCCACCTTCCCTCTGAGATCCCTCAGTCTGCTCCATGCTTCTATGTCTCTGGATCTATTTTGTTCATCAGTTTATTTTGTTCATTAGATTCCACATATGAGTGACATCATGTGGTACTTGTCTTTCTCTGACTGGCTTATTTCACTTAGCATAATACTCTCCAGTTCCCTCCATGCTGTCCCAAAGGATAAGTGATGCTTCTTTTTTATAGCTGCATAGTATTACATGGTGTAAATGTACCACTTTTTTTTTTTTTTTTAATCCACTCATCTACTGATGTGCACTTGAGAAGAATGTATATTCTGCAGCTTTGGGCTGGAATGTTCTGCAAATGTCAATCAAATCCATCTGATCTAGTGCATCATTTAGGCTCACTGTTTCCTTGTTGATTTTTTGTCTGGAAGACCTATCCAGTGAAGTCAGTGGGGTGTTAAAGTCCCCTACTATGACTGTCGTGCTGTCGATCTCTCCCTTAAAGTTCTCTAGAAGTTTTTTATAAATTTAGGTGCTCCTATATTGGGTGCGTATATGTTTATCAGGGTTATATCCTCTTGTTGGATCAATCCCTTTAGTATTATGTAGCGACCTTTCTTATCTCTCGTTATGGTCTTCATTTTGAAGTCTATTTTATCCGATATAAGTATTGATACCCCAGCTTTTTTTTTCATTTTCATTCCTTCACTCTCATCCTGTGTGAGTCTTTTGTTTTGAGGTGGGTCTCTCAAAGACAGCATATATTTGGGTCTTGTTTTCTTATCCATTCAGTCACCCTATGTCTTTTTCTTGGAGCATTTAATCCATTCACATTCAAGGTTATTATTGATAGATACCTATTGCCATTTTAATTCTTTATGCCTATGTTCCTCTTTCTCTCTATTTCTACTTCTAATTACAGCAGCAGTCCCTTTAACATTTCCTCCAGTGCTGATTTGGTGGTAATAAACTCCTTTAGCCTTTTTTTGTCTGGGAAGCTCTTTATTTCACCATCCATCTTGAATGATAGCCTTGCTGGATAGAGTAGTCTTGGTTTCAGATCCTTGTTTTGCATTACCTTCAGTACTTCATGCCATTCCCTCTGGCCTGTAGAGTTTCTGATGAGAAGTCATCTGACAGCCTTATGGGAGCTCCTTTGTAGGTAACAGATTGCTTTTCTCTTGCTGCGTTTAATATTCTCTCTTTATCTTGAATTCTTGGCATTTTAACTATGATGTGTGTGGGCATGGGCCTCTTTGGATTCTTCTTGCTTGGGACTCTCTGTGCCTCCTCAACTTGTGTTACCTTTTCCTTGACCAGGTTAGGGAAGTTTTCTGCCATTATTTCTTCAAGCAGGTTCTCTAACCCTTGCTTACTTTTGACCTCCTCTGGCACTCCTATGATGCGAATATTGTTACATTTCATGATGTCCCACAGCTCCCTTAGACTATCCTCCTGTTTTTTTAATTGTTTTTCTTTTTGGATGTCTGATTGATTTTTTTCTACCCTGTCTTCTAATTTGTTGATCTGATCCTCAGCTTCTTCTAATCTGCTGTTTATTCCTTCAAATGTATCCTTTATTTCTGCTATGTCATTCTTAATTTCCTTCATAGTTTCCATATCTTTTTTTTATGCTGTATTCTTATAATCAGTATTCTGAACTCTATATCTGATAGATTGCTTATCTCCATCTCATTTAGCTCTTTTTCTGGAGGCTTCTCTTGTTCTTTCATTTGGGCCTTGTTTTTTTGTCTCCCTATTTTGGCTGCCTGTTTAGGTTTGTTTCTATATATTAGGTAGATCTGCTAGGACTTTCAGTCTTTTTGGAGGATCTCTGGTGCAGGCCAATGCCAGACACAGTTTATAACTGGCCCTGAGTACCCTGTTTGGAGCCATCAACAACCCTCGGCTTTAGGTCTCCTCTGCTGGGACTGGGTGCATTTGGACAGAACCAAGATGTACACTAAAGTTTGCTTTCCCAAGGCCCGGGTCCATAAGCAGATCAGGCAAAGACTCAAAGCAATATGAGGTCTGCCTCTACCTGCAGGCTGATTAATCTGATTCTCTTAATGAGCCTCAGGCTGTACAAACTCCACCGGGTGGGGCAGCTGGTTGTTATCAGTCTCTTAAGGAGCCTCAGGTTGTAGAAACTCCTCTGGGTAGGGCAAGAGGCTTTCCAGCAGGGTGGGGCAATTGCTTCCCCCTCAGACAAAAGCTGAAAATTCCCTGCCAGAGAGAGAAGTCCTCCACAGTCTGGGGGAATGACTCGCACAGGAATCCAGATGGGCATCCCCGGATCTCACTCTCCAGAGCCCACAACCCCAGACTCTCCCCACACAGCTCCAGCCGACTCTTCCCTCTCTCTGATGGAGCCCAAGGTGAGTGGATGCACAGAAAACTTTTTGCATTGGCTCTTTAGGAGGGTGCCTGCATTTCTAGCCACCTCTCCCTGGCAGACAGAAACCCGGCTGCTTTTCACAGCCAGATGTTATGTGGGCACCTTTCTCAGGTCTGATGTTCTTGGCTGGGAAGTCCAGCTTGTGGTTTAGGCCCCAGAGTCCTCAGTGGGAACCCCTCACGGCTGAGATATCCCTCCGGACCTGCAGCTGCTGCCTGTGGGAGCCCAGCCAGCCCTTTCGCACCTCCACACTTCCTACCAGTCTCTATGTGGTCTCCACTTTTCCTCCTTGGTTATGAGAGTGCTCTCCAGCTCGTCTTCAGTTGCAGTTGATTATTCAGGGTGGTTTTTCTGTGTTTTAGTTGTAATTCCAGTTTGTTCCTGGGAGGGTGTCAGTGTAGCTTCCACTCAGTCTGCCGCCATCTTTAATCTCTATGTTCCATGTTTTGCTGCTAAATCACTTTCTCTCTCTCAGCTTCATTTTCTCCATCCATCAAATAGAGTTGAACCAGATGACCCCTAAGGCTACTTCCAGCTTTAACATTCCATGTTTTAAAGGAAAATCAAGCTTACTTTAGTGAGAAACAGAGGAGAGATGAACTAAACTCATTTGTATACAAGAAGCAAAAGCCGTTTCCTCCATTCTCACCCCATAGAGAAAAGATTTTTTTCCTGTTGTTTTTAAATGGCTTGAGAAATAAAAACCATGAGGTGGAGGAAGAGCGGTTCACAGCTGAAAGCAAACTGCACCATTTAAATCAAATATAAAAGCATTGACTAACTGTCAGCCAAGGTTGAAAGTGTCTTCTTATCTAAACTTGTCACCTCCTGAGCCTCTGAGAGGTGACAGAATTTTGCATGTGGATGCCCTGTCTGAGGTGCTAATTGTCTACATTTCAAATGCCCTAGGCTATTCTCAAACCCAGGTAGATTAAAAGGATGATGCCAAGGGTAGTCGGTTTTACAGAGTGGATGTGACATTTCAGAATATTTTTCTCTAACCTTCGAAAACTAACTTTGTTCTTCAACTAGCTCATATATAGGTGTGAATTCTCCTGTGACAGTGTTCTGATATTGTCACTTGTGGTGAGTTTACACATTATCTTGACACTAAAATTCACTTCCTTTACAAAAATGAGAAAAGAAAAAAATTGAACGTCTTTTTAAAAAAGAGCACCTCATTTTGATAGTATTTGAGTTTATCTATGAGGCTATTTTTTTTAACACCCTTTTGTACATGAAAAGCCAGAGACAGGGTTGTCGTGTGTGTCAATTTAAGCCTATTTTAAATATGTTTACTCTTTGAAGCAACACTTATAAGCATCTCTTGTGTGACAGACACTGTAATAGGTACTTAGGTTAAAGAGAAAGAAAGCACATATGTGCACTCAAGTAGCTCACAGTCTAGCAAAGGAGACAGACAAGTAACAGACAATTAGAATTCACTTAGTAAGAGCTGTGCTAGAGTAAAGGATGGGGCTCTGGGGGCACAGAGACTGGGCTCTAGGGCTCTAAGGACATCTAACTCAATTTATATTCTGAACCTACACAACCTACTCAAGACAGCGAGTTCTTTATCTTTCTGTCTCCTACGTACAGTTCCTTTAACTTGTCCTAATTTTACTTCCTTCATGACTCAGAGGGTGCTCCCTAACTCTAGCTGAAACTCTGCCTGCTTCTGAGGTTTTATTCTGGGAATAACAGCTAATATTTGTTAACTGCATACTACATTTCAGACATTCTTGCTAAGCACTTTGCATGTATTTTATCTTTCTTATTTATTTACATCAACAACCCTATGAAACGTATACTGTCATGATTCCCATTTTACCAATGGGAAAGCCAAAACTCAGAGGTGGCCTGCTCAAGGTGCCACAACTGGTCAGTGTCAGGCCCAGGACTTGAACACAGGCTGCTGACTTCAAAGCCTTTGCATTTCAGCACTATCCTCTTCTGCCTCCCAACATGAATTCTGAGGTCACTGCACTAGATTGGTCAGGCTTCAGTCGCCCATCTAGAGACTGTAATTTTGACTTCTAGAATATTTTTCCACACTTCTCAAGTGTCAACTGTTCCCATGACCCGGCTTGTAGTATGTCTATATCTATCTACATGCCTTATGAGATCAGATACACTGTGTGAACCTGGTTGGTTAGTACGCATTGGAAGGCTCTTATAGAGTCAAGGTCTATTCACTTAGGTTTATAGGTCTGGAATCTGGATCATCAGCTTCTCTATCCAAAGTAATGGAACACTGAGTAGATTATTTTTTTAAATGGTCATCTTCTATCCTGGGAAGACCTGGATATACAGTATACAATCCTCCTTTTTCTCTGTTTTCTAGGCCAAATGAAGGACACTCTTAGCCAGTTTTTACTTATCTTTCCCTGTGAAGATGAAATGAAATGACGTATGTGATGCACCTGGAATCTAAGAGACCCTCGAAGTTTCTTTTTCCCACTAGTCCTTGAACTCCTCAAAGAGGGATGATGCTGTTATCGTAATCTTTGCACACCCAGATCCTAACACAATACCGGCACCGAATTAGCTCTCTTGCTTTCCCTCTCTTCTTTCCCTTTGTAGAGAGAACTCTGTGCAGAGAGTGTGGCTTCTTATTTGCCTCAAGGAGTGTATCATTTCTGACATGGACTTCTTTCACGTTCATCGTTTCCCAGTGTCTATCATGTGGTCTGCCTCACTTTGGTTTATAGAAACAACTTTGCACATCTCACACCTTGGCACCTGACACAAATAAATCATCACATAGTCTTTTTGGTCTCATCAACCCGGTCACCTTTGGACCGTGACGGAATCTTCTACCTCCCTTCATCCTGGTGCAGGCACTTGGAATATGACACCAGAACAAGGAAGTATCACTTCTTTGTAGAAAAAAGAAAGGCTCCAGCTTTCCTTCTAAAGATCTGTTCTCTTTCTTGGATGCTCAAAAATAAAGTTCCACCACTGGAGCTTAAACTAAAAGATTAAGGTCCAAGACACTGTTATTTCATCACTCTATTTTTTTTGCCTGAACATTTTTAAAGAAACCTCTATTTTAAACCATGGATAACCACTTTGATCTATATACCGCATACACCGAAATTTGGCAAAGTAATGGAAAGAAATGAACTGTATCAATGTTTCCCTTGAGCAGCTTTGTACCAATGAAATACTACAATCCAGCAAACAAAACAGCTAATGGTGGATTTCTAAACGCATTTTGTAGTTACAGATGCAACATTGACATTCTTTTTCTTTTTCTTCTCAGTAATAAATACTTCATGAAAAAATGCTAGAAACATTGATTAACAGGGAGCTCAATAGTATGACTCTTTTACAAAGCAGGTCATATATGTTCTGAAGTTTCAAAACTATCTAGACAATATCAGGAATTGTAGTGGTAAAAGCATGAAATTTTTTCAATACTCACTCAATCCTTTTCTTTCCTGGAACCAATATGGCTCACTGAATGATCAAAGTAAATATATATCAAGCTAAAGAATAAATGAGATTAAATATCCTAAAACTTTTACTTACAGACAAAACCCTCAGAGAGCTCTTTGTCATCATTTTATAAACACTGGGGTATGGTTTAATGCTGCCTACCACAAAAGTAATCACAAGTTTCTGCCTTGTGTGCAATTATTTTTGTAATGTAGTGCAGAATGAAGAATAAAACCTAAAATAGTAGATATAAACATAAAAAACAAAGCTGAGAAATGTCACAAGTGAAGCTGTAATACTGCATATTATTTCAAAGAAAAACAAAGTCAACTTTTCCAGCAACTTTTTCATTGACTAGGGGCAAAATGTGAAACCATCTAGCTACTATGGAAGCTTTGCAACCCAAAATGGTACATACTGAACTTGGACTCCACTAAAATCCTTTAACACTTACTGGTACTTTGCATGTATTAACACTCCTAGCTTTCTACAGAAATTATTCCTAACTTGTCTTCCCAAAGCTCATAGAAGTTAAAGAAGGTAGCACTGATGGATTCTGAAGTATTGGCAGTATTACAAAGAGCCTAGTAAAATGGTCCATTTGCCTGTGATTAGGTGGCATGTAATAATAATATAATAGTAATAATAATAGTCATTGAATCCTCACAAAAAAACTTAAACTTAAATGGCAAGTGACCACTTTTAGTTGAAATTATATCAATTTTGTGGGAGCAGACTTTATAGACATACTGGCTTTCTTAATTTTAAATGAGAAAATAATCATTTATTAACTAATGCTGTTTGATACACAGGATCTTTTAGAAACTGATATCTACAGACCAGAAAATATGATAGGACAATTGATGAAAAGGCTGATAACTAGTGTTTGATGTATATTGGTCTTATTTCTTCTAATAGAACAGGAGATCATCAAAAGCAGTAATGATCACTTCCACAGAGTCTAACACAGCGCCCAGCACATAGGAAGCCTTCTCTGCATGCATGCTGTTTGCTTGATCTGTATAATAATAATAATAATAATAATAATAATAATAATAATAAAGCTAGAGATTCTTATTGACATTTCTTCTAAAATTGACACTAATGAAGATATAATGATTTTCTACAATTTCTTTATGCCCCAGAGAAGTTGGGCTAGGTGTACCAGGATCTGACCTACTGGAGGGATTATTAGGCCCATTGAATAGAGTGTTTCCAACAGAGAACCAAAAAGGGAGTGGTACTCAAGGAATTAATTGTATTAGATCCCCAGGGGGTATTTATACTCAGTGCACAGCACTTCCTATGCCTATTGCACTGTGGTCCTGAATACCTGTCCGAAGTTTGGTCAAAGAGCAAACACAGTAAACGAGAAAATCTTGTCAATAGCAGCTTCATAAGGTCACAGGCCAGGGCTGTTTGGTATCCTTAAGCTTAGATGAGGCTTAGTGCCAGTGGATGTACTCACTCTATCATGTGTTAGAAGTGAGGAAACCGCTCAAGAATGCTATGCACAGTGCCTGAACCACATAATAAGAATCTGCTACTATTTGGTGTTGAGACTTTACCAAGCATGCGATAAGGAAATTATGCATTTCTTTGCCACTCTGTCATAGATTTAGTACCATGATTTAAAACACATTAATTCCATTCCCCATTTTGCAATATGAGTCTGAAGCTTTTGAAGTGTCCTTTCCCCCTACTTTCTCTCTGAAAAGTAAATATGCATATAAATTGGACTGTTACAACTGGCACTTCAAACAAAAACAGTCATTCAGACAGACTTTAGATTAAGCAGTAGGGATGGGCTTTGTCTTAATAGTATTGAACTCGGCTCTATGAACTTTTCATAAGGCTAGTCTACTGAATCAAATACAAGTCACTCCCACTGCCTAAAGTCCCCCCCCCTTTTTTTTTTTTTTACAGTCCTGGCAGCCTAGCCTAGGTGGTCACGCATCCCAAAGCTTGAGAGATTCTATAAGAGCAGCTCCATAGTCACCAGACTGCCACTATGCCTCAAAGTCTCTGCATTACAGTCATTTCATTGGATTTAGGCATTGATGATTTATGGTAACACACAAATATATTTCTCAGTAAGGGTAAAATGTTAAGGCAATATGGTATAATAGAAAGAGCACAGACATTAGAACCAGTAAAATTGCACTTTGTAGCCAGGCTTCACCAATCCCCAAATTTGGATATTGAGTTACCACATCTGTAAACCGGGGGTAGTAACAATTCATTTTTGAAGAACTGTTAGTCTGGCTGCTTACTATACCTTAGAGTCACCAAAAGGAGAATGTGCTTGGAGTGCCTGGCACATAGTAAGCACTCAATGGAGTTCTTACCATATTAACAATCCTTTATACCCATTAGCCCATTGTCACAGAGCAGAATCCTGAGGGTAGAAAGGAGCCAACACTTTTGGGAGGATCAGAAAACTTCAGTAACTTGTTCAAGGTCACACAGCTAGTGAACAGCAGAGCAAGTATCTGAACTCAGGTCTCTCTAACTCCAAAAGTCCAGGTTCTTGCCTCAGACCTGCTGCCTTTTCTTGTGTGTACCCAGCCCAGAAGAAAGCAGTGATTTGACAGCCTCAATGATTCAGGTAGCTTTGGAAAAAGTCAGCCCTGAAAGTCCATAATCATATTAGACTATATAAAAGCTATGCACAGGATGAGTCTGCCTTCATGCCAACTCAAAGGCATGCCAATGAACAGCAGAGTCCATTTGAAACCATCAATGAAGCAACTGTGGTGAGATCTAGAATGGCTTGGTGGTACATCAAAATGGATAATGCTGAAAAATTCCCAAGTCTCATCTGTGTCCCATCCTCCCAAAATTCCAGGGAGCTATCAGCACACACATACACATGAGTATCACAAAGCCAGCCCCAACCCAGAAAACAGCTTTGGCTTGCTGTCCCTGATGGTCCCCTTCCTCCTCAGTGATCTCCCAAGTAACCAAGGCCTCCAGGTAATCAGGCCTCTGAGGGAAGAGAGAAAGCTGGTGGGGCAGGATCACATCTGTGCTCTGCCCCCTCTCTGCCCCTGTACCCAGCAGGTAGCCAGTCACCCCCATTTGCCTCAGGGAACATTTCTCTTATTAGCAGACTGTCTAAGCCTGGCTGCTTTCCAGAATCCTGAGCTCCTTGATGGGATTGTGCATAGGAGGGAGGGAACAGTGCCTTGGAAAACAGAAATGCAGGAGGGAAATTTCTACCGAGAGGGATGGGCCTCAGGGAAATGGTGCACATAGGGTGGCTGGACCCCAGGCATTAGGTCTCCTAGCCTAGATAGAAGCCCCCTCTCCACCTCACCTCTCATGCCCCATGGGCTCAGAAGCAGCAGAGATGCCCATCTTTGAGGGACCACGTAGACTTGGACAGTGAAGGTAACAGGGAAAATCACAAAATGATTGAAGGCCCCACAGTCTCCCCCTCCCATCCTTGAGTAACTCTCAGGAAGAGGAGGGGCCCTTCAGTAGTGCATGAGATTGACTTTTCACCTCAGCAGGATGGAGGGAAGATACAGATTTAAGCTGCAGCCTTTGAGTAAACCTGCCCTGAGATGCACACTACATAAGATACCACAGGGAAGTGCACACGCTTTATTTCTAGTTAGAATAAAAAAATCCTGACAAAGGTTGAGCTTGGTGAGCTGAGACCTCAAGGGGGAAACTCTAGGACATCTTTTGTTCAAACAAGAGGCTGATCTGACTTCTCACACCCAGGCTCCACCTGCCTCTGGAGAACCCACAGAGAATATACCAAGTGGAAGACAAGAAGCCCAGGGCATTCTGAAGAGCGCCTGTCCCACCCAGTCCAGTCTATGTTTAATCCAGTTAGTCCTTCCAAGAGAAGCACGATGTCTGTCCTTGGAATTCCTTTGGCTCTTCATCCACTCTTGACTGGAAAGGGACTTGCGATGAAAGTGGCCGAGGCTCAGGGCTCAAGTGTATAGCCAACGCTCCTGGAGCACTGTCCTTCTTTAAGACAGTCGCCCAGTCGTCTTTCAGGCAACCAGGACAGTTGTCCCTCTCAAGGGAGGAAATCAGCAGAGTGCCAGAAAAGTCCAGCTTGCATCCTTGTGAAGCTGTTACTGTTGTAATTAGTTAGTTATTAATATTAATAATAGGAAAGGAGCAAAAGAGAAAGCCAAACATTATAAGCATGGTCATCTGGGCAGCTTCACCAGGAAGCCGCAACTTCATGCTCCACAGGGAATCACCAGTCCATTCCCTGCAGATCACTGGGGGAAGGGGTCCAACAAAGGGAATGATGAGAGCATGCACAGTGAAGTTGTGGTGATGTGGGGAAGGTGCTTGCCTGTTAGTCTAACCTGGGAACAAAGATCAGTGGCTAGAGGGGTAGAGCCACTGCAAGCCCACAAAAATTTGGGAATACACAATCCACAGACACAGAAAATCTCTCTTTCCTGTTCCTCTGGTTTTGTTCCTGCTTCCTTGCACTCACCCTTGTTCTTTCCATAACCATGTGGTCTTACAAACCACATGGCCCATAGCCATGCATACCCCACATGAAATGGACTGCAGCTGGGAACACAAGCTAATTTAACCTAGCTGGACTGGACTGGACTGTGCAAATATGGAGTGGAAATCCTGGGCAATGGCTTTGGTCTTAGCTCTGATGAAGGCAAAACGGGGCTTTTCCTTGGTGGGATGGAGGGAGATGGGACCTTGGAAACTCAGGGGTTTAATTCTACAGAAATAAAACTTTCCACAACACCTCATCCTCCTATGGGGGCCTCAAAAATTATTCCAGCACCCCAAGAAGCTGGCAACAGGTGAGGACACAGCACCTCATCAATAACAAGGCCACTTTTCCATTATTTGCCACTGCTCATTTGTCTCACCTGGGATCCATGAGACGAGTAGTCATGTTACGCAAGTCCTTTCATGAAAGTCTTTTTGATGTTGCTCTCAAAATTGCAAAAATATCTGGATGTTATTTCAGTTGGGTTTACCCAAGGGTCACACTACATGCAAGGCAAAGAAGTCACCTCTGATCTATTTTGTATCTCAAATTATGTTCTCTCCTGTAATCTAACCAAACTCACTAAATAAGGTTATAATGTGTGCACCAGATTTTTTTTCTGTTAATCCTCACCCAAGGATATTTTTTCCATTGACTTTTAGAGAGCGTGGAAGGGAGGGAGAAGGAGAGAGAGAGAGAGAAACATTGATGTGAAAGAGACACATCCATCAATTAGGTGCCTCCCGCACGTGCCCAGACCTGGGCCAGGAATCGAACCTGCAACCCAGGTTTGTGCCTGTGACCGGAAATTGAACCCACAACCCTTAGGTGTAAGGGCCAATGCTCTAACCACTAAGCCACACCGGCCAGAGCGTGTGCACCAGATATTTAACACATAAGTCTAGTTCCAAACATATATTAGAGAATAACTTTATTTAACAGATTTCATGAAATGCATCAAATTTGCCATCTGTGGAATTTAACAATGCAACCTTATGAATTAATTCCTTGTCTCAACAAAGAAATTAAATTCTAATAAAATTATTTTGTTCTTCCTTTCCCCCCGATGAATGCAAAAGCATCTCAAAGCATCTCTTCTCCCCTGACTTCTCTTCTTGGATGGTGTGATTTCTTTAGACTCCTTGGAAATCTTCTAATGGAACAGGTTCAGCTTCTTCAGCAACAGGCAAATTCATGAAGCTCAGAAACAGAAAAACAGGCGTTCACCTGTAAAACTTAAAAAAGGCAAGAAGCAAACATGAACACTGCAGTAGGTTACAAAGGAATAGCATTTTCACGGAAAAGCAATGCTCCTAAAATTCGATATAGCGTATAACCTTAAAAAACACATGGCTGTTCCCAGCCAAAGACATGGCATTTTCAGGGAAAGGGGGTTAGAGAAAACAGAAAGGAGTGGAAAAAGAGGAAAAAGGCTTTATTATTTCAGCATCTCCAGGGTGTCAGCCAATCAGCATCAGCCATCCAGAACTCACCACCTGCGAACTTCAATGCAATTAGGAGAAATCCCTTATTTAAAGAGTAAGACACTCAAAAACATCCCCTTCGTTCAAGTTAATTAAAAAAAATTACTAACCAATATTACCCCAATAAATTTAATTTAAAATAAAAGAAAAAGGAATATAAATACATATGTGTTTTGTCTGTGCACCCACCATGATAAAAAGTTGTTAGTTTGGGTAATGGGATAATGGATTCTTTTATTTAATTTTTTTCTATGATAATTTTGGTTTCCAATTTTCTGTGAAGTAAATGAGTTACTTTTTTTTTTTTTTTTTTATCAGAAGGGTGTCTTAGGAAATTGGTTTTTCTTTGGAGTGTTTCGATTCTTGCTTACCCTCCTGAAATGAGTTTGTCCTGGGTTCAGATCTCCATTCCCAACTGCCATACAGAATTTCCTGCATCTATAGCAGAACTTGCGCCATGAAAAATTAATTGCTTTACACCATGGGCAGTCCCAATTGTGTGGATTGTAGCGTGAGGCAGCTTGGTGCTGGGATTGTGAGGCTCTTATCACTTTTGGTTGGGAGGCATTCTGCTCCTGGACCTGCTGTTTCCTTGGATTTTCTCTCACATCAAGGTTCTTACTGCCCTCCAGGGATGTCCCCTGGGGTTCCTGTGGATCTCCTTCCTGGTTCTGACTCCTACTACCCTCCAGGGAGGCATTCTCCTGGAGCCTCTCTGGATCTCCTTCCTGGCTCTGGCTCCTGCTACCCTCCAGGGAGACATTCCCCTGGGGCCTCTCTGGATTTCCTTCCTGGCTCTGGCTCCTGCTGCCCCCCAGGGAGACATTCCCCTGGGGCCTCTCTGGATCTTCTTCCTGGCAGTGGCTATTGCTCCCCTCCAGAGGAACCATCCCCTGGGGTCCTTCTGAACTTTCTTCTTGGCCATGGCTCCCACTGGCCCCCAGGGGTACTATATTCTGGGGTCTCTCTAGGCCTTTCCCCTGGCTGTTGTTCTCGCTGTTGCCCATGGTAACCATGCCCTGGGCCCTCTCTAGATGTAGTTCTTGGCTGTGGCTCCAGCTATCCCTAAATGGGACTATTCCCTGGGGCCCCACTGCACTGTTTACCTGGCTGTGATTCTTATTGTCGCTCAGGTTGAACATGCCCTGGGGTCTCTCTAGATCTTGTTCCTGTCTAAGGCTTCCGATGTCCCCTAAGGGGACTCTATCCTGGAGAATTTCAGAACCTTCCTCCTGGCCCCGGCTCCTCTGGCTCCACAGTGGGGCCATCTCCTCCTGGGCCCCCACTGCAGCCCACGGGCCAGGGGTGTAGATCCCCGCAGGCGGCTTCCCAGCTGGCATTGCTGCGCCTTCTGCTCCCACGAATACTGCTGGTGGTGGTAGAGGCGGCAAGAATGGCGGTGCCATTGAGAATGGTGGGTGAGGTGGAAATGAGTATGGCACTGGCATTGGCAGAGGCGGCTGCATTTCCTGGGCCCAGGAACTGCCAGGCATCCCTATGGCCCCCCCATTTCTCTGCTGCTCTTCATTCGGGGGCCATGCTGTGGCCCCGTGCTGCTGGGTTTGAGGTGCCCGCGCCGTTTCATGGGTCAGCAGAGCAACCTGGACTGACCCTGCAACCAGGAGCAGCCGCCCTTGAAGCACATCACGCTCACTCAGCGCCCGCTGCAGGGCGGCCTGCGTGAAATGCAGCTGCAAGGCCATCTCCTCACGCTCCTCGCGCAGCCGCTGCAGCTCGGGGGCCAGACCCCAGGCGGTTCCCTCAAGCTCCTCCACCCTCTTCTGCAGCCGCTGGACCTGGACCACCAGCTGCTCGCGCTGCCTCGCGCCTACGCGAACGCCCAAGGCGAGCGCGCTCCAGGTGCAGGCCCTCTTGCGCGTGCGCGGCATGTCGGGGTCTGTCAGGACCGCCCGAAGCCGGTCCTCTATCTCGCTCCAGGACTGCGAGCGGAAGGTCGTGTAGAAATCAGGGCCACCCCCATTCATGAGGACTTCATTGTTGATGAAGCTGATCACCTCGTTGTGGCGGAAGCCGCTGGCGCAGTCACTAAAATTCATCGCCATGGCGCTGCGGCCTAGTCACGCCACCGCCTCACAGGCCAAGCGGTTGCTGAGGCGACGGCAGCCGCCGCCGCCACCAATAAAAGCTGTGGCCCGCGCGCCCCTCGCACCCCAGTTCAGTCTCAGTCCAGTCTTAGCCCAGTCCTAGCCCAGTCCTGGCCTCTTCTTCGGCCTCTTCCAACCCCACGCCCTCGTTTTCCTCACAAGCACGTGAAGCTGACCACCGCTCCTCACCAACTCCGACCCGGCCAGTGGCAGAACACGTCACAGCGACGTGCTATGAGTCACGCCGCAAGGCCTTCTGGGACGCACCTTCCTTGGTCCATCCGCTGCGAATTGTGGGAAACGGAGCTATTCCACACAAACAGTAAGCAACTGACAGCTGGAGTAGCTCTTCGAATGTCAGACAAAGTAGATTTTCAGACAAAAATTATTGAGATAAAAAGGATATTATATAATGCTAAAAATGTCAATCCATCAAGATATATCAATTATAAATACATATACACGTTACATATGCACCTAAAAAATAGAGTCGAGAGAAGATAGAAGCAGTTCTACCGTGATATTTGGAGACTTCAATACTCCATTTTCCATAATTGATAGAAAGACTTGACAGAAAACCAATAAGGAAATACAAGACTTGAAAAACACTGTAAACCAAATAGACCTAACAAACATCTACAAAACAGTCAACCTCCAAACAGCACACTACATATTTTTCTCAAGTGCACATTGAAGATGCTACAGGATAGACCGTACGTTAGGCCACCAAAGAAGTCTTAGTTAATTTATGAAGATTGAAGTCATGCTAAGTATGTCCTCTGACCACAATGGAATGAAATTGGAAATCAATAACAAAGGAAAAATTGAAAAAATATACAAATATGTGACAATTAAACAACACTACTAAATAACCACTGGGTCAAAGAAAAAAATCACGGGAAATTAGAAAATAAGTGGAGATTAATGAAAACAAAATTACAATATACCAAAACTAGTAGAATTCGGTGAAAGCAGTGCTCAGAGGGAAATTTATAGCTGCAAATGCCTACATTTAAAAAAAGAAACATGTAACTGTTACATTAATAATGTAACTACCTACCTTAAGGAATTAGAAGCAAGCAAAAGGAAAAAAAAATGATAAAAATTAGAATGGAGATAAGCAAAATAGGAAAGAGAAAAATATATAGAAAACTAAATAAATCCAAAAATTAGTTCTTTGGAAAGATCCATAAAATTGACAAATTTTTAAGAAGATTTTTTTTTTTTTTTAAAGTTTCAAATTACTAAAATCTGGAATGAAAGGAGGACTTTACTAGTGACCTTATAGAAATAAAAAAGGTTATAAGAAAATACTGTATATGATTACATGCCAACAAATTAGATACCTAGAGGAAACACAAATTCTTAAAAACACACAAACTACCAAAACAGATTTGAAAACAATTATAAAATCTGAACAAACCTATAAGAAGTACAGAGATTGAACCAGTAATCAAAAACTTGCCAACACAGAAAATCCCAAGACCAAACAGTTTCACTGGTAAATTCTACCAAATATTCAAAGAGTATTAACAGAAACATTTCTTAGACTCTTCTAAAAATATAAAAGGGAACACTTCCTAACTCATTATATGAGGCTAGTATTATCTTGTTGCCAAAGCCAAAGACATCACAAGAATAGAAAACTTATAAACCAATATCCCTTATAAGTATAGATATAAAGCGTCTCAACCAAATACTAGCAAATGGAATCCAGCTGCATATTAAAAGGATTATAAAACATGACCAAATGGGAATTATTTCAGGAAGCAAGGTGGCTCAGTGAGTGAAAATTAATCAATGTAATATACCATATTACTGGCTTGAAGGAAAAAACACACGTGATCATCTAACAGATACAAAAAAAGCATTTGAAAAGATGCAACACACTTTTGTAAGAAAAAAAACTCAAAAAAACAAAACAAAACCCAGAAAGGAACTTCCTCAACCTGATAAAGGGCGTTTATGAAAAACTCACAGCTAACATACTTAATGGTGAAAGACTCAAAGTTTCCCTCCTAAGATCAAGAACAGACAAGAATGCTGCTTTCACCAATGCTATTCTACGTGGTCCTAGAACTTCTAGCCAAAGCAATTAGGCAAGAAAAAGAAATAAAAGACGTCCAAATTAGAAAACAATAAGTAAAACTATCTCTCTTTGTAGAGGACATGATCCTCTATATAGAAACTCCCAAAGAGTCCACAAGAAAATTATTAAAATGAATAAATTCAGCAAAGTGGCAGGCTCCAGGATTGACATGCAATAATCAGTGGTATTTCTGTAAACTAGCAATGAACAATTTCATTCCCAGGAAATTAAGAAAATAATTCCATTTTCAATAGCATCAAAAGAAAAAATACTTAGGCATAAATTTAACCAAAGAGGACTTGTATACTGAAAACTACAAAACATTGCTGAAAGTAGTTAAAGGAAACCTAAATACAGTGGAACCTCAGTTCTCAAGCTTAATTCATTCTGAAGGCTGTTCAAGAAGGGATTTGTTCAAAAACGGAATCGTTTTTTCCCATTAGAAATAATGTAAATTGAATTAATCTGTTCCAGACCCCTAAATGATTCCCTGTTTGACCCTTTCTTATATACAGTACATGTCTTATGTACTGTTTAATCTATAAACAAACACTTCTTTTCTTTAATTTATCGAACCACCACCTACTAGCTTTAGACAAATCACTTTCAGTACCCCTTCCAGGCCATCTTCCCTTTTTCACATATCACTGCCTCAGGCTAACTGCTTTTACTTTATCCAAATCAACAACAATTTTTCTGCCTCTTCAATTGCTTGTGATCCTTGTTTTGTGAGCACTTTATACCCTTAGCAACATCAGCACACTTGGTGGCCTCTTTGTGTTTTAAAATTACGCTAATAGTCCATTTCACCAGCAACAAAAGCAAAAAACAAACAAACAAAAAAACACATGAATATATTCACAGCAAGGTAAACTGACTCACATTCTCTCTTTTGTTTATGGCCTGAGAGATACTTGCTGTCATGCTGATGTGTCAGCATGAAAGGGTTGTCAGGTCGAGAACTGAAGTATTGTTCGAAAAAGGAGACATTTTTTTCCATGAACAACTTGGTCGAGAACCAAATTGTTCAAGATGGGAGACGTTCGATTATCAAGGTTTAACTGTATATAGGAAGACATCTCTTGTTCATGAACTGGAAGATGTCATATTGTTAAGATGGCAATATTCTCTGATCTACAGATTCAGTGCAACCCCCCTTAAACCCCAGCCCTTTGTTGCAGAAATGTAAAAAGTGATCTTAAAATTAACATGGAATTGCAAGGGACCCTAATAGCCAAAAACACTATTTTAAAAGAATAAAGTTGGAAGATTCACACTTACTACAAGGTTAGAGTGTCAAAATAAAGTGGTACTGGCATAAAGATAGGCATGCAGATCAATGGAATAGAATTGAGAGTCCAGAAATAAACCCATACATCTATGGTCAACTGATTTTTTAAAAGGATGCCAAGACTGTTCAATGAACAGTTTCTTCAACAAGTGGTTCTGAGATAACTGGATATCCACATGTAAAAGAATGAAGGTAGACTATTACTTCACCCCATATAAAAAAATTAACTCAATTTTTGTTTTGCTGCTGCTGCTGCTCGTTTGGGGTTATTGTTTTAGTTACTTTTAAAAATGATTTTGTAAAGTTTTTATTCTATATCGTAAGTGGCCACAGAAGTATGTGTTCCATAGGCTTAGCGATCAGTTAGTGAATTAAAAATACATCTATATTCAATATGTGCAAGGCTTTGCCCATAGCAGCTGAGTGTGAGTTTTTCTAAACATCCATCAGTCCATATAAAGGAAAAAGTTAGGAGACTACAAAGGTTCCCCCCAAAATGGGGGAAGAGATTAAAAGTTATAGAGTCTTAAAAAAACCCTGACATTTCTGATTGTTATATTCTGAAGCCAGTATCAGAGATATGATAGAAGACCTGTCCAAACTCATAAAATTTAACAATCCCACCCATACTGGCCAGAACAAAACAGTTATGATTCTAATACTGGGAACATGTTGTGTTCATGGACTGCAAGTCTTTGATTTTGGAGTTCCAGAAGAAAAGGAGGGAGAATTTGGGGCATAAAAAAATATTTGAAGAAACAGTGCCTGAATAGTATGAGAATTTAGTGAAAAATATGTCTGCATCTCAAAACTCAAAGAATCTCAGCAGAATACACACAACCACATCTCAGCATATCATAGTGCAATTGCTGAAAATGAAAGGTTAAAAAAAGTCTTAAACGCAACTAGAATAATGATAAGAATTTTCACTGACTTTTGATCAGAAATTGTCATAAGGCGATGTAATGACATCTTTAAAACTGTAGGGGGGGGAGAAATGTTTTCAGCCTAGAAGTCTATATCCAGTGAAAATACCCTTCAAAAAAAAAAAATACACCTATAACCACCCGAAGCCTCAAAATATTTTTTTAAAGAGAATTTTTCAAGCTCTCTCACTCTGAAGACTGCCTCTGCGTTGGGACACTCCTTTCAACGCTTCGCCAAGCTGTTTGGAGCACTCTCTTCACCTTTACTTTCTGTTTGTGCAGAGCCTGAAGGTCAGCCAGAGGTGAAAGCTTAGGATCTGCTCTGAAGATTAGGCCTTTTCTGAGCATGTGCCCCATCTGGGACACGGCCTTCTTGATTCCGATTTACACGGGAGCTTTCAAAAGCCCTCCTTCCCCCACATACCTCCTTTCCAAGCCTGTTTCTTCCCAGGCCTTTTGATTTGTCTTGCTTGCGTTGTCTGTTGTCCAAGGCTGCTCTAGCCAATACTTTTGCTTTTATCAAATGCCACCTGGGAAGCCATCCTAAACCTGAGAGTGCTCTGAGTTGGGCGAAGCAAAGGCCAGCCTTTGCGCTCCAGTCCTTCAGGGAACCACCAGACAGATCAAAATACACAACCACAATTCTTTGAGAATAAGATCTATCTTGCTCCCTCAGCTACTTGGCAACCTGCACGAGGGGCACAGGGACGGTGTGTGGGGAAGGGCAGGTAGACAATTGAAAACGCCAGAGAACTCTCTTGCTGCAATGCAGCAGCTTCTTCATTAAGCTTTCCCCCGGTGGTTGTACATTTTCAACTAGATCCCAACGTTCTGCAAAGTTGATTCTGATCGTTTTTGCCAGCTCATGCATTGCTTTAATGGAGGGACAAAACCCTGGGTTTCCCTACTCTGTCATTTTTGGTATAAAGAAAGCTATCATAGCCCCAAACTATTAATATTACAAATAAGATTAATTTCATCTCCAAGTCATCTTTCCAACTCAGCCAGCACCTCTTCCAGGCAGACTTCCCTGACCACTCCACAACCAATACTGTAACTAGTTTTTTATTCTTCTTTCTCACCAACTACACTCAGTCTCTTGAGGGCAAACTGATTGTATCCTTTCATTTCAGGGTCCCTAGCACCTAACATGGTTCCGGTAACATGATAGTGTTTATAAATGCCACAGGGAGGGTACAATGGAATAATGACAGATAGGGAAAGAGGGAGAAACAGAGACTATTCCATGATTTCTATGATACTTGTTAAAATTTAGGCTGAAACCTATTAGGGGGGTATCCTTGTCATGGTTTCAATACAAAGAAAAGTAAGTTTTTAAAAGACACACACATCCCTAACGAAAAAGTTTCACCATATTCAAACTGATACATGTATCTTTTGGGGAAGTGCTTTCATACAATGTTAAACTTTATAACAACTTCAAACTATTTCTGAATTAATGCAACAACACTTCATAAATGCCAAGGTGTTTAAAAATTATTATTATTAAAGTTAAGGTACTTTTGACCTTTAAGACCTTTATGGAATCAATTTCCACTGTATTGAAACAGGAAGGTGATATACAATGGTCTTTATATAAAGTGAGATTTTAAAAGTAACCTGACTGAGTTATCACTTTTGATGAAACAATGATAATATCACAAATACCACCACACTTTACTTTGCAGGTGTGCAAGTTTGCAAAGTGTGAATGTATGTTTACAAGAGAGTAGAAAAATCCAATTGCATAAATTAATCACTCTGAGAAACCACATTAGAAACATAGCTAATTTTTACATGATTTTCAGTAAGTTCGTATACTTTCAATTTTAGTATAACCTCTGTCACAAAGCTTTCATAACAGCTTTAAATGATAATCATTGATGATAAAGGAAGGAAAATAACATTTTAAAGTTCATCATATTAGTATGTATCTACGCTTGTGCAGATTTAATCTCCCAGGAATCAAAGGTGGTAAATAGAATAGAGAAAAGGCATATACAGTAAATATAAGCTATATGTGCTGAGTACTGAGGAACAGTTTTATACTGCTTTAGGAAAATTACACCTTTTATTACATATGCTTTCTTTTCTTGTACTTTGCAACCACAGTGACCTCTGCAATATAGCTGCCCAGCAGATGCCAAAAGAAAAGAGAGGAAGCACCCGGGCAGTTCATCTCAGAAATGCTAGACATGTTCCCTAATTTCTCCCCCATGTGAGCAGAATACATGGGTAGGAAACCATAGTAGATAACACAAGTGTGAGCGTAGCTGAACATCATGTCACATTGTAAATATAGCTTACAAGCAATTTCACCTGACCCATATTGACAACATGCATAGTTGTCATTTCGCATATGCTCAAATCAGCCATGAAGAGTAAACAGATCTCGTAAGTTCAGTTTATACAGACAAACTGGATTTCCTCTCTCCATGTTAGGTCTCAAGTATCTGTAAGTAACATCACTCTTAAACATTTTCACTGAAGTCATTCACAATTTTAAGTCTTCCCACCCCCATTCCTGCCACAAAAACACACTCATACGCACAATCTCTTACATATGCTCACAAACCAAGGTGCCCTGGAGAACTCAAGGAGACAGGACCTCTGGGACATTGAGCTCCAGCTGACTAACCGGCTGGCAGGACATGCTTGGATCACCATGCTTGGGGGGTGGGGGCAAGGAGAGATGAGTCAAGTGCTACGGTGTGAAACTGGAATGGATTCTCAATCCCCAAGATTTGAGAGTCTTAAGGGTAGGGCATTAGGTAGGGGGCCAAAGCAGGAGAGGAAGAACCTGCTAGGTGGCAGATTTGTGAGCAGCTAGTCATCTCAGGACAAGCATAGACTGACTGGTACAGAAAGACTGGGGACACAGCCTTTGAGAAAAACATGCTGGACTAGCATTGGGGGAACTTGACAGGCCCTTTTGCCCTAAAAGTTCTTAGAAATAGCTTACCAATATGCTACCTCCAAAATCCACTTATATTATTAATAGGAATACATTTGTACCAGAGCGTAGAATGAATACCATTCTGCTTTTGATCCTATGGCAAGGAGAAGACTTTTGAGGGCACTGGGTACTTCAAGGTCAGTTGGCTATAGCTGATGACTAAATAAACAGGAAGAGGTGAGGTCAACTTCTGTTTTCTCTGGTGACGGTAGTAACGACAAGCCCAACCCCATGCCACCCCACAGCCTCTTTTTGAGATGCCACTTAAGGTATTCCTGACTGTTCCATAACTTTTTTCAGCTTTGCTCAGTGAACTGCGTTTTTCTATTAGAAAGGAATGGACAACAGGAAGAGCCTGCAGGGCTTGATCAAATCATCCTAACCTGAGAAGGACAGGCCTATAAAGCCATTGCTAGAAGAGATCAGTTCTCCTTCCAGATGTGCCTCAAAGCTGAGAAGAGAGGATAGTGACTTCCTCACCAGCTCTGCCAGTGCCCGGGCTCCACACCCCACTATCGCCCTGCTCTTCACGAGGCAGGGGCTGGGAAGACAGTGAACCACTCTCCGGAGGTGCCATCCTGAAAATCTGAGGTTACAGCTTAGAGGAACCCAGATTGGACCGTGCTTTGTGCCAGACGAGCACACTCATTACCCACTACCCTAGTAAACACAAACTCATACGAATGCTTCAGGGGAGACAGATGCTGTGCCCAACAGAGCAACACAATGCCCTGCTCCTTGTGCCCAAGGGCATGCCCAGCACTGTACCCTCACCAGAGACTCTTCTGCTCTGAACTCTGCCATGTGTCATCTCTCTGTGGAGCGCACATTTTCCATCTGCCCTTAGTGACTCACAGCTCAATGAATGTTTTTGACACTGCCTTGCCAGTAATAAAAACAGCTATGACTTAGGGAGTGTTTATGTGATGACTATGCAAAAAAAAATGTATATATTACCACATTTAATCTTTGAAACAGCTCCCTGAGTTATATGTACAATTATTATACTGTTGTGCAGGTGAAGAAACTGGGGCTCATAAAGGTTAAGTAATTCTGGTCAAATTAAGAGAAAAAATTCCCAAGGCAGCAATCTCAATGAATGGTAAAATTACCAGGAAAGCACTTTTTTTTAATCCTCACCTGAGGATATTTTTTCCATTACTTTTCAGAGAGTGAAAGGGAGGGAGAAAGAGAGAGAGAGAGAGAGAGAGAGAGAGGATTGGTTGCCTCCCACATGTGCCCCAACTGGGGCTGGGGATGGAAAACTGAAACCCAGGTACATGCCCTTGACCAAGAATTGGACCAACAGCACTTCGGTCTGTGGGCCAGCGCCCTAACCACTGAGCCAATCTGGCCACACAGACTGGTGTCTCTCTAAATTGTTGGTAACTTTATTTCATGCCATTAGGCCTTGGAAAGGGCCACTCTCTCTCCCTTGATAGATCCTTCTAACTCCCAATCTCAGGGGTTGGACATAGAAGTCTCTTCCCTCCCTGGTCTTCTCCTGGTGACTAGCCCACTGTCACTCCAGATTTCTTTCTGTACATCTGTCTGGTGAACATCTGTATCACTGAGATGGCCCCTCAAAGACCTGCTCCAGGATACCCTTCTGACTGCCTGTATGGAGAGTCACTGGCAGCTCTTTTCTCTTAAGAGGAAAAAATATAATTCTCTCGGATAAGACACCTCACTGCATGTAGAACACTAGTGCCTAGGGGCATTAATAAATATTACAAGAAAGGATTATGTGGCCAAGGAACTCTGTTCAACTGAGTCTTAAAAATTAAATAGCTTTTTTTTTCTGGGGGACTTCTCAGCTACCTTAATGTGCTAAAGGATATTCTGACTTTCCAGGGGAGAGCTCAAGTATGTAGTGCTTCATGAACTTATTTGACAAGGGACTTCTTTTTTCTTGGGGATCTTGCGGGGCGAATTTTCCACAGGAAAAGGTTAGGGGAATGTTCTCCTAAATAAATTGAGCCCTTACCAAGCTGAACTTTTAGTGTGCCTTCTTTTCCATGGAAATATCACCATGCAAGCAAGTGTGCAGCTAAGTGAGAAAACTTTTTGTTTAATTCTTCCCTTCCCCTGTCTCCCTGCTCACACATATCCTCCGTACAGGACAGCAACCTAGGGAGGACTAGTCAGATCTGCACTGACTGGGTGCGGTGATGATGCTGGTGGTGACGATGATGACGATAACCAACATTTATCAAGCACTCCCTCTGTGCCAGCAAGCACTGTTCTAAGCACTTGTCACGTGTCATTTTATTTAAAGAATACCCTGCAAAAAATATATGCCTTGTGTTTGTAATACAAGGATCCTCAATTTACAGTGGATAAATCTCAATGGACTGAGCTGATGGTAAATTCAGCATTTTTTGCCACCAGGTAACAGCATTTCCAGTGGCACATCTCTACCAAAGAGAGTACAGAATCCCTTTTCTCTACATAAAACAAACAAAGCAGGGGGGGGGGGGGCAACCTTTCTAAACCAAGAGCAAACTACTGACAGCTTGATTGTAAACCTATTGGGGGAGAAACTGAAACACCTGGCACTTTTTCCGTTCAAATATACATCAATGAATGACTGATGATACTGCTGTTCAAGGAAACTAAGATTTGTTCTGGAAGCTGGGAGCTGATTACTTGGGTGAGCTCTAAAGCAAATGCTGGGGGAAATATGCTCTCAGCCTCTGAAGTTATGCTCAGGTCATAAAATATTTCTGTAAACACATGTAGAGGATGTTCAACTAACAGAATATTGAACACACACAAAAAGAACTCACTTGGTTTTTTATCTTTTCTATAAAAAAGAAGTTTTAAGAAAAGCCAATATGATGGCTGACACTCTCACAACAAATAGCTTTGGAACTCAAATTTCTTCATGCCTCTCTAGCCTGTGGATACTATAGAGGTCCTATTAAAAGTAATCACCAAATTGCACTGGTTCTTTCATTCAGTGAACCCCAAACCTCAGCTTTTCCTATTAAGGGCCCTCAAGGGAGTTTCTAGGGGTTCCTGAGGAGTGGATCTCACCTGTGAGCACAAGTGACCCCAACCAGTTGTCTAATCAGCTACTGTGTGGTTTCTGCCACTTCTGTTTCCACTTCCCCTGTCCCTTCCCATCACTGAGCATCATGGCATCAGATAGGCACTGCTCTCCTCTGCTAGGCCTCTCCTGCCATCTACCACAAGGCTTCTCGATGACTGGATGTCTCACCGAAGCTGACCCACTGGGGTCTACAGATGTCAGATCTGCAGGCTGCTCAGCTGACAAGTGGGGAATGTTGGTTGTGCCCTATTATCTGTTTTAGTGAAAGGAGGAAGACTGGGTGATATATGTGAAATAAAGCCTCATCATTTATATTGGTAGAATGCAGATATCACTTTCATCATAAGCTACTGAAGGGGAGCATGAACTTGCCATCCCCAACTTGCTTTGGCATAAGGATTATTTTAGCTGGTTATTTTTAAGAAATAGCAGACACAGGAGAAGCTCTGAAAATGGAGCTATAGTTATCCTTTTTTTGAGGGAAATTTACATTTTTAAGGGAACTCTCCATTTGTAAGGGTGTCTCCCTCTCTATACTAAGAAGAGAGGATGACCAAATATCTCGAAACTCTTATCAATGGAGAAGGCAATGACTTAAATCTACATAATAACCTTATCTTTGTTTATTGTGCTTTTCCTGGTAACCTCTCATAACTGGCTCCTTCTCCTACCCCCCAAAAAATTTATTTTGTCTTTAGCTGGAAGTATTAATTAAGGTGTTAGCTTGGGCCATTTCAGAGAGTTACTCAGTTTTCCTGGGTCTCTCCCATGTATACAGGAGGTATACATGCTATTAAACTTCTGTTTGTTTTCCTCCTGTGAATCTTTTATTGCGGGAGGAGGGGTCTCAGACAAAAACTTAGAAGGGTAGAAGTAAAATTATTTTTTCCCCCTACTGTACCATCTCACATGTAAATGGACAGGAACAAACTTGAGTGAGTCTTCTTTCCCTAAGTAGGACTTCCTCACCTTTTTGTGTGCCATGCACCTTTTTAGCAGTCTGGTGAGTCTTATGGACCCTTTCGCAGAATAATGTTCTTACATGCATAAAATAAAATATATCAGATTACAAAGGAAACCAATTACATTGAAATACAGCTATCAAACTATTTTTAACCCATTTTATATGGTAATGAATATATTTTTTATTAACACAGTAAATAAATGATGTAGCAGCAAGTCTAATACCATAACAATTCAAAGTAGTACATGAGTAAATAATATTTGGAGACATCTGAAAAAAATTGCAGTGTGATATAAACATATCTGTGATTTCCATCCATGACAGAGTCACAGATATTGCTACTACCATTGTGCTTTGTTGCCTATATTCATAATTGAAGGGAAATGCTAAATTTCAAGGATGCAACTGTTTTCCCTTCCAAGGTCACAGATCCCATGAATTCTATTTATGAACCCCAGCCTAAGAATCACTGCCTTAGAATGAGTTCTCTTTAGGAATCCTTACAGGGCCTCATGCTAAAAAACTTATAGCTGCTTATCCCTGCAGTCCATTGCATAAGCCCAGACAAATCCAAATTCCAGCCAAGAGCCAAGGTTGGAACCCTACTATATTTAGATGAAACGGTTTTAAAAATAGATGGATCTATTATTAGGATATTTCTAGATAATCAAGAGATCTCCTTGATGGGATCAGTTTTATCCTGGCATTGCTTCATAGTCTCCACAATCTCCACCAATACACCCACCACACTGTGACAAGAGTGATGTTTTAAAACGCAAATATGATCATGTGACTCCCATGCTTAAAATACTTGGCTCTTCTAGCCCTCTCTCCCTTTCAACAAAAAAAGGCATTTCATAAATAGTTTCCCAAATGTTATCCCATCTCCCTCCCCTATCCAACAGCAGTTTACACTACTGAAGGGGTTCAGAACAGGCCTCCCCAAGATGCACTACTTAGGCATGTGGATTATTTTGAACTGAAGACAATTGAGACCCTGTGGGCTCAGGAGAAACTTCTGCCTCTCCCTTAACTACCTAAAAGAGTCTAAATTGGGGGTCTTGCTGGTAATAAGAGTTATTAGCAGGTATAACTTTTTATGACCTATCTATAGGGCAGGGCAAACTTCTAACTACTAAGTATCTGCTCTTACCATTCTGCAAATTTCCTTCCTCTCCTCTGAAGCTCCAGGCACCTTACCTTATTCCTTGGTTCAGGATGCCATAAATACTCCATTTTTACCTTTTTGTCGTGGAACCTCTCTTGTACGTGGAGTCTCAGACACTCTCAGGCACTTGGGGTTCCCATACATACATATATAATTCAATTTAGTTATTTTCTCTTGTTGATCTGTTTCATGTCAACTTAATTATTACACCAATGGGAAGAACCTAGAAGGTTGGAGGAAATTTCTACCTCCCCCACACTACAGTGATTTGAAATCAGAAAACCACATGCAGTTGGCCATATATACCAACTACTTTTGTGGATGCTATTTCCTTTTCCTGGAATGGCTTCCTAACCCATTCTCAACTGGAAAATTCCTTCTTGTTCTTTAAAAATCCAGCTCAAGCACTATCTCCTCTTAGAGAAAGTGTCAGGCCTTGCCTGGCCTCCCTAGAAAGAGTTTATTACTTTCTCCAATGTGCCACCACTCACTGAACCTTGATTATACATATAGGCCATATAGGCACTTATATAAACTAGTTTACTGAATGAGCTACACAAAGTAGCGTGTAAGCAGAATGTAATATAATTCTTTCACACCACTGCTTTACACCACAAGCTCCGTGGAATCATTTTTCCCCACCCTGCATGAAATTTCAGACAGAGCTCATACCTTTTTCAGTCACTCTCAGATATTTAAAAATAGTTTTGTTTTTTAGGCATTAAAAACTTCAGTCCAGTCTAATATATCACAGCTTCAATCTGTCATCCATTTCCAATCCTCTCCCCTCCCCCAGCTCAGGTCTAACTGAGCCAGGAAACTCACAGTGGGGGAAGGGTAGGGAGTGTGGTTAGCTTCCCCCCTCATTCATTTTTTTCTTCTATCTCTCTTCCCACACTCACTGCACTGCCTCAAACCCTGCCTGTGTTGAAAGGTGGAAGAACTAGAAGGAAGGGCCCAAACAAACTTTCCTTTACTGGCTTAATTTTAACCTGGCATGGGAAAGTGTTGCAGATGTCCAAAGCTGATACTTTCTCTACAGAGTTAGTTGGAGCTCCCCTGTGAGATTTCTCAACTGCCGTTTCCTTGACCTAGGCAACACCTTCTTTGGCTGGCCTCTTACAACTCCTCTGTCCCTGGTTTCTATAAACCCATCCCTCTGTTGAGGTCAGTTCACACCTCTGAGCAATCTTCTTTGGGGAGATCCCTTATAAGATGACTCAACTCTAAAGTCCTACTTTGGGGACTATATCTGACATCTGGGAAACAGACAGCTTTGCTCACATGTTGATGGAAATACAGCTCCCTGTAAATGCAGCTCTCTCCTTCCACTGTTGTCCCAAGCTGCTTTAGCCATAGCCTCTCTCACCTTAAGACTTTGTTTTCAGATGTAGATCACTTGCCAGTCTCTGCAAATATCAATCCCCTGGGAATACATGTTAAGCCCTTGGAATGATTCTCTTGTAGCCCCATGCCATTTAAGTGAGTGGGAAATACCTATTCAGTTCCCCCATGACCAGAAGAATCTCCAAGGCATTCTCACAACTCTTCAAAAGCAACCTCTCTACCAATTTCCTCTCAATCAATCCCCTACCTTCTCTTTATATACTTTTGGGGTAAGGAATAGGCTATGGGGCCCAGGTCATGTGTTAGAAGTCATCCTTTAGCAAATTCTCATCCAAAACTGAAACAGGAGAAGTACCCTTTTCATATCTGTTGCATAGGGCTGCAGCCACTACTCAACTATGAGCTTCTTGACACCAGGAAATAAGTTTCACTCGTTTTTATTCTCCGGAAGGTACTCAAAACTATTTGTTGACTCCAGTTCAAGATGTTGGACTAAGTACAAGCACTGCACACAATCCCTCCTAGAGTCCATTAAAATAAAAGTATATCAGTACATAAAGGAATAAATCTCTAACAAGAAAAAGAATGGGACAAAGGTGAGGGGTTGCCAACGCCAGAGATCACAACACATCTCTGAGAGGAGGAAAGTGGAGGTGAGCAAGTTGGCAGGTGAAACAGATGGATGAAGCCACAGTTTAGAATACGTTATGAAGAAGTAACAGAAGAGGGGAGCCAGCCTGTCTGGCAGGATCCTGGAGATACTCTGGGCTCTGAGTCAGCAAGCACAGAAGGGAGCAGGAGTGAGAAATGAGAATTTAAACTAAGGAATTAATTGACGATTTGTAAAACAGAACAACTACATTAGTCTCCATCACCATATTCTACCCCAAATCCTTTGTCCAGAGCACCAGTTAATGGCATTTGCCAAAAAGAAAAAGAAAAAAATAAAACCCAAACTAGAGAGCTTTTATGTGAAAAAATGGAATGCTATGGAGAAAATTAAGACTTCTAGTTTGGCTATCAGCTGCTCAGAGAAATACCTTTCTCACTGGGCATTTAGAGGGCTCATAGCCAGATAGCTAATTCCCAGCCTACCTTCCCTAAAACAAAGCTTGCCAAGCAACGAGCCCCTCCTGCCCTACCTCATAAAGACTTCCCTCTTAGAATTCCCAGTCGGCCGTTAGAGGAGAGAACTACCTGCTTTACTTGGAAAACAGCAAAGGGAAAACCCACATCAGCTACCCAGAAAGTTTTCCTTTCAAATAAATGAATAGAGTGCTTCTGGTCAAGATGATGAAGTAGGTAAATGTAGTACTTGCCTCCTCCCACAACCACATCAAAATTACAACTAAACTACAGAACCACCATCATTCAGAACCACTTGAAATCTAGCTCAACAGAAGCCTTATAACTAAGGATATAAAGAAGAAGCCACATTGAGACTGGTAGGAGGGGAGAAGACACTGAATGGACTGGTCCCACATCCACGTGTGGCAGTTAAAAATTGGGAGGAATATTTTAGCTTTGGAAGCCTCCCTGAAGAACAAGGGGTCAGAGCCCCACACCAGGTCCCCCAGCCCAGGGTTCCAGTGCCAGGAAGAGAAGTCCCCATGACTTCTGACTGTGGGTGAGTGAGACGGAGGCTGCTGGCGTCCCAGGCATTCCTCTTAAGGGGCCAGCGCATGGACTTACTCAGACTCACTCACTCTGAGCTCCAGCATTGGGATAGCAGCTGGAAAGGAGTCAGGGACAGATGGGAAGAAACTGAATTGTCTGGCATCAGGGAGAGAGCTGGAGGGGCAGCTAGGCTTTCTTTTTTATCTTGTTGCTTCATCTTCCTCAGGGTGTTTATGTCATATGCAAGTTCCAAGTTGATGCACCACTTGCATACATCCAATAGGATGGAAAGGGTAAGGATAGGGGAAGGAAGAAAAGATAAGAAGGACACATTCTAGAAATTCCCGATGTCACATTCCATGGCCAGAACTTAGTTACATAGTCACAGCTACCTGCAAGGAAGGCCAGGAAATATCTTTATTTGCCCTTTATTAAAAATAGGGGGCTTATTACTATTTTAGAAGGGAGGAATGGAAATTGACGGGCAACTAGCAGTTTTAGTCACAACCTGATCCAGAAAATAGTGATAAAACTATTTTTAAAACACAAGAAGTTTCTTAGGACGGGAATAAGGGAGTTGGGATTGGGATGAGTGACATAGGATTTCTGGGGGGTGGGGCTGGCAAAGTTCTGTTCCTTCAATTCTGGCCAATGAGATAGCAGTCGACTATATCCTTTGGAAAAGAAACTGGCTTCTCTCCACTCCTCATTCCTCCTTCCCATGGAATGAAAAAATCATGGTCATTATCCAGCTCAAACTGTGTAGACATGGACAGCACACTACGGTAAGGGCCAGCAAACCTTTTCCATTAAAGACCAGATAATGAATATTTTCAGCTTGAATAATTTTGTGGGCAACATAGCCTCTGTCCCAACTACTCAGCTCTGCTGTTGCAGCTAGAAAGCAGCCACAAACAATATGGAAACATGTGGATATGGCTGTGTTCCAATAAACCTTTTTAAAAGAACACTGAAATTTTAATTGCAGATCATTTTCACGTGTCACAAAAATATTTTTTGGTTTTTGGTTTTTGAAAGTTTTGTTTTGCAAAGTTTTCAATCATTTAAAGAAAAACAATATAAAAGACCAGGACATCTTTTTCAAATGTACAAGAAATTCATAACCCAAACTAAAATATCAAGCAAACTAAAATAGTACAGGTTTTATTCAATGATGAATTGTAAGAAAATACCATAAAATACCACACATACAGAAAATGCATTTCATCTTGATACTAGGCTCCATAGAGGATGTGATGTAATTTTAGCCCACAGACTGGCTTGGTATTTCCTAGCTCAGCATTGTGTGACTCGGCATTGAAAAGTAATATATAATCATATATTTAAAAGCTGGCCCACTATGAGTATTATGAAATGAGATTTGTTGTAGGAGTACAACCTTACATAATCGTGACAGAGGCTGGGAAAGTAAGGATCAGAAAGAGAGCTAGAAGATCAGAGGAAAATCACAAAACAGCCAGGCATGTCCTGCTACCAGAGTGGGAATTCAAAGGACTGCTGATGGAGAAGTCTGTGGAAAGCTGTGTCTGTACTGTGCATGTGTAAGGTATGTATGTATCTTATATACATACAGACAGGGTGGGCAAAAGTAGGTTTACAGTTGTTCATATGGAAAATAATACAATAATTAGTAAATAATAATACAAGAACAAACTGTTTCACGTACTCACAACTGTAAACCTACTTTTTCTCCACCCTGTATATGTAAAACAAATATGTATATGAGTCTGTGGAAAGCTGTGTGTGTAATACATGTGTAAGATATATATTTCATGTCTGTGTGTGTAAAACATATGTAGAGAACACATACGTGTATGTCTAAAATGTGTGTGCAGAACACGTGTGGCTATATGTGTTTTGCACACATTTTAAACATATATTTTACGTACACACCATATGTGTGTATGTTTGTGTGTGTGTATGTACATACGGGCCACACTTATACTAAAAAAGTATTCATTGTTTTTCTGAATTCAGTTTAACTGGTGTCTTGCATTTGACCTGGCAACGCACAGCGCTAGCCTGGGGTGGCCCTCAGTCAGCAAGGCTGGCGGCGGGGAGGGAGGGCTGCCCCGGGGGACGCAAGGACAAGCTGGACGGCGCTGGTGGCCCTGCGCCTGGCTCTCACTGCCTCTAACAGCAGCTCCGGAGAATGAAACAGCTGCGTCCCTTCTTGTTTCCAAATCTCACGCAAGTTTCTCTTTTGGCCAACTCTAATCTGGTACTGTAGAGGGAAGGGGATTCTAGAAAATGTAGTTCCAGTTTAGCCAAGCTGATACAAACTAGAAAGGTTTGAAACCCATTTAATATGTTTAAATCTTAGGAACTATACCACTGGGTAACCCAATAGAAGGAGGGAATTGCTCTTTATAAAACTATTCCAACCAATGAACTGAAAAGAAATTATAAAATTAAATATCACCATTTTGCAGCCTACGTGGCTTACTAGATATAAGCATGAAGTATCAATACCTGCCAACATCGCAAAATGAGAGATGACCAGATACTATCTGCTGCCCGCAGTCTTACCAAACACGACCTATAGTTTTGTCAAAGGAATCAAACCTGAGTCTGATCCAGCCTCTGGATCCACCCGCCCATTTGCAAGAAACACAGAGGACACAGAAGGATGTGGGACTCTGCCATGAGTGTGAAATCAGCAAAAACCGGACTATGGGAAATTCCAGATTTTATTCTCTGAGTCCATCGCAAGTTAAACTGCAAAGAAAAGAAAGGAATGAAGGGTGAACCTATCGATTAAAACAAACTTAGAAGATATATCAAAGTGTGTGTACATTTTAGTGATAAAACTATTTTTAAAACACAAGAGATTTCTTAGGACGGGAATAAGGGACTTGGGATTGGGATGAGTGACACAGGATTTCTGGGGGGTGGGGCTGGTAAAGTTCTGTTCCTTCAATTCTGGCCAATGAGATAGCAGTGGACTATATCCTTTGGAAAAGAAACTGGCTTCTCTCCACTCCTCATTCCTTCTTTCCATGGAATGAAAAAATCATGGTCATTATCCAGCTCAAACTGTGTAGACATGGACAGCACACTACGGTAAGGGCCAGCAAACCTTTTCCATTAAGGACCAGATAATGAATATTTTCAGCTTGAATAATTTTGTGGGCAACATAGCCTCTGTCCCAACTACTCAGCTCTGCTGTTGCAGCTAGAAAGCGGTGACAAACAACATGGAAACATGTGGATATGGCTGTGTTCCAATAAACCTTTTTAAAAGAACACTGAAATTTTAATTGCAGATCATTTTCATGTGTCACAAAAATATTTTTGGTTTTTGAAAGTTTTGTTTTTCAAAGTTTTCAATCATTTAAAAATATAAAAACCACTCTTAGCTCATGGCCTTAAAAAAAAGGAAGGAAGAAAGCAGTGGACAGGATTTGGCCTGGAACTATAGTTTGCAGATCCTGCCCTTGGGAATGTCAGAGCAGGTGGCAGAGAAACCTGGGTTCTGGAATCCCTCGTGGAGCAGAGCCACCCATCTGAACTGGACTCAAGCCTGCTACATGAGAGGAATATTCTTCTATCTTGTTTAGGCCAGTGTATTTTATACCAGCTATATTGACTTAGTCTAAACTCTAATACGGGTGCTCATAAATTCTTGGAGAAACTGAAGGTAAATACCTGTTAATAAGCTACTAAAGCATTTGATGAGCAGGAGGGGAAGGGTGCGCAACCTACAACCTAGCAATTCCACTTCTAGGCAAAAGCCCTGAAGAATCTCTTACATATGCACATAGGAGACTAGTAGAAGAATGTTCATTGCTGCATTTCTTATAATAATGAAATTTAGGAGTCACCTAAATGACCATCAGCCAGAGAATGGAAGAATAAATTGTAGTGCATTCGTTCAATTAAACAGTACAGATCAGTTATGAATGAACTAGTACTACATGTATCAACATGGAAAATTTCACAAACATAACATTAAACAAAAAAACAAGTTGCAAAATAATGAATACAAGATGATGATGCTTATGTAGTTTTTAAAAGAAAAAGAAACAACACTAAGTGTTATTTATGGATATACGTGCATTAAAAGTATGTGCATGTGCATGGAAAAGTTAAATATCAAGTTCAGGATAGTGAATATCACTGGGGAGGGAAATGGGACACTAGAAGGATACAAAAGGTATTTCAACCCTATCTTTAATGTCTTGTTCATTTTTTAAACTATCAGAACGAACAAAATTAAATGTGTGTTGAATTCATGAATGTTATAGTCTCAGTTTCATCTCAAGGTTTACATTCACAAAGATTTCACGGCTAATTATTCAAGGCCAGGTAACATAAGAGCAATAATAAATTCACTCACTTCTGTTTGTACATGAAACAAGGTTTCTCACCTGACTATCCAGGAATGGCAAACAGGCACCTCTCCTACTAGCAAGGTTTCCAAACACGATGAATTAATTAGGATATATGATTTGCATCATGTAGACCTGTAAAGCTTATAAGCAGGTACTGAGCACTGCCATCAGGAGCTAGTGCCTAAAACGGGGAGGGGTGTTGCTAGGGGCACATCTGCTCTGTGTGCACTACACTCTGCTGGTTTGTTTATGGTAACAATAGATGATGAATGATAAAGGTGATGAGGATGGGAAAATCCTTGGAAGAAATCCAAGCTAAAGAAAACGGCTAAAGAAAATCCAAGCTAAAGAAATCCAAGCTGAAGAGAATGCACCCAAAAGGTAACTCACTCTGCCACAAAAGCTAACTGTCATCAAAAGCTAGATTTGCTCAGTGATGTCTAGGTTTATAATTAAACATTTATAGTTTTTTAAACTCTACTTGTCCTTAACATTTTTACAGGAAACAGCCCCAAAACATCCATCAACAAGAACCTGGATAGACAAATTGCTATATATTCATAAAATTAAATACTACATGTCAATTAAAAGAATAAACTATTGATATGCACAAGAACATGAATGAATCTCAAAAAACACAATGTTGGGTGAAAGGAGCCAGACACAGAAAAGTACATACTGTTTGATTCCATTTAAATGAAGTTTTATGACAGGCAAAGCTAAACTGTGGCAGCATAAATCAGAACAGCAGCTATGGATTGGGAAGGATTTACCAGACAGGTGCAAGGAAATGTTATTCATCTTGATGGGGGAAGTAGTTACAGAGGTGTATACATTTGTTAAAAACAACAACTAAAACCACCTCACTGGCCTATACACTTCAACTATATTCATTTTATTGTACTGTATGTATATTACACATCGGTAAAGCTGATTCGGAAAATCCCGATGGGAAAAACAGTGTCATTATGAATCCAAAAACCCTCTAGCCCACAGATCGCTAACGGACAGAACCACAGATGCGTTTGGTTTGGATTCGATTTTTTGAACCTAATTTGTTGCCAATATTTGTAAATGGACACCAACGTTTCAAAAAATATCCAGCTTCTCCAGAAAAATCTTGAGAGGTTGCAAATTTGGGGCGAGTATTTTTTGAGTGACAGTAATTTTCTGGTGCACCTGCCCTGTTACACAAAGCATGGACTTGCCATTCTCTACCCCCTGGCCCCAGACATTGTCTTACACCAGGCGGATTTCATTCTATCTACATCATCTGTCATGAGACACTAGTTAGAGATGGGCGAGCAAGAAAGGATAGTGCACCGTGCCAGAAGCCAAGAAAAGAGAGAATTTAAAAAACATCAACAGTGTCGTTGGTGGCAATGCAGACTGGTGCAGCCACTGTGGGGTTACCTCAAAACATTAAAAATGGAGCTGCCTTATGGCCCAGAGATTCCACCTCTGGGAACATACCCGCAGAAACCTGAAACACTAATTCAAAAGACTATATGCGCCCCTATGTGCATTGCAGCCTTATTTACAATAGCCAAGGCTTGGAAGCTGCCCAGGTGCCCATCGGTAGATAAAGGGATAAAAAAGCTATAGAGCAGCCAGGCTGGAGTGGCTCAGTGGTTGAGTGTTGACCCAGGAACCAAGAGGTCATGGCTCAATTCCCTGTCAGGGCACGTGCCCGGGTTGTGGGCTCCATCCCCAGTAGGGGGCGTGCAGGAGGCAGCTGAGCAATGTTTCTATCTCTCTCTCTCTCCCTCTCACTCTTCCTTCCTCTCTAAAATCAATTAAACAACATATTTTTTAAAAGCATGCTGTATAGGCTAGAAACACTCAAGAACATACAACGTATGTGTGGCATCTCTCTGTGGGCAGGCTTTACTTACAGTATTTGATTTTACACAAATGCTTAATATAATAGGACTTTTTATTACATGCAATTGTCATCACAAGTAATAATTCTCTTTATATCTAATCCCAAAGCACAAATGTCCTTTATTAATTCAATTTATTCCAGTGCTGTTTATGTGTAAAATATAAATTTGTTTAGAAAATAATACAGAAAATTCATATACATACTATGAATCTACAAATAAATTATTTGCAAAATGTATACTTTATAAATACATTTCTTCCTAATTATTCTATTTACATTTTTGCAATTTTAATAAATATGATTTGTAATATTTTAGGCAGAATTTGTTTATAAAATATTAATTCTGTAAGTATAAATATATTTTATAATACAGGCGTCATATAGTTTATTGACAGAATTAATTTCTGAATATAATTTCTAAAATAAATTCTTTTCTAAATGGTTGATGGCAGAGGGAGAAAGGAGGCATTTTGAGACATTTCTTCCTGGACTCCTGGTTTCCTTCCCATTTTGATCTCCAGAAATCAAAGGAAAGGTTCAATCACTAAGGAAAGAAGAGCTTCCTCATTGTGTATGCTTCAGTGGAGCGCCTGCCAGATAAGCTCACGACTGTTTTAAAGCCATAGGAACTAGATTCATTCTAGGGACTCACTAAGCAGCAGCTGAGTGGGGAACCGAGGCAGCTGTTATTACATTTAACTGCTCTGTTCCTTCCACCGCTTCCCGCTGTGGTAACGGAAAGCAGTAACAGTATATACACAGTAGAATAATACATCATCGCTTCACTAAGACTTTGAAACTCATTAAAAAAGATATTGTCCAAATGATATAGCAATTGTTTTTATGGTGCATCCACAGGGTGGGACATAGTCAGACGGACAGCATGTCAACGAAGTGTCAGGCCCTGTGAGAGGCACTTGGGAACTATTTAAACCGTTCTGCTCAGTTTGTTGGGGCATTTGCTTACAAGTTGTTTTTTTTTTTTTTAAATTTCATTGTAAAAGTTTGCTATTTCTAAAGGCTCCTCCTGGTTCATAAAACAATGTTAACGGCAAAGAAGATGCTCGGCTTACTATGTGTCGATTCAGTACATTCAACGATTGTCAAGTTATTTAAATGGAAGCTACAGAGAAGGACCCCTAGGACATAGTCCTGCTCTCGCTGCTTTTATTTATAATTTAATCTGTCGGGTATTTTTTTACCCACTCTGATTCTTATAGAATTGTCTTTTTCTTTTCCAAGAAATTTAAAATGTACATAAAACTTCAGACATGCATGTACTTTCATCATACAGACTGGGGATTGCTAAATATTGTCAATGCTTCAAGGGTTTTTTGTTGTTGTTCTTTTGCTTTTTAATTTATCTTTATTGATTTCAGAGAGAGGAAGGGAGAGGGAGAGAGAGATAGAAACATCAGCGATGAGAGAGTCATTGATTGGCTGCCTCCTGCACGCCCCCTGCTGGGGATCCAGCCCGCAACCCGGGCCTGTGCCCTGACCGGGAATCGAACCGCGATCTCCTGGATCCTAGGCCGATGCTCAACCACTGAGCCATGCCGGCCAGGCAATGCTTCCAGTTTTTGCATGCACACATGTACACACACACACACACACACACACACACACACACACACACACAGAATGTTGCACTTCAGCCAGATCATACTTATTCTCGAGAGCTGTTTGTTAAATTTTGGGGAATTTTGAAAGCTGGTTGCTAAATTTTGGTAGCTTGAAAATTGGCCATGGTGGGAGTATAATACCACAGAAATCTACAAAGGCTGTAAATCAGGGTGTGTGTTTTTATTCCTGGAGAACCAGTTGTAAAACATTTATCAGCACACTGCTGCTCACGTATAAAAGAAAGGAAATCTTACAGGTAAATTTAGGTCATCTTGGGTCCACACTCCCAATCCCATTACCCTTCTCCTTCCTTAGAGGCAATCATCATAATAAACTGAGTGTGCATTTTTCTTGAATGTCTCTTGTACTTTCAATGCACTTACATGCATCCATGAAAAACAAACAGAGTATAGTTTGGGTATGTTTTCATGGGTACATATACAGGGTGACCCCAAAAAATGTATATACACTTTAATAGCTAATAGTCAATTGATGTTTCTTTCTTTTCAAATTTCACCCTTTGGAATTAATAATTATTCAAAGTGTGTATACATTTTGGGGGGACACCCTGTATGGACATATACTGCAACTTGCCTTTTTCGCCCAACATTTTGTTGCAAATGGATCTAGATCATTCCTTTCATCTACTATTTAGAAGTCTGTCAGATGAATATGCCTTATTTTATCCATCCAGGGTTTCATTAATGGACATCTAGCATGTTTCCAATTTTTCATTATTAGAAACGATGCTAAAATGAATGATCTTTATCCATATGTACACAAGTTTATCTAGGTCTGTACCCAGGAGTGTAATTGCTGGGTTTTGTGGATGTTGTTACATTTACTAGATGTTGTCAAATTCCTCTCTCAAGTGTACAGAAACAATTTATGCTCTTACTCAGCAAAGAATTTTCTTTGTGCCTCATTCTAGCCGACATCTGGTACTGTCAGGCTTTTAATTTTTGTCAGTCTAATGGGAGCAAAATTACATCTCATCGTGGTTTTCTTTTCCTTGATCCCTAGTGACATTAAACCTTTTTTCTCATATTCATTGGCCATTCATGTTTTCTACTCTATGATTTCTCTTTTCTTTGCCCATTTTCCTCTTCAGCTGATTGCCTTTTTCTTCTTGATTTCTCTCTCAATCTAGTCTATATTCTAATACTTGCTTTTTCACTTTATTTATAGTAATTCGGGGGTTGTTATTAAGCGAGGTGAGAGGCACATTGAGTATCTGTGGGCTCTTTGAGGACATGGTTTGTGGGCCTAGTGGTCAGAGGACTTATCTCACTTTCCCAGGGTGATGGCTGACCTAAAAGACGTAGTTTTCAAGTCCACAATTTCTGGCTGGAGGTAGATCTAGAAACTAAAGCCTCATTATCTGCTCCAGCCAAACTGAAATTTTTTAAAATTCCTCCACATGGTTGTCCCTTTGGCCTTTGCACAGTCTGTTTCCTCTGCCTGGAAGGCTCTCCAGTCTCCTGCGTGTGCCCCCAGAGCACCTTTTCCTTTCCTTGTCTTAGCGCTTACCGCACTGCACTGCAGTAACCTGTTAGGTTGTCTGCCTCCTCCACGAGACAGTGAGCTCTGTGAGAGAAGAGAAGGGGGTGTTTTTTCTGCCTTTGTAACCCCAGCATTTAGCAGAAGGCTTAACAGAGTAACAGAGGCATTACTTAAAAAAAAAAAAAAAAAAGTTGAATGAATGGGTGAACATGGTAAGAGGAGGGGCACTTATATTGAGGGTCAGAGAATGCTTCATTCATTCATCCAACAACAAACCTCTAGCCCTTGCCAGGCACCTGCTAGTGATATGAATCCTTCCTTCACAAAGCTTATAACCGGATGGGGAAGGCAGACTTATATCTGCCATGCACAGTACACTGACATCAGTGTCGATGGAAAGAAGCCCAGAGTAGTGAGAATATGCAGAAGAGGGACACCTATTCCAGCCAGGGATGAAAACGAGTTTGGAAAAACATCTCTCTCAGATGGAGATAAGCCAAGAAGAGATGATCATTCACTAATCAGCCCTTTAATTAAAAGTATAAATGAAATTCTCCTTGGCAATCCCAGGGGCTGCTGTCTGGCTTCCTTAGAGTATGACAATAAATGTGTGACCAAGGGTTTTCCTCCTTGGTTCAGGTTATAGCAACACCTATCAGTGAATTCCCAGTCCTAGAGCCAAGCCATGGGCCTTAGTTCTGCTGTTTGGATAACAGATGAAACTCAAGGGTCACCCACTGCTCCTCCCCTGCTCACTCCGCTCTACATTTTTTCACTGTAGCTACGAAATGTGTCCCATCCCCACCTTCATCTTCATCTCACCCTCCAACCTGGCCTCTCCACCAACCCTCTGCAGCACCTTCCTGCCACCAGGCCAAAATAAACACAGCCACAGCCTGGCCGAGTGGCTTGGTTGGTTGGAGTGCTGTCCCCTACACCAAAAGGCTGCGGGTTTCATTGCCGGTCAGGCCACATACCTAGGTTGCAGGTTCGATCCCCAGTTGCTCGGGGCACATACAGGAGGGAGCCGATCAATGTCTGTCTCACATCGAAGTTTCTCTCTCTGTCTCTCCCTTCTCTCTCTAGAATAAATTTTAAAAAAACACACACAGCCTCGGGTGAGGATTGAAATAACAACAATAATAATAAATACATAAATACATAAATACATAAATACATAAATACATAAATACATAAATAAATAAATAAATAAATAAATAATAAATAAATAAATAAAAAGTACAGTCACCACACTATAATCTGTTCCCATTCTGTGTTTCCTTAGTGCTAAGTACAGCAGCGCGTCGGTTTCCGAATGTCTCCGTGGAGGAGCATTTGGGGTCCGAGCGCCGTAAACCCCGACGGCAATGCTCCGGTTCCCGAACCCGCCTCGGAAGTCGAACGTGCCCCGCGGCCTCCGCTGAGGGTAAGATCCCAAGGCCTGGCTGTCGGCTTTGGATCCCTCGGTTTCCGAATGTTCCAGAGCTTGAACGGGCTTCCAGAATGGATCACTTTCGGAAACCAAGGTCCCACTGTATGTACTAGGCCCTGGCTAGGCCCTAGGAACTGAAGAATAAGTAGGAGCCAGCCATCGAGGATCTTAGGGAAGAGCTTTCCAAGCAAAGAAAAGAGCTAAGGCTGAATCCTTGCAGGGAGATAAAGCCAGGAGTATTCTAGAAACTGGTAGAAACCCAGGGAGACAAGAGCATAATAAGTGGGGGGTAGAGTGGCATAAAATGAAGCATAGAGATTGGAAAGAGGAAACCACTGGAAGGCTTAAAGCAAGGAAGTGATTGGGTTTTCTACTACTCTTTTCCCCGTATGGCCTATCTGCCAGTTCCCACCATAAAGTTGGGGTTGAATAGAGTGTGTAATCCAGCCCTGAGGGAGGATCTGTGCACAGTCAGGGGTTTCCAGGAGACATCAACAGATAAGAAAAGTTCTGGGGTCTTATGAAAGGCGGATTTCAATATAAGTAGTGTAAGAAAGCACTGGGAGCACTAGCAACGTGTTGCTCAAGTTCCATCACTACCCCTCTCCAGCCCTGGTTTGTTGGCTCTTCGTGAATCACATTACAAAGTTTTGCAGTCCCTATCCCCAGAGTAATCAGTATCCAGGCCTTAAGGCCCAGACTGGGCCAAAATGATCCTTCCAGATGGGAGCAAGCACAAGTTTATTTGTGACTTGCTGTCTGGAACTCAGGTACGTGCACCTGCATGGGAACTGTCTTCACTCCCAGGGCAAAGGCCAGCCCGCACATCTCTAGTAGGAGTCATTTCAATTGAGCATTACATCATTGACACAGCATAACAGCCTCCTGAGTCCCTTTGTTATTATTCAAACATCTGTTTCTTCCCCCCTCCACTTGCCTCCTTCTGGGGTCCAGGAGCCCTCTTTGCACCTGGCTCCCTTCCTAAAAAAATCAATCATTCTTATTTCTTTTCCTTGAGCTGGATAAGAGCTGGAAGATCTGGCCTTCTCCCTTCCAGGTTCTGCCCCTCGACGGTTAAGGCCTCTGACACCACAAAGGTGTTGGAAACAGAGGGCGCTTTTCTTCTCTCGGGGACAAGAAACCTTGTCAGAACTTTGCTTATGCTTCTACTGTGCTCACAATACCTGCTGTTTGTTTGAACACAAGGTACCTTGCCCAGGGCCTGATTTCTTGATCCTCTGGTGGCCACATTGTGCAGCTGGCTGAAGTCTCTACTAGGCTGGGGCAGGCAGTCTGCAGCGAGGTGGAGTCCCCCAGGTTGACCAGCCCAAAGAACCAACCGTCCTTTCAAAAGGAGCCAGTGGTTTGCTGCAGGAAATGTGCCAGAAACCTGTCTGAGGCCTCCTCCTCAGAATTTAAAGAAGATGAAACCAATCACTGGGACTTCATCCCTAACAGACACCTGTCACTGGAATGGCAAAGCTCACACTATTTACCAATGAAAGATAACATTCAATGCAAACAATAAAAGCTGCTTATCTATATTCAATTTTAGATCTCCTAACATAGAAGGAATTATATTTTCATCAGGTGATTTTTTATTTTTATTTTTTAGTCAGTGCACAGCTCCCTCCAACTCTTTCTGGATCTGACATGAAGTCAATACTTTTCAATTCTGCTGGGGCAAAACAAAGAAGGAGGAAGCCTGAGGGGCGGCAGTGGATCAAGTGTGCATTTGTTTGTGATTCTGTGTATCTAAAATTCTACTTCGCCTGTCCCTCGAACTCCTGAATCTCTAGGAAGACGGCATCAGAAGGAAAAAGATAGAATCCCATCCCCAAAACATAAAGCACCCATTTGCCATTCTTTCTCTTACTTATATGAAATAATTTGATCTAATACTAATGGAGAAGATGTACTCCAAAGCCCTTTTTTCCCCACAGAGCTGAAAGAGCCACCTATATTCCCAGCATGGGAATTTGAGATCACTCAAAACATATTATATTTCAAAGCCCCTTCAATGATGTTTTTCTCTTCACAGGCACATTTTTTCATGTTCCTCTACAACCATACATTCTCATAGTCCCCATTAAGAAATGTGTTATAAAAGAGAAAAGTTATCAAGATTGGGGTTTTTTTCCAGCTTTGAGGTACAAAAATTGACAAAGAAAATTGGAAGATACAGTAGTCCCCCCTTATCCGTGGTTTCCCTTTCCACAGTTTCAGTTACCTGTGGTCAACTGGGGTCTGAAAATATTAAATGGAAAATTCCAGAAATAAACAGTGCATAAGTTTTAAATTGTGCACTGTTCTGTGTAGCGTGATGAAATCTTGCAATCCCGCTCCATCCCACGCAGGATGTGAACCATCCCTTTGTCTAGAGTCTTCATTCTGTATGTGCTCCCACCCATTAGTCATTTAGCAGCTGTCTCAGCTATCAGATAGATTGTCATGGTATCCCAGCACTTGTGTTCAAATAACACTTATTTCACTTAATAATGGCCCCAAAGAACAAGAGTAGTGATGCTGGCAATTCAGATATGCCAAAGAAAAGCTGTAAAGTGTGTGCATGTATAAGAAAAACGTAGTATATATAGGGTTTGGTACTTTCTGAGATTTTAGGCATCCACTAGGGGTCTTAGAATGTATCCCCCACAGATAAGGAGGGGCTATTGTATTCAAAGTACACATCATGATGATTTGATATATGTATACATTGCAAAAGAATTCCTCCCATTTGGTTAATTAACACATTCATCATTCTATATATCTATACTTATATATATAAACATTTAAGGTCTACCCTCTTAATAAGTTTTAATTATATAATACAGTGTTATTAACTACAGTCAACATGTTTCACATTAGATCCTCAGACCTAATTCATCTCATAGCTGAAAGTTTGTATCCTTTAACCAACCTCTCTCTATTTCCTCCACCCTCCCACTTTTCTACTCTGTTTCTGAGTCTGACTTTCTTTTTAGATTCCACATAAAAATGATAACATGCAGTATTTGTCATAGGTCCCTCTAAGAAACGTGTCATGAAGGAGAAGAGTTATCAAGATTGTATCTTTAAAGGAGTGGAGAGGGAGGACTGAGTTTTAACCCTGAATTATTTTGGCTTTTCATTTGCTTCCATGTCCTTTCCAAGTCCTCACTAAATGAGGAACAACTCATTTCTTTGAACACGCCTCCCAGGCCTGGGGACACTGAATCACTTCTTCATTTAACTAGTCAATTCCCTGTGCCAGCTAGTCCCATGTGACTGCAACACGGTGTAATGACTCAGGTCCGACCTTCAGCTGACCTTGAAGGGGAACATTCTTTACACACCATATCCAGGGGCACAAGAGTTTTTTTGTTTAGTTTTGTTTATTTGTTAATCCTCACACGAAGATATTTTTTCTGTTGATTTTTCAGAGAGACTGGAAGGGAGGAAGGGAGCGAGGGAGAGAGAGAGAGAGAGAGAAACATCGATGTGAGAGAGACTCATCGATTGGTTGCCTCCCGCATACTCCCCAGCTGGGGGCCAGGGATCGAGCCTGCAACCGAGGTACATGCCCTTGACCAGGAATCAAACCTGTGACCCTTCAGTCCGTGGGCCGATGCCTTAACCACTGAGCAACAGTGACCAGTACAATAGTTTTTTATATAAACCTAACAACTAAAAAAATAGATTTGAACTTACCCAGTGATAGGAGAGAGGCATCGTTGGCAAAGAGCCTAAATTAAGCCAAGGGGTGGAGAATTGAAGAGGAAAAGAAGATCCTAACTGTGAAGACATGAAATAATAATTTCTACCACTTATTGAACATCTTCTATGTGCTAGCAACTTTGAAAACATTATCTCATTTTATTTTTAGAACAATCCTGTGAAGGAAGTTGTGCCTTTAGCCCCCCATTTTACAGATGAGGAAACTGAGGAAGCAAAACCTTAAGGAATTTGCTCAGGTCAGACACAGCTAATTTAGTGAGTCAAGAACAACGTCTTCTCAGTCTTTGAGCACTCCTCCCAGACCTGTTGCTTAGCTGTAAGAGCTCCAAAAGTCTCTAACGATCACTAGGTCTGATGCTGTTGTAATAACCTGGTTATTATTTAACAGGAAAGAAGGAAAGGGAAAACCAGAGAGATTCATGCCCAGTAAGGTCTGAGTGCTTGGGAAGATGCTTGCCCATCAATCATGCCTGCAAGCGCAGTGGCCAGGATGGGTGTGGCCACTGTGAGTGTTCAAAGCCTAAATAGTTAAACTTCCAAACAAAGAAAGGGCTCTCTCTCACACGCCAGCCCTCTTGGGACTCCTGCTGCAGGGCCCCGCGGGCCTCCGCACCTGGACTAAGGGACCTTAAAGTGGCCTGAGTGCTGAGCCACACCCGGCTGCCACGTGGAAAGGGAGCTCTGGACACTGGCCTTGGTTCTGGCTCTGCTGAGCCCCCAACTGCCCCTTTCCCAGGACTGGCCTCAGGGGCAGGGGACTCTGGGACCTGAGAAATGTAACTCTACCCCAACAAAACCTTTCACATCCCATCCTCCCGTGCGAGTCTCAGAAAATTCATTTTCTGAAAATATCGCCCCCGCGTCTGGGAGACCTGGCCCATTCATTCCTCCAGCATCAGGTATAACTAACTTTGATTAGTACAGGAAAGGATGGGAGACTGAGGCCCCGTTTGCTTTCCACCCTGCCTCATGGCCCCAGTGAAGTCCCTCGGAACCCTCAGCACCCTGTGAAACACTGTTGCAAGAAAATTAGGCAATTCCACTTCCCCCAGTGTGCTCCTTTCACCCTTAGTTGGGCTCTGTTTGGCCTCTCTTCTTTTTTAAAATTTATTGAGTTGAAATTCATATTATGTAAAATTAACCATTTCAAGGTCACCAGCTCAGTGGTATTTAGTACATTTGCAATGTTGCACAACCAGTTCCTCTATGTAGTTCCAAAACATTTCCATCACTTCCAAAGGAGACCCCATACCCATTAAGCAGTGCTCCCCACCTCACCACCCCAGCCCCTGGCAACCACCAAGCTGCTTTCTGTCTCTATAGATTTATCTATTCTGGATGTTTCATATAAATGGAATCATATAATACGTGACTTTGTATCTGGCTTCTTTCATTTAGCACAATGTTTGCTACATGTTTGTGGCATGTATCGGTACCTCATCCCTTGTTAAGGATGAATACTATTCCTTTGTGTGGATGTATCACATTTTGTCTGTCCATTCATCCACTAATGGACATTCGGTCTGGCTTCTCTTCTTGAGCTTCCTCCTCTTACCTTCATGAAGGGCTTTGGATCCTGTCTATCTAAGCAAATGTGACAGAACTGTAGTCTGTAAAGAACTGGAGCCAACTTCTGGGAATTTTGAACCTGAACCTGTACCATCTCCCAACTCAGTGGCTCTCAAGTGGGGGCAATTTCAAACTGCCTCCCCTGGGGACAATTGGCAATGTCTGGAGATACTTCTGATTGTCACAGCCAGAGGTGTGCTACTGGCATGTAGTGGGTAGAGGTCAGAATTGCTGTTAAACATTCTATAATACAAAGGACGGAGCCCACAATAAAGAACTATCTGGCCCAAAATGTCAGTAGTGCCACGGTTGAGAAACCCTATCAATTTAATCAAAGAGATCAGCTGAGTTGACAGAGGTTCCTATCATGAGCTGACTATCTTGAAACTTATGAAAGTTGTATATAACACATTCATGGATTCAACACACATGTACTGAGCACTTATTTAGGGGCCAGACACTGGTCTGACTCAAAATATTCACAATCATGGCTTGGTACAAAACCATTTATTTACTTAATAGATATTATACGTGCAATGTTATAAAGCTAAGAAATTTTCTTCCTAGGGGTGTGAGGTTTTTGAGGCTAACTTTTTAAATTGTGGAAACACGGAGAAACCAGTTACTACATCTACAGTATATTGTGTTAGTATCATTTCAACACAATAAACCACCTTATTTAATTTGGCATCCCTCAATTTACCCATTCCCTCTCCTGGGGCTAGGGCCCCAGGCCTTAGCTAATTGTGTAAAAGATTTCACAATGGACTCTATAAACCTCAAATCCCATCTTTTTAGACTGAGCGATTCTTTCATTTCTTTTCAAATGGTTTTAAAAGCTGTGCTTTTTCTTGCCTTTTCTTGTTCTTGTTGCAAAGGTTGTTTTGTGTGTTTTGAGTTTCTTGGTGTTTGTTTATTTAATGGAAAAAGGGAGAAATTCAATGGCAAGGAAGAACAAGGCGTAATGTGAAAACCCAAACTGAACACAGGGCATGTCAAAGCTTCCTCTCCGCCCACTGTGAAGGACAGTTACAAAAATGGGTCCCCAGGAAATGCAAAATGTCAACATCTACTACCCTCCCTTCGCCCAGCGCATGCAACATCGGTTTATGATTAAGAGGAAATTTTGACTGTCTAGGTCATACCTTAAGTGTTACTGTGAAGCAGGTGGTTGGTCCTGTTAAAATTTATACCATTTATTTGAGTGTTGCCATGGGAGATTAAAAATTAAATCCTAATATTAAATATTTTCACAAAGATTAGGTAGGCATGTTTGATTTCTTTGTTGCTCTATTGAATGTCAGAGGCTAGAGCCCTCACAGAGGACAGACAGTGAGGAATGATGTTATTTATGAAACAGAGGTCATTAAGTTTACCTTTAAAGAAGATGCATTCTTGACTTCACCTAGAAAATTACATACAAATAACATTAATTCCTATGGTAAACTAGTTTTGTCCACGCTAAGATTGTTTTACTCTACTTTTAAAACCATGATAACAAAATATATCTAAAACAGTGAACGGGTCCCACCGTGGGGTTTCATCTAAGCTGGGCACTTATGTCAGCTAGATCACCCAGCCTCAGAAGGCTCCTGAACAGCTCTGGCTCACTCCCACAGCTGAAGATGTCAGTGAGCCCCTCAGCAAGACTATGCGATTTTTCTTCGGGGCCCAGATCTCAGCTTTCTGTATTCTTTGCCCCCAAAGGGAAAGATGAAAGCCAGCCAATGATAGAACCAAAACATTTGGCCAGGCTGGTCTCCTGGGGTGAGAATGGGAGTCCCAAGGAGGGATAATTCACTAGAAAATGTGAAGCAAATTTGGGGGATGGATGACATGTGTGTGCGTGTCTTTCTCGGCACCTTACTATCCTAACGAGCTCTGTGATTTTCTAAGAAAGGGTATAGTTTATTCTGCAAACGTTATTTGAGCATTTATCAAGGTATATTCACCTCTCGTGGGACCCTTTGGTTTCATGGAACATGGTTTGGGAAATGTTGCCACAGGCACATTCTCTCTAGAAGTCAGCAAGCCACCTGATAAAGTGCTTATAAAATCCTTGTGAATGATACAGAGTAATGAGAACTAGATGAAAACACTCTTGTAGGGCTGCCAGACAAAATTCAGGACACCAAACATTGCCTGGGACACACTTCTATTAAGAAATTATTCATTGTTTACCTGAAATTCGAAATTCAAATTTAACTAGGCATCCTGGGTTTTTGTCCGTTTGTTTTTGTCCAATCTGGCAACCTTCCACTCCTGATGAGGTTCGTGAGTCTCCTGACAAGCACATTTTTTGTCTGTCTTCGCAAGATAAATTTCATCCTTAACTAACAACCCATTGTTCTACGACCATGAGGCACAGTCCAGAAAATTAGATCCTTTACAACATTATGAACGTGGTCAAGTGTTAATTTCCTGTGTCTTCCATTCTCTGCCAAAGTCATCCTTTTCACCCTGTGAAGGAAATAAAAATGCAACCCGTACTCTCAAAGCCCTTCAAATTTCACATCCAACTTCAGAATCACTAAAGAGCCAGTTCAGTCTATTTCTTATTTTATTTTGATTATATCATTTGTACGCACATGAATCAGCGGATGTGGGTAGAGGTCAGTGAGCTTGACAAATCTTGGCAGGTCTCTGTTGTGTGGCTATACATTTCAAGAAGAAGGGACACTGTGGCATTACCCTTATTGCCCTCTGTCTTCTTCGTTTATTCATTGAACAAATAGCCCCTGATCACCTAGAAGGCACCAGCCTAAGTATTGGGCATATACAACAGCTGAACAAGACAGGCATGGTCCCTGCCTGCAGAGAGGTTACATTCTAGTGAGAAGGGAAAAAGGGGGGAAATAGTCCAGTAAATACACTAGATTATTTCAGACGACGGTCAATGGCTATGAAAGAAATTAGAGGAATATGATACAGAGAATGGGCGGGCTGGGGGGATGCTGGCTACATTAGATGGGATGGGCAGGGTAGGCCTCCTGGAAGAAGTAACATATAAGCTGAGGAATGAAGAACCAGGACTGCAATGTGACAAGAGCCAAGGGAAGAGCAATCCAGGCAAAGCACAGGCCACGGTGCTTGCCCCCAGGGTTAATAACAGGACTGATGCCCAGGGGGCCCAGTAAATGCCTCCTGTAATCTGCGCCCCGTGCTGGCTTTCACAGTCTTTCCGCAGAAGGACAGCAACTGAGAAGGCTGAAGTGAAGGAAACAGGGCCCAAATGAGGTCTTAAAGGAAGAGAGGCAAACGGCGTTTGACCTCCATTGCCATTTAATACAAGAGAGAAAACACAGAGGCAATGGCTGGAGAGCAGTATTTTTTTTCAATCACGTACAGACTTCACTTGCAAGGATGTTCTGGAAGTTCTCACCTAAAACCTACTGCGATCTTTCAGATTCCCTCTCCCTGGCTTGTTCCTTGGGGGAAATATGCAGCACTGTTTTTTTTTCTTGTTTGGACTCAGCACACAAACCAGATGATTTGGCTCTAAAGAGTGGAATGAAAAGGGATTCTCAAATCATTTGGGGACCTCTCCCTCCCTAGACTGGGTACCAAGAGCAGCAATAGGAATTAGTCCTCAAGTTGCTTGAGCCCACCTTGGGCTTGCGTTCTTTATATTTCTTTTCAAATGACTCCCAAATTGCCTGCTTTCTGGAGTGACAGGATGATCAACTGTTTTCTCGGGGTCTGGTGTGGTTTTACTATGAAGATGCAAAATGTGTAGAAGGCGGCCAACTGAAAAGTCGAGTGTCAAATACCACAAGTAAGAGCTGCAGGCCGACTAAAGTAGGTTGCTGTCACGCAGTGGTATTTACAAAATGTAACACAGCGAATGTAGGCCAGATATGGACAAGAAAAGAAGAATGATTCAGTGTTTTAATTATGTATGGAAAATGCATGAAGTCACTTCGGCTTTCAGATAAGAGGAAAAGGTGTTAGTGCTGTCAAAAGATGCTTTTAAGGAAGTTTCCAAAAGCAAAAGACAGGTTGGGGGCTTTTGGGGAGCTTGGCTAGGTGTTTTCCAAGAACCCTTTGGGGGCAACGGCAACCCTGTGAATTTAGCATTATCTCACTTTCAAGCTTATGGTCCCAGGAACCTTACTTTGTCATCAGAAGCTTCACCTTTATTCATTCAACAGTGATCATGAAGAGCCTTCTGTATGCCAAACTCTGTGTTCTAGGCACGGAGATGCAGTGGTGACCAACGTGGATATTAACAAATCCCTTTTGATGGGCTCATTTTTTCTTTAGTTTAGAACACTTACAACCTAATTATCTCTGATTGCTCTGGTATGTGAAGTCACACAACACTTTAATGACCAAATCTGAGCATTCATCCCACTTAACTGCAGAAAATCTAGTCTTTTAACAAACTCCCGTCCCCAGGAATTTTTTGAGAGTCCCTAAAAAATACACATTCCTTAGATCCATCTTAGTTATCTAGCACAACAGGTATTCAGTAAATTATTGTTATATGCATGAATGAAGGTTGATAATCCCTTATAGTTAGGTTTACAAAGTACTTTCATGGCTCTTTCATCTTAGTTCATCACTATGGGGGAAACTCTCTGCCTTCAGGTGGATCAGATCTCATTTGTGGAAGACAAATACACACATAAAACACTTAGCTAAGCATCCAAATGAACACTAGAGCCATTGAGTGTCATAGAAGAACTCAGCGGGGCATTTAGTAGCTAGGTAAATTCTCACACTTGGGAATGGGAGATCCTAACCTAGCAAAAGAAAAAGCTAAGACTTTGAATTTGAGTTGTGCATCGTGCTTAGGCCCAATGGTAAGACCCATCTGGCTGGAGCAGGTGGCATGGTAGGAAATAGATTTGGGTAAGTCAGATGAGGTCAAGTTAAATGCCAGAACTTCAGTGCCAGGTTCAGGAGTTTGGGCTTCAATGGCAGACAGGGAGGAGTCATTTTTGAATAGTGTTTATGCAGAGAGAAGCATAGTTATATTGCTAGCGTTGTCTTGTTAGGGTTGAAGGAGAGGACAGAGTCAAACTCCACTGATAAAGAGAAAAGTGATAACTGATGATGGAAATGGAAAGATTTTTATTTATCTCCTAGAAGTATGAAGCATATAAATATACAAAAAGAATTGTTGCAACAGATTTAAGATAAGAAAAATTCAGGATGTCTTTCTAAAGTAAGTTATTTTTAACAGGGAGAGGGAAGTAAATTGGTCAAAAGTCTCTTATGTCAGGTTGTAGAAGATTCCTATATCAACCTAGGTAATTTCAATATTCCCACTAATTCTATTCAGTTCAGTAAGAACTGAGTACCTAGTATATGCTTATCTCTGTTTCAGACACTGTGGATTTAATAAAGAAGCATAGAGCATCTAGCATGGTCCCAACCATCAGAAGGTGACAATCTAGTGGATAATGCTATTTGTTACTGAGTGACCTGCTATATGCCAGATTCCTTATTAAATGCTTTCCATGAATTTATATTACTTTAATCCTCCCAACCACTCTGAGAGGTAGGTATTAGTATCTTCATTTTGTGGGTGAAAAAAACTAAGATTGAAAAAAATTAAATTAACAACAACAACAACAAAAAAATGGTTAAATCACAGAGTCAGCAAGCAACCATTGAAACCAGAATTCAAATTAAGATCTGTCTGATGTTCTTGCTTTTAATGACTATCCCATTAGCCAGGGCTTACATGCATAAAACAATTAAGGAACAATACCAGATAATGCAGCTTAGCACTTCTCATTCCTCTTTGTGGTCTTGTGTGCTTTGTGTATCTAGAGACAGGTTCATAAGGGGAACAGAATGCACTGTAGAGTGCTATCTTAAGATGATTTTCTGAGGACTAATAGTGGGTTGAGTTGGAGATGGAGACTGTACAAAATATTAATCTCTCCATACCATAGTTCATTCTTCTTTCTCTAGTGGCTTTCCAGCTCTACTCTTCACCTCATCCCAACTTTAGACCTCCTAGATATATGTAGCCCTTCTAACCTGAGCCAAGGGTAGAACATGCAACACCCATCAAAGTGGGGGACATGTCCCTTATCTAAATATCAGTGCTATAGTAATTACATAATGGTAATTGTGTCAAAGTGTCAAACATATGCAAACTTACAGCTAGTATATTGCTAACTTCCTTCTGATCCCGATCCTACCTTTCTGTACATTACCATTATTGTATGTATCTTTTATAAACTAACTTAAATCCTTTTGTGAAAGGTGTGTAAAAAAAAATCAATTCAATAAATACAATTTGGTCCCAGGTCAAATATAATAAATAAATAAATAAATAAATAAATAAATAAATAAATAAATAAATAAATAATAAAATCAGTTCTCTCGGCCAGACTCTTTTTAAGAGCTGGAGCAGACAATTCAAGGTTATGTTCACTAACAAATGTCTGGAGCAAGTAGCTGGTTCGGTTCAGTTCCAAAATTTTAATGCAATCAATTTTTTAAAATCACATTTAATGCCCGGCCGAGTATGGCTCGGAGGTTGAGCATTGACCTAGGATCTAGGCAATCAGGGTTCAATTACCGGTCAGGGTATAGGCCCAGGTTGCGGGCTCAATCCCCAGTTGGGGGCATGCAGGAGGCAGCCGATCAATGACTCTCTCATTATTGATGTTTCTATCTCTCTCTCTCTCCCTCTTCTTTCCTCTCTCTGAAATCAATAAAAGATACATTTTTTAAAATAATTAAAAATAAAAAAATAAAAAGTGCATATTCCAAGTTAAAGTAAATAAAAATTTATATACACATACTAAAACTATACTAATATACTGCATACATTATGAAAAACACAAAAAATACATGAATTTCAAAAGGATAAGAAAAGAAAATCAACAGTATTTAAAATAAGACTTTATTTTTTTAAGTTTTTATTGATTTTAGAGAGAAAAGGACAGAGAGAAACATCAGTAGGCTTCCTCCTGCAGGCCCCCTACCGGGATTGAGCCCACAACTCTCGCGCATGCTCTGACCAGGAATGCACAGGATCATGCTCAACTAATTGCACCACACCGGCCAGGGCAAGACTTTATTTTTTTTATTAATGGTACAAAATAAATTTTGTTTTCACTGAAAAGTATTATTCAGCATAACCTATTAAATGAGAGCAACATGACTTAACATGGTTCCTTAATTTTTAAAATCTTATGATACATCCATTTGAAAGACTGGTTCTAAATTTAGGTTATTTCAATACTAGGTTTTAACAGATATCTTGGTTGAAAGAGAGTGGTCGCCAGATACATAGATCCAAACAAAAATATATCCTTGTAGCCTTAGCTGGTGTGGCTCAAAAGGTTGGTTCAATTTCTGCTCGGGGCACAAGCCCAGATTGCCCCGGGTTTCAGGCTCGATCCCAGGTAAGGAGCGTGCAGGAGGCAGCCAATTGATGTTTTGCCCTCACATTGCTGTTTCTCTCTCCCCTTCTCCCTTCCTCTTTCTCTAAAAATCAATAAAAAATATTTCTTAAGAAGTATATCATTGTGGGTGTGTCGTCTTGAAGGGTGTTTGCTGGTTTCTGTTCTGAAAGAGCAGCATTTAATACTAGCCTTTGCAGGTGACACACATCATGATCTCTGCTACTCAAGCTGATAATCCTTGGGCCTGGCTTTGAAGAATGAGGCAGAGAGGATATTCAAGTAGAATCTGCAGGCGTTTCGTGATTATTTCTGGTATTACCTTTCTCACCTTTCCAAGCTGACGGCCATTTATGAAAGATACTGGGAGTCAGAGGAAATCGCCACGATCCAACTACAATTATCAGGGCATTTTATTAACAAGGATCAAATTGATGACTCAGTAATGAAGAAACCAACAGACACCCCCTCAGAATGATCTTCAACTAAACCTGGGCACCTTTGGGCCTTTTTAAAGTCTCTTGAACACTTTTAAGTAGAAATGAATTGTGGCTTTACCAAAAAAAAATTATATCATTGTGCTTAATACATCATCACGATGCATTTTTAAAAAATATATCTTTATTGATTTCAGAGAGAGGAAAGGAGAAGGAGAGAGACAGAAACATCAATGATGAGAGAGTCATTGATCGAGCCCGAAACCCGGGCCTGGGCCCTGACTGGGAATCGAACCCCGATTGCCTGGATCCTAGGTCGATGCTCAACCACTGAGCCACGCCCGGCTGGGCATCACAATGCATTTTTAAAATCTCATACTCCAATTATTCAAAGGTTTTGTTGTAATTTGTCCAGTTAATTTCTATATTTCCTGATGTCAATCAGTTACGCCTGCAAACTAATCAACAGGCATGGTATCTTAATATTTTGAACAAATGGGTTCAAATTTTACTAAAATTTTTTATTTGGAAGAGTTTTAAAGAGGTTAGAAATATATTTTCCAATTTTAAAAAATCATGCAGATACCAGAGGTGTTTCTTAGGTGACAAAGCAACAAAACCACATAAAAGGTAGAAACATTTTCCAGTATCTGTTTTTAAAACACATTTCTTTTAAGCAGCTGCTTTTCACTCGTTAACATTCACCTTGAAAGGATAGAGTAAGTCTTTTTTTTAGTAATATCATCTGAGTATCATCTTATTGCCAACTATTAGTAAGTGAAAGTCAGCAAATTTGGAACACCCGCCTTTGTTTAAAAGAAAAGAGTGTAAATTTATCTCTAAGTTCAACAACTCTTAAAATATTTTCCTCAAGATAATTAGTGAACCCTCTGGGCAGTAGACAAGATTTTCCATGGACAGTCTCCTTAACTAAGAATTCAAAAGATTCTATTATTTAAGCTTATAGAAGCCATAAACTTCTCCCTGCCCAGGTAAACCACAGAATGTTGCAATGTACTAAAGGCAAAAACAAGTGAGGCCACTGCTGAGAACCACTTTGAATTGTAAAACACTCATTCTGCCTTCAGGGCGTGGATGACACACGAGACACATCGAACCCAGAAATCCAAGTGAATGGGCAGTGTCAATCCAAAGATTCAACGATGGTAAGGCTTAATTTCTTCCTTTTTTCAATAAAAAGTGAATATCAATTTTAATGTTTTCCCCACACCAAAATAGACCATCTTGCGCACCCCCTGGGGGTCCATACAGCCACCACTTTGGCCTAGGTTACTGATTAAGTGCAAGCCATGAACTTGGAAGCCAAATGAGTAGGTGGTTGGTAGGGAGAGCATTTAATTAAGAGAGTGGAGAAGCTCACACAGTGTCCTCAACCAGGGGAAGGCCATCCTAAGTCTGCTCAGAAGTGGGCTGAGGGAGTAGTTAAGACAAAATAGAATCAGTGGCTAAACTTACTACTATCAGGTGTTAAAACAATATTTTCAATTCCATACTGTGAGACATAGTTGGGAAAGTAATAGGCATTTCTGAGGAAGAAAAGCTAATAAACAAAGAAATTTCATATACAGTACAACACATCTAAAATATAATTATTAGTAATTACTAACATTTCTAATTCTCTCTATAGACTCAAAGCAGTCTCCCATTTATTAACCTGTTTAACCAGCACAACAAGCCTAAGAGGCATATACAGTCTCATCCCCATTTTATAAGCGAGGAAACTGAGGCCCAGAGGGAAGACTTAGCTTGCCCAAGGTTGCAAACCCACAAAATGGCAAGGCCAGGCTTAGGATCCAAGAGTTGCTTCTCTTCCCTCTGCCCCAGCCTAACACGGCACACAGCAGTGCCAGTGTGGGACCATCAGCTCAATTCCAATACAAAATGAATGAATTCCACTTAGAGCTCCTCCACTCCTCCTCGGGTCCTTGCCTTCCAATTCTAAGCTGAATGCCTTAACTTAGCCCAGTTCCCTGACTTCCCAGACATAAGTATATCCCCTGAAAGTGTACACTTTGCTGTCTGCATGCCTCAGCCCTCCAAGGACCAAAAGCAACTCTGGAAATGTACTTAGAGCACAAATACCACATGCAGCCTGGTGTGTTTCCACCTACAACGTAGGCTTATGCTTGTTCCTCCTGCCAGACCATAAAACGCTGCAAAGTGGCCTGTGGTCCATTCACTGGGCTCCTCTTAGTTACCACCTGACAGCCCCCAGGACGGGGAGGCAATGCCCAGAGTAAGAACTACTGTCAAATTTTATCAACTGCGACACGTGTGGCTGGAATAAAGGTGAAAATATTAAAATTCCTTTGCTTTAGCACTTTGAAACTTAATGTAGCCTCCTTCATAGAACTAATTTGTTCTTCAAGGCAGCTTATTAATGGAAATGCTAAATGGAATATTCCTAAGGGAATAATTTCAGTACAGATGAAGGTCAGCCACTCTGCTTTAAAAAGTGTTAATACCTCAGCATGGCAGAAAGTGGCCTAGCACACACTTAGCAAGTTTACCCTCAACCATATATATGTATATACACGCAAATATACATGTACACATATACATACATTTATATATATACACACAGGGCATAGATACGCATACACATAGAAATGTTTGGACGCATTTATACACGAATATGTATTTGAAAAATAAACATATAAGAAAACCAGAGTAGTCTTAATACTTAGAGACGCTATAGAGCATCATAGAAAGATATGGGTTAAACTAACGGTGTGAACTTGGGCAAATCAACTCTCAGCTTTGGTTTACTAATCTTTAAAATGATGAAATAGCCCGGCCGGGCGTGGCTCAGCGGTTGAGCGTCGACCTAGGATCCAGGCGATCAGGGTTCGATTCCCGGTCAGGGCACAGGCCCGGGTTGTGGGCTCGATCAATGACTCTCTCATCATTGATGTTTCTGTCTCTCTCTCTCCCTCTCCTTTCCTCTCTCGGAAATCAATAAAGATATATTTTTTAAAAATAAATAAAAATATAAATAAATAAATAAATAAATAAATAAATAAATAAATAAATAAATAAATAAAATGATGAAATAATTGTTACCCCTGTTGGATTATTGGGGGGATACAATGAAGTAATACATGTAAAATCTTTAGCACACTGCCTGGCAATTAATAAGCACTGAAGAAATTTTAGCTCTTTTTTTTAAAAAAATGATGATGATTAACTATTATTATTGTTGTTGTTACAAAAGCAGGAAGCCCAAAGACTCACTTCTTCTGGAGTGAATTAAGAAAAGCCTATGCTGTTACTACAGGAACTTATTTAGGCCCTGGTCGGTGTGGCTCAGGTGGATGAGCATTGTCCCGTGCACCAAGACGTCACTGATTCAGTTCCCTGTCGGGGCACATGCCAGGGTTTCAGGCTCTATTCCCAGTGGGCGGCATGAGGGAGGCAGCTGACGTTTCTCTCTCTTTCCCCCTCTCCCTTCTTCTCTCTCTAAAAATCAATTAAAAAAAAAAACAAAAACACAACATATTTTAAAAAAGAAAGTTATTTAGCCTGGAGAAGACTTGAGGAGTATGGCCCAGCAGTCTGTGAAGGATTTGTTGAGGACATTGCTGAGAAGTTATTGTCAGTGTAAATGAAACACTGATCAAGGAGACAGGGGCAAGATTCAAGTAGGAGAGACATGGTTGGAAATAGTTTCTTGACTTCCCTAGAAATAGAAGAGGCTACTGAGAAAGCTGGTGGGGTCCCCATCCCTCGGTTCCCATCAAAAGTTACCAACACCCATTCATATGGCAGAAGGAAAGTCTCAAGTTCCAAGAATTCTATTTCTGAATCTCCAATACATCAAATGAGCACAAGCTGTAATGAGAAATTTTAATTATCAATCTACAGGAAAACCATACTGGAACCCTGGCCTCTGCCTTTAACAAAGCAAATTCACACGACTGCTGCAATAGCTCTCTGCCCAGTACCATAAAGATCCCCAGCTACGGCTTCCCAGCACCATTATCACTTTCACCTTAAATGTCATCATCTGAAGAAATTAATGGGCACATTAAAATTTCCACCTGCAAATGAGCAAATCCAATTTTTTCAGATGACTCAAACTGAGAAGTAATCTGAATTTTCCATCCAACACTGAACTCAGAAAAGCCAACACCACACCCACATGGGGTTTTGTTGATTTTCTTTACCTCAAACGAATCTGAAAAGTACATTTCTTTCTGAATACAAACAGTTCAGTTGTAGAATTACCAAAGAGAGGTGGGATTGTGAGATGATACATTAACCATTTTAGGTCAAAGAGTTGTCAATGAATATGGCATTAGGTTTGGCCCTAGATTTTAAGTTCCATAAAGCTCCTTCTTTGTAGGTCCAATGCTCCTTCTGTATTCTGAGCATTTGACAGCCTCTGGACTGATTTTACTTGTATATTACAAATACTCGAGTCCAACATTTAATGACGTGCTACCCATCTTCATAGCTTCTTGGCGTACATTTTCCCTCAAGCTCGAAAGAAAAAGGAGCTATATGTTTTTCCCAGCTTACTGAGGTTGCATCGATTGATAAAAATAGCTTGGAAAATTAACCCAGGAACTTATATGCATATATGCATAGCCCATGGACACAGACAATAGTGTGATGAAGGCCTGGGTGGGTGGGGGAGGGGTGGAGAGGGGTGACTGGGGGGGGGAAGAGGGGACATTTGTAATACTTTCAACGATAAAGATAAATATATATATATATATATATATATATATATATATATATATATATTTTTTTTTTTTAATAGCTTGGAAAGAGGACCCTAGAGGAAATTTTGTTGGGGGTAGTAAGGTCAGTTTTCAGGATTCCAGGCAGGAGCAGGCCTAGGGTGCAAGATACAGAGGACACAATCAGAAAGCTTTGCTTTCCATGGCACTTCATTTGCTCAAGAAGAGCAGGGCTTCTAACACTCATCACACACACACCAGACTGTCCAGCTTCTAAGCTAAATATCTAGGTTATTTTTAGAGAAGTGATCATTTCTGTAACAGAGAATCTCTCCATTTACGTCATGGGCTTCACACTCCTGACTTTGCCCCCACTTCTTGTGGGGGCTGGCTGGAGGGTGTTTAAGAAAGCTCTTTGAGACATTCAGGCCAAGATGCCTCACAGGGCCATCTTCCTGACCAATTCTTAGCAAATTTCTGCAGTTAACCTGTACACCTACCGATACTAGAGTTGCCTGACACCTTGGAGAGTAAAACATTGCAGTCACCAAACAGCCGGCCAATGAGCTGAGATATGTACATGTGCACTAACTGCTACCATTCTAACATGTATGGAGCCAGCTTTTTGCAAACACACTGACTCCCAGAATGCACACAGATACATATACATTCACATACACACACACACAGCAGCTCTACCTTATCCCATGGGTCACACTCGTCTTCCCCTCCCGCCCCCCCACCCCCACCCCGTTCTGCTAAGCTAATTAGATAAACTGACCCACAGAAAACCTCTGATAAGTCTTTCCAGGTTCATGTGTTGGTGTCCCTCCTCATCCAGCCCCCTATATTTTTAAGAGGGGCTCCAGAACACGCAATATTTTGTTTCTTTCTCTAATGGGAAGTTCAGGCCTTGGGGCCTGCCTGTAGGGGAAGAATTTGGCAAAGGAACATCCTTTCCCCACACTCTACAAATCACAAGCCTTGGGTGACTGCCTACTCCCTCGACATAAAGCTGGCTCCAAGTCTAAACACACACATATGGTGTCCAGCTGCCCCTCACTTCAGAGTCGGAGACTTGGCCTTCCTCTTGTCTTCCCCAGCTTACATTCCATCACCTCCTCATAGATCACTGATGGGAGCCATATGTTCAGAATTTACATGCACTGTATTCTTAACGGAAAATTCTAGTCAAGCTTCTGCAATAGATATCTGGATGTCAGCTTAGTTCAATTTCTCTAGACACAGAGCAAAGCCATTTGGCAGTCATATCTCTCCACGTCTTATAAAAGTAAAGTAATAATTTTTTGTACTTAGGTAGACTTCCTTGATTGTAGATCCTGAAGACTTTTGAAAATATTCTCACAAGCATGTGATCCCTTTCATCTGTTTCGACTAATATATCACTTTCGGAGGTGAAATTTAACTCTTTACATTTCTAAATACATTCCAATCTGTCCTCACACCGAAAGATAGAGACACATACAAATCGTGTGTCATTCAGTTGCAAAAGCCTATAGTGTAGCCTAGACAGATGCTTCCTTATCCTCTGATCTGTGCCAATTTAGCACTTGCTTGTATACGGTGTCTCCTGTGGTCCTCTAATTGCTTCTGGTGTATTAGGCTGGTCTTGCCAACCATACTGTAACATCCTTAAAGCCCTGGTCTACATATGATATTCCTTATACAGCCTGCAGAACCTACCACAGTCATGAGTATACGGTAGGAACTCTAAAGTGAATGATTCAATCAAATCAATCTTCTTAATCTATTCTCTTAAAATATTGAGGAGGACATTTTAAAGTAAAATCAAGGCATATGGGTGGGAGGAGAGTGTGACTATAAAAGCCTAGCATGAGGGAGTTTCCTGGGAAGATGGTTAAGTTCATAGAACTGTGCACTTCCCCAAAAGTAAATTTTACTGTATGATAATTTTAAAAATTAAAAAAATTGTAAATCAAAGCAAATAAATGAGTAAATTTTACTTTCAGTACTGTTTCTCCCAATAATATTAAAAGTTACTCTAATCTTTGTTTCCTATCCAGAATTGAATAAAATGTTTCTTTTAAATCACCCTGAATCTCTTAGAGTTCCCCAAAACAACTTTTATAAGTCAGGGACAATCATTACATAGGTTTCAGATACCTCTGCTCTTTAATAAAGTCTGTCTTCTGAATCATGCCAGAGTTGCAATATCTAAGCTGATCAAAGGCAACTGAAGTTCTAAGAAGTCTGTTAAAACAACAAAGCTTGGACTAGAAGCTACTTCTAACCCAATGTTTTTCTACTGTACCACAGAGGTCAAATAATATAGGCTTCTTCTATTTATATGTCTATATCCTTCCTAATATCACAAAGGTTTTGAGGTAACTTATAATAATACAATCAATACATTACATATGAAAATGATATTAACTAAAAATCTAGACCAAGTGGAGAAAAACAACAAAGCCAGAGGGAAGTAGGACATAGATATTCAAGCCATAAAGTCTTACATGGTTAATAAAGTTGGAGCTGCAAATTTGGCTCTGAACATCCTGGCAGCCAAAGCAAAATGATCATGTTCCCACATGATCATTTACTAGATTTGTATTGTCCATGAGGAACAAAAGCATACTAGTTCCTCAGGATAAACAAATTTTTCCTGGCACTTGTTTCTAAATTTCTCACGTGGGGATGTCATAAAGAGGACACTGAATAATAAAATGGATGAATGGATGAAGTCTTCAACAATATGCCTGTAATATATTTAACTAGTTCTACAGGGTTCTAAAAAATATCCTGTAAAAAACTGCTTCTGGGTCAAACAAGTTGTGACTTCAGCAAATTAACTGCCCCTCCCTGAGCCCAAGTTTGCCCAAAATGAGTTGTTGGATTAGTTAAACTCCTAATTTCTTACCAGCTGTGACATTCTTTGACTCTGTAACTTAATGAATGAAATTTTGGATTCCAAGATGGCTGCAGAGTAGGTGGAAGCTACACTCCCCTTTCCTGGTGCCAAACCTGATTTACAGCTAAATTATAGAGCAATCAAACTGAATGATCAACTGAAGGTCAGCTGAAATGAAATATTATAACCAAGGAGTTACAGAAGAAACCACATAGAAACTGGTAAGAAGGGAGGAGACACAAAAAGGGCTGGCCCGCTCCCACAGGTGGTGACTAAGAAGCTGGAGGGATAACTCAGCTGCAAAACTCCCTCCACCCAGAAGTGTGGGGTCTCAACACCTCATAGGGATCCCCAACACAGAGCTCAGAGTGCCAGGCAGAGCTGGGACTTTCAAAGTGTTTCTCCAGGGGAGACTTTTGTACAAGAATCAGATGGGCAGGTGTTGGGTTGTGTGGAAACAATGCTCTACTCTACAGAAAAATGAAGATAGTTCATTGAAAAAGACCTCTTCTCCAGGAAGCTAAAAGTAGTAATTACCAAAGAAAGCAAGTTTTTGGCATGACAGAGACCATTGGTGGGGGTTGGACAGAATGAATTTGGAGTCTACATCAGTTGAGTCTTAGTGTCTTTCAAATGACTTTCAAAATAAAATCTTGGCAAAGGCAAATAAACAAACAAAAGTAAACAGCATGGTTCTCCCTAAAAATAGACATATAGATCAATGGAGCAGAATAGAGAGATCAGAAATAAGCCCACACCTTTATGGTCAATTAATTCACAAAGGAGGCAAGAACATACAATGAAGTAAAGACAGTCTATTCAATAAGTGGTGGTAAGAAAATTGGACAGATACATGCAAAAAATGAAACTAGACCACCTCCTTACACCTTACATAACAATAAACTCAAAATCGATTAAAGAAGAACATGAGACTCAAAACCATAAAACTCCCAGAAGAAAACATAGGCAGTAAAATCTCTCACATTTCTCTTAGCAATGTTTTTTCTAACATATCTCCTCAGACAAGGGAAACAAAAGAAAAAATAAACAAACGGGACTACATCAAACTAAAAAGTTTTTGCACAGCATAAGAAACCATCAACAAAATGAAAAGATAACCCACTGAATAGGAGAACATATTTGTCAATGATATATTCAATAAGGAGTTAATATCCAAAATTCATAATGAACACATAAAACTCAACACCAAAAACACAAACAATCCACTTAAAATATGGGCAGAGGACCTGAATAAATACTCTCCAATAGACCTATGAAAAGATGCTCAGCTTCTATAATAATCCAAGAGATGCAAATTAAAACCACAATGAGATATCACCTCATACCTGTCAGAATGGCTCCATCAACAAATCAACAAACAACAAGTATCGGCGAGAGTGTGGAGAAAGGGGAACCCTAGTGCACTATTGGTGGGAATGCAGGTTGGTGCAGCCACTGTGGAAAACAGTATGGAGGTTCCTCAAAAAATTAAAAATGGAGCTGCCTTATGACCTAGTGATTCTACTTCTGGGTATATATCTGAAGAAACCCAAAACACTAATTCAAAAGAATATACGCACCCCTATGTTCGTTGCAGTGTTATTTACAATAGCCAAGATATTGAAGCAACCCAAGTGCCCATCAGTAGATGAGCGGATAAAAAACCTGTGGTACATTTACCACATGGAATACTATGCAGCTATAAAAAAGAAGGAACTCTTACCCTTTGCAACAACATGGATAGCCCTGGAGAGTATTATGCTAAGTGAAATAAGTCAGTCAGAGAAAGACAAATATGATTTTTGCTTATATATGGAAGCTAAAGAACAAAATAAACTGACAAACAAAATTGAGACAGATTCATAGATGCAGAGAACATACTGGTGATTGCCAGAAGGGGGGGAGTTGGGGGGGCTGGGTAAAAAAGGTGAAGGAATTAAGGAGTACAAATTGGCAGTTACAAAATAGTCACTGGGATGTAAAGTACAGCACAGGAAATACAGTCAATAATATTGTAGTAAATATGTATGGTTCCAGGTGGGTACTGGAAATATTGGGGGAAACACTTTGTAAATATATGAATGTATAACCACTATGCAGTACACCTGAAGGTAATACAAAATAATATTGAATGTAAACTGTAATTGAAAAAGAAAATTTAAATTAATTAACTTTTTAAAAAGAAAATGCCTATTTCTCAACAACCTGGTGATAATTCTATATGTCAAACTTTTTATCTTAGCCAGAATGATAGGCAAATCTACTATTTCATTGTTTGGGTTTGTATTTCTCTGATGATGAGTGATATTGAGCTTGTTTTCAATGATTTTGCAGCCATTTATATTTTACTTCCAGGAATTTTTTTCCTGTTGATTATTGGTCTTATCATTTTCTGCCAAAGGGAAGGAAGGAAGGGAGGGAGGGAGGGAGGGAGGGAGGAAGGAAGGAAGGAAGGAAGGAAGGAAGGAAGGAAGGAAGGAAGGAAGGAAGGAAGGAAGGAAAGGAGGGAGGGAGGGAGGGAGGGAGGGAGGGAGGGAGGGAGGGAGGGAGGGAGGGAGGGAGGGAGGGAGGGCAGGAGGGCAGGAGGGAAGGAGGGAGGGAGGGACTTGTAGTGGATTTGTATTCTGTCAACTTAGCTAAGCTACAACTAGTGTTTCTAGAATTTTCTTCCCTATTTGAAATAGTTCAGATCTAGCATGAGCCAGGGGAAATTTTGCATGAGCTCTGAGAGGTGGAAGTGAAGTAGCAGCTTTCATCTTCTTATGCCTAGATGGTGGGTGCAGGGTGCCAGGTGCTATTGCAGCTTAGACATGTTGTGTCTTCTCTCCAGATTCTTGTCTTTGGCATGGGGCAGTGTCTGAGCCCCCAGCAACTGCTAAACCTCCTCCTTCAGCTTCTCTGAATTTGGAGGCAACACACATAGGCCACACCTCCTCCAGTTCCCATGGGATCTCCCTCTTCATCTTCTCTGACTCAGGGGCCAGGTGCAGGGTCAGCCCCTTAAGCATACCACCTTGTCCTGCAGGACATCCCCAGCCTTTGAAGTTGGTTTGGAGTCTGTGAGAGACTGATATGGATTCCAGTATGTCCTCTTGGGTTCCAGCTGTTTCTCATAAGTTCTAGTTTGACCTTGCTCTCCTCCATTTCCCATTCATCTTTCATGACTATCTGTCCTGCTGACTTCAGGCCCAGCACCAGATGAATAAGCAAGAGCCTGATGTAAACTGTTTAATCAGCTCCCGCAATGACATAAGGTAATCCCCATAATAAACCCTATGGTGGGTTTTTTATCACCCCTAAATGGTTCCACTTCTCTGATTCAACACTGACTGATACAAGGCTCAACGAAGTAAAACTATTTGCCCAAGTTCACAAGGCTGGGAGCAGCATTGTAAATTATAACACAAAGCAGATGCTCAATAAGCATTCTGGTTGAATGATGGAACTACATCATACCAGTCAACAGGGATAATACTTTGGGATAATAATAAATAAATAAAAACACTAAAAGAATCCAAATCTACTCAAGAAATAATTATTGTATATGTTCTGATTATTGCTCTCTTAAAACCAAGGCTTAAAACCACCACTAATAGCATAGAAACCTAAACAAAAGTATTGTCCATAGCAACCTGCTGTCTCTTACACTAGCTCATATATGTAGCTACATTAAAAAATATCCTGCCTGGTCGGCATGGCTCAGCGGTTGAGCATCGACCTAGGATCCCGGAGATCACAGTCCGATTCCCTGGCAGGGCACATGCCCAGGTTGTGGGCTCGGTCCCCAGTGGGGGGTGTGCAGGAGGTGGCCGATCAATGGCTCTCTCATCATTGATGTTTCTATCTCTTTCCCTCTCCCTTCTTCTCTCTGAAATCAATAAAAACATATTTTTTTTAAATATCCTTATAAACTATAGCTACATTTAAAAATATCCCTACTTCAAAGTCAGTTATTGTTGACTTCTGGCCTTATGGTACAAAACCTAGAGGACAGTAGGAAGAAGCTCAGACACATAGAATCACAGAGTATCACAGCGAAAAGGCCTTTTAAGATAATCTTCCGTTTTACAGGCAAAGAAACTGAAGCCCAGAGAGAAGTAACTTGCCTAAGGTCACACAGCTAGATCTAAGTCTGGGTCTCCTACCACTTAACTTAGAATCATATCGCTACTGTGACCCCTCTAAGCAGTAAGAGAATAATAGTATATATCTCAAAGTTAGCATGAGAATTAAACAAAATAATACATGAAAAACACTTAGCACAGTGCCTGACACATAGTAAGCATGTTAGTTACCTCTCGCTGCCAGGCGCACACACACACACACACACACACACACACACACACACACACACACATACACGCCATAGCCCAACAATACAAATCTTTCCCCTTCTCTCCTCTTTTGTCCATGCATACATACTATTCACACCATCTAAGAAAGCGTTTCTACTTATTTGACTATCTTTTGTCATGACATTCTCGAACTACTTTAAGAATCTAAGGAAAAGGAACCTCAATAAAAATGCAAACTTCAGAAGCAGGGACACTTATTTGCTGAATAAACAGATTCATAGTTGGGTTTCTTTAGCTAGCATATTCCACTGGCACATTTAAAACTGGAATTGTTTACCAAAAGTGCATTTACTGACTACCATTTCAGGATGAGGCGCAATGGCAGGATTCCAGGCACACCTGCATTCATTCCAAGCCATCTGGAAAAGTTTTGACATCCTCATTTTCCCCAGTGTAAGTAGTGTAAGCTTGATGGTCCCCACGTTGTTGTCTACCCTCCAAAAGTTGTTGAAAAGGAAAAGAAGTCACTTTCAGGGAGGTTTACTTTGAGAAAGTGTTAATAGACTCCATACCAAATTTGGCAGTTTGCTAGGACAGTTTTGAAAACACAAATAAATTGAGAAATGGTGGGATAACTGGCAGGAGAATTTGTGGGGAGTCATGCGCTGCCAGCTGTTTCCTCAAATCTCATTCTGTAGATGACCACATCTCCTGCCACTTCTTAAAGCTAACTCTGTCGGGGTTGACTTGAAGATGTTACTAAAAAGCTGAATATGCTTTCCAAACAAGACTTTCCAGAAAATCAAAGTGAGAACAAATACCTTCCATAGTTCAAGGGTAAAACTGAATTCATATTTTTATCTATTTCCAGTCATCAATCACTAATAGTCTTTCCTAAAAGACTGTCTCTCTCCACATCTATCAAACTTAAGTGCATCTCATCTTGTGTATGCTGCTAGGGCCTTGTGACAGGCAAGAGGAACAACCCGAGCAGGCACTGCTGTACAATAGTGGCAGGGCAGAAAGAAAAGAGCGCCCTGGCCGGTGTGGCTTAATTGGTTGGGCATAATCCCATGCACCAAAAGGTTGCCAGTTCGATTCCCAGTCAGAGTGCATGCTCGGTTTGCTCCTTGGTAGGGGGCATGCAGCAGGCAGCCAATCAATGTTTCACTCTCACACCAATGCTTCTCCCTCCCTCTCTCTCTAAAAATCAATAAAAAATTCTTTAAAGCCTGGCCGGGTGTGGCTCAGTGGTTGAGCATAGACTTATGATCCAGGAGATCGCAGTTCTATTCCCGGTGAGGGCACATGCCCGGGCTGTGGGCTCGATCCCCAGCAGGGGGCGTGCAGGAGGCAGCCGATCAATGACTCTCTCATCATTGATGTTTCTCTCTCTCTCTCTCTCTCCCTCTCCCTTCCTCTCTCTGAAATTAATAAAAGATATATATTTTTAAAAATTCTGGAAGGAAGGAAGGAAGGAAGGAAGGAAGGAAGGAAGGAAGGAAGGAAGGAAGGAAGGAAGGAAGGAAGGAAGGAAGGAAGGAAGGAAGGGAGGAAGGAAGGGAGGGAGGGAGGGAGGGAGGGAGGGAGGGAGGGAGAAAAGAAGAAAGGAAGGAAGGAAGGAAGGAAGGAAGGAAGGAAGGAAGGAAGGAAGGAAGGAAGGAAGGAAGGAAGGAAGGAAGGAAGGGGGAGAGTCCAATTCCCAGTCCATTCCATGACCACATAAGTACTAACGCCATCACTAGATCCTCCCAGACTCCCTTAACAGATAACACTGCTTCCATTTCCCATAATCTCTCTTTGGACTTGAGACTTGCTATGCAGCAAGCTTCTAAGAGGACCAAACAGAGATAATAAAGCCAGCCAATCACATTCTACCTATGGGCCAGCTTCCAACCATTAAGAACATTTGGTGTTCCAAAATGTCTTTAAAAAGCATTCTTCAAGTGACCAAAAACAAAAACAAACAAAAAAACAACAAACAAACAAACAAAAAACCCACATCCATAAAATAGATGCTTCTAGTCATAAAGTAATGCTTAAAAAATATAGAGTTTCAGAGAGCTGGGTTGGAATCTAAGTTCTACTACTTACTAGCTGGGCACCCCTAAACAAATAATGTCCCTAAATTTCAGTTTCTTCATCTATAGCATGGAGATAATTATACCACTACAGCCTGGCTGGCGTGGCTCAGCTGTTGAGCATCAACCTAGGATCCAGGAGACCGCGGTTATTCCCAGTCAGGGCACAGGCCCGGGTTGTGGGCTCGATTGTCAGTGGGGTGCGTGCAAGAGGCAGCAGATCAATCATCACTGATGTTTCTCTCTCTCTCTTCCCTTCCTCTCTCTGAAATCAATAAAAATATATTTTAAAAAATTATACCATTACTTTGTGCAATTGTTTGAGTATTAAACAACATAATATATCTGTTACAATGTGTAGACAAAAAAGTGGCCACATGCTAAACCTGACAAGCTCAAGGGGCGCCTGCATGGCGGCATTACAGACACAAAGGCTGAAAACCACATAGGATGATCTAAACATAAAAATTCCTAACTAAAAGCGAGTCATGGTGGGTAGTCATGTCCTAGGCCTGTTGTTTTCCTGACAAAGGGTAATCTTTCCCTTAAGTGAGCCTGTCTATTGCCTTTTGTTCATCTAAGGTAACATATCCTTGGAATGTCAAGTGACCCCTTTTTCCCAACCCCTCAGGGTACAAACTCCCAGCAGAGCACAGAGCTACCAAACCCCTCATGGTTATCTTATTTCCCGAGTACCAGCTCTATGTGCTGTAAATGTTAATGTTTTTTATTCTATTTTATTTTATTTTATTTTATTTTATTTTATTTTATTTTATTTTATTTTATTTTATTTTATTTTATTTTATTTTATTTTATTTTATTGATCCCATAGAGGGAAGGAGGGAGGGAGACAGACAGACAGAGAGGGAGAGAGAGAGACAGAGGGAGAGGAACATCAACGTGAGAGAGATACATTGATTGCTTGCCTCCGGTACGCGCTCAGACTGGGATCAAACCTGCAACCTCCCAGTGTGCAGGACAATGACCCAATCAACTGAGCCACACCAGCCAGGGCTGTAAATGTTCATTATTAACTATCCTGTTCAGGCCCATGTAAAAGAAATTTGTTTATTCGCTTTACATTTTATCCAATCCCAGAGATTCCCCCGCTTTACTTCCTCCTGCCCCCTTAATCTCCCACTAATGGATTTCATGTAACCCACTTAAGTTTCCTCCTGTGATTCGAATGTACAAGATAAGCTGTAGAACTGCCATTCCCCAGAGCATTTTCTCAATTCATTGAGACTTGCTTCCCGACAATTGTCATCAGTTTGACTCAAATAAACTTATAAAAATTCTCTACAAGTTTGGACATTCCTTACATTGACAAATGTTTGCCATTTTTTTATAATACTTAAATATAGACAGTGTGATATTAAGTATGTGACAGTGGGTTTCGGCTTTACTTCTTGGGTCAGTCAGTTGCCCACATCCGGATGCACAGAGAGGGGCAGGGAGCCAGAGTTATGCCTAAAAAGGGCCACAATCCAGAGGTGATGACCACAAGTGCTTCTGTTACTTGTATCAGACACAGAACCACCTATACTTTGCTAATTACCATAACAAATGTGAAAAATTGGTTACATTAATGAAAAATGTTAACTTACATGATAAATATAAAAAATGGACTCTAATCAGTTAAAAAAATATTTTAAAGACACTCCCACCTATCCATGAACAAGGTATAAGAATCTAGGGAATTCTGTAGCTTGTCTGTACCCTTGAAAATTTATACCTAACTGTCTTGTTCCAGCTATTGATTTAAAATTCTTTCTTGATTATCTAATGTCTAGTATAAGGCACAAAAACCTGCTTCTGGGAGGAATGTCACTGAATATAGACTAATAGGTAACTACAGGGCTCCTCCCTAAAAGCAACTAATAACCTGGCAAAAACTGTCAGAATCAACTTTTGAAGAACTCTTGAATACAAAATCAAACACTGACAATTACCAGGGGAAGACTTGAAGAAGGAAGAGGCTGTAATGCGGTAACAGAGCACAGTGTTATTTTAAATTCCCCACCAACCATCTCCCACACAACCGTCTCCCACACATCAGATTGGCAGTGGCTGTGCAAACCACAGCCTGCACCTCTGATGCAGACTGTTGGCACCAGAGGGAGCGATATAGACCATATTCTCAAAAAATTGAGTCTTGACCTGTCTGGCATTTCCTCAAGCACCAAAGCAAAGACTGCCCTTTGTTTTGCCCAACTCAGAGAGTATCCAGTGGTAGGGCAATTTCCTGGACAAACACACTTAAAGGCATGGGTGCTGGAAGAAGCAGTCTGAAGAAAGGGAGAACACTTGGAACAAGAAATAGAACAAGAGTAAAGTATAGCACAGGAAATATAGTCAATAATATTGAAATAATTATGGATGGTGTCGGGGGTACTAGACTTATTGGGGGGACCACTTTATAAGTTATATAAATGTCTAACCACTATGCTATACACCTGAAGCTAATATAATATTAAATGTCAACTGTCATTTAAAAAAATCTTTTAATAGACCAAGGATCCTGGAAAGGAAGAGTTGGAGAAAGGAGCTACATGTAGGAATAAGAATTTTAAAAATTTCCATATATCTCTGCTATTGAAAGTATAACAGATGTCCCCCTTTTTTCCCCCACTGACCCCTTTTACCTCACTCAGGCCCCTTCCCCAGGCCTTCGCTGCACTGTGTCCATGGCTTATGCATATATGCATATTAAGTTATTTGGTCAGTCTCTTCCTTCCTCCCCCCTTCCCTCCGAGATTCGTCAGTCTGTTGCATGCTTCCATGTCTCTGGATCTATTTTGTTCAGCAGTTTATTTTTTTCATTAGATTCCACATATAAGTGAGATCATATGGTACTTGTCTTTCTCTGACTGGCTTATTTCACTTAGCATAATACTCTTCAGGTCCCTCCATGCTATCTGGAAGGGTAAGAAATCCTTCTTTTTTACAGCTGCATAGTATTCCACCGTGTAAATATACCACATCTTTTTTATCTACTCATCTACTGATGGGCACTTTTATTTTTCAATTGTAGCTTACATTTAATATTATTTTGTACTACGTTCAGGTGTAGAGTAGTCCTTTTCTTTCTTCTTTATTTTCTCTTTTGTTGGCTCTAGGCATTTAAGATAACTGTCAAAACACCAGTTAACCACTAAGCTAACAGAACAGAGACTTCAGGGGACACATATGAAAAAGAACACAGACTTTATGAAAATAGCTTAGAAAAGCCCAAAAAAGGCAAAAACAACAAATTCTGGGTAGGGTAAAGAATCTGATTTCCAGAATTACCACATTATAATATTCAAAATATCTAGTTTTCAATTAATTGAAACTGTTCCTTAGAAAGCCCAGACTTTGGACTTACTGGACAAAGACTTTAAATGAACTGTCAAATACGCTCTTTCAGAATACGCATATCTATGGTGGGGGTAGGGGAGAGAAAGTGAGTGAGGAATGACTGCTTTATAGGTATAGGGTTTTCTTTAGGAGTGATCAGATGTTCTAAAATTAGTGATGATGCATACACAATATTGTGAATGCACTAAATGCCATCAAATTGTACACTTTAAAATGATTAATGGTTAATTTTATGTAATGTGAATTTTACCTCAATCAAAAGAGTAATTTTTTTAAATCCTGCTTCTAAAATGTGGTTGTGACTTCCTCCTGTGACCCTCCTAAGCACATTGTGCTCAAAGCCTTTTAAATGACAGATTGCTAGGACACTATCAAGCTTACAGAACGGGTTGCATGAACTGTTTTGTCACTGTTATTAATGAATGTTCATTTAATAAATGTTAATGTGTATGACAAAATTTAGTCCAAGACTTATTCTCATTATAACCTCATAGGGAGACGGTGAAAAAGTAAATAACCATCACCCATATCAAACTCAGACTTCTTTGATAGCTACCATTATCTCCAAATAAATAAATATAGATAAAATAAAATTGACTAAGGCCAGTTTGCAATACATGGTAAGTGTTCAAAGTATGTTAAGTGTTATTGTATTTCAAAATGAATTTAATTATGACTTATTAAGACACTCAAGAACAGTGGGAAGTGAGAGAAGTGATTTACTTGTAGTACAAATAAGACTTTCCAAATAAACCAAATATGTACGACCAGACAAAGTAAAATCATATGGAGTACAGGATTCTAAAGTCCACTACCACCACCACACATGCAGAGCTACAAACACTGCAAGGGGAAGCACTGAGGAGCCATCAAATACCTTTATAAAATTATATAAATCTAATGCTTAATCACAAAAGGAGATTTACCAACTCCCAGTGGTTAAAGAATGTTCCCTTGAAGCCAGATTGTTTAAATTCTATTTAAAATAATACATCCTGACATTCATTAAGGCTTTTCACATTCCTAAGCATGGTCACACTGCTAATCTCTCCACATCATTCTTACTTTATAGATGAGAAAACAGCTACAATAAACGGGAGTAACTTGGCAAAAGATACACACAGAATCAAGTCTTCTAATTCTCTGCCCAAGACTTTCTCAACTCAATTTCTAGTTATGTAGATTCAGGTCAAATAGGTCCTGGGAGAGGAAAACACCACAATTGAGATAACCAAGCAAACAAAAGAAACCAAACCGTGTGAAGCCACAGTACAAAATACATGATACATCTTTCTCCAACAAAGAATCACACTTTTCTTTACAATAATTTGCAGTATCACCTTGTAACAAATTTGGTAACACGTAGAAGCAACAGACAAATAGAAATTCAAATGAGAAGGTCATACCACCACACCATGCAATCATACCACCCGGAAGCCAAAACCATTGGTCTTTATCAATGTGATGAACAGGCCACACCGAATGCAAGCTCAGAGCTACAGCAACGCAGGCTTCCACCTTGCCCCAAGAATGGAAGCAATAGAAACTAGCATGGAGATTCTTCCATCTAAATAAGATCACCTGAAACGCAGTGCCAGGAACCAAGCATGGCAGCTGCTAACTGGAAAAGGGATAACAAAAAAGGAAGTAACTCTGCATGGTGTTCCATCCCCTTAAGCTCGAGATAGTTCTTTCCTCCCAGTTCCTATTGTACTTTTAGTTTGTGCTGCTTAAAACTTACAAAACTAGCAAGCACGTGTGGAAAACCTTCTGTGCTGGCTCAGCACACAATAGGAGAATTTGGAAGGGCACAGGAGAGAAGTAGTGAGCATAGCTGAGCTTGAAGAACACAGGTTTGAACTGTGCAGGTCGACTTCTACACGTTTGTTTGTTTTTTTCAATAAATATACTGTTGGCCCACCCTTTCCCTGGGTTTCACATCCGCAGATCCACAACTGCAGATAGAAAACAGCATTTTCTTTTTGTTTTGTTTTAAATTTTCTTTTCCAATTACAGTTTACATTCAGTATTATTTTGTATTAGTTTCAGGTGTACAGCATAGTAGTTAGACAATCATATACTTTACAAAGTGTTCCCCTGATATTTCCAGTACCCGCCTGGCACCACACAGTTATTACAATATTATTGACTATATTCCCTGTGCTGTACTTTACATCCCTGTGACTACTCTGTAACTACCAATTTGTACTTCTTAATTCCCTCACCTTTTTCATCCAGTCCCCCAACCCTCCTCCCTTCTGGCAACCACCACTCAGAAAACAGTATTTTCGATTCATAGTTGGAATCCACATATGCTGAGGGCCAACTTAAATTATACTCTGATTTTTCAAGTGTAGGGGGGTGGAGATCAGCATTCTAGCCCCCGTGTTATTCAAGGGTCAACTGTACAGTGCCTGCCCTTAAAAGAGCTTTACTAACAAGTTGGAGAGAACAGACGCTTATATCCATGAAACAATGAGGTCAGAGTGCAGGGCATTAGATAATAAAAGGCTCAGTTATGTAGTAAAGAGTAAGCAATATAAGAGATCAAAAAAGAGGCAGAGAGAAAAGGAGCCCATTTAATCCTAATAATAACTCTCTGAGGTAGAAATTAGTAATATCCCCATTTTACAGATAAGGAAACTGAAACTCAGGTTATGCAAATTGCCAAAGAAACAGGCAGTAAGTGGTGAGTCAGGAGTTCAGCTAAGATCTGTCTGAACTCAAGAGGATTGGAGTAACTGAAGAATGCTTCTTGGAGGACCTATGGCTCCAACCAGTCCTTAAAAGATGGGAAGGGCTTGAAATTTAAAGCGCATTGAAAACAGGTAGGAACTTGGTAACCGTAAAAAGGCATTGTGCAGAGTCACATAATAAAGGCAGTATCTCAAGAATGAGTTTACAGTGATATGCAGAATGACCTGAAAGAGTGAAAGCCTGGAATTAGGACACCAGCTCAGTAGCTGTTACAGAATGCAAGCATGAAATGCTGTAGGGTATCCTAAACCAAGATAGAAGGGGATATCGTGGATTAGAATTGAAATATCTCAGGGAGAAAAAACAGGGTGAGATGACTTTAAAAATAGGGAAAAAGAAGGATAAGAAAAAAATCTTTGAGCCTGAAATACCCTAAGAATGTTGGTACCACACTATAGAAATAATGTCATCAGGAGGAGAAGCAAAATGGACACACTTGGTTTGGAACAAATTGAGATTGAAATGTGGACAAAAATCCAAGTAGAAATGCCAGGAGACAGTTGAAGAAATAGGTCAGGAGCTCAGATGAGGTCAGAGCCAGAAACATCAGTCTCCATACAGAAGTGCTAGCTGAAATCATGAATGCTGATTAGTTACTATGGCAGATATTGTGGTTTGCTTACCAAAAAGTGATTCTACATTTCTTCCTTGCTAACAGAATCCCAATTTTGTCCTACAGCAGACACTCATGTTCTTAAGGGAGGCTGGGAGTTCTGCTCCAGAGGAGGAAATCAGAGTGAATGGCCTAGGCCAGTGGTTTTCAATCTTGGGTGCACAGGGAAGTGACCTGGGGACTTAAACATTTAAAAATGTTCTCAAAGTTGAGATCCACTAGTCTAAGCCAATCATGGTAGCTTCATTCTCCTTGTCAGTGATTGATGTGGGTAATCCTAGCCAATGGGCATGGGCATGGAAGATAGGTTTTTCTTACTCAAAATTAAATGCACTGCAGGAAACACCTTTTTTTAGATGAACATCATCATTTCTATATGTGATACATGGACCTGCTGCTACCACTTGCAGTTCTGGAAGGGATACACTAAACATAGCAGATGAAAATATGGAAAACACCTGGGTTCCTAATGAGGACCTTGAGCTACTGAACTGACCAGTTCTGGAGCCTCCATACCTTTAGATATTTTGTTATAAAAAATAATATTTGTCCTTATTGTTTAAGTCATCTTGAGTTTTCTATTACTTGCAGCTGAAAGCATCCCAATTGGAAACTCATATAGATGCTTCTGCCATGGACTTCCATATATTTCATAGTAAATATTACACTATATTGCATTCACTGAGTTCTCAGAAGACAGGGGTTGTGTCTAATACATTTCTGTATCCCCAGAGCACAATAAAGGTCTCCAAACACAAACATTTAAACATTAAAAAAATGTTTAATGGATGGATGAAAGAGACATGAAGAAAAGAGGGGAGGCCTGGCAGGCGTGGCTTAGCAGTTGAGCATCGACCTAGGATCCAGGAGATCATGGTTCAATTCCTGGTCAGGGCACAGGCCCGGGTTGTGGGCTCGATCCCTGGTCGGGGGCGTGCCGGAGGCAGCCGATCAATGACTCTCTCATCATTGATGTTTCTCTCTCTCTTCCTCTCCCTTCCTCTCTCTGAAATCAATAAAGACATATTTTTTAAAAAGAAAGAAAAGAGGAGAGTATCGACCACTGTGTCTTCAGGAGATTTCACAGTTAGGATGAGGAAGAGAATAGAGGGAACCAGGAAACAAAAGAAAAGGGTGTGGTCAAGGGCATAGAAAGGAAACTAGCATAGGCCTGGGTCATGGAAGCCAAATATTTAAAAAAATGAATACGTTAGGGCACTCAGTGTCAGTGGGGATGAGACAAACATGGGAATAAAGAAAAGGCTATTGAGGTGTTCTTGGAGGTGGGGGTGGTGACATTTGTCCAGCCATTCAAGGTGAGAAAGAGATGCCTGGGAATTTATGGTATACATTTTTACAAGCCGACCCAAAACTTCATGAGAAATTTTTCTCAACAATCTAAGCTACTTGTCCTCTGTAATGAAATCTTCAGTATAATTGGTGCTTAAGCTGAAATTGCAATTCTTAATCAATGCAGCAGTGTTTAATGGAATCTCAATAACTCCATCTTCAGCCCTGGCTGGGTAGCTCAGTTGGTTAGAGCGTTGTCTGATACATCAAGGTTGGGGGTTCAACCCCCGGTCAGCACACAAACAAGAATTAACCAACGAGTGTATCAGTAAGTGGAACAACAAATCAATGTTTCTCTTTCTCTCTCTCTCTCTCTCTCTCTAAAAATCAATGTTTTTTTTTAAAAAAATAACTCCATCTTCAGTTTGGTTTCTGGTGATGTCATTAGCTTTGGGGACCCCATACTTAACAGAAACTAAATCAAAGTCAAGAGCTATTACCATCATCATGAAATATGGTAAAATATCATTAGAGGAAGAAAGAAGAGATCAAATACTCTCCACAGGAAAGTGAAAAATTTCAGCTGTCGATTTCTTCAAACACAGCACAGCACCTGCCACAAATACATCAGGTAGCATGAAAAGGTCACCTGCTTGCAGACTTATTTTCTTGCTCACAAGTCAAAGGGGGTTTCCCAGGGTGGTAACACTCTCATTTAAGACATTCTGGAGCCTTAATTTCCATTTCAAATCATAGGTTATCTCTTCTTTCCTTTAAACAAGTAACTTTAACCCACCGCGATGGAATTCTTCTATATAACTTTGGTCTCTGAGAATGCTGTGTTTCTGGGAAGGAGTCTTGGGGAAAGTCCCCCTCTTCTGTGCACAAGCCCTTCCTCCTTTTCATTCCAGGAACTTTTGCCACTGCCCCACAAGTAGAGAGCATTAGCTCTTAAAGGTAATAAGTACCCTCTGAGTATTCTGTGAGATCTGTAGTAGCCCATTCTAAGGTCTGAACAGCTGAGATATGTCAAGAACTTCCCAAACCCAATGAAGTTTGATCTAGACATAATCTTAGAAAAATAGGGTTATATTAGCATGTTTAATACCATAGTCCAATGTTTCCCATTGTTCCCTGTTGGTAGGTAAAACAATGACCCCCACCCACCCAAAGATGTCCACAGTCTAATCCCCAAAACCTATGAATGTGTTATGTTAAATGGCAAAAGGACTTTGCCGTGAGATTAAGTTAAATATCTTGAGATGAGAAGATTACCCTGGATTATCCAGGTGGGTCCAATGTAATCACAGAAGTTCTTATAAGAGTGATGCAGAAGTGTCAGAGTCAGAAGAAAATGTAATGACAGAGTAGAGAGGAGGAGAGGGCAAGCGGTTTAAAGATGCTATGCTGCTGGCTTTGAAGATGGGAAGGAATGAAATGGCCTCTAGAAGCTGGAAAAAGCAAGGAAATAGATTCTCCCCTAGTGTCTCCAGAAGGAACACAACCCTGCTGACACCTTGATATTTAAGACTGCCGAACTACAGAACTGTAAGATAATATATTTGTGCTGGTTTAAGCCACTAAGTATGCTAATTTGTTACAGCAACAATAGGAAACTAATACACTTGCAGTCATGACTTCTTTTGAAAAATACAAGTGGTCAAATAAATTTGAGGTCTCCAGTCTTCTTTTGGAAATTCACAGTGCACATTGGTTCACTAAAGGCCCTGAAAAGTCCAATGGAAAAGAAATCTATTTAAGTTTACCTCAGTGTTGACCATGGAAAAACTGTTAGCTGCAACCATTAATTATCATCCGGCAGAACAATGTTCCTTTCTCAGAACTTTGGTTTGAGGTAATGCTGCTGATAACTCGTTGCTCATTAATTTGACTGAAGCTGAAGGTAGATGTGTTAACCAAAGGAGAGGTTAGTGTAGAGATCTAGAAGGTGGTGAGTCAAAGAACAAGAAGCTCTCAATGTTCTGCTCAACTGTCCAGGAAAGCTCATTCTGACATACAACTACATGAGCATTTAGTCCCTGCTCTCCGATCTGTCCCCAGACATATGGCCAATGCCATTAAGATAACCCAAGAAGGTCCCCTAATTCTTGAAATTCCTTGTGCCCCAAACAACTCTCTGCTATCATTAAGCTTCCCTTTCAAGTCTGGCCCGACCGGATGACATGCCGACTCCTGTCTGAAAACCAAAAAATCAAAAACTCTGACTTTGTATTTGTATCCCTTGTAATTTTTTTTAAGCTTTAAGAACCATTTTTTTCCTCTATATATTAGCATTTTCTCAAATACATACATGGGGAAAATGAGGTAACTATAAAATGTGCAAGGAACAGGGCCCCTCAATTACATATATTTATGTGTATATATATATGTATTTGTAGATAGATATATATAGATATATATAGATATAGATATAGATATAGATATAGATATAGATATAGATATAGATATAGATATAGATATAGATATAGATATAGACATATAGATATATAGATATAAAACCTTTCTAACACAGAACACAGGTGCTGGGCCCAGCCTGGCTGGGGGATGCTGCCCACTGTCATGCCTAGGCCAGAAGTTGGTAAATAAGAGTAAATATTAACAAGCCCCCACCACAGGAAATCACTGGTAACATGGCATCTATAGCAAGGTCGGCAAATCACAAACATCCTAAATAATTGTTTTATAAATCTTTTTTTAAAATGATTTTTTAAATATTGTTTCTCCACCCACGCCCCTCAATAGCTGCTCATTGAAACCATTGCTGCAGCCTACACAACCCAAGAGCCTGTTGCGCCTGCCCCAGGAACTGCCCCAGGAATTGGAGGGTTTTGAAAACCTTTTGTTGTGTGGGGAAGGGAGGGGTCAGAGAGAATGGTTCTCTGTGTAAAACACTGCTATAAATATAGAAACATCACCTGGAGTTATATACAGTAAGACTTTGGGTTCTCCATGGGGGTATCCCTTGTGATTTAGATTTGATTAGCATGAGTCCATCTCCAGGAGATTACTGTACTGACTTCTAAGTATCTTCAACAAAATTCCTTTTCTAAGCCTAACTAGTACCCCATAAGGTCCTGCCTAAATTACCAGACAGCCCTGGCCAGTTTGGCTCAGTGGTTAGAGCGTCAGCCCGTGGACTGAAGGTGTCCCAGGTTTGATTCTGACCAAGGGCACATACTTTGGTTGCAGGCTAGATCCCCAGCCTTGGTTGGTGTGCAACCCAGAGGTAACCAGTCAATGTGTCTCTCTCACATCGATGTTTCTCTCTCTCCACACACACACACACACACACACACACACACACACACACCGCCTTCCACTCTCTCTGAAAAGCAATGGAAAAAATATCCTCGGGTGAGGATTAAAAAAATTTTATAAATTGCCAGACAGAGAAACTTTCTTAATGACACCTCCATCCTGCCTCACTCCTCCAATTGCCACAATCCCTCTTGAGGGCAATTTCTTTGTCTATAACAGCTCTGTCACCATGACTAGGAAAAGCTTATTGAAAGTACATTCAGTTGACTGAGTTTACCTACAGGACAAGGTTGAGCAGCAGTAGGTATGAGCAGAAAAGGGCTACAGGGGCAGACAACAGGAGACAATTTGGGACAGATATGGGGATCCTCTCTTTTGACCAATGCAATAAGTGTAAATGAAGCTACCACACCCATTTTCTGCACTAGAAGAGGGAGGAGGTCAGAGCAGTGATGGGAAGTAGTACCACATACCAATTCTGATCACTTCCTAGAAGCCAGGTGGAATGCTGAATTAAGCTGTCATGGACAGCTATGGACTTCCTAATACTTCATTTCAAGGACTTTTCCTTTCCCTTCCTCTATCCACATGGTATCAGTGGGAACCACCTGTTCCTACAATGCAATGTGTGGCCCTTTGTCCATGGTTTGGCAAATCCCTCTTTTATGAGTTACATTTGATTAGCAAAAGTTGATCCCTAAGAGACTGAGTCCAGGGCTGGACACCTAACCCAAACTGAATTAATAAATTTTTTCTGAGGGGATTCTTGAGTTGAGAGATCCGGTACTCTCTCTAGATGGTCAGATCCATAACATGTAAAACTTGTGTGGTATCAGCACTATATTTTCCTCCATACAGACTAGAAAGAGAAAGGTAGTCAAATGTAAAAGAGAAGAATAAAACAGATTCAAGGTGCAGAAGCAAGTGGTAGAGAGAAAAATGAGATAGCATTTATTCCCTGGTTCCAATTTATCTCTAAAGAGAACTTATATTTGAGAACTTGGGTTCTGTGAGACACCCCGAAATTCATACTAAAAAAAAAAAAAATTCCTTTTCATTTAATTTGTAAAATTGAGATAATAACTCTACCTTCTATGGCTGATTTAAGAGTGTAAATTTGTAAATTTATAAAGCTTTTAGAACCCTGCCTGACATATAGTAAGTGCTAGATAAGGATTTATTTAAAAGGTTTTCCGTCACTTGCAACCAAGAACACCTTAACTAATAACAGAAGGATATAAGGGGCACACCCAGGCTCAATGGGAAAGAAAGCTGTGATCAAATAACAGTGTCTGCCATGAGAGCAGAAGGGAGTGGCGGAGGTAAGATGTACTTCTTATCCATACATAGCACAGGTAAGAAATACATCCTACTTTACCAACTCAGGATACAAATTTTTAACATTTATTTTAATGTTCTAATTATTATAACTGAGCTTTTATATGCCCATGTTGACAGGAAATTCAGCCTCTATCTTAGGATCCCTTAGAACACAGGGTATCAGATACACTCCCTGAGACCACTATACAGCCTTGGATGCTGGGCTGGATTCTGTCCTACAAGGTCATAATCTCAGACATTTGCCCCAGACAAATGTTTCAAGATAAAGTAGACTGGGGCTCTTCCAACTCTTTCATATACATGGATTTTTGCTTATGGCTTGAACTTGCTCCCAGGAGGGGCTGTGTTGAGGCAGATTCTGGCATCAGCACCTTCCAAGACTTGGCAGAAATGTCTCTCATTCCCCTTGAGCACCATAGCACCTCCAGTGCAGAGGCCAGGCACCTAGTCCTGTCTCCTTCCATTCTCACAGTGCTTTTCAGCTCAGGAGATTTGTTGCCCTTTCTCAACCCCTGGAATGGGCCTGGGCCATCCTAGTCCATCCCAACATGGTCACAATAACTTTGCACCTCAGCTAAAAAGGGTCAAGATCTCAGTCAGAAATTCAGTATCCAGCAGCCCCCATCTAGTTGCTAGATGGGATGCTGCTAATTCATGAATTGCTTAATAAAGCCAGTTAGTTATACCTTCAAAAAAAGAAAAGAAATTCAGTATCTCAATCTGTCTCAAATAGAAGTCCTGGTAGTCCTTATGCAAATTGCCCCCATTCCCTCCTGACAACTATCAGTATCCTATGTCAATGGGTATGTAGTGCTTTATATTTTATAGTAACTAAAGGGTCATTCTGGTGACTTGCTCAAAAGAAAAGAAGAAAGCCTCAAAGAGAATCAATGTATTTATTAAAAACTGCCAGTAACTTCTAAATGGAAGCTCCCCTGCTTAGGAAATAAGTGAAGTCCCTCTTCACCGGGAACCCTAATGTGTAGGTTTGCAATGGAAAAACACTGACACCTAGAGAAAGGGAGGGAGGCAGAGGAGTTTAAGTTGATGGAGGTACAAAAAAGACTGGAATCAACAAATCCAAACCAGTTTTGCTTATAGCCAATTTAGCAGTCCAATGTGATTATGCAGGGAGGTAGCTGAGGGCGACATACGTGAATACACACCTGAAAGAGCCCACAGATCCTGCCATAAGAGGTCTGCGAAACTTTCTGCCTGTTTATTATCAACTTGGCAACAAGAGCTTCACTCCCATTGGATCTATTTATTGAGGTTGTGCTAGAGCAGTGGCTCCCAAAGTGCGCTCCCCAGGTCAGCAGCCGCAGCACCTGGGAACTTGTTGGAAATGCAAATTGTGGGGCAGGTCCCCAGACTTGCTTAATCAGAAACTCTGGGGGTGGGGACCAGCAGTCTGTATCTTTATCACCTCCAGGTGATTCTGATGCCCGCTTAAATGTGATAACCACTGGCCTAGATCTATTTTAATCAACAAGCTCCATGCTTTGTGCTGGGGTGGAGGCAGGAATGGGGTTGCCAGATAAAACACAGAACACCAAGTTAAATTTGAATTTCAGATAAACAACACTAATTTTAGCATAGGTCCAAAATCTTGCATGGGATATATTTATTATTCATTTTATTATACTTATAAAAGCACTCATTGTATGCATGGAATTCAAATTCAATTCAATTATTTGCTAAATCTGGCAACCCTAGGTGGGGGGACTCCAGACAAGGGGAGCAGGACTGCCACCCCCAAATATGTTTTTGGCATAAGGATTCTTTTTGGCTAAGAAATAGCAGACACAAGGAAAGTGCTGAAAACGAAGCAGAAGTTTGTAAGAGACATTTACATGTATCGGGGAAATCTCCATTTGTAAGGGTGTCTCCCTCCTTGTACCAGGAAGAGGAGGATGGCCAAATCACTAGAGACTCTTACCAATGAAGAAGACAACAACCTAAATCTGCCTAACAACCTTACCCTTGTTTACTGTGTTTTCCTTGATAGCCTCCCATGACAGCCCCCTCATCTGGAGATGATATGTATTTACTGTGATGGCTTGGGCCACTTCAGAGTTAGTTTTCCTAGATATCTCCATATATACAGGAGGTATTCATGTCATTAAACCTCTGTTTTTCTCTTGTTCCTCTGTCTTTTGATTGAGGGTGGGGGGGATCTCAGCCAAGAACCTAAAAGGGTACAGGAAGAATTATTTTTCCTCCCCAACACTCCAGATCAGATGGGTGTGCAAAGCTTTGACATAACTCAGAGACCATTACAAAGAGTGCATCCTTGAGAGTGTAAAACTGAAAATTCAGGGAATTCTAAGCAAGCACAGAGTGTGGTGGGAGAGCACTGTAGGATAAACCAGAAGAGAATTTGGGAATTGGATATGAGTTCACAGTTCAGACCCCAGGGGGCCCAGCTGCTGTAGTTTCTGGCAATAAGACCTATATATAGTTTTCTCTCTCCGACCAAACTCTTACCTGTACCCGTAAGGTACCTTTTGAATTAGAAAAAGGCACCCTTTCCTTGCGTCATCTGGGTACCCAACTTGGAACATGGATCCTGGGCTAGAGTTGAGCCCCCACTTGTCACTCAGCTAAGCACAAGCTGCGCAACCCTTTGTAGTAGTTCTGAACCTACTGCTCTTTGTGACAGGTCTGCCTATTTGCCAGCTAACTCAGACCCATTACAATTGTTTACACTCTGTCTGCTTTATTTCAGGGTCCTGGCCATCAGTGGGGGGCTCTGCCCCCCACCACACAAGGCTCGGTTTTCTAAAGCCATGTTTGTCAAAACCATCCGTGTGCAAATTCCTTTGTTCATAATGGTGGCATTCAAGTTGAATTGCGCATGAAATTGTCTTGCTAAGAAGCAGCTTTCTCTATATAAAAGGGGGCAAGAGAAATTGAAGGATCTGATTAGTTAATAAGAATTCTAAGTAGTGAAATTCCAAATTAGCATAAAACAATTTCTTGTTCAGAGCACGTGCAGCACCAGAGTAAAAGAATTCTTTTCTTTGTCTTTTTTTTGTTGTTGTTAAAGCACTTTGTTCTAAAATAGTATAATCACAATAAGACATTCCAATGTGTGAATTTTAGTATATAAGTCATGACTAATTGCATTGATTTGCATTCAGGGTTTTTTAACATCTGTGTGGTAATTATCCTAATCCAATTTGTTATGCAGAATACAATCAATGTTATGTATGTTAGTGTTTAGGGCCCTGACACAATTTCCTGCAATAAAACAGAATGAAATACAAAGGTAGCTCAGGTGCAAAGACAGGCACATCTTTTATAGATATCAAGCTCCCTTTCCAGATCTCCAAAATTAGCTGGGGGTGGGCGTCAGTGGAAAGCAAGCAAATTTAATTAACATTTTAAGAGGAGGCCTAAGAGCCTGGCCGGTGTGGCTCAATGGTTGAGCATCAACCCATGAACCAAGAGGTCACAGTTCGATTCCCAGTCAGGGCACATGCCTCAGTTGCGGCTTGATCCCCAGCAGGGGACGTGCAGGAGGCAGCCGATTGATGATGTTTCTCTCTCATCATTGATGTTTCTCTCTATCCCTCTCCCTTCCTTCTCTCTAAAAATCAATAAAAACATATGTTTTAAAAATTTTTTTAATAAATAAATAAATAAACAAATAAAAGGAAGACTAAGAAAAGAGAAAAAGAGAGCAAGAAAGCACTGAGCTCTTGAGAAGGAGCAAGGACAAGCTGTATTAAATCTTCAGGAAGAAGCCCTCTTTCTAACAGGCTGTGGCTTTCAGAAGCTGCCAGAAATAATGTCCTGACCTCACCTGATAATGAGCCAATGAGACCGTGTTCTACTGACATAGCGCTATTTCAGTCAGGGTTACATCTTATCTAAGAGTCAGGGTTTAGCTTTCAACCTCTCGTTTTTCTGTCCTTTTAGGAAAAAGAACTGTACCTAATATCTCCCAGAAAGTCCTAGGAATCTGGGGCACAAAGTATCTGAGCAGACTTTAGGCACAAAGAAAGCACCTATGTCTGTGTAATGTGTAGGGATACTAACGAACCTTTCCCCCACCACCTCTGGTTGCATGCACGCCTAGAAAACCTTGCTGCCCCCTCTCAAATGTCTGAATTTTCTACTTAGGGACATCCAGTCCTTTAACTTCTGGATTTGTTCCTTTTTTAAAAATTCCAATCTGCCTCACTAAAAGCATAAACCTTAGTGGACAGTACTTAACCAGCCTCTTTCCAGAAGAGGAGAGTAGAGAGATGAGGGTACTGTAGACAAAAAAGTGGCCACATACTAAACCTGACAAGCTCAGGGGAGGCCTATGTGGTGGCCTTACGAACTCAGAGACCTAAAGTAACCACATAGGATTGTGGTAGAGTAAGATAAACATGAACCAAGCAAGGACGATGGGCCAGGTAGAGAAGGTCATCAGGGTGGAAAGTCCCAGGTATCTAGCACCGGACAATTGTAGGGTGGAACCTCACCCCCAGGGTGACCTTTGCCCCCCTAGCATATTGCTGGTCATGCGGTTTGGACCCCTAGACCTTTCATATTGCTGATCACGAACCCCTGACCTTTCCTCCCTAAAGATAACATCTAGGCCTCAGTTGTGTTTCAGCTCTAGGCCCAGAAAAGCAGCAAAACCAGACCTCAGGACCAGCTGCATTGAATAATAACACCCCTGTTCTAGTGGCAGCCAATCAGTGGAGACCACAACCTTGAATGACACACCTGGAAAACTGCTGAATATTCTATTGAAATCTTCCCCAGGACCTCCCCTAAAATCTCCACCCTTAAAACCCTTTAGGCTGAGTACCCATCAAGCTCTGCCTAAGCCTTTCCCCTCCCTCTCCCCACAAATGCATCACTTTGACCTTCCTCACTTCTAAGCTCCAAGGGCCCTTCCTTTGCCTCTGTAACTTGTTTCCTAAGTCCATTTTTTCTATGAATTACATCTTCTACCTCTGTGAGTTTCTAAATAAATGTTCTTTATTGGTTTGAGTCTTGGCTCTGAATTCTTTCCTAACCAGAAATCAAGTATCAAGGTTGCTGAACCAAGGTCCAGTCTAACCCCACCAGTTTAACACCTGGTGCCGGTCCCGCTGCCCCTAACAGGATGGTCTGAAATGAAAACTTCCTAAGAGTGAGTCATAGAGGGCCCATCCTAGTCACGTCCTCGGCCCGAATCTTCCTTGACAAAGGTCAATCTTACCTTAAGTGAAACTGTCTTTTTGCTTCTACATTAACATACCTTTGGCATGTCAGGGTAATTTCCTTTTTCCAGACCCCTCTGGGAACAATCTCCCACCAGAGCAGGAGGCCACAGAGCCCCTCATTGTTACTGTTATCTGTTATCCTATTCATTGTTAACTATCCTGCACCCACCTATGCAAAAGAAGTATGTGTTTATTTCTTTTACTTTTCATCCAATCCCAGAGATTTCCCCACTTTGCTTTCTCTCACCTTCCTAATCTATCACCAGTGGATTCCAGGTAACCCCTTACTCTTCCTTTGATTCTAATGTATACAATACAATAGGGCACAAAACTGCCATTCTCTAGAACACTTTCTCATTCTGTTGAGATTTTGCTTCCCAGTAATTGTCAGTTTGGCTCAAATAATTCAAAATTCTTACAGGTTTGGATGTTTCTTATGTTGACAGTACCAAATGCTCCGAGGGCCATCAGAGGCCCTAAAGGGGTAAAAAAGGCCTGAGAAGCGAAGGTGGCAGATATTACAAATCATATTCACTTAGTTTGCCATTTTGCTGAGTACACAAGTCCTAGCACCTTCCAAGGGAAGAGGGAACCCATGTCTACGGGGAAAGGCAACAAAGTAAATATCAGACCCCCTCCAACCTCCCCTGCTTCTTGCCTATCCAGCCCCTCCCCAACGACTAGCTCCCATCCCCTTTCTGTCACCCTCTTGGTCCATAGTGTAAACCCATGTAATCCAGGGGGTCCCCAACCTAGCTGATAATGAGAATCACCAGGAAAGCTTGTTAAATATATAACTGCCTCATTCCCTCATTAATTCAGATTTACTAGGTCCAGGATAGGGCCCATGCATAGGTATTTTTAACCCTTTGCGGTCGTATTAAATTTGGACATGGGTGTCGTACTCGTCGGAATTAAGAAATTTCAGAGAAATTATGAACTGATACATGAATGAATAGAGTTAAGGTTCGTACGGTTCCTTGCTGTGGTGGCTGAGAGCAGACATACGACCGGAACGGTAAAAAAAGCTTTGGTGGCTGAGAGTAGACAAACGACCGCAAAGGGTTAAAGCTGCTCCCAGGTGATCCTAATGGACAGCTGCTTTGGGCAACCAGTGACGCCAGCTGAGGATACCCACCAGGTATGCCTGCCTATTGCAAAAATTGCCTAGGCAATGGAGGTTTCAGTGGTGTGGCAAACACCCGGCATAATGAGCAAAACTATGGTCCAGCAGAGCAGGCCTGAAAAAGACTCCCTCCTGGAGCAAAGATTGGTCAGGCTCCTCTAAGCCCTCATTTTAACTAGGCCTCCTCTTTGGCCCTGTTCTTTGCCTGCCTTTGTCAAAGAATCCTGCTAAGTCAGTTTATCGGAAAATCCTCCCACTCGAGATACCTGATCACCCTGATATCTGAACAAGTTCTTCATCCCCCAACCTTTGATTTCTAAGTCCTTGCCCAGCCTTGAGTAATAATCTTGTTAAGTCAGTTTAGTAAGAATTTCCTCACCTTTGATGTCTGTCTTAGTCAGCTTAGGCTGCTATAACAAAGTACCATAGACTGGATGGCTCAAACATTTATTTCTCACAGTTCTGGAGGCTGGAAGTCCAAGATCAAGAAGCTGGCAGATTCAGTTCCTGGTGAGAGCCCTCTTTTTGGCTTGCAGAAGGCCACCTTCTCACTGTGTCCACATGGGGAGAAGGGGAAGGGAGGGAGAGGGAAGGAAGAAGGAGGAGCCAGCTAGAGCTAGCTCTGGTCTCTCTTCTTCTTTTAAAAGGGACACTAATCCCATCATGGGGGTCCCTACCCTAATGACCTCATTTAACTTAATTACCTCCCAAAGGCCCCACTTCCAAATATCATCACATAGGGGGTTGGGGCTTCAGCACATGGAAAGGGGAGTAGGTACACAAATATTCAGCCCACAATGACATCTAATCAAGTTCTCCTTAGTAATTTTGCATTCACCAACCCCCTCACTCTGCTCATTGGCTATAAATCCCTACTTGTCCTTGTGGCATGAGGAGCTGAGTTCGGTCTCACTCCCTTATTGCAATAGTCTTGAAGAAAATCTTCTTTACCATTTTAACAGGTGTCAGAATGTTTCTTTAGCAGACCCTTAAGGGGAAAAACTACTATGCTAGACATCAGGGATCCATTTAGCCAACTACTTTCTAGTTAGTCAAGGCCTGCTCCAGTCCATTAAACAGGACCCCAGTGGCTCCACCCACATGCCTAATATATAAGCAGGAAAGACTCTAAGGATTAGCAGTCTTTGATTGGAATTTGTTAGCAGTATCTGGGAAATTCCCATTATTCAAATAAACATTTACTAAGCATTTACTCTAGGTGTTGCCCTGTGCTAGAAACTGGGGAATAAGGCTAGGCCCCTTTGCTCTCAAAACTTATAGAAATGCAGGGAAGGCAGACAAGTAAACAGACAATTGCAACACACTTGGGGGATGTGACCATCCTACTACTGTAACCATTTGCTGGAAAGTGAGGAGCCAGTTATGCCAATTAATTGGCACAAAGTCTTCACTGAATCACATCTCTGAGGTAATGCCTTCACCTTGCTTACCCCTGCAGAGCTGCTTCTGCTTCCTGCTTGTCTTTCCATGGCTAACCTCTGCTCCAAGATGAAGCCCAAACTTGTTAACCTGTTATTTCAAGCACTCCATGGACCTGAATGAATAGCTTCATCCCCATAAGCATCGTCAGTCAGCAAGGCATGCTGGGCATTATCTCATTAAGTTAGAAGACACAGCAATGCAGAGCATTCCCTTGATTTCTGTGTTCATACTGTCCTCACTGGATCGTGGCCAGTGGCAAAAAAATAAAGAAGCCGGAGGGGCTTTCTGATGGTGGGGCCCCAGTAAAGCTGAAGAACAAAAGTGAGTCAGAAGAGAGCCCAGAGAAACTGCTAGTGTGGTCAGCGCTTGTAACCACCTCAACCCCATGAAGGAACATATCGTGCCAGCTGTGGTGCCTCCCTTTCACAGCAACCAAACTTCTCTACCTTCTCCCAAAGGCCTAACCAAAGAGCAGGATGAGCTGCTAGAAGCTTTGAGAAGTAGAAGGATAGTCAGATATCTGGGATTCCAATCAGATGCCACTCAAACACTATCTTGCCCCCAAAACCTTGAGGCCTCTCTGAGCCTTCATCTTCTCACCATTAAAATGGAGACAACAGGTGGAAGTAAAAGAGACCAAGGACTTGAAAGTGCTATATAAACATTCAGGCATGAGGGCTTGTTATTACTATTCTGATGAGCGCTGCTGTATCCAGCACAGACGCCAAGACCTACCCACAGACAGCTACTCAGTGTCCTCCCCTCTCCTTTTGAAAGCTTGCCATTACCATTCTCAAAATCCTGGTCCTGGCCTGCCCCGAGAAACATCTATTTATGGGAGGCATAGTGCCAATGAAGAGTCTTTGCAAACCTTCCTTCCTTTCTGAATTTGAACTTGCAGCCAGGGTCACAAGCTCAAGAGAAAACTAGCTGCAATGTGTTTGGCATGTTTGCAACTTTTCAGCAAACAACTCTCCACCCATCAAAACATCCCCACCCTGCACTCCTCTCGAGACCCTGGGAGGGGAGAACGGGGAACATCGTTAACACTGACGTGATCCGTTGGCCACCAAGTAAACAGCACACTCACTCTGAAAGGAAGGGACTTGGCAAACTTCCTGCAAGGTCAGAGGGAGATTTATTTTAGGGGTGGAGGGGCATAGGGCCTTGTCAATTTCACTCTAGATAGCCACATACTGGTAAGGAGGACCCTACTTTGTTAGGCCTCTGAAAACGCACACAAATCTCCTTCGGTAATCATGGTCAATCACTTGGCTGCTGGCCCCAGCCCCAGGAATTTTGTGGCAATGCCTATAAGTCAGTGTAGCCAAGGAAAACTGCTGCACACTTCGATTCTGCGGCTCTTGTTTGGAAGCTCCTTTATTTTTTTCTCTGTAGGCAACACATCCGACTGATTTGATAAGGGCCAAGGCCTGGAGACAGAAGTAGCAAGTAGCTAACAGCCGTATAATACCCCCTTGGCATCTTTTCTTTCCCTGCCGTGATGTGGGGTTTCCAGAAGGGGTCTGGGAGCCTAACACAAAGTCCAGAGCAGAATCTGTGGCTCTTCAAACATCAAAGCATCGGTAGAGGCCTGAGGTCAGGTGGGGCTGGTGGGGAGGCAGGGGGTAGTGAATAGAAGAGGCTTAGGTCAGAGTTTAGAGCTAGGCTTTAAAAGGGCTGAAAATGCTATTATCTTTATCAATCAAGCTAAAAGGGGGGACTGGGACAGAAAATTGGAGAGAAAGGTCCAGCTACGTAAGGAGATGTACTCAGATTTTTCTCAGAGTAGATTATACCATCTAAATGCCTTTTAACCTTCAGAAGGCACAGAATCTAACCTAGTGCTATACAGCATAACTCCGTGATGATGAAAGTGTTCTATAAAGGCAATATCCCGTACAGTAACCACTAGCCACATGTGCCTATTAAGCACATGAAATTGGCTGGTATGACTGAGAAAGTGGATTTTTAATTTAATTTCATTTTAATTCATTTAAATTTAAATAGCCATGTATGGTTAGTGGCCACCATATGGACCAGCACAGGGGTGGAGTTACCACACTCTGGGTTCAAATCCCAACTCTGCCTCTTTTTTAAAAAAAATGTTTTTATTGATTTCAGAGAGAGAGGAAGGGGAAGGGAGAGAGAAACATCGATGTGAGAGAGACACATCAATCAGCTGTCTCCCATACCCACCCTAACCCGGGATCAAACCCACAACCTTGGCATGTGCCCTGACTGGGAATTGAACTAGTGACCTTTTGGTGCATGGGATGACACTCAACCAACTGAGCCACACTGGCCCAGCTCTGCCCCTTTTTGTTTGGGAGACTTTGACAAATTAAGTAACCTCTTTGTGCCTCAGTTTATTCATTTGTGAAATGGGAATAATAAGGGTTCTCACAAAACTGTTGTGAGAATTACATGAGTTAATATGTATAAAGTGGTTAGAGAAGTGTCTGGTGCTTACATGCTATATACAATTTTTCCCCAGTTAGAGACACTCAGTAGAGCAATATTCCTACAGCCACTGCAGGGCTTCTGCAGAGGGAAAGGGGCCCTTCACTGCTACAGAGATAGAAGGTAGACATCTTACACTCTTTTTAAACCAGACTTAAGAAGAGATACAATTCAAATCCTCCCCCTTCCTGTGAAAAGCTGAGAGCAGTGTGTGTGTGTGTGTGTGTGTGTGTGTGTGTGTGTGTGTGTGTGTGTGTGTTAGGGCGCAGAAGAAATGTTCAGCCCTCGTCACAGTCTGGATTCAGCTTTTCATCACAGACACACAGAACACTCCTTGTATTTTCAAGCTCATCTAGCTACAGGTAAGTTAGAGTATTCTGGCAGACAGATGTCACTGTCTTCTGCAGTGGGAGAGACAGTGTGGTGTAGCCATAGAGATCTGCACTTGCATCCCGGACTGGCCATTAACTTACAAGGTCAGGTTAGGCAAGTGACTTACTTTCTCAGAGCCTCAGTTTCTCCATATATAAAATGGGGGCATATTAATTACTATCTGTCAAGATGATTGACGGAAATAATGTAAACAAAGCACTTAGCGCAAGTGCTTGGCAGGGGTGTTTTTATTATCCATCCTGTATGTTGGAATGAGAGCAATCCGAAGTAAATAAATGCAGTTACTTCACAACCCCATCACAAACAACTCTCTGAGCTCAACTGGGGATAAGGAAGTCTAATTCCTATTGCCCAGGGAAGTAGAAATCAATTTTAAAGCCAGGGCTAAAACCCAGTACTACTGCCTCCTAGCCCCAGGCCAGGCAGCATCACAGGACCCTTTCAAAGGGCCTGCTGGCTGCTAATTTCTAATGGGTTTATAGAGTGTGTGTTTTTCATCAATCACTCTCAATGTAGGGAATAGAAGTGCAAGTTACTTCATTAAAAGCACTCACACATAACTGGATACATTTACATATTAAGCAGGCAACTGAGACTCCAATCTTTCTATTTTATGTACAGCTGTAATCATTACTCTGAATCAGAATGCTTCTTAGATACTCAGGGTTCTTAATACAGAGAACTCTCAAACTTTTGCTAAGTACAGGTCACAATTTGAAAGTACTCTCATTCACAAACTGCATGCAATCCCCCCTTGCCATTCTTTGCACCCTGGTGACCACGTGTGCAGGCACCCCTGGAGCTCAGTCAAGTTGACCCTAAGCATAGATATGACTGCAGGCTCTCTTGGGCCCCTGAGTTTTAATGTATCTGGTTAGGTAACTATTACATACATTGTGCACTGGAACTGTTGTTGGTTTGGAAGTGAAGCAGAAAAGGGAGACAGAAAATTCCAGAGTGCCGAACAGCACAGGGACTATTTGAGGGTCCAGCGCCATCTGCAGTTATGGGAAGAAAGGTACATACTGGGGTTTAGCAGGGTAGAGGAAGGCAAAGTGAGTACTTCTGAGGACCGTTACCCCCTTTTAACACCGTAGCTTCAGACCAGCCCTAAATTCAGCCCCTTTACTTAAAAAATAACTCCACCCAGCCAGCATGGCTCAGTGGTTGACCATCAACCTATGATCCGGGAGATCGAGGTTCGATTCCTGGTCAGGGCATATGCCCAAGTTGCGGGCTCAATCCCCAGCAGGGGGCGTGCAGGAGGCAGCCGATCAATGACTCTCTCATTGATGTTTCTCTCTCTCTCTCTCTCTCTCTCTCTCTTCCTCTCTCTGAAATCAATAAAACACATTTAAAAATAATAATAATTCCAAATCAAAACCTAATTGATACCAAACCTGAAAAAGACTACAAACCAACATCCTTCATGAACATAGACCAAACAATCCTCAACAAAATATCAGCAAGTCGAATTCAACAATACATAAAAAGAATAATAGCTCATGACCAAGTAAGGTTTATCCCAAGAATGCAAGACTGGCTAAAGATTTGAAAATAAATCAATGTAATTTACCATATCGAGAGAATAAAAAATAAAAACCATATGATCTCAATTCATGCAGAAAAAGCTTTTGATAAAATGCAGATTGATTCATGATAAAAATTTTCAGGAAACTAAGAATAAAAGGGAATATCCTTAACCTGATAAAGGGCATCTATGAAAAGCCCCCACCTAACATCATACTAAATGGTAAAAGGAGTGACCGCATTTGCTACTTCTACTTAACATTATACTGGAGGTTCTAGCCAGAGCAGCTAAGCAAGGAAAAAGAAATGAAAGACACAAAGTTTGAAAAGGGAGAAATAACTTGTTTTTATTCACAAACATTATGGTCATCTACCTAGAGAATCCCAGAGTGTACCAAAAACCTACTAGAACTAATAAGTGAATTTAGCAAAGTCATAAGAAACAAGGTTAATACACAAAAACCAATTGTATATTAACTGGAAATTGACACTTAACAAATAGTACAATTTACAATAGCATAAGAATGCAATACTTAGAAATAAATCTAACAAAATATGTGCAAGACTTATGTGCTGAAAATTATGAAACACCGATGAAATAAATTAAAGAAGACCTAAATAAATGGAGAAGCATACCATGTTCATGGATCAGAAGATTCAGTAGGGTTAAGATGTCAATTCTCCCCAAACTGGCCTATAGAGTCAACACAATCTCAATCAGAATCCCAGCAGGCCTCTTTGTAAAATTGATAAGCTGATTCTAAAATTTTTAAGAAGAGCAAAGGGTATTAAAGAGCCAAAATGATTTTTTAAAAGTACAAATTTGGAGAACTTATACTGTTTGATTTCAAGACTTACTATTAATCTACTGTCAACAGAGCAGTGTGGTATCCACATCAAGCTAGACCAGAATAGAGTCTACAAGTAAACCCATACATGTATGGTAAGTTGATTTTTGACACAAGTGCAAAGACAATACAGTGGAGAAAGTATAGTCTTTTTAACAAATGGTGCTGGGACAATTTGATATCTATAGTAGTCCCCCCTTATCTGCAGAGGATACATTCCAAGACCCCCAGTAAATGCCTAAAACTGTGGATAATACCAAACCCTATATATACTATGTTTTTTCCTATACATGTACACCTATGATAAAGTTTAATTTATAAATTAGACACAGCAAGAGGTTAGCAACAATAACTAATAATAAAATAGAACAATTATAACAATATACTACAATAAAACTTATGTAAATATAGTCTCTCTTTTTTAATTTTTATATTTTCAGTCCAAGCCTATTCCTGAATCTGTATAATCATCCTCTGCTTGCAGTAAACTGCTTGGTGTCACTCGTTTCAGGGGATCCCTTGCTGAAGTCTTTGTTTAGGCTCAATGATTTCTGGCACAATGCACTGCTGTCGATCGAAATACATTTCCTGTTAATGTCTTCCACCCACTAATTTAATGACTTTCTCACCTTACTTCTACACTTGTCACACACTGTGGCCATAACTTTTGCAATTTGAGGTACATCAAAACTAGCATGAATTTCTTTCTTTCTTCACAATTTCACAGATAGAAATCGTATTCTTACCATAGATCTTAGCACCTCAGCATAGTTTTGTTTCTTGCCTTATTAAGTTGAGAACTTTCACCTTTTCATTTAAAGAAAGCACTTTACAGCTTCTCTTTGGCATATGTGAGTTGCCAGCATCACTAATCTTGTGCTTTGGGGCCATTATTAAGTAAAGTAAGGGTGACTTGAACACAAGCACTGAAATACCAATATCGAGACAGTCGATTTGACAACCCAGAAGGTCACTAAGTGACTAACGGGCAGTGAGCATCTATAGCATGATCTGCTGGACAAAAGGACCATTCATGTCCCGGGTGGGAAGGAGTTGGACAGGGCAAGATTTCATCACACTACTCAGGACAGTGCACAATTTAAATCTTATGAATTATTTATTTCTGGAATTTTCCATTTAAAACTTTTGGACTATGGTTGACTGCTGGTAACTGAAATCATGAAAAGCAAAACAGCAGATAAGAAGAGACTACTATGTACACAAAAAAATGAACCTCAGCCCTTACCTTGTATAATATACAAAAATGAACTCAAAATAGATCATAAGCATAAATATAAAAGCTGAAACTATAAAACTTCAAGAATATAACCTAAGAAAAAACTCTTTGTGACCTCTGGATAGACAAAGATGTATTAGATATGACCAGAGAAAAATTAACAATAGGAGAAAAAAAAATCAATAAATCAAGCTTCTCCAAAATTACAAACTTCTGCTCTTCAAAAGGTAGGCTTAGAAAATGAAAGGTGAACCACAGACTGGACGAAAATATTTGCAAAACATGTATATGACAAGGGACATGTATTCAGACTATACAAAGAACTCAAAACCCAATCATAAGAAAACAAACAATTCCATTTTAAAATGGGCAAAAGACTCAAATAGACACTTCACCAAAGAAGAGATGCAGGTGGCAAATAAGCACACGAAAGGACACTCAACATCATTAGTCATTAGGAAAATGCAAAGTCAAACTACGACGAGATAAAATACACATCTATTAGAACCACTAAAATTAAAAATATGAATCTTATGCAACCGCTAGTGAGAATGAAAAGCAACTAGAACTTTCATACACTGCTGGTGAGAATTCAAAATGGTACAGCCACTTTGGAAACCGTTTGGCAGCTTTTTAAAAAGATGTTAGATTTTTAAAAAATAAATAAAGTTAGGTATACACTTACCCAATGACCCAACAATATAATTCCTAAGTATTTACCCGAGAGAAATAAAGATATGTGTTTATGCAAAAACCTGTATATAAATATTCATAGCAGCTTTATTAATTATCACTCAGAGCTGGAAATGAACCAAATATCTATCAACTGGTGAGTGTACAAAGAATTATGGTACATCAATACAACGGAATATTACTCGGCGATAAAAAATGAACTAAAACGTAGATGAATCTCAAAAGCATTATGTTAAATAAAAGAAGTCAGTAAAAAACAAATAAATAAAAGAAGTCAAACCCAAAGCCTATTTATTGTATGATTCCATTTATACAACATTCTGGGAAAGGCAAAACTCCAGGACTACAAAATAGATCCATGGATGCCAAAGTTTGGGTATGAGGGAAAGGGATTGACTGCAAAGGAGCAGGAGAGAACTTTTTGGGGTAATGAAAATATTCCATATTTGTATTGTGTTGGCGGTGACACAATAGTACATGTCTAGAAAACACATTGAACTGTACTTTAAAAAAGGAGAATTTTACTGTATGAAAATTATACCTCAATAAGCCTGGCTTTAAAAAACATGAATCATATTAGTAAGCCTGTAGTAGAAAAGGGATCTAGCCCGGCCGGGCGTGGCTCAGCGGTTGAGCGTCCACCTAGGATCCAGGCGATAGGGGTTCGATTCCCAGTCAGGGCACAGGCCCAGGTTGTGGGCTCGATCAATAACTCATCATTGATGTTTCTATCTCTCTCTCCCTCTCCTTTCCTCTCTCTGAAATCAAGAAGGGAGGGAGGGAAGGAAGGAAGGAAGGAAGGAAGGAAGGAAGGAAGGAAGGAAGGAAGGAAGGAAGGAAGGAAGGAAGGAAGGAAGGAAGGAAGGAAGGAAGGAAGGAAGGAAAAGGGATCTATTAGGCTTGTCTTGTTTAGCTTGTCTTCCATACTGAAAGTATGCATGGTTGGGGGAGTGTCCCACACTCAGGAAGCGTTACCGTAATTAATAAAGGAAAGGAAATCAGACATTGTTGAACATGGTCAGCTGGGGAGCAGAGGCCTGCTTGTCTCACCAGAAAGTTACAGCTTTACACCCCTCATCCAGGGAACCACCCGTCTGTTCCCCGCAGATCGCTGTGGGAAGGGGTAGGACAAACAGGAGAGGTAAGTGCAAGTGCAATAGAAGTCAGAATGGCACAGCGGGAGGGGCTTGACCACAGGGGCTTGTCAGCCTGACCTGGGAAAGGGATCATTGGCTGGGGGTGGACCCATCAGAAGCCTGCGAGAGCTTGGGAACATGATGAGTTATTTTGAAAAAGCTTCTGGTAAAAACCCCAAGGGAACAAACAGCTCTGTCTCTCTCCCACCCCCACCCCCACCCCCACCTCCCACCGGGTAAAGCACTCACCCATTCCTTCACGTGCTCTCTTGCCCCAGAGCACGTGGCCATGCGGGTCTAGCAACAACCGGGTCCCGCAGATTGCACAGGCTCCAAAGAACTAAGCTTTAATATGAAACAGAAACTCTGGCCGCGGGCCTTTGTTTGGGCCTTGATGATGACAACGTTGGACATTTTCCATGGCAGGACAGATGGAGATGGGACTTTGGGAACCCAGGAGGGAAACTCCTTTTATTTTGCATCACAAATAAATCATCTTGTCACAACGCAATCTCCTGTGTGTGAAATGCTTTTCTCGAAATCCCATGGAAGAGCCTGATTTCAACTGACAACAGAAGGACCTGCATCCTTGCCCTAGTTGCCAGAATGTCAACCTTGGGAGGTTTCCCTTTTGGGTAACAGTTGGGCAAATACGCTTTGGAGAAGGTGGGGGAAAGGCAGGAAATTTGGGTAACAGTTGGGCAAATACGCTTTTGAGAAGGTGGGGGAAAGGCAGGAAAGTTGGTATTCCACAGTAGTTTAGGGCTCTTGACATAAAACCAATGTGGGTTCAAATCCTAACTTTGCTATTTCCAATGTTAGGGGGAAATTTTCCCTCTCCAAACCTCTTTGGTCCTTTTGGCTGGTCTAATAATTAAGTTGACAGAAGAAAGATTAAACAGGAGATGGAAACAATTTAATTTGTACATACTGAGGTCTCACAGAAATGGGACCTAAATATATGACCAAAGCAGGCAGCATTTATACTTTTTAGAGAAAGAAACAATGTATTTGTGAAGAATGGACAAGACAAAGAAAGTCTTTGGTGCTCATTCAGTGAAGAATCTAAGCAGGGTTTGGGCTTAGGGGAGTAATTAGTAAAGAATTAACAACGTTTGGCCCTGCTGGCGCGCCTCAGCAGTTGAGCACCGACCTAGGATCCAAGAGATCTCCTTTTGATTCCCGGTCAGGGCACAGGCCCGGGCTGCGGGCTCCATCCCCAGTGGGGGGCATGCGGGAGGCAGCCGATCCATGACTCTCATCATTGATGTTTCTCTCTCCCTTCCTCTCTCTGAAATCAATAAAGACATTAAAAAAAATAAAAAATCAGTTCTTTAAAAAAAAAAAAAAGAATTAGCAACATTTGTTTGTATAGACTTCTGGGTCCTGAATTCCCACTCTGGCCCTGATAATGTCCCTTTAACTCCCCGGGCAGGGAGGGCACCTTTCATATGACAGATTTATTTCCTGCTTTTAGGGGGACAGAGGAGGAGAGTCAGAGGGTTCTTCTTGCACCAACTGACTGTTTCTCAAGTAACTTTCATTAAAGAAAATCAATAGGCCCCATTGGCATATTTGGACAGCTTGTCCTGAGCCCCATCACCAAGCTGTGTGACCTTGAGTCACTCACTTCATGTCTCCGAGTCTCAGTTTCTTTATTTCTAAGACAGGAGCAGTAGTGCCCAGTTATCTGCCAGGGTAGTTGAGCAAGCATAAGCGAAAGCATGTATAATAGTGATAGTAGGTAGCATAGGAAGTAATGTATATGAAAGTGCTCGGTAAATGATAACCAATCTTATTCCTAAATCAAAAGTTGATGTGGGGTAGAGCAGTCTGGCTGGTAGGAAAGATACGTAGGAGGGAGGCATTGGTGCCTCCCACCTGCAACCACATTCAACTCTTCTCTCCACTTGTGGCATTACACATTCAGTGGGTGACCTACATTCTGGAATTTCCAGGACGGCCACATTTCTAGTCCATCCCCTCAGCGGACCACATGTCAGAGTTGGGGAAATAGGGGGGCATACAATCCTGGCCTCCCCCTCCCCCACCCTCTTCATTTCTCTCCTCTCCTCCCCATCAGGGGCGATTTGCTCGGACTTCTTACACATGAAATCAAACAGAACGAGGAAGGTAAATCTCCTGGGTAAGACAAAAAAAAAAAAAGACAGCAAAACCCCACCACCCCTGCACAATCCATTTGAACGCCGAATAGAAATGGTTGAGAGGTCCCTGCTGTTCTCGTCACCTGTGACACCCCTCCCCCATCCCTTTTCTTGTTCTCTCTCTTCCCCTCCCCTCCCCGCCCCTCCCCTCCCCTCCCCTCCCCGCCTTTCTCCAGGGGTGGCTAAGGTTGAAAAAAACCCATTTGTCTCCCAGCTGATCAACTGGGACTGCGAGGAAGACGAATGAATTACTTTGGCTCAGCAGCAAGTGCCAGCGTGGGTTCCTTAGCCACTTCCCCCCCCTTTTTAATTAATGAACAATCTGGCCCATTGCTGCTCCCCGTAGGTACGCAAAACAGCCTCTTCGTTTGAAATCCCTGTTGTTGAATGTACTCAGTGGGGCACCGTCACATCGCCGCCCCCTGTTTTGCATAAGAAACCGCTGTTTCCAAGATAAGGATCTTTTCATTTAGCCGTCATGAGCTCATCCTTTTTCCTGTGCATTGTGGCTCCAGCTCCTTTGAGCCGAGACCCAAACAATGCGGGCCCGCGCTCGCTTCTGGCGCCCCGGCCCCTGGAGGCTGCAGGCTGCGGCCTCCGGAAGCCTGCCGAGGCGAGGCGAGCAACCCAAGTTCTTTTCAGGCCTCAGATGTCAAGAGGGCAAGAAATAAGAAGATTCCAGACGCTTGAAAAGCTCCCACTGGCTTTAAAACAGACCCTGGGAAAGAAACCCTGAATGGCAGGGGTGGGGGAGTAGGGGGGTGGCAGGGGGGTGGGTGGGCCCAAGTGCCCTAGGATCATGAACTTACACAGCCTGGGAAATCTAAGGGCAGGGAGGGAGGGACCCACAAATGTGCTAAGCTGCCCAAGCACTCCTCTCCTGTCCCTGATTCTCAGAGGGCATCCTGCTCCTGCCCTTTGGTTTGGAACAACGGGCCCACCGCAGAGGCCACACAAGGGTGCCGCACTCCGCTTAGAAGCTGGAAGTGGCCTCAGATTCTTTGGAATCCAAACCCTTTTCTCCTTCTGCCTGTCGGTAAATCAAGGCCCGGGGAGGGGAAGCAACTTGCCTACTACCAGGCTCTGAGAGTTAGTGGAAGAGGTGAGTGCTAGAACTCCAATCTCACGCTGTTTATCCCATCACACACGGCTGCCTCTGGAGAGAGTGGATAACATTTGTGTACAAAGCGCTGAAGGAAAAAAAAAAAAGCAAGATAGGAGATTAAATGAGATCACAGTCAACTACAAAGCCTATACAAACAGCAGGGGTTTTATCGTTAGCTTCCTCGTTTGTAGATATTTTCAAAAGAGCCAGGAGAATAGGAAAATTTAACCTTTAGCGGTGTGAAAGAATTCTGCAGAAGGCAGTGGGGTCTCCAGGCAAAACGTATGTAGCCACTTTGTCACTTTACCTGGGAGAACGGGGCTACATGGTTGCATCAACTCAGCACTCATCATTTCCCCTTCGCGGAGAGGAAATACTGCAACAAAGGAGCCTTCATCAAACCATAGATAACTAACAGTATCCAGAAGGAGGCCAGGTGCACCGAGGCCCACAAGCACTGAGGAACACAAAGGCCATGTCTTTAGAGGTTACAAGCTGGTGGATTGGATGTTTTGTCTCAGCAAATTGATCATAAACCCCTTCTGGGCAAAGCCCACGTATCCTCTGTAACTTCTAGCATAGAAGAGCTCACAGTAGAAATCTAATCTCTCCGGGCTGCTTGGTTGGTTGACTGAGATAGACAAGACCTCCCGCACTGACTCTGGAGGGTTCCCAGCATTGCTTTTACTCCATGTTTGGTGTAGAGAAACCTTTATTACATTTCAAACAAATAGTTCCCTTGGGGCTCCGAGGAAGCTCCAGTGATTCCCAGTGTGTTTAGCCCTCTGTGGGCTAATAAGGATGAATAGGTGGAGCACAGGGGGTTTTTAAGACAGCGAAAATCCTCTGTGTGATATTATAATGATGGATATATGTCATTAGACGTTTGCCCAAATCCATAGAATGTACAACACCAAGGATTCTGGGTGATGATGTGTCGATATAAGCTCATCAGTTGTAACAAATGTACCACTCTGGTAGGGGATGTTGATAAAGGGGGAGGCTATGCACGTGTGGGGGCAGGGGATAGATCAGGGATTTCTGTATCTTCCTCTCAATTTTGTTGTAAACCTAAAACGTGTCTAAAAAATAAAGTCTATTAAAAACAAACAACAGGAACCGCTGGAATGAATGAATGTTTCTAGTTATAGCATTTCATGATTCTGCTGGAGAGGAAGAAACCTTCCTCTTAAGGTTCTTTTGGCTGGTCTAATAATTAAATCTACACGAGACAGATTAACAAGAGGCAATGTCTAAATTTAATTCTATATGTAAGCATGAGAACTCCACATCCACGATAGAATCAGAGACCACACATACGTGAAAGTTTCAAACAGAAAGGGAAATAGGGTTTATTTGGCATTCTGAGCTAAAAAGGAAGTAAGGCACATTGGGGCTTCAGAGGGGAGGAAAGTCATTGTATGATTGATACCATTATAATTAACTAGTTATTAATAACAGGAAAGAAGCAAAGGGAAGGCCATTATGGGCATGTTCCCTGCAAAACACTGGGGTAGGGGACCACATAGGGAAGATAGACGCATTCCCAGGAAAGTTGGGGTGACATAGGGAAGATATTTGTTTGTCAGTCACACCTGGGGACAGAAAGGGTTGGCCAAAATGGGCGTGCCCACTGCAAGCGCCTGAAGATTTGGAATACATAATCTCCTGAACAAAAGAGCTCTCTCTCTTGTGCTCTTGGGCCCTTGAGACTCTTATCGTTTGGGGCACGCTCTCTTGGCTCCTTTGCATTGGCCCTTATGGCCCACGGCCATGTGGACCCCACACATGCAGTTGACTGATGAACTGCCACTAGCCTGATGCCAACACAGAAAGGAAACTGAACACTGGCTCTGATTTTAGCTCTGCGGAAACCCCAGCTACATTTCTATGACTGGGCTAAGGGAATGGAACTTTGAAAAACCCGGGGTGTAATTCCACAGAAATAAAGCTTTCTACCATATCGCATCTTCCAGTTCGAGTCTCAGAAAATTCCTTTTCTTGAGATATTGCAAGAACTCCACCACCAGCAGCAACCGGGGGAGACGAAGCACGCTCCCCTCCATCAACAGGATGACATGAAGAGCAGATGTTCAATAATTAGAAGTTTTCCCTGCCATGTAAATAGGTCATAAAAAGTTATTCCTGATGATAACTCTTATAGGCAAGGCCCTTAATTTAAATTCTTTTTTTTTTTAATCCTCACTCAAGGATATTTTTCCATTGCTTTTCAGAGAGAGTGGAAGGGAGAGAGAGAGAGAGAGAAACATTGATGTGAGAGAAACACATCGGTTGGTTGCCTCCCACACATGCTCCAACCAGGGCCTGGGATCAAACCTGAAACTGAGGCACTTGCCCTTAACTGAAATCAAGCCCAAGACCCTTCAGTCTGCGGGCCAACACTCTAACCACTGAGCAAAACTGGCTAGGGCGGTGGTATAGAGTTTAAATCAGGATGACTGATTGAACATTTTTATAAAGAGCAGTTAGTTCTCAGATCCCTTCCTCCATCCCAGCTAAATACGGGACAGTTAAACTGCATACAGCTGAGGGCCTACTAAGTGCCATGCTGAAAACCAGGATTGTTAAAGTCTGCATTTGGAACACTGAGACTTCCAATCCCCTTCCTTGGCTACGTTCCCAAAATACTGATAGCTAAGTTTATACACTCCAAGCAGGAGATTAGAAAATCCTGCTCTGGGAAATTGATCGAACCCAGAGAAATAAAATAGAGATGATACTGGTGAAGTATGAAGGGTGTCAATTATGTAGCATCTTGTAGGCCATATTAGAGTTTTGGGGTTTTAGCCTAAGGGCTGGAAAGTCCTTCAAAGGTTTCAAGTAGGGGAACTTTATAAAGATCAAGTTTACATTTAAAAAAAATTTTAAAGGAGCTAATGTGGATGTTCAAAGACAGAGGACTCTGGACCTGGATCATGTATTCGCCAGTTTCAATCATGTTAAAATTGCTTACCTTCCCTTTACATTTTGCAGAAGTGAAGATTGGAGGAGTCAGTGGCAGTGAAGAGGGTTGCCACAGGGAGACACATCAGTGGTATTTCTACTGGTGCCTGAAGATGTAGAGTGCTAGGGAGGGAGACAGGAGGTGCTATATGAAGAGATGTCAATAGCATGCCCACTGGCACCCAAGGACATGGGATGATAAGGGGGAGTAGGAGGGGAGCCGCATAGAGATACGTTGGAGGTGTGCAAAGATATGGGGTGCTAAAGCAGTATACGGTGACACATGGAAATGCATCGGTGATGTGCCTGCTGATATGTGAGAATGCAGAGTGCTGGTGGTAGGGTGAAAAGCTAGTGTCACTGGAAGACTAGTTACATTAATTGAGCAAAAAATGAGGATTATATTGACAATAATATTCTCGCTGTTGGAGAATATACAAAACACATAAAATAGAGGAAGACCAGACTGACCCTCATGGTTCTGAGTTGAAATTGGAGGTTTTGGTATGAACTCATGCTTTTAAAACATGTATACTCAGAGATGTAGATATATATTTACAGATGTATGTGTGTATATATATGTGTATGCATGTATATACATACATACATACATTTCTAACTTCTGTTTGTAAGGGGGCCTACAAGCAATGCCAGCCCATTAGCAATGAGCACACCAAGTGCCCAGATCATGGTTTCTATATATCATGCTCTACTAAGTGAAGTGTCCAAAGAATAATGGGAGCATGCCAAAAGGACAGATACTATCATGAAAGGGGCTTTCAATGGTCAAAACTGGAACAAATTTGAGCATCAAAATAAATAATGATAGTAATGTATTACAATCAATTATATAAAATAAAAATGCATGAGTTCATACTTATATAAAATAAATGAATAAATATATATTTTTTAAATGTTTTTATTGATTTTAGAGAGGGAGAGAGAAAGAAACATTGATGTGAGAGAAAAACATTGATTGGCTGCCTCCGGAATGAACCCCGACCAGGGATTGAACCCGAAACCTGGGTATGTGTCCTGACCAGGAATCAAACCCGTGACCTTTTGGTGCATGGGATGACCCTTCAACCAACAAAGCCACACCTGCCAGGGCATAAATGAATAAATAAATGGGGAATAGGACAGACTATATTTTGCAAAGATACCCACCACAATATAATCTATCCTACATGCTGTTCTTACAATGTGATGCTAGCACTCTTCCCCTCGAGTGGTAAGAGCTAAGTCCCCTCCCCCTGAACCTCGGTGGATAAGGAGGATTTGTGTGACTGCCTCAACCAACAAAGTACAATGAAAGCGAAACCATGTGAATTCTGCAGTTGTATCAGAAAAAGGCCATGCACTTTCACCTTGTTTTCATGGGATGCTTGCTGTTGAACCTTAGCCACCATGCTGGGATGAAATCAAGCAGCCACATAAATAGGCCTCCTGTAGGGGCTCTGACTGACAGTTCCAGCTGAGGTCCCAGCCAAAGCCAGCACCGACTTGTCAGCCATGTGAGTGAGCCACTTTGAAAGGGGATCCTCCAGCTCCAGTTGATGCATCACCTTGCTCAGATACAGATTTATGAGCTGGATAAATGATTGTTGTTTTAAGCCACTAAGTTTGAAAAGAGTTCAATACACAGCTGGAACGGGGTAGAATCCCTTCTGTTCCTTATTAGAATGCCAACTAATAAATGTAAAAAGATTAATGGAAATGGAAAAATCAATATTTGGCCACCATTACAGTAGTGGTTGATTTAGGAGGCTAAGGGTGGTAAATGGAGGATTAATGAGAAATAAGATGATAGCATAATCTGGGAATATCTCCCCACAACATACTGATTAATTACAAAGAGGGGGAAAAAATTGTGTCTTTATGGTGGAGACACCTGCAGACACCAAAACGACCAGGTGATCAAGGTTACCATTACCAATGACAGGACAGCTTGTCATTATGTGCCCTCTGATGTGATATACTGAGAAGAGCACAACGTCATTTCTGGAGTATTCCTGTTAAGAAAACAGGGTCACACCTATCCGGTGTGGCTCAGTTGGTTAGGCACTGTCCTGTGCACCAAAAGGTCGCCAGCGCAATTCTTAGGGCACATGTCCGGGTTGCAGTCTCAATCCCCGGTGGGGGGCGCGCAAGAGGCAGCAGATTGATGTTTCACTGACATCCATGTTTCTCTCTCTTTCTCCCTCTCCCTTCCTCTCTCTCTAAAATAAATAAATAAATAAATAAATAAATAAATAAATAAATAAATAAATAAATAAAAATCAATTTAAAAGAAAGAAAATATTCTTTAAAACAAAAAAACAGGGCCTGAGTCTAGTCCTGAGACAACATGTGGGTTGTCCTACAAAATGTAAAACCAGTCATTTCTAAAACTATTGATGACATCAACAATAAGAAAGGACTACTGAACTATTTCAGATTGGAAGAGCCTGAAGAGATATGACAAATAAGTGCAACATATGTTCCTGGATATAATCCTAGACTAGAAAGGAAAAAGAAACACTGTTGGAACATGTTGACAAAAGAACATCTAGCCTAAGAAAAAGTCTTATAAGAGTTTATTTGAGTCAAACTGATGACAATTGCTGGGAGGCAAAATCTCAACAGATTGAGAAAATGTTCCAGAAAATGGCAGTTTTTCACCTTCTTTTATACATCAGAATATAAGTAGGGGGTTACATGAAATTCATGGGTGATAGATTAGGGAGGTGAGAGAAAACAAAGCAGGGAAATCTTTTGAGATTGGATAAAAAGTAAAACAGTCTACTTCTTTTATTGGTGGGTACATGATAGTTAACATTTACAGAACACAGAGATGGATCCTAGATGCAAAAAGATATTAGACAGATCACTTAAAGTAAAGATTGACCTTTTTCAAGGAAGCTACAAGCTTAGGACATGACTACATGCCATGACTCTCTTTTTTTTTTAATGATTTCTAAAGGTTTTATTGATTATTTTTTAAAATGTATTTTTATTGATTTCAGAGAGAAGAAGGGAGAGGGAGAGAGAGAGAAACATCAATGAGAGAGTAATTGATCAGCTGCCTCCTGTACGCCCCTCACTGGGGATTGAGCCCGCAACCCAGGCATGCGCCCTGATTGGGAATCAAACTTTGATATCCTGGATCATAGGTCAATGCTCAACTGCTGAGCCATGCCAGCCAGGTATTATTGATTAAGTTTAGAGCTTGGATATATACTTTATTTCTTTATGTAATAGGCTCTATTCAAATTCCCAAACTCTTAAGTTATTAATTCAATCTTTTTTTTTTTTTTTTTTTTGGTAACAGCACTGTACACATACATATAATTCACTTATTTAGAGTGTATAATTAAATGGTTTTTAGTATATTCAGAGTTCTGCAACCATCACCACAGTCAGTTTTAGAACATTTCATCACTCCAAATAGAAACCAATACTCTTCAGCTATAACACTCAACAAACCCTCCATAAGCAATCACTAAATTACATTCTATCTCCATGGATTTACCTATTCTAGATAAAGAAAAAAAAAATACATAAATTGAACTTCATCAAAATGAAAAACCTTTGTGCTCCAAAGAGTGTTATCAAGAAATTGAAAAGGCCAAAAAAGTCACATAGAAATTACTGATACATTCTACAAAATGACCATTGAAAACATTATGCTAAGTGAAAGATATTAGTCACTAAGGACCACACATAATGATTTTTTTTTTATATGACTTGCTTTTAGTTAGGAATTTTTATGTTCAGAGCATCCTATATGGTTACTTTAGGTCTCTGAGTTTGTAAGGCCGCCATGCAGGGCGCCTCTGAGTTTGTGAGGTTTATAGTATGTGGCCCTTTTTTCATCCACAGACAGTTGGCACAATTTTAATAAGGTCTGGAATTTGAAGAAAGAGAAAGAAAGCGAGACAACACAAATGCAGTGAAATGTTAATTAGGAAGCTAAGCAAAAGGAACAAGGAAGTTCTTTGTACTGCACTTGTGACTTTTCAGTAGATTTGAAAATACATTATTTTTCAAAACCATGCAATTGTTATTTTAACAAACAATTTCAGATCAAAGGCTCATCGCTTAATTTCAACCACTCAACCAGTCCTATTCTTCAGAGCAAAGAGGTAAAGATATGCTATGCATAACCCCAAACCACAGGTATGCAAATCACATTACCAAGCAGGTACCAATTCATACTAATTCATCAACATTTCTATGCCCATTGCTGCATCAGCTCTCTGGAGCCTGACTGAGACAACAGAGTTTTAGGATTTCGCATCCAGTGCTGCAGGTACTCATTGCACAAAACAGACCCACCCTGATGTGATGCAACAAAAAGGTACTGCTTTGTGGTAATAGTCTTTATCTGTCATCTGTTAGTCTTTAGCAAATCTTTAACATACCTCTTCAATGTCTCTCTAATTTATTCTCTGCACTGTTCTTCCTTTTGTCATGTCATTCTCTTGTTGGGGAGGGAAAATAATTTTCCCTCTACCCGTATAGGTTCTTGGCTGAGGGTCCTCCTCCCTGTAATAAAAAGGAGAAAAAGAAACAGAAGTTTAATAACATGTATACTTCCTCTATATATGGGAGATACCCAGAAAAACTCCCTCAAATGGCCTGAGCCATCACCTTACGTATCATCTTCTTCTAATGACAAGAGAAAGATGTTGGTGGGGGACATCAGTTATGAGAGATTATCAGTCAAAGCACAATAAACAATGGTATGGTTATTATGCAGATTTAAGTCTGTGCCTTCTCCATTGATAAGTTTCTAGAGATTTAGGCATCTGGTACAGACAGGGAGACGCCCTCCAAATGGAGATTTCCCTTGTACATGTACAAAAGGGTAACTACACAATTTTCAGAGCTTCTCCTATGTCTTCTGTTTCTTAAAAATAATCATTCTAACATAATCCTTATGCCAAAGAGGCATATTTTGGAGTGATAAATTTTGCTTCTCTCTGCTCTTCATGCCCTGATGGTTAAAGGGGTAGTTTTGGGGCTTGTCCTCCTCAGTTAGAATCCTAGGGCCTCCCCTGACTTCCTTCCAAAGTGTCCTGCCCCTCAAACACATAATTTTTACAACAGGGATATCCAAATAATAAGAAATTAAACAATTTCCATGCCCTGGCCTGTTTGTCTCAGTGGTCAGAGCGTCGTCCCTCGGACTGAAGGGTCCCGGGTTTGATTCCAGCCAAGGGCACAGACCTCCACTGCAGGTTCCACCCCCGGCCCTGGTCGGGGCGTGTGCGGGAGGCAACTAATCAATGTATCTCTCTCACATCAATGTTTCTTTGTCTCTATCTGTCTCTCTCCCTTCCACTCTCTCTGAAAAGCAATGGAAAAATATCCTTGGGTGAAGATTAAAAATAAATAAATAAGTAAATAAACAATTTCCAAATAATAAGAAATCAAACAATATGAATAATTAAAGAATACATATTAAACCACAGCGTGGTAGTCATAAATTTTATTTTATTTATTTTAATTTTTTTAAAGATTTTTAAAAATTTATTTTTAGAGAAAAAAGGAAGGAAAGGGAGAGAGAGAGAAACACTGATATGAGCTTGAAACATAGATCAGCTGCCTCTTACATGCCCCCCACTGAGGAGCAATAGAATTTGGTCATTTTCTCTTGCTACATCTTTTATGCATTTGAAGTTAAGGAGGGAATGTAAGGAAGATGGGAGAAAACAAGGTGGGTATTGGGTTACAGGCTAGTTAACAAGTTTATGTGCTGTCTTGAGGGTTACTACCCCCTTCGAGGGGTATTACTTCTGATAGTTCAAAAGTGTGTTAACCTAGACGCCCAAGAACAATGGACAGGGCTGGCTTGACTACCCACCATAACCTGCCAGTTAGGAATTTATAATCAGATCACCCTGTGAGGTTACTTTCCATAGAACCTCCCTTTTTATTTTCTGCAGTACATAATTAAATTTGTTTTTCCCTTGTTAACCTGTCTTATGACAATTTGGTTAGACCAGCCAAACAACCTAGAAGGGTAGAAAGAAAATTTTGTTGCCCCTTAATTTGCAGTATTGAAAAGATGCAGAGCCGGGCCAGGTGTGACTCAGCGGTTCAGCATCGACCTAGGATCCAGGAGATCGAGGTTCAATTCCCGGTCAGGGCACAGGCCCGGGTTGTGGGCTCGATCCCCAGCAGGGGGCGTGCAGGAGGCAGCCGATCAATAACTCTTTCATCATTGATGTTTATATCTCTCTCTCCCTCTCCCTTCCTCTCTCTGAAATCAATAAAGATATATTTTTTAAAAAAGGAAAAGATGCGGAGAATATAAATTTGTGATATTCATGCATTCTTTGAACAAATATTTACTGAGAACCTCCTATGAACCAAGTATATAATAGAACAGAGTAATGTTTAAGTATTATGATACATTGATACAAGGAAGTGTTACATAACTATTAAAATACTGACTAGAAATAGTCATAGGAAACTGTTCAACCATATGATTTCACTTATATGTGGGATATAAAACTGAAACTCATAGACACAAACAACGGCATGGTGGTTCCCAGAGAGAAGGTGGTGGGGGAGTAATAAAGGAAAAAGGGGACCAAATATATGGCAACGGAAGATGATTTGACTTTAGGTGGTGGGCACACAGTGCAATATACAGATCAAGTATCATAGAAATGTACACCTGAAACCTATATGATCTTATGAACACATGTCACCCCAATAGATTTACTTTTTAGAGAAGAAAGTGTTGATGAAACAATGTAAATTAGAACACACGATTTTATAGACACTGTGCAAAAGTATGTACAAATTATAAATTATAATAAATCCAGGAACTTTATTAGATGTTTAAGCACCTTATTTAAATGCTCACAGAAATTCTAGTATTATTGCTCCCATGTTACAGACAGGAAACTGAAGCTTACGGGAATTACGAAAATATAATACTAAATCGTTAGTTCCATAAGGTAATGTTTTTGACTTCCTTGTTTACTGCTGTATCCTCAGTGTCTAGAACAGTGCCTTACATATAGCAGACACTCAATAAATAGCTCTTGACTTCCCAGAACGACTGAACCGCTATTTGGTCCCAGTGTCCCCATCTGAGATAATACCTTCACTCAAATAAGTCAGACCCACCAGGGCCACTGGGAATGGGTTCAGGGGTGGGCTTAGGTAACTTCTTCATGGCAGAAGGCCTCAGCCTTTCCTCTCCTTGCTTTTCTCTTTTGCTGCCTGCCCTCTGGTGGAGGTACTAATGAGCAGCAGGAGTCAGGGAAGAAATCAGCTCTAACCGAGTTACCCAGCCAGGGCACCAAGTGCATTTTTAAACGAGCATTTTTAGACAGATGGAAACCCAGTTTGACAGGCACACCCGTGTGATGGCCAGTTGGAAAGATGGGTTCTTTCAAGGGCAAATAGAGATGCAATGAGACGAATGCTTGACGGGAGATCAGGGGAATCATGTTCTTTCACAGGCAGTTAAAGCCTAAGTCACAGTTCAAAAGGACATTTGACTGCGTTTCGGGAGCTATGTGAGCTATGAGTACAGATGCTTCTGCTAGAAAAAATAGTGCTTTTAAATTTGGGCTCCAAATCAATTATGCCAAAGAATCTACACCAGTTCTATGTCTGGAACCTAAAAGGAGAGCCTAAATGTTCCAATGAAAAGGTCATGCCGGAGATAATCACTAAGTCTCCCAAGTTGCTAAAATCATTATTAAGGAAGCTGCATCAGAATTCCAAGATCTTTAAGATAATATCCACACTTCAACTGTATATTTCATAGGGTGCAGTAGAGAGGAATCAGTCTTTAATTCTCCCAAACCACTCATTCCTTTAAAATCACCCGTTTATCTTTTAAATGCCTGAAATACCAAATGAGTATATTTTCCTCCATGGCTATTAATACATCACAAGCGCAGATGCCTCAAATAGTGGGCATTGTTTTGTGATGAAGCTGCTTCTCATATATGCGACACTATGTAATGTGTTCCTGAGTGGTTAGCAACAGGGATCAAACGTGCTTCACAGTCTAACAATATGTATGACCTCTAAAGAAATTCGTTACAAAGTTGAGAATTATTATAGCCCGAAATTATTTCAATTGGAGAAAATTATTTCTCAATATTCATGTTTTTATTGTTAATTATTCTCCTAGAGTTTCCTAGAGTCTCTTTCTTTCCTGGCACGTATAACGAAGGCTTGTGGAGTTCACCCCCAGCTTTCTCTTTTACTGACAGAAAGAGATCAGCCTATTATGCACTTGGAGGGCCCTCCCCAGTGACTAGCACAGTAGTTAACAAATGGTAAATCCTTAATAAATATTTGCCCAGTGATTGAATGGATCACCTTTCTGAGTCAGGGGTTTTGGGTTATGAATAACAAAATTCAACTCTGCCTAATTTAGGGACAAAGAGGAATTTGTTTGAAGGATACTGGGAAGCAAACAGGTTTAAGAAAGGCTGGAGAACCCGGCTATTTAGAAACTAGGGCCCAAACTAGGCAACTCCAGAAGGTGCTGAGCAAGAGCTGCTTAGCGCTTTATCCATATTTTTATTACTCCACTCACGGATCAAATTTAAGAGGAAACTTCTAACTGATTCAGCTTGGCGCCACATCACTGCTCCTAAACTAGAAGGGGACAGGGTGTTTTAATTAATATTCCTGCCGGACGTTAGGCAATAGAGAGAATTTCCCAAAATGAAATTGGGGTGCTATTGCCAAAAGAAGGGAGAATGGATGCAGGAAAGGAAGGGGAAAGGAATCAAGTATTTTTCTAAGAGCTAAGTAAGAAAGTACTCAGAAGGCAAGTAATTAGTAAGAAAACTTACTGATTTTTTTAAAATAAAACAATTTCATTTTATCATTATTATTTTTTTAATCCTCACCTAAGGATATTTTTTTCCATTGCTTTTCAGAGAGAGTAGAAGGGAGGGAGGAAGAGAGGGAGGCAGGGAGGGAGGCAGGGAGGGAGGGAGAGGAAGAGGGAGAGAGAGAGAGAGAGGTGAGAGAGACACAATGATTGGTTGTCTCCCTCAGGTGGGACTGAGCCTGCAACTGAGGCAAGTGCCCTTGGCCAGAATCGAACCTGGGACCGATGCTCTATCCACTGAGAGAAACTGGCTAGGGCCTAAGTAATATTTTTAAGTATGTCCTAGAGGTTTAGACTACTCAGAATCCCCATGGGGGACAAGTCATAGACTCTAGAACAGGAAAATTACTTCCAAGGAGGGATTAAAGAGAGGGTGTCTTTGCTATTCACTATTAATGGAATGTAAAGAGCTGAGAGGAGGTTTAGTTTGTTCAGACGACTTGATAACGTAAAAAACGTGGACAGGTAACAATGGTTTTCATCATGTGCATTCTCAGTAGAGATGTGGAGTAGACAAGTGGCTGTGATCTGAAAAGTATGTTATTCTTTCTGATGCTGTTGTAAATGGAATTGTTTTCCTAATTTCATTTTCAGCTTGTTCATTACCAGCATTTAGAAATAAAATATTTGATGATCTTGTACCCTGAAAATTTGTTAAAATTTATAAGTTGTAATAGTTCTTTTGTGGATTCTTTAGGGTTAGCACATATAAGATCATGGTGTCTACAGATGAAGACGGTTATTTCTTTTTCAATTTGGATGGTTTTTTTTTCTTGCCTAATAGCCTTGGCTAGAACTTCTAGTGCAATGTTGAACAGCAGTGGAGAAAGCAGACATCCTTGGCTTCTTCCTGGTCTTAAGGGCGGGTTTTTAGTCTTTCACCCTTGAGTATGATGTTAGCTGTGGCTTTTTGATTGATGCCCTTTATCATATTGAGCAAGTTCCTTTTTATTCCTAGTTTTCTGTGTGTTTTTCTCATGAAAGGGTGTTAGATTTTGTCAAATGTTTTTATTGCATCAATTGAGATAATTTTGTGGGGTTTTATCCTTCGTTTTGTTAATGAGAATATTAATTAGAGAATATTAATATTCTCTAATATGGTACATTACATTGTTTAGTTTTCATATGCCGAAACTACCCTTGCATACCTTGGATAAATTCCACTTGGTCATGTTGTATAATCTTTTGAATATACTGCAGGATTCACTTTGCTACTATTTCGTTGGGTTTTGCATCTGTCACACGTGGCACTGAATTCCTTGTTCCATACACTTAGTGGTCAGCCAGTGATTTAACAGAGGATTCCTTAAATGCCTGGAACTGTTACTGGTGAAACGATGGGACCTCTCAGTTCTTGTCTTCTTTAGGGAAAGATTTCAATCAAGAGACAACATGTAAAAAAGAAAGCAAGAATTTATTGGCCACAGCAAAAATATACTTAGGACAGTGAGACAAGGAAAGGCATAGAAGAAGCGGCAGGAGAGCCTGGGCTGGGCCGCTTGGGCTCACTGGGAAGTCAAAGGAAAGGGGGAAAAGGGGGCCTTGGAGACAGGCTCAGGGGGTTAGCCCAGAACAAACTGGAGCTGCCCATTGCTCCCCTGGTTGCAAGTCTCATGGGGTCCCTTAGAGGTTAGGGGACACGGCCTGGGGGGAAGGAGAGGGGAAAGGGAATGTGTGCTGGGATCTTCATTTTCAGGGGTTTTAAAGGCTGGGCTTTGAGGGGCGGTCTTAGGGGCAGATCAATAGAATATTCATCAGCTTTATGCTGATGTACCAAAATGAAGTTTATTCTTAATTTGTCTGTCCATGGGTGGGGTTGGCACAAATGGCACTAATTGGATTTCTGTCATCTGTCTCCCTGATTAGGGGGATTTAAGCCATTTACCCTCAGGCTGGGGAGAAGTGCAAACCATTTCTTTGCAAGTGTCCTTGGTTTAGGGAAGATGGGACTTACTAGGTGGCCACAAACTTCTATTTAACTATCTGTCTCAGTTTCCCTATTCCATTTACTAAGGAATTTTTCTAGCTTCTTACTGTTATATAACAGAACAGCAATGAAAACAACCGCTCTCCTAGTCTTTGCTGAGGGGCTGTGTGTTGTGGTTTCCCATCAACAGCCAGGCAGTTTACAGCTCTGCCTGAGCCTTGCAGGGAGCTTGGAGGTGAGAGTTTATGGCCTTCTCAGGGCTTTCCCACAGCTTGCACAGCTTCAGGCATATCTGTGGCCTTCTAGGTTTCCAGGAATTTATAGGAGCTTTTCAAAGCCCTTTCCCCACCCTCACCCCAAGCTTTTCCGTTTTCTATTGTTTGCCACTACCTTTATCCCTTGCTCCAGGCAGCAGCAGCTAAAACATTTGCCTTTCAATCTTTTTAGCAAACAGCCCCACCTCAGCCCCGGGGGAGTTAAGTAAAATAAAAGCAAACTCTTTGAACTAATACTCCAGGGAGATACCAAACAAGTCAAAAAATTAACCACAATTCTTTGAGAATAAGGCCTGTTCTACTCCCTCCAATGCTGGGTGTGTTACAGAACAGAAAGAATTTGCCCACTCAGTGCTCGCAGAGCCAAACACTAAACGCCGAGAATTGCAGTGGAGAAATACTGGCCATTTTATTATGAATGGCAACACACAGGAGAATGGAAAGCTAATGGTCAAGAGCCCAAACTCCCCGATGGCATGTCAGTTCCAGATTATGCCGGGCAAAACCACAGGACACCGTGGGTTAAGGGTTTGGGGTGGTGCTGGGAGCTGACTGGTCGCAGGTGAGGTAAAGGTAATAAATCATTTCCTCAGGTCTTGAGGACAGTTCTGAGGTCTCTTCCCGTCCCTCTCTCCTGTCTCATGGGAAAATAGCCAGAGGGTCATTGCACCTTTCTGCTCAGTAGTTGAAACATAACTTAGGTCAAGATGTTATCTTTAGCCTGCCAGAGGTCCCGGCCTTGTGGCCTTTAGTCAGGTCTGGGCTACTGTCCTCTGCTGCCTGGGGGTTGCGGCTTATTCCAAGGGAAAGGCTAGGTCTCTGAGGCATATATATATATATATATATAGAGAGAGAGAGAGAGAGAGAGAGAGAGAGAGAGAGAAATGATTTATAGAGCTAGGATTTAAATCTAAATTTAATCCAAGTTATAAGGACCCTTGGTTTCAGGTGCTTGTCCAGGAATGTGGGCTGTTGTCTTCAAGGCCACTGCCAAGCTTGGGGGTGAGGACTGATATCAGGGTGACTTTAAATACCACAAAGCTCACTTATGGAGATTCAGATATTTTTCTTTTTTTCTTCTTCTTTCTTTTTAAAAAAAAGTGTATCTTTATTGTTGAAAGTATTACAGATGTCCCATTTTTTCCACTGATCCCCTCCACCCTGCATCCACCCCCCCCAGGCCTTCCCCATACCAATGTGTGTCCATAGGTTATGCATATAAGCATATAAGTTCTTTGATTAATCAGATATAGTTATTTGATTAACATTTCCTTGGTTGCCATAAGCATTTGATTAGTTTCCAGAGTTCTGAAAATTTTATTCTGACAGTTTTGCCAGTTTCTTTTTTTTAAAATATATTTTTTTATTGATTTCAGAGAGAGAAAGGGAGAGGGGGAGAGAGAGAGAGAAACATCAGTGATGAGAGTCATTGACCAGCTGCCTCCTGCACACCCCCTGCTGGGGACAGAGCCCGCAACCCGGGCCTGTGCCCTGACCGGGAATCGAACCTCGATCTCCTGGATCCTAGGTCGATGCTCAACCGCTGAGCCACGCCAGCCGGGCCTGCCAGTTTCTTTATAGCTTTTGTGGAGGGGTGGACTTTTGGAGTTCCTTATTCTGTCATCTCACCAATGTTTCAGGCAATTCTTAAGATGAAAAATAGATGATCAGTTGTCATGAATAGTTGTTCAACCTCACTAGTTATTACTAAAAGTTGATTAAAATGAGATTATGGCCCATAATCTGGGTCAATCAGTTCGAAAAACTAAAAAGCCTGAGAATATGTAGTATCAACAATAATGTGTGAGGAAATGAGCACTCACATACTATTGGGAGCATGTAAAAATAACTTTTAGTATGCAATTGGTAATGTCTCTCAAATTTTCCCGCATGCATTCCTTTTGACTCATTTAACTCCACTTTAAGGAATTTAACTTATGAACACACACAAATGCATAAACATATATTTACAGGGATTTTTTTGCAAGACTGTAATAGTGAAAATCTGAAGACAAAGAGGGGTGCTCAATGTGGGAGTAGTTAAGTAAATTATGGCACCACAAAATCCTGTGCTAACCGAAATTCCAACCTAATATCATTGGCAATCGGCTTCTTCTTATGCCCAAATTTCAGATGTGGAGGGCTTAATGTTCTTATCTTATAGTGTTAGGGGGTGAGGGAGTTTGGGACTTGGAGAGGAGAGCAAAATTAGGTAGCAAAACTGCTGGCAGCCATATAGAGTGGAGTGGGGAGTTAGAGATGAGTCCCTTATCTGCAGTATTTTTCTAGTTCAGATTCAGCCCATGAAAGCAAGTAATAAAACCAGGATGTGCAGCATGATTCCATTTACCTAAGAGTGTGTGTGTGTGTGTGTGCCGCATACATGTATATATATTTATGCATGTGTGTAAATGCATTTTAAAAGAACTAGATGGAAACACAGAAACTAATAACCATAGTTACCTCCAGGAAGAGAAAAGGGGAGACTGGGGAAGGAATGAAAGACTCTCCCATTTTACTATATGAAACAGTGTTATTTGAACCTTTAGAGCAGGAGTGAGTTCATCTCACTAGGAAAAAAATCATCTAATTCAAAAACTTGTTTAAGTTTTTAAAAAACATTAGAGCAAACTGGGATGGGGGAATCATAGGAGCCCCATTACTGCAGGAACAACATGCACGGTTAGAGAATGCCAGAGCCCAGAGTAAACGTAAGGGTCACAACCTGAAGACAAGTTGACATAGTAAGTTGGTGACAGAGTTAAGTGCGCAACCCAGGTCCTTTTGATGCCATAGGAAAACTGAATTCCCAAACCAGAAGGAAAACTTGAAATGACAGTGAGAATCAGCGAATCACGAAGTCTGAGAAATGTGTCGGAGGTCTGTGCAGGTCGTGCAGTCCTTTATCTCAGTGACAAGTGAAGGAGACAAGGCCATGGTCTTGTTATGAGACAGTGGAATGTATTGGGCTGGAGGTGCTCAGGCAGAGGTTGTGGCAGTTTTGCTTTCTATGAGTCCTCCAGTACTGGTCCCCCCAAAGCTGTTTGACCGTTAATAAAGGAAAGTAAGCCTGGCCAGTGTGGCTCAGCGGTTGAGCAACCACCTATGAACCAGGAGGTCATGGTTCGATTCCCTGGCAGGGCACAGGCCCGGGTTGCAGGCTCTGTCCCCAGCAGGGGGCTTGCAGGAGGCAGCCGATCAATGACTCATCGTGGATGTTTCTCTCTCCCTCTCCCTTCCTCTCTCTGAAATCAATAAAGACATATTTAAAAAAATAAAAAGGAAAGTAAGCACTTTATTGGTATCAGTGGAGTCACTGCCTTTAAAAGAGCCCCATGCCTTGTTTAGCATTTAGAAGCAGCAGCAGTAACCGGCTGTTCTCTCTTCGAGGAATACTTTCCCACTAATTGTTTTATTTGGGGAAGCGAGGGGAGGGGTTGCAGAATCCCACTCTGGCTAACCTGAGTGAAAAAGGAATTTACTGGAAAGGTCCGGTCAGCGGTGCGCTGGTAAATGTTTAACATCCGGCTCTGCAGGACAACCAATCTGATTTATAATGTTTACTTATTTCCATCATATAAAGTCTCCCTCCATGGCCTATTGCAGGCTACGAGTGTGACATCATGTGGCTCACGAAATCCCTGAAAAGTGAGTAACGGGCCCTCAGAGCTCATAGGACGGGGCTCATGGACGGAAGGGAGGCAGAAGGTCAGCATCTAGGCGGTTCCGGGGGTCTCCGCCGCAAAGCCACTCCGCGGCATTGGCAGGTCATCGCTGTGGTGGCCTCTCTACGCGGACCTCTGTGCCACCTTCACCATCTCCCGTGGGGTTTAGGCCCTTCAGGGGAGAAGTAACTTATTCACCTAAATATCCACAAACTATGTAATTCAAAGCTAATGCTCACGGCCACACAGTTACATCTCAGACTACCCTTAGTTACAGGCCTCAGCTCCAACTTGCGAGGTTCCTTCCTGCGGCTCTCTGAACGGCAGAAAACGAGTTTGCAACAGGAGACTGGGGCAATATCTGAATTCAGGGCTTTTTGTTTTTTGTTTTTTTGTTTTGTCTTTTTATAACTTTTAATTATGGAAAATTCCCCCACACATACAGAAGTAGAGAGAATAATACAATGAACCCCCATTCCCAATCATCATCAACTTATGGCCAATTTTGTTCTGTCTGTGTTCCTACTCTTTTTTTTTTTTTTTTTTTTTGAAGGAAGAAAAACATCACAAGAAAGATCAGGAGAGCGGTTAAGGCTGTTATTTCAAATTGTAATGACCTGATCAAATAACAATAGTTACAATTTTAAAATATATATATATATCTTTATTGATTTCAGAGAGAGGAAGGGAGAGGGAGAGAGGGAGAGAAACATCAATGATGAGAGTCATGGATCGGCTGCTTCCTGCACGCCCCCTGCTGGGGATCGAGCCCGAAACCCGGGCCTGTGCCCTGACCAGGAATCGAACAGCGATCTCCTGGATCCTAGGTCGGTGCTCAACTGCTGAGCCACACTGGCTGGGCAATAGTTACAATTTTAAGACTAATTATGGGTTAGGTGTTTTCCATAAATTATCTCATCAGATCTTCACAACAGTCCTGCTAGATTGGCATTTTATCTTAGATTTTCAGATGAGGAAAGTGAGGCCAGGAAAAGTTAAAAACTCACCCAGTCCGGCCGGGCGTGGCTCAGCGACTGAGCATCGACCTGGGATCCAGGCAATCGGGGTTCGATTCCCGGTCAGGGCACAGGCCCGGGTTGCGGGCTCGATCAATGACTCTCTCATCATTGATGTTTCTGTCTCTCTCTCTCTCCCTCTCCTTTCCTCTCTCTGAAGTCAATAAAGATATATTTTAAAAAAATAAAAAATAAAAATTCACCCAAAGTCAAAAAACACTAGCAGAGTCAGAATTTAAACTTGGAATGATAGAAACTATGACTTACCCAAAGTGTTAACAGTGGTTGTCTCTAGAATCTAGATGGTGGAATTATGGGGTTTTAATCTCTTCTTTTTGCTATTTTTCCTATTCTTCTATAATTAGCATTCCTGGGCAGCATACCAGTGCAGATATGCTAATGGGGGCTATGATATTTTTCTTCACAGGCACGACTGGTTTGCTGCTAGTGCATCCTCCCTGAAGCAGCTTCAAGAAAACCCAGTCAAGGCCCAGCTGGTGTGGCTCAGTGGTTAAGTCTCAACTTATGAGCCAGGAGGTCACCAGTTCAATTCTCGGTCAGGGCACATGCCTGGGTTTCGGGCTCGATCCCCAGCAGGGGGCGTGCAGGAGGCAGCCGGTCAATGACTCTCATCATTGATGCTTCTATCTCTCCTTCTCTCTTCCTATCCCTAAAAAAAATCAATAAAAACATTTTTCAAAAAGAAAAAGAAAAACCAGTCAAATAAGCTTCTGGGCTTTTTTATGGGGTTTGTGAAGCTTGGGGTAGAAATGAACCCAAAAGTCATCACGGGGCTATTGCTATCATGTTCCCATTTGTGGTCTGAGCTCACTAGACTGCATTTAGACAAGCGTAGCATCCCAGCCTAAGAAGGAATCACCCCCACTCTCTTCTGCACCAGTCTGTGTGCACAATTGAACCCAATGCCAATCTGACTGCACCCAGAAGACTGGCTAGGAGAGTGATCAGTGTAGAAACCATGTCAATGAGTCAATTACTAAACACTTTGCTGCCAGGCCTTAACGATACAGTTTCTGCCCTCGAAAACTGACTCAAGTGGACCATGGAACTCAAGGAACAGCTGAGGGACCTGAGAAGTATATTTAGCCTAAAAAAAAGAGATGGCTCCAGGGTAGAGGGGAGGGAAAGAGGTCAGGCAGAGTCTGCAGCTTGTTTTAAACTGTTGAAAAGAATGTTGTGTAGAAGAGGAATTGAGTTATTGAACGTTATTTCAAAAGCCAGAATACTTCATACCTTGAGAACAAAGGAAAACCCAGTTCACGAACAGCACTGGGAAGGGCCATTATGGGGAATTTGTTAGGCCTCCTGTGATGGGATAGAAAGAATTGATTGAGTAGAGGTGAACTTCTAGAATGAGCTGAAGGTGCGTGCCGAGGACAAGCTGAGCTGGCAGGCACATGGTGAATGCCTCACTTTTGTCCACGCAGCATCTGCCTCCCCTTCACTTCTCATGATCCTGTTGAACTGCCAGTCACTAGCAAAGGTGGGCAAGTGACCCGGGCTAGGCCAATTCGACTCCCTTTCCTAGGAATCAGACTCAGGTGGAAACGCATAAGGACTGAAGAAGATGGGAGTCGTATAGTCCAACGACAGAGCCTAAAGAGGTGGTTCATGGCTTTTTGCTCGGGAACTTCTCTGGTTTCTACCCTCTCATGCGGGGCTCAACTGAGAACATGGTGAAAGCAAAAGCGACCCTCACTCAGGCCCCCAGTGATCAGAACTGTACCTTGAAGGGCTCTGGATCTGAAGGAGGAGGCGGCTGCCCAGTTATCAGAACTGGGACCTGAGCTCGGGGCTGGCCCTGCAGCAACAGTGACCTGAGGAAGGATCTCAGAGGAACAGGCTACAGCCGTTGACTTTCCTATGGCCTGTGGCCAGGGTAGGTCTTAGAGCCTGGGACAGAGCTGAGGCTGCGGCTAAGGGAATGGATGATCCCCTAGTAAATGGTCCCAACATGGGGGGGGGGGGGGCAGCCGTCAGGGCTTCATTCAAGAATCAGAGACACTAGGAGAGCTGGCAGTTGGCAAGAGAGAAGCAAAGCGCAGAAGAGCAAGGACAAGCTGAAACCCACAAGCACAAGCCGGAGCCCACAAGGATAGGCCGAAACCCATCTCAGTTCTTATTGGGCCTGATTTGGGTAGTTTGGGTGTCCTGCTAAACAGACACCTGTCCCAGGAGTGTGAGAAGCTGGAGAGAGGTCCAGGGGAAGGCGGGTGAGTTGCAAGCCCAGCCTCTGCCTCATGCCAGCGAGGTAAGTCAATCGATCCGCCTGGCAGACAACTCGAGCTGAGTTGCCTCAGAAGCGCATTAACTATATCAGAAGTCAGGAAGGTCCTCACGTCTGGATGTGTTCAAGCAGAGGTTTACGGCCAAGATAGCTGGAATATTTAAGACCGGTGGAAGGTTTGAAATATCAGCTATAATCCACACTTTATTTTTAGAACAGTCACTCTGGTAGATGAATTGGAGGAGGCGAGACTTAAGAAAGGGAGACGGGCTAGAAAGCTATTTTAGTAACGTGGGGTAAAGTTAAGGGAAACCTGAACTAGAACAGCAGTGGTGGGGACGGTGAGGGGAGAGTGGTTTTGGGAGACAGGTAGAGACAGACTCAGAAGGACTTCACGGCTCATTTGAGGTAGAACAGTGTATTCCTTTCCCATGGCTACTGTAACAAACCACTAACCTAGTGACTTAAAACGATAGTTTATTCTCTTCCAGTTGTGGAGACCAGGAGTCCAAAATGAGTCTCACAGGCTAAAATCAATGTGTTGGTAGTGCTGGTTCTTTCTGGAGGTTTCCAGGGGAGAACCTGGTTTGTGCCTCTTTCAGCTTTTGGTGGCTGCCAGCATTCCTTGCATGTGGCTGTGTCACTCCTATCTCTGCCACCATGGTCACTTGCCTTCTCTTTCGCGTCAAATCTCTCGCAGCCTCTGTCTTTTAAGGACACTTGTGATTACATCAGACTCACCCACATAAATCAGGATAATCTTTCCATCTCAAGATTCATAATCACATCTGCACAGTCCCTTTGCCGTATAAGGTAACATTCACAGGTTCCAGGGACGAGGACCTGGATATTTTGTGGGGAGCCATTATTCAGCCTATCACAGATAGTAAAAAGAAGGAAGGCAGCTATAACCCTGGGGCCTCAAGTCTGTTTAGTTCAGACCATGATAGAAACATTAATCAAATTAAAACTAGCAATGAGAAAACGGTTTGGAGGAGAAGAGTTCAGTTTGGGATATATTATATATGATAAGAAGGGTTGACAGGGACATCCATATGCAGATACCCAGAAGAAACTTGGAGCAGCAGAGATTAAAGCTTTGGAAAAGTATCTAGGCTAAAGATAAAGATTTGAGAGCATCTATAGAAATAATATGATAGATGAACAGTATAAATTCTTTGAAGGTGAGGATTGTACTTGCTTACAGTTCTATCCTCAGTGCCTAGCATAGCACCTGGCACATAGTAGATGCTCAACAAATGTTTGTTGAATAAATGAATGAAAGTAAGATTGTAGAGCAGAATAGCAGGGAGGGGTAGAGAGTACGAATAGAGAAGTGAGCTTTGGATACATGCACACATCTTTCTTCTTTGAAACAAGAGTAATAAAAGGAAGAAGAGGCAGCTATAGAAAATAATTTTGAAATGGATAGAATATATTGCAAGATCTCACTTTGGACAATCTCCGTATCACCAAAGCGCAAGGTGAAGTCATAAGTGAGGAATGTTACTGGGAGCGGGAATGACATTTCAGGACAGTAAACTATAAAATGTCTGAACTAAAAAGGATCTTGAGAGTATCTAGCCCATAGCTTTCATTTAACAGATCAGGAAACGAAGGCTTAAAGAAGGGAAAATTTTTGTTCAGGTCACCAAGCCAAATAGAATTCGGTTCAATCATGCAACAAATATGTATTGAATGCTGAGTCTGTGCCAAGCAGACCCTATGCTAAGTGTTGGAAGTACAAGGCAGACATAGGCCCTGAATTCATTGAATTTTTGTTACAGTGGGAAAGACGGTGAAGGAAGCAGGGTGGTAAGTGCTTAAATGGCTTAGGGGAGCACAGAGGAGGAAGCATGGGAGTTAAGAAGAAATATGGAGCAGCAGTGGCGAGCTGACATGCCAGCCCAGCCGAGGGTAAGCAGTGACTTGGCTGCTAAGCCAGGTAGCAGTTTCATGACCTAAATGATATTTATAATTCCAGGGAGAAGAAAAGAAGGCAACTCCCAGGACCTTGACTCTGGTTCCCACATTCCTGTGACGTGGCTCTTTTCTTGCTGTTCCCAGGCAGACAGGCGGAGGGGCACTTCCATAAGTTGAGTGGTCAGCTGGTAGATTAAGTCCTATCAACTTGGACAGGCGAACAAATAGGAGAAAATCTCAGAAGTTTTGTTCTACTTCTCCAAGGGCACCAGCATTAAAGAAGATGATGGAGCAGAGATGAGCTTCCTGAAGAAAGCGAAGTTTGCAATGAGGCCTGAAGTCCACAGCAGGCAAGATTATAATAGAGAGGGCCAGCCCACGTTGTCACTACTTTGTCACTATCTCTCTCTTAAGGACAGTTGTGCAAGAGCCCATAATAACTTAGGGCAATTATGTGTTGCAAAGAACAAATTTAAAGTGTAAAAAAAAGCCCTAGCTAGTTTGACTCAGTGGTTAGAGCATTAGCCTATGGACTGAAGGGTCCCGGGTTCAATTCTGGCCAAGGGCACGTACATCGGTTGCAGGTAGATCCCCGGCCCCAGTCAGGGTGCGTGTGGAAGGCAACCAATCGATGCATCTCTCTCTCATCGATGTTTCTCTCTCTCTCCCTTCCACACTCTCTGAAAAGCAATGGAAAAAGTATCCCCGAGTGAGGATTAGATAAAATTTTAAATAAAATAAAATAAAATAAAATATAAAATAAATAAATAAAATAAAATAAAAAATAAAATATACTAAAATATACTAAAATATACTAAAATATAATAAAATAATAAAATAAATAAAATAATAAAATTTAAAAGTGTAAAAACAAATACCACTTACTTAGCTTGAAGTAAAACAATTAAATTTCTATTACTTTTCTAATTAAATTGTCCCTAGCCCCTCAACTTGCCTATTGTTAGAATACGCTTCCTCCCTCTCCAGGGTCCTCCCTCTCACAAGAGATCTGTGAATCTCAGGGGTATGTGCTCATTTCAAAGGGTCAGCACTGGCCTCTGTTGCTTTGAGGAAAGAAAGCTGGAAGCCTGTTCAGTCCACCTAGGAAATGTTTTCTTCAGCTGTTGTTGCTGTTGCTACGACACGGCATTGCTAGGAGTCCAGCCGTCCAGCGCCATCCCTGGTGCCGTGGGGGGGAGGGGGGGGGGCTCAAGCTGGCTCAGAAGCTTCTCTAGGTGGTATGACCTGCCCATAGCTGAGTCCAACACTCCTGAGTCATGTCACCCACAGGCCTCAGCCTCAAAGCTTGTCGAGCCTGGGTTGCTGTGGGTCTGTATCTGTATCCAGATGGAGAAACCAAAACACTCAGGAATTCTTTTCTCTTGAGGAGATGAGTGTCGTTTCCCAAGAAAGAGGGGAATGCTGGAGAGGCTGCAGAATAAATACTGGGGGGGGATTTTATTTTTTTTAATTTATTTTTTAATTGATTTCAGAGAGAGGAAGGGAGAGGGAGAGAGAAACGATAGAAACATTGATGATAGAGTTGTCATTGATCGGCTGCCTCCTGCAGGCCCTCCCCTGGGGATCGAGCATGAAACCGGGCCTGTGCCCTCACCGGGAATCGAACCGTGATCTCCTGGATCCTAGGTCGATGCTCAGCCCCTGAGCCATGCCCGGCCAGGCTACTGGGGGTATTTTAGAGAGAGAGCTTGAGAGAGAGTGAGAGTACAAGTGGGACTCCCCTCTTCTGAAGGCCTAAAATGGTGAGGCTTCCTCCCGGCCCCCTGTGTGGTTCTAGTGAAAGATTTAATACAAAAAGCAGAGCTTCCCAACTGATGAGCCTTGACACACTGGGGTGCTGCCAGTGGATTAGAAGTGGGCAAGAATTACTAATCTTCTTGGTGTTCGGGGCAATCAGGCAGAGCTTGGAGGAGCCAGAGCCCCCAGGCCACTCGCTACCAGTCGCTAGCACCCTAGATGGCTTTTTTCCAGCACACAGACCCTGCAGTTCAGAATCTGGAGTTTTGCCTTATGGTCTTCATGGGCAACCAGCACTAAGGGCACTTCTGGCCCGGCTGCTGCACTGTCTCATGTTGAGCATATCTCAGGAGGAGCCCCACCACCAGGACATCGGTTTGCAGGAGGCTGGCACAGGGCTTGAGGAGCTGCTGGGGGGCTGCAGGCACCAGACTCAAATCCCTATCTTCACATATGTCACATACTTAACATCTGTTGGATGCGCCTTTTTAGTTGCATCCAAGTCAGCCACATGGCGACTGCATGTGTGTTCTGCAAATTGTAGCATCATCATTATTTTGAAGTACTGTGCTTGACATGAAGAAAGTCAATTGGCTTTGCAATCCATTTGTGTCATCACAAGCTATTTCATCATAGTATTTATCAACAACAGAAAATGAACAGCTGTTAGACACTTTAAATATAATTTCAACTGTTGTCAATTTGGGGATGATTGTAAAACAAGGTTTAAATTGTCTTTGTCGGCCAAATTCAGAATCATCGCTAAAATCTTGATAGGAAACAGTGTGTAATCATTTCGAGCACAACACCCGATATAAAAATTCTATCGAAGGAAGCAAGCTCAAGTTTTTCACTGAACCTTTTTGAAAATATTTTATTTATGTTTGACACAAATATTTAATGCCTTTAAATTTTTATATTTATTTTTCTTATAAATATATGATACAAGAAAGTAATGAATGTTGTCAATGAGTCCCATATAGACACTCAAAAATCCCCTCTAGTTAACCCCTCGATGCCATACAAATGTTACCACTTTCCATTTGTGTCACGATGTAAAAGAATTAGGAAACACTAAGAAGAAAATCACAGTGACATACTAATAAGAAGAAAGAGAGTTGCTGAAACCACTTTATTTAATTAAGACTCATTCTGTTGTAAATGGCAAATGCTCAGCTAGAACTAGTCTGAGTTGAATAAGCAGTGGAGCGGGGATTGCATTTATTGACTCATGAACCAAAAAACGTATAAATGGCGGGGATGGAGCTGATCTGGGCGATGACTGGATGAAGGGATGCAAATAGCACTGGCACACTCTTGCCACTATCTCCAGCTCTCCAGTCCTCCATTTCTCATTGTTGCTTCTCTTGGAACGTTCACTTGGGTGCCTCCTGCCATCTGATTTTCTACCCGAGGCAGGGAAGGAGGCTTTAAACAGATCTGGGCTTATCTTTATAGCTTGTATCCGATGTTAGTATGAAAAATTACGGAAAAGGATTCTTATTAGCCCACTTTGGCTCAAGTGGTCACCCCTTGACCAAAGGTACAGGATCTGTTAGTAGAAGAATAGTCACTGAGGGAATCATGACTCTGATAACCTCAAATTTTTGTTTTCTAAAATCTGCATTGTAATTCAATGTGCCTTTGGTCTGAAAGAGACAGGATTGGAGGATTTCTGGAAGGGAATGGTACCAGCTGAGAATTACCTTCCAGCACCCCAGTTGTTACAGGGCTGAAGGGGCAACAGTCTTTCCCAGGTAGATTATTAGGTGGAGCAACCAAATAGCCTTAGAGGGAAACCACAGATGGACAGATGGTTCCTCTAGCATAACAGACTTTAAGATTAACATTCCTGATTTTTCCTCGGTATGGAACCAAGACCCATGCTACACCCGGCCCATGCCACACACAATCAGGATAGGCTGGGATCTGCTTGGGTAACAACCCTCAAGTCTCAGTGGCTTAAAATAACAAATATTTATTTCTCACTCATGCTTCAGATCTGTCATGAGTTATCAGGGGTCTCTGCTCATTATGATTGCCCATGGACCCAGCCTGATGGGAGGAGAGCTCCAGAGAGTCTACCACTGGTAACTAAGTGCTCTGGCTGAGAAGTGACATATCATTACCACTGTCTTAGTCAGCTTGGGCTGCTTAAACAAAATACCGTAGACTGTGGCTTAACAGACATTTATTTCTCACAGTTCTAGAGGCCAGGAAGTTCAGGATCCAAGGTGCCAGCTGATTTGGTTCCTGGTGAGAGCCTTTTCCTGGTTGGCAGACGGCCACCTTCTTGTTGTGTTCTCATGTGGCAGAGAGAGAACATTTCTCTTGTGTTTCCTCGTCCTCTCCTCCCCCTCCTCCCCCCTCCTCCCTCTTCTCCCTCTCCCCCCTTTCCCTCTCCCCTTTCTTCTTCTCCTGTTATTCTTTACTTTTTCTTATGTTCTCATATATCTTCTTACAAGGGCACTAATCCCATTCATGAGGGCTCTACCTTCATGACCTAATTACCTCCCAAAGGCCCCACCTCCTAATATCATCACAATGGGGATTAGAACTTCCACATATGACTTCTGAGGAGACAAACACATTCAGTACCATAGCAACCACTCACAAGTCGCATGGCTCCACCCAACCCCAAAGAGGCCAGGCAGTGAAATGCTCTCACATGCCCAAGGAGAACCAGAAAAACTTGGTGAACAGCACTAATGTCTACAACATTGGTTTATAACTGTATGGATTGGGGAGTGGGCAATTGAGGTTTATAAAAAAAAATATGACGTGTAGATGATTTCTCAGTATTATTGTGCCAGATTTAGAAAAATTCAATATGAAAAGTTAATGCAAATTATTAAACCAGATCAAGTATGGGTTACTTATTCACATTGCATGATTCATATAATGTACAAAAGAGTTAGCTTAGAGTCTCTTTAATGTATCTAAATGCTTGCTTACAGCTCATTTGCTAAAGATTTCTGCAACCATTGTGTTGAACCTTAGGTTAACGCATCATACACCTTTTTACTTTGACTATATGTTACCTATCTCCGTGTTTCTAGGACATAACATATAAATTAATCCACAGATTCTCTGGATGAGTTTTAAAGAGTCCATAGTTAGTCAAACTCAAGGAGAAGCCTAAAAGTCACAGTGAAATCAAAACTGTGACATTAATTATGCACAATAAGAAACTTACAAGGGTAGGACAAGAGTAGTCTCTTCCCCCCAAATGTAAAGCGCCCCTTTTTCTTTTAAAAAGTTGCTGGTGGAATTTTCCCACGAGACTCAGTAGTTGGCATGTTTACACATTAAAATGAATAACAAAGACCTGGGAAGACTTTATTCCCAATATTAGCACGTGGTAATGCCCTCACTCAAGGGGACACCCCAACCTCTATAAAACAAGGGTAAGAGCACACTTCTAGTCTGGTTATCTTTGTCAATGAGCTTCAAAATCATCAGCAATCAAGGCTTAGTCAAACTATGCTACTTCTCACAAGGGGGCTAAATAAAACATTCAATCTCTCTGCACACAAACTTTCAATCAGCCTCTGAGGCTGCTGCTTATCAAGTGTTAAGCATGGGGCCAGCAAAGTTGGAGGCCTTCAAAAGTGGTAGAAAACTTGGCACCGGTGCACATGGAATTGACCTTCCACTTGAGAGAAAGAGACATGATATTAAGAAAAATTATACGTATAAAAAAAAAAGGTTTCAACTGCACAGGCAATACTACTAACCCACCAGGAACATGAGCACCACCACCACCATATTGCCCCATCCTCAGGCCCTGAATTTGACTGCTTGGTCTTAAGCGCATCATATGGGAGATTGCACTGTATGCCTGGGGCAAATCAAACAAGATTGGTGCGGTTCCTTCCCAGGAAAAACTTGCAAATTCATTGGAGGCTGAAGCACCAGTAGAAACCTGACACCAGAAGATACAGAATATCTGCCACTCATTCATTCCTTTACGTAGTATTCAGAAACGCTTATGAGTACCCATGCATTCTAAGCTGTGTGCTGGACACCGGACAAGACAGACATGGTCCCTGCCCTTATGGTGCTGTGGGAGGATAGAGGAGGGGAGTCAGCACAACTTAGGTGGCTTGGGGAGAGATTCTGCTGACATCTAAGCTGAAAGATGGCTAGGAGTTGACCAGATGAGAGTGCTCCAGATGGAATGAATAGTATCTGCAAAAGCACAGAAATAAAAGCCTCAGTTCAAGAACTGCAAAAGGACTGTAGAGCAACATCTAGACTTCGTGTTTGACCAAACACTTAGGTACCATAGTCTAGCCAAGTTGAAACATAAAATTAACTGGCAAATTGTTTTTCATTTCAACATGTTGTCGTGGTGGCCTGTGAAAGCCCAAAAAGATGGAGTGTTATTCTACATGTCCTTTCAGGAATGGGAGTGAGTTTTTCTAAAGAAAATTAGCTCCTTCCTCTCCACAGTGTGCCACAGCCATACAGCTGACAAGCTTGTATTCTGTGGCTAAGAACCGTACATTTTCACTTATTTTTTTTTATGACACAATAACTTGCAAGTCAAGGAGAGAACCTCAGGCTAGAGATTTCTAATGCTCATTAAGGCATGGTTCTCCTCTCCTTCCAAGCACATAGGAAATTACACTTCTCCATCCATCATGAAGTTGGTCAGCACCATGTGGCAAGTTGGGCCAGGGGGTTGTGGGCTGGAGTACCATGTATCTCTTCTGGAATAGAGTATTTAATTGCTTGTGCAAGATCCTCAAACTTTCTTTCCATGTTACATCAGTCAGGTTTGAAACCGCCATATGTTTAAGATGTGCAATTAAATGGTGAAGCCCCCATTAGCCTGGATGGTATAGTTATCACATGTAGGTACAGTAGTGCTACAAAGTCCCTCAGAACTACATTGGCTATGAGGGACAAATAAATCTTCCTAGCATTAAGGCACTAACATTGGGAATTGTTTGTTACTGTATTATAACCTAGGATATCCTCAACTAATTGTCCCTGCAAACTTGGGGGGATAGGAGAAGGCAGGTGGCCAGCTTTAACCAAATTATCCATTATCTCTTCTCCCTAAGAAGCAGCTGTCTCCCTCCCTCCCTTCATCATTCTTTCTAGTGTACTTTCTATTATACAGACACTCCCACTCCATCTCCCTCCCATCCTACACCCAAAATACAGACTTCCTTGAGTTCAAACAAATTGTCCTGAAATTCAGTATTTTAAGATGCATCTTGGAAACACCCTGTATTTCTATCAAATAATAAATAAAAACTTGCCAGACGGAGAGCACTGATTTTCAAATTTGAAAACCAAAAGAGAATCCCTTCAAGTATTACCCTCTTCCTTGTATATAAGAGATCCAGTGTCTCTTTGATGTGTTAAAACACCTCAGTTTGGGGCTCTTAGCCAGTCAAAACACAAGACCAAAAATGTAAAGCTGAACACTTGATTCCATTGTACAAAAGGCCATCAACCAAAATGATTGTATTTCTGGCATGTACTGGTAGAATGGAAAAAGCATCATTGAAATAAAATATTGCCACAGAAGTACCTGTTTTTAATAAGCAAATGTGTTGGCAAGACCTATTTAGCAGCAGGCAGCTTTTATGAAAGGCAGCATTGTGGGTCATCAACTCTTGTTCCAGTGAAACTCTCCAAGGTTGGGAAGGGGAAAGATGGAGGAAGGATAACTTGGAATCTGTCTGTTATGATGGAAAGTTAACAAGGTGCCTAGGATGAATTGTGAGGCCTAGGAATTTTTTGAAAATGTTGGTGGGTAAAAGTTGGGAAAGCTGTTATTTAAAATATACAAGCAGAGAGCTTGAAAAGTGGAAATGCGAATTCATCTCTAGTTCAAGCTATTCCTTTTGGGGGAAAGTTTGGGGAGGACCTTTGAATGGGCCCTTCAGTTCCAAACAAGCAAAACAAGTAGTGATGTTTTGTCCTTTGTTGTTGTTGTTAATTTTCACCTGAGGATTTTTCCATTGATTTGTAGAGAGAGCAGAAGGGAGGGAGGGAGGTGGAGAGAAACATTGATGCGTGAGAGACACACCAATTGGTTGCCTCCTGCACGCACCCCAACTGGGGCCAGGATCGAACCTGCAACCCAAGTAGGTGCCCTTGACCGAGAATCGAACCTGTGACCTTTCGGTGCATGGGCCAATGCTCTAATCACCGAGCCACACTGGCTAGGACATGATGCTTTGTTCTTGAAGGAAACTATGAAGCAACACAAAAGAAGATGTTTTTAGACTGATGAACTGAGTTCTGTTTGATAATATAAATCACTGCAAAAATTGTTGGGTGTAGTTGAACTAAAGTTCACCTTATGTTTCTTTAGATTCTTTTTGCTGCCCTGGGTGGACTGTCCTTTGTCTTATAACTACTGTTGCTTCTTATGGAAATATGTCTTCTCCTGTTTGAGTAATTACACACAGAAGATGTGGAATTGAGCCTGAAAGAACACATAGGAATGGCCTCCACCTTAAGCAGAAAAGATGGAAAATAAAATGAGGCTGAGTTAAATGCTAGCTTCCTAATTTTGAAGACTACATTATTTGTACATCCCTCCTACTGAAAATAACTGGAAGAGCTGAATAAAAGATAAAAATCATCATCTTAAAAGCATAAAACACCTGACAGGACAGTACAGAATTACCAAGCCAAAATTAAAGGGAAAATATTCACCAGAGAGGTGAGTAAGAACAAAATCGACTCTTTCACTGAGGGTTTCTGACAATCCTCAAAATGTTGAATTTCCCCTTTGAAAACTCACAGAACAAGTAGCAGCAGGCCAGAAGCCAAAGTCTGGAGCCCACAGAAACAGGAGACCCTCCCCTGTTTGTGAGGGACCCCAGAGTGCTATCCCCTCAGGGAAAGGGTGAACCAGAATTGGGATAGTCTTACATGGGATTGCAGCCCAAGTCTGAGTCCATGGGTCATTCAGAGAACCTCAGGACTTGAACCAGACTTAAGGCAGCGTCATATTGTTTTTGCCCCCAAAAGCCTAATGTAAACAAATACACATCATTTTTGGAGGAAGATACCTTTACCCTTGATCTCAAATTATTCTTTTTTTAAAAAAATATATATACCTTTATTGATTTCAGAGAGAGGAACGGGGAGGGAGAGAGAGAGAAACATCAATGATGAGAGTCATTGATCGACTGCCTCCTGCACGCCCCCGACTGGGGATCGAGCCCGAAATCTGGCATGTGCCCTGGCCGGGAATCGAACCATGACCTCGTGGATCCTAGGTCGATGCTCAACCCCTGAGCCCCGCCCGGCTGGGCTCAAATTATTCTTAACAAAAAAATTTAAATACAATGAGCAAAACACAGAAAAAAATGACCAAGCATACAAGGACTCCAAGATTGAGAACCAGCAGAAATAACAAACAAAATCAATACTGCATTTTAAACAGAGAAATCGACAAAATACACACAAATGCAAAAAGCATGACACTAAATAGACTGTAAAAAGGGTGTTTGTTTACAATAGGAGAGCTGAAACAGAAAGACAGAACATCACCTTGTTTGACCTTAGCTGAAATTATTCAGGAAATAGAGAAGACAGGATCATAGATGAAAAGCAGATTTCATCTTATTTTTAAAAACACAATTTTTAAAAATAATAATAAAGATAAAAAATCGCTAGAACTGACTCAAGAAGAAATAGAAAGTCTGAACAGACCTATAACAAGTTAAGAGACTGAATCAGTAATCAAACATCTTCTAATAAAGAAAAGCCCAGGACCAGATGTCTGTACTGGTTAATTCTAGCAAACATTTACAAAATAATTAACATCAACCCTTCTCAAACTCTTCCCAAAAATGGAAGTGGAGGGAACATTTCCTAACTCATTTTTGAGGCTAGCATCACCATTATATCAAAACCCGGCAGAGACATTACAAGGAAAACTATAGACCAATATCCTTTATGAATATAGATACAAAAATCCTGAAGAAAATACCAGCAAACCAGATTCTGCAGCATATTAAAAGGGATATAGCCACAATGAAATACCACTTCACGCCCACTAGGATGGTTATTAAAAAAAACGGAAAGTAACAAGTATTAGTGAGGATGTAGAGAGATGGGAACCTTCATACATTGCTAATAATACAAAATGGTACAGCTGCTGTGGAAACCAGTTTGGTGGTTCTGAATGAGTTAAACATCGAGATACCACATGACCCAGCAGTTCACCTCTTAGATCTATACCCCAGAGAGGTGAAAACATATATTCACACAAAAACGTGTAACAAACCTTCATGGTAGCATTATTCATAATAGCCAAAAAGTAGAAACAATCCAAATGCTCACTGATAGGAGAATGGATAAACACAATGTGATGCATCCATATAGTGAAATATTGTTCAACCATATTAAGGTATGAAGTACTGATACATGCCACAACATGGATGAACCTTGAAAACAGACACGAAAGGTTATATATGATTCCATTTATATGAAATGTCTAGAATGGGCAAATATAAGGGGATAGAAACTAGATTTGTGTTTGCCCCTGGCTTAGGGGAGAGGGAATGAAAAATGACTGGTTAGAGGGTATGAGGTTTCTTTCTGGGGTGATGAAGATATTCTGGAATTGGATCATAGGGATGGTTGCACAACATTGTGGATATAGTAAAAACTACTGAAATGTGCACTTTAAAATGGTCCAAGTGATGAATTTTATCTACATTTAAAAAAATCACTAGGACCATTAACTCTGATTATGTTAGTTTTAATGACTGATCCGACATAGTGTCTGGTACCTATATACATTTATTGAAGGAATACTCAAAAGATTAAATGAATAAATAGAAATAACCCAGGCTGAATTGTAATCTCCATCAGGCAGAGATTTTTCTCTGTTCTGTTTTGTTCACTGCGGTATTCCCCCGTACCCATAACAGTGCCTAACACATACTAAGGATACAATAAATATTTCTTTTTTTTATCGATTTCAAAGAGAGAAAAGGGAGAAAGAGAGAAACATCAGTGATGACAGTCATTGATCGGCAGCCTCCTGCACACCCCTGCTGGGGATTGAGCCCACAACCCCGGGCATGTGCCCTGATTGGGAATCGAACCGTGATCCCCTGGATCCTAGGTCGACGCTCAACTGCTGAGCCACACCAGCAGGGCTCTTAAAGGAATGGATAAATGAGTTTTGCTGCTTTCTTATGGGCCTATTGGCCTGGGTGGGATCACAACAGTCCAGGGTCAGGTCCTCACTTCTGAAGGTCTAGAAACTAGGTTCAGTCACTGCACCAAGGCTTGCTCAGTCTGTACAGAACCGCCGCACGCTAATCAAACTGGCAGGAAGCTCTCTCTTATAGTAGGGTCCCTGGGGAGGGGTGTAACTAGAAATTATTATTTTTCTAAATTACAAAAAGAAAACCCTACCATCTTCTTCCCTTCAGGAGAGATACAAAAAATTTGGTATAAGGAATGAAGTAGGGATCAAGCTCTATTTTTTCCCAAAAAGGCTAACCAACTATTCTAACCTCATTTCCTGAAAAGTGCCTCCTTTCTAGTGTTTGGTTTGAAATTCTGCTTTTACCATGTAATTAATTTCCAAAGAGATGTGGGTCTGTTTCTGAACTCTGTATCCTGTCTAATTTAGTAATTTTAAATGCAGTTCTATTTTTCCAGTTACCATTTTATTTCTGTCTCACTGCTCCTAGTATTGCTTTTCTGATATGGTATCTCTAAGACCAAGCCAGAAAAGAACTTGGTAAGCATGAAATGAGAATCAAAAGAACTACATGGTTTAGGGATCTCTCACCCAGGCTATATGTACAATCTCTGCTCAACAAGAGAGAACACCTCTCTAATGATCAGTGGTATACAAAGCCCTTTGTGACTGTGCTCTTGTCCCTTTCCAACATCATCTCTGGCCACTTTGCATTCTCTCTTCCCCTTACCATTTCCTTAGGAATGCCCCAAACCTTTTGTCATTTCACATCTTCTGGCTGTGCACACGCTGTTCCCTCTGCCTAAAAGCCCTTCTCTTCCTTGTTCGCCTGGCAAATTCTTATTCAATCCTCTTAAACTCAGCCATGCCTGGAAGTTGCCTGTCACTCCTCCCACCCCACTCTTTGCACTTTAAAAGAGTAAACTCTTTTGCCCAGCCGGTATGGCTCAGCGGTTGAGCGTCGACCTAGAATCCAGGAGATCGAGGTTCAATTCCTGGTCAGGGCACAGGCCCGGGGTTGCAGGTTCAATCCCCAGCAGGGGGCATGCGGGAGGCAGCCGATCAATGACTCGTCATGGATGTTTCTATCTCTCTCTCTCTCTCTCCCTTTCCCTTTCTCTCTCTGAAATCAAAACAAACATGTTTGTTTTTTTAAAAAAAGAGTAAACTCTTTTGAGTCAGGGACTATCCTATTCATATTTGTATTTCCAGTGCCTAAGACCATGAGGACAGAGATGCTCAGCGAATGTCTGCTGAATGAAAAAGCTAAACCAAACCATGCCAATGTTTTAATTGTTAAAGGAGTTCTTATACTACCCTGGGTGGTTTGCATTCAGTAGTTTCTCAGAAAAAAAGTTTACTCCAGCCAATGTATCACTCCTTCCCTCCCTATCCCACTGGCCTTGTGTACTTTACTACGCTGGGCACGGCTGAGGATGGGGCAAAGGAGGGAGCAAATGTTACTGATTTTGTCAGCAGAACCATATTAGACAATTGCAGGGTAAGATTCTATTTCCACATGCATTTTCCTGAATTCACGGCTTGTATAAAACAAGATATACCACAAAAGCAGCAGGATGTCAATACCGTAACAGCACAGTATTGAAATGATAATAATGGAAATCAGATACGGTGCTGCTTTGATTGGACAAATATTAAAAAATAATTAAACTCTACGGTATCGTATTGAAATTGGAGTTTCTCTCATAAAATAATGCTCATTTGGGTCCAAAGGAACCTTTATTTGCATGAACTACATTTCTAAAAAATAAGAATTTTAGTAGCAAATGTGAGCTTTAAAAAGTCTCAAAATTTTACTAAAAACTTGGCCAACATAGAAAAGTATTTATGCATTCAAATCCCTTTTCTCCAGGGACTAGTCATTTTTATCTGTTTTACATATACAGTTCTTAGAGTCAACTGTATTATAAATGACACAGGTTGGCTTGAATTGTGTCAAGTTTTCTCTAAGTTCTCAGTGCAATTTTTAAATCTCAATATTTCACTTTAAAATTTTTCTTCTTGACTTATCAGCCTACTTTCCACCATCTTCAACTCCTGTCTAATTTTATAGAAACAAAAGAAGGTGAGGCTATTGCCAGGTGATGAAGACATGAGCGATTTGTGTTAAAACCAGCAATGAAACTCCACAATTCATTTTGTTTTTCTTAAATATATTTCTTAGAAGTGGAATATATAGGGATTTCCTTAGAACCTTGTATATTTGCTTTGCATACATTTTTCTGGTGGCATTTTCCCAGAATGCTGGAGGAAAAAAGGAAGACTTATCTGGATAAATTGCTTTGAACCAAGTCAACTTAGGAAATCTAGCCACTGAGTTATTTCCACCCTCTGATGATTTGTTTGGAACAGCTGAGGAAAGATGAGCAGTAGCTTTGTATACTTCCCTTTGGCAAAGCTGTTCAGTCCCCACCATTGGTCCTATCAGCCGACCGACATCAGTCAGCAAGTGGCTAGGATGCCATGGAAGAGAGGGGAAGCAGTGTGATGTGCTAGTGCTAAGCCTCTCTACGGCACGGTGCTCACAGTCTGCTTTTTACTTTCTATCTTGGTCTTTTAAAATGTGCTAGGTTTACACTGTCCCAGAAGAAACTGAACCATGATCTCTATTTTACCAGCTTTCCCGCGCCCAACATCTTTTATGTGGGTAAACTGACCTCATTAAACTGAGAGACATTCATGCTAATCCTGATGTCAGCACCATGTCTTACAACAAACACTACTGAATGACATCTACATGCCAGGTCTGGTTAATAATACCCAAAAGGCCTATAATCGAGGACTGTAATAGGAAATTCCCTGGCGGCAGGCCAGACAGAGAGCTATTTAGGGGTGGGAGGAACAGGCTGTTCTGACTCTTCTGATGGAGTTGGAGTGTCTTGAGGTTACTGTTTTCTGCAGTATATTCCATAATCCTGATCCTTCAGTCAACTGAATATTTGTTTACAGGATTCTATAAGAATATTATGGTCAGGATGAGTATAGCCTTTAAAGGAGTTTAAAGACAAAACAGAGGATCTGTTCTTAGCCATTAAGATTTTTACAGAAGCTTTCCGGGAACTGAAGTTGCTAGGGGAGCCCTCAGAACTCTTGGCAACAACCTGAACTAAGTGAGGCCATTTCCAGGGGCCTCTCACCATCTCATTCTCCACCTCATCACTCACTTTCACAGTCCCCGAAGGGGCTATTGCCCATTCTCTACTCAAGATCTTTTCTGATTTCTTATCAAAGTTTACCAGTGTCTAGGATAAGATAAACCAATCTATGCTAAGGTATCAATGCCTGATCATATGGCATTCCAAAGAACAATTGCACTCCGATAGGGTACCCCAGAAGGCGCAGACTCTTATGAAAGGAGTTTGTGGGGCCATGTCCTCAAAAATGATTAGGGAAAACTAGATTGTGTATTTCAGTTCACCTATGGGTGGGGCAGGACCTGGGGGCACTGGGCTTAATTAGATGACTATTGCACAGATTTCTTTAAATACTTCCCGGAAGGACACAGCATTTAGACTTTCAACCAAATGCCCTTCCATAGCCCCTACTGTCACCATACTATACGAGGTAAAATGAACACCAACGTACATTTGCACCATTAGCAAACTGCACCTTCAATGAAAAGATATGCAAAAAGTTTTAATTATAAACATGACCTTCAGTAGACCTTACCATCTGTACTTGATATTTAATATTACATTCCCTTGATTGTTGGTTTATTTTCTCATAGACACATCTCCCTAACTCAAATGAGGGCACAGACCACATCGAAGACTTCTGCCCACAGTACTTAGACAAACATATGCTCATGCAATATTTTCTGAGGAATTGAAGCAACAGCGGATAATTAACTCTAAGAAGATGTTCAATATCCCATGATTTGTGTATTTGTACGTGTTTCACACAATGAAATCTCTTTCTTCTCTCCTTTATGGTCACCACCATTTCCTATAGCAAATAAAAACCCTGGAGGTGTCACACAGCTCACAGCACTTCTTGCTTCTCTCAGTACTAGTCTTCCACCTACATGGTTAGAAACCCACGTTTACACTGTGGGACTCTGCCCCCGTGACTGCGGTTGATTAGGTTAAGGTAGCGCCTGCCAGGAAGTTAGCCAATCAGATTCTCTCTCCTAAGAATTTTTCATGAGGCCTGGATTCAGCCCGTCAGTCTCTGTGTAGACAGGGAAGCCAAGAAATTCATTCTGCAGAGAGGCAACAATAAGATGCTAAAAGGGAGCATGCTTCCTGGCTTCCTGGCTTGCTGGGTTCCTGGCTTGCTGGGTTCCTGGCTTGCTGGGTTCCTGGCTTGCTGGGTTCCTGGCTTGCTGGGTTCCTGGCTTGCTGGGTTCCTGGCTTCCTGGCTTGCTGGGTTCCTGGGTTCCTGGCTTGCTGGGTTCCTGGGTTCCTGGCGTGCTGGGTTCCTGGCTTCCTGGCGTGCTGGGTTCCTGGCTTGCTGGCTTGCTGGCTTCCTGGCTTGCTGGGTTCCTGGCGTCCTGGCTTGCTGGGCTCCTGGCTTCCTGGCGTGCTGGGTTCCTGGCTTCCTGGCTTCCTGGCTTCCTGGCTTCCTGGCTTCCTGGCTTGCTGGGTTCCTGCCTTGCTGGCTTGCTGGGTTCCTGGCGTGCTGGGTTCCTGGCGTGCTGGGTTCCTGGCTTGCTGGGTTCCTGGCTTGCTGGCTTCCTGGCTTCCTGGCTTCCTGGCTTGCTGGCTTGCTGGGTTCCTGGCTTCCTGGCTTCCTGGGTTCCTGGCTTCCTGGGTTCCTGGCTTCCTGGCTTGCTGGGTTCCTGGCGTGCTGGGTTCCTGGCGTGCTGGGTTCCTGGCTTGCTGGGTTCCTGGCTTGCTGGCTTCCTGGCTTCCTGGCTTCCTGGCTTGCTGGCTTGCTGGGTTCCTGGCTTCCTGGCTTCCTGGCTTGCTGGGTTCCTGCCTTGCTGGCTTGCTGGGTTCCTGGCTTCCTGGCGTGCTGGGTTCCTGGCTTCCTGGCTTGCTGGGTTCCTGGCTTGCTGGGTTCCTGGCTTGCTGGGTTCCTGGCTTGCTGGGTTCCTGCCTTGCTGGCTTGCTGGGTTCCTGGCTTCCTGGCTTGCTGGCTTCCTGGCTTGCTGGGTTCCTGGCTTCCTGGCTTGCTGGGTTCCTGGCTTCCTGGCTTGCTGGGTTCCTGGCTTCCTGGCTTCCTGGCTTCCTGGCTTGCTGGCTTCCTGGCTTCCTGGCTTCCTGGCTTGCTGGGTTCCTGGCTTCCTGGCTTGCTGGGTTCCTGGCTTGCTGGCTTGCTGGGTTCCTGGCTTGCTGGCTTGTTGGGTTCCTGGCTTGCTGGCTTGCTGGGTTCCTGGCTTGCTGGCTTGCAGGGTTCCTGGCTTCCTGGCTTGCTGGGTTCCTGGCTTGCTGGGTTCCTGGCTTGTTGGGTTCCTGGCTTGCTGGCTTGCTGGGTTCCTGGCTTGCTGGCTTGCTGGGTTCCTGGCTTCCTGGCTTCCTGGCTTGCTGGGTTCCTGCCTTCCTGGCGTGCTGGGTTCCTGGCTTCCTGGCTTCCTGGCTTGCTGGGTTCCTGGCTTCCTGGCTTGCTGTGTTCCTGGCTTGCTGGGTTCCTGCCTTCCTGGCGTGCTGGGTTCCTGGCTTCCTGCCTTCCTGGCGTGCTGGGTTCCTGGCTTCCTGGCTTCCTGGCTTGCTGGGTTCCTGCCTTCCTGGCGTGCTGGGTTCCTGGCTTCCTGGCTTCCTGGCTTGCTGGGTTCCTGGCTTCCTGGCTTGCTGTGTTCCTGGCTTGCTGGGTTCCTGGCTTCCTGGCGTGCTGGGTTCCTGGCTTCCTGGCTTGCTGGGTTCCTGGCTTCCTGGCGTGCTGGGTTCCTGGCTTGCTGGGTTCCTGGCTTCCTGGCGTGCTGGGTTCCTGGCTTCCTGGCGTGCTGGGTTCCTGGCTTGCTGGGTTCCTGGCTTCCTGGCGTGCTGGGTTCCTGGCTTCCTGGCGTGCTGGGTTCCTGGCTTCCTGGCTTGCTGGCTTCCTGGCTTCCTGGCTTGCTGGCTTCCTGGCTTCCTGGCTTGCTGGGTTCCTGGCTTGCTGAGTTCCTGGCTTGTTGGGTTCCTGGCTTGCTGGCTTGCTGGGTTCCTGGCTTGCTGGCTTGCTGGGTTCCTGGCTTGCTGGCTTGCTGGGTTCCTGGCTTCCTGGCTTGCTGGGTTCCTGGATTCCTGGCTTGCTGGGTTCCTGGCTTGCTGGGTTCCCGGCTTCCTGGCTTGCTGGGTTCCCGGGTTCCTGGCTTGCTGGGTTCCTGGCTTCCTGGCGTGCTGGGTTCCTGGCTTCCTGGCGTGCTGGGTTCCTGGCTTGCTGGGTTCCTGGCTTCCTGGCGTGCTGGGTTCCTGGCTTCCTGGCGTGCTGGGTTCCTGGCTTCCTGGCGTGCTGGGTTCCTGGCTTCCTGGCGTGCTGGGTTCCTGGCTTCCCGGGTTCCTGGCTTGCTGGGTTCCTGGCTTCCTGGCTTGCTGGCTTCCTGGCTTCCTGGCTTCCTGGCGTGCTGGGTTCCTGGCTTCCTGGCGTGCTGGGTTCCTGGCTTCCTGGCTTGCTGGCTTCCTGGCTTCCTGGCTTGCTGGCTTCCTGGCTTCCTGGCTTCCTGGCGTGCTGGGTTCCTGGCTTCCTGGCGTGCTGGGTTCCTGGCTTCCTGGCTTGCTGGCTTCCTGGCTTCCTGGCTTGCTGGCTTCCTGGCTTCCTGGCTTGCTGGGTTCCTGGCTTGCTGAGTTCCTGGCTTGTTGGGTTCCTGGCTTGCTGGCTTGCTGGGTTCCTGGCTTGCTGGCTTGCTGGGTTCCTGGCTTGCTGGCTTGCTGGGTTCCTGGCTTCCTGGCTTGCTGGGTTCCTGGATTCCTGGCTTGCTGGGTTCCTGGCTTGCTGGGTTCCCGGCTTCCTGGCTTGCTGGGTTCCCGGGTTCCTGGCTTGCTGGGTTCCTGGCTTCCTGGCGTGCTGGGTTCCTGGCTTCCTGGCGTGCTGGGTTCCTGGCTTGCTGGGTTCCTGGCTTCCTGGCGTGCTGGGTTCCTGGCTTCCTGGCGTGCTGGGTTCCTGGCTTGCTGGGTTCCTGGCTTCCTGGCGTGCTGGGTTCCTGGCTTCCTGGCGTGCTGGGTTCCTGGCTTGCTGGGTTCCTGGCTTCCTGGCGTGCTGGGTTCCTGGCTTCCTGGCTTGCTGGCTTCCTGGCTTCCTGGCTTGCTGGCTTCCTGGCTTCCTGGCTTGCTGGGTTCCTGGCTTGCTGAGTTCGTGGCTTGTTGGGTTCCTGGCTTGCTGGCTTGCTGGGTTCCTGGCTTGCTGGCTTGCTGGGTTCCTGGCTTGCTGGCTTGCTGGGTTCCTGGATTCCTGGCTTGCTGGGTTCCTGGCTTGCTGGGTTCCTGGCTTCCTGGCTTGCTGGGTTCCTGGATTCCTGGCTTGCTGGGTTCCTGGCTTGCTGGGTTCCCGGCTTCCTGGCTTGCTGGGTTCCCGGGTTCCTGGCTTGCTGGGTTCCTGGCTTCCTGGCGTGCTGGGTTCCTGGCTTGCTGGGTTCCTGGCTTCCTGGCGTGCTGGGTTCCTGGCTTCCTGGCGTGCTGGGTTCCTGGCTTCCTGGCTTGCTGGCTTCCTGGCTTCCTGGCTTGCTGGCTTCCTGGCTTCCTGGCTTGCTGGGTTCCTGGCTTGCTGAGTTCCTGGCTTGTTGGGTTCCTGGCTTGCTGGCTTGCTGGGTTCCTGGCTTGCTGGCTTGCTGGGTTCCTGGCTTGCTGGCTTGCTGGGTTCCTGGCTTCCTGGCTTGCTGGGTTCCTGGATTCCTGGCTTGCTGGGTTCCTGGCTTGCTGGGTTCCCGGCTTCCTGGCTTGCTGGGTTCCCGGGTTCCTGGCTTGCTGGGTTCCTGGCTTCCTGGCTTGCTGGGTTCCCGGGTTCCTGGCTTGCTGGGTTCCTGGCTTCCTGGCGTGCTGGGTTCCTGGCTTCCTGGCGTGCTGGGTTCCTGGCTTCCTGGCGTGCTGGGTTCCTGGCTTGCTGGGTTCCTGGCTTCCTGGCGTGCTGGGTTCCTGGCTTCCTGGCGTGCTGGGTTCCTGGCTTGCTGGGTTCCTGGCTTCCTGGCGTGCTGGGTTCCTGGCTTCCTGGCGTGCTGGGTTCCTGGCTTCCTGGCTTGCTGGCTTCCTGGCTTCCTGGCTTGCTGGCTTCCTGGCTTCCTGGCTTGCTGGGTTCCTGGCTTGCTGAGTTCCTGGCTTGTTGGGTTCCTGGCTTGCTGGCTTGCTGGGTTCCTGGCTTGCTGGCTTGCTGGGTTCCTGGCTTGCTGGCTTGCTGGGTTCCTGGCTTCCTGGCTTGCTGGGTTCCTGGATTCCTGGCTTGCTGGGTTCCTGGCTTGCTGGGTTCCCGGCTTCCTGGCTTGCTGGGTTCCCGGGTTCCTGGCTTGCTGGGTTCCTGGCTTCCTGGCGTGCTGGGTTCCTGGCTTGCTGGGTTCCTGGCTTCCTGGCGTGCTGGGTTCCTGGCTTCCTGGCGTGCTGGGTTCCTGGCTTCCTGGCTTGCTGGCTTCCTGGCTTCCTGGCTTGCTGGCTTCCTGGCTTCCTGGCTTGCTGGGTTCCTGGCTTGCTGAGTTCCTGGCTTGTTGGGTTCCTGGCTTGCTGGCTTGCTGGGTTCCTGGCTTGCTGGCTTGCTGGGTTCCTGGCTTGCTGGCTTGCTGGGTTCCTGGCTTCCTGGCTTGCTGGGTTCCTGGATTCCTGGCTTGCTGGGTTCCTGGCTTGCTGGGTTCCCGGCTTCCTGGCTTGCTGGGTTCCCGGGTTCCTGGCTTGCTGGGTTCCTGGCTTCCTGGCTTGCTGGGTTCCCGGGTTCCTGGCTTGCTGGGTTCCTGGCTTCCTGGCGTGCTGGGTTCCTGGCTTGCTGGGTTCCTGGCTTCCTGGCGTGCTGGGTTCCTGGCTTCCTGGCGTGCTGGGTTCCTGGCTTCCTGGCTTGCTGGCTTCCTGGCTTCCTGGCTTGCTGGCTTCCTGGCTTCCTGGCTTGCTGGGTTTCTGGCCTGCTGGCTTGCTGACTTGCTGGGTTCCTGGCTTCCTGGCTTCCTGGCTTGCTGGCTTGCTGGGTTCCTGGCTTCCTGGCTTCCTGGGTTCCTGGCTTCCTGGCTTCCTGGCTTGCTGGGTTCCTGGCTCCTGGGTTCCTGGCTTGCTGGGTTCCTGGCTTCCTGGCTTCCTGGGTTTCTGGGTTCCTGGGTTCCTGGGCTGGCTTTCTGCTTCCTGGTTTTAGGGTTTTCCTCACGGCCAGTCACATTCCTGCCTGTAGATGCCATGAGACCTCCACCATTTCCTCTTTGTAATTGACCATTTATGGGTTTTTGCTTAAGCTGGCTTGAGATACTATTTACTATTTAAAACCAGAATCTTACCCAATCTACCTTCCATTTACCCACGTCTACCAAAGGGCAGTGAGGCAACCAAACTGATTGGAAGACACCATTTACATGTCTGGCACTGGAATACAGGCAAGGTGGTGGAATGGCTTGTGACTTATTACACAAGTAGTAACCATTTAGAAACCCAAGGAGGCGTGATCTAAAGCCCAGCTATCATTTACAGACTCAAGGGACATGAAGAAGACCCAGTGTCATTACGAAAGCAGTTTTCTTGTATTACGTATTTTGTTTTGTTTTTTAAAAAGGTAGATGTGGTTTATAATAACTTTTTAAGCTGTTTAATATTTTAAATGCAAAATTTGACAGTATGAAACAACATGCTAAGAAGAAAAAAACTGAGCCATCTCACTCAAAAACTAAGGCTTAACTACAGCTCACATCAACAGGAAAGAGGGGAACTGCAACTGTCTGGTTTCCTGCAACTCTCTCCAAAGGTGGTAAATGTCAATTCCACATGAGTTCAGCATTGGCTAACTCATAGATTATCCTGGTAGTCACAGGATAATCTATGTTAGAGAGCGACTCTGTATTAAACCTACCATTACTATTTCACTTTACTATGCATATTACTATTGAGATATTTTCCTCTAAATTTACACTGAGTACCCTTATTCAAGTCTATCTGATTATTTATTTCCCTTAGTCGTGTTCCACCACCTTACTCTCTAGTCCATATCTGGAGCAGTCCTGACATCCTTCAAATCTGACCTTCTCTGTTGAGTTGCTTTGCCCCAAGAGTAACACTTCTCTACCAAAACCCAGTACCCTACTTTCAAATTAAAGCCACCTCCCCCACCCCAACTCAGCTTTAGTTATTTAATTTTTTTAAAGTAATTTTAGATTTTAAAAAAAATTGCAAAAATAGTAGAGTCCCATATACCTCCACCCAGTTTTCCCAAAGGTTAACACCTTATATGACCATGGTACATTTGTCAAAATCAAGCAGCCAGCATTGATACAATACTATTAACTAAACTCCAGACTTTGATTTCACCAGTTTTACTACTAATATCTTTTTTCTGTTCCAGGATCTAATCCAGGATCCACAATGCATTTAGCAGGCTTTCTTTTCATCTGCAACAACCAGGAGCTTCAGGAAAACCCATCTCTTGTTCAAGACACCCTTTATTATAGAAAAGTAATTCTCACTTTTTACAAAACTATAAAGACATCAAACTATAAAGCCTGCCCAGTAGGTATGTTTGCTGATTTCAGAGAATTCATCATCTCATTGGTTCTTCCTCAACATGAGATCCTGCCTCAGTAACTTTCTCCAAACTTTAATGTCGTTTCTCCCACCAAAGAGTGTTTTCCTTAAAACTTATAATTTTCACACCCATACCTAGGGGAAATTAGAAACAATGAGTAGCTTCCAACAATCATTCAATAACACAAATGATGCTCTACCTCTTCAGCCTTCTCTGAAGAAAAATCACAGTGCTTCCTCTCTGTTTCTTCTCGTATCCTATCCTAGCCAAGTTTTTATCTTTTTCACTGGTACCACTCTTTCCTCACCACAGGTGCACTCTCCATTTACTTGCCCACTCTATTAACCTTAAACAGGCCCAGCTCACAAATGGAAGAAATTTATGTTTCTTGGGGCGGGTGTTCATTGCTAGTGAAAACATATGATGCTACGTGGAAGTGGAGCAGAATGAAGCAGGCTTTTACGACATTCCTCTTTGCACTGCTATGAATTAAAATAATCAGAACTGCCCGGCAGGGCATGGCTCAACGGTTGAGCGTCGACCTAGGATCCAGGTGATCAGGGATTGGTTCCTGGTCAGGGCACATGCCAGGGTTGCGGGCTTGATCAATGACTCATCATTGATATTTCTACCTCCCTCTCTCCCTCTCCTTTCCTCTCTCTGAACAGTCAATAAAGATATATTTTAAAAAAATAAAACAAAATAAAATCATCAGAACTTTCCCAAGTCACATCATTCAGGAAAGTTCTGGAGCAGGGAAATAAGTGAGTGTCAACTATAGGGGCACAGTGAAGTATTTGGCCAATATCTGCCTCAACATCGCTTCTGCCATCCCAGAACATGTGTGGGATGTAACCATGTATGTTACCATTATATATAATCAATATAAAAGTGTCAGTAATGTGAACAAAGAATATCATTTAGATTTATTTTTAATATCTGAACATTTATTTTCATATATAGGTGAAAATCTCCCTATGTGTTTTACATGTTAAAATCTGTGTGATTTGAAGTTAAATGCAAATTTATTATGGCAGGAGTGAAATGCTATGATGATGATTATGAAAGCTTTTAATTTTATGCACAAACATAGTTATTAGGAACTTACAGTTAAATAGGGAAATAGATAAGTCAATACAAATATATATGTGGGAAAAGGAGAGAGAGAAACATCAATGATGAGTCATTGATTGGCTGCCTCCCGCACGCCCCCTTCTGGGGATCGAGCCTGCAACCCGGGCCTGTGCCCTGACCGGGAATCGAACTGCAATCTCCTGGATCCTACGTCAACGCTCAACCGCTGAGCTACGCCCAGCAGGGTGTCAATACAAATATTAAGAAAACATGCAGTGACCAAATAAATTTAAGAGTATCATATTCTCTTGAGCCAATAGTTTTTAATTGAATATAAGATAAAAATCAAAATTAGATATACTTCTAATCTTTGTAGAATGTTTTGTATTAGTATTCTTAATTAAAAAAATAACCTTTAAGAACTGTATTTCATTTTTATTTCATTATAAGTAAGACTATAAGTGTTTTAAGAAAGTCTTATTTGAAAATCCTTATAGCTTATGAGGATGAAATAAAAGCTAAATGTCAACTTTTCCACCTCAAAATTTTATAAGGAAGAAAAACTCCAAAAGCATACACTACATCCATGATAAATCACATTCTATCCAAATACTATACAGTAATAAAGAATGTAATGACAATAAAGTATTAGAGACAAGTGAGGTAGTCAAAGCTTCTTTGATTATCACTAAGCACACTTGAAAAATCTAAACTTGTGCACACCATTTTTAGTACTTGAAATTGAAAGATATTTGAGATTTGCCCAAGCTAAGAATCCCAAGTACAAAGTTTCTACTGGAAATTAAGTTACTGGAAAACGTTTTATATGAATTATATTCTACTGTGCACAAAATGATTAGTGATACTATTAGACATGCTACTTTTTTCATTTTACGCATTGTACACTTGGACCTACAGAAACACTCCGAAATCTTTAAATTAGCATGATGGATTAATGCTTTTTCTTTACTTGCTTACAGTATCAATTAGCTATTGCTATGTAAAACAACAACAAAAAACTACCCCCAAACTCAGCAGCTTAATATAACAACCGTTTTTTCGCTCACAATTCTTTAGGTTGGCAATTTAGTCTGGGCTCAGCTGGGCTCATTCATGTGTCTATGGGCAGCTGTGTGAATCTGCTTCTGGGGGTTGACTGGATGTATACATGCAATGAATGCTGAGATATAGATGGGAATTCATAGATGATTTTCCTACCTTTTTTTGGTTACTTTTATTAGTATTTATTTTATGCTGAATTTACTCCTGGGCCATAAGTTTTTGTTTCTTCTGGGACATCTTTTTCTTATGTGCAGCCTCCTCTTTTGGTTTAGGAACAATCTGCTCCTTTTCAGTAAGGGTCATCTCAGTGTGGCAGGGAGAGCTCATTATGGGTTAATCCACTCATGAATTCTAAGTTCTACGCCGCACCTTGGGAGCTTTGTTCACCTGGATGTGCTCAATGACCTGAGAATCTACATCTACACCCTTAAGTTCAGCATTACTCTGCATTTTTAAGCATGTGCAGCAAAAATTCAGCACTCTTTCTGGGCCACCAACCCTGTGTCCAGCCCGTTTGGCCTGGGCACACCTACCAACTCTGCCATCGTAACGATGGAACAGCATACATTGCTTCTGTAAAGTGAAATCCTTCACATACTTGGTGGCTTTTTGGATATGCATACTCTTGGTGGCCTGGGCACTTTCACGAGCATTCTTTAAGTGAACACAAAGATTTGAACCTCTTGAATTTCACATGATTTCATGGGGGGTGGGGTTGGGTCAAGTGAGTAGTAAACCATTTTCAGAGGTCACCTCCAGCCACTTATGGGGACACTTTTCCTATTTTTTTTAATTTATTTTTTTTCAATTACAGTTTATATTCAATATTATTTTGTATTACTTTAAGGTATACAGTATAGTAGTTGGACAATCATATGCTTTGCAAACTGTTCTTCTGGATGTTTCCAGTACCCACCTGGCACCATACATAGTTATTACAGTATTATTGACTATATTCTCTATGCTGTACTTTACATCCCCATGACTATTTTGTAACTACCTCTCTGTACTTCTCAATCCCTTCGATTTATTCACCCAGCAACCCAGCCCCTCTACTCAGGCAGTCATCAGTCTGATCTCTGTATCTATTAGTTTGTTTCAATTTCGTTTGTTCATTTATATTGTCCTTGAGATTCTACATATAAGTGAAATCATTTGGCATTTGTCTTTTTCTGTCTGTCATATTTCACTTAGCATAATCCCCTCTAGGTCCATCCTAGATTATTAATTTGAGATTATTCTTGTTTCTTGAGGTAGGCCTATAATGTTATGAATTTTCCTCTTAGGACTGCTTTTGCTGTGTTTCATAGATTTTGGGTTGTTTCGTTCTCATTTTTATTTGCTTCAAGGTATCTTTTGATTTCTTGATCTCATTGTTAACCCATTCATTGTTTAGTAACATGTTAGTCTCCATGTCTTTGTGTATTTTTCAGTTTTCTCTTGTGATTGATTTCTAGTTTCATACCATTATGGTCAGAGAAGATGCCTGATATGATTTCAATCATCAAACTTATTGAGACTTGTTTTGTGTCCTAATATGTGGTCTATCCTAGAAAACGTTCCATGTGCACTTGAAATGAATACATATTCTCTGCATTGGTGTGAAATGCTCTGAAGATATCAATTAAATCCATTTGATATAATGTGTCATTTAAGGCTGCTGTTTCCTTGTTGATTTTCTGCCTGGAAGAGCTACCCATTGATATCATTGGGGTGTTAAAATCCAATATGACTGTATTACTGTCCATCTCTCCCTTTATGTCCATCAAGATTTGCTTTATATATTTAGGTGCTCCTATATTGCATGCATAAATTTTCACATGGGTTATATCCTCTAGTTGGATTGATTCTTTATCATTATGTAGTGTGATTCTTTGTCTCTTATTATAGCCCCAGGCTGATGCTATATGGAGGGGAGTGCTTGACCCAAGAAAGATGGCCTCTCTGGGCAATGTGGGAGAGACACAAAACACAGGAACCCTCGCCGCTGTCCCTTCAGCTCTCTCCTCATGTGACTCTCTTCTGCTCTGCTCTCCCTCCACCAGAGCCCAGGGTGAATGGCTGCAAATGGCATTTCATGCATTGCCTGTTTAAGTGGGTGCCTGGCGGACTCCTGTCTTACCCTGGAGGTCGGAATCCTGAAGATTTTCATAGCTAGATCTTGTGTGAGAGCCTCTTCCCAGTTCTGGGGCTCTGGGCTGGGGAGCTCAGAGTGGAGTTGAGACCCCAGCTCCTTAAGTGAGACCTTTGCAGCTGAGATATCCCTCCAGATTCTCAGCCTCCGCCCATGGCTGCGGGGCCAGCCCTTTTCACATCTCTGCTCTTCTTACCAGTCTCAATGTGGCTTCTTCTTTAAATCCTTGGTTATAAGACTTCCGTCCAGCTGGTCTTCAGTTGGTTATTCAGGTTGATTATCCTATATTTTAGTTGTAATTCCAGTTTGGTCCTGGGAGGAGGGGAGTGTAACTTCTACCTACTCCACTGCCATCTTGGATCCCCTGATTTTCCTATCTTGAGTCAACTACCTTGCTTCATTGTCACATACGTCTACATCCATAGCTGAAAGGCATTTTTTTTCCCTCTCAAATGATTTATAAAACAGTAAGGGCTGATTTCTGTTCCTGCTTAGATGTAGAAACACACTCCACCCTATCTCACCCTCTGAATACGGCTATAAAACCCAGATAGAGTCCATGGAGCAACTATTTGAGGACTCTGTAAAGTAAGTGATAGCAGACATCTTGGAAAAGAAGACAAGAATTCAAAGTACCGCCCCACCGCCAAACTGGCTCCCCTAAGCAATCCTGTGGTGACAAACGCAGCAGCACTGGCAGCAGTAGTAAGACACCCACAGCAGCCTAAAACTCTGAGGGAGGGGAACCTTCCTCTTTAGGAGGAGGTATACCAAGAGGGCGGGGCAAGCCACCATTGCTTCTTTCTCTCTTTCCAAACATAGGCACAGTCACAAGAAGAACATAGCAGAACAGGGTAACTAAAGTCCCCTACTTCTGTCCAGAAGACTAAATAGGGGAGCCCCAGGAACCAGAAAGTACCAGGGAGATGGTGGCAAATCAGGTGTTTAGGAAAATGACTCCATAAAGTGGTTTATGAACTTCTTATAGAAATGTACATCAAAAAAGATCAATTTTACTGTATGTTAAATTAGCAAATAAAATTAAAATGAGAGGAATACAATTTACAATTAAAATCAAAAGAAAAAACACCAATGGCATACAAAATGCCCAAAATAAAAACAAATGAGGGCAACCATCTTAAAACTGCATCTGAATATATTCAGAAGGCAAGATTTTCAGTTTCTAGTACATCATGAAAGAAGCTTGTAAGTTGCCACTAGGAGGAAAAAGAGCTGTTTTCCCATATTTGAGTCTATGCATTTGGGTAAAGAACTGGGGAGTTCAGGAGAGGCTATGAAGCTGTTGAAGGGCTAGCTGAAAACAGCCATAAATTGTTTTGCCAACACTCATTCTTTCAATCACTTATTGTCTCATTTAACAAATATTAGCTGAGCACCTATTATGTTCCAGTCTATGTAAGTTGCTGAGTTTATGGCAAAGTTCAAGACACAGTTGTGACCTAAAGAATCTCAGAGGTTACTAACAATGCAGGCCTAGTTTCCAGTCCAGCATGTAAGGAGCTTGAAAGTTATTCCTCCATCCTAACAAGTAAAAATCTGAACAAACAAAAAGTCAACTCTTTTTTTAGATCCATTAAGAGAAGTGAGGCTACAGGGTAAACTGCTGCTCACAAAATGGGAGAGACAACAGGTGAACACAGAGAATCACAACTTACCCCAAGTAGAAACCTCCACAGAGAATCCCAAGTTATGCAAACAGAAACCTCCGTGGGAACCAGTGCTGGAGTAGGGAAACCTGAACTGTAATTGAATTGCTGGAGGCTCACTGTGGACAAGTCTGAAACTTAAAAATTCCAGGGAGGCCTGGCCATCAGGGGTCCCCCACACTTTTTTGTTTTACCTCCTGGATCTCTCCCAGGTTCTCACAGTGATTATCAGAGAACAATCCCCTCCCGCTTCTGGCAAGGGGAGGGGAAAAGGAACCAGTTTGAAAAGTGCTAGAGCACTCTGTTCTCCTTAACAAGCTCTGCACTTGGGGAAAACTAATAAACCAGAGCCTAACCTGCTGGCGTTTTACTGAAGACTAATTTACCTATAGAAGGGAAATAGTCAACTCCAACCCAGTCTAGCCGTTCTATCCCACCAAAGGGGGGAAGAGAAAAATCTGAGAAGCACATGTGAAGTTCACAGTCCAGAGGGACAGGCTCACTAAAAGTCTGAACACTTACATCTGCACAAAAACATGCACATGGATATTTATACTAGTTTTATTCATAATTGCCAAAACTTGGAAGCAACCAAAATGTCTGTCCTTCAGGTGAATGGATAAATAAATCGTGGTGTATCTGGGCAATGGAACATTATTTAGCCCTAAAAAGAAATGAGCTATAAAGCCATAAGACATGGAGGAAACTCAAATGCATAAAAGATGCCAATCTGAAAAGTCTACATACTGTATGACATTCTGGAAAAGGCAAAACTATAAAAACAGTAAGAAGTTCAGTGGTTGCCAGAGGGGGTTATGAAGAGGAGCACAGAGGATTTTTAGGTCAATGTATGATATTATGGTGTATAAACATAATTATACATTTGTCCAAGCCTACACAATGTACAACACGCCAACAGTGAACCCTAATGTAAACTAGGTACCTTGGGTGATAATGATGAGCAATGTAGGTTCATTGATTGTAACTAATGTACCACTGTGGTAAACGATGTTGGTAATGGGGAGGCTGTGCCTGTGAGGGCAGGAGGTATATGGGAAATCTCTATCTTCTACTCAATTTTGCTGTGAACCTAAAACTGCTCTTAAAAATAAAGTCTATTTTAAAAATATTCAGAAAGCATTTTCTTCAAGCTGTGCACCAAACTGACAGTGCTGAGAAACCAGTGTTTCTGCATTGTAATGCCAAAAATTTTAAATATGAAAACCTCATTTTTAACCAAAAGGTTTTAATAATTTTTCAATAAAATTTTGGATTTACTTCTCTATTCCAGAAGTTTTTTCTATGGTAACATTAGTTTGGCCTTGGCTTCAGGTAATATTGATTTTACCACTTGGTCATTTTAGCATGTTGCCTATATGTATATTCAGTGCACCTCTAGTCACCAATTAAGCAAGAACATCAGAATCACTTGCAGTATTTCATTTCACCTGCTGTAAATTTTCTGATTCATTCGCCAGGCATGTATTCTAGTTCCTTCTCAATGTTAGGTGTACCTTTATAACTTAATATCACTTGGAAATAAATAGATGTTTTATCCATTCCCACATGCACAAGGTATTGTCACAAACTAGGAATGACAATAATAAAGAGGGGCTTCAAACCAACCATTAGAAAATCAAAGTTACCATTTTTGGTAAAAGTTCCCCTCCATTTACCAAGTTCAGCAGTAACAACCCCATTCAGCAAGTCAATCCATTCAGTTACCTAGGCATACTACCTTTCACTAGTTTCTCTTTGGCGGCTGGCTGATCTGGAAGTTCAAAGGATTTTTCAAAGTAAAACCTTTCCCAATGTTCTTTTTCATCTTTTTTTTTTTATATATATATCCTCACCCAAGGATATTTTTTCCATTGCTTTTCAGAGAGTGGAAGGGGGAGAGAAACATTGATGTGAGAGAGAGACATCAACTAGTTGCCTCCCACATGAACTCCCACCAGGGCCGGGGATTGAGCCTGCAACCGAGATGCGTGCCTTTGGCAGGCGTCAAAACCCGGACCCTTCAGTCTGCAGGCCGATGCTCTAACCAGTGAGCAAACCGGCCAGGGCGCAATGTTCTTTTTCATGACAGAGATTTGGTTACACCTTTCGACTTTTTCCAGCCTAAAATTACACCTGCTCTCTAGCTTAGAATTTTGAGGTCTGGTTCATCCACGTGCTAAAGCAAGGCACAGCTGCTCTAGGGTTTACTGGCCCTGGCAGGGAGTATTCCTTGGGCCTGCCTCCACGCTGAGGGGCAGTGGCTTTCTGTTCCCACACGGGTTCTTGTTTGGCTTCTTTTCCACTCAGGTTGACTTTTAAAACACATGGCTCTGTGCTTTGGCAAACACAGAACAGCTGTGCTGTAAGGACTGTCAGATAGCATACCTTCAAACCCACAGTTGCTCAGCTTACCAAACGCTCAGCTGAGAGAAGTCAGATTTATGGAGGACTGCCTGAAGGCTATGAAGTCCATCCATTTCTCTAGTCTAACATTTACCCCGGTATCCCTCAATGCAAGAAAATGCCCGATTTAAAATGCAGTTTATTTTCCATTCATCTCTTTCATTGCGTGTGTCCAAATCTTTTGCCCACTTTCATTGGGTATTTCTTTATATCACTGAGCTGTCAGGAGTTTTTTCCATATCCTGGATACATCCTTTTGCAGATATATGTTTTGTGAATATGTTCTCCCAGTCTATGGCTTGCGTATGTTTTCTCTTATTGGTGTCATTTCATTAGCAGAAGTTTTAAACTCTGATGGTGTATTTTATTGATTTTTTCTTTGATAGATACTATTTATCTATATCTTAAGAAAAGTTTGCCTACTGCCAAATCGTGAAGACATTCCCACTTTCTTCTAGAAGCTTTAGTTCTATAATCCATCGCAGATTGATATTGTGCATGGTGTAAGATAGGGGTTGGGGTTAATTTTTTCCTATGGACTTGCAGAATATAAAATTAAGACACAGAGATCAATAGCCTTCACATACACAATAATCAATTACAGAAGATAATGGTGGGGAGGGTGAAGACGGCTGCCGAATAGGCGGACCTTTCTTGCACCTCCCCCCAGGGCCAGACTTGAAATACAACTCGATTGGGGAACATTCACCTGGAATTACCAACTGAGGTCCAGCTGAGACGTGTATCAAGGCAGGACAGAAACCACCTGGAAACTGGTGGGATGGGCGAGGTGGCCGAGGGGCTGCCCAGCTGCCACGGGCAGCAGGCGGAGAGCGAGGAGGGAGGAGGGATCTCTCCGCTGCCGGAGGGTTTTTTCCGAGAAGACCCGAGCCCCGGAGCCCAGGCTGGAACCCAGGCTGCGCCGCACAGCGCAGAGCACCAGAGCTGAGACCAGCGCCCCAGGCAACAGACAGTGGGGAAAGGGGGCAGGGCTGCTGGCCTCTGGGGAGTTTGTCTTTATAAAGAGGGAAGGGGGCGCAGGACAGGTTTAACCGAAGAACTTATATGCCTATGTGCATAATGCATGGGCAGACAATAAATAGAGCGGTGAAGGCCTGGGGGGGTGCGGGGTGGAAGGGGTCAATGGGGGGACATCTGTAATACTTTCAACAATAAAGATAAAATTTTTAAAAGATAATGGTACAGGAAAACCCCATTCAAATTGCAATAATGAAGATGAAATACTTAGAAATAAAGTTAGCAAGAAATGTGCAAAACCCATGCGAAGGAAACTTTTAAAATACTCCTGAAAGACACAAAGTAGACTTGAACAAATGGAAACATATCCTCTGGTCTTGAACAGAACATCATAAAGATATCAGTTCTTCTCAAGTTAATTTTTAAATTTAATACAATCCCAATAAAATACTAAAAACTTTTTTTTATGGAGCTAGGCAAGTTTATAATGTCCATATGGAAAAATAAATATGCAATGATAGCTAGGAAAACACTGAAAAGGAAATCACAGGTGGGATATTAACGCACACTATAAAGTCTTTCTAAATAAGTGTGGTGCTGCTCCAGTATAAACAGGCAGGACAGTGAAACAGAACAAGAAGTCCAGAAATACAAGCCGAGTGAACAGAGTGGTTTAGTGTACTATAGAAGTGACATCTCAAATCGCTGGGACAAAGACGAACTTTTAATAAACAGTGCGGATAGCCATTTGGAAAAAGGTAAAATTAGATTCACACCTCACACCATTCACAAGAGTAAATTTCAATTGGATCAGAGGTCTGAATAAGTAAGTTTAAGCTACATAGGTCCTAAAAAAAAAAAACCCCAAAGCTGGTGAATTCCTGAATATCCTGGGTGTAGGGAAAGGTTTGCTAACTATGACTCAAAATCCACATGCAATAGGAGACTCTTTTGACCACATAAACGGTTTTTAAAACATTTACATATATATATATGTGCAAAGTTAAGGACAAATGACAAACTTGGAGAAAATATTTGCAACAAATATCATAGATAAAGGGTAAATATCTCTAATACCTAAAGAACTGTTTAAAATATTTAGGAGAAAACACCAAAAACCTAATAAAAAAATTAGCAAAAGACACAGTTCACCCAAAGACATAAAAATGGCCCTTAATAATAGAAATGCAAATTGAAATTATACTGAATCCATTTCTCAGCTAGCAGATTGGCAAAAATTAAAAAGGCCACAGTCTGTTGGTGAGGCTGTGGAGAAACAGGCACTCATCCATCAGTACCACACACTGGTGGGAATGCAAATCTGTACAACCCTTATGGAGAGGGGAATCTGGCAATATTTAACAAAAACTGACAGGTGCTCATCATTTCCACTTCTAGGAATTTATGCTGCAGATAAACCTTCAATGATACAAAAATACATAATACACATGGTTTTCACTGTAGCACTTTTTTGTGAATGCAAAACAATGAAAACCACCCCAATGCCCACACGCAGGAGAGTGGTTAAACTATAGGATACCCACACAGTGGAGTACTACGTAACTGCAAGAAAGAATGAGAATCTATGAATGATATGAGTGATTCATAGGAAATATTAAGTTAAAAAAACATACAAAAGAGTAATAAAAAGGGAAAATAAGTAAGCACAGGAAACATAAACCAGAAACTAAAAAGACTGGTTACCTACAGTGGCTGAGTGCGATCAGGATGGAAAGCATGGTGGATACCTATGTGCCAGAAAGAATTGTGGGTAACAGTGGGACTTCTCTGAATATGTATTTCTGTATAGTTTTGGCTTTTGGAAGCATGCTAATTATGTTTCACATATTCAAAAATAAATAAAATCGGTAAGTGTTGAGGAGGACCAACACGCAATATAAACAAACAGAAGCAAATGAAACCAACTACATGTCAAATGAATGACATAACCACATTGTGGTGGCGGTGGCAGTGGCAGTGGCAGGGGAGGGGGTACACAGAATGTACATACGGATATAGAAACCTGCGCGTGTATGTGTACACATCCATCTAGTTCCCAGTTCTAAGACCACCTCTGGAAGCAATCCCATCTGGAGAACAGAACCGAAATTTGACCAAAGGACTTCCTCCACTGCCAGGGCAGGAAGTCTTCACAATCTCATCTAGCAGGTGTCCTTGGAGCAGTGACCGATCCGTCTTCCATCCTTCCCTTTTCTGAGTCACTGTGGTGATTCTAGCGCCACCGTTCTATATTGGGTGTTAGAGGATGTCCACATCTGGACCTGATGAAGACCGAGCATAACCCAGAGAAACTGGACTGTGAGCCACATGTAGTAACTAGATAGAACTTTTGGGTTGCTTCCCTTGGGAAAGGGGGAAAGTATGTCCTAGGAATGGCAAGAAGGATGTACATGGATGGCCAGAGGGGGAAGAGCGAGGCAGAGACTGCGAGTGGTCTGCCAAAATGCATCTTCCTAGGCAAAGGCTAGAGTCCATTTCCCAGCCCTCCTACACCCTCAGCCCCCCACACAAGTTAGGTGCGGCCATTTGACTAGATTTCTCTCTAACAGAGTGTGAACAGAAGTGGTGGGTACCATTTTCAGGCCTGGCCCATGAAAACCTCCCACGTGTACTCTACCATGATCTCTCCCCACCTCCTGTGGGGAGATGACGAACCAAACAGCCTTAGAATCCATGTGTTAAAGACAGTAGAATTTCCTGCCAACGCAAGCGAATAGAGAAAAGGCACCTGCCAATTTGAAAGAGAAGTCCTGAGCCCGGCCAGTGGGACTCAGTGGTTGAGCATCGACCAGTGCACCAGGAAGTCACTGATTTGATTCCTGGTCAGGGCAGATGCCCAGGTTGCAGGCTCGATCCCCAATGGGGGACGTGCAGGAGGCAGCCAATCGATGTTTCTCTCTCATCATTGATGTTTATGTCTCTCTAAAATCAATAAAAACATATTTTTTAAAAAAGGAAAAAACAGAAGTCCTAAATTGCTACCAAAGGGAGAAATAAATTTATTAAGTCACTGAATTACTATTGAGTCTCTTCTTATAACAGCTTAGCCTTCTGAATGGAAGCCATTTGGGGCTTTCAAAGTAGATGATTTTAAGAAAAGGCTTTTGAAGGTGCTAAAACCCTAAGGACATGCCAGGTAAACCTTCAAATGCTATGGAATGGCTAGTTGAATGTACCTACACTTACACTGAAACTAGGTACAAAGGACACTCATCCCAAGAGATTCAGATTCAGAAAATGTGAATCTGACCCAAACAGGTTTTGGCAGGTGTGAAATTGAGCGCCAGGCTGTGCTCGAAGCTTAATCTTAACACACTATCCAATCTCCTCTCAACTCTCGAGCACAGCCATTTGCAGAAGGGAAGATGAAGAAACTGGCTGCTCCACTAATAAGGAGACAGGGAAGTTTCCATGTGGCATAAGCAGACTCTGACAGCTACGGAGATTGGGGACTTAATATAGCAATTACAGGTTCAGTCACTATTGCACAGGCTTTGGGAAAGCCACATGGGAACATCCTTCTGTCAGTTCCCGGAGAGGTAGCTGCCAAATAAAGGCATGCCCAGAACTCCACCAAAAGGGCAGAGCTCTCAACCTGCCATCTATGGGTTAGCCTGGGGCACAGAGGAAGAAACGTGGAGCAAACTAGACTCTGTAGACAGGTTAGAGAATACCGATAAGGAAATTTAGCAAAATGAAGGTCATTGGCTCAGTGGTTGAGCATTGACCTATGAATCAGGTCAAGGTTCGATCCTGGTCAGGGCACATGCCTGAGTCGTGGGCTCGATTCCCAGTCGGGGGTGAGCAGCAGGTAGCCGATCAGTGACTCTCAACATTCATGTTTCTCCCCCCCTTCCTCTCTGAAATCATTAAAAAAAATATATAATTTTTTTAAATGAAGATCACTGGATATTGAAGAATTTCAGTGAAGTGGTATGAATGAAGGCCTGATTAGAGTGCATTCAAGAGAGACTGGCAGAAAAGGAAATCCAGACGGCAGAGAGAGGAATGGGGCAGTGGCTAGAGGGACATTTAGTCGAAGGGATATTTATTCCTCTAGTTTTGAAGATGGGAAATGTTTAGATGTTAGAAATGATCCAGTTGAAGGGGAAACTAATAATGCTGAGGAGGAGAGAGAGGGGTATACAGCGTCTTACAGACAATGACAGCTTATCCACTGTAAAGAAAATGCAGTGAATATGCACACAGAGGCAAGCATATGGGTATATTTAGAGCACAAAGATGAAGAGAGGTGGCTAAGAGCATGGACTGTGGAGTCAGCTGGCCTAGTTTCACATCTCCACTCCATCACTTGAGCTATGTGCCCTTAGGCAAGTTAATTTACAGATAAGGAAACTGAGCATGGCTTCCTTATCTTTTCCTTATCTGTAAAATTTCAGTATCAACTATAAATTTGCTGTAAGAATCAAGCAGTGAAGCATTTTGAATAGTGTTTGGCACACAGTAAACACCCAACAAATATTGTCTAGTATTTCTTCAAAATTAGTTACAATTTTGCTGTAAGTACTGTAAAATTATTTAAAAGCTAACTTGCCAAAGAGTCACTAAACTCGTACCTATCCTAAACTTAAGATGGCAGAGGGTAAAAAAACCAATCAAGTAGACTTATGGTAGCTGACCTTTCATTTGAAGTTCACACTACAAGCCCTAAACTGACTTCAATTGAGGAACCTATTTTTTAGGAATTTACAGCTAATTTTTAATATAACTACACAACTGACAAACTGCAGGAAAAGCATTATTTTTCTCAATAATAGAATAAGGCCTAATGTGACCAAAACATCCATATTATTAAACAAATCAACTTATCGGAGCTCAGTGAAAGGCACTCTACTTCTGCTTCTTTGGGTATTTGCCTGTTCTGAGAACAATGCATGTAACACTTAAGTCACCAAAGGTACCAGCTGTGAATGCCCTTCGTTTTTAAAGCTGATGTGAGGAAGTGGATGGTCAACTATCTTCCAGTCTTGCCCCACCCACCCCTAAGCACTTACTAATCAATCTGCATCCCTGCTGATGGTCATGCCGCCCCCCTGTCCTGGAATTCGGTCTTGTTCACCCTGCCCCCACTTTCACCTAGCCCACCTCTCAGCTTTTAAAATTAAACTCAAGTAGCAGCTTTATCCATAACAGCCCCTAAATGGAAACAACCCAGATGTCCATCAGCTACTGAATAAACTGCTGATACGCACAACGTGGGTAACTCTCAGAAACGTGAATGAAAGAAACCTTGCGCAAAAATACCTACTATATAATTCCATTTATATCAAGTTCTAGAAAAGCCAAATTTGATCTATGGCGGAAAGCAACTACAGTTGTTACCTCCATATAAAGGATGAAAGCAGGGATTGATTAGTAAGGGGTAGAAAGGAACTTTCTGGATTAATGGTAACGTTCAGTATCTTTTACAGGGGTTTAAGTAACTGTAAGCATTTGTTAAAACTCAGCATATATATATATACTTAAAGTTTGTGTATTTCACCGTTTATGACTTTTATACCAAAGGAAAAAAAAAAGTAAACAAATACCTCTGGGCTCCCTTAACACCCAGTAAAAATATTGAATTTATTCCATTTTATTAGTTTTGCATCAGCATCCCAACCCCCACTGGAACTGTAAGCAACTTGAAAACCAAGTCTGTCTTACTGGTCTTTGCTCAGCAGCTAGCACAAGGCCAGGCACACAGCAGTCAAAAGATGCGTTGACCTGAAGTGATACTTAGTGAACTTCACCATCCAGTTTCCTCATAACCAGAGCCCTTGGGCTTTATTGCCTCACTTTCTTTTGATGAGTCATTACAGCTACCAAAATAACCTATTTGACCTGGAATTCATCCATGTGAGCCCTTAGAAATTCCCTTGGTGGAAGCATATTGAAGACATCTCTTTTGGGTTTTCCTACTCTCCTTCCCCCTCTCAACTTTAGAAACTATTAACTATTGACGTGCTCAGGGCCCAGTTTAATTTATATTCTCTTTATAGAAGGCAGCTGGGTAGCATATTAAGGACAATGCTGATTCTCACCACTCAATTGAAGATGGTCCATTTCCTCACCGTGGCACAATGAATAATGAGCTACTTCACCTTTCTGCAAGCACTTCTGCTATCCTTATGTATCAGTGTCAACGCTCTTGGGACTTAAATGCAGCCAGCACTTACTAGCCACATAACCTTGTCCAGGGTATTTTAACTTCGCTGTGCCTCATTTTTCTCACTGCCTCCTGATTTAAAAAAAAAAAAAAAAGAGGTAGATTTGGGGATGATAACATGTTATCACCTATTATCATGATGCTTAATAAGTTACTGCACGTAAAACACTTAAAACAGTGCCCAGCTATTCGCTATCACTTAATATGTTCAGTTCTGAATCCGCAATGACAGAAGACTGGTCTTACACTATGATCTACAGACTAAATAACCAATGTGCTAGTGTCGCACTGCTCTGAATCAGTTTACAATGCAAATCTTGTTAACACACTGAAGACTCTAAGAGCTTTCAGTAAGAATTCAATTACCAAATTCTTTTTTCAAATGTTGGCTCTCACTCACCTCTATCCACAAGTCCCGTAACTAAGGGAGATTTAACCGGGGACAGAAACACACACATCCTCATTCTCTAGCTCAGCACACCCTGACAGCACCGATTAAAAGTTCATTATTTTGTCTCTTTCCTTATTTGTTTACCCCACTAGATCTATGAGGGGGGACCTTGTCTATCTTCTTTACTGTCAGAGCTCTAACACACACCTAGCACGCTGTAGGCACTCCAATGTCTCCTGCATGAACAATGCAGCTATTTTAAAGTGTTTAACCCCTACCAGATAAAAATTTAAGTAATAATGGTCATGGGTTTCTACTTCAAAGTAATAACCCAATCAGGGATTTAGTCTCATTTTAAAATACATGATTAAAAATATAAAACGGCAACGGTGCCCTAGCTGGCGCGGCTGTGGCTGAGCGTCGGCCCGCAGGCTGAAGGTTCCGGGTCCAATCCCGGCCACGGGGAGGGCGAGTGCGGGAGGCAACCAGTCGATGTGTCTCTCTCACATCGATGCTTCTCTCCCTCTCTCTGCCTTCCACCCTCTCGGAAAAGCAATGGAGAAAATATCCTCGGGTGAGGATTATAAATAATAATTATAAAATCAAATGGCAATGTTTTCTATAAGTTATTTCTACCCAAACATGTCAAAAGGTGTCCTAAAAGATATACTTTCTAAACCATTTACAGCCACCCTCCTCTTTCAATTACAAAAGATAAAACATACAACACACTGTAGGTTTATTTTTATTCAAAAAGTTACTGTCTCAAGACATAAATACAAATCAGAAAACAGTACAATTAGGACAATAGAATGTGGAGGACAACAGGTTAGAGTAATATATAAAACATTTTTAGCTGGTTGAAAACAAAGCTGTAAGAACTGCTTTCACAAAGAAGCACTCCTTTCAAGAGTGAGGAAAAAAATCAACTTAGGTTTAAAATCATATATACAGTCCTCTCAGCAGTTCTAGTAAATGCAGTGGTGTGAAAACAACATAGGCAATACTTTTGCACATAACATTATTTGTTGATGGAAAATCTGTTAGACAAGCCTGGTTTCATTTGTTGTTAGCCATGATTTAATAAAATAATTGAATTTCACCATGATCCTTTAGCTAAACCTATGGTTTTTGGCTACCACAGCCCAATGCTTGTTGATCTCTGATTCTAAGAACTGGAAGCCTTTTGGTATTCACCCATCTCAGGATATTCTTGTATTGCAAGCATATTAAGGCATGGAATGATTAAAATAATATACCTCAAGAACTGAGAGACGACTGACAAAAGATAGATACACATGTAATATAAGTTAATATTTTGTTTTAAACGATGTCTAGCTGCCTAAGCCTCGCAAAATGAGTTGATGTCAAAATGGCAAGTGGCCACTTTCTGTTTTAAACTAATTTATTTGTGAAAGGACATAAAATGAAGTTTAAAGCTTAGCTTTCAAAGAATATTATGGGTTATGAATTCTATTATCCCATCTAATTTACATACAGAGGAAATGTACTGTAACCTGTTAGAAGTATCTTTAACCTGAAGACTGCTTGCAAAGACAGATAGATAAAACAATATAAAATACAAATTTAAAAATCATTTTAAAGCATGAACACTCATGCTTTTCTATTTTTAAACATTGTTAAACTTTCAATATATTTCTGAAACCTCATAATTTTAAGTTGGAATTTAAAAGTAAGAAAAAACTAAACAAACTGCGCAATTATAAAATCAGCACCAATTTATATATATATATAATTTTATTTAAAATTTAGATCCCTATTCCCACACTCTAATAAGCTGTATAATTTTTGTTTAGAATTTTTCTGCAAACATACTACAATAAGCTTCTTTTATTTGGAGACAAAATACAGTGGCACTACTGGAAGGAATATCACAACATTACGTTTTTATCTTAAAGGACAAGCAAACTTTCAGGGTTGATAATGGGACAAGCGCGTTTGAGACTGGTTACCTCCTGGCAGTTCACTGCATCTGGATATTTCTGAAAAGTATAGAGAAGCTCTTGGATTTTAAAAATATCTTAAAATACATTTTAGATGAAAAAATTGTAAAAGTTCTGCTTATAAGTTTACTTTTCTCCACAATTACAATATTTAAAAGAAAACTTTGTTGATTGATGTTTTAAGCATTTAAATTTAGAATGCTAAAAACAATTCTATCCTATAATTTCAGGGTAGGGCAACAAATCCATCCTTAACTTTATTTCTTAGATGTAAACAGAAATCCAGCAGAGGTCATCATTACTTAGTACACCCAGTAAATAAATGTGAGAACTCATGTCTGTACCAAATGTCTCTTCAGATTGTTATATTTTCTTTTAAAAAAGCATGAAATAATTGATTCAAAAGCCAACTAACAGCGCATAAATAAAATATTTACTTTCTAAGAAAAACTGTAGCTTATCATCAAATTGTTTACTTGTCCTTTACTTTTCTCAGGCAAACAAAACTGCCCCTCAATGCACGTGATCTTGGTAAGCGTAAGCATGTCATATTCTCCTTAGAGAAAAATCTGTACAGAATTTCACTGTATCTACCACACTTTATTTTAAAATTTCCTCTTCCACTTAGAAAATGACTTCACCAGAGATTTAACTGTGTACGGGTATTAAAACATTGACACCCCAAGAACCTAATGAGAGAGAGGAAAAAAAAATCTTGTTAAAATTGTCATTCATTTTTTTGTAAATTAATCTGTAAATTATTACAATACTTGATTAACATCAATTTTAATAACATGCTAATAAAACTACTTTAAAAAAATCCCCCTCTTTAGATATGCAATTCTAAAATTAAAATGACCATAAATATACAATGGACTAACAAGCCTAATCAAGATGCTACTTACCGGACAAATATAACTAGGAGCAGGAAGCATGGCTCAGTGATATGTTTATACACACCCCAACGCCTAGATAATGCCCTGAACATTGGCACTCAACACTTGAATGAACAAACAAATGTGCTTCTTGAATATACTTCTGGCACAGGGTTTGCTGAAAAGAGCTTAAGAATGTCTTATAAACTCCATTCTTTAAAAAAAGCATTTAAACATGCAGACCAAATATTTCCAAGACTAATACAAATATGTAGAAAACAGGAAGTTTCCTTTAGAAAATCTGACCTGAGTGAAAGGACAGAACTACAAATTTTAAGAAGTGAAGTAAGGTAAGGTGAAATCTGGGCAAACATACTTATATTGATGCTTTCTTTTCTTTACATTCCAGTTGGGAAAAGAATTTAGATAAAATCTAATAATTACTTGTCACTAACTAAAAGAAAAGTAAAAGCAGAAGATGAATGGAGCTACTCCCCCTCGTTCATGAAATAAGAACAAGATGTACCTTTGAACTGTATATACTAAAAGTTAGGCTATTCAATTATAACTCCAGCACTTACTATGATAATTAAGTAATATTTTTGAATACTATAATAAGCTAATAAAAATTGATATTAAAAGCCAGAGGTAATGAGTTAAGACTGGGATTACAGAGGGCTCTTACTTCTAAATTAAATCTCACTTTAGCAAAAGTCATAGAACTCATGAATTGTTTTGATCTGAAGGAATTGTGTATTTTCAGACCAGGAAACTAGTATCTATCTGATTGCAACCCCCCTGCAGTGAGTGTAAAGTGTTTGGAATCCCCAGTGTTGAGAACAAAGAGGATTAATGGGGCACACTTCTTACCTGTCATCCATCAAAACCACCACCACTACTACTCACCCTAACCCTCTCCTCCCCTCCCCTCCCCTCCACCAAGGTTCAAGGTTCTCCTTTCTTGGTTAGAGTCAGAGTTGGGGTGGTGAGAATGTTTCCACCAAAGAGGCCTAAATGTTTACAGCTCCCTTCTAGCTACAGTCATGACTCTGGGTAAGGGAAGGTCTGATAAATGAAAGTATAAAAGCTTAATGAGCAATTCTTAGCATAGAGTGGGGCATGAAGATGAACTCAAGTGCCTCCCCAACAGAATGCCTAACTCGAAACCACCAGGACAGGCTTTCTGGCACAGACTGGGTTACAAGTAGATTCTACTAGAACATTAAATTAGCTCCATCATATCGAACCATTCTTTTACCAACTTTATACTACAGACATTTGTAATAAGAGAATCTCAACATTGGAGAATGACATTAGTGACATGTTCTCTTTTTGTGATGACCTAAACTGCACCTGTTTCTGTGTTAACACTAATAAACACTTAAACATATATTTAAAAGTACAAATAGCAAGCTTTGGTGTGTTGTGGCAATACTGGCCCACTGGTAGCAGAAAGCAACCAGCGGCACAATGGGTAAACTAATGTTTCCAGATATAAACTAACTAAGTCATAAATCCAGAATCTTATGTATATGCAACTCCAAACTGATCAGCTCACAGTTTTTATTTTACCATTTTTTAATTACGTGGATATCATGTTACAAAAGATATTACTTAGGGTTTATTTAGTCATAGCCTAAAGTATCTATACTAGTCTACTTTGGGTTGTTTCACTTAGAATTAGAGAATCTTAGAACTGGGTATAAAAGGAGTTAAGGTCCAACTTTACTATTGTTTTAATGACTCACTTATCACAGGCTTAAGTAAAAACAGATGTAGACTATTGTATACGGGCAAACACAGATTTTTGCATTAAAAATTTCCATTATTCCATTTCTTAAGTTATTATTGAGACAATATGAGGTCAAGTTTAATGTATATTTTAAAATAAACTAGTATTAACCTAAATATATATGTCTGGTCAAAGACTTCTCAAGATACATTAACCTTTACAGACTGAGCACTCAGTTATGTGACTGCTGCCATCATGTGGCAATGCTATAAAACTACAGGCATGGGTGCATGTGCTCCTTTTCCAAATTGTAGTAGAAGCAACTATCTCCTTAGTTATAATATATCCAATAAAAACAAGAACGCCAAAAGTTTTCTATAAATTATTAGATTCATATCTTTGGCCTTACTCAGATTGTAGTTTTTTTCTAAATGTTAAATGACAAAAATATGTAGACATAATTTATAATGCTATTTCATTACTTAAGAAATCTGAACTAAAGAGCACCTTTTAGCAAATCTAGTGACTAAGAAAACAAATGCCTCAAGTTTTCCTGTATTTAGATAAATACATGAAAAAATAAGGAAATCTCCAACTGCCCATATCAATTCTGACTATAGTTAATCATTTCAATTTCTAAATTACTTTTCTTGGTGTTTCTTTCAAATGAGGTCTGAAATTAGTTCTGGGAAGTACAACAGTAGAGACAGCACGAGATTTTTAAATCCAAAGGAACTCAGATTGAATTACTATCCTGACACTAAAGTTGTGTAATTCTGAGCAAGTCACTGAATCACCTCTTCAGTCCAAGTCTGCTTGGGTGTAAAACCGGGATCCCACCACCTTTCTTACAAGGTTGCTGAGGATCAAAATAAATCATGCCCAGCATAGTGTCAAGCACATAAGCTCTCAAATAAGAGCTTCTAGCCTTTTTGTTTCCAAGTGATAGTCAAGGTGAACCATAATATAAGCTCCTTGAGGGCAGGGAGAGTATCCTTCACTTCAGCACCAACCTCTAGCTCAACAAATTGTTGAATTAATGCGTTGTATCACATCTGCTTGGAAAGAATCTCTTTTACTCCTCATTAGAATCACTACCTTCATGTTTTATTTAACAGATTGTGAAGATACATCCTCCTAGATTATCAGGGAACCAAATACTTTAAAATGCATTTAAACTATAGACTTATGGGTAAGCCTAGGTCACATATACTACACAATATGGTCTGCAGACCTGAAGCACTGACAGCACTTGCTAGAGATGCAGAATCTCAGGCCACACTCCAGACCTATTGAAACAGAATCTACATTTTAATAAGACCTCTGGATAATTTACATGCACATTAGAGACTGAAAACACTAATTTAAAAAGGATCCCAGGTGGCTTGTCCAAAGATTTCTATACCTGTTGCTGTATGAAACTGTCTTTTGGTTCAAATAGCTGGTCTTACTAATACAATGTTAGTGTGAATTCGTCAAAATTCTTCCAAGAGCTATCTGAAAGCAGATTATGAGGTGAGAGCAAGAAGAGAATTGCAAAAACTGGGACATAGAAGGAAGGCCTCAGAGGATGAGGTTACCTGAGGTAGTAGATGTTAGGAAGGAGCATAAATACTGAGCTGAAAGGGTACTTAACTGACTTATTCATTTGACAAAACTAAACACCTACTATGCAAGGTAGAGTTCAAAATGAATAAAATCATCCCTGCCTGGAGTTCAGCCTACTAAGTGTTATATCCTATTTCACTACACCAATCTGGTAATTATCAAAATAAAATGTATGCAATGTGTTACAGAAACTAACAATAAAGTGCCTATCTGGAGAAGTCAGCAAAAACTCAGGTAATGTCAGAACTGAATATTGAAGATGGAATTCACTAGAAGGGGTACTGAGGGCAGTCCTAACAGAGAAAAACTTACACAAAATCATGGAGTCATAAAAGAGCAAAATGTGTCTGAGGAACTACGAGATTTGGTACGGCTGTAGCACAGAATACGTGTAAGGAAAAGGCCAAGGTTAAGCTGGCGAAGGAGCCAGATCACAAAAAGCTCTGTTTGCCGGGATAAGGAGCCAAAATATTTTTCTTAGTGTCAATTGGGGGGGGGAGGGTGTCAATGAAAGATCTAAAATGATAAATGAGAGAATCCTATTTGCAAAAGAGAGATAAAGGAGGGGCACAGCATCAATTTAAAGGCTACTGCAATGGTCCAAGTGAAAACTAAGGATTTGAATGAATCAAGGCATCGTCAGCGAAAATATGGCAGCGGGGACAGATATGAGGTATTTAAGAAATAGAATTGACAGTACTTAACGATAACCAATTATATCTCAATCCCCTTCTCTTTATCAGAAGTTCCATTTTTCACCGTGCCTTCATATGATTATTATTCCTCTCATTCATCCTATCCAACCATAAATGCCAAGGAAATCTTTCTGAAACGAAATTCTGATCATGCCGCTCCCTCATTTGAAATCCTTCAATGGGTAACTCAAGCCTAAAGGAAAAGTCTAGGTTCCTTAACTCAAGTCCCATTTGGCCAGGGATTCAAAGGCACTTTTAATCTGTCACCACTACTGCATCACCCTTCTCCCCTTCCCTGGAAATCCCTCCTGCCTGCCTCTTTTCTCCTGTCCAGTTGTTTTAATCCGTTCTTGATGCGCTCTCTCAGCTCTCCATCCTCAATCTTAGGGGTTGCCTATACTTTTGATTTTGCAATCCTGGAGTACATCTAAAGGAAACCTACTGATTCATCCATAATTGAAGCTGGATCAAAGAAATCAGGCTTCAGTTCTGTTCTCTCTCGTCTGTTCTTTGATGGTGGCTAAAGGGAAAAAAAGGAAGGAAGTTGACAATTGCCTTATCTATAAGCCAGAAAATATTGAAATTAATTAGCATTAAATGTTCACATAGCCCATGTAGTTGCAAGTGTACCTTACAATACTTTAAATACTGTACATTCAAACTACAAAACGTTTAAATAAAAACAAAAGCAATTCATTCATGAAAAATTATCCTAAATAATGAAAACTGGAAAACTCATTTTTTTACTTTAAAAATTCCTCAAATCATTTTCCTTTAAAGGCACCAGATTACACTACTCTGAAGAGAGACTATTTCATTGTTCTTCCTGTTAAGGAGATTACTTCTGGTACACTGAGAAGTAGGATCAGAAGACTAGGCTGTAAGTCTCAGCTTCACTGCTTACTAGTTCTGTCCCCTTGGGTAGGCTGATTGTCTGAGCTTCAGTATCCTCAATCCTTTCAATCTGCCTCACAAAGCTGAATGAGACATGTGGCAAAATGGAGTACGTAGAAGCATTTTGTATATGACAAAACCCTAATCATAAATATGATGTAACAATTAATAAAAAATATACCCTTACATATATTTAACTTCCAAGTTAAGTAATTTTATTATCTGATACGAAGATCTGCCTCAATGACAGGGTAGTAGCAAGTTAATAATATATTGTTTTAATAATGATAAATAAATGGAAAATTATATGGTGATATGATACTTAGTATAATATTAAACAAAATGTACTTTTAAAATCAATATATTCCTAAATTAACCTGAAGAGTAATTATCTTAAACTAGTATCTGATATCCTCACCAATCTCACCCTCTCCCGAATCCCTTCTCATATAAACTAAAGACTTAGCAACTATTTTTATTTAATAATTTTGCAAAACTTACTTCTCATGGCAAGTATTTCTCTTCTCTAATAAATATCCAGCTTAATTTCCAAAGGACCTAAACTTTGGAAAATCTTAAAGAAATCACTAAGTTTCTTACCAAGTCTATATCCATGGTGTCGAAATCCATTCCCTCGTTAAGATCTTCAATCCTCCCTTCTGAGGACATCATAACATCTTCAACAATTGGCTCTTCATCATCTTCCATTAGGCTTGTACCACGCCGACTAGAGAAATATAAAACAAGGTCAAGATCTGAACCAATGTTGTGACTATTAATATGTTGGCATCAACTATGTGGCTCTCTATATTCAAGCATAATGGAAAATGATGGAATTAGAGGTCAGGGAAAATGATTAGGCATTGATCATGTTATCAATGATGTCAAAACCCCAATGTTCGCTTGTCTAAAAATGCTAAGGAGTTATGTTTATTCTACATTACTTCAGTACATTTAGCTTGATAGTGCTGATATCCCATATAAAAGTTCAATGAGAATATCCCACATGGGAACAGACAAGATACCTCAAATCCTTTTTCATAGCAGGCAGGGTACAAATTAATAAACAAATATAAAACAGAGACCAGAGAAATAACATTTTCAGAATACATATATTTTCATTAATATACAATGTTAATTTTACCCATCACTCTCACTCATTCACTCAGTACCTAATGTATCAGGCGCTCACTCATTCACACAATGCCTACTATATGCCAGGCTTCTACTTTGTCCTACAGATGCAAATTAAAAAAAGGTGAATTAAGACATGGTTCCTGCCCTCAAGGAGCTCACAGTCTACTATGGAAAACAGATAATTATGACAAAATGTGACAAATATTTCAAGAGAAATATGAATCAAGTGCTATAATGATATACTGAAAGAGATTAATTCTGCTTCAGGAAAAAATGAGCAACATTTATGATGAAACTTAGATTCTGTGTCCTAATAAACTCTAAACTAAAACATAATTAAGACCAAAAATTCTGTATGTTATCACGTAATTATAAGGAATAAACTCAAATTTCAAGTTCACAAATTAGCCCAGATCAGCGTAAATGAGTCAATGTAATAGTGAAATTGAGGGTGACTTCTTGTTCCCCAGTTTGGCCAATGTTTCCTTCTTCTCTCACTCACTGAAAGATCTTAATCCCCCGCCCCCAGTCAATTATTTACTGAACGCTTGCTTACAATTTACACAATACTATATTGAATCCTAGTGGAGGCAACTGTGAAGGGAAAATGTGTGCTTTGTGGATCATGTTACAGAAAACCAGAAATCCATCTGTATTTCATTTGGAATGAAGGAAGATTATATAATATAAACTATTTAAAAAATACCACACAGACAATTTGGAAGTATTTTCAGTTATAGGGCAGATATCATTACAGAAAAAACTATTGTAAAACAAAAATATTTTAAATCATCAGGTGACTGACCACTTATGGTACAACAACCAAAAGATTCTTCCAGTAATAATTATTTAACTGGGATGATCTCTTATAGTCACCAGGGAAGTTTTTCTCTAAGGGAAATTAAAACGAACTACAAACAAGAATAATGATAAATGGTACTGAGTAATGAGATGCTGTGGAAGATCTTGGGGATTGGTGGAAAGTTTTCAGGGGAGAAATACGGACCAAATGATTGCAGGCAGAATTCCAGAACGTTTGGACCGGTGAATGTTGACTGGTTGGAAGCTAAGAAATTAGTTGTTGAATCCACCATGAAATAAGAGCATATATTAAGGGGAATGTAGCCAAAGAAACAGGAGTAGGAAACAGAACCAGCGATAGTATAGATTCTGACCATATTAGACAAGCTGGGATCAGAATCTACACATGTGATGGAGTATACTTTTGTAGAGGTTCTTAAGATCGCCACAGATAACTGAATTTAGATAGGATGCTGCTCATGTGGTAAATGATAATTTCTTAAGAAAAACAGGCAAAATTCTCATCATTTAAAAACCAACAAAACAAACTAAAACTTAAAAAGATAACAATTACCATCTCCCAGTACTAATACATATACTACATTATGTTACAAATACAAGTTTCAAACCCAAAACCATAAATAATCAGAATCATGTCTTTCCCTTTGTGCCAATCATGTAGACTGTCTGACATTTCTTTTGGAGCCAAAGCTAATAAAGATTTGTAAAGCTCTCATACAGATTCCAGTAAAAATAAAGTACATAAAAGGTGAACTACAAATTTTTTTGCACTGGACATTTACTCATTCAATGAACATTTACTTAGCACTTTTTATGTGCCAAGCACTGACAGGCAATGAAAGTGGTCCCTGCCCTTGAGGAGCTCACAGTCTAGAGAAAGGGAAACTTAATAAACAAATAACTGTAATACAATGTGGTACATGCTATAAGAAATATAAATATAATGCTGTAAGAACATAGATGACCGCAGCTTCTTGTAAGGTGATACCTGAGCTTGTTCTTTTACGATGATTTTACCAGTTTCTAGTGAATGGTATATGATACTAAAATGTAATTATTTTGAAGATCTTGCATGCCATGAGCTAAGGAGTTTGAACTTTATCCTGTAGGTAGTGGGGAGCCATGGAAAGGTTTTAAGTAAGAGTTACATGATCAGATTTTTATTCTAGAGTAGTAATCCTGGATGGTGGTGTGAATGATGGAGTGGTGGTGGACGAGTGAGAGGAGGGTGTGGTGAGAAGATAAATGGGAGATTTGAGGGAAGAAAACGAGTTAGAAAGCTAATATAATAGTTCAGGTGAGAGATGAGGGCCTGAACTAAGGTGGGAAATCAATTCAGATGTAACAAAACTGGATTTTTACTATAATTCTGTGTACCAAAGTAAACAAGGATTCAGATTTAAACTTTTCCAACAGATCAAACTAATAGTCCTTTAGCTAACTAGTTAATATTTTAACTTTAAAAAGTTCTTTTTTTTTTCTGTTGGAAAAACCAATTTTTAGTTCCTTGATTATTTCAGCTTACTCTAGAGAGTTTGCTGAAATTTTTAGATACGGCACACATTAAAATATGTTCAAATGAATTAGTGAACTTCCTAGACTCAGACAATAAGGCACTCTCACTTACATGGCATGCTGAAGATTAGCTCGTAGTTTAACATAGCTCATTGCTGCTCTCTCCTGCTGTTGCCTTGCTTCCTCTTGCTGTCTTTGAGCTAACATCCATGTTACCTGCGTGCTTCAAGGAGAATTTTATTCCTCTTTTAACTTAACTTTTTTCTATGTAATTAATAAAGTTACAGTACAGACAATAATCCAGTGTACTTACTTATAATCAAGAGGCGTTTGATGATGCTCCGTCTGCATTGGATAGACGCCCATGAAGCTGTCCTCGGGTCGCAACCTTTTGGGCTCTCTCATAATTGTGGAGGTGAGCTGTGGAGTCTGCATCATAACTGGGGTGTGCAGCGTTTGCTCTCTGCTTAGCCACATGCTGTCACTACTACTGCTTTCTTCAGCTGGAAAAGACAATCAACAGCATGAAGTTCAGCCACCAATTCTGCCTGATCAGATGCCTAACACGACCCGTCCGGTCAGCGCTCACCTGCTTTTCACAAGCTCAGGCCCGGAACGGGGGCTGAAAGGCATGGAAGGGGCAGCCCCTACCCTGACCTCAGTCTAGTTGTGAACAAAGAAAATACAGGCAATTACAGCACAGTGAGGCAGGTGCCGAAGGGGCGGGAAGCGCGGGTGGGATGGGAACCGCCGGGCATCGGGGCCAGCCACCAGGAAGGGACTCTGACCGGAGGAGACCCTGGGTGAGCCAGGCGGGAAGAGCAGACGCAGCAGCGCTGACGCGCGCACCGACGGAACCATACGAATTTGCTGGTATTTAGCCATTTTCGACCCACAAAAATGGCAATTTCATATGATTCAAACGAAGAGTTTGGTACTCCTGGGGTTAGCAGCAAAAGGTAATGCTGAATGAATGAAGTGGCAGGAATCAATTTATGGAAAGTTTTGTAAGCTGTGCTAAGGTGACAGGAACTACTGCTGGAGGTTTTAAGGAATCAGTGCGGTGAGTTACAGGTTTTAGTCAAAGTATGTGACGGCAGTAAAGAAGGTGGACTTAAGAACATGAAGACTAGTGAGCAAACCAGCCAGTTAGGAGGCTAACTGTACAGTGAGTGAGAGGTGGGAAAGGAGACAGGAAGAGAACGGTTCCAGTCTAAAGAATGTGCATCGCTGAGCAGCCCGAAGAACAACTTCAAGGGGAGCACAAATCCATACGCATGAAGCACTGGACTAAAAAGACCAGGTTTCAAACCTGCAAAATCTACTTATTTTCAAATGTCTGTAGATGCTGTCATGATCAATAAAAGACAAACCCACGTGCAAGTGTTACTGAATTCATAGCACTTGACTGAAAACATTTTATTAGATGATTACATATGTGATATATACAGGCAAGTTTTTAAAGGCAGAGTGCAAAGAAAAATGTGTTAGTAGCTAATATCCTAGTAATAGATGGATTAGACATAAATTGCACAATTGGCAATATAATTACACCAACATTCAAGTTCTACTGTGTTTAGGCTCCAATTTTTGTCTTCCAATTTGCACTGATCTGGCCAACCTATCAGTTTTTTGGTGTTTTGTGTTTGTTTGTTTTTCATTTTTAACCCTCACCCAAGGACATGTTTATTTCAGAGACAGAGGAAGGGCGAAAGAGGGGGAAAGAGAAAAATCAATCGGCTGCCTCCCCTAAGTGCTCTGACCAGGGATCAAACCCTCAATGTAGGTATGTGCCCTGACCAGAACTCAAACCCGAAACCTCTTTGGTGTTTGGGACAACACTCCAATCAACTGAGCTGCCTGGCCAGGGCCAACCTATTATTATTTATTCTGCCTTCAAATTTACTAATGCCTCAATTTCTATGGCTCTCTCCAAAAACCTAACCAAAGAAAGTACTGACTCTATGATAATCTATCTTCAAGATGTTACATAAACACCAATTCATACACGTTCCATAAAGTCTAAGGAAAAGGAGTTTTGATGACCCAGCAGAAACTTATAACTATTAACTATTTGTTCAAATGTGAAAAACTTTTTAAAGAGCTATAGTGGTATAAACCATTAATCCATGGGACAAGTTTTAAACACTATAAACCTGATAACGGTTAAAAAATTACTTGGCAATTTAAAAATATGGTCTCCAACACTTTAACACTCCTCACATTAAGAGGTGGGTGATTATGTCCCATCCCCTTGGATCTGGGCCCTGTGACTGATCAATGGAATACGGTGGATATTATGCTTCGCCAGTTTCTGGCCTTAAGAAACTGGAAGCTTCCACCTCCTTTCTCTTCAGACATTTACTCTTAAAGTCCAGTCACATGCTGTGAGGAAGCCAAACAGCCATAAGAAGAGGTCACATGTAGGTGTTGTGGGAGACAATCCCGCTGAGGTCCCAGCTGGCAGCCAGCATCAGATATATCTGTAAGTGAAGATGCTGCCATACAATTATCAGCCTTTGAGGCTTCCTGACTGAAGCACCAGGCACTATGTCCTGCTATGTCAAGTTTTGGGGTAGTTTGTTACTCAGCAATAATAACAGGAACAAATGTAGACAACTATGCCAATTTGTTTAGAGATTCCTAAGGAAAGGACGGAAGTCCCCAGGCCCATTTTGAACCAACCCTGGAGTGCTAGGAGTCCAAGAGACTCGTGTCATAATGCATTATTACCTCTAAGATTATAGACAGCAATTTGTATTTCTAGCAAGTTCTTCATGATTAATGACCTCTTCAAAGAAATCCAAAAGCTGCAACCTCTGTGAACCTGTTGCTCCATTTAAACTAGATGGATGTGATCTCGTAGGTACTAATTAGCTCTATAATACTGAGTCCATATCCCTAAGAATACAGTACAGCGCAGTGATTAAAAAGCAGGCACTCCACTGCCCAGCCCGGCGTGGCTCATCGGTTGAGCTTGGGCCTAGAATCCAGGAGATCGGGGTTCGATTCCTGGTCAGGGCACATGCCGGGTTGCGGGCTCGATCCCCAGTTGGGAACGTGCAGAAGGCAGCCAATCAATGACTCTCTCATCATTGATGTTTCTATCTCTCTCTCTCCCTCTTCCTGAAATCAATAAAGATACATTTAAAAAAAAAAAAAAAAAAAGCAGGCACTCTAGAATGAGACTGCCTGGTTCTACTACTTAATACCTGTGTGAACTTAGGTAAGTTACTTAACCTCTCTGTTCTAGTTTTCTCATTTGAAAAATGAGGATGAGAGTTGTGAGAACTGAGTTTATATATAAAAGAATGCTTAAAACAGTATATTTACATAGAATGAACACACTGTGCAAGATACTATTTAACAACACAAATCTCAAATAAAAAAATAAGGTGAACCTTAATGACACTTCAGCTGGTAAACTAAGGGAGAAAGAGAGAGAATAAACTACATTCTTACTGAGCGTGAGCTGCATGCCTTCAACCACTTTCCGTTTTCCCGTAGATGGTTTTGATTTTTTACTCCGCACAGTTGACCCCCGACTGCTGATTCCACTAATGACTGACATGGTGTCATCATCACCACCAGCTAGCAAAGAATTTCGGTAAGACATCAGTGGAAGCCACACATCTTCTCTTCGGAGTGACATCTGAAATGTCATAAACTTTTCCAAGTAAACATACCTTAAAAAGAAGCAGAAACCATGAGTTTTGATACATAAAAGTGCAACAGCTTTTCCCCCCATTTGGTTATTCCTCCCAATAATCTCAAGGCTCACACACCATGTAGAACAGTCAATGATTTACTAAGAAAATAAAAAGCAAAATACATTAGAATGAAACAAAATGATGGTTGATAGTTCACATTTCCTCAAAACGTAGAGTAATAATTAAAGGACATTAACGTTTTCTTTGTCAAGATGTCTCTTTCTATCCTCACTTTTCACAGGTCCTCTGCTAGAACAAACTCAACTAATATTTCTGGAAAACAAACTGAATTTAAAATCACACAACTTGGGTTCTAGTCCCAGTTCTATCAACCCCTAACTATGCAAGCACATGCATATTACTTTACTACTCAATCTCAGCTTCATCAGTACACTGACGAGCAAGTTCGTCTCTCAAGACTTTCACATTAAAACAAACAATTCAGGGCATTTCAGCTTAGTATCTGTTGAGCATCTACTATGCCCCAAGCACTAGGGATAGATATAAAGATGAATGTGATATGGCCAGTCCCTACCTGCAAAAATGTTTCAGCTTAATGGAAGTCAGGCATCTACCTACCCTGGGATCCAAAGTATTGCAAGGATTCTATGGCTTATGTGTAATATAGCAATCAAAATTCAACTAACATTTGTGTGATTGTGTGGTAGACAGTTTTCTCTTGGGTGCTTTAGCTTAATTCTTACAATCTTATAAGGAAGACATTCTCCCCAGTTGACAGATGAGGAGAGAAAGGATAAGTAACATATTCATGGTCATACAAATGAAAAGGCAGTATAACCACAATTCAAATCCCAGCTTCCGACAATAAGAGTCTGTTTTATTGTCTAAATTATGCTTCAAATACATGAACACAATTTTTGTCAGCTGTAAGGTGCAATTCAAATACTTTGTCATAATAATGACTAATTCCAATCAATTCAAAATTACCAGTTTTGAAGACCATTAAAAGAGACGACAGGAGATACTAGTTACAAACATACTGCTTGGTATTATTTGTCTAGTATTCCTTATTTTTTTTTTTAAATGTGTTTATTGATTTTTGAGAGAGAGAGAGAAAGGAAGAGGGAGAGAGTGAATCATCAATAAGAGTCATCGAGCGGCTGCCTCCTGCATGCCCCCCACTGGGGATTGAGCCTGCAACCTGGGCATGTGCCCTGACCGGGAACTGAACCAGTCACCTCTCGGTGCATGGGCTGACACTCAACCAACTGAGCCACACCAGCCAGAGCCAGTATTTCTTCTTAATTGCAATATATTTCATCTATACACAGTAGTACAGCACTCCTCAAAGTGTGGCCTGTGAACTAGCTGTCCGTCTCAGAACTGTTACCAGCTTGCAACAACATATGGAACTTGAACCAAAATATACTAACTGATAGAGAGCTTTACAACTGTGTATCTACTGATGCTATTTCCTGGCCACAGAGGTAACCACTAACCTGAATTTGCTATTTATCATCCCCATGCACATTTTTGTACTTTTAATACAGATTTGTTTGTAAACATCATTGCACATTTGGTACTTTGCTTTTTGCAGTCAATATTATGTTTTTAAACTCTAATCATTCTGGAAGAGGGGCATCAGCTAATGTTACAGTGGTGAATCAACATGGTGTACACCTGAAACTTACACATGATATGTCAACTATATCTCAATGAAGTTGGAAATTTTTTTTCAAAAAGATGAATGAGATCTGAGGATCTAATTATAACATGGTGACTATAGTCGATAATATTGTATAATATAATACTATATAATTAAAAAATAGAACTTAAGTGTTATTTAAGAAAGAAAATATGTGAGGTGATGGATGTGTTAATTAACTTGATTATGGAAATCCTTTCAAAATATATACATATATAAAACCAACATGTTATATATTTTAAATATATTACATTTTTATTTGTCAATTATACCTCAATAAAGCTGAAATTTTTTTAAGGTTTCAGAAAGACAATCAACTGGAATGTGTATTATTTCAATCCCAATTCAATCAAATAAACTATAAAAATAAAGTAATTAATGACATCTGAGACTACTGAAAATTTGAACAATGGCTGGAGTTTTTAATAAAATTAAGGAATTATGTCTACTTTTTAAAAAATCTAACCATTTTGACTGCTGTATGGTATTCCATTTTCTAGTTGATATTTAGTGTTTCCCTGTTCAAACAATACAAGTCAAATTCTTTTACAGTTCTTATACACGCGTGCAAGAGTCTCTCTAGGGTACCTACATATGAACAGAATTACTGGATCATAAGGTAGGTTAGACTTTACTAGATACTGCCAAATAGCTCCTCCACGAAGTTGTCTTGTACCAATTAATGCTGTCATCAGAAATGCCTGAAAGTCTCTATTGCTCCATATCCTCAGCAAGACTTGACACTATCAGATTTCTTTTAATTTTTTCTAATCTAAATGAGAAATGGTTTTTCATTGCTTTAATCTGTATTTCTCTGATTGTGTCAGTGAAATTTGTTTAATTTTATTGATGAGAGAGAGAGAGAGAGAGAGAGAGAGAGAGAGAAACATCAATTTGTTGTTCCACTCATTTATGCATTCATTGGCTGATTCTTTTATGTGCCCTGATGGAGGATCGAACCTGCAACTTTGGTATATTGGGACAATGTTCTAACCAAGCTACCTAGCCAGGGCTGAAATTTTTAATTAGAATAAATTTATATATAATAAAATACACAGAAATTAAGAGTCCAGTTGGATCAGTTTTGCAAATGAAAGCACCCATGTAACCAATACATCTTTTAAGATACAGGACATTCCCATGATCCTAAAAAGTACCCTGGGTCCTTTCCCCCATTCAATCTCCCCAACCCTAGAAGTAACCACTGTCATTTCTATCACCATAGATTAGTTTTGTGTGCATTAGAATTTTATATAAAATCTATATAATCTTCCAATGCAAAATACTGGTGGACTTTTAGAAGAGGCTATATCTACTGTAAGTTATTCATATTCTTCTGCCCTTTTATACCACAAGCCAAGATGGGAAGGGTAGAATAGTATTTTTAAATTTAATTCCATTTGTTGAATCCTCTTAGAATATAATTCACCATTTTAGGAGACTATACCAGAAAAGTATCCTGTTTAAATGATCTGTTGAGAACAGCACTAGTAGTTCAAGTAAGAAAAGATAAAAAGGAGAATTCAACTTCCCAGTGTAGTTATAACTCTGGACACAGACTAAGATGTTCCTGATGGATCACCTATATCAGGGTCTATTAAATGTTCTGTCTTTTGTTAGGTTACAATTCTAATCTCTGTGCACAGAAGGGCGAAATCAAGTGTAATTACTGATCTTTAAGAATTCCAAAACAAAATTAAATAGAATATTTCTAACACATACACTGTTCTTTTGTCTTGTCGGAGCAGTTTAGAAGAAAATTCACTCAGTATGTCAAGAAATGCCAAATTTAAAGGTGGATGGCTCTCTCCTTGTGGATTAGGTTCTTTAAAAGCAAATTCTATGCCATCTCTGCAAGAAAAAAAGACAAATATTTAAGGGACAAAAATACAAAACTTAGTAACTTAGGAAAGTTCTCTCTATACTTTCACTCCACTACTAAATGTTTTGTCATGCATTTAACCTGAAGAATAGAGAGAATAAAGAGGCTATAATGTGAGAATAAGCAAATATGTTTGTATTTTATGCCACTGTTACATTTTTTGAAACAAAATAACAACACACACAGGCACACAAGCCCGCCAGCTAGCCCCTAGATAGAATGTGGTTTGGTTCATCGACATTCTTTCCTCAGTTCTCTCCCACAGAGAATGACCCCAATGCTTGCACATCATGATCAATACAGTTTTTGTATTTTTTAAGACATAAAGGAGAACTATACCACACAGGACTAACTTAAGCTTTATGTTTTAAATCCTCACCCAAGGATATGTTTTTATTGATTTTTTTTTTTAGGGAGGGGGAGAGAGGGAGGGAGGGAGGGAGAGCGAGAGAAACATTTGATCGGTTGCCTCCTATATGCGCACTGACCAGGGATCAAACCCGCAACCTAGGAGTGGTGTCCCAATCTGGAATCGAACCCACCACCTTTTGGTGCACTGGATGATGCTCTAGCCAAGTTAGTCCGGCCAGGACAGGACTAACTTAAAAGTAAGGATAAAACAGCCCCGACTGGTGTTGCTCAGTGGTTAGAGCTTCGGGTGAGCACCAAAGGGTCTCAGGTTCGATTTCTGGTCAAGGGCATGCACCTGGGTTGCAGGTTCGATCCCCCGCCCCGGTAAGGGTGTGTGCAGGAGGCAACCAATGTTTCTTTCTCTCCCCACTCCCTTTCCCTTCCCTCTAAATATCAATGGAAAAAAACATTCTTGGGTGAGAATAACCAAAAGAGAAAGAGAGAGAAGGGGGGGGGATTTGTAATGACCTATTTAAGAGTAAAGTTTAAAAATTAAACTCTATGCAGGGCCCATTTTAACTATATTTATTTAACAATAAATACCTCTATTAATCAAGACAACAACCCAACATTATACTGCATCAAAATGTAACTGTGTAAAAAATAATCCAGATGAAAATGGGAGGCAAGAAGGAAGACTATTACATGAAGGAAATATCATATTACTTCTCATTACCTGAAAGTATCATCCAATCCATTAAAAGGCATAAAAAGGAATTTGAGACTTTAAAGTTGGGGAAGGTATGGGATTAACGCGAAAGAGCAAACACATTTCTGCGGAGAGACATTAATGCTCATAACTAAGCCAGACTAGTAAGAGGCACGAGTAAAACAAAGCTTTCAATGAAAGAATCCAAGCCTCTCGATTTTCCCAAATAAAAGATCAAGGGTATTAATATCCAGGTGTTGGTCATGTTAAAGGTCTAAAATGCACTCACACTTAAAAGTAAATTGATCACTAAATTACATGCCATAAATTTTTGTAACGCAAAGAAAATATGCAGATAGAAAGGTTGTGGCTCAAAACAAGGGGGAAGGTCACTACAATGTAGAAGACAGAACCAGAAAGAGAAAATTCGAAATAAAGGAATCAAATCTCAAAAATTTCTCTAACTAGAAGTGAAATTATGACAAAAGCTGCTAAGAGATATTCTAATACCTGATGAAAATATGTTGCTTTTCTTCACATAATTTATAAAGATTTTATGTATGGTTTTAATTAAAGCAAAGACTTTCTATGAAAGGAGATTTAGTGGCAACTCATGTTACTAAAGATAGTACTATAGTTCTTAAGAAGAGAGATATGCTACAGATTTGTAAACAAATAATTAAGCATTAATTGAATTTGATTATTCTAAACAAAAGAGCTAGAGTAAAAAAAAAATCATTATTAAAAAGCAGGAAAGCTGAATAAAATATTTGGAGATTACTTGTGCAGCATAGCAATGGCCTCTCTCGTTTTCAATTGATCGAGTCCAAAAGTTAAAGCAAAACGTCGAGCAAGTTCTTTTATGCCGCTGAATGTTGAGGATGATCTATCAAAATTATAGCCATTTTCCTGAATCATTTCATTAAAAAGCTGTTTGGAAAAAAAGAAAGCAAGCACGTTAAAAGTTTTTTTGATAACTATGGATTATTAACATCTTTTAAAATAACATATTTTTTACTTAAAATATACTTAGAATAGACGATCCATAAATGAGGTAATGTATTTTATTCAAATACATGGAAATTTAAAACACATGATACAAGTGACGAAAATTGTAGCACTTCCGATATTCACACTAGAGATAGTTACTGAGATTAGGAACTCTTTACATTAGTCACAGCAGAATTCCATTCTGCTGGAATTAACTGGTTACTGAGGTAGCATATAAAAATGTAAAGAAAAAGGAAGCCCATTAAATTAGAGGCTACTATGACCTGGTATTTACATTTAAATGATGAATCTCACATCCAAACTTTCATTGTAAAGTAAACAAAACAATATGTAATTTTTCAACTACCAAACTGCCAAGCTTTTAAACAGATAATGGACCGCTGATAAGAACACAGTGCGATGAGCACTCTGATCTGTTGGGAACATAAATTGAGATAACCTTCCTTTCTACAGAGCAATCTGGCAAAATGTAGTGAAAGTTTAGATGTCCTTTGACGAAGTGATTCTAGTGATCAGGCTTTATCGAAAAGAAATATTATTATTTGTGCACAATACATAAGTACAAAAATGTTTTAATGCCATTTATAATGGGAAAGATTGTAAAAACAAAACAAAAAGCACAACATGAAACAAGAAGAGATCATGGTTAAATTATGGTCCCTCTATAGAATGGAATACTATATAGTCATTTTAAATGCTGAGGAAAGTGTTTAATGGCATGAAAGTATTCAGAATTCATTAATGTGAAAAGCTCAGCCTTGAAAAATAGAATGCACAATGACCTAATGTTGTAAAAATAAGATTTCATATAGTCATAAAAAAAACACAAAAAACTAAGGGGACTATAAAAACAAAGCGTTATTAAGTAAAAAAATTAATGATAAATTGCGTTTTTCTAGTTGCTGTATTTTCTAAGCTTTCTACAGCAAGCAGCTATTATTTTATAACAAAAGAAGTTATTTAAATTCTACCTTTAAAACCTTTTAAATTCTATTAATTTTAATATAGAATATGCAAATAAGATCAAGAACTTTCATACCTAGGTTTCTGAAAAGAACAAAGTTTATCAAATTGAAAGGGGTTATATTTTGCATGCATTTGGTCTCTAGACACAAAAGTATACTAAGCAAATGATTTTTTACCTAATTAAACCTGCCTTGCCACTGCCAAAATGAAAATGACTATTGAATTCTGATTATTAACACTGATACTCATTAAATATGGAAATATACAAAGAAAAAAGTAAAATTCACCTAAAACCTACCAAAGCAAGTTAACCACAGCTAACATTTTAGTGACTACTTTTTCCAGATAGACATAGAGATATGTACAATTTTATAGGGATGCTGAATGTAATCTTTTTTACTGTATTTTCAAACTATACACATTGTGGAAATCTTTACACATTAATGAATACAGACCTACTTAAAACTAATTTTAAATGCTATATAACAGCCAATGCAGAGATGTACTACGTAATATATTCATCTAATATCCTACTGATGAACATTAGGATTATTTCTAATTCCTTGTTGTTGTACACAATGTTGTGGTGTACAATCTTGTACACCCATTTTTGCAAACGTGTCATTATTACCTTGGATAAATTTTTCAAAGTAGATTTGCTGCCTCAAATGGCATACACATTATAAATTCTGACATATATTGCCAAACTGCCTACCAGGAAGGTTGTACCAATATATACTGATGATAGTCCCTATTTCCCCCATACCTTAGATAGCTATAGGCTTTGCCAAACTTGCCAGACAGAAAGCAAAAAATAATCTCACTTGCACAATGTCTACTAGTGAAGTTGAATATCTTATATTTCTACTTTTATGAATTGTCTATTATGCTTGACCCAAAGTTACCTTGAAAATTATTGTTAATTGTGTAAGCCTAAAGCTAGTACTCTTAAATGTCTTACCTGTTGCAAACTGAGAATAAGGGTCTTTGCACATTGGATTTTGTCTATCTGCCTTGTTTTACTCATTGTTTCTTTGATGATGTCTCCATAGTCATTATAATACTAGAAAAGAAATTTGCACAAATTAGAGCTTTATCTTTTAAAACTATTGGGCAATAAGACTAATTTTAGGTTAATCATGTAAGTATGTATTTGGCTAAAATTATGTCTTCAAGGACACAAAAGAATGTTACCGAAACTTTAAGATAATTTCTAAGCACACAATTCCTAACTTAAGTAAATTCAGAAATATCAGACAGTTAAGATCTAATCACATTAAGCTCTAAACTTGGTTTTAAGGAGGTATGGTACAAAACAATAATTAGGTTATACAGATTTTCAGAAAAACACAAAGGATATAAACAAACTTCTTGTGTTCAACTAAGACAATGAATATAATCAGTTACTCTCATAACTTATCCATTGCTACTGGCATGCAGTCCATGTGCAGTTTCCCACTTTATTAATTTGGCTTATGCAAGCTAATAGTCTGTTAACATTTAAGAGAAAACTTATTGTGGGTGATATTTACATCACGCATTGCACATGAAAATTTTTTTCTAATTTAAGATCGTTTCAAAATGCATACAGGATAACTACTAGAAATAACAGGATAACCATGCTCCTATGACTGATAGAACTGACTTTAACTAACTAGAATACCTAAGTCTAAAGTCTCAAAGTTTAAAACTTGCAAAATGACTTCACAAACAACCTTAGTTTGAAAAAATTCAATTATCATGCCAAATAGCTTAGGTTCCAAAGTAAGTTATAATGGTGCTAGAGTTCTATCATGTAGGGAAGTATTCCAAAGAGAATTAACCAGGTTTTGGCAAATTTATTATAATTTTATTTCGTGAAAGACTTTAAAAAGTTTACATTTATAATTAGATTTTGCTTGAGAGAGAATTAAAGAAAAACTACCTTACCATATTTAGTCATATTCCATTAGTACAATTAACCATATCCTTTCTACTACTACTTAAAAATTAGAGAATTTGCTGTGTATTTATGAAACCTGTGAATAATCTACTCTGAATCAAATCAGATTTTGAGACCCTAAAGCAGCGGTGGGGAACGTCCGGCCCGCGGGCCATAATCGTTTGGTCTGGCCCTGCCAAGGCAACTGCAAGCGGGACTTGAAATTCAATAAATCTAGGAGCTTTTTTCATAGCTAACTTTTAACTTGATAATTTTATATGGCCTACGAATGATGTTATAAATACCCAAATGGCCCTTGGCAGAAAAAAGGTTCCCCACCCCTGCAAAGGAACCTTAGCTGTCACAGTGGAACAGGTGAAGGCAGGACACAAATGAGTTGCTCAAGGCCACAAGTTGTATAATCACTAAGCCAAAACTATACCATCTAGGTCTCCTGACTTCTAAAATAATACTTTTAATGCTATATCAAGCAAGGGGAAGGACAACATCCTGTTGTATTAAACTAAATCACAAATACAACTTCTAATAGTAACAGGTAACGTAAGACAAGCTGTTTCCAATATTCCAAATGCAAACTAACTTAACAAACTCACATTGTCCATTATAACAGAGGAGTAGAGGCATGAGACAAATGCTACTGAAAATGTTAAATACTTTAAAAGATTTCTTTTTATACTAGGAAAGTAATTTACTATTAAAACATTCAACGGCAAGCATAAAAGCCAATGTTACGCTATCTGTTAAGCATTGTAACAATGTCTTGTGACCCATTTCTCAAACTTTACCTTCATGTACTGCTTGAAGATGTCTGCAGCTGTGTTCATCTCCACAACAGTATACACGATTAGCTTACAAAATGCTGCAAGTAAATTCCTCCTCTTGTGCAGAGCTTCAATTTTACTGGCCTCATCCTCCTGCTGGCCATCTGAGGGAGGGAGCAGTTCCAAAAATTAGACCGTTAGCATTTTAATTCAGCCATATATGTGTTTTTAATTCTCACTACAGAAATATCTTTATTTTGGAGAATTTACAAAATAAGACAAAAAACACATTTAAATGAAATAAAAATTAAAATCACTCTCAATATCTTCACGAATGGCCAGCTCATTCATTCCAATAAGCAAAATTTTTGTTAAGTCAAATAAACAGTCAGAAGGCTGCTAGGTGAACATGGCACAGGAACAAGAGGAGTTGAATAAGAGGAACTGACGTTTGGTGAAGTCTGGCTAGACTTGCCGAATACATTAATCTACTGCCCTAATAGGATAGTTTGTCAATGAGATCTACATATTCAATATGTTGGTTAAGGCCCTTTGTTCCCTGGGGGCAGCCAATCTCAGAAATTCTCCAATCTCTTCCAAAATTAATCCTATCCCAGATCTTATCGACACATACTTCCTTTATCCATATTACACATACTCAGACTGGCCTAGGAACCATTCTGTCATTGTAAGACTTCACATATTTCTGCCCTGATCCATTATGTGAGATCTTGACATTTGGTTATCAAGTGGACAGACTACAGCCTCCACGTACCACGAAAGGACTATTTCTAATTATTTGATACTGAAAATAAAATTGTGATAAAGCCTTTTACATAAAAAGCTATGTAAAACCTGGCCAGCATGGCTCAGGGGTTGCGCATCGGCCCAGAATCCAGGAGGTTGTGGTTCGATTCCTGGTCAGGGCACAGGCCCGGGTTTCAGGCTTGTCCCCAGCAGGGGGCGTGCAGAAGGCAGCCGATCAATGACTCTCATCATTGATATCTCTCTCTCTCTCCCCCCTCCCTTCCTCTCTCTCAAATCAATAAAGATATATTAAAAAACAAACAAAAAACACACCACCTTATATTGATTTACATTTCATTGGTTATCAGTAAGGTTTTCTTGCCTTTATTTAGCCATTTAGATTTCCTCTTTGGTGAAGAGTGGGTGCATATCCTGTCAGGTCTTCAATTTAAGACTCCCAATATAAAAAAAAATTGTGTGTAAAGAAAGAATGCTCTTTTAAACAAGTATTTATTTAGCCCTGTCTTTGATAATCTGTGATAACTGCTAATAAGTTAAAACAAAATTTTATTATAAAGAATTTAAGACGGACCATCAGAAAGTTATCACCATGCATATTCCAGAACAACAAAGCATTTGCTTAGAAACCTAAAACATATTGTTTATTTTTTAAAAAGATTACACTGAATATATAGGCTAGCTTTTCCTTAATGATACTGTGATTACAATGGATTTCTAAACAATGCTGTTTAATACTGCCTCTGGACCTAGAGATTTATAGACTTTTCCCCCCTAGAGACTGAATTACCAAGACATTAAGAATTTTGAACCCTGTCTAGAATTACATGTATTTATTTAAATGCTGTTTTACAGTGAGGTGTCCATTTCTGTATGGATATATATATGTATATCCATATACTCATGAGACATTATCCTTCGAGTATACCTTCAGGTTAAAAACAAACCCAGAAATAAAAAATGGTGGAGATTGAGAAGTACAGGTTGGTAGTTACAAAACAGTCATGAGGATGTAAAGTACAGCATAGGGAATATAGTCAATAATATTGTAATAACTATGTATGATGCCAGATGGGTACTGGAAATATTGGGGGAACGCTTTTTAAAGTATACGATTGTCCAACCACTATGCTGTGCACTTGAAACTGATGCAAAATAATACTAAATGTAAAGTGTAACTGAAAACATTTTTAAAAAATTAAAAATGTTAAAAAAAATAATTATATACACAACACACACACAAGAAAAATGGATAAAGGACATTAAAAGGCATTTCGAGGCAAAAAAAAAGTGTCATTTAGAATTTGACTTTTTAAAAAACAAACAGAAATAAGCCACCAAATAGTATTTGTTTTTGCATGACCTTTGCTTGCCTTAAGGCACTGGGTATGCAATAAGGGTGTAAAGAGTAACTTAACCCTAGGCAAGGCTAGTTCTGTATTTTTCCTGTGAACATTCTGTACCACCCCAGACTTTTATAAAATCCTTTCAAACTTTCTAGCATTAAGAAATTAGATATAGTCTAATATCCCACACTAAAATATAAAAACCTATTTTGTGAAAGTATGTAACAAAAACTTAAACACTTCATTCTACTCAAATTACCTGAATACCGGTATTACCAATGATTAAGGGAAAGGGGGTGTAAATTTCATTGAGTACCTATATGCCCAGGCACTGTACTAGTCACTTTGATCAATTTATTTAATTCGCACTATTCTGTAAGGTAGCTATAAATTAGAAAAGCTGGCTCAAGGCCAGTGAGAAGGAAAGATCTGGCTCCAAAACCTATGCTCCATATCATCACATTATCTTTACAAAGTTGTAAGAAATGAGCACAAATGTTCTAGAACACGTACCTGTGTTTCAAGTTTTAGGAATAAAATATGAAATAGTACTACAACACTTGACATCATTGTTACTTCAATTTGCTTTATGGTAGGTACACAGATTTAACAAGATGCTGGCCATAAAATTACCTGCACTGTTGTTATCATCATCTTGTTCAATGAAGACATGATCCAGAATAAAGCTGAGCAACTCAGACTGCAACGAAGAATCCGGGGTGTAAACTAACGGCTCTAACATGTCACGCCCTCCTGACATAATCTGATGGCTGAAGATCATCAAAATATCACATAGAATAGTGAAGGCCTATTTAAAAAAAAAAAAAAAAGCTATAAATCAAGATTTCTCATCAACTGCCATACATTACCACAGAAATAGAATCCAACTTTCTATATTTGGAACTATTAAGAAAAATCAATATACTGTATAGTATTTTCCTAAGATTTTAAAGCTGATCAGTGTAATTTCTGTAATAATGACTACTAATAATATTTACATCACGCTTTACTAACAGCAAGGTAATTTGGCAAATATTCTTTTTTATTTTTAGCAACTTTGTTGTTAATCCTCACCTCAGGATATTTTTTCCATTGCTTTTTGGAGAGTGGAAGGGAGGCAGGGAGGGAAGGGGGGGAGAAAGAGACATCTCGATGAGAGACATTGACTGACTGCCTCCTGCATGCGCCCCGACCAGGCTGGTGCCTGGGATGGAACCTGGTACGTGCCCTTGACCGGGAATTGAACCCCAGACCCTTTGGTGTGAGCATCAACCATCTAGCCACTGAGCCACACTGGCCAGGGCTATTTTTAGAAACTTTAAATGACTTGTGTAATATGCTAACACTACCAAAACATGAAGCCAGGGTGCAACCTCAGGTTTTCTGACTCCAAATCCTACACTCTATATACTATACCAAAATACCCCGTGGTATACATTCTCAAACATGAAATAATGCATGAACTTGGTACCATTCTTTTTTTCTATGGAAAAATATGATATCAAGGAGATGAGTATCTCATAGATGATTTCTTAGAAGAGGGATCACAAAGTCTATGGTACTTTTTAACTACTCTCATTGTCAATATATGTGGTGCTTAAGTAGAAAACACATAACCAAGTATGGGCTGCTTACTACAAATCAGGCAAACCTGGTAGGTGTCATAAACTTAAGGCTGAAGTTCTATCTCAAGGAGCTTAACGAAACTCTACCAGTAGTTTTAAATGCAGTCAAACACTGGTAAAATTAGTCAGAAGTTAACTGGAAAAAGTTACCTGTTGGGAAGGTTAATGAAAATAGAATCTGGGGGTCACAAAGTCAACGGTAAATTACATTTAAAGAAAGACTACTGCCAGAAATACAAATGAAAACACCGTTTTACCTTTTTGGAACTAATGACATTTACTTTTTTCTCTTTATGAATTTACCTCTTCTGTCAGTCTCCTCTCCTTATTTTACTACTACACTACTACTTTATACCTTTCTGAATATGAGTTTACAGAAACTTTTGCAACGTACGCAGTAACAATACAAAGTGCTAAGTATGGTGATATTTACTAATTAGGTGAACTGGAAGGTCAAGGGAGCTGCCCAGGACATAGTTCTAGAAGCTTGTTAGGAAGACTACACACAAGCTATTTAATGACCAAACCATCTCCAAGACCTGAACAACAAATTATGTAAGGAAATATGTTAACACTGTAAAAAAAAAACAAAAAACAAAAACACAAAAAAACAAACAGGGAATCAGCTGAATATCTTGGTGGCATTTGAAAATATTGTGTTAAGCTTATATTAGTGCATATTTCATTAAAATCCTACTCTTAAGAGTTCAACTCTAAACTCAGTTTACTACCTTTAGAAATGTCATTCCTTTCATCTGATTTATAGAGATGAAAACTGAATTTCCAAATTTCTTTATTGCTAGAGTAGAAAATTATATACTTAAAACTGAAAAGAATTCAGCAATGTAATAATTGTGGCAATATACCTTACACTTTTGCAAGAAAACGCAAAATCCAGTAATTGGGTGTTGGCCATTAATATATTCTAATTTATTTGTGCCCAAGCACGTACACATTGGAGAGACAAAAGGGAGTTGGAAATAAGAAGAAAAATGGGCCCAATAGTGAGGTATTAAATGTAAGTTTTAGCTGTAACAATCCAAATGTATTTCTTTAATGTTAGTTTAATATTCATTTTTTAAAATGAAATAAAGACAAGTGACAAACAAAAGGAAAGGGTTGAACAACTTGGTAGCTTCGTAGTTGGACTATTATATTTGAACAACTTTCTTGGTAGCTTTAAGAAGTAAATATACCCTAAACTAGAATAAACAGCACCCAACATAACAAGAGCTGCTGAAAATAGCACTGATAAAGATGAATGGGGCCGACCCCAATACACAAAGGCTAAGCAAAATGAAATGTTCATAAAACCTTAAAAATCACCATAAGCATTTTGACTATATCATTATTAATATTTCTTATGAAATGATTATAAAAACATCTATCCCATAAAAGCATTTAAAAAGCATGTGTCCAAAAAAGATTAATCCTCTATTAGGAAATTAGAGCTCAATAGGCTTTTAGGCCCAGGATCAGAATTTTTTTTACAGATGGGAAAACTACCTATGGTACCAGGTAACAATATATTTCCAGAATGAGAAAGTTGGCAGTATTGGAATCACAAGGGTATATGGGGTGAGAAGGTAATACTTTGAAGACAGGAAAATGATTGTCTGACAAAGTCCACATAAGAAAAAATAACATACAATCAGGACAAGCAGGAATGTCAGTATCTGATAATATTCTCAGAGATGAGAAAACTGTACGGACCTTTCCTCCTTGAGGCATACTTGTTATACTTGTTGCTTTCAAGAATAACATTTGTAATTTCAGATATTTAATTTGTATATATGGGTCTGTTTACCAAGAGTGTCATAAAGAAACAATAACACAGAATACCATGAGGGTAATCTGTAATGCAATTTATAAACTCCATATGAAATTAATATATTAAGCTATTTTTTGAGCATGGTATACGTGGATGGATATGTTATTTCTACTTTGCTCAATCTCAGTATTACATCAGTTCAAATATTTATTAACATTCCTTTAAAAGATTGCTATCTACAGTAGTTACGAACCTGTTCCTTAACAGTAGTATTCACGTTGGTCAGGTAATGCTGACATATCTGACAGAATACCCTCATCTGTTTCTTTAAACGCAGCAAGTCCTCCTTGAAAAAAAATTTCACATTTAAAAATACTGTATAAAAAACTCAGTACTTAAAATATTTTAAATTACATAAACATTGTCATACATTTAAATATATTAACTCTGCTTATACATTAGATTTAAATTCTTTTTATTATGTATCAGAAAGGAAAACACGAGACCATGTTTCTTAAAAATTGCAAAAAATCGCAGCCTTCAAACTATCAGGTATATTAATGGATAATACCCTAAGTGGTCTGGGCCCTTCAGAATAAGAAACTTATCTAACTCTCTATACGGCTTTCTTTAATAAATCCATTACCTCAGAATGCTTAAAGAGTAAAGATTTATATTCCATCCTCACTTTGTAATTTGAAAAGTGGCCAACTTATGAATGGAAGAAATTAATTTAAAAAAGAACTGCATCTTTCATTTCTTATGTGAAGGATACTGGTTGTACTTTTTAAAAACAGAAACAAAAATCAGCTTTGTGGTATTACTCCACTTAAAACAATTTTAAATGTCTCACAAACTTACATTTAAAAAAAAATGAATCTTTTTCTTGTGTTTTCTCTATTTCTAAATATTTAAAATAGAAAACCATTCAGTAAAGTTCATCCACACTAATTTATTTAAGGCATAATCTTTGACCTATCTTCTGATACCGAATGCAAAATGACAGAATATCAGTACATATTTGGTATTTGTAATAGACAAGTTAAATAAAACCCAGTTTAACTTGAACATCACTTTGGTGAAAACTCAACCAAGCTTCAACATAATTTTATATTCAATAACATTCATGTTACCCCTTTTCCTCTACTAAAAGTATTACCTTTTTTTCCCATTTAAATTTTTAACTCAGTACTTTCAATTTAAGTAAATATTTACTAATATGATCAATTTCTACTATCAGCTTGATAATTCTTGGGTGTTTGACAAAAAGTACTCTATTTTAACAACAAAACTGCATTACTTTTTCAAGGGGGAAACATACAGCATCTTGTTCTTAAAAAAATCTCAGAGGAATTCTAAGCATTTAAATTTTTCTGTGATTTTATACAAAACAAACTTATTATCAGAATTCCTGGGAGCACCTTTTTTAAAAGAAAAAAAAATTTTTATTGATTTTAGAGAGAGGAAGGGAGAGGGAAAGACAGAAATATCGACGAGAGAGAAACATCAATCGGCTGCCTCCTGCACACCCCCTACTGGGGATTGAGCTGCAACCTGGGCGTGTGCCCCGACCAGGAACTGAACAGGTGACCTCTTGGTGCATGGGTCGGTGCTCAACCACTGCGCACACCAGCCAGGCTAGCTTCCTATTTACTAGATGGGATACTGCCCGATTCATTTACTGTTGAATAAAGCCAATTGGATTTTTTTTTAGAGAGAATTCCTTTATGAGGAAAATTCCTATAAGCAACTAATTCTGTAACTTCCAGATACTGCTTAGTATTTATAAAAATGTGCCGGAATAATATTTAAGGCAACATCCACTACTGTAAGTACAATGTTTCAAGCTTCTAATTTACAAATGGAAAGGCAGTACTATTTTATTTAGTTCAGTTATTAAACACCACATCAAGGACTACCATTACAGATAAAATATGGAAGTTCTAAGACATGATAGCTGGAACATTACACTTAACCAGAAAGTGATTTATCAATTTGGAAAACCAGCAGAGACATCCTGAGTGAACAAGGTGATCCTAAAACACCACCAAGGCAACTGGCTTATTATCATCAGTTTCTGTAATCCAATAGCTGCATCTGCTTGTTTCAAAGGCTCTTGGTCATCATTTACAAAATCTATATTTCTGTTATGTACTCAATACTTTTGAGAATAATATGGGAATCCATAAGTTGTGCCACCTTCAAATGTGAAGAATTTTTAATTTTAAATCATACCCCGAAGCAAAAATAGGTTTTCAATAAATACACATCAAACTGCAAATGTGACTGTTTTTAAAAGTACACATGCCTAAAAAGTAGATTAGAAGTAAGCAAGATTTAATTGAAATAAATTGGTTCTATTAAATGTATAAGCTGGCTGACAACAGTTAATGATATTAGTCTAATAAAAACCCCACTGAACTACCACAAACCTTCGTCGAGCTGCTTTCAGTGATCTTTGCAAGCTGCCAAAGGATTACGTAGTGGGTACACTGCAGTGCGTGAATAACGATCTGCAAAAAGAACCGAGAAAATCAAGTTACAATTAACAAGTCACAAGTCTTCCTTCTCAAAGTTAAGTATGAAACTTGTAAATAATAAAAACCTGCTCAGGCATGTCTCCATTTTCAATTCCGGTTTTCAATAGTTTGTAATTACAAGCAAACAAATCCCACTTTGAAAGGTCATGGGCACTGTAAAAAAGAATTAAGTTATATTAAAAAGTTAAGCTTAATCACATTTGTTTTGGACTTGAGTGTTAATAGAATGCTGTTAAAATATAGTGAACTTTTTAACATGCACAACAAAAAATGTGTATTTCTTTAAAAGTATGTTAGTTAATTTTTCAGTGATTATCCAATTCAAGTACGTTTCCCCCAAAAGCACAAGAAATCTAGCAAAGAATCTGACATAATAACCAAAACATATAAACTGGTTTTGCTACAGCTTTAAGAAATTAGCAGAAACTTTAAGATTCAACTTACTTATGAAAAGCAGTGATTCTCTTCAACGTTGACAATACCTGGTATGCATCGTCTTCATCAGGTTCTTCACCCTATGAGCATCAATTATACAATATTGAACATTAATAACCACAAAAGTAGAACACTTCAGGCTATCACACTGGCAATACTGCCTTGAAAAGAAAGAATAACCTAATAAAAAACGTTAACCGTACCATTCAATACCTAAAATCTGGCCAAATTTAAAGCAGTATGGCTGGAGTGATGAATCGATACAGTTGTTACCACAGGTACATTATACCCGAGAGAGAAAGTGAATGACATTCTCCCTTTTTCCTTTATGTAGCCCAGACACAAAAACTACGAAGACATCTGCTCTTTCACATTAATAAATACATTAAGACAATAAAGAAAAATACTAGAGAGCAGGCAAGACATCATAAAGACAACACCTAAAGGACAAACCTACACACAAAAAAAGGTGAATCAGGCCAATCACAATTAATCTGGAAAAAACCTCTGAGGAAGTACGAGGCATGCCAGTCTTTTCTGGATAGCAACTGTCCAATTTAGAGTAACTTAAGGTTTTGAAAATTTTATGAGTCTTAATACATGAAACTTATAAAGCTTGTTAAATACTATCCAACTTACTGTATCAAACCCTAGGTCTCTCAAATAATGCTTAGTTGTTTTTAAACTTTAATTTTTTCTACAAAGTAATTAAATTTAATTAACAAAACACTGCTTGATTTTAAATTAACTTGTCCTAATAACAATCATATCAAGCCAAGAGTAGAGCCATTAAAAATTTTAACTAATAATGTGATCATTGTACACCAATATATTTGAACTGCCAACTAAGCAAAAATTAGTGAGCATGCAATGTTACACACATACAAAAAGAAAGTTAAAGAAGTAATTCTTAAAAAGAAACCTGAAAATTACAAAGTCCATATGATTTTTGCAGCAATAATGATAAAAAGTGATGTGGAAAAGGCTAAATACATTAATTTGAGAAGTACCAATTTTTATTTTATGCAAATCAACTTAACTGTTAAATGTATTTCCAGAAATGATAAAAATCATAATAAAAATACAAGTGCATTTGAGCGCCTCGCTTTAAGCCTCTTTAGAAATATGATAGGAACAACACGTGAAACCCAAAAATCAACAATGGGTATAACAGTGGTTTCTCAAGGCTTTACAATATCAAAGACCAAACACTAAGAAATACCCTACTTTTTGAGACTACATGGCCAGAGGCTAGCTCTACTTTTCTGTTCCACTAACACTCTGTTCCCTAACAGCCTCATATTCAACTAAACCCTGGCACTTCCCAGATCATTTCTTTAAAATAAAAAAATTTTTAAAAGATGTTAAGTTTTGTGTTCACCTCCCCAAGTCACAGATTTTTACCACCTTCCTTTGTTGGTGGACGAGTAATAGTAGCAGATGAATCACAGAACAAAAAGTCTGAACATCTTTTCAACATACTGCCAGGGACTATCACCAGGACTGGTGAATAATTCGGTTACTGAAGGGGAGGGGGCCCAACTGACAAAAAACTTGTAATATATACCTCTTGCAGAAAATCTTCAAGAAGCCGGTTAAATTTATCCGCCAACTCGTCTATCAGCTGACTTCTTGAAATGTCTACTCTGTTGAAGATTGTAAACTCTTCATTACAGAGCGCATGATAAGTTTTAGAACAGGCTTCCAAAACATCTGTATCTGTGTGCTTCTCTACAATATTCCGGATCTGTCGTAATAAGGCATCCAAATGCTGCAAAATCAACAGTTTTTTTCATTAAAACTAATGTATACGTGATAGGCACAAGAAGACTACACCACCATGGTGAAAAGCTTAAAATAAGGTAACTCTACAACAAATAGGACATGGATTTTAAGGTGTTTTTCTAGTCATGGTAAATAAATACACTGACCCATCCCTGCTTATTTCCTTAACATTAACAGGAGTAGCATCACCTATGTCATGGGGCTTTGGTGAGAATTTTAATATATATAAAGAACTTACAACAGTTCCTGGAACACAGTAAAAGTATTCAATGGATATTAGCTGCTTTCATTCTGTAACTGTTATTGTCCTGTTACCCACCCCCAATCTCCACAAATAATCAGTGATAGTCACATAACGGGCAGGAATGAGAGGATGACCGTGAATATGAATCGAAGGGAAGCTCCGTTAGTGCCATTCTCTAAATGCAACTCATCTAAAATACAGAAGACATGTAAGCCATGTTTCCTTTCACATTAGAAGTTACAAAAATATATCTTAAAAATTGTTAAAAAACAGTATGACGGGATGATCTAATTATTTTTCAAGGTTTTTTAATACACAGGAAACAGCATACCTTTTCTAATCGCCCAGTGGTATATATTTCCAAATCAAAGTATTGAGGCAACTGCAACAAGTTAGTCACCTTTTCTGCATCTATAGAGTACTTTGAAATTAAAAAAAAAAAGTCAAACATCACAATAATGGTAAGTAAATGTTACAATAAAATTCTGTGTGACACTTCTGAACAAAACCTGTCATTTTCTAGTAACATTCTGATACTGACACAAACTTACTTTAGCTAATAACTGAGGAAGTGCCACAGCAAAAAGTTCAGTGATTTTTGTCCTGTCATCCAACTGGGTCTTCTTCTCCTTCGCTGTCAGCACCTAAAGTAACACAACATTTATAAGTACTTACTAAGCCAAGACACTGTGAGGTGCTCAAGTTTAAGATATACAAAATAAATAATAACACTACAGTTTAGATGATGGATACAAAAATTACTACAAAACTTGAAACCCAAAAGTGACAAAGAATAACTTGCACATTATAAGGAAAAAAAGTCACCTGAAATAACAAAAAAACTTTAAATAGTTCTGGAGGCAAAATCAATACCCAATTAGACTAACCAAGAAGCAGCAGTCAGGAACAGGAAATCCAGTTTATAAGCTTATATAATCATGGGATTGAGCAGCACTTCAGCCTACTCTACACTGCATGCCGTGATCCATGGGTTATGAAATCAATATAATAAGTTGCTACCAGTAATTAAAAAACAGAAAGAAAGCAAACTAGAATGCATCACATATTGTAAGTTTCAGTATTTGATGAAATTTCGTTTAGTTACACACAAAAACACATATATAGATATGTACTAGGTTAACAAAATAAAATTGTATTTTTGTGCTTCATAATCAAAAGTTTGAAAGCCTATGGAATTGTTGGTCTACAATACAAATATATGTGAACTTTGCAATAATGCATTAAAATCTAATCCCAGGAAATAGGAATTTCCCCATTTTAAGTCATTTTTAAATTGATTTTAACAAAGAAAGGGAGAGAGAAACACTGATGTGAGATCAAGACAATGATTGGCTGCCTCCTGCACGCCCCCTACTGGAGATCGAGCCCACAACCCAGGCATGTGCCCTGATGGGTACTTGAACCCGCCACCTTTCAGTGCATGGGATGACATGCAACCAACTAAGCTATACTAGCCAGAGCAGGAATTTCCCATTTTAATGAATAATTATGTTTTATTTATTAAAAGCAAATCTAAAGCACTGGCCAGGTATCTAAATTGGTTAGAGCATCGTCCCAATATGCCAAGGTTGGGGGTTCGATCCCTGGGTCAGGGCACATACAAGAATCAACCAATGAATGAATGAGCTGAACAACAAATCAATCTCTCTCTCAAATCAATCAATAAAAAAACTTAAAGCAAATCTAAAAATAAACCAGAACAGACAAATGCACCATTCTAAAATAGTGCACTACATTCAGTCTTGAAGGCAAGAACTGTCAATCACTGTATCTCTGTAGTAACTAACGAAGTTATGGAAGAAATTTCCCAAACTGCTAATGCTTGAAAATTTACATCTAACACATATTTACAAGCAAAGATCACTTGAAAAATAAAACGTAAGATTCAAAAATTTGGTTCTATAGTTCCAAGTATAACTTTAGAAAAGATATTGAAAAAAGAAAAACAAAGTTTAGAATACTAAAAATATATTGGCATACCCTTTTTCCTGTCCCTCTTCCCACAGGAGGATGACATTCAGCTGCTTGTCTAATGGTACAAAGCATTATTTCAATCAGAGCACTCTCTTGTCTGTCTGTCAGTGCTGGAAAAAAAAAAAAAAAACCCAGAAAGAATTAATCTATTTCTTTTCCCTATATGCCATTTATAATTATTACATAAGAGTTCCTTCTGCCTATGATAGAACCTGGCCATTTCCTTTTATAATATACAAAAAAAAATTCCATTACTGTATCACAGAAAGGATCAAAACAAGTTAAACCTTCCTAAACATTACAAATCTGTATACCACTGATCCACAATTTGAGCAAAAAAAAATGTGAACACAGATACAAAAAAATTTCAAGAATGTTGATGGCAACTACATCTGTCTACACAGCATAAAATTCATGTGTATGAAAACAAAATTATTCACAAAGTAAGGTTTTCACTCAATTATTTTAACACAAAAACAAATGGAATTTTCAAAACTGTCTAGACAACAAAAATACCATAATTAACATTCTTACCTTCCTCTCCACTAAGTGGCTCTTCCAGCAACAAGCTATTCATACATTCCCAGTCTTTCAGCAGCTCAGTAGCACAGTCCCACATGCTATCCACAAGGTATGCTGCATGCTCATGTAACTAAAATTAAAAAAGAGCAATGTGCTCTTAAACAAATAGCATACAAGCCTTAACTCAAAAGAATGGGAGCTTTTCGGACACCATGTACAAACTCAAACAGCAATCTGTTTTTTGAGGTCAAATGGAAGAAAGGACAGAGAAAAACTGCCTTAGCTTGCTCTGCAGAAGTACACATTCTAAGGTAGTATCATTAAACATTTCTTGCAATAATCATTAACATGAAAATTATTTTTGAAAAGATTATATGCATGCATATTTACAGCCTATCTGAAATCAATATTATATGAGTTACCTATAGTCTCAATTAAGAAAATGTACTACAAATTTACTTTAACTGAATGGGAGTAATTATGGTTACATAAAACAAAATACACGTTTACTTGTCAATCCAATATATAAATGAATTATTTCTCTTCATCCTGTGAAGTTTAAATAGCCCTAGAGCTCCCCAGCTCACTTTAGGGGTTCAGCATTACTGATACCAAAACCTGTCAAAAACATTACAAATAAATATATATTCCCCTGCATGAACAGGGGAAATATCCTCAAGAAATTGGCATAAGCAGAAAATGAGCATCAACTAACCTCACTTTCCAGGAAGAAGAAAACTAAGGTCTTCACAAGGTTGGCATTTGGGCCCTGCCGTCCTCTTCTCTTCATCATCCCATCCTCCTCCGGGTCTCTACGACTGAAGAGCCTGAATCAACACAGAACATTTACTTTTAAAACAAAAAACTATTCTTTCCTAATTAAAAGAAAACAGTCTCGATTCCATACTTCAGCACTAATGAAGGAGTAAACGGGGGCGAGGTAGGTGTAATGCTGCCCAACACTATGCTCCAGTAAATAATCTCACACTTGACGGTGCTGCCAAGCATTTTTAACTCAGAGTTGCGAATTATTTTTTTATAACTCATGCATTGTATACAACAATTTCCTTTAATAAAAGCATCATAATGACTAACCTATACCACTTATGCATATAAAACTACGATAAATTACTCTTAAACTGAACATATATTTTTCTTCTATCCCTTACACAAGTATCCCAAAGTCTGGACTTTGTGGCCTCTTTCAGTGGGTATCATGGTTGTTTTTCTTTATAAATAAAAAAGAGAACACTGGATAGTAATGAATAGAAAACTGTAGTGTGAATGTTTTACATCATATACTCCTTTTAATAAATGCTTCACCCCAAATAAGCGTGTTTTTTTGTTTGTTTTTTTTGGAAAGTGGTATCAGAGAAAAAGTGAAAAATTAGGAAAAGGTCTTAACATTGTGATACAGTCAGGTACATTAAAGCATATCCATTAAAAGATATGGGTAGTACATTTTCCCTTTAAAGACTTAACAAATAAATCAAAGGAACTGAAGGGAAATCAAAACTTTTAAAGGAAATAGTAAAATGTGAAAGTACATATGTACTGAGTAATTTTTAAAAAATAAGTCACATATATTTTCATATAAATTATAACACAATAAATTACTGTCTTAAAAGTATATTTGAAAATGAATTAACAGAAATACAGATTTACTTTTTGTAGAGAAATTCTCCAGCTGCTACTGCTACTGGCCGGTGAGCTGAATACACCAAATGATAGACATTTTCACAATCTTCTGCAGTGAGAACTTCTTCGCTACTCCTATAAAGAAATAAGCAGTAGCAGTCTTTTCAGCAATGGCATAATTTTAAGCATATTGAGTACAAAAATCCATGCTCAGACTTTCGCTAAATTGTGTTAAGAAAAATTAAAAAGAAGACATCAACTTTATTTGATTATCATCTATCAGTAAAAGCTTGCCCTGAGAAGAGAGCTGAGTATTTTGTGAACATCTAAAATCAATGGGAGGTAAAATTAGAGTCAATAATGCAAGTGAAGACATATTATATGGTAAAGAGAAGTAATAATGTGAGACAAGGACGATAAAGGAAAATGAAGAGAAAATAATATAAACTAATGTAGAAAATAAAGTGTAGTGGTGGCATGCAAAGAGCTTGGTTAATAATCACAAAGGACACTGCATATATTTCACAGTAATATTAAGAGACAATACCGCAACATTAAAATATAATACCACCCCAGTTATCACACAATGATGAAGAATACTTCATCCATCATGTACTGAATACCATCTAAGGCAACAGAAATGGATTTCCGAATTAATTAAAATTTAAGTGCCAAAAACCTTATATGCTTTTAGTCTACTGTGAGATAAATAATCTAGGTTTTTACCATTATATGTAAATTAAGAATCAGAGCACCACCTCAGAGAGAAAAGCCTAATAAGTACATTAGGTGGTTAGTTTAGAATCTCAGATCCTTTTGGGGGTTTTTCTGTGCTCAAGGTTTCCAAAAGTCTGAAGTCTTAAGGAAATGTTACTTCTTTTGGAGAAAAACAAAACCAAAATGTTAAAATTCAAGTTTCAAAAGCCCTTTGATGTAAATTACTCTATGTATAATATCAGATCATTTTTTGAAAAATCACTTGTTTATGATTAAAAAAAAACATACACTGAATCAAATCAGTTCACTCATTTTAACTATTTGAGAAGGAATGTTCCTTCTAAGTTTCAGTTATTAGTTATATACATGGCTGAACCAACATAAATGGCTATCACCCTTTATAAAAATATCAGTATCAGAAACAAGGGGAAAAAATGTCTATAAGGTATTATGGATGGAGATGAGAAACTACAGAAATATAGAGAGAATAAAACTATTACTTTCTTATTTATTTCAAGATTTTTTAAATATTCTAATTATATGTATATATATTTATAATTTTTAAATCCAATTAAAAAATTAAAGAAAAATATAATAGTTAAGACTGTTCAAAATACCCCCCGTTAGGTAAATTTTCAGAAAATGTCAATATATCTAGAAGCGCCTCCCTGTTAATGACTACAATGTGGTCCATTTCATATAAATGTGGATAACCACCACCACCATCCCACAGGGCTGCTGTGGCATTCAATAAGCCATATAAGGTGTTTACATAAGCTATTATCTTATACAAATTTAATTCCTCCTCTATTGATAATCATGCAGGCTATTTCCAAAATTCTATTACAAACAATGCTATGCTAGAAGAATGTATTTAAATTTTTAAAAAGACATTGCAAAACTTTTCTCCAAGGAGGTTATACCAAATTATAGTCCCAACAACATAGGACATTACCAAACACTTGTACCTCTGTCAAGCAAAAGGTAAACTAATAATCAAATTTTAATATACACTTCTCTAAAGTGTGGCTAAACACCTTTTCATATGTTTAAGTTTTTATTTTACTTTCTGTCAATGATCTGGTTACTAACTTTTGATTGTTTTCCTATTAGGTTTCTGTTTATTTTATAGATTTATGGAAACTGATTCCTATGATACAAATATTTTGCCCAATCTGCGATTTATGAGTTTATGGTGCTTTATATATTAATAGACATTTTTATTTTTAATGTAGTTATTAATCCAATGATTTTTTTATGTCTAGGTTTTATGTCATGCTCAGAAAGATATTGCTCAGTCATTTTACATACAAAATAAAAAAGTTTAATCTTCCCAAATTTAATTATTTTTGTATAAGAAATTAGATAGGGATCTAATTTATTTTCCCCAAAATATAATCTAGTCACAAAACCATTTATTTTCTGATAGGAAACGCCACCCTCACCCTATACTAGGCTCCTGGATGCACTGCGTTTGTCTCTACAGTATTCTTTATTCTGTGCCTCCAATCTCTCTGCCCAGGACCAAAATTTAAAAATTACTATGGCTTTACAATATGATTTAAAGTCATATTGGACAGTCATCTCTCATTAGTTTTTATCGAAATTTGTTGGCTACTCTTAGATGATGAATTTTCCACGAGTGTCAGAATTAAGATGCTTTGATTAGAAAGGACCCTTTTGCGATTATTTGGATCATGTTAACAGCCTAAATGTCCACTGACAGATAAATGCATAAATAAAATGTGGTATAAACATACAATGGAATATTACTGGACCTCAAAAACGAATCAAATTCTCGTATGTGCTACAACATGGACAAACACTGAAGACAATACGCTAAAGGAAACCAAGCCGGATACAAAAGGGCTACTATTGTACGATTCCACTTATGTGAGGTACCTAAAATAGTCAAATTCATAAAGATAGAAAGTAGAACAGTAGTCACCGGGGATTGAGGGGTGGGGGGAAGAGGAAGGATGAGTTAACGTTTAATGGATACAGAGTTTCAATATGAAGGATAAAAGAGCTCCGCAGACGGATAATGGTGAAGGCTGCACAATGTGTACATTATGCTCCTGGCGTGCGCATTTACAATGGTAGCCGTTATGTTTTATGTATATGGTACCACACTTTTTTTTAAAAAAAATTATTTGCATCACTATTACATTTTAACATAATATGTTTAAATTCAGATTGTTCATAGAGAAGTTTAGTTTCAGTAAATACTAATTACTAAAAGTGTGACAAAATACAATAAGCACATTTATTACACTCAGGTCTTTAACTTTATTTCGAGAGCATCTAAGACAGTGAAATGGAAAGGAAACTGACCAAGAGAATGAGAACACATGAATTCCTAGCTCAGAATTTTATTAGCCCCATGGTTTCCTTTTCCTATTTTCTCAAGTTTACAAGAAAAAAGCTTGTAGCTATAAAACCCCATGACTTTAAGTTATTAAAATTTAGATCTAGATAAATGAAACCAAGTTCTCTAATGTATAATTTAAATGTCTGGACATAAGTAATATGCAATAAATACATACTTACTGTAAAACAAGAGTAAGTAATTTTATTGCTTGTACTGCAACATCATATTCTTTGTCAAGGGTCATAGACACAATTCTATCCTAAGGACAAAAAAATAAAGATTTTTATAGGGAAAGCAAAAGAAAAATATTTTAAAATGACAGGTGATTTGTAAATACTTAAAGTATACTAACCTTGAACCGACTGGTAAAAAGCTCCAGTTTAGAATTAAGCTCTTTGTTATAATAAAGCCCTTGTAGAGCAGTGAGACATTTGAGTCTTACTTCACCTTGCTAAGTGAAACAAGAGGAGAAAAGGCATTAAAACTTTTCATGCTCTCAATCTGAATAGTCAAGACATATACCATATTTCTACTTAAAAATTTTAAATGTTCTATACAGTAGCATTTCTTCAGAAACTCACCTTTGATAATGTAAAAATAGGAATAAATATATGTCAGACTAAATACCTTCGGTGTTATCATTTTTGTAGATCAAATAAAAAATTTTAAAAATCTGAGAAAATATTATGAAAGGTAATAGTAGCATATTTCATACTAAGTCTTCCTTTACAGAAAGTAGTATTTGTAAAGGGTACATACAAGGAACTTCAATTCAAGGTCAATGAAGAAGCAGCTTCAGAGAAAGGTAGATTAATAAAAATAATCAGTGGCCAAGATTCAAAAATAAACAGGACTTTACGTGATAAAGATGATGTTTTCCTGGACCAGACAGAACAGAATGAAGGAGACAGGCCTATAGGAATGTGGTCCCAGGTATACCTACATTCAGATAATTCTTTTTGAATGAGAGCTGCAGGCAGCTATGTCTAGGCAGACAGTCTGTAAGGCATATCTTACCTTATCATGCATAGTCCAACCAACATATTTTAAATAACTGTCATTAAGAAAGGCATCACTATACATTTTCATCCAAATGCCAATTTCTTCAATACAAATAGCTCGAATTTCAGCTATTGCATCACTGAAGGAAGGAAGAAAAAATGATGCATGTTAGTGCCACTATACCACAGGACTTGTTTATTCAAGAGATGACAAATAATTCAAACCTACTATAAATATACCGCTATGTTAAGTATTACTGGTGATTTCAAAGTAGAACTGAAACATGGCCTCTGAGTGCCAAGTTTCCAATTTAGTTGGCAAAGCATAATTATCACCACATAAATATTTAAACTTAAATAAAATTACAAAAAAAGCTGATCCCCACCTTTCACACCATGCCATATGAACCTGCTGGGCATGGTGTGTTCAGAAGACAGCAGGCACAATAGTCTAGTTCGAGCATAATTTTCCACAATAGTCTAGTTAGAGCATAATTAGTTACACATAACACTGAGGCCAACCTCAATTTGGATTTGAATGTCAGACTAAATTATTTTAATTCATCCTGGAGGTACTGATGAGTCATTGAAGGCTTTTTAGCAGAAAAATAATGCAACAAAAGGACATTTTAGGAAAATCAGAAATCTCTAGGCATGAGAATGATGAGTGAATAGACAAAGGTAATGATGACAATAAAAATAAAAAGAATGGACAAAGGACCATCACAAAGGAAGCATTAACCTGATTCAGTGACCGCTAAGTTGAGGAAATGAGGACAAAGTTGAGTAAGAATGCCACCAACATCTAAAGAACAGCTTACAGCAGAAATGGTGGTGAGATTGCCAGTGTCTTTCCTCTACTCATGCAAAATAGCAAAAGAAAATATCTCACATCTATCCAAATTTTCCCACTGATACCCAAATGGAAGAGGAGAGAGTCAGGAGTCAGCGTGTATAGGCTCTACTAACATAATACATCTAAAAGCAATGAAATGTTCTATACCCTGACTCCTAATAATAGCAGTAGCTTCCACTTACTGGGCAGCTACAAGTCAAGAACACTAACCCATTTTTCAGAGAGAACACATCAAGTTCAGAGCAGTTAAATAACTTGCACTGAGTGTCTCATTCCATGAAAGAGCTTATATTCTACCATTGATCTTACGCCAACATTCCTTCCACTAACTTTTATGCAGTCTAAACCACTTCCAAACTTGAACAGAGTTAAAATTACATAGAAAAAAAATTGTCCTGACTTACCGGTATCTATGTACAAACACTCCCTTAAATATTGCATTCATCATATTTTCTATTTCATCCTGATTTTCTTGAAGCTGAAAAACAAACGTTTCTTTTCAATGGTAATGGAAGACAACCGAAAGAACATCTAAAATTTGTTATAGTACAAATGCAGGTTTCTCCAGTGTTTTGGTGGTGGCATCTAAATTTTAATTCCACTAGACAACAGTGAACACAGAAAAATTAAGAGCTGTTGTATATCGGTTCAAGTCCCTTGATAACTGGAATACTTGACTTGGCTTTTAATGTTTGGCTGGTAGATTAATTTTTCTAATGCTCACCAATTTCCACCATATAAAGACATGTAAAGAAATCCGTTAAGTAGTTTATTATCATTCAGATTATCTATTATATAACATATGTTCATAACAAAAAAGCATAATATTTTATTATCTTGGTCTTTGTCTTCTGAAAAAGAAGAGTCATATTAATTAGTGTTTGTTCAAAAAACAAAAGGGATTTGAAGATAACTTGGTAAAAAAAAAAATTGCCTCCCTGCTAAATTCTTTTGAGGGAAACAAGGCTCACCTGAAAAAAAAATCAAGTAAACATTTCCAATCTTGGCTGACTTACCTATTGCCATTTATTTTCAATTCAGAGCTTGAGAGTTGAGAAAATTATTTCAGAGCTTGAGAGTTACGAGAAAAATCTTTCACAATGTAAGCATCAATTAGCTTTTAGATTATGTTCTGTGCTTTTATGGTTTTTTTTTTCTTTTCATGAATATAATCCTGCATTTCCAAATAATGCTAACTTATGTTCATTAGCACAGACAGTCAAAGGTACAAGTGGTCTTTCAACGTGTTTAAAAATTTAACCCTGCTTGGCCGGGTGTCGCCCAGCGGTTGAGCGTCAACCAGGGACCCAGGCGATAGAGGTTCGATTCCTGGTCAGGGCACATGCGGGTTGCGAGCTTGATCCCCAGTAGGGGGCGTGCAGGAGGCAGCAGATCAATGACACTCTCTCTCATCATTGATGTTTCTATCTATCTCTCCCTCCCTCTCCCTTCCTCTCTCTAAAATCAATAAAGATCTATTAAAAAATAATAATAATAATAATAAAAATAAAAATTTAACCCTAACCTAGAAGTATTAATATCCTGTATGTGTACAGGAATTTTATCCACTCATTCTGGCGCTGGCCGTGTGGCTCAGTTGGTTGGGCATCCTCCCGTACACCGAGGGAGTGGCCAGTTCATTCAATTTCCAGTCAGGGCACATGCCCCGGTATCGGGCTCGGTCCCTGGTAAGGAGCATAGAGAAGGCATCCAATCCATGTGTCGCTCTCACATCGATGTTTCTATCTCTCCCTCTCTCCCTTCCTCCCTCTCTAAAAGCCAATTTAAAAAATTTTTTAAATAAATAATAAATTCACTCATTCTATGTTCGCAATCTTACATTTATGCCCAAGAATTAGACGATAATTTCAAAGAGTATGTTCACCTAATAAGCCATCTGATGAAATAAATTAAATTAAAGGGTAAAAACTTCAATTCTTCATTTCAAACTATATGAAAACGATGAGGTATTTAGGCATCAGGGAAATACGGGCAAATTTTTTCTGGCTTCTCTTGAGTCAAGGCAATGTTAAAAGTTACTATCTCAGTGAACACAGAAAAATTAAGAGCTGTTGTATATCTCAGTGAACACAGAAAAATTAAGAGCTGTTGTATATCTCAGAAATAACCAACTTTAAATTATAGCTCCATCCTCCATGTCAAAGTCAAATCAGTAATTTATGGATTACCATGGCAAGTATTGTAACTAGACAGCACTACTAATATTTTTGAAACATCAGACTTTGCCTATTAGAAATAAAAATAAACATCCCTAGTATCAGCAAAATATTGTATCATCGACGAAGGAGGAATTTAATTCACAAACACAACAACAAAAGATTGTATTCACTATTTAGCATAAGGCTAAAAACATTTTCCTCATTCAAATCTGAATTTAGCGGTCAGTCGTTAATGTTGAACAAGTGTTTCTACACTACACAAAAAAAAGCCACCAACTGAGACACCATAAATAGCTTAGAAGTTATTTTTCAAAGTGATTTCACATAAGTGAAAACCTTATTTCATCCTGAAAAGCTGAAGGAGGAAGCTGAGATATGTTCACAGTAGAGATGAATAATACTAAGGCTTAAAACAATTTGTCTGACTTGCCCAGGAATCCTTACTTGAAGCCTTGAACTCTTAATCCTAGTCCACACAGAAAGAAAATATACGCAAAAGGTCTTGCTGGCAGAGACAGTCAACAAAACTAAGTTAGACATATAAACAACCTGAAATGTATTATTTAAATTTAAATCTTTCAAAAAATTTTATCTAATGAACTAGCAAAGTTATATCATTAATGGTAAGCAAGTTGGTTACATATTAACAGTGTAAATAGTTAATACATGAGTTTACCTCTTTCCGCTTCTGTAGCAGGAGTTCTAGCCTCTCATTGGCTCGTTTTCCAATCATTTTATTCCGTTCTGCCTCATACTGTCTTTGTGTATTATCCATATTAATGCTAAGATTTAGTGCCACATTCACCAAAGCTGTCATCAACTTCATAGCTATTTTTAAAGGGAAAAAAAAAACACGTTGATATTAGCCTCACAGATACAAAAAATTTTACAAATTAAAAGAAATTAAAAACAAAGTGGGCTGTTCTGCTTCTGAAAGTTAAAGTAGAGCTGCCACAAATGACAATAAAACAACAGCTAATGAGTATTAAATACTTACTGTATGTCAGTCAGTTACCTATGCCAAGTACTTTTCATAGACTATCTCCTAATCCTTACAACAACACTCAAAATTAAGTACTATTATCCCCATTTAATTTATGAGGAAACTGAGATCAAGGAGATTACGAAATTTGCCTCAGATTACACAGTTCATGTAAGTAGGATTCAAAATTTAGTAATCTGTCTCCAGGCTGTATGTCCCCTCCAATGACCTTTTTCAGAGATCACGATTCACCTTCTAAGTAAACTGTGGTTCATACAGCAGTCAATTAGCTATCTCAGTAGCCAAAAAGAGAGAAAGCCTGGGGGCTTTATATCAACCTACAGTACATAAAAATGTTAGAGAATTTTATCCATATTTGATTTCCTTTCATTCTACTCCGTTACATTTTATAAAGACAATGGTGAAATTATGAAGAGCATCTAGATGAAAAGTCAAAAGTACAAAAAGTTATCACTCAATGAAGTGATATTTTAATAATATTTTAATGATATTTTAATAATAAACTGACAGCAGACCTCCTCCAGATCCCCACCTTCTGTAACTGAACTCTTGCTCCAGAGACAAGACTCAGTGCCTGTGATTTAAAACTTACTAAATGAAGTATCTGACCATTTTATGCTTTCTTTAGCTCATTCCAGACTGTTTCTCAGATCTGGTTCACTGCACGACAGAACAACACAAAGCCATCCTAATTTGTGGCTACTGACTCTCTTCTGAATTTTGTGCTCTGAGCTATTTCACATTCTCAGCAAACCAGTTTGCCATTCTGATCTAAATGTATTCGACTTATACCACCATATCTGTTTTAATTTACTCGACCCGTCATGTTCTTAACATGAAATACTACTTAAATCCATAGCATAAAATCACATTCATATTTTGTGACTTTGAATCTAAAAACAAAAAACCTACAGAGAGACTGCATTTTATTCTTATAAATAGAGCACTCAGCAGAAGTACATCTTTAATCACAGCTTTAATTATTTGGGAAAATACTCTAAAGGGAAAAAATATCCCCACACTTAGAGAATGAAAAATTTTTACAGATACTATATGGAATTGTAGATAGTAACACGTAATTAACACCTATTTGATTCATTCAAACTCAACTCAAAAAGCACATATCTTAGCCCTGGCCGGTTTGGCTCAGTGGTTAGAACATCGGCCCGTGGATTGAAGGGTCCTGGGTTCAATTCCAGCCAGGGGCACGTACCTCGGCTGCAGGCTCAATCCCCGGCCCCGGTTGGAGCATGAGCAGGAGGCAACCAGTCGATGTGTCTCTCTCACATCAATGTTTCTTTCTCTCCCCCCCCACCTTCCACTCTCTCTGAAAAGCAACAGAAAAAAAATATATCCTTGGGTCATGATTAAAAAACAAAACAAAACAAAAAAAAGCACATAACTTATAATAGTGTATCAACAATTTTACCTTTAGCATAAAGGAGAAACCAAAAGACTTTATCAACATCACCACCAAAAATCACTGTTCTAGAATTGTGCAACTCGTTTCACTACAATTAAAGATCAAAGAATCAGCCTAAAGTTACTCAGAAACATAAGAAAGGTTTCCAGTAGATTTCCATACAAATGGCCTGTCTTGGCTCACACTTCAGACTTTCTTAAAATCTGTCAAACAAGCGGCATCTGGCCTCTGTGTGCCGCAGAACTCTAGCCCCAGGCCTGACACTAGCAAACCGGGTCTTGGTTCGCAGCTTGGCCTTTCCTGGGCACTTCCAAGCCCAGCACAAGTAGCAGCCATCTGCAGACTGCTTTGTAGCACATGCCAGGAGGCCCTGGGCAGAACACAGCTGGTGGCTGACCTTGGTCTGAACCTCCTGGGAGGCCCAGAGCCAGCGCACCCAGTGGACAGCTTCAGACCGTGTCAAAGCACCACCCAACCACTTCCAAAAGCCTCGCACTCAAGGAGTGGACTCAGCAGCACCAGAGCCCCGCTAAAGTACCTCCTGCTCCATGGCGCGGGCCCCTGCAAACCTGATCCTCCACGGTGGCCCCTGGTCACAGCCAGTCCTTGCTGCAGATCAGCCTGGGGGTAAATCCCTCGCATTGATGTGCCAACAACAACCAAGGCTTAACTACAACAGGAGGGTATACACAGCCAACAGGGTCAGGACACACCTGGAGTGCCCATCTTGGGTGAGTGAGGAGGCTGTGCCACTGGACCCTACAGAATAGCTACTACATTAGGACACTCTACCAAGGGCAGGAGACACAGCAGCTCTACCTAACACATAACATTCAAGTAGGTTTACCACAAGAAAATCTCTATATACTAATATAGAATGCCTTCATAAAACCAAACTGAAAATACCATCTTGTTCCCAGTAATTCATGGGGGTTGAAGGAGAGGTGAGTGTCCTCCTAGTGGTTACTTTATAAACAAAATTAATTAACTTATGTCACCATTACTTAATTTCTTTTAATGGAAATCTTTTTCATCTCTAATCTTAGGAAATACACAGAAAATATTTCTAAATACTGACCTGCCAGGGTGCTTGTATGTCGAAATGCTCTGACTTGTGAGTCAGACAATCCTGTAAGAAGTGAAATGACCGTATCCATCATGTATTCATCGTATATGATACTGTATTGACACTGCCGTACTAATACACCAATGAATTCACAAAAACTGGATTTGAACTTCTTCCACTGAGGACCGGCCATGGTAAGTGGATAATCTCCACTATCCTAAAATAAAAAATTTAAACAACCGTTTCATATAAAACACATGACAATAAAATTTTACTTCGTTTTGCAATTCCCTAGGCAGAAGCTAAAATGACTCCCCTATCTCACCTTTCTTTCCCAATGAAATTCTCAAAGTACGCAGGGGAACAATATGCAAAAGGCAGAAGTAAGTACCTTTGAACACCTCTGCTTTTATTTAAGACCAAAATGCATATTCGTAATTCACTTTAACCAATGGAAATATATGCCAATTACTCAAAGATTAAAAATAAAAAGCCTATCCCATCAAAGCAAAACACTATTCTGATAAGCAAAGATATATTTATTAAATTTCTTTAAAACAAAAGCAAACCAGTTATATTATTTAATGAATTCAAAATGATGAACTTATATTCTCAGCCAATCTAACAGATTCAATGTATGCTTTATAAATAATCAAAAGATTACAATGCATGTTTTCATTAGCTTCAGGATATCCAACAGTCAACAGACACAAACAGCCAGATACTTTTTTAAAGAAAGGAAACATAGCTAGTATAGCCTAGAAAGAATGGTAATGAGTACTATTCCATACAAAGGGGGAGTATTCTTCAATGTAGTTACAGTGAGATTCTCCATAAATAATTAAAAGTCCTTAAAAATAAAAAGCAGAGACCAACATCACATAGAACTTCTAAAAGAATTTCTGACAAGAATATCCTAGAGACTTAAGATCATTTTATCAGTAGGTTAGTAAAAATTTTTAACAATTAAATTTTGTCATTAGAACAATATTTTAAAATTTTAAACTGTGCCATATATAAGTTTTCCTATTTCTCATCTGAGAACAAGGTGCTAGTACTACTTCACAAAAAGGTTTTCTTCTGTATTTTCTGATTGGCTCATCTAAGTGACTATATTAAAATGTATCATCTTAATTGTTAGCAATTTGGTTTGCTAATTATTTTCAAATCACATTTCAGGATTCTTACCTCAAATAGCTGTTTCCTTTTAGTAAGAAGGTTCTCACTAAAACATTTAATATTAGAAGGCTAAAATAATACCATTACTCATAATTACCTCTTAACTACTTGGATATTGATTAATAGCACTTAGTGATCAACAAAAAGGCCATTTTAACAATTCTTGTGTATCTTTTAAAATGATAGTTGAAAGCTCCTTCATCAGAGTAAGTAAAAGTGATCAAATAAAATTCAAATGAGACAAGACTTTCTACTTGAAAATTCACTGTGAAAAGTTTTGAAGAGCAAAAACTACTGGTGCTGGAATACAGCTGTGAACAAAACAAAAATCCCTGTCCTGAGGCTTACATTATAGTAAATCTAAGTATGTCTTTAATAGTAACAATACTTCAAAGGCATCATTTTGATAAAGGATAAACTCAAGTCTAAGCTACTATTTATTTTTTATTTGTATTGTTCGTATTACTCATATTTGAAACATAAAGGAGATTTTAAACAATGTAATTATTTATATGTGTGTCTATGTACATATATATATTCCTTTGCCTAAGCTACCGGTTCCCCAGATATTGACCAAATCTTCCTTTTACAAGAAGTCAAGATATGTTCTTAGGCTCTAAATTTCATTCTTCCTTGAAATTTTAATTTTTTGACAATAACAACAACTACCATTTATTAAGTTCTATGTGCCAGGCATTATAAAATGCTAAAGAATTTTTCAAACATTACTAAATTCAATCTTCGTAACAGCCCACTTTACAGATGATGAAACTGATGCTAAGACAACAACTTGCCCAAGGTCACATAGCCATCATCTGATTGAGGCTGGTGCCAAAGTTCTTATTCATAACATTAATAATAAGGATTTAAGAATACTTTCAAGAGTAAATCAAGTTCAACATGTATAAAATTATCAAAACATTTAGAGTAGTGTTACCTCATCAAATTCTTCAGTCATTTTTCGAATTATTTCAGAGTTCTGCATATGTCTAAACATTTCTGCTGTGACAACTCCTGAAATTTGCAAGTGTGAGAAGTTAATACATGGTAAAAAAAAAAAAACCTAAGAGAACTTGTCAGTCCTAAAATGTCTACAATCACATAGTAAGGTGTACTTCTTCATCACGTGACCTTTACTATGATACTCAACCCTATAAATAAAGCACAAATCCCAATCTCAATGTGCAGAAGAAAGCAACCATATACTTCTGACAGATATCTTTCTTCCTAACCCGGGCCATTTCTGCCTGACTTACTTTACTCATATCTATATGTACACTGGTTTAGTTTCTTTAATACAAAACATGTATCATCAAGAATGAAGCAGCATCCAGGATAACATTTAAAACCTCAAGGGTGAACCTAAAGGGAAAGATTAATAATAGGTAGAGTTCACTTCAGCCAGGCTTCTTCAGTAAGAGCTACTCCACTGAAGTCCACTACATCCCATCATTTTCTAAAGGAGCTTCAAATAAACCTAAGTTATAGTTCCTGCCTCCCTGGAAGCCCATAATCTAGTTGGGAGTTTAAATAAAGAATAACCTAGTCCTAGCTGGGTGGCTCTGTTGGTTGGGGCATCATCCCATACAGCAAAAGGTTGTGGGTTCAAACCCAGTGAGGGCACATACCTAGGTTTCAGGTTCCATCCCCGGTTGGAGTGTGTACAGAAGGCAACCGGTGGATGTTTCTCTCTCTCTCACGTCAATGTTTCTCCCCAACTTCTGCTCTCTCTAAAATCAATAAACATGTCCTTGGGCAAGGATATAAATGAATAAATGAATGAATGAATGAATGACTTAAAAACAAAGGAAGCAAGGAAAATAAAATATTAAGGTAGTATATAATAAATGCCCTAATGAATGGCAATGCCAAGAAAGGCTATAACTCAGACCCAAAAAAAAAGATCGAAATCTGTTAAGGACATTCAGAATTTTAAAGGAGAATTACGAGGAGGAATAAAGGTTAGCAGGCAGAGCTCGAGCATCAGAAAGGAAGGGGCTGCTCTTTAATCCTCACCCGAGGACATGTTTAGATTTTTCTTAACTGTCTTGGGGGGGGGGGGAGGGGGAGAGGGGGAGGGGGGGAGAGAGGGAGAGGGAAAGAGAACATCAACGTGAGAGAGAAAATATTGACGAGCTGCCTCCTGTGCACGCCGACCAGGGAGGGAACCAGCACCCGGGGCAGGGGCAGGGGCAGGGGCAGGGGCAGGGGCAGGGGCAGGGGCAGGGGCACGCGCCCGGACTGGGAACCGAACCCGGCAGCTTTCGGTGTAAGCGCGCTACTCCCTCCAAGCCACGCGGCCGGGCTCAGAAAGGGGTTCCTAGGGAAAAGTTTTAAGTAGGAGACACTGCAGGGGGAACATGTACATGAATTTCCACTGGGTGGGTGTCAGGTTTTTAAAAATGAAAAAACTGGGTTTTCAAAACCGTATTTCTATTGATGGATTATTTATTCCTTGCCAGTTTTATCACTAGGAATACCATAAATATAGTAACTTCTAAAAGAAGAATGTCTTAGCATAGGAAGATGAAATTTATTATAAAAATTAGATATAATTAATATTTATTTCAATTGGCAAAGCTATATTCTGTATATTCATGCACTTGTATGTGTGTATAAATTTTAAAACAATAAACATCATACTCTTGCCAACCCCAAACCTGAAAAGAACAATTGATGCCTGCGCTTCCTTCTCTATGGGCATGCAATTTAAGACCTTCCAGTAGCACAACAAAGCCAGCAGGGGTAGACCAGCAACTAACATCCATTAAGCTTCCTATGCACCATCCACTTCACATATAATTAGCCCTAGTAACATGCCCATGAAGCAGGTACTACAGAATCCGGACTTTACAGATGAGGAAAATAAGGCTGAGGCAAAAAGAAGTTAGATAATTTGTCTGACATTCATCTACATCCTGCTGCTCACCTGCAAGTGAGATCAATTTCTAGTGGTGCTGTGAAACAGCCGATACTTAACACAACATCAAAGAACCAAATGACTGTTTAAAAATACTAAAACATCTGGAAGAAACCACGATTTGCTTGGCTAAAGAAGCACATCCTCAAATATCTTTTGAAGGGTTTTTAAATTTTAATCGAGTCATGGATATATCTTCAGAACCTTCCCATAATTTATGCCCAGGTGCTATCAACTTGGCAATGCTAAAGAAGCACAAGTAACTCAATCCCTGAAACAATTCCTATGAAATAAATGTTTATATGTAAACAAATCTCAAAGCAATCGTACTGAATACGTTTTGACAAATGTCCAAATTCTGAAGCTCTTTCTCTCATCTCATAGGCCATGTAACAGCCCCATACCCAAAAATAGCAGAAGAGAAAGCAGCTGTCACAAACCCCACTGCATATAACCCCAGACCACCAGGCCAGAGCCCACTGTCTTAAAAGTGTGGGGGGCATGAAGTGAGACTGCTAAAAACTAGTAAACTGAAAAGTGACAGTTGACCAGGAAAAGAAGAAAGTAAACAACAGAATCACCAACCACCGAGCAGTTAGAGCCATTCGGTATACGGCAAATTCCCTCCACACCTCAATAGCCACAGAAGGCACAACTAAAGTAAAATAACTGATGCTCATAACAACAATCCTGAGTCCACAGGAAAAGGTTAAAATACACTGAATATACTTAAAGAAGTTTCTAACTCATTTATAAAAGAAGCCTATCAAAATAATGTTGAATGTGTTTGGAAAGTACTTAATGACTTTAAGCTCTGATTATATGGTAAATTTTCTTTAAGGGAGCTTCCTTGATTTTATATGCGCAATATTTTAAATCTACCTGGTAATTTAAGTTTTCAACACTTTGAATATTTACAAATCTTCACAACCTGGTTTATGACAAGGTATATCCAAATGTTGAGTTGGCAAGCTCCTGATTTATAATCACACTGATGCCAGGAAAGGAATGAATCTGATAAAGGAAAAATGCTTCAACTATGACCTTGTTTTAAAACTACAATTCAGAAGCCTCATTAGGAAACTAAAACTGACCAAGCTATGGTATAGAAGGAATACTGAAGATAAAATATTAGAATTTCAACTCATCGAATATTTCTGGCACCTATTCGGTAGTTCTGCAATCAACCTTCTATTTTCAAAGAATATAAAAAGGGAAGGACATGGTCCTTGATTACATAACACAACAAACAGGTACTTATACACTTCTACTGCAGAGAGGTGGACTAAACATAGACAAAATAAAAATATTAATACATCCCATTTTTAAAGAATTAATCTGGTTAATCATATTGTCATTATAACACTTTTAATTAGCAGTCAGTAGAATTTTCTAATATTGATTTGTAGCTATTTTTAACTAAGAAGTCAAGTCAACTGGGCAACTTTCTGTACTCTAAAGTTGAGACAATTTATAGAATTTCTCAAAACTGACTACATTAATGGCATGAAGATCACAGACTCAAGAAGTTAATATATTTATCAGGCCTCATACGTAACATTTAATATGCATGCTGCACTGAATGTTGTGATCAACCTCAAATAAAATGCATCAGTTCTTACAATATTACTTGTTTTCCAATTCCAATGACAGTATTTTTTAAGGACTATAACAGAATGAAAGGAGTAAATCTAAGTAAATTGTTTCTTGGGATTCTTTCTTCAGATATGTCAGTCATTCTTTAGCATCTTAACTTTTTACATCTATTTTTAAGCAACCTTCCCTCCTCCTAACTTCTAATGCCCATGGTTTTTGGTTCCATTTTCTTTAAAAAAATGCAACACCCTTCTAAAACTATGTAACATTTATTTGTCTGGGCATCTTCTAAAATTTCAAGGATGGACAAGTATTAGGGAAACACGGGACAAATCAGAACCTGCCCATGATCTTGACTGACTCATGTAATAATCCAGATCAGGATGTAAGACTCCTCAACTTATAGAACTTTATCCCCCTGCCCAATGTCTGTGCTAAATAATTTTGTCCCAGGGAAGATATTTCTGTATTTTATATTTTCCCCACTCCTACTTCAAAATATTTTTACACAAAGTAAAAATATTTTAAACAAGACCCCACTACACCCCAATCCAGTTTTTCTACCTTTGAAAAGAAAAACTGGAAACTTCACCAATACCTTATTTAACTCACTTACTTACTTACTTACCTACTTACCTACTTACTTACTGTTATTCATGGTACTTTTTAATTCCCTAAACTGTACAATTCCCTGCCATTTGAACCTGTATCTCTTCATTATCTTCCTCCTCCCTTCTTAATCCATTTCTTTGTTCCTAAAACCAGATGCTGAAAGTGGAAAATATATCTAATAAAAGTAACAACAATTATAAATTGCTAAGTTTTTAGTTAACTTCACATATGAAAACAACTCTCTCAACAGTTTCTTACTTTGTTCTTTGCTCTTTTTCCTTATACATTGTGTATGGTTATAAAGCAAACAATTCAATATGTTGGCATTGTTTTCCATGTAAAGTGCTAATATAGCTTTAGGTGGAACCAAAAAAAAGAGACCATTCAAAAACGTTCTGCTTCCAAAAATAAATATATCTTACCTTTACAGCCTGAACACTGAATAAAAAAGTTGATGAGGTCAAGAAGTGCTATATCTCGGTCATGCTTGTATGATTCTATCCAATCATCTACCACCGACTACAGTAAAAGGGGAAAAAAACCATTAGCTTTTTCTAATGTTCTAAGAATTAAGCTGGATTAAAGTCATTAAAATTCAACATTAAGTGGTATCACATTACTTCAAATTAATAATATATATACTTGTATACAAAAATTTAAAGTAAAGTTTGAATCATAAAATAATCAAATTCGGTAAAATTATCACCTGATAAAGCATACTTTTTATGTCTTAGTGACATTATTAAAGATATCCTAGAAAAATATTAAAAGTAACACCCATATTCCTTTTTGACTAAAATATTGTAATAAACAGTATTTAAATATTAACACTTCAATGGAATGACAATAATTTCTTAAAGAAGTGAATGCCCGTATCAGTGAGAAAATAAACAAAATAATTTCTTTCAACAGTGAGACCTGGTAGTCTTGTATTAATAAGAAAAACAAACTGAAGACTAACAACAGACTAAAGAAAGGACAGACAGTTCACGGGTCTGGAGACTTAATATTGCTAGATGACAATGCTCTCCAAATTGATCTAAAAACTCAACACAATCCCTATCAAAATCCCAGCCGGTTTCATAGTACAAAATAGAAAGCTGATCCTAAAATTCTTATGGTAATGCAAGAGATGCAGAACCACCAAAACAATCTTGAAAAAGAAGAACAAAATTAGAAGACTCACACTTTATGATTTGAAAACTTACTACAAAGCTACAGTAATCAAGACAATATAGTACTAACGTAAAGACAAATAAATAGATCCAATGGAATAAAATTGAGTCCAGAAATAAACCCTTACATTGTTGGTCATTTGATTTTTGACAAAGATGCCAAGACAAATCAATGGAGAAAAAGTAGTCTTTTCAACAATGCTGCTGGGATAACTGGATATCTATATGCAAAAGAATGAAGCCTGCCTGACCTTATTTCACACCATAAACAACACTTAACTCAAAATGAATCAAAGATATAAATGTAAGAGCTAAAACCATAAAACATAGAAGTAAATCTTCATAACTGTGTATTAAGGAAAGACTTCTTAGATATTAGACCAAAAGCACAAGAGACACAATAAAAATTAATTTATTTGTAATTAATTTTTGTGCTTCAAAGGACTCCATATGAAGGAAGTGGAAAGACAATCTACAGAATGGGGGAAAAATATTTGCAAATCAGGGGTGGGGGGCGGGGAGAGGTAGAAGAGGGTAAAGGTGAGGATAGATGATGATGGAAGGAGACTTGACTTGGGGTGGTGAACACACCGTACAATATACAGATGATGTATTGTAGGACTGTACATCCGAAACCTGTAATTTTATTAACCAATGTTACCCCAATAAAGTCAATAAAAAATAAAATATTAAAAAGAAAATGTTTGCAAATCATATGTCTGATAAGGTATTTGTACCCAAAATACGTAAAAACTTAAAATTCAATCCTTTTAAAAAAGCAAATAACCCAATTAAAAACATAGGCAAGGGATCTAAACAGACAGTTCTATATAGAAGATATACGAATGGCTATTAGAACTTGAAAAGATGCTCAACGTAACTGGCCGTCAAGGAAATGAAAATCAAAACCATAAGATACTGCCGAGCTGGAATGGCTCAGCCGACTGAGCGTCATCCTGTGTACTGAAAGGTTGCCAGTTCGATTCCCAGTCAGGGCACATGCCTGGGGTTGTGTGGTTGGGAGTGTGTGAAAGGCAACTGATCAATGTTTCTCTCTCTCTCTCTCTCTCTCTCTCTCGCAGCATGTCTCCGGTGAGAATGTTAAAAAAAAAAAAAAACAAACAAAAAAAACAAAAACAAAAAACTTAGTAAGATACTACTTCACACCCACTATAATAGTTATAATAAAAAATAAAGGCAATAACAAATGTTGGCAAGGATGTGAAAAAACAGTATGCTAAAACACGGCTGGTGAGAACATAAAATGCTGCTGCCACTTTGGGAAAACAGTTTGGCAACTCCTCAAAAACTTAAATAGTTATCATACCGACCCTCCAACTCAAATCCTAGGGTACATATTGTCCAAGAGAAATGAAAACATATGTCAAAACAAAAACTTGTAGGAGAATACTCTTAACAGCATTATTCAGTCTTAATAGCCAAAAAGTAGAAGCAAACCAAATGTGCATCAAGGAATGAATGAATAAAACAACATATGATAGATAATTCATACAAAAGAATATTAATTGACAATAAAAAAGAACAAATTTATAATACATACCACAGCATGGATGAACCTTGAAAACATTATGCTAAGGAAAGAAACTACTCAAAAAGGACCATTTATTACATGATCCCTTTATATGAACACTCCAGAACAGGCAAATTTATAGGAAGTAGATTAGTGGTTGCTTAGACCTGTAGCAGATGAGGAGAAAGTGACTGCTAATAGGCAAGAGCTTTTTTTCTGAGATACAGAAAAATATTCCAAAATTAGATTTTGGTGATAGGGGAACTCTGAATATACTAAAAACCACTGAATTTACACTTTAAAAGGGTGAATTTTATGGTATGTGAAGTATATCTCAATATAGTAATTTTTTAAAATTAGGACAGCCCGGCCGGGCGTGGCTCAGCGGTTGTCGACCTAGGATCCAGGAGAACGGGGTTCGATTCCCGGTCAGGGCACATGCCCGGTTGTGGGCTGCAGCCGATCAATGATTCTCTCATTGATGTTTCTCTCTCTCTCTCCCCCTCTCCTTTCCTCTCTGAAATCAATAAAGATATATTTAAAAATAAAAAATAAAATAAAATAAGGACAGAACTAAAAAATAAAAGTAGTACTTTATTCCTTTGTGGACAGAAAAGTAAACCACAAAACAGATAAAAACAATTTTTAAAGAAACCAAATTTTAAAAATTAGGGTGAGCCCGGCCCAGTGTGGCTCAGAGGTTGAGCATCGCCCTAGGATCCAGGAGATCATGGTTCGATTCCTGGTCAGGGCACATGCCTGGGTTGTGGGCTTGATCCCCAGTCGGGGGGCATGCAGGAGGCAGCTGATCAATGATGATTCATCATTAATGCTTCTGTCTCTCTCTCTCTCTCTCCTTTTCCCTTCCTCTCTCTAAAATCAATACAGATATATTTAAAAAAATAAAAATTAGGATGATCGATAACAGCTAATATAAAGAACAAAAAAGTCAGAAGGGGGAAATGTTTAAAGTTATATACCAGTAAATATGAAAACTGGGTAAAAAATGAATAAAATATGTACAATTTGATGTACAAAAACAAGTATGATTACACAATACAGAAAAGAAAAAGAAAATATTATCTAAGATTTATCTGACCCAGAGAAACTGACTAGAGATAAACAGTGCAGTAGAAATAACAGTGCTTTCAAGATTAGGTCACAGAAGGCCATTCAACTACTGCACTGGGTTCTTGGAGCACTAGAGAACTAGACTCCTCCCTGCACAGGGGGGGATACTCTCTCCAAACCCAGCAGCCACATGGAAGGACCAGTTGTAGTCCTTTCAGGTACAGGTCCAGCTTAGCCCAGCCTTCAAGTCGCTGCAGACTAGGCATGAAACATGAATAAAGAAGCCTCCAGATGATTATAGTCCCTATCTGTTTATGTCACCTCCAGGCAGTCAAGCTGTTTCAGCTAAGGCCCCAGCCACCGTGGACAGAAACACAGATGAGCCATCCTTACTTAGTTCTGTCTGTATTCTAGAACCACAGAATCATTAAGCATAATAAAATGGTTGTTCTTTTATATCACTAAGTTTGGGGTAGTTTGTTATGCAGCAATAAAAAAATGGAATGGGTTATTTTCATCGATAAAGCCACAAAAATAGTTAATGAAATCTTATCAAAAGATCACCACATCAACATTAAAAAGTTATTCATGAAGATCAAGTAGGGTTTATACTAGAAATACAAGGCCGCTGTAATCAAAATACAAGCTATCAGATGGAAATATATTTAAAATTTTTAATCATCAAATAGTACGTTAAGAACTTATTCATTAAAATTCAATATCTATAAATAAAATTCAACATAACTAGGGGCATATGCATAGTTTCTCCTTTCTTAAAATGCAAGAACTATTTTAAAACCAACAGCCTATCTTGTACTTATTCGCTCTCACTTATAATTACGGAAATAGATATATCTTGGGGATACAAAAAATGAAGAGTGCAACACATTCAATGGGAGGAGACAGAGCCCAAGAATGCTTCTCAAAGAAGAGTGACATTTGGTTTAGTCAATCCTCTGAGATACAGAAAGGAGGAAAAAAGGCTTTTCCAGGCAGAGAGAAAAACAAAAAAAAAGGCCTGGGGGCAGAATACATGCAGTGGTTGGAGAATAGCTAGTTTCCCCAAGGAAATCTGAGTGGGGAATCTTTAGATAAGGAAGAACTCTTAACAGTTTGTAAACAGGAGACTTCCTGATCAAATCTCGATAACGCAAGTAGAAGGTACAAAAAATAATTACACAAAATAAAATGGAAGTGCACAGAGAATTCAGGGGAATCAATGCAGAGATACTATGGACATTTTGCTTTTAAGAGAGAAATCACATTTAGAAACAGAAAAACAAATGGCTTAGAGGTACAATCTTAATATATAACAACCCATAAGCAACACAAAAATAAGAAAAATGTTCATTCTTTAACTACTAAGATACCATTAACAAAAATAATTAAATATAAAGCTAAACCCTCTCACTTCATACTAAAACTTTTAGATGAGACAAAAAGTTAAACAAAAACCCTAAGACTAAACAAAAATAGAATAGTGTAATTAACATAAAGTTGAGAATGCGCATATTAACAAAAATGAAAGATGTCAGAAAAAAGATTAATGCATATTACTCAGAATAAATAGAGAAAAAGTGTAATATAAAAATAAAAAGGAAAGTAATTAAATTAAATGATATAATATAAATAAGATAATTTATCCCTTTGATAAAATTAACCCAAAATGGGAACTAAAGAAAAAGGGATAATTTTTTAAATTAGGGAATGACTAAATAAACTATAGTATAGTAACATAGATATAATTTTTTAAAATATCAAATGTGCACACAAAATAATCATCCAAAACATTAAACAATAAATAAAATCCACACCCAATCACAATGTAAGAAAGCAAACCATATGTAAATAAATAAAGGTGAATTCAAATGTAAGAAAACACAATGTTCTGCACAACTGGTGACAGCTCAGAAACTAACAATTCTTTATTGTTTTGCAAGTAAAAATTATCTTTATTAGTCCCAATTAATAATTTAAAATTGTATTTACACAACACACATTTAGGTAAGTCCGTATTTATAAACAAGATTTACATTTCAGTTATTCATTAACAAAAAGCTTAAATGGCTAGTTCTCCATAACCTGTCCATGTGTGCCTTTTATTGATTTAAGTTAACTCTATGAAGGAAAAAAACTATTCCCTATAGCTTTTATAAATTAAACAATAACTTTATTAAGCATGTATATTATTTGAATACAGCGTTTATTCAATACTTAAAAACCATATGGGTTTTGCCTCCATTATAAAACCTAAATGCTACTGTCCTAAGATTACGAAGAAACAAAATTAGGATGATTTAACATGGATGTAACTTTTTACTCTTCTGTTAAGAAACAATACAAGTAATCAAGTTTGTAAAAGACAAGTGATCAAAATAATTCAATTCACTAAAGTGGATGGTGATCCTATTACATCACTCAACCTAGAATTCTACATGGGCAAAGTACTTCATATTTTAATAGCAGCTATATAAATTCAGGGGAAACTGAAACCTCATAATCAAGGTTTACATCAGCATATTTTTGACCAAATAATTTTTTATTATATGCCAGTAAAAGAAAATAATGCAGCAGAAATTGATTCAACACACAGCTTAAAGGTCTTATGTCTGAATACACATCCCTAGTTTTCTGACTAATCTGTTGCTTTTTTCTAATAATCGGTATAAGAAATTTTTTAAACACAATTTCAAAAACCAGGGATATATTTTATATCACTCACTAAAGTTCAAAATGTACAAATAAGCTGAAAAGAGCATGATAAACATTACCTGCATAGCACTCTTGCCCATTTTAACAACTTCAAACAACATCATGTTTTCCACTCCATTCTGTTGGTGATGACCATTCATTCGGTTTGGACCAGAAGGAGGTTTTCCTCCTCCATTTCCACTTTTGCCCTTTTCTCCTGGGCCCTTTTTGCCTTTTTTACAAGTCTGCATAAAAACATAAGTTGGTTAAGTTATATCGTTACCTTTGAGAGTTCAAATTAAAACTAGAGAAGCAGCTGATGGGATACATAATCATGCTGAAACCTAAAGGGGAGTGCCATACACTTCATATAAAACGATACGATTGTATGAGTTCCTTATATATTTTGGATATAACCTTTTATCAGATGTGTCATTGGCAAATATGTTCTCCCATAATGTGGGCTCCCTTTTTATTGTGTTGATGGTTTCTTTTGCTGTGCAGAAGCTTTTCATTTTGATGTAGTCCCATTTGTTTATTTTCTCCTTTGTTTCTCTTGCCCTAGGAGATGTATCAGCAAACATATTGCTACGAGAGATGTCTGAGATTTTGCTGCCTACGTTTTCTTCTAGGATTTTTATGGGACAGCATGGAGGGATCTGGAGAGTATTGTGCTAAGTGAAATAAACCAGTCAGAGAAAGACAAGCATCCCATGATCTCACTCGTATGTGGAATATAATGAACAAAATAGACGGAGGAACAAAATAGATCCAGAGACATAGAAGCATGGAACAGACTGAGGGATCTCAGAGGGAAGGCAGGGGTAGGGGAGTTGGTGGGGAGAGATTAATCAAAGAACTTATATGCATACCCTATGGACACAGACATTAGTATGGGAAAGGCCTGAGAGTGGTGTAGATGCCAGGTGGAGGGAATCAATGGGGGGAGGACATCTGTAATAGTTTCAACAACAAAGATAAAGTTAAAATTTTTGAAAATAAAAATAAATAAAATATATAAAAAAGCAAAACAAAAACAAAAACTACAGTTGTGACAGGCTCTTTGTAGTATCATTTTTTTTTCATTTATACTATCATGCGTCTCACATGACATTGTAGTCAGGAACACAGCCTCTGCAGACTGACAGACTTCACAAGGCCAAACTTCTACTCCTATTAGCTGCATGATTTTAGGCAAGTTACTTAACCACACTGTGCTTCATAGAGATTTCTAATTTGTAAAATGAGAATAAAGCTGTGCCTACTTCACAGGGTTGCTGCTTTATCAAATAAGTAACTCATACTTAGTTTAACATTTTAGCTTGATACCTATTGTTAGTCCTTATAAATCATGCAGTGCACTGACAAAGGAATTCTAAACAGCATAAACAGGTGTATCAACCTCATTCTTGTCTGGGCGCTCCCTCTGATCTTTATTAAATCATGAAAATTCAATTTATGTGAACACTATGGAAAGGAAGCCCCCTTGTAAGAAAGTTGTCAATATTAGAGGTGGGGGCTCCATAAATCAGTGAAAGGGCTGCCTATATGCCTGAGTTATAAAATACCTCCCACAGCTTCTATACCTTGTCACAGAAAACAAGTCATCCCCCAAGTCAGAGTTCTCATTTCTAAAATGCCAGAGTTGTACTAAAATCTTTACAGATTGGAATAGATGATTTCTAAGGTCTCTTTTAGACCAACACATTCTATGACCTATAGCAAGGTTTGGCAAACTATCTGTTAAGTATCAAATAGAAAATATTTTAGGCTTTGCCGGCCACATAACTGGTCTGTCATATATTCTTTGTTTATTTTTACAAACCTTTCAAAATGTAAAAATAATTCTTAGCTTGTGAGCAGTACAAAAACAGGCCATAGTTTGCAGACCCCTGATCTACAGCCAGGTCTACAAATTTATTCCCAGACAGCCTGTATGCTTCCATACTTGGCTCCGTAAAGGGTCCTTCCACCTCCTCTGAGAGTCCAAAACCACCCTACTCTAACTACTCCAAATCCCTTCCTAACTGGAAGATATTACTGGTTAATTTACATTATTTTGTTAATGATATTCAGTCTTTGTGAACCTAAGTCATTAATTCTTAATTGTAGGATGAAAGACTTTTGTCCCCAGTAAAAGGAATTCCAGAGATAAGGGTGAAAGAAAAGATCAACTACAAAGAGTACACTAGAAAAGTATAAAATGTTAATGTTAATTAACATGGAGCTATATATTTGCAATTTATCTATCATATGCTTCAATATTCCCTGTTGGTATGAGAAACTAATTAGTACAATTGAAATGGCTCAGTGGATATGCTGTGCTAGAAAAAACAATGTGTAAGGAGTGATAATACAGGGAAGTACAAGAAGTAAACATGCTAACCCGGATTCAATCATGTAGAGGGGGAAAAAATATCTTAAAGAAGACTATGAGGTAGTATACCATAGTGCAGTGATTTTCAACCTTTTTCATCTCGTGACACACACAGACTCGTTACTAAAATTCTGTGGCACACCACAAACTATATCGTATTTTTTGCCGATCTGACAAAAATAGGTACAATTTTGATTGATTTACTACTACTACTTATTATTATTATTATCTGTTCTTTCTGCTCCATAATGTCTTTTTCAAAAATCAGGTGCCTATACTTGCATATAAGGATTTCTGGTACCAAGAATTAACCAATCATACATAACCTTATTACACTATGTGACCAGTAAGATGCAACTCTATTATATTACCTATATATATTTACGGTTCAAGACAGGGCATTCACACCAGACAGCTAGTGTGCTGGCTGCTGTCATTTTTTTATTTGACAATCTAAGGGCAAAGAGGACAGTGCTCCTGACCAAATAGTCAGGTATTGCATGTTTTAAAATTTCTGTGGCACACCGACTGAAAATCACTGCTATAGTGGATTTAAAGTACCATCTTTCAACAGATGTGGGTTTGAATACTTTAGCCACTGAGTTCTCTGGACCTTAATTTCCTATCTACAAAATAAGGAAGTTTTCTAATCCACAAGGTTGTTCAAATATTAAATTAGATAACATGTAAATGTATTACCACAGTGTATGGAACATACATAATATAGTGTCAAATATCATGATAGCTCTTATTATTATAATACCTGATCTGATCCCTAACACCTCCCTCATAGCAATGGGTATACAAAGTTAACCAAACTCTAGCACAAAAACTCTGGGGGGTCCTCTATGCAGTTGCCACTCTGAGTTTTGTCCCAATTTGCAAATTAAATCAAAGTCAAAACTAGAGTTTCAGTTTTGCAAGATGGTTCCAAACAAAAAAATTTTTTTTCTAATGAATTACCATAATACCCACTAGAATTACGGCTGTCTTTGGACAGTCATGAGTTAATATTTTTATTCATTCACACTTTTCTCTCTCTCTCTCAAATCTACTTTTTAAAAGACTAAGACAGCATATGAAATTATGAATCAAATGAATTATGTACACTCTAAAATAGTATTCCATGAACTAGTTAAATAAATTATGTTCCATAGATAAAATGGGATGGTATGACACCATTAAAAATTACAGAAAGCTGCTGACAACAGACCATTAAGTTTTCAAAGCAAATTAAACAGCATAGTATGATTTCATTTAAGTAAAATTCTATGTTCATGTTTATACACAGGTTCTCCAAAATGCTTAAAGAATAAATTACCTCTGGGTGATAGGCTTAGGGGAAATTTTTGTTTTGTTCATTGTACCTTTCTGTATTAAACTTTTTAAAAGTAAATATGTCATGAGGAAATACAAATCCAAAATTCATCTTGGTTAAGAAAATGCTAAACAAAAACAAGTCGTATTTTGCCCAATGTATTTACACACATGCACAGAGTCAAATGTACTTTCCAAACAGCAAAATGATTTGACCATTAGCCAGGGTATCCAGAGCCCTCAGGGTACCGACTCATATTCTAAATTTGCATTCTATTGACTCAGAAAACTTCACTTGGAATTACTTACAAAGAGTAAAACTACTGTCCATCATAACCCATTAGATGTAAACTGATTGTAGGTTACATTTTTAAGGTGCTTTAAGAAGAAGAAATTTTTATTACTTTGCTTTATATATGACTACTCATGTGTAAATAAAAATAAAGCCAATAGAGTATCACATTTTGCTTAGTATACTGTGCTTTACAAAATAAACTACTAGAAACAATGTATTATTAATTTCAACTTTACAGCAGTGACAATAATCAAAAGATACCTGATCTAGAAGCCCAGAAACCACATGTTCAGAAGGCTTACCATACCAATCAGAAAAAAGGGCATTTTTAAGAGACAATAACATCTGAGATATAACTAAAACAACTACATATATATACATATATATTATATACATAATTATATATATATGCATATACATATATGAAAGACCTTGCAAATCAAAATAAAAGTCACATTCTGTACATACTTTTCCTTTGCCTTGCTTTTGGTTTTTTCCTTCAATATCTTCAAAATCTGTGTCAGAAGAAAAGTGTGTTTCTGACTCCCTGTGACAGAAAGATAAGCAATTATTTAAAACCTTCCTTATAAATATAGATGGAGTTTGTAACTTTTGCCATATTTTCTAAAATAAAGGTTTGGTTAACTCATTAACAAAACTCCTTATCAGCATTAAATGTAATTAAGATGATTTTCCAGATCATACTTTAACAAATTACCAAATATATAAAATTACATAACCAACTCCAAAAACAATAATCTGAAACACAAATGTCTAAATATTTCTTTAGTTTGTTAATTTTTAACCAAAACATAAAAATGAAACCAGTGGCTCTCAAAACTTTAACCCTAGGAACTATGGTGTTCTGTTGTAATGGCTGGTTTCACTCTAATTCAAAGACCACGGTGCTCAGGGAAAACTATTTTAACACCAGGCATTGGATGAATTTTACCAGAGAATTTTAACTATATTAAAGATTCTCTGTCCTATACTACCTCACTCAGAAATATTTATAAGTCTACCTGTAATTATACAAAACAGGTTTTTCTGAAAGAATATATATAAAACATTTTTACAAACTAAATCATTCGAAACACAGGAGGGAAGTATGCTAACTGACCAAAATACTTCATGAAGAAATAAAGAGGTGGTGAGCTATAGTTAGGAGAACTGGCTCTAGTACTAAGAAACTATGTGGTATTGGACAAGTGACAACCTTTCAATCTTCTCATCTATAAACAATGCATATGTAGAAAAAAATGAAATCTCTAAAGTCTCTTCAGTCTCCATGATATAAACCTCTAGTTCAAAGAATTGTGCCTTACTTTGGAGTAGAAGGAGTGTTTTTTGTATAACCTGGATATTCTTACACATACAGAAGCAGGCTAATTTAAATATGTGTGATGCTTCCTACATGTTGACATGTGTCTAAATAATGGTAAGCTGCCCTCATTTAAATGCTTTAAGTAAGGCAAGGCATACTTGGTTTTTGGGTCACAATGGATTTTAGAATCAAGCCACACCCATAAAAGATAAAGGTTTTGCCACTCTAAATATGGAAACCTAGTACCAGGTTTGCTTAAAATATATGGATCAAAGTGAAAGGCTATCCTTCTAAAGCTAGTCTTCTCTAACTACATTTCTTCTATTTCCATTTTTATTGCTACAATAACCAGTTGTCCAGAGGCTGTGAGGTAGGAGGAATACTTTATAAATCTAAAGTCATGGTTAAGATGGGGGAGGGGTTACTATTTATAGCACTTATCTACAAAAGTAATTTAAACAATGTATTGAAGATAGTGGCAATCCTAACTATGTCCTATAAGGTTGTGAGGAAAGGGCCTGTAATAAATACCATTTCCAAGAGTTAATGCACTAAAAAACCGAATGACTACTGTAATATTAACCCTGAGACTCTTGCCTGTTACATCTTAAGAAGATTGCTGTCATCAATATTCTTCTCATATACCTATATGGCCTTGCAAAAAAACTGAAAATGTTTTTAAATATCTTGGTGTACAGTAATACTTCTTTCTTTCCAAGACATTTGTGGGACACCAGCTCTCTTAGCTCAGTAACTACTGTAAGTCTGCAAACAAACATTAGTCTTCACGATATTCCAATGGCCACGGAGTAATCAAAAGCTAAGTTACACTCTTAATCCATCTCCAGGCTATCCCAAATGAAGAATGAGGCACTAGAGGTTTGATTACTCACTGGGGAACCCTTCTGAAGAAGGCTGAAGTGAGTGATCGGTATAGGAGTCTAAAATATCCAAACAGAGAAGAAACATTCTCGAGTCTGTCTTTCTCCAGTGCTTTCCTCTCCTTTTAAGATCAAAACAAAAACCTATCCTAGGTGAAGTAGGTATGTTTAAGAAACATACTGCTTACCCTTTGAGTGGCTGAAATTTCATGAGTCAGCTATTACATGGCTGAATCTTCCATTCTTTTCTCTTTACCCTGGCCCCTACCTCACAAATACTATCTATTCTGCCTCCACAAATCAATTCTCTCTTATCCATTAGCCTATTTCAGGCCTTACTTACTCAAGATATTCTAACAGTCAATGGTCTAGTTAACCTTTTTAATCATCTCTAACACTTAATTCATAGGAAATTCATAATTTTACGATAGTCAAACAAAAAATTATTTTCTCAGACTATCCCATATCCTCCCTCAAACAAACAAAACCAAGAAATTTTCCTCAAAAATCTTAATACAGAGTCAATATACACTGGGATTAAAATCGCATGAAAATCATACTTTGAAATATTGGCAATATCCCAGTATATCCTTGAGTGTCCACTGAAAATACAATTATTTTTAAAATAAAAATCTATACACCATCAAAAGCAAACACTGACTACCATTATGTACAAGGATGTCTACCTGTTGTTTTCAAAATTTTTAGCAACCAGACTGTTTTCAATTCAAGTCTTATAAAGACCCTTATAGCAAATATGGTGTGGTAATTGTATGTGTAAAGTTAAAGGGACCCACAAGCACTTTAAAGATTCACTTCCACTGAGGCATCTTGTGAAACTAAGATGTAGTATGAAAACCACTATTACATATACTAGTTCAAATTCTTTCCAACATCACCAAAGAGTAATTAGAATAAAAGTTGAACAAGGAATATAGGCAGCTTTTAAGACAAGGGTAAAGAAAATAACTATGTTGAAGTCACTTCATGAATCAATAAGCATATAATTATTTCTGCAAAAATATGGAGAGCATGTCCCACCTTTCTAGATTTGTTTTAGCATATCATCATTTGATTTTATAATAGAAAGCTGAGATTACATCCTAAGTACTGCTGCATGATATGTAGTCCTTACTAATGAGAACACTTAACTTTTTAAGAATTTCATGACACTCCCTCAAAACAACTGCTATTGTAAAACCAACTGGGGATTCAACTGCACAGCAAAAATAATAAATTGTGCAGTATCTAAATTTAAAAAATAAATTTAAAATGTAGTACAAAAAGCATGGAATAATTAGTTACAGGGTCCAATGAGCATTAATATAAACTGTTTCAAAGTATACATACTATGCTCTATCTTAAGTATTAGATCTGCTCAAGTAGAAGTAATTTTAACTGAAGTTAATACATTTCCTATTTTGTGGAATAACAAGTATTTAAAAATAATCGTAATATACTTACTGTAGTAGATTAAAATCAGTTGGTATTTCTGGAGCTGCTATCATTTCTTTATCATCTTCTGGAACGCCCCAATATCAGAAATATATTCATATATTTACGTGGGTAAAACAATGGTTCACTTCTTTCTTCTAAGACAGACAATTCCTTTAAAGGGGAGGAATGCCAAATCTATTATAAACACACCAAAAATACTGGGAAGGGCATCTACACTCAAAAACTAAATTCCCCTGTGCCTGTTAGTGTGTTTCAGTAAATAAGGATTTCTGTCCCTTGCATTTGACTGCTCTTTCTAGATATGGATTAGTTACAACTATTGTAGCCCCACAATAGTAACAACAGACACAAAGAAAGAAGCCTGTATTACAGATAATTATTTTAAAATTTTGTTATGATTCTCTAGCCTGGATTTAAAAAACATATACCCTAACCAGGAACAGGGTACGACTCTTTATCGGCCCCAAAATCCTTATGACAAGATTAAAACACAATACAAGATGTCTGAAAATTCTTTAACTTTTTGCTGATAGTGTACAGTACAGTTAAAAGTAGCAAACAAAAAACCTAAGATATCATTTTAAAATACTATAAAAGCAGGTTCTTCTACTGTAGAAGAAACATACAGTGCAAACCCTGGCTTATTAATAAATAACCATTTCATGATAATACCACATTGTGTGGAATAGGGAAGGGGAGAAAATGCTAGCTCTGATCTAGTCCCTGACCCTCAAGTTTAATACCAATAATCTCATATGGACAACAGTGTGAGTTTGGCCATAGGAAGGGTAGGACTTCTAGTTTTGAAGGTCAAAGATGCGGTTCCTAAATGAAAGAATGACCTAAGAGCAAATGAAAGTCTGCAACAAAAAAAGAAAGAGAAAATAGGCTGGGTCTAGAGCTTTTAATCTTTCTTTTATAATTTTCTTATGCTTTTCTTTCCAAGTGCATCTAGTACTTGGTGGCCACCTAAAGAAAAAGCAGATAAGACTTAACATGTCCAATTAATAATAAATGTTCAGCCCAGCCGGGCGTGGCTCAGGGGTTGAGTGTCGAGGATCCAGGAGATCGGGGTTCGATTCCGGATCAGGGCACATGCCTGGGTTGCAGGCTAGGCAGCCAATCAATGACTCTCATCATTGATGTTTCTATCTCTCTCTCTCTCTCCCTGTCCTTTCCTCTCTCTGAAATCAATAAAGATATATTTAAAATAAATAAATAAATGTTCAAATATCACATACTAATAAACTTCTAATGATCTCTTCGAATAGAGCAGACGTTATACAAGAAACTGATAATTCAGTGTTTCCATTAATTCTAAATCTTTAAAAACATCATAAATGGCTAGACAAAACACAGCATTTCCTAGCTTACTCTAATTAAGCTACTATTAATAGCAAAATAATGAAGTAATAAGAGAAATGAGAATGAGTAATCCACAGAGTAAGCCCTGAATAATTGAGGCTTCTCTGTACCACCACTTTGAGCTTATCTTTTTATTCTAAAGAATCGTCACATTGTAAAATCTTTAGATATGACTGTGAGCCTGGTCTTCTCCTTGCAATAAATCATGGTCCCAGGATTGTTCTCCTCCAAGACCACTAATTGTTAATCTGGTTTTATTCTTGTAACCCAAGAAGTTATCTAATAGTACACCAGAATTCTGAGGCTTGCCATCACATGTAGGACACAGCTAGCTTCCTAAAATTTCAAACTTATTTTAAAAAGTATTTTTTAAGAAAGTTAGCAATTTTGTTTTTTAAAGAGAACTGGAGAGGTATAGAGGTAAATAAGTTCTAACCAACATGTCAGGTCATCTGAATGGCAAGGTGGAAAGTGCTGGCGAGGGTGTGGAGAAAAGGGCACGCTAGTACACTGCTGGTGGGAATGCAGACTGGTGCAGCCACTATGGAAAACAGTGTGGAGTTTCCTCAAAAAATTAAAAATGGAATTGCCTTTTGACCCAGTGAACCCACTTCTAGGAATATATCCTAAGAAACTCAAAACACAAAGTAAGAAAGAATATATGCACCTCGATGTTCATAGCAGCGCAGTTTACAATAGCCAAGATCTAGAAAGAGCCCAAGTGCCCATCAGTAGGGAGAGCGGATAAAAAAGCTGTGGGACATTTACCCCATGGAATACTACGCAGCTGTAAAGAAGGATCTCTTACTCTTTGAGACAGCATGGAGGGACCTAGAGAGTGTTATGCTAAGCGAAATAAGCCAGGCAGAGAAAGACAAGTATCACATGATCTCACGCATATGTGGAATCTAATGAACAAAATAAACTGATGAACAAAATAGATCCAGAGACACAGAAGCATGGAACAGATTGACAAATCTCAGGGGGAAGGGGGGGTGGGGGAGTGGTTGGGGAGAGCTTAATCAATGAACTTATATTAATATATGCATGGACACAGACAATAGTGTGGTGGAGGCCTGGGGTGCATGGGTGGGAGGAGGGGGAATTCAATGGGGGAAAAAGGCAGGGGGACATCTGTAATACTTGCAACAATAAAGAAATAATTAAAAAAATTAAAATTATCTGAGCTTCTACAGAAAAGGGAAAATTAAGTTACTTTTAGGCACTCAAATTGGTTAGGAATGTCAGAGGTGTGTACCTGCTAAAGAGAGCAAACAGAGCAAAACTGAAAGCCCTAAAGAATCATCTGTACATCAAATATTTGTCTGTAACTGATCATGGCAGCCTGCAATAAAGGCTCTCCAAAAGAAAAAGAAAGAAAAAAAAAAGATGGAAAGTGCTTGCTTTGTCTGTCTGCCTACCTGCCAACTACTCTCTCTGAGCATTTTATAAAACCAAACTTGCTGCATTCCTTAAATATACAGTTTTTAAGCAGACTTTAAAGATAGTTCATAATATGTTCTCCTAAGGACCAAAAGAATATCTCAGTTCTGAAAACTAGAGAGCACTAAATAAAAAATAAGTAGTGTGATATACACTACATTCCTCTACATAGCACAAAATTAATTTCTAATGTACAAGAAGTCTTGTCAGGTCAAATTATTTTGCTCAGTATAGGGTTATACTAATTTGTGCTTGGAAACTAGAAACCAAAGCAAACACAAAAGAAAAATGGAATTTATAAAGATGCGAGTCTCCCAGACAAGGAGCCTATTTTTTAAAAAGAAATACCATCTGACAGATTTAGAAAAAAATATTAAATTGGCCAACTCTCTATTCCCAGTAAAATACTTGTTTTTAAGAGTTTCTAAATATTAAAAATCCATCCAACCAATTAAAAATATCTACCATGTGCCAAATGCAGTGCAGGGCACTGGGCACACAGTGGAGAAAAAGGAGAGTAATGATCCTTGCCCTTATGGAATTACCTGGAACAATAAATGAGAAAATGTATTTATTCCACCCTGACCAGTGTGGTTCAGTTGGTTGGAGCATCTTCAGATATAACGAAAGGTCACGGGTTTTATTCCCAGTCAGGGCACATACCTAGGTTGTGGATTCCATCACCAGGTCGAAACTGGTTAACAGATGTTCTCTCTCACAACTGTGTCTGTCTCTGTCTCTCTCTCTCTCTCTCTCTCCCCTTCCCCCTCTCTAAAAAAAAAAATCAATAAGCATAACCTTGGGTGAGGATTAAATTTATATATATATATATATATATATATATATATATATATATATATTTATTTATTTATTTTATTTTATTTTTTTTCTTTTCTATAAGGCACATACCCTTACAGCCACCTAATGTTAAGTAACCAAGGAATTTATATGCGTATATGTACAACCCAAGGACACAGACAATGGTGGGGAGAGGGACTGGGGAGGGGGATGGGATGGGGTGGAACGGGTCATTGGGGAGAAAAAGGGACATCTGTAATATTTTTTTAAATTAAATTTAAAAATTAAATAATAATAATTAATTAACATAAGAACACTATATTCCATGTATCTGAATTTTTACTATTTTAATCATTCTCTAAATAACGAATTTGCCACCAAAACAGTTCTTCGAGATTGCTCAAAATTATACATTAAAATTGCTTTGTAGTTTAAGGGGCCGAAACAATGGGTAAGTGAACACTGCTGTTTTTGGGGGATGGAAGAAGGGTTAAGAATATAAGCTTCTTCTGCAGGAAGAGCTGAGAATTTTTCCCTTTTTATTTTAAATGTCTACAGCTGTATATAAATACAGTTTGCTTCCTCCAAAGACTTATTACATTAAAAAATTCACAAATAAAGTATTTAAAAGTGTACTTAATACCATCTGACCAAAGTTGAGAAACCCCAAACTGTAAGAATATGTAATGCTCAATAAAAGTACAAGTTAAACAGGCAAACTTACCACACTATTTCTGGCTTACTGTAGGTTATTAATTTTTTTAAATATGCTCAAAGATCACAAGGTGGAGCTCTCACCTAGTGCCAAGGAAAAACTTTTGAGATTTTTATCCCATGTACCAATTCTCTGTAACTACTGTAACATTCCCACAGCTTTGGAGGGTAAAGCATAGAAATGAAACTAGCTCTAACTCTCAATCACTATTTTCCTTTTGGGGAAAAGATATATCCAATAACAAATAGCTTCTGTCTCTCCTTACTGAAAAGTAAGCGAACACATTTTGTAGATGGGTTGCATAATATACTGTAAAATCACTTCCTTAGGCTCAAGTGTATAGTATACAGCCATTAAAGGTTTATTAAATACATTCGTATATAATTACTGGATTAAAAAGTAATAGGTCATAATGGATTAAGTCTATATGTTAAATTCAAGTAAACACTCTCACAGGTACTGCTTTTGTTATAAACAGATCTAAAAGCTGAAACATGATCACCATAACTTTTCAAGTTATCTATATATAATGAATATATGTTTATAGCCTGTTACTCAAAGTTTAGATTCCAAGTTAAATTAATAACAAAAAAAATTTCTTCTTCCACTTCTGTAAAATCTGTTGATTTTTTTTCATAAAATAATCGTTTCAAAGTTCTTTTAATTCAAACCAAATGGTCTCAAGACAGAAAATAAGAAAAACTACAAAAAACAACCATCACTAAACAAGGTTGAGCATTTAAAGCAGCTGGTGTGTTACTTTCTCCCCTAAAATTACAAAAATTTTCAACTGCTAAAAGCCAACAAATTCAGCCCTGGCCGGCATGGCTCTGTGGAATACTATGCAGCTGTAAGAAAGAAGGAACTATTATCACCCTTTGAGATAGCATGGAGGGGCCTGGAGAGTGTTATGCTGAGCAAAATAAGCAAGTCAGAGAAAGTATCACATGATCTCACTTATGTGTGGAATCTAATGAACAAAATAAACTGACAAACAAAATAGAGAGGCATGGAAACGGGCAACAGACTGACGAATCTCGGGGGGGGGGGGTGCGAGAAGAGATTAACCAAAGAACTTATATGCATATATGCATAACCCATGGACACAGATAATAGTGGGGTAAAGGTCTGAGGAGGGGGTGGGAGGGGGAGGAGGGGGTCAATGGGGGAAAAGTAGGGGGGCATCTGCAATACTTTAAACAACAAAGATAATGCAAATAGAACAATTATAACTATACGCTGTAATAAAAAGACCTTTACAAAAAAATTTAATTTTAAGCCAGATAAAGACACTACCAAAAAAACCTATAGACCAATATCCCCGATGAATATCAATACAAAAACCCTTAACTACTAGCGAACCATTCAACAGCACATTAAAAGTACAATATACCATGACCAACTGGGATTTATTCCCAGAATGCAATGCTGGTTCAACACATGAAAATCAATCATTACAATGCACTACATTAAGAGAATGACGGACCCAAAAAAATCAATTGTGTGTTCATGGGATATTATATATTTAACCAGCAATTTTCAATCGATGTGCCAGAAAAAATTTTAAAATATGTAATACCTGACTACTTAGTCAGGGACACTGACCTCTTTTCCCTTAGATTGTTGAACTTTAAAAAATGACAATAGCTGTCCAGTGAGAATGAATCAAAATTATACCTGTATTTTTGTCAGATCAGCAAAAAATATTTTTTGGGTGTGTCACAGAACTTTAGAATTAGTTTATGTGTGCCATGAGATGAAAGGGGTTGGGAATCACTGTATTAAACAATGATGCCTTAAGAAAATAGAATGACAAATAAACCTCACAATCATCTCAATTGATGCAGAAAAAACATTTGATAAGATTCAACACCTTTTCATGATAAAAATACTCAAAAAAGTAGTAATAGAAGGAAAGTACCCCAACATAATAAAGGCCACTTAGGAAAAGCTCACAGCCAGTATCAGAAATGAGGCAAGAATGCCCACTCTCGTCACTTCTGTTCAACACAGTATTGGAAGTCCTACCCAAAACCATTAGGCAAGAAACAGAAATAAAAGGCATCCAAATTAGAAAGGAAAAAGTAAAATTATCTACATTCACAGATTACATGTTCTTATATGTAAAACACCCTAAAGATTTCACACACACACACACACACACACACACACACACACACACACACACACCCCCCTATTAGAACAAACAGCAGCAAAGTTGCAGGGTACAAATCAACACACAAAAAACAGTTGTGTTTCCATATACTAACAATGAACAATCCAAAGAGGTAATTAAGAAAACAATTTCCATTTACAATAGCACCAGAATAAAATACTTACTTCGAATAAACCTAACCAAGAAGGTGAAAGACTTATACACTGAAAGTTACAACACATTGCTGAGTGAAATTAAAGCACAAATAAATGGAAAGACACCCCTTTCATGGATTGGAAGACTTAATATTGTAAGAATGTCCATACTACCCAAAGCAATATACAGGTTCAAAACAATCCCCAGCAAAATCCCAAAAGCACTTTCTTACAGAAATACAAAAATTCATCGTAAAATTCAAAGGACTCCAAATAACTAAAACAATTTAGAAAAAAGGAACAAAGTTGGGGCAATCACACTTCCTGATTTCAAAACATATCACCAAGCTACAGTAATCAAAACAATGTAGGACTGGCATAAAGACAGACATAGAGACCAATGGAATACAATGGAAAGACCAGAAATAAATCCTGGCATAAATATTTAAATAATTTTTGAAAAAGGTACCCAGACCACTCAATGGGGAAAGGACAGTCTCTTCAACAAATGGTGGTGGGAAAACCGGATGTCCACATGCAAAAGAATGAAACTGGGCCGTTCCTTATCTCACACCATACAAAAAATTAATTCAAAAAGGATTAAAGATCTAAATGTAAGACCTAAAACTATAAAACTCCTGGGGGGGGGGGGAGAAATGGGGGAAAAGCTTCATAACATTGAACCTGGCAATAATCTCTTAGATATGACACCAAAAGAACAGGGTAATAAAAGGAAAAATAAACAGGCTACATCAAAACTTTTACACATTAAAAGATACAATCGAAAAGGCAATCTACAGAATGGGAGAAAATATTTGCAAACCATATACCTGATAGGAACTTAATATCTAGAATATATAAAGAATTCCTACAACTCAACAACAACAAATATCAAATAACTCAAATTTTTTAAATGGGCAAAGGACTTGGAGCAAAACCACAATGATATATCATTCCACACCGTCTGAGATGGTTAAAATTAAAAAACAACAACACATAATAAGTGCCTGCAAGGATGTGGAAAATTTTAACATCCTTGTATTGTCGGAAGGATTGTAAAACTATGCAACTACTACGTAAAACACGAAAGTTCCTCAAAACTTTTTCAATAAAACTGCTGTATAACCCAGCAATCCTCACTTCCAGGTATATATCCAAAACAACTGAAAGCTGGGCCTCAAAGAAATAGTTGCACACCCATATACACAGCAGCACTATTTATAACAGCCAAGAGGTGGAAGCAGACCACATGTGCCCATCAACAGCTTCATACAGAAACAAAATGTGGTATATACATACAATGGAATATTATTCATCCTTAAGAAGGAAGGAAATCCTGTCACATGCTATAACCTGAATGAAGCTTCAGGGCATTATAATAAATGAAATAAGCCAGTCAGTCAGAGAGAGACAAATACAAGGGTTGGCAAAAGTAGGTTTACAGTTGTTCATATGGAAAAAGACATGCAGGTTATGATTATTACAATAGCTTTGTGTACTCAACAACCACACACCTACTTTTGCCCACCCCTGTACTATGATTCTACTTGCATGAGATATCTAAAGTAATAGTCCAATTCATAGAAACAGCAAGTAGAATGGTGGTTTCCAGGGAATAAGGGAGGTAAAAGGGGGGGAGTTGTCGTTTAATGGGTATAAAGTTTCACATTTTCAAGAAAAAAGTTCCATAAATTTGTTTCACAAAAACGTCAATTTACTTAACACTGCTGAACTGCCCACTTAAAAATGATTCAAATGGCAAATGTGATTTTTTTTTTGGGGGGGGGTGCAATAAATTAAATTTAAACCCCTTTATCAAACAAGCTTCCCTCATGTCACACAGACTCACAAGATTTTACCAATCACCAATGACTGGACAACACCTGTCTACTGAAAAAGGATACTACACACCATTAACTATTGGTATCTTTTGAAATATAAATCTATAAAATAAGAGGCAGACAACTGGTACCTACACTCAGAATACTTTATTTTGACAGATTTTTTTTGGTCTCCTATTTAAACTGGTGAAAATGAACCAAAGCTTATGTAACTTTATGACAAAGGATCCAAAGAGATATACAGCTTTTCCAAAAAAACCAAAAAATCATGGAACCACCTGAACAATGCAAGCTAACAGTCACAGGGTTATGAAAATAATCATTGAAACCCACTTAATCAATGTTCAACATTTCTCTCCCTTGTTCAAAATTTGATGGTACAAGTCTCAAAGTTACCCATAAACAGCACACAACTTAAAGCCAGAAAAAAGCAATTCCAACCTTCTACCAGCATTCAGGCAAGCTGCAGTAAAGGGCTAGCATGCTCAAATGGCATCGTGTGATGATACTAAGAATTAGGAGTCACCAATCCCTCAAATGCAGCATGTGATTCCATCCAACTTGGGGAAGAGAGCTTATTATTTTCATACATAATAAAGATAATCCACTAAGAGATTATCTAAATGTTATATATATGTAGCTAGATTACTGGTACTAGATTATTACAAGGGGCCCCACATTTTGCCCTGTATCCTATTCCATTTTAAGTGCTTTTATAAACCCATAGGTGTATTTCATCCACTTTCCATATATGCCATCCAATGGTGAAAGAGACAACAGACAACTCTCAAGCCAAGCTCTATGAAGGGAAATTTTAAAACTTTCCTAGAGCACTAAGACCAAAAAAACTACCTTTTTTCTAAACCACAACAAATATATTAATGCATCCTGCAAAATATCCCCAAAAGGATTATCTAAATGCTAAGAAAGGAAATGAGCAGGTTTACAGTTGTTCATATGGAAAATAATACAATAAATAAAAATACAATAAACTGTTTCTCATAGTCACAACTGTAAACTTACTTCTGCCCCACCCTGTACATTATTAAAGGCAAATACAGCATATAGTAGAACTAATGTTTACACGTGGTCGGTATACTTGAAAGTATACTGTAGAGAACTTAAAACTACTATCTTAAATTTATAGTTATTGCAACTTTACTTTTAAGACATAATTTGTTGTACCAATGATTTATCTGCTAAGCCATTAATCAGGAAAGAAACTTGTCAATTAGCAAATTCTTCTACAGAAAACCATTTGTTGTAAAGATCCACTTCACAAAAAGGTTTCTGCCAAATAATGTAGCAAAATCTGAGAACATGTATAAAGAGATTATTTATATGCAAGCGTCTCCCATCTTACTCTATTGCCCGGCTGGTGTGGCTCAGCTGACTGAGCGTTGTCCTATGCAAGAGGTCGCTGGTTTGATTCCTGGTCAGGACACATGCCTGGGTTGCCGGCTTGATCCCCAGTAGGGGGAGTGCAGGAGGCAGCCACACAATGTTTCTCTCTCATTGATGTTTCTCTGCCCCCCTCCTCTTTCTCTAAAATCAATAAAAACATTTTTAAAAAGAAATATTTGCCATCTTATTCTATGATTACTTTGGCAAAAATGCTCAAAATGCTCTTTTCATCAAGAAAAACAATCTCTCTCTCTCTACCATTAGCAATTATGCTTAGCATTCCTGATTAATATATTCCAAACAAAAAAGGGAAAAGGTTTTCTTCTCCAACTGCTTCTTGTAAATTATTCTGCTAATGTTTGCCAATTATTCCACTCATATCATTTTACTTGAATGTTTTACTTCATCATGTGCCCCTACCCCCACATCCGTCCTGTATGAACTGCTTTGGCCAGCAATAACAACTCAGTAGGTATTCAATGGTATTTCACCTGTCTCTTTTTCTGTCCGAAGTCACAGAGCAACAAGTAGTTTCTCTGCTGCTGAAGTGGCTATATAATGATTAACATAGTTACTAGTGAACCTACCTCACTAACTCATATTGATCAAACTTACACATCATGAAATGGTTCAGCATTCAGCGTGGCAGATTCAACTCTCACACCATGAAATACATCAACACAACTCTTAATATTTCTACTATGCCTGGCACTTAATATCAATGTTTGCAACAAATCGTGTTGATCAGTATGCTACTTCGAAGAAATAAGTGTAAAATAAAAATGTACATATGGATGCATTTGCTTCTCTGGACAAAAAAGAAATACTGGAAGTATTAACAAGAAACATTTTTTTAGCCCTTGCCAGTGTGGCTAAATGAATAGTGTGTCAGCCCGAGGGCATCAATGTTTCTCTCTCTCTACCTCCCTCCCTTCCACTCTCTCTAAAAATCAATGGAAAAAATATCCTCAAGCGAGGATTAACTAAAAATAATAAAATAAAATAAACATTTCTTTAAAGATGCCTATATAGCCCAGCCGGCCATGGCTCAGCGGTTGAGCATTGACCTATGATGCAGGAGATCACCCTTCGGATTCCTAGTCAGGACACATACCCAGTTTTTGGGCTCAATCCCCAGTAGGGGGCGTGCAGGAGGCAGTAGATCAAGGAACCACTGATGTTTCTCTCTCTCCCCCCCTCCCCCTTCCTCTCTCTGAAATGAATAAAGGCATATTAAAAAAAAAAGATGACTATATAGAGGAAGGGGTGAAAGGAGTAAGGAGGCAGGACTCTGGAGACTTCTGTGTACACCTTTTTATATAACTTTACGTTTTGATTTAGGAAAATAAATTACCTGTTCAAAAAAATGAAACTGAATTTTTTAAATTCATAAGGTTGTAAAAAATTAGAAAAAATAAACCTAATCTATGGTGTACATCAAATAAATACCATGAGCATACAAAAAAAGCATTTACAGTAAGAGTTTAAAAATTAAGACTTTATCTACAGTGAGATGAATTTTAAGAAATATAAATAAAAATTAAACTTTACTTAATAGTTCTGTTGCACTGCTGATTATGTTCTTTTGAAGTTATTTTCTTTTTACTATATAATAGCAAACAAGAAAAAATAATAGCAAGCAAGTAATCATGTTAATGATATTAAGAATCAAGAGTTTAAATGTAAGAGAAAAAAGGTAATTATCTTAAAAACATTAATAACGTTAATAATGCTAAAATTCAATTGAAGGAAATGCAAAATAAAAACCACAATGAGATATCACTACACCTGTCAAAATGGTAACAATAAAATGTAGTGACAAATCCAAATCATAGCAAAGATGCAAAGAAACTGATTCTCACACATTATTGCTGATGGAAATGTAAAATGGTACAGCCACTCTGGTAAAGAGTTTAGGAGTTTTTTCTAAAAACCACACACGCTCACCACAGAAAAAGAAGTGATAATTATGTGACAGTATAGAACATTAGCTAAAGCTATGGCGGTAATCATACTGTAATATGTAAATGTACCAAATCAACACATTGTACAACTTATATGTAAATTATATCTCAATAAATTTTAAAATTTTAAATTTAAAAACCATATACATATTTACCATTAAAAACAACCAATCTTACTCCTGAGAACTTATCCCAGAAAAATGAAAATCTATGTCCACACAAAAACATGTATAAGAATGTTCATGAAGCTTTACTTGTAATAGCCAGAATTTGCAAATAACTTGGTTACAGGTTGAATTGTGTCATCCCAAAATTCATATTTTGAAGTTTAGCCACAAGTACCTTGGAATGTGATCTTACTTGGAGTTAGGGTCTTTATAGAAATTATCAAGTTCGAATGAGGTCATTAGTGTGGGCCCTAATCCAATAGGACTAGTATCCTCATGAAGAGAGGAAATTTGGCCCTGGCCAGTGTAGCTCAGTGTTTAGAACATCAGCCCATGCACTGAAGGTCCAACAGATTTGATTCCTGGTCAAGGGCACGTTACCTGAATTGCAGGCTCATCCCCGCCCCTACTAGGGGCGCGGGCAATAGGCAGCCAATTGGTGTGTCTCTCTCACCTTGATGTTTCTATCCCCCTCCCTTCCTCCCTCCCACTCTCTAAAAATCAATGGAAAATATATCCTCGGGTGAGGATTAACAACAACAAAAAAGAGGAAATTTGACGACAGACATGCACAAAGTAAGAACATCATGTGAAAATAAAGGCAGAGACCAAGGCAATTCTACAAACCAAGAATACCAAAGACTGCCAGCAAACCACCAGAAGCTAGGGAAGAGGCATGGAACAGATCTCTGCCATAGCCCACAGAAGGTAGCAACCCTGCTGACACCTTGATCTTGGATTTCTAGCCTCCACAACTGTGGAACAATAAATTCTTGTTGTTTAAGCCACCCAGTTTGTGGTATTTTGTTATGGCAGCCTTTCCAAACTAATACAAACCCAAATATCCTTCAATGAGTGAATAGTAAATAAACTGTGGCACATCCATACCATGGACTACAACACAGCAATAGGAAGGAATTAACTGTTGGAATGTAAAAACTCAGATGTACCTCAAGGGAATTATTTGAATGGGGGGAAAAGCCAATCTCCACAGATTATATACTGCATGGTTTCCATTTATATAACAGTCTCCAAAAGGACAAAATTATGGAGAACACGTTAGTGTTTGCCAGGGATTAGAAACAGAATAGAGGAAGGTGAGGGAGGGGAAGGAGTATAACTATAAACGAGTAGTATGAGGGGTCTCTGTGATGATGGAACAGTTCTGTATCTTGATGGTGGCGATGGTTAAATCATCTACACGTGATGAAACTGCACAGAATTATAAATACATAAACAAAGCCACATAAATGAGTGCACATATAACTGCAAAATCTGAATAAACTTTGTAAATGACATCAATATCAATTTCCTGGTCTTGATATTGTACTATAGTCATGCAACATATTACCAATGAGGGAAATTACATGAAGGGTATACATGATCCTCTTTACATTTACTTTACTACGTCCTGTGAATATAGTATTATACCAAAGTAAAACTTCAAAATGTCTAATCAGAATTCTAGCAAGGTTTTCTTTTTTACTCACCAAGCTGATTATTAGGTGAAAAGGCAGAGGAATTAGAACAGCCAAAACAATTTTGAAAAAGAAAAAGTTTGGAGGACTCACACTATACCAAGGCTTACTATAAAGTTACCATAATAAAGAGTGTAATCAAGACAGATCAACTGAATAGAAACCTGAAGTAGACCCACACACATATGGTCACCTGATTTTTGCAAAGGCACCAAGTCACTTCAATAACGAAAGACAGTCTTTTCAAACAATTAGATATCTATAAGCCAAAAAAAGTTCCTTAACCCATACCTTGTATCTATGGAAAAATTAAGTCAGAAAGAATGCCAGACTAAAATGTAAAAACTTTAAAACTTCTGGGCGGCTTTATCTGTAATCACCAAAAGGTGAAAAACAACCCAAATGTCCCTCGACTGGTGAATGGATATGCAAATTTGTTACATCCATACAATGGAATACTACTCAATAATAAAAAGGAACAAACATCTGATACATATATGACTAGGCTGAATCTTTTTTTATAAATACATAATTAATTTATTAAATGAATATTTTTGTATGTGAGTGTCCCAAAACAGTCAGCAGGCCAAGGCTGAAGGCTGCCAAACTCTGCTCTCATCTAAAGATAACAGATTGTGTGGACCACTGTGCAGAGTGCATGATTTTCCACCACCATGCTGTACATCTGAAACCAAGACAGAGCAATACCGAATGTAAACTGCAATAAAATAAAAAAATTAGGTGAAAAAGATAGTATTACTGTAAGTTCTCTCAGCAACTTGCTATACTTCTTGTACTTATCACAATTTGTAATTACCCATTTTGAAGGCATGGATTCTATTTTGCATATCAGTATGTACATACTAGGCTGAATCTTAAACGTATTATGCTAAGTGAAAGTAGCCAGATTCAATAGGCTACTTATTGTACGATTCCATTTATCTGACAGTCGAAAGGCAAAAAAAAACCTATGGATGAAAAACAGATCAATGGTTGCCAGGAGCTCAGGTTGGGGAGAAAGACTGACTGTACCAAGGAGTACAGTAAAACCTCAATAAAACGGACTAATTCGGGTAACGGGGTGCCCACTAAGGCCAAAAATCCATTATATAATAAAGTGGGATTTCTGAACGTGTATGTTAAAAATTGACAAATAAGGGTTTTTTTTTACTTATGTAGACAAGTTAGTGTAATTAAAATTAAGTATGTATGAAAAGTTTAATTTCACAGAAGTGTTTTCTGTATGTATTACTGTAATTTTAAATTTATACTGAATAGGTCTAGTAAATGTGTGCATTCACCAGTCACCTTGAGTAAACAAATGCATACGGCTGGGGTGCAGCTTGGTGCACATGGGAACATCAGTGGGCACATGCGAAAACTGCTGCAGAAAGTCATGCCACGAGACAACAGAACCAACGACCGAGCACTGCAGTATGATCACAGGCTAATCATTCACACAATGTTTACAAGTGGTGACTCTTGGATTTAAATATGTAGACTACAGTTGTAGATGTGTGATATTTATTTGTGTTGGCGAAATCACTACAGTGTTTTTTCCAACATATGGCTATTTGCTAAAATTTGTTAAAAATAAGTGAAGCCTGGCTGGTGTTGCTCAGTGGTTGAGCATCGACCCATGAACCAGGAGATCACGATTCGATTCCTGGTCAGGGCACTTGCCCAGGCTGTGGGTTTGATCCCCAGTAGGGGGCGTGCAGGAGGCAGCCAATCAATGACTCTCATCATTGATGTTTCTCTCTCTCTCTCCCTCTCCCTTCCTCTTTCTGCAATCAACAAAAATGTATTTTTTTTAAAAGTAGATTAATAACAAACAATAACCTGCTAATTTAAGTAAAAGCAAATCTTGGTTAAAAGCATTTTTAAATTAAGAGTGTTAACTTTCACGTGACATATAGACTGAAAACTTTGTCCATTAAATCCAAAGTCCATTAAATCAAGGTCTGCAAAATCAAGGGTTTGCTGTTTTGGAGGGATTTTGAGATACTGGAACTGAAATGTATCTTGATTGTGATGATTTTATTCACCTCTTTGCCAAAACTCACAGAACTGTATACTAAAGAGTGAATTGGACTTTATGTAAATAATACCTTAATAAAACTTAAAGTCTGTGTCCATCTTCTAATTAGTTTCTTTGATATCTACACTGAAACCCCCAAATTACCTGTTTTAGCCACTTGAACATTTAATTCCACTTTGTTCTGCTCTTTTTTTTTTTTTCAGTCCTCACCTGAGGATATTTTTTCCATTGCTTTTCGGGGGGGGGGGGAAACATCGATGTGAGAGAGACACATCGGTTGGTTACCTCCCGAATGCACCCCGACCAGGGCTGGGGACTAAGCCTGCAACCGAGGTATGTGCCCTTGGCCAGAATAGAACCTGGGAACCTTCAAGTCCGAGTGCCGATGGCTCTAACCACTGAACCAAACCAGCTGGGGCTGCTCTAGCCATTTTAATCAATTAGCACGTAAGCATCCTTCATACCAACTGACATATGATTGAAGATTGTGACCAATGGCTATATGAATTTGTAATTTTAACAAATAATAGCAAAATTGGCCTCCATAGACAAAGGTTATAACAAATTGTACTTCCACCAGCAACCTATGTATGGATTTGTTTCTGTACATTCACTAACAGCGTTGTCAAGACTTTCAAATTTTTGCTAATCTGCTAAGGTGAAAAAGGGTTAATTCAGGGTATATTGAATCTCCCTACATGAAGTCCCACCTTCACAAACTTAGGAACCAAACAAACATTTTCAATAAGTCCTGTTATTCAAAACTCAAACCAAGATTTGGATAATGCAGTATTCATAATTATCTGAACTCTTGCTGATGAAAATCAGGAACCAAACATGTCTGGCTAAGAAGGGATACCTATAGTTTTAATTTGCTCTTCTCTTATTTCCTTACGTTTACAGGCCATTCTTAGTACCTTTTCCATAAATTCTCTCTGCTCATGTCATTTGCCCTTTCTTCCTAACAGGCTGATCTCTTTCTTGCTGACTTCAAAACACTCTTTATGTATTAGTATAGTCTTTCAAGCTTGATAAGTCAAAAATTCTCTCCACTTCTTCCACCAAGACAGATCACTTCCTGCTAACATGGCGTCTTTGTGCGGCAGTTGTTACATTCAGCCCTACTCTCCCTCCTAGTCTGACTAAACCTTGTCCTCAGGGGCTTTTTCAACCTGCTCAACCTTTTCATCTGCTCCCATTGCCACATACAAAGGATATTATTATCTTTTACAGTTGAGATTTCTGAGATGAGCTATCCCTAGGCTAGCTTACTACACTCCATGTTTCTCTCATGTACTGCCTACCCTCTCTTACACATTTTTTGTAATCTGCACTTGTCATCTGTCTCCAAGTATGCTTTAAAAAAAAAAAAAGAGTTCACAGAGGGGTTTTTTCCTGTTCACCTTGTTATTTCTGTATTACACCTGAGAAGAAAAATGTCCACACATTATCTAGGTAAGACCAGAAGTCTGATATTGCTAATGCTTACGCAAGTAATGTCATAAAACGGTTTCCACAACACATGGACTTCCTCTAAACACTCATCAACACTGAATACTTTTTAAACAGTTAAGAGTCTTGCCCAAGGTCACACAAGCTAGTAAGAGGCAAAAATCTCAGTTTGAACTTGTTTTAGGCATATGTGCTTCACAAATAGGTGTCTTGTTGGGATAATTCATATCGGCTCTTCAGAACATAAATGAAATTTTGCCCTTAAAGTCTTCTGAATCAGTCAAAATCAAATATAAGAGAGGTGTTAGTTTCCTTCATCTATATTTAAGTAAATGTCTAAAATGATCACATAGAAACCCCTGAAATATCATACACACCCTGTTCAATACATAAAAACAGTTCCCTTACAATTGTGTACACGAAATGATCTCTAGTAGAATCCTGAGCAGCCGAAAACCCCCAACAGCTGCACTTTACCAGCAATCTTATTATAAAGCAAATAGGCATTTGTTGCCTGTAATTGTGCTTCGCTGAAGGGGAGCAGTAGTAGCTCCACTATAATACATGCGGGGGATCACTTAATCAATAATGGAAAATTCCATCTATAAGAGAGTAGTTCTCTTAAATTCCAGTGTGCTTAAGAATCATATAAAATGCTTGATAAAATGCAGGTTATAAAACCCACACCTAGGGAAGCACTCAGATCTGTATACAAGTCTTGGTATCTGTATTACTCTCAAATCCCTTATATTGGTGGGTCCATATCTCACTTTAAGAAAAGTTGCTGTAAGCCATGGAATCAGGAACCTCCAATATACAGGATGACCCAGTTTTAGGGACAGAAAAGGGATGAGCAGTTAGGGAAGAGAAGCAAACACACTCCCCCCCTGCCTGACTTAGGCCACTTAATCATCTGAACCTCATTCTCTCAAACGCCAGAAACCCACAGCTCAATGATTATTTCCCCAGAATGTCCTTAAGAAGCTTCCCAGAGCCTAAACCACCAATAGTGACCACACTACTCTTCCTTCCACAAGAAAAAAGTATCTCTTTCCTAAAAGATATTGCTCAAGTTTAAGCTAACCAAGACTGAAAATCTCCAGGAAGTTTATTCCATGTAGACTTCAACTTGCCACTGGGATCTTCCTCTTTCTAATTTCTATCTTCTACAGAAACATCAAGAGCCGCCAGTTTCTAGAAAATATGAATAAACCAAGACAAAAGTTTACTCAACTGGGAAAAAGAATCAGATAAAAAAGAGTATTTTTAAAACTATGAGTTTTAGAAGAATATACGATAACCTTTTGGAGGCACTTGTTATAATTTAACATCACCAAGCCCCTTGGCAATCCCAATGAGATTCTCCAGAGACCAAAAACCATTGTTTTTTTAATTAATGAAGTTAAACCTACAGCTCCGAAGTACAATGTTTGTCTCATTATTCCATGAAAAGTGTTCATTCCCATTTCTGTTTCCCCAGTCTGTAACCATAACCGACTCCCCCTTCTACTCAACCCAGAAACATGGGTATATGGGTGATCAGTATAATTATGTATACTGGAAATTTTTCTAATAAAATGTTGGGGAGCTTTAACCAGTTTGGCTCAGTGGTTAAAGCGTCGGCCCATGGACTGAAGGGTCCTGGGTTCGACTCTGACCAAAGGCATGTTCGATTCTGACCTCGGTTGCAGGCTCTATCCCCAGCCCTGGTTCGGGCACATGCGGAGGCAACCAATCGATGTGTCTCACATCGATGTTTCTCTCTCTCTCCCTTTCACTCTCTCTGAAAAGCAATGGAGAAAATATCCTCTGGTGAGGATTAAATACATACATACATACATACATACATACATAAAATGATGGGAGAGCCCTGGTCAGAGGTTAAAGTGTCAGCCCGAGCAACAAAGGGTTGTGGGTTCTATTCTCGGTCAAGGACATGTACCTAGGTTGCAGACTCCGTCTCCAGCCCCTGGTTGGGGGCACGTGTGGAAGGCAACCACTCGATGTGTCTCTCTCATCAATGTTTTTCTCTCTCTCTCTCTTTCTCCCTCCCTCCCTCCCTTCCACTCTCTCTAAAAAAATCAATGGAAAAAATATCCTTGGGCGAAGATTAACAAAAAATAATAATAAAGTTAAAAATAAAAAAATAATAAAATGTTGGGGAAAATGAATAAAATAGAGTAGTGCCCCCCCCAAGTGAGCTTACAGTACAGTGAAGGTGTCACTGTACTGTAAGCAATTACAATTGAGTGCCATGAAAGTACACTGGCATAAATATGCATAGGAAGCCCCAGGGCACAGAAAAGTGGCTCTTAACTGGGAAAGGGGAGCTCAGATATGGTTTCCAGGTGACCCCTATCTAAATCTGAAGGACATGAAGTTATACCGGCAAGTGGGTGTATGAGTGTTTTAGACACTAGAAACAGCTCAAGCAAAGAAACAAGTGGGCTTCAAACAGCATGGTATGTTAACATAACTAAAAGTAGTTGGGTACTACTACAATATGTGAGGAAAGGGAGGGAGGGAGGTTGGTTGCTTTGGAATTCCCTGATAAACTCCTACTGAACCTCAATCACTACCTCCTCTCTGTAAGGCACACTCCCTGAACTCTCCCAGATAATCACCACCTCTTTCTGTAGCTATACACAAGCTTCTATACTTACAATAATGATCCTGTATTTTAATGCTTTTGTTTCCTTAGGTGCCTTCTGTATTAAGACTACAGACTCTTCAAAGATAAAAACTGCATCTTATACACACAATAAAGTTTATTCTTTTGACATAAAGTATGACCTAAATCACATCCCCATGAACTTCCCACCCAACAAAAAATATCTAGGCTGCCCAGCCAGTGTGGCTCAGTGGTTAAGCACCAACCCATGCACCACGTCGTCACTGGTTCAATTCCCAGTCAGGGCACAAGCCCAGGTTGTGGGCTCAATCTCCAATAGGGGGCATGCAGGAAGCAGCCCATCAATGTTTCTCTCTCATGGATGTTTCTATCTCTCTCTCCCTCTCCCTTCCTCTCTCACACACAAAAAAAAAATCAATAAAAACATATTTTTAAAAACTGTCTGGGCTAATTTAGTGTAGAGATATAATTATAATACCACTTTTTCTGTAAGAAAAACAGATTAAATTACACGTATGCCCAGAAAAGTAGGCATTTTAAAAAGCCACGGGCCCAGCTGGAATAGCTCAGTTGGCTGAGCATCGTCCTGTGCATTGAGGGTTGCTGGTTAGATTCCCATCAGGACACAGCCTGGGTTTGAGGCAGTTTGATCCCATTGGGGCAGGTACAGAAGGCAACCGATCAATGTTTCTCTCTCACATCAATGTTCCTCCCTCTGTCTCTGTCTCTGTCTCTGTCTCTTAGCATGTCCTCGGGTGAGGATTGAAAAATTAATTTTTTAAAAGGCCATGGGGCCGTTCAGCCAGAACTGCCATCTGCCAGTAATTAGCCAAAATGACCAACACAAAGGGAAAGAGGAGAGGCACCCGCTGTATGTTCTCTAGATCTTTTAGAAAACATGGAGTTGTTCCTTTGGCCACATACATGCGCATCTGCAAGAAAGGTGATATTGTAGACATCAAGGGAATGGGCACTGTTCAAAAAGGAATGCCCCACAAATGTTCCCATGGCAAAACTGGAAGTCTCTACAGTGTCCCCCAGCATGCGGTGGGCACTGTTGTGAACAAACAAGTTAAGGGCAAGATTCTTGCCAAGAGAATTAATGTGTGTATTGAGCATATTACGCACTTTAAGAGCCAAGATAGCTTAATGAAATGTGTGAAAGAAAATGAACAGAAAAAGAAGGAAGCCAAAGAGAAAGGTGCCTGGGTTCAACTGAAGCATCAGCCTGCTCCACCCAGGGAAGCACACTTTGTGAGAACCCATGGAAAGGAGCCTGAGCTGCTGGAACCCATTCCCTATGAATTCATGGCATGATAAGTGTTAAAAAAAAAAAAAGACCTCCGTACTGATAAAAATGTTTCTCTTAATTGGGTAGAAGTGTGGTATCCCTTCCCCCAAAAAGTAATTAAAGAAAACTTTGTGTCCTAAATAAAATAAAATAAAATAATAAAATAAAATAAAAGGCCATGGGAATGATTAGATTCATAAATACAGAGTATATACTGCTAAAAATGTGCCGATATTATAAAATGTAAGACAGTATCATCAAGTGAAAAGAACAAGTTATAGACCAATACATATAAATTTAATGCAATTTGTTTATGCTTACAAATTTTCTAGAAGGATACAAACAAATTATCAGCAGTGGTTACCTCTGAAAACTGGGAATGGAGGGATTGAAATTTTTCACTCTACACCCCCTTTTGTACTCAATTTTTACCATCGACAGGAATCATTATTTTTATACAAGTAATAATAAGAGTTCTTCCTCCTTTTGAAGCAGCCTGCACCGAACATTTAAAAAATCCTTTGAATACATGAGAACCATGCTACAGAACCAGCAAGTTTTCCCAGATGCTGCTTCTATAAAATATACAACCACCAAGAAAGGCAAACATTCCAAAGAATTATAATACAGGGAACTCTCAATGGTTTCACTTGCAGACATACTCCCTGAAGATTAATTTAAAACAAATAAAATAGAAATTAGATAAGCAGATAGCTAGGATAGCTAGATAAGAAAGAGGAGAGAGATACAGGGGAGGAGAGAGGGGAGAGAGGAGAGAGGAAGAGGAGAGAGAAAAAAAAGGGAAGAGAGGGAAAGGGAGGAAGGAGGGAGAGACTGACTGACTGAGAGAGAATGAACCAATTTAACAATGTCCTTAACTGAAACACAACTGGAAACAACTGAAAAAGCACTCTGGTAAGTTTTCAAACCACCTAAACCGTCACACCATTTCTCCAGGCAAATTCTAACAAGCTTCCTTTAAAATCAGAATATAAATGAGAAATTCAAGAATCAATGGCGCACTGTGTCTTGTAGTACTCACAGATGAATGAAAAAAGAGAAGGAATCAAACTAACACCTCAACCAGTCTTTTTTAATGGAAGCAATGAAACAGAAAAGAACACACATACCATAAAATATATCAACCATAAAATATATGAAGTAATTCAGAAGGCAGAGAGCAGTAAAGTATTTGCTTTGCTGATTGACAAGACAAGCTACACAAAAAGCAATGGGCATAGAGATTACAATGGACGGCCTACAGCAGCTGTTTTCAGCCTTTTTCATCTCATGGAACACACAAATTACTAAAATTCTGCAGCACACCAAAAAATATATTTTTTGCCCATCTGATTAAAACATAGGCATAATTTTGATTCATTCACACTGGACGGCTATTGTTGTGTTGCCTGTTGTCATTTTTTAATTTGCCAACCTAAGGGCTCTTTTAAAAGAGGTCAGTGTCCCTGACTAAATAGTCAGGTGTTGCATGTTTTAAAAATTCTTGCGGCACAGCAGTTGAAAATTGCTGGATTAAAGCATGCTTCCTTCATTTCATCAAGAAGTTGAAGATTCTCAAATAAATCCATTAAGGTACAAAAATAGTTATATAAGATATAAGTCTACTTACAGTGGCTATAATTTTCAAGAACAAGAAGAAAAGAATAACACTAAAATTCCATGGTAAAATGCAACGATTGAATGGTAGTGTGTGCTCAGAGTTTACTAAAAGAATAAAGAGTCAGTAGTTGAGACTATTAAAGTCCCCCCAAAGTGTAAGAAACAATATACTGGATATCATCTAGGTCAAACCCTCTGAGCATTTGTAAAGCAATGTTCTTCAGTGAACGCTACACAGGAAACAGATGACCTTGGCTCCCACCAAATTACATGCAAAATTACCTTTAAAGAACTCAGAACAATCACACAGCATCCATTACCCTGATAAATCACTTATTTTTCATTTTTCTCCCCAGGCTTTATCCGTATGTACGTGCATGGATGCCTAGGTGTTGGTTTTTCAAAACTATAACCAAAGAATAAATATTTATTGTGCATAATTTTAATCTCTATATGCATTTCTACCATTTTTATAATAGTAATAAAAACTAATAGTTTAATGAAATTCCACCAGAAATGCTGTATCATAACCTACTTATTTCTTATTAGACATTAAGATTGACCCCAATATTTCACTATAATAACTAACACTGCTTCCTGTGTATAGATTTTATGTGGAATTATTTCCTATTTTCTTATCATTAGATTCAAGTAGATCAACATTTATTTTAGGGCTCTTGATTAGAGACAAGGTGTATGTCTACAATTTTTTGTTATTTGTAGAATGGGGAGATTTGCACCAATTCTTCACGTTTACTGCCTAAGGATTTAAAATGACACTTAGCATAGTGCCTGGCACTGAATAAGTGGTAGCAATAGTATTAAATCATGTCCACTAACATTTAAAATCAGAACGGTTGTTCACATCAATGTACCTGAATGCTGAATAACATAAAACCTTTGCTCATATTTGCTACAAATGCTTTCCCAAATTTGTTGTCATCTTAGTTGTTCCTTTCTGTACCATAAAGACATGAGTTTCATCTCTCTGGCATTTTGTAAAATAAACCTAACATTATCAAACACATTCCATGTTGCATAAATTTAACATAATACACTATCTTTAATTATTTCCAGGTGATACCCTGCCCATTCTACAGATGAGAAAACAAAAGAAATTAATTTCCACAAGGCCAAACAGTTAATGAGAGGAGTCATAGGATTCCAACTTAAATCTGCTTGACTAGAAGGCTTACTACCTTCTTTCCAGTATTCCAAGTTACCTCAAAATACATTCAAATGTTTTTGGAAGCTACTCACCATTACAAGTATAAACATGAACCAGAAAACTATTATGAAACCCTAATACCTTTGTTACCTGCCAGCCAATTCATCCAGTAGCATGCACATCTCCAAGATCAAACACATGGAAGATTAGAAATACAGAACCAATCTGAGCAGACCTGGGTTAGAATCCTTACATATTAGCTTTGTAATGTTAAATTATTTCCCGTACATATATAAAGGAATTTATAGAGTTAAGGCTTCTTCCTGATCTAAAACTCTATGGTTCTAAAGAACAAAGAACCAGAATCAGAAAACAAGATGTGTATGCTGCTGTTTCTGTTACCAATTCTAGTTGCGTGACCTTGGGCCATGTTTGGCTTGTCTGAAAGGGTAATTCTTCATTTGTAAAACAGCATGAATACCACAAGACCTCCCTCTCTAAAGGACTATCATGAGGACAAAGTGAAAACTGCTATGTAAACTCTACAATGCACTAAAAGTATGGTGGGATCCTCACCACTACCTTTAACACACATAGTGAGCAGCACACCCAGAATTTGCTATTAGGTAATACATTCAACCTTGGAGAACAGTGCTAACAAACCCTCCCCCAATCTTCCTACAAGATGGTGGCAAAAAAAGCAATCTACAACTGACCCTTAAACTACACAAGTTTGAACTAAACAGATCCCCTTAACATGCAGATCTTTTTCAATAAACAAACATATTTTCCTTATGATTTTCTTAAAAGCATTTTCTTTTCTCTGCTTGCTTTATTGTAAGAATACGGTGTACAGGGTGTCCCAAAAAATGTATACACACACTTTGAATAATTATAAAGACAGTGTTTATTAAAAAATACATTTCATGCCCTAGCCGGTTTGATTCAGTGGTCAGAGCGTTGGCCTGCAGGCTGTAGGGTCCCAGGTTCAATTCCGGCCAGGGGCATATACCTCGATTGCAGGCTCAGTCCCTGGCCCCAGTCAGGGCACATGTGGGAGGCAACCAATCAATGTGTCTCTTTCCCATCGATGTTTCTATCTCTCTCTCCCATTCTCTTTGAAAAGCAATGGGGGGAAAATATCCTTGGATGAAGATAAAAAAATAAATAAAATAAAATACATTTCATTTTCAAAACTGACCTAACAGCAGTTAAAGTATGTGTACACCTTTTGGGACACCCTGTATAATACATATAACATACAAAGTAAGTGTTAATTAAATGTGCTTATCAGTAAGGCTTCCAGTCAATACTAGGCTATTATAGTTAAGTTTGGGGGGAGTCAAAAGTTATACTCATATTTTCAGGGGGGTCAGCTCCCCTATCCCCTGCATTGTGCAAGGGTCAACTGTAGCTTCACTAACTATTCTTTTTTTACCTGCTTCAAATTTCTTAACTTCTGCAATTAGCAAAAGAAACTTGTCTACATTTGGAAATACAGCAGGTCCTTGAATAGTGTCATTTCATTCAGCATTATTTTGTTATAACATTGAGAATGCCGTAGGAATTTAATTCTTGTTTATATCAATTAACCTATGGCAGGTAAAACTGGTTTCGTTATACATCATTTTGCTAAAAGTTACATAAATTTGCATAAATTTCACTTATGACATTAAGTGAAGACTTAGTGTACACCAAATCAGATGCTAAGGAATAAAACCCTGTCCTAACGTGTGGAGATAAACCTCATCAGAAGAAGCCCTGCTCACAGTCATAGCTCAGATAATGAGCTCAGCCAGTTACATACAGCAAAAGATTTATTTACCACACTTTTGGAGACTTATGTCTTTTTTTAGCTTTACCTCTCATTTCTTGTACCTACAGTAATACTGACAAGCACCTCAGATCTCAAAACTTATTCCACCTTAAACTGATTTTAAAAAAAAAAACAACCCTGCACAATTTCAAAAACTTCAGACATTTAGTTACACTCACAACTAGGATTGAATTTATTTCTAAATACTTTAATCAGTATCTAGTTAAATTATTAAATCATTCATTCAACAAATATTTCTTGAGTAGCACCGAGGTTACAGCAATAAACAGCAAAGCCCCTGCTCCCATAGCGCTTAATTCTAGTAGGAGGAAGAGAGACCACAAAGAAACAAGAAAATACCAGCAGTGATAAAAACTACCATGAAAATAAAACAAGGTGATTGTGCTGAGAGGGGAGCAGGGCTCCATTCACTACATTTAAACATAATACAACATACACGATCATTTTAACTAAAGCTATAAATAATACATGTGACATTCCTAACTAAAATAAGTCTTTATAGTGTGTTTGAAAATTAACTATTCTATATTTCCATTTGCCCTGAACTTCTCTCCCCAAACCTGAACCTTTTTTCACTGCAAATTTGCTAGTGTATCTTTAATCACTCTAAAATTAGACAGTCCAGAACATTCTCTAATATCCTAAAAGGTACCTTTTCCCATAGGTTTCACAATGCCTGGCACTAACAAATTTTCAGTAGGGGAAGTCTATGAACTACTACCTGGCATAACCATGAATGCAAACATATAATAATATTTTAAGAATGATGTCTTGCCCTAGGTAATCCTGCTCAGTGATTAGAGCATCGGCCCGCGGACTGAAGAATCCCGGGTTAGATTCCAGCCAAGGGCACGTACCTCGGTTGCAGGCTTGATCCCTTGCCCCAGTCAGGGCATGTGCAGGAGGCAACCAATAGATGCATCTCTCTCACATCAATGTTTCTCTCTGTCTCTCTCTCCCTTCTACTCTCTGAAAAGCAATGGAAAAAATATCCTCAGGTGAGAATAAAAAAAAAAAAAAAGAATGTCTAACACCCAATTTTACTTTCTCTACCCTGCTCATGACTAAAAATTATCATTACTACCAAGAAACAGGCTGAACTACTAATAAAATTTTAATTTCACTCTAGGCTTCATTGTTAAAAAGATTACACTGCAGTGAGAAAAAAAATCTGGGCTTTTCCCACTGGTTCTCTCATATACTATTTACAATTTACAAAACACTTTGAACACAGCTTATCTACAAGCTGTCCACTGAATGCAACTTAGCACTACTGGGCTAGACAAGAGGATGCATAGATTATTGTAGGTTTCCTAGGCATCTGCTGTTTGTAAATTGAAATAAGCTGAAACTACAAATAAGGTGAACAGACATTACAAAATAATACACAGACCCAATTTAAAATAATTAGATACATCTACTTAATACTAAAAACCATCACTACCAGTGATTAACCAGAAAACTACTACTGTATACTCATAATTAAAAGACGCCCGAGGTTAAACTTAAGTGTTGTCTGTCACATTCAAAATACCTTGCTCGAAAATAAGGGGAAATATTCATTCTAGCTAGTAATCAAAGAAACACAAATTAAAGAACCTGAACTACTACTGGCAAACACAAAATAACATTTCCAGAAGCAGGGATGATGTGGCTGCCATATATCACAGCAACCATACCTCTATAATATGAATACAACACTATTGGGAAACAACATATTTTCATTTACCAAGAGCTTTAAAAGTTCACAATGCTGGACGTAGAGAGAGAAAAACAAAAACAAAAAACAGAGCTACAGTCCAGCCAGGCATGGCTCAGTGGTTGAGCATCAATCTAGGATCCAGGAGATCGGGGTTCAATTCCCGGTCAGGGCACACGCCCGGGCTGCCGGCTGCAGCCCATCAATGACTCTCTCATCATTGATGTGTGTCTCTCTCTCCCTTCCTCTCTGAAGTCAATAAAGATATATTTAAAAAAAAAACACAAAAAAAACGCCCAGCCAGGTGTGGCTTAGCAGTTGAGCATTGACCTAGGATCCAGGAGATCGCAGTTCAATTCCTGGTCAGGGCACATGCCCGGGTTGCGGGCTCAATCCCCAGTCATGGAGCCTGTAGGAGGCAGCCGATCAGTGACTCTCTTATCACTGATGTTTCTCTCTCTCTCCCTCTCCCTTCCTATCTCTCTGAAGTCAATAAAGACATATTTTAAAAAACAAAACAAAACAAAAACAGAGCTACACACAGAAATAGTGCCATCAAAATCAGAGGGAGAAAAGAAAAAATTAAAAGAATTAAAAAAATTTAAAACTCAGAGGGGAAAGGGAAAAAATATACTGCAAGAAAAATAATTAGGTATTTCATGGTATGGCACCAAAAAAATACCAAAGTGTGTATGGCTAAATTGGTTCTGGGAACCAATTCCAATGTGTGTTGGGGGATTTCCCACACAGCACCAAGTAATTCTCCAGACACCAGCTGGGTGTCCTACAATGCAACTCAATTCTGACACTATCTACCCAGATACAGTACCAGACTCCACAGGTTAAGGGTTAAATCCTACAAAACTGCCTCCTCTTCCTCATTTCAGAGTCCAGGTTGTTACCTGTGCTCCTGACAGACTGGCAAGGTTCCAACAACCTCCTCTCCTTAATTTGTTAGGGTGGTTCACAGAACTCAAGAGAAATGTTACTTACTAGATCAGCAGTTTTAAGGATAACTTAGGAACAACCAGATGGAAGAGGTGCATAGGGCAAGGTATGGGGCTTGGAGCTTCCATCCCTCTCAGATGGCACCACTCTCCCCAAATCGCCACATGTTCACCAAGAGGGAAGCTACCTGAACACTGTCCTTTTCCGTCCTTATGAAGGCTTCATTGCACAGCTGTGGTTGATTAAAACATTGGCCATTGGTGACTGAGCTCCATCTCCAGCCCCTCTCCCCTCCCTGGAGGTCAGGGGATGTGACTGAAAGTTCCAACCCTCTAATCACAGGGTTGGCTCCACTGGTAACCAACCAACCCCCATCTTGAGGTGCATTCCAAAAGCCACTTCATTAATATAAAGGACACCTTTTCACTCTCAGCACTTGGGGAGCTCTGTACCAGAAACAGGAGGAAGACCAAATATGTATTTCTTATAAATCACAGTATCACAACAGCCCTACCTGACATCAGTCAAAAATTAATTCCTGATGCGTTAAAATTTTAAATGTGGGGAAAAAGCAGAAGAGATTTTCATGTGGTAAGGAAATGGAGTGCTGCTGAAGGGAATTATGATGGAATATGGAAAAGCATTTAACGTTTTGTATTCTTTTCACTTAACAATATATACATTATTACAGCCATAAAGAACATACACATGGCATTCAGTACTTGCCCTTTTGGAAAACTTAACATACTCAATTGTAACTGCTTTTTAATCTCCCCCCCATTAGATTATAAATTCTATGAGGGCAAGGACCAGGCCTGTCTTGTTCGTTACTAAGTCCCCAGTGCTTAGCACAGTGCCTGCCAATACTAGTCACTCAAATATTTGTGAACCAATTCTACTTCTGGGTATATACACAAAAGAATTTAAAATAGGGACTTGAACAGATATTTGTACCCAGCAGCATTTTCACAACAGCAAAAAAGATGGAAGCAACCCAGTGTCCATCATGGATGAGTGAACAAAATGTGGCATATACATACAATGGAATACTATTGAAGCTTAAAAGGGAAGAAAATTCTGACACCTGCTACAAAACATGGATGAATGTTGAAAACATTATGCCAAGTGAAATAAGCCAGTCACCAAAGAACAATTATTCTATGCTTCCTCCTATATATGAAATACCTAGAACAGTCAAATACATAGACAAAGCAGAATGCTGGTTACCAGGGACTGTCTGAGAACAGAGTGGAGGAGACTGGGAGTTGCTTAATGGGTACAGTTTCATTATAGGGTGATGAAAAAGGTCTGGAGATGGATGGTGGTGACCTCTGCACAACAATGTGAATGTTCTTAATGTCATGAACTGTACACTTAAAATAGTTAAAATGGTAAAATTTATGTATATTTTACCAAAATAAAAAATTAAGTACTTCTGGAATGAAGACAGAATTTATGAGCAGTTTTTTCAGATAACAACAATTTCTCTGAAACATTTTCCCAAGCAGCAGAAAAGATTTTGTACTCATAAAATAATAATACTCATGTCTGGCATTATTTCCACCCAAGGTAAGCTTTTCCACAAAACTTGAAAAAAACTCTAAGTGGTTGTCTACACATTTATTTCACATGGAAGTACAGAGGGGAAAAAAAGGTTTTCCTTTTCAAATAATCATTGATTATATCAGCTTTAAAGATAATTTCAACTTGACTTAATGGAACAGCTTTTATATCTATACAATTTAAAAGCATCTCTCAGATGGAGAACATGCCATCTGGATTCTTTTCAAATTTGAAATGTTTATGGATTTTATGTTACATTTTCCTAGATTTTCTCCTAACTCCCTGACCAGTCAGTCCATCAATGGTCCTACTTCCTCCTGCCCAATTAACAATGTTTTCTGGTGATTACTGGGGAGAGGAGGGGATGAAGGAGGGCATAGGGGGGATAAATGGTGAGGGAAGGAGACTTGACCTGGGGTGGTGAACACACCATACAGTGCGCAGATGATGTGCTGTGGGATTGTGCACCTGAAACCTGTATAATTTTGTTAACCAGTGTCACCTCAGTAAGTTCAATGAAAAGAAACAAGGCTTTCACCTGACCCTCTGTTCTTTATTTGTAAGTCCCCTCCTAACAGTCAATGTACGCTATGCAGAGGGATCCCTAATAGCTCCTGCTCTTATGTCTGCTGAATTCCAGCTGCATAATATCAGATTAAGATTGAAGTATCCAAAATAATATTTGTCGCTTTCTTTCCAAAATCAGTTACCATTTAAATGCAAGAGCATAGATCTGGCTGAGTAGCTCAGTTGGTTAGAGCGTCATTCCAATAAGCCAAGGTTGTGGGTTCAATCCCAGGTCAGGGCACATACAAGAATCAACCAATGAAAGCATAAATAAGTTGAACAAATCGGTTTGTTTCTCTCTCTCCCCCTTCTCTTCCCCCCATCTAAAATCAATAAGATTAAAAAGAAATAAATTCAAGAGCATAGTAGTACAATATTGTTTCACTACTGTGTTCCAGCTACATACATTGCAAGAAATTTTTCCCCTCCCTTTCTTTCTTCATGGCAATGAATTTTTTTAATCTTAGTTGAGAAGGAGGGAGTGTGTGACTAGAATGGCATGGTGAAGCCACATCTCTGATCCTGGAAGTGGCCTCTGGTAAGTGGTGGGTGTAACAGAGACGTTAGGAAAAGATAGGCTTTAGGGTCAATCAGATGTAGGTTCAGATCTGAAGCTGTGGTCCCTGCAAGCGATGTGTCTTCTGTGGGATTCAGCTCCACATCTGTACAACAGGGATCCTCCCTTTGCTCCCTCCATCTAGCCTCTGCCCCCCCTTCCCTCTGGCCATCACCACACTGTTGTCTGTCTATGGGTTATGCATATATGCTCTTTGGCTAATCCCTTCACCTTCTTTCATCCAGTCCTACCCACTCCACTCCCCTATGACAGCTGTCAGTCTGTTCCATGTGTCCATGCCCCTGTTTCTATTTTGTTCATCAGTTTATTTTGTTCATTAGGTTCCACATTATGAGTGAGATCATATGGTACTTGTCTTTCTCTAAAGGGCTTATTTCACTTAGCATAATACTCTCCGGGTCCATCCATGCTGTCACAAAAGGTAAGAGTTCCTTCCTTTTTACACCCACGTAGTATTCCATGGTGTAAATGTCCCACACCTTTTTTAGCCACTCATCTACTGATGGGCACCTGCACTGTTTCCAGATATTGGCTATTGTAAATAATGCTGCCATGAACATAGGGATGCATATATTCTTTCCGATTGATCTTTCGAGATTCATAGGATAGATACATCCCCAGAAGTGGGATCACAGGGTCAAAAAACAGTTCCACTTTTAATTTTTTGAGGAAACTCCATACTGTTTTTCACAGTGGCTGTATCAGTCTGCATTCCATAAGACATTGAGTAGAAACAAAGAGGTATGCATCCCAGGATATCAAAAAATGACTTATGTGTTATGAAAATATTAACTAAAATGTAATTAAGTTTCAATAATGGCAGTTTTAAACACATACAACATATGTTCACACATATATGTTGTACACATGTTGTATGTATATTATTTCCTACTAACTTATAAATGGCAAAACTAGGAATCCTGTTTGAAGCCAACTAATTCCCTGTTTCACATCTATCTCCAAACTGTGCATATCACAAATACACTATAATTGGTCAATAAATGCATCTTTAGGCAAAATGTGGGATTGCAATTTAAGCAGTAAGAAAAAGCTGAATGGCAGATTTCTAGTAAGAGATAAAAAGCTTTACAGAATCTAGAAGCTGAGCTGAAGGCACATACTCCTTCCTCCTGGAATTCAAAGGCAATTCATGAGAATAGGATTCTAAAAACTACAATGCAAGACTCAACTGCCTCCCCACTCCCACCCTAAAACAGGTACAAGCACATGCCACAGCACTTCTGTGTTCCAGGGAATACCTATCTTGGTCCAGTAAAACTAAATCAGTTTAATTCAAGATCAGCTTGCAAAAAAGTCTAGTGAGTGACTCAGGATACCACACAATGCAGCCACTCAATATTACACAATCTATACCATGTCCCAAGCACTAACTGTTCCAGGTGCTGGGGTTAAGGCAATGAACAAGACAAATATTCTTGCCCTCATTGAGTTTACATTCTAGTGTGGGTAAAGAGACAGCTTATGTAAAACTGTCTGATGGTGAAAAGAGCCTTGCCAAGAAATAAAGCAGAGGAAGACGAAAGGGAATGCTAGGGGTGCAAAGGGCATTATTTCACATGGCATGGCCAAGGGATACTTCACTGAAAGGTCAATTACTTAAACAAAATGTCCAGAAGAAACAAGGAACCAAGCCAGGCAGAGGGACCAGCAAGTACAAAAGGCTCTGAGGTAGGAACCTATTTCCACAAATTACTGAATTCCTTTAGGCCTCGGTTTTCTCATCTGTAAAATGGGTATAATATCTACCTGGCCGGGTGGCTCAGTTGGTTGGAGCATCATCCCATACACCAAAAAGGCTGCAGGCTCAATTCCAGGTCAGGGCAGATACCTAGGTTGCAGATTCTATCCTCAGTCGGTGCACATACAGGAGGAAACCAATCAATGCTTCTCGCCCCCCTTCCTCTTTCTCTCTCTAAAATCAATGACCATATTCTCCGGTGAGGAATAAAAAAATTGGGTATAATATCCCCAGGTATCTGACACATTAAATGTACTCAATAAATGAGAATATTCATTACCTGGAGGCCTATCATGCCATGCAAAGCATATTGGCCGATACACAGAAAACACTGTTAGCTAATTCCCATAATAATATATAAGGCAAATGGGATTATACCTGTTATGCTTGGGAAACCTGAGGATCAGAAATTTGCCTAATCCTCTGCTGACCTTTAAAATTCCTATAAGAATGAACAAATATAATTCCACAATTAAAGAGAGGACAAATATATTGCCAGGATAAGGAAACCATTCACGTTAATGTCAACTAATCAGCAGTATGGTGTTGTAACATTAAGAACATGGCCCCCATTGCCAGATTGCCTGGGTTCACATCAAGGCTCCACCACTTCGTAGGTACAGCAGGTCCTCAAATAATGCCATTTCATTCAACATCATTTTGTTAGAATGTTGATGAAAAAATTCAATTCCCAGGCAGAACCACTGACTATGGAGCCTGCGTGTTCTCCCCATGGCCGTGTTGGGTTTTCTCCAGGGACTCCGGTTTCCTCCCACGTCCTAAAGATGTGTCTACAAGGTGAACTGGCACATCTACACTGTCCCTGTCCCTGTCCCTGTTCCAGTCCCAGTGAGTGTGGGTGTGAGTGCACCCTGTGATGGGAGGGCATCCTGTCCAGGGTGGGTCCCGCTTTGCACCCTGAGCTGCCAAGAGTGGGTTGGAAAAAAATGTTGTTTTCTTTTTTTAATTAATCTTAGAAGAAGAGGGGGGAAAGGGAGGAGATCAATGGGAGAGAAACATCTATCAGTTGTCTCCCACACAGGGATCCGACCAGGGATCCAGAACCCAAAACCTAGATATGTGCCCTGACCAGGAATCGAACCGACCACCCTTTGGTGTTAGGACAATGCTCCAACCAAGTGAGCCACACGGGCCAGGGCTTGCTTTTCTTAATATTCCTTAAATGTATGTATAGCTCACATTCATCTCAATGTTTAATGCTAGAAATGCTTTGAGTCTTTATTTAGAAATTTGGTTGGTTTTGTGACCAGAAATACATTGTAGGAACTTAACTCTTGTTTATATCAATTAGCCTACGGTAAAACTGGTTTTGTCATATCATTTTGCTTAAAGTCACAGTTTCCAAGGACCTACCGATGACATTAAGTGAGGACTTATTGTACATGTCCTTGGGCAATTTTATGTTTTCACTCGGCACCTGTTTCCTCACCTGTAAATAGGAAATAATAATAGCAACTACCTCACAGGGTAACTGAGAGGATTAAATGGGTTAATTTTTTAAATCACTTCTATTTCAGCGCCTAGCATATCGAAGTGCCTAGCATATAGAGTTAGTTATCTAACATTAGTAGTGATAGCATAAAAGAAAGGAAATTACCATCAAAACATTTCTATTTTTCATGGAGAATTATAGCAATTGTTAAAACACTAGAGGTGGAAAAGCAGCAGAAAAAGGCTGGAGAAGATGAAAACAGGCCCTGGCCAAGTAGCTCAGGTGGTTAGAGCACCATCCCCACATGTCGAGGTTTCGGGTTCAATCCCTGGTCAGGGCACATACAAGGATCAACCCATGAATGTACAAATAAGTGGAACAACACTCTCCCCCCCCTCCATTCCCTCCCTCGCTTTCTCTGTCTAAAGTCAATAAATAAAATAAAGAAAATTAAAAGAGAACAGAATAATGTAAAGTGGCATCATAATGTTGCCTACATTTATTTAGGCCAATTTACCTGAACAGATTGTTCCTATAAGTATTATTGCCCTTTAGTAAGAACACTGCTTGTGAGACATATGCCAACAATGCTTTAGCTAACATTTGTTTCCTAATTTATAACAAGTTTAATTCCTTAAAATTAATTCAAGTGTCACTTTACTGAGGATTAAAACAAGTACAATATCACAAACTTTATCATCTTCCCTCCATCCAACCCTCTTCTACTTGTTATCTGGTGTTTATTACAAAATATGAAACATATCACATGTAACTTCAGACTGAGAATAATTTAGCCTCTATCAGCTCTTGGTAGAAAATAAACATTTCTCCTACCCTTCAAAAATTTTCTGACTGCTTTGAGTTTAACTTCCTCCTCAGTATGTCTCATCAATTGAGGATTCTTGTCTCTAATTCTCTACCCCAAAAAAAGTTATCACTATGGCCCTGGCCAGCGTGGCTCAGTTGGATGAGCATTAGCCTATGTACCAAAAGGTTGCTGGTTCAATTCCCGGTCAGGGCACATGCCCAGGTTAAGAGTTCCATCCCCCATTGGGGTATGTGCGTGAGGCAGCCAATCGATGTGTTTCTCTCTCTCTCTCTCTCTCCCTCTCACTTTCCCTCTCTGTAAAACGAACGAAAACTTTTTTTTTCACGTTATCACTACAAAATCTATAAATCATCCCACTGGGAGGCAGTGCATCCCCATGTAAAGAAGTATGCTAGAATTGGATTAAAAAGAAAGCTCTGCCACTTACTAGCTGAGTTATCTTGGGCAAGTCACTTAACCAATTCTGAACCTCAGTAAATGAGAATACCATCAGCTACCTCACATGGTTGTAAAAAAAAATAAAAATTAAATGTTAGGGAGCCTAGTACAACTACTACATAATATCCTGTAGATACAAACTTAAAGTTTATCATTAATGCAAAGCCAACTAAAGGAAATAAATTGACTAATTTACTCTTCCAACATACAGTTCTTTAATATGAATATTAATCATGTGATTATAATGCAGAGTTATATTTCTAGAAAACCTAAGGTTTCAATTCAATTATCTGGAAAAAAATTATCTGGTAATCTTTATAATATGTACTACACAGTAAGACAAGGATTCAAACAAAATCAGATAAAAATGTAATCCCTACTCTGAAAAAGTTAACAATTTGATTATGAGATAAATTGGATATTCACCAATATCATACATTTAAACACTACATATTTATACACACATACACACAAATAATTACTCTCAAGTTAGGTTTGCTATTTTTCTTCAGCAACCTGGATAGCTGTGTCAGTCTACTCCAAAGGTTTAGGAACTAATTCCCTACTAAAAGATCTTTTCTAATATAATCCTGTATTGTCCAGATAATCCTTCTGAAGTTTTTCAAATATATCTAGAACACCCAAATATGAATGAAACTACTGAATAGTCCTCAATGAATAGTAGCACATTATGCATTGATATTTAATCAGAACTCAAAAAAGTACATATACTAAGTGCTGGAAAAATCCATTTGTCATTGACAATTTTGCTTTTCAAAAACATACCTTCATGCTTCTGCTTCCCTGCCAGCCATGACTACCACCACTTCCTCAATTCTCCTGCCAGGGATAAAATCTGAGGAATGGCTTTTGGTCTCAATTGAGAGATGGAAACAGGGAGGGACATATCCCAAAGGGAAAATATTATGGCTTTGCTAATATTTCCTACATTTTCTCTACTTCTTTAGTGTAGAAGGGAAATTCTCTAAGGTTCATGTTCCTATCTTTAAAACTACTTCTTTAAACCACAAAAAGGCCTTTTTTAGTAAGAGGATATTAAACGTGTTCTTTGTAATAACATTTTCGTCACCATAAAATTTGCAAATTAAGTATAAGGCAGTAGATATACTGGTGAGTACAGAAAACTTCTCTTTGCTTTTGAAAAGAGGAAAAGGTTAGAAATCCAAGAAAAGATGATATTATACATCCCAATTCTGAAATGGAAATACTTCAAATATACCAAACCTAAATCATCATACAAATCTTATATAATGAATTTAATGAGCATCATATAGGGCTACAAAGACATTTCAAACTAACACTCCAACAAAGAATCCAAAAGTAAAGTATATATAAATTTAAATTCCTATTTAAAAGCAAGTATTTAGAACGTGAAGGGGGTAGAGATTAATCAAAGAACTTTCATGCATATATGCATAACCCATGGACACAGACAACAGTGTGGAGGCCCGGCCGGCATGGCTCAGCGGTTGAGCATGGACCTAGGATCCAGGAGATTGCGGTTCGATTCCAGGTCAGAGGACATCCCAGGGGCCGGGGTTGCGGGCTCCATCCCCAGCAAGGGGCATGCAGGAGGCCGCTGATCAATGACTCTCATCACTGTTTCTTTCTCTCTCTCTCTCCCCCTCTCCCTTCCTCTCTCTGAAATCAATAAAGACATTTTTTAAAAAATAGTGTGGAGAAGGTCTGGGGTGGGGTGGGTCTGGGTGGAAGGGATCAATGTGGGAGAAAAAGGGGGATATCTAGAATACTTTCATCAATAAAGATAAATAAAAAAGACACAAAAGTCCTATAACCGAGTGATTGCTGATTGCCTCTTTTACACAGAACCAGAATATCATTTAGAAGGTTTGAACCTTTGGATACAGTAACTGGTTACAGGGGATGATGATGGGTCCTTTTAACTTAGTTTATTAACCACCACCAAAGACTGAAGCATGCCAAGGCTATATAAACAGTTCTCAATTGTTATTTTTTCCCCTAAAGCTTTCCAGAGAGGTCCTTATTGTTAAATACTTGTCACTAATCTCAAATTAAGGACACTATCAAATTGTATTGACTATTGATTTTAGCCTAATATTCTTTGATGTATAGTGATCCCAGTACATAATGTTTTAAAAAAGAATTATTTTTAATTTTTTTTTAACTCTCACTGAAGGACACGAGGGATAGGGAGAGAGAGAGAGAAACATCAATGTGAGAGAGAAACATTGATCATTTAGTTGCCTTCATGCCCCAACTGGGGATGGAACATGCAACGCAGATATGTGCCCTGACTAAGAATCAAACTGGCAACCCTTCGGTGCACAGGACAATGCTCAACCAACTGAGCCACTTCGGCTGGGCAAAAAAGAATTATTTTTAATATTTTTGGAGTGATCAAGTCCAATTGGCAATGTTACCTGAGGGCAGAGATTATATAATCTAGAGTTCGCCATTGTATATCCCCATCTCTGTAGGCACTTTTCAGTACCAGCTAATATAACAATGAATGAGCCTTTTTGAGAACCTGAAAAAAAAACCACACACACATTTTGCACGTAATTTCATAAGGTTCTCACGCCTCTACACTATCCATGGGCCCGATTAAAACCACCAATAGTTTTGTTTTGTTTTAATCAATATGCTTATTGATTTTGAAGGGAGGGAGGAAGGGGGGAGGGAGGGAGGGAGGAAGGGGGGACGGAGAGGGAGAGGGAGAGGGGGAGGGGGAGAGGGGGAGGGGGGAGAGGGGGGGAGAGGGGGGGAGAGATGTGAGAGACATCAATGAGTAGCCTCCAGTACTGACCAGGGATCAAACCCACAACCTAGGTATGTGCCCTGACCAGGAATTGAACTTTTTGGTGAACAGGATGATGCTCCAACTGAGCCACTAGGGCAGGGCAGGGCCAGCTATAGCTTTTTAATAAACCAACTGCATTAATTTCATATAATAAATCAAATCCACAAGATATAAACTTTGCCTACCAATCACTCAAATTCCTTCATCTGGTCAGAAATGCGGTTCTCTACGCCCCTTCCAACTTCATGACGGCTTTAATGAACTAAATAAGACTTTTAAAAAATTGAATAGACCTACTTAATGACCTCTCAGTTGTTTGTAAAATAGTGACACCAACAAAACCTCCAAAAGTAAACTAGCTAGGGGAGAAAATCACGAATTCCTCAAGGAAATATTAAAATACCCAAGTATGAAAACAAAAGTCAAAGTCCTCTTAAGATCAAACCTCTACACCACTCACCCCCACTGAAAGAAAAAAAGGGGGAGGATTCTTAGTTTAAGCCCTGGCTAGTGTGGTTCATTGGTTAGAGCAACAGCCAGCACCAAAGGGTTCAATTCCTGGTCAAGAAAAAGTGCCTGGGTTGCAGGTCTGATCCCAGGCTCTGGTAGGGGCTCCTGCGGGAAGCAACCAATGTGTCTCTCTCACATGATGTCTGTCTCTGCCGGGCTTGGCTCCGTGGTTGAGCATCATCGACCTAGGATTCAGGCGATCAGGGTTCGATTCCCAGTCGGGCCACATGCCCAGGCTGCAGGCTCGATCCTCGGTTGGGGGCTTGCAGGAGGCAGCCCATCAATGACTCTCTCATCACTGATGTTTCTTTCCCTCTCCTTTCCTCTCTCTGAAATCAATAAAGATATGTTTAAAAAATAATAATAAAAAATAAAATCAATGGAAAAATATCCTTAGGTGAGGATTAATAAAAATTTTTAAAAATCTTAGTTTACAATACAGTAAATCTGTGATTATACTGAAATCATTTCTCCAAATGTTTGAGTTGGCCTACAGTAATCATTTCTGGGGGGTGGGAGGTACCACAAACATAAATAGGCCAGGAACACAAAGCAACTACAAAAGTCACGCAAAATAAAAGAGCACTATTAATTTTATGAAATGGCACACCAATCTCTGTAAGACTTAACTCTCAAATTATGTTATCAAATCAGTTTAACTTCAGATAAGTCTCTAAACTGGAACTTTTTCTTTCTTTTCTAAGACCACATCTCCCTAGTCACAAAATTATTTCTTTCAGCTTTCTTCTCAGAATAAATTTTCCACGTAAGAACCCTTGTGAAATATCACACAATTCATATTTCTTTTTTTAAAAAATGGTAAAAGGGTCTGAATAATAGGTAAGGAAAAGAAACACAGATGTAAACAGTAAAAGTAATTATCCTGGAATTTTCTCTTTTATTTAGGCGGACCTCAGAGAAGTTGCTTTTAGCATTAAGACATATAATTACTGAAGTCTTAACAGTCACTTGAAAAAAGCCAACTGGAAATTCTACCGGCTTTTAAAAAACACTATATCTTGTCTTTTACTATCGACCCCATACCTATAAAAACTCCTCCAAAACAGTAAAAGTAAACAAACTCTCAGAATATGGCAATTTACAGAAAGTTAAATCACAAACCCAAAGAAACCTCTGTAGGGGCTTCAAATCCCTTCCTGCCACTTACTAATTGGGCAAGTTACATGGCCTCCCTATACTTTGGTTTCCTATTCTGAAAAAGTGGGTATTAATTAGGGTCATCATACATCCTAGTTTCTCTCGAGACAGTCCCAGTTTATACTATTATCCTATCATGCCATACGGCTAGTGCCCCCTTTCACTCTCATAAGTATCCTGGTTTGAATAAATCGCATGGCTGGTCATCTTACCTCATAAGGTTATGACTGAGTAAGCTAATACGCCTATGACATTTCTAACATGTCTGAAATATGGTAAGAGTTCAGTTACTGTTAGCTATTGCTAATGTTATAGTCACTGTCAAAGACTTCTTGTAAAAAAGTTTTGTGTAATGAACAGAGCTCCTAAAACACTTTTTACAAATAAAATTATGCATTTACCTTCCTACATTCAATTCTTTAAAACAACTAAGCACTAACTGGTTGACATCAACACTAACCAATTTATCCCACAGAGATGGCAATACTATCAATTGCATTCACATTTTATCATAAATAAGTTTTAGTACAGGCCATATTAGGGTTACTGTGGAAATTAACTGTGGAAAGTAAAACTCTGGTTAGTGCCAAACCAAGTCCCTGAATATTCTAGCAGCCTTTCTCAACCAGTGTTCCTCCTATTAACTATAGGATCAGAAAATGATTTGAGTGACAATTTCCTGAATTCTCCCAAGAACGGTACATAACTGGTATCTTTCTAGATGCACAGCAGAGAAAGTATTACATACAAGGGATGCCTTGGGGCATAATTCTGTTGCAGAATACCAAGGTCTTGGTATTCTTGGAGAACAAAGGGGGAAATATGGATGAAAAGCCTCAATATTGAACAGAGTGTGGGTAGAAGGCTGCATCACCTACAAAAATTATTTCTTACAGAATGAAGCCTACGGGAATGATTAACATAAAATATATAAATCTGACTCATGGCTATGAAAAGCACTAATATATTCAGTTTTACTTCATCTCCACTAATTTATCTTAGGCCAGATATCCAACATCTAGCATTTCTTCAGATAAGGAAAATTTTAGTTTATGAAACACAGTATAGAAAAAGAGGAAAAGCAAAGAGAGATCAAGATTCTGATCGCTAATGAATCTAATAATCCAAGGCACCAATATTATCTATTACCTGATAAAAACAAGAAAATTTAATAAAGTAAAAAGATGACCTAGAATACAAAGTATAAACAGAGAAGATACTAACACTTAGAAGAGAATGTTTTTAAAGTACCATTAAGTAACAAAACAAAAAAATCCCCCTACAGAACCAATCAGAGCAGCGAATTATAAAAAGATCACCTAAATTTTTATTTCAAATCCAACCACTCAATAAACAAACTGAATGATTAGGGAACTATTCTCAGACACACTTAGCCTCCATTCAGTATAGAGCATAAATGACAAAGGAAAAAAACAGTGAAACTATTCTATCTACCATAGTATGACCAAAAATAAACACAATTCAACATATTATTCCACAAACTTTTGTATAATGAGCATACTCAGAAACAAAGCTCGGATTTATTTCAACTATTTTGACTATTAGTATAAAACACAATTTAGACCTTTCACCAGGCTGCAACTCATCTAACCCTGTCTAAAAATCTGCATTTATCTTGCACTACACATGAAAAAAAAAAATCTTCATTGTGTACATTAAAATGATACATGCTTTCTGGTTATAGATAACCCAAGACCTAAACCAGTTAAGGGAATCTACTGAGCTTAACAAAAAAGCACAAAGTTTTCAAGGCCAAACTAATTTGTGTGTGAAGTCAGGCTGTCAATTATTATCATGTGACAAGCCATTTATCCTGAGAGCCTCAATTTCCCCATCTGTAAAATGATAATAACTACCTTATCCTGCAAGGTAGCTGAGATTAAACAACACATATTAAAACACATAACACAGGTATTAGTTCAAAAGGAACTCAAATGGCAACTAAATTAAGACTTTCTTGGAGTATCTCAGGATTCAACAAGTTATAGGTCAAATCCCATTACAACGAAGGTTACCCAAGCAAGTGTAAAAGCAGGACTTACTTCCCAGCCTGTAGCAACATTCAACAGAATTTAAACTATTTTTAAAGGAATTTTACCTTTGAGTTGTACATTAGATTACAGTTTATAGAAATCTCTCATTTGTCTCATAAAGCTTTAGTCATGTGTTATACAATTAAAATAATAAAAATGAACTGACCACTGACATTACTCACCCTCCCTTCCTTTGGGGGAGGGAAGTTTAAAACAATTCACCAATCTCTTGGCTAGACTAACCATATGTAAAAACTTCTGGTCACTATCAAATATGGAACTATAGCAAGCAAACGTTAAAAACACAATTCAGGCAGATTACAACTGCTAAAAAGATGTAGTTTTTTTAAATGCACATATACAAAAATTAAGACTCAGCCCACCAAGCAACACCACTTACACTGATGATATATAAAATTTGGTTAAATTAAATGCAAAGCGGGCAATTCAAGAGACTGGGGGGGAAAAAAAATCAAACTGACAATTTTGTTTTCTCACGTATCTTTGCCAAACAGAACATGCAATAACCACAGCTCAAGATATCCAGAGATACAGAAAATTATTATACCGGGACAGCATTGAACCACAAATTGAAAGTCCTAAATGTATATCGAAAGGAGATTACAAGGGAAAAATGTAAAAAACTTTTAAAGTGACCTGTATCTTTAAAGTTTTTTCTTTATTCTCCAATGATTAATTACATTTCCATATACTGATACCCACAGCTAACTGGGACTCATCCCTGTCCTTTGCTATGCTTCCCAACTCCTCAAATAGGGATACTATCATACTCCGCTGCACAGCAAGTAAACCACCGTGCTCCAGTCCCTGAACAATCTACTAATATCGATTTCAAAGCGGGAACACAAGTACGGGATCTTTTTAAAAAAACACGTGAGACGCAAAAAAGTCACAACATTAAAGAGATATAAATGTTATCCCAATGAGATGTATGACAGATCACTGTGTCCATTTTATGTAAAATTTAAGCTCAAAAGCTAACTTGCAGCATCAAAAACTTAAGTCTTCCATCTATTATAAAGAACCCAAAGCAAAAAGAATGAGCTATTCACTGTTTACTCCCTTCCCACACATGACTGTGGGTGGCATCAGTTAAACATGCAGAATATTAAGCATTACTAAGCTGTCCAATGCGTATTTTCACATCTAACCCTATATTCCCAAAGGATAATCTGAGCCTGAAACCTGTTAGCCACCCAATCCCACCAATTTTAATCCATGGGTCCTCAGGCGAGAAAGCAAAGTCAGTAAGGTCGAAAAAGAAAACAATGAAAAAGGAATGTAGAATTTAATTTCATTAAAATCTTGAGTGTTTGGGCTTTAAAAAAAAACCCTAACTAAATAGACTTCAAAGTTACCAAACTCATAATTGGTTTAGTAGTTTAGCTGTTGCCTCACCACAATAAAATAAATCTGAAGTCACAATCCTCATCTGCTTATGATTATTTGCATATGAACAAGAATTCAAAATATGTAATTTGTCTTCTCTTAACATCCTTCTAAAGTTAAAATGTGGAATATGAAATATACAGACTAATATTAAGTTATAAAATGTCTGTACCCAGATGATGATGGAATTGTTTTCATAACTATTATGAAACACACCTTACCAAAATTAAATATCCATTATTTTGGATTCCCTTTAGAACTCTGACATATATTCAAAAATATATCTCATGGGGGGGGGCTAACACTGACCGCCACAAAACTTCAGAAAATAAGGCACTTACCTTCAAAGAATTTAGGAGCAATTCACAAATACACTAATTGAGGAGACAGAGTTTTAACTGCGTTGCACTTTTATTTTACAGTTGATGGGCAAGAGTCAGAATTTTTGTAATAGAAAACATCACAGTATTTTACATATCAACTTTTAACTATTTATAGTACCAGATCCTTGAGGAGGGAGGTGCAATACATTTTATATGTGTACATTTTCATATGCTGTTTTGTGTTTTTTTTAAAGAGCACACCCCACCCCCACTGCCAATTTCTGATGCCAATCTTAGAATGCTATAGTTATTTCATTGTGGGAAAGAATGGCTAATAAGTACATTTCTTTTCCAATCCTTTTCTCTACCCATTCATTAAACACCAAATGCTGAAACTGAATTCAACCGATACCTCAGATCTTCCTACCAGGAATGCTCCCCAGGGCACCCGAATCCCTTCCACTGTCACTTATTCCAACTGCCAAAGCCCCTCCTATTAATAGTAAATCCTTTCATACTGACTCACTGTAACTCCAACTTAATGAAATAGACACCAAAACAAAACTTACAAAATTTGTTAATGGAATTTTCCTATTTTCAGAGGATTAAAAAAACAAAGTAGTGCACATTCAAACTAAGTTACAAACATTTCAAGTTCAACCAATTTATAAGCATTTATGTTGCTCATTCTATACTGGATCAATTTGAATATTTTTTAGAAAGTTGGTATATTAGGCATTGTATAATTACCTATACACAAGGCCAAGTTTCCCATGCAAATAACTTGATACTTTAATATAAATTTAAGCCATTACACCAAAATTGCAAGACAACTTGAAAAATTTTCTTCAAATTTGCTTAATTATGGAAATTTAAGTACACACAAAGCTAGAGAGAACAGTACAACCAGCTCTCCTGTACTCACCCAATCCAGCTACAATCATCAACTCAAGGCCACTTTTGTTTGATCTCTACCTTCCTCTGCTTCCTCCCACAATTATTATCTTTAGAAAAGAATTAAGAGGAAGACACTGTGCTCAGTAAGTACATTGGGTACAGCAAGAAGACAAGAATTTAACAAGGTAGCTGTTAAATACACAACTCCTTGTTTGGTGGTAAATTTAAGAATTCAGTTAAAAACAAAGAAATGGCCATCTTTAAGAATTTTAATAAAGTCCATAAGATCTAAAGGACATATTTAAAATTATATCTAAAGGGATAAATAGGAACATGTGATGAAAATGAAACTTAAACATGTACAATTAGCTTGCATTTATGGAGCACCTTGGCTCAAAACGAAAATAAAGACACTATTTAACGTAATGTGTCATAAAATCACAATTCAACCACTTGAAAAACCGCTGAACACTTATGCCTTAACTGGCCCTTCTGATCCCTAATTATAGGCTGATATCAATGTAGAAAGAAAACCAGGCATTTTAACCTAAGTGGTTGAAAATGTTCAAAATCAACGCCACCGGTCATTGGAAAACATATGAAAGAAGCAAGTCTAAACTACCTGAATTGTATGTCATGAAACAGAAACGTATCCACTTTCCAAGACGGGGTTTTTTGTTTTTTTAAAATAAGTTCACATATACCCTTAAATGCAACGCGCTAGGCTACAGATAGAATTAGGAGACCGCCTCCTGCTTTTGCTCCTAACCAATACGCAGAGAGAGAAGGTTGGCAGGAAAGTGCAGCGAGGACAGTAACAAACACCAGCAGCTCCCGAGCAGGCCCAGCTAGAGCCAGGAATGACGCACTTCGGTAACCCGACTCTTTCTCCCCTCCACCCCCGCCCCCAGCAGCGGTGCTGACACCGCCAACAGCCCGGAGTAGGAAAAAAGACAACAGAAAAAAAGGCAGAGGTTGGACTGCACCAGGTTTCATCAAGAAACCCCGATTATTCCTCTTTCGACACTAACCACTAGGACTAAACAGGAAAAGAAGCTTGTGCTTAAGCAAGTCCCATCATGGTGGTTTAAGAGTCACTAAATTAAGCTGATAATGAGTCCAATCCACAGAGACAAATACAGGGTGTGGCTGCTGTGAAATACGGCGGTCCGTGGGAGAAGAGGGGTATGGAATTTACACTCCCCGTATGAGGGGGAAGATGGGGCTACACGGGAGGGGGGGCGGCCCGCGCATTTTAAGGAACCATTTCAAACCGGCAAGCTTTTCCTTTACTTAAACCTAATCCTACAGATCAAAAGTTTCTAATAGATATATCATGTAAGCTGTAAATAACCATTTAATCAAACACCAGGACCCTCAATTAAAAAACTACATCTAAAAGAAAGTAAGGGGGGGGTAGGCAACATAAAACATTTCTAGGCCACGGAGAAAGTCACAAACCGGATGAAACTAATGCAATATTAAAAATTAAAGCTGAACACTGCAGCACGAAAAAACACAAACCATAAAGCCCATTACAGTTCGGGATTAAAAATAAAATGACATATACAACAAGGGGGAGTGAAAACTAAATGTCGAAAGTACAGCGGCTTATTTAAAAAAAAAACACACACACACACACAACACTGAAGGCAAAACAAGACATTCTCGCGACCAAAAAAAAAAGGGGGACAGAAATCAACAATACATTTACGAATGTAGGCCAGAAGAAAATGGGAACGGGGCTCAAAGTTTTTGCGGAACTACTTGATGCTGTTTCCCACACCTTCTCTCTCCCATTGCCCATCCGACCCTTTTCGTCCCTAAAAATCGCCGTCCCCAGATCACCGGGTACGGGAAAGAAGGAAAAAGAAAGTCAACCCCTAGCCAGAATAAAAGTGTGGAGGGAAAAAGCAGACGCTGCCTACCTGGGGCAAGGATCAGCTCAGTTCGTGTCTTGAGAAAGACAGCGCGGGTGGGGGTGGGAACGAAAAGCAGCACTAAAACTAAAACAAAAGTGGCGCCAAAACCCCCCAACAAACAGCCTTCCACTCCCGCCCTTCCCCCCTCCTCCCATGCCAGCCAGGCAGGGCCCCCTTCGGGGCAAGGGCTGCACGAGGGGGCCAACACCGCCAGACCCCAACCTATTTATAAAATTGTTGCCCGAAGAAAACTGACCGAAGTCGGGCCTCGGAAGGGATGGAGAGATCGATGCCAATCGCTTTCCCCAGCAGTTTCCCCACCACGCGCTGGAGATGATGGGGCGGGGGAGAAGCCGAGGGGCCCGTCACATGAATGTTGTTCCCTCTCTAGGAAGGGAGGAAGAGAGGGAGGGAGAGGAGGGAGGGAGGAAAGGAAGGAGGGGAAGGGAGAAGGGAGGGGGCACGAGGGAGGGGTGTGATCAGAGTAGATTTTCCCTCGCCTCCCTCGGTCCGAGGCCCAAATATACACAACTGAGCCTCCTCTCCTCCCCTCCCCCCAGGTTCCCAGCACCACCATTTTGCTCTCTTCCTTCCCCTCACCACGATCCGCGCTCCCCCCCCCCCCACTCACGGCCTCCCCGGCTAGGCTCCCCGACCAGGCTCGCAGCCCACCCCACCCCACCTCCAGTTTCGGCTCTCCGGGCCTTAGGAGCCTGCCGGAGAAAAGGCACCTAAATCGAATGCTACACAGAGAAGCGGAGCCTCCATCTTGCGCTGCTCCGCGTTCTCCATTTTGGGCCACCCTTGGGGGGGTCTCCGTAGAGGCCCCGAGGGAGAGAGGGGCGAGGGGAGGAAGAGAAAATCCTCAGCCAGGGTAGTGGGAGAGAAGTCCTGCGGTAGGAAGCCACTCTAGGAGGAGGAGGTAGGCAGGAAGGGGCTGGAAGTTCCTCGGTAGTGTGGAGGTAGGGACTTGGGGGGAACAAGGGAGAAAGGAGGGCTGGGGGTTACGCGGGGACGAAGCGGAGTCCCCCCCGCCTGGACTTGGCAGCCACTCCGCGGCCGGCCCCGCTGGGGGCAAAGGAAGAAGAGGGGACGTTAAATGGCAGCGGGGCGCCCAATCGCTTTCCCTCCCAACTCCTCTCCCGCGCCCTATCGCAACCATACACACCTCACGGTGGGCCCCGCGCCCTCCGGGTGCCCCTCCAAACTTCTAGAAGCTTCGCCTCCGCCATTTTATAACTTACCTCCCCCCTCAGCGTACACAGAGGCAGCAACGAGACTGTTCGCCTCCCCCACTCCTTCCTTCTTTCTCAGGCCGGGGGCTCCTTCACCCCTGGGCTGGTACAAGAGATTTTTCCCTTCCTCTTCTTTACACCCTCGAATTCTACTCGGGGACGGAAGCTCCCGCGGTTCTAGAACGGTGGGGGGTTTTGAAAGTGGCGGTCGGATCCGGCGGGGTTTTTTTTTTTTTTTCTGTTTTTTTTTTTTTTCTTTCTCTCTCTTTTTTTTTTTTTTTTTTTTTTTTTTTTTTGGTGGCGCTTCGGGATTGTTTGGGGTGTTCGCTCTTCGGCGACTTGGAGGCGAATGGAACGCGCAGGCGCCATCTGTCGGCCGGCAGCCCGCGCCCGGCTCCCGTTGGGAGGGGGCGGCATCTAGCGGCCGCGCGCGGGCACTGCAGCGCCCGGCTCCCAGCCCTCCCACCTCGCGTCCTCCTCCCAGCCGCCAGCCTATCGCGGCCGCCGGCCTCCCGGTGCCGCGTCTCGGACGCCGCCTCCCAGCGAGGCGCCCGCAGGGGCGCGCCGCCGAGCGGGGTAAACAAGGTGCCGTGCCCGCGCCTCGCTTACTCGGAGCTTGGCAGCGCTTCCGCCGCCGACCCGCCGGGGCCGCCGTTCCGATTTCTTTCCTGGGGAGGGGTCGACGGCGGGGCGGTAGGGACGTCCGGCGGAGCCTCGGGCCGTGGGAAAGGGAAGAGCGGGCTCGCTCGGGACTCGGCCCCCGGGCCCCTTTGCCCCCCGCGCTGCCCGAGGTAGCAGCTCAGCGGGCATCAGCCTGCGACGTCCCCTCCTGTGACACGCCCCGGCGAGGGGCCGTGGCCCCGGTCCCCGCACCCTCTCCTCCCCGCGGCCCCTGCTCCTTCCCACCAGAAGCACTCAACTTGCCCAACTCTGGCACCTGATCCTAAGCGATTTAGGGGGGTTTGGTTTTGAGTTTTTGTTTTGTGTGCTTTTTGTTTCGGGTGTGGGAAGAAAGCGAGCTCATTCTCTACCAGGAAGACCTAACACGGGGCGGGGGGGGGGGGGGAGATTTTTTTTTTTTCTTTACAACTCACTCTTCCCGTCTCCCAGAAAACGTGGTCTTGCTCTCTCCCGGGTTCGGGAGACCAGGGAACTGGGCTACTAGGCTAGGCCGGGAGCCCGACCAATTCCTTCTGGACTCTTGGGCCAGGGGGGTGGGGGACGGGCCCGAGCGAAGTGCAGGGAAAGCGAAATTTGGGTCAAAGAACCCGACTGGGACCTCCAGGGTCTTCCCCACCACCCCCGCTCACCCACTGTCTTCCAGTAAACGTGGGCGGGGGTGCCCTCCAGACTTGCAGAATTTTGATTCCTTTTTATCCTGGCTCCTGCCCCCTTTCCCAAGATGTTTGAAGTGCGAAAGGACCCCTTCCGATCCTTCGACCCCGGTCAATCTAGGTCTTTTTCACCCTTTGTATGTATTTTTGTTTGTTTCAATCCAGCTTCTCGGGCCCTTGGACTGCCAGGAGCTCTCCACTCCGGGAGATAAAGTCGGGGAGGCCCTGTCCCCTCCGAAGCGCCGCTTTTCCTAGGACAGGAAGAAGTGACCTATTACACTGTCTCCATTGCTGTTATAGAAGTTCCAGATTCATACAGTCGTCGTTTAGTTAGTTCTTCGTTTGTTTGTTTTTTTTACAATTTTAGTTAAAATATTTCTTTAATGTTGAATTACTTTTCAATTAGAAGAAAAGGAATAAGTGTCTTTAATAACGACAGATTTTCCAAATGATAAATAATGTAAGCCCCGTGTAAATGGTGGAGATTTCACCCGATATCACGTCTAAAGCATTCCTAATGCAACAGAATGATTATTTTCGGCCCTCAAATTATATTCCTTCCACGCCTGTGTCTTGGTCTCTCTCCAATCCTGTGCGCTTACTGGGTTTTTTTTTTCCTGCGACTTTAAAAAGAGTTATGGTATATTTAATCAAGTGAACAATAAAAGTTAAACAGAAACATCTAAATATCAATAACAAGAAATAAAATCAGAGACATTTTTACTTACCTCTAAAGCTTTGGGCAGTGCAATACTATTCAAAATAAATTTCCATTTCTTTTATAGACCATCTTTGGTAGAATGTTATACAGTTTTTAATAGATTCAAGTTACAGAATGATGCAGCTAGAACATTAAATAGAGAGTAGTGGAAAATTTACAGTTATATAAGTTAATGCAAAATTCCACTTAAAGTAATAGAAAAATTGGGCTCTGTACCAAATCATTTTACATTAATTTAGTTCAATTGTGCCAATTTAATATCAATTGATATGAAATGATTTCCTGTTTTAGTATTAGCTGAAAACTACTGATTTTTCTGCTCTAAACATCACATTTATAGTACATGGTGCAGTTTTTCATCTATTTTATAAATTTACATTCTTGGCTGATTATCTATGTGGCAGCTGAGACTTGAAACAACTCTATACTTTGAATGAAATTGACAAGTTTCTCCGGTTAGCAAACTTACTTTCATTTTGAGAAAAATACCGCTGAAGAAGAATAACTGGTATAACATCAGAAAAATTTTATAGCAAATTGATACTTATATTGAATGTTTCACAGTAGCCCCTCTTTTTCCTAGAACTCATTCAAAAAATATTTATTGAGCCTTGAGTATGTACAGATCACACTGGTACGTGCTCTAGTCCTATCCTAAGAAGTAAAATTTATCTCTTAGGGTGCTGAAAGACCAGAGTGCACCCTAATAATTTGAGAACAAAGTGAGAAAATGCCATCAAATGAAATATGTAACTGACATAGAGTAAGTTTTAATCTTAATTATTTGTAGCATGTCCTTCATGAAATAATATTGTAATGGCAGAAGCTTTTGGTGCCTGATAAATGCTGAAAGAGGGAAGTTGAATAGTTAGAACATTTGATACTGTGTAAGGGGCAAGACACTATTTAATGCAAAAATATTCTGGTCACTAGTGTAGCAGAGATAATCCTCCAGCCTTACCATAGTCTGAAAAAAACCATCCCACAATTCTCTTTGCTCTGACTCCATACAAATAGAGCAAGCTTCTGATTATAAATTAGGTTCTCCAGATAGTCTCCTACTCTAGGTAGCATACACATATAGTTTGTATTTTCTAACACCATTCTGAACATGACATAAAATCCAGAAGCCTAAAAATGGATAAATTTGAGTTCACAGAAATTTTATATATCAAAATACCATAAACAAAGATAAACTATAAGCTGTGAGAAGATATTTGCTACATGAATGAAAAAGGCTAATTTCCTTCATATATGAAGAACTGTCACAAATCAATAAAATAAAAATACTCTAATAGAAAAACAGACAAATGATGTAAAAGTTAACTAACTTATTAGACAAGAAATGCAAATGGTTAATAAATATATAAAAAAGCACTCAACTTCATTCGCCACTAAGACATGCAAATTAAATTCTACAAGATTGGCAGAAGTTTAAAATTTTGATAATACTCAATGTTGGAGAACTAAGAATTCTCATATACCATTGGTGGGAGTGTAAACTGTTTAAAAAAAGTATCTCAACATGTAAAATTAACCTAGCATTTTCATTTCTATCATATAGATATGCTAGTGCAAGTTACGCAAAGATATATATAGAAAGATTTTCATTACAGTATTTTTGTAATAAACAGCCAATAGAAAAAGCATCATTAGGTGACTGGTTAAAGAAATTATAGTACATCCATATAATGGAATTCTGTGTCCACCATTAAAACAAGTATACCTTTATTTACTGATACGCAAATAGGTCTAAGAGATGTTAAGTAAAAAAAAGTCAAGTTGCAGATAGCGTGTATAGTGTGATCCCATTTGTGAACATATATATATTTTTCACATGTACATATATGCGCTTGCATATGCATAAAACATTCTTGAAAAATATACAGGAAACAATGGTTACTTCTGAGGAAAGAGTTGGTGCAGGGTTTCAGGGCTTATAATTTTGCTTTTCAGTTTATACATTGCTACCTTGTGTTAATTTATTACAGTGAGCATGTAATTTTTACATAAATTACGTAATTTTTAAGATCTTATACTGGTTACTGTGGACAATTTGTCACTTTCTTATGTAGTTAAACATACTTACCATATGACCTAGCAGTTTTATTCCTGAGCAGTTATCCTAGAGAAATGAAAACTTACGTTTACGCAGAAACCTGTACAGAAATGCTCAGAGCAGATTTACCTGTGATAGCCCAGAACAGGAAACAACCGAAATGCCCATCAACTGGTAAGTGCTTAAACAAACTGTGGTACATTCATACAATGGAATACTATTCAGCGATAAAAAGGAACTACTGATATATGGGACAACTTGGATGGCCCTCAGGGGTATTATGCTTAGTGGGGAAAGCCAATCTTAAAGAGTTACACACTTGTGTGATTGCACTATATAATTGTCTCAAAATGATAAAATTATAGTGATAGAGAACAAATCAGTGGTTGGCAAGGGTTAAGGTTGGGGAAAGGGTGTAGCTATTAAGCAGTAATGGGAGGGAGTATCTTTGTGGTGATGGAACAGTTGTGTTTCCTAATCGTGGTGGCGTTTACTTAAATCTACACGTGATAAAATTTCATAGAGCTACACAGACGCATACAGGAGTGCACGGAAAAAGGTGAAATCCAAATAAAGTCTGTACTTGAATTAATAGCATTCTATCAATGTCGATATCCTGGGTTTGTCAAATACTATGGTTATGTCAACTATTATCGTTGGGGACAGCTGCAACTTCTTGTGAGCCCTAAACTAGTTCAAAATAAAAAGTTGTAATAAAAAGTTTAATGCTGTTAATAAAAGAAAAAAATCTCTGGTTAGCAGAAAAGTAATTACTCCGCTGTAAATTAAGAAATTGAATTTCTAGTTTACAAATCAGCTTTTTGTTACCTCGGATATAATGACTCAGTTTCCGGGACCCTTATCATTACCCCTGTATGAACTTACACAGTTGAGAGCCTGATACCTCGATACTGGGAGTAGACCATGGACCTGTGGCGTCAACAGGAAATAGACGTACCAATAAGCCTTGTCTAGAACAAATAGCTCGCACCTTTCCAAGACATCTCAAGTACCATACTACAGAATTTGATGGGTTTTTTGTTTGTTTTTTTTACTCTGAATAACATACAGTATTTCCAGTATGAGTTAATGGAACTGAAAATATATCTATATACAAAAGAGTTGATGTCTCTCACATATAAGCCCTCCCACTTCTCATCTGAGCTACAGCAATTGCCCCATGACCAGTTTCTTTTGCATTCAACCCAGTACTGATTAGAATACTACCTTCCTTACTCACTTTTATGTTTACTTACTCGCCACTCTCCTCCCTTATTTATTCTTAATTCACTCGCTATCTAATTGGCTCAGTTGGCCTACAGCAGCTATTTTCAGCCTTTTGCATCTCGTGGCACACAAACTAATTACCAAAATTCTGCGGCACACCCAAAAATATATTTTTTGCCGATCTGACAAAAACACAGGTGTAATTTTGACAGCTTTTGTTGTGTGGCCTGTTGTCATTTTTATACTTGCCAAGCTAAGGGAAAAGAGGTCAGTGCCCCTGACTAAATAGTCAGGTACTGCGTGTTTTAAAAATTCTTGTGGCGCAGCAGTTGAAAACCGCTGGCCCACGGCAATGCCCCTAAAACTTGACTGTGCTTAAGAGCAACTCAAGGATCTTGCTAAAAATGCAAATTCTGATTCAGTAAGTCTGAGTTTCGGGTGGGACCTGAGATTCTGCAATTCTAACGAACTCCCCGGTCATGCCCAGCCCACGTTGCTGTTCTAAAGTCCACACTTTGAGTGTCAGGGCCTGAGGAACAAAGTACAAACTCTGTAGGGTAGCTTTCAGTGCCTTCCACAATCTTATCCAAATACCATCACTCATAACTGTAAACTCTGCTGGGGCAATGTCTGTATAGGTCACTGTTGTATCCCCAGCGCTTAGTGTAGAGCCTAAAACAGGAGAGGTACTCCAGAAATACTTATGCAATGGTTGAAGGAATGAGTGAATGATCTAAACAACTACTCCCTGCTCAGATACCACACATTCTAAGCAAACTAAATTACTTCCCAATTTCCTCATGCTTTCCCACCCCTGTACATTTGCTCATGCTATTTTCTCTCTTTTCCAAGCTTTGCCCCATTCAAATTCCATTCTTAAACGCTCAATTTATTTTTTTTAATTTATCTTTATTATTGAAAGTATTACAGATATCCCCATTTTTCCCCGATTGACCCCATCCACCCCACACCCACCCACCCCTCCCAGGCCTTCACCACGCTATTGTCTGTGTCCATGGGCTATGCATCTATGCATATAAATTCTTGGGTTAATCTCTCCCCACCCACCTTCCCTCTGAGATCCCTCAGTCTGTTCCATGCTTCTATGTCTCTGGATCGATTTTGTTCATCGGTTTATTTTGTTCATTAAATTCCACATATGAGTGAGATCATGCCCAATTTAAATGAGAAAATCTCTATAAAATCTTCCCCGATGTTCCAATATAGAAATAATCTCATTTTGCAAGGTTTCTCCCTAGCAGGTTTGGAATGCCTTGCAAATAATAATAATAATAATAATATAATAATAATAATAAATGTTTTAGTAGCATTTGCTATAACCACCATGCCTAGCAGAAATGTCGGCATATAGTAGAAATCAATGTTTATTAAACTAAAATGAGAGAAAAAAGAATTATTTAGATCAGCACTATGTATTAGAGCTTTTGGCGATGATGGCAGTTTCCGTAATCTGTGTTGTCCAGCATGGTAGCCAGCAGTAGCTATTGAGCACTTGAAATGTGGCTAGCGTGACTGAGGAACTGAATTTTTAATTTTAATTAATTGAAATTTAAATGTAATTAGCCACATGTGGCTAGTGGCTTCCTATTGGACAGTGGCTATCTTAGATAATTCAAGTTACAACAGTTCCTCATTCTACAGTGTTTACTGAGTGCCTTTTTATGTTATTTTTTTATTTTTATTGAATTTATTGGGGTGACATTGGTTAATAAAAACTGAGTGCCTTCTATGTGCCAGACACAGAATGGGATAGGGGCTGGTGATAGAAATATGAATAATTTATGGTCCTTGACCTCAAAGAGCTTGCAGCCCATTTAGAGAAGATAGGATCAAACAAATCCAATCAGTGTTATCAGTGCTATTATAGAAGATTGACCAAGCAGAATGTGGGTACAAAGGTGAACGTGGGCAGGAGTCAGAAAGGGTTTATAAAGAAGGTTAGAGTTGAAATAACATAGTATTCATTAGGCAAACAAAAGATAAAGAGCTTTGCCGGGGGGAGGAGTGTGAACAAAGGCATGGCAAGTCAAAACAGAAAGCCCCTCTCCTCCTGGAACTACCTGCAGCCCCTTCAGGAACCACCTAGAAAGTGGGGGGCAGAGACCTGCAGATGTTTCTGCTCGAGGCATAAGCAGGAGCCCAGGCACAGAGGGCCCTTGGAGTCCCGTGCTAAGGAAGGAGCTCGGTGTCCTGCAGGCAATGCTCGGTGTGACATTTTAGGAAGATGTCTCTGGATGGCGGAGTGGAAAGGCATAGACAGTCTGGGAGGTGATGGGCTTGGGCTAAGCACCGGCAGTGGAACTGCAGTCAGGGCTCAGGGTGTATGTGCTTTGCAGCCTGAAGGAGGAGGATCATTTCACTGACCGTCTTTGTTCTGTCTTTATTTCATAATCCATTTGATTTTCCTGCTTTTTTTTTTTTTTTTCCTTTTGCACGTAGAGGCACAGCCTTCACTGAATGGCCAGATCTCCATGGAAGCAAAAGTCGACACTTGGTATGAATCTCTGGAAATTTCAAGGAAAAAAACTACCTTCTGCCTTCTGCTTAAGTCATTTCAGAAATATGAGCCAAAGTCACTCATTCCTATCAGCAGCTAATTCTTTCATCCCTTAATGCTGGCACTGGTCTAGTTATTTGTATTAAGGAGTTAAACATGTCACAGGATTTGTTTGTGTAGACACATGACATTTGCATTCTTTTTTGAGTGCCAGCATTCAATAACAAAAAAGACTGATCAAGGCACAGGCAGACCTATCAACTCAGACTTATGGGTTACTTTAAAGGTCCTGTTGTGATATATGGTTTTTCAATATGTTCAGGAGACATTTATCATTTTTTAAAAATGTACCTTTATTGTTAAAACTATTATAGATGTCCCCCTTCCTCCCCCCACTGCCCCCCTCCTCTCCACTCTGCTCCCCCAGCCTTCCCCCCACTATTGTCTGTGTCCATGGCTTTGCATATATGCATATAAGTCCTTTGGTTAATCTCTTCCTGCCTCCCCCCTTCCCTGTGAGAATCCTCAGTCTGTCGCATGCTTCCATGTTTCTGGATCTATTTTCTTTCAGGAGACATTTATCATTTTAAACCCATGCACATTTAATGATTAAATTATTCTTCATTTTGTTTGTCACTTTTGTGGCATTGTTGCTGGGTATTAGTTTTTATAGAAATGGCAATAGTTTTTGGAAGCAGAAACATTATTGTTAGCAGAACAACAGACACACACATCCCCCCAAAATAAACATTTTTAAGTTATTTCCCTGTATTACTGAAAGTGATTTGGTTAAAATTAGCATTGCCCAGCAGGAGCATTTGAGGTCTTGCTCCCCAGCACAGTTTGGCTCAAATAAACTCCTGTAAAAATTCTCAAAAATAAATAAATAAAATTAGCATTGCCCAGAACCTGCAATAAGACTCTCTTTTATTGGCATGCACGCAAGCTTATAAAGCAGAGGTCGTATTAATAACTAAGAGGGACATTACTGACAACGAAGACGACTCCCTGAGCTTAAGTGCAGTATTTGTTCCTAGTTACTACCAACATTAAGTAAAATTCAAATACTTGACCCACTGTCAGCTTCTGATGTCTATCATCGGTAACACAGCACGTTTGCTGTTATGTGCTGATAGCACTTCTAACGTTCGACACTAGAAATTAATGCTAGGACTGCTTGTGGAAAGGCTGAAGGGAGATTTGCAAAGTGGAAGAAAGCTAGAGATAGAAACTTCTGAGAAAACACACTTTATTCCCCAAATATAGACAATACTGGATTAGGTTCTTTCTTTAAGCTATAAAGAGCATTATTGGGACAATTGGCAAAAATTGAGTAAGGTCTAGTAGATTATATAATAGTACTGAATTAATGCTAATTTCCTGATTTTTATCATTATATTGCGGTCATTAGGAGGATGTCTTCATTCTTAAGACATACACACTAAAGTATTTAAGGGTAAAAGGGGCATTACATCAGCAATTTATACTCAGCTGGTTCAGAGAGAAAGGTAAATATATTGCTTATATACACAGTATATATTTTGGCGGTGTGCTGGACCCTGCTAGCACCGGCTCACAAGAGCTAACTGTGCACATGTCTTCCCAGCTCCACTTAGTTACCTCACATTGGGAACCATCGTGGGAGCATTTACACCATGAAAATCACCAAATGCTATAGACCAGGGAGATCTGGAGAGCCAGTTGTTAAAACATTTGCCATGGATCAAAATCAAAGGTCATGTCCAGGTTCATGAAATTTTTTTTGTGTTGTTATAATTGACAGGTTCTTCTATTTTGCTTTTTTTTTTAAATATATTTTTATCGATTTCAGAGAGAGGAAGGGAGAGGGAGAGAGAGAGATAGAAACATCAATGATGAGTCATTGATCGGCTGCCTCCTGCACACCCCCGACTGGGGATCGAACCCACAACCCGGACTTGTGCCCTGACCGGGAATCAGAATTCGATCTCCTGCATCATAGGTCGATGCTCAACCACTGAGCCACGCCGGTTGGACTCTATTTTGCTTTTAACCTGAGTTGATGCAAAATCCCAAACCACCTACTGCTGTTAAATATTCAGTAGTAATATATTTTTAAATGTTATTCTCTAATCACCTGAAGATATCTTTCAAACTTACTTTATCAAGAAAGTAGGTAAATATATACATTATCCTAGTTTTGTTGTTAGTTACCGTACACTTTAAACTAAAAGCGATCACATATCTAACTAAACTGACTGACTAGTTTAGTTAGATGCAAACCCTGCTAGTCTCCCAAGCACCTGAATCCTTCCCGGAGCTTTGTGAGGCCTCATGTTCTCCACAAGGTCTCACATTCAGCACTGGCTCCTTCCTTACACAGAGTTCATAGGACTGTGTGAAAGATCCATAGAAAAGCATCCGGACCAATCCCCTTATTTTTCAGAAGAGAAACTCAAGAGTCAAGAGACGAAGATCCTCACTGTCACACGATGTCCAGTGACAGCTGTGAGCAGCACCCCAGTCCTCTCATCACCAAGCCCTGGGCTATCTTCTACACCATTAGAGAGCACACTTTCCAGACCAGCTGCAGACACCAGATCACAATCTGCTTCCTGGCCAAACATAGTGCATACGCTTACCCATTTCAAGAGCAGGAATATGTGTCTAGCACAGTAGATGCTCAATAAATAAAACGTGGTACTCAGTAAACACTGGATATTTCCATTCGTTTGGAATGCTTTTCACATAGTCTTTTTTTCAAAGGTGCTTTTTGATTTATTTATGGAGCTATAAAACCTGATGAGTACCTTCTTAGAGTTGTAAATGAAGAGCCAGCTACCAACAATGAAAGAAGATGACTTGTTTCACAGAGGGTGGGACATCCAAATGTCTAGGTGCCAAATTATAAAATGAGATCAGCCTTGGAGTCTTTACTGAGGTTTTATTCCTTCAGATTTAAATATAGTTTATCGAATACTTTGAGAATCAATTTGAAGTCACTTTATGGGGCAAAACAGTATAGCTATTTAGATATTCTTAAAGGAGAAGTACACCAATTAGCCGCACAAGAAAATGCCTTAAAAAAAGAAAGGCCGTCAGAAGTTCTTTATCCCTGCTTTTTAAAAAATAACACTTTCCTACAATCTTCAGAATGAGAAAATTATAAATTTGAATACGTCTTCAAAAGGACTACCAGATGAAACTTAATGAGGTCAGTAGTCTAAGATCCCAATCATCAGGAACTTTTTAACTGGGGTCTTTATCCCTTTATGAGTTGTTGAAACATTCTTAAGGTTTACAGCCCACCATTCAGCGAGTTAAGACCAATAAAACACCCACTTGACCAATTCAGTCTTTTCCCAAGAAGAAATAACAAAACAGTCAGAGTTTGAAAAGCCATTCATTACAGCCGTTGTGACATAAACCTCAGAAGCCTTTGAAGTATAATGACCAATCAGATTTTTTTATGCATGGTATAAAAATGGTATCCTGTTTGATTGGAGGTCAGGTTCTATCCTGCAATTTGCAGAGAGCAGTAGGTGAAAATTAAGAGGCAATCAAAATTAATTCATAAGACCAGTGCTTGCTGTCCTAACATCATGACTTCAACCAAACTGTGATTTGGACGCTCAAGAGGATGGCTGCAAACATTTAGAAAATCACAAACACTGTTGATTTTGAAGACATTGGAATAAATTGGACACATAGTTCCATTGCTGTGAAAAAGAAACCAAGGCCATATTTTATAAGAATGTATTTTTCTGGAAATAGTTAACTAAAGATGAACTAGAGAGAAATGCTCTCATATGTGCACAAGGAGACATGTATAAGGATGTTCATTGCAACAGTTTTTATAATGGAAACAAGTTAAATGTCCACCACAGAAGAGTAGATATATTACATTATATCCGTATGATAGGATACTGTGCAGCTTTGAAAGTGAACTAATGCTACATGTATCAACGTGAATAAATCTCAAAAATATTATGTAAAAAAAGCAAGGTGCAGAGTAACAGCTAACACATTATGCTTAGTGTATTATGTTCTGAGTGCTTCATATGTATCAACTCATTTAACCCCCAAAGCACCCTTATGTGGTAGGTATTATTATGATTTTCTGTTTTATAGCGAGGAAAATGAAGTTCAGAGAGATTAAGTGATTTTTCCAAGGTAACAAAGCTAGTAACAGCTACAGCAGATACTCCAGACCGCCTCTGCCTCTGTTTGTGGGCTTATCCACTGTGCTATTGATGTCATTTAATAAACCTTCAAATTGGCAAAGCAACGTTCCATACAGTTTGTGCATAGACATGTATGTGGTAAAAATGTGAAAACATGCATGGATATGAAAAGCATCAAATCCATTATTGTGGCTACTTCTGAGAAAGGGAGGCAGGGGAAATGAATGGGGGCAGGAAACTTGAACTGTATCCATAAAGTCTTATTTCTTTTTTTTCTTTTCTTTTTATTATTATTATTTTTTAATCTTCACCCAAGAATAATTCTTTTTCCATTGCTTTTCAAAGAGAGTGGAAGGGAGAGAGAGAGAGAGACAGAGAGAGAGAGACAGAGACAGAGAGAGAGAGAGAGACAGAGATGAGAGAGACATATTGATTGGCTGCCTCCCACAACAGAGGTACGTTCCCTTGGCTGGACTCGAACTCGGGACCCTTCAGTTCGCAGGCCAACACTCTAACCACAGAGCAAAACCAGCTAGGGCCATAAAGTCTTATTTCTTTAAAAAAAAAAAAAAAAAATGAGGGCAGTGTTTCATCATGGATGGGTCTTGAGAATATCATGCGAAGAGAAATAAGTGAGACAGAAAAAGTCAAGAAGCATAGGATTTCACTCATGTGGGATATAAAACTGAAAGCAACAAATGAACAAAGAAGACAGACAAAAACTCATAGACACAGACGACAGTGTGGAGGTCGCCGGAGGGAAAGGGGGGTGTGGGGGGTAGTAACGGAGAAAGGGGGTCAAATATATGGTGACGGAAGGAGATCTGACTTTGGGTGGTGAACACACAATGCAATACACAGATGATGTATTATAGAATTGTACATTTGAAACTTATATAATTTTATTAATCAATGTCACCCCAATAAATTTAATTTAAAAATCTTTAAAAATATATCTTCAGTAAATATGGGAAACATAAGATTTGACAATGCTGGGTGATCGATACATGGGAGTTTATTATAGTAGTCTCTATATTTTTCTGTATGTGTTTAAAACATTTCATAATTTAAAAAACAGAACAGACAGACTGATGAATCTCAGAGGGAGGGGGAGGAGGAAAGAGATTAACCAAAGAACTTATATGCATATGTGCATTGCCGGTGAGCACAGACAATAGGGTGGTGAAGGCCTGGGGTGGAACAGGAACTGGGGGGGGCAAAGGGGGAAAAGCGGGGGGAGGGGGGCATTTGTAATACCCTCAACAATAAAGAATAAGAAAAAAATGAAAAGATATAATATAAAGATAGAATATTTGTCTTGGATCCCAAATGTAGTAATTCTGATTATAATTTTAAATATTTATACAAATGACACAAAATAAAGATTCTGGGAAATTCAGAAACCCTTTTTGATTTCAGTTGAAATGTACTCGGATAGTTAATAAAAGTTGAGTGATACAGTCTAAAAAATTAGATTCTCCGGATAAAATGAAGTCTTCACAATAAAGTATTATTAGTATACATTCACATAAGCACCACGTATATGGTCTCTTGAAAGACCAGATCCAAATTCAAATCAGAAGTCAACATAACCATTTTGGAATTCCTTAAATGCAATATTGTTGTTTTATAAATTACATTGTTTAAAGAAACTTGTACTTAATCAAGGAAGAATTCTGAAAATAGCTTCCAAAAATATCTTGATAAACAATCAGGTTTGAAAAGATACATAATTCTATTTGAATAACAGAGCATTTTATTTGTGTAACAACTAATACATTTTTAATTTAAAGGTCAAGCCATTGAATTGGAGCGAGGCATAGAAGAAGAGAAAGTATTCTATCTCCATGTTTACAGACATTCAAGTAGTTACACAAGACCTCCCAAGATCTAAGATACAGTAGCTTTTCTTTTTCTTTTTAATTTATCTTTATTGTTGAAAGTGTTACAGATGTCTCCTCCCCCCCCATTGACCCCCTCTTCCTCACTCCCGCCCCTCCCCCAGGCCTTCACCTCGTTATTGTCTGTCCATGGGTTATGCATATATGCATATAAATTCTTCGGTTAATCTCTTCCCGCCCCGCCCCCTTCCCTCTGAGATTCCTGTCTGTTGCATGCTTCCATGTCTCTGGATTTATTTTGTTTGTCAGTTTGTTTTGTTCATTAGATTCCACATATGAGTGAGATCATGTGCTACTTGACTTTCTCTGACCGGCTTATTTCGCTTAGCTCAATACTCTCCAGGTCCCTCAGTAGCTTTTTCTTAATTTGATGGAAAGGGGGTTTCTGTGTTTGTTGACAACAGAAGCAAACACCTTTACTCTTATTTTCTCTTTTTAAGTAAAACAGAACAGCCCCCAAATAGATTTTATGTCAATATATCTTTCCCCAAAACAGTCAAGAAAGATCAGGATTTTATAAATATTCACGTAGCTTTCCCCCTTTTAATTTTTTTCTGCCTTCCTCTTACTTACATATTTCAAAGCACATTTTTCCTGTCCAGAAGAATTATCCCCATCCTTTAACTGGGGAGTGAAAGGAATTTTCCACTGCAAATGTTTCTGTCTAGCTACTGTGCCCATAAATTATGTTTCTGAAGCATTGATTCTCAATGATTTCCAAAGCAGTATTCACTACACACTCTGGGGGTCAGACAACTTTTGGCACATCTGCAAATCTTGAAAGTAACATCGAGTTAATTACCATGTTTATGAGACATTTGTTGCCTCCTCTCTCCTTCTCCATGCGCCTGAGCTCATCCCTTTGGTGTGGAAGATCTGAAAAAAGAAGGTGAGAAGGAAAAAGCAAAAAATGATAATACTTTTAATTTCTGCACCCTAACAAGGAGCTCCAAATACTTTGATTTTATGCTGCATTTGTCTTGGCAACTTCCCTGCCAACTGTGCATGTGGGAACTAAGGGGAAGGGCTGCCACAGTCATTTACCCTTTCAGTTTCATTATCTGTTAACTGCGAATAACAATACAGGCTTGACATGCTTTGGTTCTTTGAAGATAAAGTTAATAATAAATATAACACGTGAATCCATTCTCCTTTTTAAAAAATCGGAACATTAAAAAGGGAAAGCTAAAATCCCTGTATTAGGGTTCTCCAGAGAAAGAAAACCTACAGGATATCTCTGTCTATGACTATATCTACATCTATATTGATGTCTATATGTAGAGAGGCTGATTGATTATAAGGAATTGGATCAACACACTTATGGAAGCTGAGATGTCCCAAGATCTGCGGTCAGCAAGCTGGAGGGAGACTCCAGAGAGTCAGTGGACTAGTTCCAGTCCAAGAGTCAACAGGGTGGAGACCCAACAAGAGCTGATGTTTCAGTTTGAGCAGCCTAAGCAGTCAGGTAGGAGAGAGGGTCAGCCTTTCTGTTCTATTGAGGCCCTGAGCTGATTGGATGCAGCCCACCTACCTTAGGGAAGGCAGTCTTCTAGACTCAGTCTACTGATTCAGATGTTAATCTCACCCAAAAACATCCTCATAGGCATGCCCAGAATAATGTTTGACCAAATATCTGGGAACCCAGTGGCCTAGTCAAGCTGACATATAAAATGAATCACCACAAGCCCTGACCAGGTAGCTCAGTTGGTTAGAGCATCATCCCAATGGGCCAAGGTTGCAGGTTCAATCCCGTCAGGGCTCATACAAGAATCAACCGATGATGCATAAATGAGTGGAACAACAAATCTCTCTCTCTCTTTCTCTCTCTCTCTCCCTCCCTCCCCCTCCTCTTCCTCTTTCTCTCTAAAAATCAATAAATTAAAATTTTAAAAAATAATAAAATTAATCATCACAGTGCCCTTGGTCACCTCTCCAACTTGCTCCTCTCCCTTCTTCCCATAGATAACCATTTTTGAGTTTGATGAGCATTCTTCCAGATAAATCTTTTAAGTACTTTTATCTAAATAGGTATAGAAAAATACATAGTATTGCATTGTAGTATATTGACATAAATGGTATCATACCATACATATCCTCTTGTGGCTTGTGGTTTTTATTCAACATTATATTTTTGAGAATTATCCCTGTTGACACATACCCTAGTTCATGACTTTTAACTATTGTATAGTATTTTATTTAGTCTTTCTCCTACTGATAGACATTGAGGTTCTTTGCTTTTTGAGGTTGTCTTTTATTTGTTACTATCAACGACAGTACTATAGTAAACATCTTTGTGCACATATGGGTGTGTTTCTCTACCTAGATGTGCAATATATGTAATTTTTTCAATAGGAGAGAACTAGTTTAATGAAAACTGGTTGTAAAGTTTTAAGCTAGTCTTTTGGTTTGTGTGTGATCTTGTGAATTGTTGCTTTTTGATAGATACTTGAGAAAGAGATTTTATGGCAAGAAACCAGCTCTCTATCCAACCAAGGCTTTGCATTGTGGCTATACTTTGGGAGGGAATCGAAACCATTCAGGGTCCAAAACCCACTTCTGCAAATCCAGGACCCAATTTTTGTCAGCGTACCCACTGAGACAACCTGTTTCTAGTATCCAGGTACTATTGGAGCCACCTCAGGTAAATTCTTATTTTATTTTATTTTTTTGTTATTTTAAAAATATTTTTATTGATTTTTAGAGAGAGAGAAAGGGAGACAGAGAGAGAGAGAGAAAAAAAATCAATGTGAGAGCAGTACATGGATTGGCTGCCTCCTGCACACCCCCCACCAGGGATCAAGCCCAAAACCTGGTCATGTGCCCTGACCAGCAATTGAACCCACAGTTTTTTGGTGCAAGCGATGATGCCCAACCAACTGAGCCACACCAGCCAGGGCAATTCTTATTTTGTATTTTCCAGAGTATTTCATATTCTTTTTATAAAAATCTCTTCTTAAAATCTTTGGGATCACACCAGATTGTTTGAGCCTTTTGGTGACTGTGACTCTTCAATTTGGTTGCCATTCATAAGTATGGGCTTTGATTTTTCAGAATTCTGCTAGCTTTTAAGCCTGCATATAAGTGAACAAAATCCCTCATTGTGCAACTAGGTACTGTTATCCCTATTTTATAGATATGTAAACAGGCTCAGAAAGGTTCAGAGACTTTGCCCCAGGTCACAAAGCTCTGAAATGGCTGAGCCAGATTCAGTCCCAGGTCTGCTTGGTTTCTAGTCCAGTGCTTTTTCATAGCATACTGCAGTCTTTCATGACAACTCTTTCTCGATCCCCAAATCACTTTGTGACAATATATGAAAGTGCTTTGAGACATATAAAGGGCCAAGTAAATAATAACTAAAACTACCATCGACTGACCATCTATTCCATGTCAAACGCTGGGCTAGCATGGTACCTTATCTGTAAACCTCATAACATCCCTCTAAGGTAGATATTATCATCCCCATATGACAGGTGAGAAAACTGAGGTTTGGAGAGTTTAAGTGACTTGCACAGGGGAGTATCAGGACCAGGATTCAAACTCAGGTCTATTAGGATGTAAAATCTGTGTGCTTTCCACTACAACCAAGCTACCGGTCAGTGTATTATGTTTATTATATTTCTATGTATAATTAATATCTTCATTCGGTCAAGCTTATATCTTTTTTAGACAGCCTTTGTGTCCCTCTCTAGTTTCTCTTAATAGTAGGTTTCATTTCATTTCTTATCTTAATGGGGAGGAGCTGAAGGAAGAATTAAATTCTTGCAGTTATCTAGTGCCTTCTTCATTCCACTGTTGCATATTTTCTCTTAATAAAATTATTTTGCTTGTATTTTTAAACTGCTGACAGAACATCAGTAAACAGAAAATTTATCACCTGTGAGTAGTCCTCTGTTCTTTTCTTTAATATAACTTGGGTCTTTATTGAAGTATCTAGTTCTATAGGTTTTTTTTTTTTTTTTTAGTTTTTTTAAAAAATATATCTTTATTGATTTCAGAGAGAGGAAAGGAGAGGGAGAGAGAGATAGAAACATCAATGATGAGAGAGTCATTGATCGGCTGCAGCCCGCAACCCGGGCCTGTGCCCTGACCGGGAATCGAACCCTGATCGCCTGGATCCCAGGTCGATGCTTAACCGCTGAGCCACGCCCGGCCGGGCTCTATAGGTATTTTTATGTTTTAAAAATGGCTAAAACAACAGAGCAAGATGAATTATCCATAAATTTCAGGAGTCATTCATTCATTCATTCATTCATCCATTTGTCCATCCATTCAGTACATATATATAGAATATCTATTACGTGACAGGCACTGTGTTAGGTTCTGAGGGTCAAAAGATGAATGTGACATAATCTCTACTCTCAAGAAATTCACAATAGGTTGAAGAGACCTACAGGCAAATTGACAATTACAATGCAGTGTGATGAGTGCTGTGTCTGAGCAGGAAAGAAGTATAGTGGTTTCAACAGTAGGTACTTGGGCCGGGCATCTGGGTTCAAATCCTAGCTGCCACTGGGATTTACTACCTGCCACTACGAGAGCCTACTTCATGCTATGGCGAAACAGAAGAGAAGCATGTAGCCCAGAGTGAGAGGAGGGTATGGGAAAGGGCAGTGCTCCCAGATATTGAGTCTTGAGAGAAAGCAGGGAGTTACCCAAGCAGAGAAGGGGGCGACTGTTTTTGACACAGAATCTAGCATGGTCAAAAGCATCAAGAACAGAGGGAGCATGGCATGAATTGAGCTATAAAAAGTTTGGTATTGCTGAAGCATAAAGCGCAAGGGCAGAGGGCTGTAGAGGGAGATTAGGCAGAGGCCAAGTCAGAGCAAAAGACTTTGAACTTTATGTTGAGAGCAGTAGAAACCCATGAAGATTAATAATGAGGGGGCTAACATCACCAGATGATTTGGCTGGAAGGATGGAGGATGGGTAAGGAGGCAAGACTAGTTTTAGGAAAGCCTGTGAATAGGCTGTGACAATAGGTCAAAGGAGAAATCTGAGGCCCTTGACTAAGGCTATGGCAGTGTAGATGGAAGGATGGAACCGAGTCAAGAGAGAGTTGTGATAAGCAGCACTTGGAGGCCATTTGGATGAGGGAGGTGGAAGATGTGAGTCCTCATTTCTGCCATTCACCTGGATAGGAAATATAGGAGACGTAGTTTGGGGAGGGAAGATGTTTTTGAGTTTGGTTAGAGTGTCCTGATACACCAAGGTTTTGGGTTCGATCCCCAGTCAGGGCACATACAAGGAGCAACCAATGAATGCATAAATGAGTGGGACAACAAATCAATGTTTCTCTCTCTCTCTCTCTCTCTCCCCCCTTCCTCTCTCTCAAAAATCAATCAATTTTTTTAATTGCTTAAGGCTATGATGGTGGAAAATCAGTGATGGGGATTGCTCGCCGGTCGGGCCTGTCCCACTCCACCACAGCTACCACCCCGAAGGGCAAGAACAAAGTGATGGGAGCTGCTGAAGGACCTGCCTCACGGAAGTCAATGAGACAGACCAAAATTCAAGAAGGGCCTGTATCCCACATGGAGAAGCTTCTAATGACCTGGGTGCACAGAAGCACATTGCTCTCAACACCATGAGATCATGGCCAAAGCGAGAAGTTTGTTTGCAACGTTGAAAGAAAAGGTCAGACCCACCTACCACATTGAATTTACTGCTAGCCCTGGGTGGCTGATATGACTCAAGAAATGTTATTCATGACATCAAGTGAAAGTGACTGGTGAGCGCTGATGTGAAGGCAGCTGAAGAATTTTGGGAAACTCTAAACTGATTGTGGAAGAAAATTACTTGCCAGAGTAAATATTGAGTATGGATGAAACCTCCCTGTTCTGGAAACAGATGCCTTAAAGGACTTTCACCCGTAAGGAGGCCAAGTCAGTGCCAGGTTTCAAGGCTTTTAAGGACAGGATAATAGTCCTTCTTGGGGGCAATGTTGCAGGCTGCAAATTGACACCCTTTGTGATCTGACACAGTGAGAACCCCAGGGCCTTTGAGCATATCAGTAAGCACACCCTGTCAGTGTACCACAGGAGCAATGAGAGTCATGGATGACCCAGCTCCACTTCCAAGATGCCGTCCTGATTTGCTCTGCCAGCAAAATGGAGAAGTGTTAATTGGAAAATAACACACCTCTCAAGATTTTGCTTATTGTTGATAAGGCTTCCGGACATTCTCCTTTTACTGGTGATCTGCATCCTAATATCAAAGTGGTATTCCTCCCTCCAAACACCGCCTCATTGATCCAACAAATAAATGGATCAAGGAGTTATAGCAGTTCTTTCTTTCTTTCTTTCTTTCTTTCTTTCTTTCTTTCTTTCTTTCTTTCTTTCTTTCTTTCTTTCTTTCTTTCTTTCTTTCTTTCTTTCTTTCTTTCTTTCTTTCTTCTTTCTTCCTTCCTTCCTTCCTTCCTTTCTTTCTTTCTTTCTTTCTTTCTTTCTTTCTTTCTTTCTTTCTTTCTTTCTTTCTTTCTTTCTTTCTTTCTTTCCTTTCTTTCTTCCTTCCTTCCTTCCTTCCTCCCTCCCTCCCTCCCTCCCTCCCTCCCTCCCCTCCCCTCCCCTCCCCTCCCCCCTTCCTTCCTTCCTTCCTTCCTTCCTTCCTTCCTTCCTTCCTTCCTTCCTTCCTTCCTTCCTTCCTTCCTTCCTTCCTTCTCTCTCTCTCTCTGTCTTTCTTTCATCATCACCTGAGGATATTTTTTCCATTGCTTTTCAGAGAGTGAGTGGAAGGGGGAGGAGAGAGAGAAAGAGATCAATGTGAGAGAGACACATCGATTGGTTGCCTCCTGCACACACCCGACCAGGGCCAGGGATCAAGCCTGCAACCAAGGAATGTGGCCTTGACGTGAGCCAAACCCAGGCCCCTTCAGTCAGCAGGATGCTCTATCCACTGAGCCAAAACAGCCAGGGCTATCTCAGCTTTCAAGGAGAACCTTTGTGTGGATTATCGCTGTAACTGATGCAATTCTGGAGGGATTACAACATGTATGAGTGCATCAGGAACCTCGCTTAGGCTTGCGGTGATGTCACCAAGGAGTGCATGAATGGCAGGAGGAAGAAGACACACAAGAGGTTCACCCACAACTTCAAAGGGTTTCTCAAAGATGAATGGGTTGCCTAAATCAACGAGGCTGCGGCTGAGCTGGCAAACAACTGAACCTGGGCGTGGATGACGATGACATCGAGCAGCTCCTGGAGGTAGATCCTATGGAACTGACTCATGAGGAATTGTTGGAACTGGAGCAGGAAAACATAGCTGAAATAAGAACCCCCAAGAAAATTCACTGAAGGCTTTAGCAGGAGCTTTTGCAGACCGCAACAAGCTCCTTAAAACATTTGAAAAGATAGACTCCAACACCAAAGGGTTTTCATGAATAGAGAGGAATGTTCATGATGCAGTATCTGCTTACAAGCAAATCTATGATGAAAAAACAGAAACAAACTAAACAAACCCCCACGGACATATTTCTGAAAAGAGTGACATCTCCTCAAGAAGAGCCTCGGGCAGGTCCTTCAGATGGTGTTCCTGAGGCATTGTTATCGCAGGATCACAGCTCCATAGTGTTATTGCCCCTGAAGGCCTTTCAGTGGAACGCAATGTAGAGATGGAAGACAGTGATATTGGTGTCCTGACTCTGTATAGGCCTAGGCTAAAGTCTGTGTTTGTATCTTAGTTTTTAACAATAAAGTTTTAAAAATAATAATAATAAACATTGTAGAAGAAGGACGCAAAGAAAGAAAATATTTGTGTACAGCTGTGCAATGTGTTTGCGTTTTAAGTGAAGTATTAATACAAAAGAGTTGAAAAGGTAAAAAAAAAAATTAAAAGTTTATAAAGTCAAAAGGTTACAGTAAGCTAAGGTTAATTTATTATTGAAGAAAGAAAAATGTTTTTAAGATAAATTTAGTGTAGCCTAAGTATACAGTGTTTATAAAGCCTAGAGTGTTGTACAATAATGCCCGAGGGCTTCACACTCACTCACCACTCACTCACTCACCCGGAGCAACGTCAGTCCCGCAAGCTCCATTCATGGTAAGTGCCCTATACAGGTGCACCATTTTTAACTTTTCCATAGTCTATATTTAGATATGTTTAGATACACAAATGCTTACCATTGTGTTGCAACTGCCTGCAGTATTTGGTACAGTAACATGCTGTACAGGTTTGTAGCCAAGGAGCAATAGGCTAGCCCATATGGCCTAGGTCTGTGTAAGTGCACCCTATGATGTTTGCATGATGCAATTGCCTAGCAGTGCATTTCTCAGAATGTATTACCATTGTTAAATGATGCATGAATATATATGCATGTGTGTGTGCGTGTGTGTGTGTGTATATATATATATATATATATCACAAATGAAGTGGTGACATTTCAGCTATATGATTATTAAAAATGGATCGCAATGAACTATGCCTCCCTGGGCTCATGTCCCTTTGCAATATGATTCTGCAGCTCCTCTTATCTAGTTCCCCCCTCCTTGAACCTGGGCTATGTAATTTGCTTAGACCAACAAAATGCAACAGAAGTGATATTGTGGGGTTTCTGAGCCTAGGAAGGCCTTAAGAGACCTAGAAGTTTCAGCTTTAGCTCTTGGAACCCAGTTGCCATGGAAAAAAAGTCCAGACTACCTTGCTGGAAAGAGGCCATGTGGAGAGTGAGGCCCTGGAAGATGAGAGACCACATGGAGAGAGAAAACGAGGTGTGATCGTGTCCCAGTTGAGCTCAGTCCCCAGATGACAGCCACAGGAGTGAGCCCAAGTGAGACCAGTAGAAGTATCAGGCCAACTCACTGAATCTTTGGAAATAATAAATCAACTTGTTTTTAAGCCACTCAGTTTTGGGGGAGTTTGTTACGCAGCTATAGGTAAGTGAGACAAGCTGGCAATGGCAAGGCGAGGAGGAGTCCTCCAGGAAGATAATAGATGAAAGTAGAGTTCAGGCCCAGTGGATATTGTGAGCAAGGGCGCAGAGGAGTGAGAGTGCACAGCCTCTCTCAGGAAGGGCAAGTGGTGTTGTGTGCTTAAAGGAAAAACAGAAGGCGCACTGCAGGGGGCAGCTAATGGAAGGGTAAGCTGGGTCTAAGTCTGGAAGGGAAAGGTGTTGCAACCAGTTGTAATTTAATGCTGAGCTTTGACTATCTCGCATCTTACAACGTCACACAAGACTTGGGCTTCTCTTGTACTGTTCCTTTCCTCTGTGAACTGTTTTCTCCCAAACCTCCTCAAATAAATTATTAGGTCATTATCTAGTTTCCTTCAATGCCATCACGTGGAGATTGCTAGGAAGCATTTTCGGAACTTAGCTGCCTGTCCAGTGCCTTCCATTTTTGCTAAGTTTGCTTTGCTGTTCATTTATTAAAGAAGCAAGCATTTATTGAATTCTTAGCATATGCCAGGCACTTGGGATTCAGAAAAAGTAAACCACCTTCTAGAAGTTTATAGTGTATCTGGTGAAACTGACAGGCAGTAGGAAATGACAATACAGCATGCTTCATCCCAGAAAGGGAGGTTTTCATATAATTATTATTATCTAGACAATACTGTATTTACAGAGACAATTGCCACCAAGATCCTTTATTTGTTTCTGAAATATTACACCCCAGGTTTTCAAGTGGCCATGAAACTTATTGGCTTGATACAATCAGCTTTGGTTAGAGACCACCTGGAATACTTGAATGTCGATGTAAATTGTGTTCCAAAAAAGCCAACCTACATATGGCCAGATTCCCTTTTTAGTTCCTATGGAATACTTTTATGAAATCCTCATTTTTAAGTTCTTATTAATTACTGTCCCTTGATTTCCTTCTCACAGCGTAGGAGGAGGTCTATATTTTATACATTTCTTTCATTCATGTATAATTTCGCAGCCACTTGGCAGTCTTGGAATCAGGTCTGTGCTAACACTTGCAGCCTCTGGATCTGAAGCTTCTCATTGCTGCTTCTTTTTGTTTTTTTTAATATGTCTTCATTGATTTCCGAGAGAGGAAGGAAGAGGGAGAGAGAGAGAGAAACATCAATGATGAGAGTCATTGATCGGCTGCCTCCTGCGCCCCCTGCTGGGGATGGAGCCCGAAACCCGGGCCTGTGCCCTGACCGGGAATCGAACCCCGATCTCCTGGATCCTAGGTCAATGCTCAGCTGCTGAGCCACGACCAGCTTCTTTTCTCTTTTTTGCTTTCAATATTTCTTTTCAATTCCCTCCACCCAGTCTTTCTACTGGCTCATTAGAAATTACCATATTGCCCTTTAATTCTTTTATAAGGTATCTAGCTAACAGTTCCATTTTGCCCACGTGTCTTTGAAAACCTCTAGGAGGGCAGCCCTTCCCTTTCTCTCATGTTTTTTTTGTTTTGTTTGTTTTAAATATATCTTTATTGATTTCCGAGAGAGGAAAGGAGAGGGAGAAAGAGGGATAGAAACATCAATGAGGAGAGAGTCATTGATCGGCTGCAGCCCGCAACCCGGGCCTGTGCCCTGACCGGGAATCGAACCCTGATCGCCTGGATCCTAGGTCGACACTTAACCACTGAGCCACGCCCGGCCGGGCCCCTTTCTCTCAAGTTTCCCCCCAATGCGGTCCTGTTGAGCCTGTGCCTGCTAAGTTATGGGTTCTCTCCTATTCCACCCTGGCACTGAGATCCCTAACTCAGCCTCCAGGAAATTATTTTCCTTCTTGCTTGGATGATATTCTTCAAGTCTTTGTAGAGTTGGAAAATATCATCCTGTTGAGCCTTCAGGCTGTTGTTTGCAAGAATGCTGTTATTTGCCAGGAATATCTGTACAGTAGTTGGACTTTCGGCAAATGCATTATTCATTATTGTTTAGTCACACCTAGTCTTATTTATTATACCAATAGGATACTAGGCAGAGATTTGACTTTGGCCTGGAATCCTTTTCAGTTTTATATCATGGTGTTTGTTAGTTTGATTCTATCTGAATTACCTCATTATTGACTCACGCAGAATAATTTATTTGAAGAAGGTTTTAATACTTAAACAGATTGGCTGAACTGGTTTCTCTTATTTATTCCCTCAGGATAATAATTATCTAACAGAATATCTATGGCTACAACAACTAGTCTTTCTCCTCTCACTACCTTTTTGGTTCAAATATATATGTTCTAAACCTAGACTTAATATTTCTTCACTTTCAAAAAAGTCTGTATCTATAAAATTTGCTGTAACTTGATACTTTTAGTGTAAAAAATTAACCTTTATAAGATTTCTTTATTTCTCAAAACGAATCTGCATCAGGCATTTTACAGTGATGACACCTGGTTTAAGGCGAATTTCTGCCAAAAGTTGACATGATTTCTCCACCCTTATTCATAAAACAATTATATAATAAAATAATTAAATAGGCATTAGGGAGTGCCATTATTTGTTTTGAAAGTTCATTTCTTAAACCAATGTTTAAAATAGATTAATATTGCACAACTCAGTATCTTTTTAGAAAATAGATTCTAGAGAGTAAGGGAGAGGGAGAGAGAAAAACATCAATGTGAGAGAGAAACGCCGATCAGTTGCCTCCTGCACATACCCTGACTGGGACTCGCACCCATAACCTAGGCATGTGCCCTGATTGGGAATCGCACCCAATCGAACCAGCCACCCTTGGGTGCACAGGACGACACTCAGCCAACTGAGCCACATCTGCCAGGGCCAGAATCTTTTTTTTCTTTTTTTTTAAACTAATTTGTAACCTAAATCCTTTACATGGAATGTTAAGTTGTAATCAAAAACCTTTTTTCCCCTTCTTTTCTGATTTATCAAACTTTGGTTCTGGGTCACTCAATCCTCGGAGGACAGCTCACCTCTCAGGGTCCAGCTTTCTTGTCTTTGTCTCAGCCATGGGTAGCTTGTCTCCTTAACTGTGCTATTTGAGTGGGGCCTAGAAAAGTCCTGGTTAACTTTTTTAAAAATTGAAAATGTTAACTGAAATAATTGTCGATTTGCATACAGTTGTTAAGAAATAATACAGAGAGATCCCTTGTACACTTTGCCCAGGTTCCTCCAATGGTAACATCTTGCAAAAGTATAGTATTATACCACAACCAGAATCTTGGCATTGATATAATGCACTGCTTTTATTCACACCCCACCCCCAGTTTAATTGTGCTGATTTATGTGTGGGCCCACATGTATGCCTATATTAATTTATATACAATTTTGTCACTCTCGTAGATTTTATGTATCTGCTGCCAGTCAAGATAGAGCAGTTCGAACACCACAAGGATTTGAGTTGCCCTTTTATAACCACACCTGCCTCCCTCTGCCCTCCCCTCCCCAATCCTTGGCAACTACTAATCTGTCCTACATTTCTTAAAGTTTGTCATTTCAAAAATGTTATATAAGTAGATACTTTTCAAGTTTTCTGCACTTAAGAGTGAGAAACATGCAGAGCTATACAGTGTGTCAAGGAGGATAAAAGTCCTCTTTGTGTGTTTTTTACTCCACTTGAAGGAAAATGTTTCCCATAGGAAAATGTTTCCTATCAGCAAAATAAGAGTAAAATTGACCCACTCTCTGGATATTTTACTCCGGTAAAATTCCAGTTTAGTGATGGTAACTGAAGCCCGTTAGAAATGCTTCAAGTAATGGTTTCTGTGAAAGGAAACTCTGCCCCCCAGGTAGTACAGACAGAACTTATGGGGTTGGGAGGAAGGAAAGGAAAGCTTTTACCTGAGATTCATATGTTGAAATCGTCACACATATTCGTAAAATGACAGAATTGAAATGGAGCTTAAGAAAAAAAAATTGATTTATACTCATAGTGTCATATTCCATTTCAGGTTCCATTTGGAGCCGAACATTCAGAAAAAATGTGCTTACCCTGGAACATAAAGATGTCACTATCGCCTGGCCGGTGTGGCTCAGCGGTTGAGCGTCGACCTAGGATCCAGGCGATCGGGGTTCGATTCCCGGTCGGGGCGCAGGCCCGGGTTGTGCGCTCAGTCCCCAGCAGGGGGCGCGCAGGAGGCAGCCGATCAATGACTCTCTCATCATTGATGTTTCTGTCTCTCTCTCTCCCTCTCCTTTCCTCTCTCTGAAATCAATAAAGATATATTTAAGAAAAAAAAAAAATGTCACTGTGGATCCCAGGTCATGAAGATACATGCGCTCGACCTTGTTTCCCTCATTACCTGGCGAAGTGGCCAAAGGAGTTTGCGGGGAGGCTGCCAGATTAGGGGGGGCGGTTCTTTCTCACGTGTTGCCAATGGACTCTGTTGCTGTGGGTGTCCCCTTACTGCCCAGACAGACTGTCATGTTGTGACAACATCTCGCTCGCGTCTTGCCCGCGTCTTTGGCTCGCCTAACCCCAGCCCCTTGCCTGGGCCAGCTCCGCAACTGAGTATTTGGATTCCGGCGGCTCCTTTCTTCTCCCGCGGTGGAGCCATCTAAAGAATTTCACCTGCTGTGAGTTTCCAACGGGCAATTAAAACGGGGGGGGGGGGGGGGAAGGAAAGGGAATAACAACAGCGAAGCAGGAATTAGCCAGCACGCAGCAAAGCGAAGGAGGGCCTCCTGTTAGATTTCAGCGAGGCCATCGAGCTGATCTTTTACAGTCTTTGGGGACTGTCATCAGAGAGGAGAGGAGTGAGCCAACCGAAGTGGAAAACTTGAGGGATGAAGGCAGACAGCGATCTGGAAAACTAACTCCCCCAAAAGGAAGGACCTTAAGAACCCTAAAGCCAAAATAGCAGGGGTCTTTACTAGTACTGTGGGCCGCCTTCTGCTTTAAAGGCAACTGGCATCAGTGGCTAAATAATGTAGCAGTAACCTGAGAGCGAGGACAGCTTACCCGAGCTCTGGCCTTCTGAACACCTATGGCAGTGAGTCGCCGAGGCCGGTCTGAGAGGCTCGCCCAGCGTGTAATTAGGCCCTTGGAAAGCGTGGTCCGTCCATGGATCTCCAAGCACATGGCCAGCTTTAATTATCCTTCATAACACCTCTGCGAGACCATTATTTCCTACAGGCAGATGAAAAAAACAGAGCGAAAGGTTACCAGGCCCCTTCAATCACACCGCGAATCACCTGCCGACTTGATCCCATTCCGGATTTGTCATTTGAATTAACTGATCATTTCCAAACGAAGAGGGAATGCTTGAGCAGGGCTTCGAGTGAATTTTTTTGCTTCTATTTTTTGTTTCCAAGCAAGGGAGGCTGAATTCCTTGTAAGATAGAATGCTGTTCAAAGAGGTGTCATCTAATGGCATGTGTAGGAAGATATCAAAATATTATTCGAGACACATGCCAGGAAAACATAAAAGTCCTACGTTAAGTGGCTCCATCATTAACCTTGCATAGAAAACAGAGGAAAACAACAGCAAATATATCATACACCATCATCAAGTTTTATTTTATTTATTTTATTTTATTTTTGTAATCCTCACCCGAGGATATTTTTCCCATTGCTTTTCATAGAGAGTGGAAGGGGGGGGGGAGAGACAGAGAGAGAGAGAGAGAGAGAGAGAGAGAGAGAGAGAGACATCGATTGGTTGCCTCCCACACATACCCCAACTGGAGCCAGGGATCGAGCCTGCAACCGAGGCACACACCCTCGGCCGGAATTGAACCCAGGACCCTTCAGCCCACAGGCTGACACTCTAATTGCTGGGCCAGACCTGCGAGGGCCACCATCAAGTGTTACTGTCTGGAAGGGCCTTCAACAATCTCTTTAGCTTAGGCCTCGCCACTTTTTCACGAAACCCACTTTCACAAAACCCACTTTCACGAAGCCCACTTTCATGAAACCCACTTTCACGAGACCTACTCCAATGATCGGGCCACACCCTCATCCGTCCTTCTCTGTTCCAATACTAATGATCGTCTAGCACGTCCCCCACACTCTAGCACTGTGTCACACTGTATGTATATTCTTTTGCTCCTTTTATTTTATTTTTAGTTCAACGACACAGTAGTTACCCATGGCCCCGGCATTATGTTTGCAAAGGGGGAATGATGAATGGAAATCTCTGCCTGCGAACAAGACCGTCAACTCCAGGAGGACCCAGCCTGAATCTTATTTTTCTTTCCTATCACTACCTCCCAGAACTTCTGAGGGCACTGCAAGCACTTAATACACATTGTTGGTATGACTTCATAGGAGTAAGAGATGTTGCTGGAGACCAACAATGACGTGAAACAAGGTTTCATTAAACTCAGTAAACAGGTGGCTTAATTTGAATATGTAGTATTCTCAATAAAAAGGAACCTACGAGAGACACATATATTCCATCCAGCCCCAGCAAAGGTTTAGAACTGTTGAGGGTTGCCTAGTGAATGAATATCTTCTTCCTTACCCCGAACACACCTCACAAAACCTGCTTTAGAAGATAACCTACTAGTTTCCTGCTCAGAAATCCAAAACCCATCGCACCAGCTTGAATTTCTGTAATCTGTATGGGGAAAGAGAGACCAAATTTATCCTAAATGTGCACCCAAGGAGACCTAGTGACATAAAGAGCCCTCGAGGGTTCTCAGTAAAGGCTTTCAGACCTCTCATTCAAAACTTCCATTTTTCATTCTTCACACTTTCTGAGCCCTGCTCATACTTCTCTCCTAAGCAGAACTCCCTCCCTCCACCTCCTTGACTACTTCAAGGGTTCCCTCCCCCAGAAACCTTTCCCCCACCCCCTCCCTAGCATCTTGCACAGAGCCTGCGACATAGGTGTTTAATATTTGTTCATAAAAAAGAATATTTGTAGAAAATCAGTATTTATTCCAAACTGTATGATATTTGTCAGTGCACGACTTTGAGATGAGGTTTTCCCACTCTGTCCATTTATTTTCTTCACTCATTCCTTCATCCCTACATTTCAGTATTGAAAAAAAATGAACTCAGTGCTTATTAATGGGCTAGACAGCATGCCTGTCCTTGGTCACTGGGGACACAGCGATGAGAGAGGGGTGCTTCCTGACCTCCAAGGTTTGCCTTGGCAATGTAGTGAAATGCTCTCTTTCTCGTTTCCAAATTTTTTTATTTTTATTTCTTGTGGTTAATCCTTGCCGGAGGATAGTTTTTTCCATTGATTTTCTAGAGAGTGGAAGGGAGGGGGGGGAGACAGAGAGAAACAGAGAGAGACACATTGATTGGTCGCCTCCCTCATGCACCCAGACAGGGGTGGGGATCGAGCCTGCAACCAAGGTACATGCCCTTGGCTGGAATAGAACCCCTGACCCTTCAGTCCGCGGGCCGACTCTCTAACCACTGAGCCAAACCGGCTGAGGCTCATTTCCAAATTCTTGAGATCAGAAACATAGTCATAAATTTTGTTTTTTTTTAGAATTTAGCTTTTTAACTCTGGTTGGGTAGACATGTTAAGGACCACATATTTCTATTTATTACTTCTATTTGGTTTTGTGGGTTGGTATCTAATGGCCAGCCAGGTCTTGTCATCCAAAACAGAGCCTGGATTTGGACATATAAACTCTAAGTTCAGACAGTGAGGCAGCCAATTTAGCTAATTCATGCCAAAAATTAGCTAGAAACATTCTCACTGCCTATAAGAATAGCTTGACTTGTGATTCACCATATGATTTAGGTGAGTCACATAACCTCTATGTCTGGGGTTCCTCAGCTGTAAATTACAGAGATGCTAGGAATATAATGAATGAGAGACACAATGGCATAGTCAAGAGTACAGGACCAATTATTTTATCGTCCCTAAATTTATCTGTTTTATATATTCTTAGTTTCACGTTAGAAAACAGAACTAACCTGACTGCCCAAGTGAATCTATTTATAGGGCCACTTGAATGGCAGGGTTAATGAACACAATTTCCACAAGTGTACACAGAAACAATTTCACCAATTATCTCTGCACCATTACCCATGTACTTCTGATTTAAACACAAGGAGTAACCATGCAGAGGCTGGAAGGCAGAGAGATAATGTATGGAAAGGTTTTTGAGAGCCACGGAAATGGCCAAGAAATTGTATAAATAAATTTCATCATTGTACATCCCTGCTTAATAAGACACTGGTCCATGACTGTTTCATTTTGTGTGAAACTAACCCATAATTAGTCCAGTAAACTCTAATTAGAGAAATGATTCCTTGAACTTATATGGAGGGTTTATACTTTTTGAAGCTCTTTCATGTACATTTACTCACATGATCCTGGCAACAATCCTCTGTAGTAGGTGGAGCAGGGGTTACTATCCTTATGTATTAATGTTTTTGGTACATTTCATTTCATATAACTTACCAAATATTGATTTAGAACTCAATACTTAGTATAGGTCTTTGTACTTAATTCTTATAGATCGCATAAGAGTATAATGTATCTGAAAAGTTTACAGGAGAAAACCAAAAAAGGTTTAAGTACAGTAGAGCACATTCTTTTTAGTACTCAAATAACAAACAAACAAACAAAAATCCTGTTGAAAGAGAAACAGGTTTTTCCAGATAAGTCAGGTCATTCTCTTAATGATTAACACAGGCCTTTGTTAAATTTCTACTAGGAAATCCATGGGCAATGTTTATTTAATAAAAAATAATTTTTAGCAAGTTTTTCTCCACTTCAGATTAATTTTATAGGGGGGGATTTGGGGTCTTTCATTTTTAATATAAGTTCCTCTAAAACATCAAGTATTCATAAACATACTCGTGTTTGTTTGTTTTTTCCCTCAGTACAATTGTCAGTAATCTGGCAGAAGCAGAACCTAATCACTGCCAAACAAAATTCCAGTATCACTGCCAAACAAAATTCCAATATTTAATGAGAAAATATATTTTTGGTGCTTTAGCCAATAATGCAAAGCCCCTTATATAAGCTAATGGAATTAAAAAGAAATCCCTAGTGCCTAGTAACAGAATAAAGTTAAAGAAACACAACACAGAGACTTACAGAAAAATAACTCTCAAAATAACTTTATGTAACAAATAAACACCCATAATTTTGTATGTAAAACACATTTTTGGAATAGTAACATTGAAATATTAGATTTTGTAGATTTTGTTGTTGAAATACTATTATCTCAATTAATCGTACCCTAGTCTTTCTTTTTGCAAATTTAAATTCTTACTGGAAATTAAAAGGGGGAAATAATCAAAGTTTAGTTTCTCTTAGGTTCTTATTCCTTATTTGTTTTGAACCAACATTTTTCCAATATTTATTCATAAGCCTAAAGTTAACAAGCATAGGCCTATGAAAAGATTTCTTACACTGTCACTAACTATGGTGCCTATAGGGTCTTGGAAATCTCAAATTAATCAGAGTAAGACCAGAAAGAACCCTTTAAGCAGACCAGCTCTATACAAAGCCCAGTGGCTGGCCCTGACCGGGTAACTCAATCTGTTGGAGCATCGCCTCAATATGCCAAGGTCGTGGGTTAGATCTTTGGTCAGGTCACATGCAAGAAGCAACCAGTGAATGCATCAGTAAGTTGAACAACAAATAGATGTTTCTCTCTCTCTAAAAGAAATCTTTAAAAGCCAAATGGCTAGTTATTTAATATTTGTTATAAGCAACTTAGTGGTTTGCAGGAAAAGAAAACGAGGTCCACTGACTTTCATCTGGCCTTACCTACCTTAAGAGTTTTATTTTGGTTACAGTTAGAGACCAACATTGACCTATGAGTATGGATTTACGCAACTTTGAAGGCCTTTTATAGATCTAAGGCCACTTCACAAGTTTTAGCTTTTGTGCCAGTTACCCAAAGAGTTCAGACCTAAAAAAGTATTCAGAACTGTTAGTTATGATGAATTAGACAGGTTGACTCCTTCTAACTCTTAAATTCTATCACCGTAGATTACCTGCTCACATCTCGCTGAAGCTTTGGTTCTTTCTAGAAGTGCAGTCTGTCTGTACAATTTCAACTGATTGTGGTTTCCCTAGCAGTCATGAGTCTTCAAATACTTAACTCTTTCACTGCTGGATCGGAGTACAGTAGAGTTGAATGACAATGACCAGTGTGTGGCTATTCAGAACTCAGCAGTGAGAGGTCTGAAGGTTGATTCTCATTACAAAATTCAGGGTACTGTACGCAGGAAAGTTTTGTTGAAAAGTAGAAGCAAGATATAGATGCTTGCAACAGAATAACGGATCTCAGTGGGGGGACAGGAAGAGACTAATCAAAGAACTTACATGCATATATGCATATCCCCCGGAACACAGACAATAGTGTGGGGGGCGGGGTAGGGGGTGGGGGGGAGACATCTGTAATAGTGTAAACAATTTAAAAAAAAAGAACCAGAGGGGACCTTCAGGGTGTTGCATTTTATGCCTTCACGTTTTGGTAGCAGGAGAGAATATAGGACTGGATCAGCAAGGAGTTATAAAGAAAGGAAGGGGAGGATGGCAGTCATTTGCAGAGCAATTTCATTTGTAGGTTACAACCATTCAGTTCTTTGTGGATTAAGATCCGACCCCATATTCCAGTGGTTTTGAAACTTGAGCCTACATCGCAACCACCTGGAGGGTTTGTGAAAAACAGATCGCTGGGTGTCTGGTTCAGTAGGCTTGAGATGGGGCCCAATGATTTGCATTTCTAACAAATTCCCATGTGATGCAGATGCTGCTGGTCCCCGGACAACACTTTGAGAACCAACCGTTAGGTAACCATATACCATTTAGTTAGCCTACTAACTTTTTGTTATTATTTTTTGTTAAAAATATTACAGATGTCCCTTTTTCTCCCTACTGTCCCGTTCCACCCCGTGCCTTCCCCCTCCCCAGTCCCTCTCCCCACTATTGTCCGTGTCCTCGGGTTGTGCATAGATGCATATAAATTCTTTGGTTACTCTCTCCCCCTCCACCCACCCGCCCTCCTCCATCCCTCTGACATTCGTCAGTCTGATCCATGCTTCCATGTCACTGAATCTCTTCTGTTCATCAGTTTATTAAGTTCTTTAGATTCCACGTATAAGCGAGATCATGTGATGTTTGTCTTTCCCTGCCTGGCTTATTTCGCTTAGCATAATTTTCTCCGGGTCCATCCACATGGTCCCAAAGGTACGAGATTCTTCTTTACAGCTGCGTAGTATTCCACGGTGTGAATGCCCCACAGTTCTTTTATCCACTCACCTACTGATGGGCACTCGGGCTGCTTCCAGATCTTGGCTATTGTAAACTGTGCTGCTATGAACATAGGGGCGCATATATTCCTTCTGATCAGTGTTTCAGGATTCTTAGGATACATTCCTAGGAGTGGATTCACTGGGTCAAAAGGCAGCTCCATTTCTAATTTTTTGAGGACCCTCCATACTGTTTTCCATAGTGGCTGCACCAGTCTGCATCCCACCAGCAGTGCACCAGGGTTCCCCTTTCCCCACACCCTCTCCAGCAGGAGTGTATTACTGTTTTTTAATTCTCACCTGAGGATAGTCTTTCCATTGCTTTTCCGAGAGAGAGGAAGGGAGAAACATCGATGTGAGAGATACATCAATTGGTTGCCTCCCGTACAGGCCCGGGGTAGAGCCTGCAACTGAGATGTGTGCCCTTGGACAGAATCAAACCCAGGACCCTTTGGTCCACAGGTCAAACCGGCTAGGGCAGCCTACTAACTTTTAATAAGTACCACATTTATTCTACAGTCTGTAAGCACACTACAAATGAAATAGTGAGGACCTAGTTTAAAAGCAATTTTAGATATCAGTTTTGAGGGGGTTTATTTATCTTAGTCGTCAAATAGGGGAAGAGGGATTCAAGTTTATTTTAATTTTTTAGATGCCCATTAAAACTCAGTAGTAAGTGGGTTAAAATTCACACATTTATGTAAACAATGTTCTAATCTGGTATAGGTACATAAGGTAATTCAGGAGAAACGACATGACGTCTAGGGTTTGCTCTAGATATGCCAGCAAAAATAAAAGGGGCGGGGGAGCCTAGAAGAAACGAAATTGGCAAAATATTGGTATTTGTTGAAGCTGAATGATGAGTATCATGGAGTTCATTATACTTTCATTTCTACTTTTGTTTAAATTTGAAAATTTCTGTAAGAAAAAGCTTTGAAAATTCACATCTTCATCGATATTCACTGAAAGTATAGTTGACATGTGAGAAAAAATGCAACTGCATTTAAAACAAGGTTCTTATGGGCCTGGCCAGGTGGCTCAGTTAGAGCATTGTCCAAGGTTTGCAGGTTCGATTCCCGGTCAGGGCACGTACAAGAAACCAATGAATGCATAAATAAGCAGAACAGCAAATCCATGTTTCTCTTCCTCTCTCCAGTCAATTTTAAAAAGTATTCTTATGGTAATCTTTGATAATAGTGATAACATAGTCCAGGATTCAATAGTCACTATAATAGACTAGGCCTGAAATACAACCCTTGATTTAGGAATCTCCATTGTGGGCAGGAATGGGTAGGGGCAATAGCCACTTGAAACACCTACTTCTAAACTCTCAGCCTTTAAGGATCCTTTACTCCCTCCCTTTTTATCCCATCGCATCGCTTGCAGCTTCTGAAACTCTCTGAGTCACTGCTTCTCCAGACTCACAAAAATCCTTCTCTGCCCCTGCCTCAAAGGGGCAGTGGCTCTTAGGCCCCTTGCTTGTTCAAGCTGTGTTATGGTGACTATACTATCTCATGGGACAACCAGGCCAGTCTTTGTGGGGAGGGGAGTGTTACTATGGTTCTTATTTTTATACACTTAAAAAATTGACTTTTCATGCACTTAGAGAATTCTATAAATTAATGTGAAAATGGATACCCTCTTTTTAAAAATGATGACTTGATGTGTACCTTAATGCCTAGCACAATGGCATAAGGTGTTTTTAGGTTACACTTTGGTATTTTTAAAAGGGCTATTTTATTTTTTCCTGAAAAAGTACAATACATACAAAGTAATAAGATATCATTTTAAAGAATAGTACTTTATTGAATACATTTTATTCACAGAAAAATAAGCTTTGATCTATGACTGCCAGATTATGCAGTGGAAAGTAATTTTCTTAGTTTTCCATAGCGATGGAAAGGTTTCTACTATATGGGGGAAAAAGCCATAAAATTATATTCACAAATATAGTACTCTATCTCAAAACATTTCACACGATTATTCACAACACTAATACAATGACATAGCAACCAGCCATTCTTGTAGGGTAGATAAAGTATAACAGTAAAGAAAAAAAGGGCAAAATCTTCTAACAAAAGTTACATAAAAGCCTTTGTTACATCAAATCAAAAATGCAAATTTGTAAATAAGTACAGACAAAATAGACTTATATAGTAATTTTAAATGTTACATTAGTGATACACAATAAGAATGCCCTAAATGCCAAAAAAGTCTATACACTTATCTGCAAACTTTAGACTTCAAAATAGAATCTTACCACCCAAACATTAATGTAGTATTGTACAATTTGAAGATATACGTATTTAAGATTGTCCTATTGGATTAGTTATAAAGTGTCATTTAATATGTAGCGAAAGTTATGGTACAGAAGAAAGAATAGTTGAAAAAATAAACTTCTGAGACCTCCCAGGAGAGGTAGCTTGATGTTTTACCTTCAAACTATGCCCCAGCCTGGGCCCCACTAATTAGCTATGTAGCTTTCAACAAAGCACTTCACCTTTGAGCCTCAGTTACCTCACCTGTAAAATGAGGGGGAAGAAGTAGATATTCTAGGTCACGTCCAGCTTTGACGCCCTATAATTCTATTGTGCTGCAAATGAAATTCACATTGTGCTAAGTATGAGTCAAATTGAAACTGACTGCGAAGGTGGGAATTAGCCAACTGTTTCTATTAGGAAGGCTCAACTAAATGAGAAAATTTTCAAGTTTTTTTAAAAAGAAATTTAAATATTTTTAAGAACTTGACCTATTTATTGATTGTAATTTACATCTTAACTATGAGAAACCAAAACAGATGAGTAGGAGTCAATGAAAGAGTTATCATCTAACTTCTAGCCCAAATTTCCAGAGTCAAGGCAGACCAGGAGGGTAACAGTGTTAGGAAGGGAATTAACACTTATAGCAGGTATTTTACATACCCGATCCCCCTGAACTCTCATAACTGTAAGACTGGTACTATTCTCATTTTCACAGATGAAGAAATGGCAACCTCTTTTTTAAAGAGCAGATTTCACTAAAAATAACTACATCTGTCAAATATTCCCTCCCGTGTTATTTCTCTAATGGAAATGATACACAACCAATCTCATTTCTCCCATCCCTCTACCTCTTTTCCCACATTCAACACCTGAGTAATCAGGAAATAAAACAATGATTTGGATCTAAAGGGTACAATACATGCAACTAATGCTGTGGTGGTAGTCTCCCATTCAGAGAGTTCAAAATACCAACTTTTCCACTAAAATGAAAACAAGAGAAAGCAACTACTAAAATCTAAATATTATAAAAACAAAAACAAGAAAAGATCATAATACGCAGGGCCACATCACATTATGTACACTCACTACACCCACCCTGCCCCATCTTAGACCCTAACCAAAGGGGGAAAAAGCAAAAACACACAAAAAAAACAAATCTAGCCGGAAAGGCAATACAAAGCCATTAATGAATAAACTGTAATTTATAAACACTAAAGCCATTTCTTAAAAAGTACGACGAGGCTTTTGATCAGCACACCAAAGTATTACAAATAAAGATAACTATTTATTACAAAACAACTTGACTCTCACAGGACTAAATGTAGCAAAATAGGTGGGAACTCGGAAATCTTAGCAAGAACTGCATACAGAAAAGGCATGTCTACATGTAGATACCGAGAACTATTCTGGGGAGGGAGGAAGCAGAGATTTGGATCTGGTTATATTTTTGACCTTGCAAGTGATTATTTTTTGCACAATTAGATGGGACGGATCCAGTGCTTTTTATAGTGTGAACACAGACAAACATTGGTTAAGTCTTAAAAAATTTGATTAGAAGGTGGAATGCTGAGTGATTTAAGAGCCTGAAGCAACAGCCTTTCTAAACAATTCTTAAAATAAACTTGTTAGTCACATCAGCTTCATGCATTATATTTCACAACTCACGGGGAGGAAAAAGGCCTTGCTTAATTCTAAACAGACAAGTTTTCAAAGAAGAGTTTTAATGAACTGAGGCTCCCAGAACAGGACAAGCCTTATGTTAAAACAATTCAGTCCTTGGCCAACAACTAGATTGAACTAACTACTTGACTTGGAGCAGATGTGTCCTGAAAGCACAGTTTAAAAACTGAACACTTTTTTTGCTCTTGTAATTTAAATTTAAAGCTTACACTATACATGTAAAATTCAACTTAATGAATATATAACTAACGGTAAAACAAAAACAGGACAGTCATTTTTAAAATTCTCGTTTAAATTTGCAATGCAGTTTTAAAATATCACTTAAAGCAGTAATCAACAGAGGTTAGGAGAACATGACAATCTTTCCCTTAGAAAGCACAACAATAATTATATTTGTAACAGTTTTACTCTCAAGCTTTTCTCTGCAGTAAAATGCCTCACTCACCTCTGCAACAGGTTGTGGTGAGAATCTTGAAATATGAAGCCTGGGCGTTCTATGAAGGGTTTTAAAACTTTCAGTTTTTAGCTATATAGATTCTTATTCAAGTTTTATTTTCTCTTTAATATTTAAACAACTGTTCTCTCTTTGTCAATATTTTATAATTTCCAAGAGGTTTTTAAGGATCTTGAGAGAATATTTATTTCAGAATTATCTACTACTATTACTAGTCAAAAAAACCAAAAAAAAGGTAAGTAGAGACTTGACATTTTGTCCTATATACATCTTAATCACCCTAACGGTAAAAACTCACACGAAACTTTACAATACAAGATGATATGAGAATCTCAACATGGAAAGCTTGCACTACAACTACAACTACAAGCAGTGTACAAACATGCGCCTACTTTTACCTACATAAGCTGACAGATGTTTAAAATACTGGGTTAACAAAGATCTTTTAGTAAAGTGACTTAGGCAGGCTTAAACTAGCAAGGATTAAGGGTGAATCCTTGCTAATTAATTGGAAGATCTGACACATAGTTTATATTTCATTTTACAAAATCAGGAATATTTATTTTGAAACAAGAGAAGAAGACATGGTCTACCTGTCAGGAAACTACCACTCAGAAATATTTTTCATCCACAAAGCAGGACAAACATAAAGACACTTTAAAATTTTCACATTGGTACCAAAAAGGTTAACTGCCCTGTCTTCTAGGATTAGAAAAACGAAAACTGAGCAATAAGTAGTTTTGCAGGCGTTTGAACATGCCTAAGCCTTTAAATCAGTAAAATATTTTCTAAAAATTCTGATTACAAAATTAACACATACTTACAAAAATTCAAACAAAACAAAATTAAAAAAGTAGGAAGTGAAAGGCCCCTGTAAAGCCCCTCTGGGACCCACCCCCCACCCCCCTCCCCAGAAACCACATTTAACCGTTTGGTGCATATCTTTCCAAATCTTTTGTTCTATACATAGACAAAATGCACACCACCTTCATTCGGCTCATTCGATACAAAGGGTTTTGCCACCTGCATTTTACATTTATATCTTTGATGTCTTTCCATGTCAATACATGTAGGCTAGATGGAATTCTATCATTAAATACCCTTTTAACAATGGCAAAAATATTTTTTAAAAAATCATCCACCCAAGTATGTATGTATAATTTTAAAATAGACAAAATCTACAACACAAAGGCTAACATCTAAAAATAGTCTATCTTTCCACCAGTGTGGAACAGTTCATTCATTTTTCACACAAAACAAATTATGTGATTGGGGAGATTAACTCTAATCTCCACATTTACACAGAATGTTAAGCCTATTTGAAAAGAATGAAAAATTCAGTTGATTAATTCACTTACACTTAAAAACCAAGTCAGTGCACTACAAATACACATTGTGATCAGTTACAATAGGATAGTTCTTAGTCTAGGCTTTCAATTAATAGAAAAAATATAGATAATACAGCTAATACTGTGAAAAATGCAGAAATTCGAATTTTAGATCACCACCTACAACACCGCAGTTTTACATTTTTCCTTCTTGGCAGCAAATGCTAATGTAATTCAATGCTGATTACTTAAATTTGGTTCACATCACACATTCAATCAGAGTAATAAGAACATAACACATCCACTGTAGAGTTAGATTAAGATATAAAAATTTTTTGCTTGAAAGTAATGACTGTGTAGCACATGGGACATTTATCAACTGCTTCAGCACATTGTTTACAAGTGACCAGATGTCCACAAGGAATAAATGCGACAGCAATATTTCTATCCATGCAGATCTTGCAAAGCTTCTCCTCTTGCAGGAGCCTTAGCTGCTCTTCAGCACTAATGTCTGCACGAAGAGAAAAGAAATGAGTTAACTGTAGACTTTCTAAGTTGTTTAAATTCATGGAAACGGTCTGAACCCCTACTATGTGCCAGGCACCAATTGACTGTTAGGAGATGGGATGACTCACACATGGCACCTGCTCTTAGTGGCTCGAATGCTGGTAGGAGGGAAGGACGCTAGCCAAGGCGATAAAGGTGAGCACAAAGGACAGAGTGATAAGCGCTGTAATAAAGTTCCGTGCGAAGTGCTGGGGACAAGACGCAAGAACAAGTTCTTCCGTTCAGACTGGCCGGGGAAAGCTTCACGGCTGGCAGCTGCTGGGCCGAGGGAGTGGGAAGTGGAGCAATGACATTGAAACATGACCAGCAATTTGCCAGGCAGAGAAGCAAGGGTCAGGTAAAAGCCGTGTACAGAAAGGGCGTGGCTTACTCTGGCATCGGAGGGATGGACCTCAGGGACACCTCTGAGATGGGACAAGCAGGATTCGGTGACTCACCGGAGGTGAGCGACGCCGAAGAAAGAAGAAATACAGTTTTTCAAGACTTTTAGTGTGGCTGACAAGAGGATGGTGATGCCAGTAGGAAATAGAAAAGGAGGTACAGGTTTGGGATTTTCAAGGTATTTTTGAGGTGTTTGCGGGGCATCTATAGAAAAATGTCCAGTAGGTAAACGGGGAGTCCGATCTTGAGGTCAGAAGTCAGCATTAGAGATAAGAGATTTGGGTGCCATCAGCATAGGGGTGGCACTGGAGTACTTGCTGAATTCAGCCTTTCCCAAACTAGGTTTAATGAAACGTTAACACATATGCCACAGAAATGTGTTTTGTGGTCTTATGTAACTATAATGACAACATCAACCATAGCAGCAGTTAACAGTAATGCAGCAGTTATTACCATGTGCTAGGCACTATTCCAAATGCATTACATACTTTAACAATCTTTGCAATCACTACATACACCAGTGGTTTCCAAATCTGGCCTCACATGAGAATCACTTGAGGCATTTGTAGCAACAGATTCCTAAGCCCTGTTCAGTGAATCTAAAATTTTGGGGGTTGAGCCCACTAGCATTTGGAAACCACTGCTATCAAGTTCAGGGCAGTATAATATAGTGTTTGTTCCCGCTTGGTAATTCATAATGCATTTCCCTACTTAACTATAGAGCTCCTCTACCATGGCATCCCTTTTAACATCCTGGGGACACTAGTATGAAAACATGTTTGGGAAATAGTGGTTTAATTTTATCCAACAAACACTTAACGAGGTTCTAGGCACTAGAGATACAACAATTATATATATATATATAGACCTTGGGACACAAGTAGACATGAAATTAGAATACAGTGTGATGATAAAGGTAGTTACGATGTGTTATGAAGAACATGGGAAGGGTGTAAGTGTGTGCATGTGGGTACAGGCATGAACACATAAAGGGAAGGCCTCCTGGAGGAACGTATGCCTAAACTGGGGTCTAAAGGGTGAGCAGGAATAAACCAGGGAGAGGGAGAAGGCCCTGGGGGACAGAGGCAGTGGAAGAAGGGTGCTCTAGTGGAGGAAATGGCATAAGGAGGCTCCAGAGGAAGAGACAGAACAGGGCCTGCAAGTCCACAGGTAAGGCTTGGGAATAGAATTTGAAGGGGAAACAGCAAGAGATGAGGCTACAGAAGGTTAGGAGGAGCCTGATCCTGAAATATTTGGCAACCTATGTGATGGAGTTTGAACTTCATCTTCAGGGCCCTGGGAGCTGGTGAAGGGTCTGAACCTGGAGAGAGATATGTTCAGATTTGTGCTTCAGTAAGGTTTCCCTGGCTAGGGGTGTAAGAAAGGATTATTTAATCTCCTTTTTCTTATAAGGCAACCTTCTGGGCATAATCAAAACTATAGGCTCAAACATGGAACTTATCAGAACCAAGAAGATAAAGTACCTAACCTGAAGAAGCTTATCTAATGGGCAGGAAAGAAAATTCCAAAATAATGTTACAAGTGCTCTAAGAGTACTGAGAGTAGAGGCGGGAGCTCTGAACTCTGCTGTGGGCACTGGGCAAAACTTCAAGGGCATGACCTCTGAGCTGAGCCTGGAAGGACGAGTTCCCAAGCCGGAGTTAGGAAACCGGCGGCGGAGTGGGGAACGAGACCAGGTACGCAGGCAGGGAAAAGGCACTCAGGGCAACGGAAACAATTTAAGCAAAGGGATAGCATGAGAAACCGTAACGACACAAAAGCACACGACCAGCCCCGGCTGGTGTGGCTCAGTTGGTTGAGCACCATCCCGCACAAGGAAAGGTCGCTGGCTGCACATCGGAGGCAACCTACTGATGTTTCTCCCCCGCCTTTCCCCTCTCTCTAAAGTGAATAAAACATATTTTTAAAAAAGCGTATGACCAAAAAAGTCAGGATGAAATGCATATTCATGCTGCTGTCATACCAGCGGTCACCGGCATGCATCCACCCAGCAGAATATGAGAAAGCAGAGCCACTAGTTTAAAATGATGCGATGACAGGCTTTCTGCTGCCTCGGAAGCAGAGGGACGGACTCAGATTAGGAAGCAGAAGCACAAGACTGCAAATGAGGAGGAACCCGAGCAGCTTTGCGGCTTCATGTCCAACCCTTTTGCCCTTCACCTGTGAGCCTGAGCCAGTCCTGTCATGTTCAAGTGTCCTCCTGTACTGCTCAAAGGTCCCAGCACCAATGACATTCCCTTTGCCCCCGAGTCTGGACTGGGTCTCTTTTGTGCTTCCTTCCCCACAGAGCCTCTCTTCCCCTGGACCACTCCTGGGAGGTGAGGGGATTACCCCTTCCCAGTGTTGTTTTTGTTTTGTTTTTTACTCCCGTGGGGCTTACCTTAAAGTATTAAAAGTAGCTTTGTAATTTTTCATTTTTAATTTTGAGAGTACCTTTATTAAAGCTGGGGACAGTGAAACAAGGACGGACTTAGGATAGAAGAAACAACAGGAGAGGCTAGGAGGGGCTGCTTTGGCTCACTGGGAAGTCAGAGAAAAGGGGGCCTTGGAGACAGGTTCCGGGGGTCAGCCCGGGATGAGCTGCCGCTGCCCATTGCTCCCCTTGTTGCAAGTCTCGTGGGGACCTTTGGGGTTTAGGAGATGTACACCTGAGAGGTAAGAAAGGCATGGGTGTGCCCCCAGGAAGGAAAGCACCAAAGGCAGCTTTGGAATTTAAAAAATAAGGTGGAAAACAATGAAGTAATTTATACATTACTTTTGGATGTGATGCTGCAATGAATAAAAAACAGTGGACCAGATATCTAGAGCAGTCAAATTTAGAGAGACAGCAGGATGCTGGTTGCCAGGGGCTGGCATGAAGGGGAATGGGGAGTTGTTATTAATGGGTGCAGAGCTTCAGTTTTGTAGATGAAGAGTTCTGGACTTTGGTTGCACAACGTGAATGTACTTAACACTACTGAACTGTACACTTAAAAATGGTTAAGATGGTAAATTTTGTTATGTGTATTTTACCATCATTTTTCTTAAATTTAAAAAAAGGAACGCTGGCCCAGAAGTCAGGAAACCCGAATTTCACTCCCAACTACCTGAGTGACCTTAGACAACAGCACATCTGCACTTCAGTTTTCTCACTGAAGTAATGAAAGTTGTATGACCTTTAAGGTTCCTCCTGGTTCTGTTTGAGATTCCATTTTACAGATCACAATGGAATGAAAGGTCATGCCTACGGAACACTAATATCAACTCTACTTTTTCTACCTTATTTCAGCATTTTGTACAGAATTAAAAGATTCTTACTGCCAGTTTTTCATCAGCAGCCTTTGGGGAGAGAAACAGGCAGCAGCCCTAGCCTGAGAAGACAGCCTGCATCAATTACCCGCCTCCCTATTTAGCGAGAACAAGGAGAGGTCAACTGGCGAATTCCAGCTCCTCCCCCCGAGAGTGCCGCTGCTTAGACCTGCCTTCTCTCACCATCCTAGCTTGCAGTCTCTGCGATAATAACCCCTGTGGACTCTCTTCCTATTGCAACCCACTAAATCCTTCTGCCGCAGACAACTTGAGGTATAAAAACTAACACCTTACTGTCAAATTTAATTAAGCTCGAGTTGTGATTAAATGCAGGCAAAACTGAGACAGTCACTTGTATTTCTACTGCAGCAGAAAGATGACAAAGTAAATGGTTTATTTTATCATGGCTAAGGCAAGTGGAGCTATTACAGGTTTTAAATAAATAAATCTTTAGAAAAGTATTAAGCTTTCTGCTGAATCTTTTACATCAACTGATGTAATTTTAAAAATCACTGCCTGGCCGGGCGTGGCTCAGCGGTTGAGCATTGACCTAGGATCCAGAAGCTAACGGTTCGATTCCCGGTCAGGGCACAGGCCCGGGTTGTGGGCCAGATCCCCAGCTGGGGGCATGCAGGAGGCAGCCAATCAATGACTCTCATCAGTGTTATACTGTTTTACGACTTATGTAATTCTCTGAGTAATGTTTCAAAAACATCTGAAATAACTTAAAGATCACAAGGGTCTTCAATGTAAAAAAACTAATTAAACTTTTAGGTTCATTCAGCACTACAAAAATTCTCATCTTTTGGGAGAAATGGACAAGAGCTTAGAGAACAATGGTTATAATAAATGTATTCTGATGAACACCTTTTCTTTACCCTTCAATGCTGCTGGCAAGCACTAGAGTAGCTGTCATCCTTAGAGGAGGGACCTGTATTTTTAAAAATCTTTCTTTTCAAAAAGGAGTTTGTATGTATCTCTTCTATATTAATTAACACACTTTGTATATGTGATTCACAGTATTAAGGTGCCATTCATTCAAGCTCTATTTAGTATTATGACCCCTTTATATATTTATATCATATGAAAAGTTGCAGAACACTCTAAATCCAGTTTCAACTATATAAACTGAGTTTCAGATGATATTATGGAATTATTGTTCATTTCTTTTAAGTGTGATAATAGTATGTTATGGACTAAATGTCTGTGTCCCTAAAACTCAAATTTTAAAGCCGAACACCCAATGCGATGGTACTTGGAGACTGGACCTTTGAGAGGTAATTAGGTTTTGATGAGGTCATGAGGGCGGGACCCTATGATGGGATCAGTGTCCTTACAGTAAAGAGGAAGAGAAAGCAGAGTGCTCTGTCTCTCAGCCAAGTGAGGACACAGAGAAAAGGCAGCCATTTGTAAGCCTGGAAGAAGCCCTCATCAGGAACTATGTCTGCCTGCACCTAGATCTTGGACTTCCCAGTCTCCAGAACTGTGAAAAATAAATGTCTACTGTTTAAGCTCAACCAGCCTATGGTATTCTGTTATATCAGTCCAAGCAGACTAACACACAGTATTAAGGGTAAGTTATAAAAAAGTCCTGCCCGGCTGGGCGTGGCTTAGCGGTTGAGCATCGACCTAGGATCCAGGAGATCACTGCTTCCAGCCCCAGTCAGTGCACATGCCGGTTGCAGACCCGATCGTGCAGGAGGTATCCCATCAATGAAGACTCTCTCATCACTGATGTTTCAACTCTGTCTCTCCCTCTCCCTTCTTCTCTCTGAATCAATGTATATATATTTTAAGTCCTTATCTGTTAGATACTTACTGAACTATTTATAGGTGAATGATATATAGGATGTCTGGTATTTACTTTGAAATACTACAGCAAAAAAAACCCAAACACATTGGGGGAAGTAATGAAACAAGATTGGAAAAGTGTTGGTAATCACTCAAGCTGGTTGATGGCTACATCAGAGATCATTATACTGTTCTCTCCACTTCTGAGTATATTTGACATTTTTCATAATAAAAAGTTAAAAATGTTTATCCTAACAGGGATGTGAGAGGGGGGAAATGAATGGGTCACAAAGCCATATAAAATACTATCCACAATGAAGTACTATTAGGTGTTGCTTTTTTTTTTAAAACCAGCCAGGCATACCTTTCTGCAATGAAGTCTGACTTGACTCATCTTGTGTACTGTCTTTCTGAGCGCTCACTAGATCTGCAACCAGAACCTCCAGTGACTTATAGTTGCTCCCAGATGTCTGGATTTTTTCCTCCATTTTTTTCTTAATGTCCCCGAAACTGAATCCCATTCGCATAGCTTCATGTATCATAGGACTCTGAGAGATGTTATCATCTGAAATGAACATTGGCAAGGAAAAAGAACAGAGTTTAAACAATTCTTTTCATTGACACAACTCAACACAAAGTATAGTTAAAAGGAAAAATTTAAGCAGCAAGAAAACAACCAAAAACAAACCAGCAAGCCAAAGACATACACAAGAATATTCACAGCGGCATTATTTTTAACGGGCCCAAACTGGAAATAACACAAATGTCCGTCATCAGCCGAATGGGTAAGTATAACGCCGTATAGTCGAACACCACACAGCAAGAACGAAGAATGGACTGCTGCCACAGACCACACAGATGCATCTCCCAGACAGGACTAAAACACCATCATAAAGACGAACCAGAGACAAAAGACTACTTACTGTATGGTTACACTTACAAGATGTTCTAATCTAACCTAATGTTCGACGGTAAAAGAAGTCAGAATATGACTTGGGGGTGGATACTGACTGGGACATGTAGAGATCGGACTGTAAGAAACATTGTATGGTAACAAAAGATATTTTCTTAGTGGGAAAGTAACTTAAGATTTGTGTTTGGTAAAAATTCTGTCAGGAGGTTTTAATGCGAATAAAAGATCAGTTAGGAGACTACTACAATAGTCTGGATGAAAAATAAGGCCAGGAACCAGGGCAGAAGCAGTGGAATTTAGACAATATTAAAAAGGTAGAATTTATCAGACCTGGTCATTAATTAAATGTGGAGAGATTAAGGAAAACAAAGGTCAGCTGACTTCACTCTTTCCTGGTTCTACTCACTCTGGTTTTTTTCCAGTTTGTTTTGCTGGCTCCTTCTGCCCACCTGATTAGATATTGACGGTTCCCTTCCATTCTCTCATTGACAGCCCCCCCCCCCCCCTTTTGACAATCTCTCTGGACACTTTCCCTACTACCACAATTTTACCCTCATTTATATGAGTTCCAGGTTTTAGCATTCACCTACGTGGATATCCTCCGGGTACCTGAAGCCCAACTTGCTGAAAACCCAAAGCAAGGACAACAGGCTATCTACATGAAAAAGAATTAAATGTACCACTACCTCATACTATATGTAAAAATTAACTCAAAATGGATCAAAGACCTGAATGGAAGCGCTAAAACCATAAAACTCTTAGAAGTTGAAAACATTGGTGACTTTGGATTAGTCAATGGTTTCTTCGATATGACATTAAAAGGATAAGCAACAGCCCAGCCAGTGCTGCTCAGTGGTTGAGCGTCGACCCGTGATTCAAGAGGTCACCAGCTGGATTCCCCATCAGGGTATGTGGTCAGGGCACATGCCTGGGATTTGGGCTCGGCACCCAGTAGGGGGCACGCAGGAGGCAGCAGAAGCATGTTTCTCTCCCATCGATGTTTCTATCTCTCTATACCCTCTCCCTTCCTCTCTCTTTAAAATCAATAAAAACATATTTAAAACAAAAACAATAAACATAAGCAACAAAAAAGCCCCCGATAAATTGGAATTCACCAAAACAGAAACTTGTTTGCTTTAAAGGACACCAACAGGAAAGAGAAAAGACAATCTTCAGAAAAGGAGAAAATATTTGCAAATCATGTATCTGATAAGAGACTTATATATAAAAAGAACTAGGATATGCAAAGAACTCTTACAATTCAAAATAACACAAATAACCCAACTAAAAAATAGTCAAAGGAGATGAACAGACATTTTTCCAAAGACGACATACAAATGGCCAATTAGCACATGAAAAATGCCCAACATCATTAGCGATCAGGGAACAACAAATCAAAACCCAGATGAGGCACCACTTTACCCCCACTAGGATGGCTGTAATAAAAAGACAAATAACAAGTGTTAACAAGGATGTGGAGAAACACTGCTGGTGGGAATGTAAAATGGTGCAGCCACTTTGGAAAATTGGCAGTTTACTGAAAGGTTAAACATAAAGAGCTACCACATGACCCAGCAACTCCACCTCAAAATATATATCCAAGAGAATTAAAAACATGTCCACACAAAAACTTGTACATAAATGTTCATAGCAGCATCAGCTATGTCTACCAACTGGCGAATGAATAAATAAGGTATATTATCCATACAAAGAAATAGTTTTCCACCATAAAAAAAAGAAATATTCATATTTGAGTACTAAAACATGGGTGAACCTTGAGGCCATTATAATTCCATTTAATATGAAATGTCCAGAATAGGCAAATTCATAGAGACAGAAGTAGATTAGTGGTTGTTTGGGGACGGGGGTGTGGGAGGCAGCAAGGGGGAGTGATTGCTAATGGGTATGGGGTTTCTCGTTGGGGTTATGATAATCTTCTGCAATTAAATAGTAGTGATGCTTGCGCAACCTTGTGAATACACTAAAAACCACCAAAGTGTATACTTTATAATGGTGAAAATTTTGCTAAATAAATTATATCTAATTTAAAAACATTAATCCTAAACCAAAAGAAGACTTTCATTAGTCATAAAAAGAACAGTATGCATTGTAAGTTTGATTATCAAGAGAAGTTACAGAATCTTTGTTTCTGGATAATTTCAAAAGTACAGGCTGGAACAAATGATTTCTTAACCTGTGTTACTTATTCCCATTACAAAATCATGTTAAAGTGGCTCTTCTCAGGCTTATTTATAAATATACAGTACTCTCTTGCCTTGTAATCCTTAATATACTAAACAGACGATGCTATGAGTATAGGACATGGGGAATCACAGACATATTTTAAATTAAACTTTCTCCTGTTTTTGAAATATGATGCCTCAGTTGAGAATGAGACTTGTAGTGTGATGTAGGACTCAGAATACCTTGTTTACAGTCCTAGTTCCACTAATGATTTGTAATGTAACTGTGTACAGAACACTTAACCTCTCTGACTCTGTTTCCTCATCTGAAATGTGGGGATTACGACACCTTCCCTTAACATACTATCTTTCTCTGCCTACTTTCTGGTTGTTAAAGATATCTACGATGAGTAAATAATCTTTGTGATAAAAACTTCTACCTCTCTGTGAGGTAATAGGAAATAAGCAAACCCAACCGTACGCCTCTGTGAAGAAGGTGGGGAAGGCACAACATGGCATGCAGTAAATAAGGAGGCAGGTTAGGGTTCATTATGGTGATGGCACATTAGCAGAGCTCTGCATTCACGATCCTGGTGAACTAAAACAGCCCCAGGGACAAAAATCCATCTAATCCTTACTTTTGTGATGTTAACAGAGTGGTGATGGATAACCTATGGCTGCTCCTCCCAAACTTGGAATAGCTAACTGTCCAACCTCTAGGAATATTCTGAATATATAAATATCCTACTGAAATTTATAGGTGCTTCATTACTTCTTAAGTTTATAGCAATCTCATCTCAAATAAATACACCTTGGTGAACCTGAAAGAATATGTTTACCTTTCTACCCTATAAATAACAAGTATAAGTTGGCAATGAAATTAAAAGTACATTTATTATAATAAGCATATTTACCAATTCTTTTAGTTACTGATGGTGTTTTTTCAGCAGTTCTTGCCTAAAATAGAAATATGAATTATAAGTTAAAATTCTTTTTGGTAGAAGGCAATTACCTCAATTTGAAAAGTTACATTAATCATGAATTTAAAAACTGTCTTTATTCCAATTCAACATATGAATATTCACAAGAGGTATAGCCTGATGAAGCTAGAAGGAACTTAAAAGATCATCTAACCCAAGCCATTCACTTTTCAGACAAGAAGCTGACACTTGGGAAGATTAAACAACTTGACTGAGGCAATATAGTTCCTGGCAGAACCATAATGGCAACTCTGACCTCCCATTCTACCCCAGGGGTCTTTTCACATGGTACTGATGCCTCAGGCACCCCAGGCGACAATATCAATTTAGATACCTTTTTGAGATCTTAATTATTGTCTGGGGAAAGTTTAAAACTATGAGTACAAAACACACTGTACACAAGTCAAATTTCGGAAGACTGAGAGATTCAAGTATTTTAGTTCTTCAAGACCATTTTTGCCTACAGTGATACCAAATCAGTCCATCCTAATCCCCCTTTTACACATTTGCTTCAGGTTAAGAACAAAGAACACTTTTCAAGATCTCACCTTTAAGGCTCACTGTACATTATTATTAGAAAATACCATACTGTGAATTTACACCAAGAAATTATTGCAAACAAATTACATAATATCTGAAAAAATATATTCTACAATATCTGACTTACCACTGAGTCCTCAAGTGAATGAGTTAAATGAATATTGTTTATATATTCTTGTCCTTTCTCTTCCAACAGATATTTACACCTAAATAAGAAGGTTAAACTTTAGTAGCTGGAAAATTAGTACAGTGTATGATGTCATCTCTATCACCCTAATCCCATCAACTTGCTTTCCATTATTTTTAAGGAGCCACAAAAGAAAATGTTACTCAATTCCCTATCCAACTGTCATTTTAAGGTTAAAATAATACGCTCCCTTTGTTATGCTACTTATCGTAATGTTAGTAGATCAAAAAATATCAACTTGAGAACTTTCAACTTTTAAGCAAGTTATTAAATTCGCACCTTAACATTTAAAAATCAAGTTTTAAATAACCTTAACAAGTTTTATTTAGAAGATTAATCAATTGTGCATTTAAAAGGAATTCTTTAGGCTTTCGACATTTCCTTTTAAGGTTGTTTAAGGTTAAGGTTTATCTTCGAATGGTCGCTTGAAGTTTTAAGTTGTACTATTTTGTAGATCAAAATGCACATCACATCTATATCTGTTACTTTATTTTAAAGAGGCAAAATGGCAGAGACATTTAGAGTATGTCACCATCACTCTAAGATGCCACTGACTGCAGGAAGCACTATTATTTTATGTACCAATGCTGCCAATTAAATTACAGGCCACCGCCAGATGTATCCTGACTTCAGAGATCTGGAAATGTAAACAACCGTGTGTTAGAATCAGTGAGAAACAGTAATGTTTGCTAAAGGGTGTGATGGGTTCTTAAGGAATCTCTTTGGCAATGTGAGCTCTCCTGTGCCCATTGTAAAAGAGCCTACTTCCAACAACTAAAGTACACATTCCTAATTTGGTGTTTAGAAATGGAATCATCTGAATGTCATAAATATAATACATAAGTAACAATGTTTTCATCACCAGAGAAGGCTTAGGTGGTGGTGTTTTCCTATAAAGTAGGTGACCCCATTTTTACAAACCAGGTGTGAATTTCAAGCCCTGGGAAGGCAAAAATAGTTGAGGTGAAAAGTTATTCAAGTCTTCCCATTGCATACTGTCCAAGTTGGCTGTCACTGAATAAACATTTAAATACCTTACCCTGGATACCACTTAGCATGTTCTTCCCAAGGGTCTTCACTGGGTTTCCAATCAGTCAGCCCTCCTCCACAATGAAAGCACTTTACTTTATCACCTTCACCTAAGAAAACATAAGTAAAAATACATGTATTTTGTGCAATTAGAAGCTTACACCAAAATACCCTTTATAGGCCCTGGCTGGGTAGCTCAGTTGGTTAAAGCGTCGTCCCATTATGCCAAGGTTACAGGATTGATCCCCGGTCAGGGCACATACAAGAATCAACCAATGGTGCATAATAAGTGGAACAAATCGATGTTTCTCTTTCTCTCTTCCTCTCCCCCTCTCAAAAAAAAAATAAAAAATCAACCAATAAAAAAATACCTTTTTAATACCATGAAATTAAGCATTTCTAAATTTACATAAAAATCTCTTAGCTTGAAAGAAGACATTCAAATTCACATCTAAATAATAGATACGATTATTTGAGGAGGAAATACAAACTGAATTCACTGATTCAACTTGAGGTATTTTATAGAAGACAAAAGTAAAACTGCCCAATTTTTATACGTAAAATTACAATGGCCATGTTCTTTTTTAACATGTCATTTGAGGCCATCAATACTATGCTTTTTCAACCTGTGAAACTTCAATAATAATGTTTAATGCATAATAAAATTGTAAGATAAGTTTCTCTAAGTTATAGCTACATGACACTAACCTTCAAAACTGCTGTATGATACTATGTAAATAAAATATTGAAATACTCGATATTTTGGCAAATCCTAAAGTAAATGGACCCAATATATAATGGTATAATTTTTCTGAATATCCCTGGAAGCCATCACACTACTGGCTCTTCCTGACACGTCTATGGTAGTCCATTTGAAAAGCATCCATTTGAAGAAATAAGGCATCATATAGGGCAGCTTTCAAATATATAATCTCTGTACAAAAGGCAACTATCAATTTTAATACCAATTTTACTATCAGCCAAACTCAACTCTCTAATGCTAACTCTTCTTAAGAGGTGTAGAGAAAATGCATGTGATATGCGTATTGAGCATGTAAAGTAGGCGCTCGATAAATTATAATCAGTATTACTATCAGACTCATTCTCTTATCGGGGATACCTATCATCTTTGGCATGTCATCCTTCTCCAAAAAACAATTACGCGAAGATAAACATGACTCATAATATAGTCTTTTTCACATCAACTCAGTGGTTACATCACATATTCATCATAAGGGTTAACAGAATAACAGTGACATAATCATGCCAGCCTACACCTAAATATTTACCAGTTCAGGGGGCTAAAGGAATCTACTTACTATTTAGGACCCCTGGGATAGTTGGAAAGTTATTTAATAGCCTGGTTTTATAATAAAGTTTACCTAAAGCATAAAATCCAGCTCTTGCAAGCTGCTCCTTGTTAACAGAGTACATCCACGTCCCAAAAGTAATGATCCGTGCTTCGTAATCTGCCATGGCTGGATTTCTTGGAGGATTTGTTGAATTTGGGAAATTCCTATCAGAACCCAGGGCATCAGATTCACTTCGAGTATTAATATTCCGGCCCAAAACAAAGAAGCAATTAGGAAAGTGTCGCCTGTGTTCTGACCATGCACGATCACAAGGTTCCCAATTTTTCAGTTTTCCACCACAACAAAAGCACTGCACTTGATCGTCAATACCTGTATAGTAGAGCCCAGCACTAGCTAACTCTCTGGGGGTTAAGTGGGCATAGTCTGGCCAATTCTGAAATGACTGTAATCGAGCTTCTTCACTACACATGGCAGGGTTCCTCGGGTATATGGTGTCGGAGAGATCTACAACCTGTCCAGTTCTCAAAAGATAGTCTGCGTGAGTCTCGGATGGCCTGTCTAAAGCAAAATGATGTCTGTTTCCCAGATAATTTTCACCTTTGTACGAACCATTCAGGATACGAGAACTTGTAGATTGCGCAGCACTATTTTCAAAATAAAAGCCACTGATAAACTGGCAATTTGGGGATACTTTCCTGTGTCTTCCAACTGCTGAGTCTCCATATTGCCATCTATCTACTGCTGCGCGACAACTAAAGCACTGCACCGTGTCACCTTTGCCAGTATATAGAAAACCAGCTCGTGCTAGTGTTGATGCCGAAACAGGACTACTACTTGGAAAATTAGCAAAAGTTTTTAATCTATTAAGCTCTTCTACAAATTCTTCATCTTTATCGGTGTCTGCAGGTACACAAGTTTTAGATCCTCCAAAACAGTTAAAAGTCATCTTCTCTTGAAAATAGGACTTGTCCACCTTTTCTAAAAAGAGAACATTACATTAGGAAAGCCAAAATGTGAAACACAGGCAATCACTTTTGATATTAGGAACTAACAAATTACCCACTCATGACATACAATCAATCATACAACCTCTAAGAAACATTCTAGTTCTAGAGTTCTATATTACCACATGAGTCAAGACATGAAGTAAAAACTAGCATTTGTTTTCACTTTTAGAGGAAAGTAATATTTAAGCAAGTAGAACAGAACTATTCATTTTTAAGTGCTTATTTTACATAAATATAGAAACTGTGATGCAGAATATATTAAAATTAACCATGTGAAATCATTAATTAGGAAAAACATGAAAGAAGCATAAAATATGCAGATTCTTAAAGTCTATGCATAATTGTTATAATGGATTGTTACAGATTCAAGGCATCAAAGTTCAGTTTCTACAATTTTAAAAAAAGAATGTTCAGAATGCTAATGAATTGATCTTAGTATTTCTTTGCTTTTTTGCTTAACAAAAGATAAGTTATTCACAATAATGGTTCCAATGGGTTCTTTAAGAACATCAAAAGTTTCTGATTTTCATGCGTAAACAAAGAGGCCATTTTTTGCTGAAATTGGATTTTAGATGTATATAATACTGCCCTCTAGAGGGTGGCTCAGGAGGAATACTAATTATGCGTAGTTACTTTTGCTATCAACTTCCCACGATCAAGGAAGTTCAAAGGTAAGAAGTACCACTGCAGCCTCATTAGATCTGCCAAATTATAGCTGTGTAATATTTAACCCAGATTAAAAAAAAAAACAAAAAACCTAAAAGGAACTAGTTGGGTTATGAGAAGGATGGCCAGTTATTTATACTCCAAACCTAGACATTTTTTTTTTTTTTTAAATAGATCTTTATTGATTTCAGAGAGAGGAAAGGAGAGGGAGAGAGAGATAGAAACATCAATGATAAGAGAGTCATTGATTGGCTGCCTCGAGCCTGCAGCCCCGGCCTGTGCCCTGACCAGGAATCGAACCCCGATCGCCTGGATCCTAGGTCGACACTCAACCACTGAGCCACGCCCCGCAGGGCCAAACCTAGACACTTTTTGAAAGTGAAAACTGATGCTCCTAATAATTACCCTGGGACAAAAGGTGGAAATCAGGGTTGCCTCAGGCAACCATGATTCTCCAGAATCCCCCACAGTTCCTAACACTGTACTCAGTATTGCTTGTCAAAAGCAAAATAAAAGAACAGTCACAATGACTCTGCCTCTGCTTCACCAGTGAGTTAACTGATTTCTTAGGAAGAATAACCAGCTCTTTTGGCATTACACTGGCATAGTGTGCCCTGGAAGACCACCTCTCTTAGAACGTTCAACACAAGGCCTCTGTCTTGCAGGCTGACAATGGACATCAGTCCTTCTTGGCCTTGTCAATTTGCAATGCTATAATTCATATATACCTCAAGAGCTGAGTTATATCTGCATACAACAATTTTTGGAAGTCTCCATGACTTTTGATGACTGTTTCTCAGATATCTGAAAATATTCTGACACTAGTTTCAAGGCCCTTTGTTGAATCAGCATAAACTGGATGACAAAAATCAAGATCTAAAGAAACCAGGGCTGGCTGACAGGCGAATGAGAGAAATTTTAACAGGGATATGTGTAAAAAGTTTTACATTCTGACTTTAAAAATCTGTTGCACAACTAAAAGAAGATGGAAACTTGATTTGAAAAGAAGTCACGTGAAAGCAAAGCAGACTAAAATGGGGATTTTAGTTAATTACAAATTCTTTCTGAGCCAACACTACATGGCTGCTAAAAAACTAGCAACTTTAGGCTGCATTAATGTCCAGATGTGCAACATCCAGAGCCAATTCAGCTACACTGTGAATATTATTTTAAATTCTGAACAAATTTTAGAAGGGACATTAACAAAGTGTAATGCCCCCTAAAGACTAATCGGAGTAATGCAAATGTTGTCCTATGAGGGAGAGGTGGAAGAGCTGAGTGCTTATCTTGGAAGGGGAAAAACTGTGGAGTATGGGGGACAGATTAACTGCCTTTAGGTATCTAAGACGCTGTCATGTAGAAAGGGATCCAAATTCTGTGAAGCTTAAGGGCAGAATCAAAGCCAAGAAATATAACTACAGGCTGTAGATTTTAACCCACTGCAAGGATGCATGCTTACAATAACAATAGCAGTACAAAATGAATTGGGTTGCCCTGTGTTGCCTTGTAGAATGAGTTCCTCCTATCACTGGAAGGTACTTCAGCATGGCCTGAGACAGTATTAAACATTTCTAAGTCTGTAATTACCCTGAAGAATTAATGCTCAATACAATCGATATGAAAATTACCTTCTCTGAGATGATAAGCTTTATTTCTCAGAGATCAATCAAAATAGATAGACGTGTAAAATCAACAATCTATTCTCACTTCACAATAGTGTATGTTCTGTGTGGTTTAAGCAGCTACCCTATTTCAGGTATTATATAAAACTCCATCATTCAATATTATTAGCAGGAGAATCTCTATTTGAAGCTTTCAAGTGGAGACCTCATCTTCCCAGGGGTTATTTCTATGCTAATAGTTTAGATTTCACTGTCTTAAAAAGCAGATATTTATTCAGAAGCACTCAACCCAACAGTACATATACATTATCAGAGTGAGAGCTTTTGGAGAAATGTGAGCAAATGAAATTACTAGAGAGGTTAAGAGTGAAAGGAAGAAAGATGACTGACAAAAGGCAGTCATCTTTTGGATTTGGAGGAAGTCTCCAAAAGAAAGGGAGAGAGAATTTAAAAAATTAAGTGAAATGAAGGTAGGGAAGATGCTATTTAGAAAATAAGTATATATGGAGCACAGGAATTGTGAATACAGAATGAAATGGGGTACGGGTATTGGAGAAGGGTGATAAAAAGCTTTGGGATAAAAAAAGGTCTGAATGTAATAAAGTATGCTGAGATAATTTAAGGCTTCTTTGTGAAAGTATATGCAGGCTTTATACTGGGTAAGCAGAAAGGTAAGAAAGGCACAGAGAAAACAGAGTTAAAGAAAGCTTCGATATAAAGGGGTTAGGCAGTCATAAATCTTTAGGGGAACAGTGCTTAGGAAAAAAGGCACTATGGATGCAAACTGGCAAAAGAAAGAATCAGCAAGTAGAGGTACATGTTTATATGAAGGGTATGGAAGATTTCAGGATGTGAGATGTGCTTAATATACATATGCATACACACACAGGATATATATAGCCTAGTCAAATAGGTAAAGATAGCCATGGGCAGGCACCAAAGAGAAGAGGCTGACAGCTAATTTAGTGATAATGTGGGAATATGGGCAGTTGGAGGAGAGAGAAAAGCACACACATAAGACCCACCTTCCTACTATCTGCATATACTACAAAAGTTTCTATTTCCCTGGGTTTTTATTATTAAATACACAAAATTAAAGCTACTTTAATGGGGGAAAGGATATAAAATAGGATGCAGCCCAGCCGGGCGTGGCTCAGCAGTTGAGCGTCAACCTAGGATCCAGGAGATCGGGGTTCGATTCCAGGTCAGGGCTCATGCCCGGGTTGCGGGCTCGATCCCCAGTTGGGGGTGTGCAGGAGGCAGCCGATCAATGACTCTCTCATCATTGATGTTTCTATCTCTCTCTCTCCCTCTCCCTTCCTCTCTCTGAAATCAATAAAAGATATATTTTAAAAAAAGATTAAAATAAAATAAAATAAAATAGGATGCACATTAGACTGATATTGCATGAAAACATACACTCATGGACAAGACCTGGAAGGTAATTTTTTAATAAATGGGTAAAATGTGTTAAGGTGGTAAGATTAAAGGTGATCTTTTCCTTCAAAATGTCTTTAATAGTATTTTCACTTAATGTCTCTCAGGACGGCACCTCTGCTCTGGGCCAGGAGCCCAGCTGTGTGGGAGGCGGCCAAGAGCAAGAAGGTGGATGGACTAGATGCCTCCTCCCCCTCCCCTCCCCCCTCCCCCTCCACAGGAGCATCAAAGCGGGGGGGGGGGGGGGGGGGGGGGCGCAGGGAGCTGCCTCTTCGCCTGCCACCAACGAGCCCTGTGGCGCTCAGTGGAGGTCAGCATTGAGAACCAAGTCACCAACGCAGGTGCATTTGGTGAATCGTGGGCTCCTAGCACTTGTGAGGGGCAGCCCCACACTCAGCATGACTGTGGCTGCAGGGGCATCCTGGAGGGAAAGAGCAGAACTTTGACATTTTGAGGAGTTTTTTAGATTACTGCAACATGTTCATAAGATATCTAATGTTGACATTTTATTAGGCTATGCAGACTTCTAGGGACACTTACTACCTATAAATAATGACAAGTACAGCCAACCCACTGCTTAGGATTTTTACACAAAAGAAGGAAGAAACAGACAACAGTGCCTTTGGTACAAACATGCTAACAAAGTAGTAAAATGTTTTAACCAATACACTGTCCTGTCAACCACAGAAAAAAGCCACATCCAGCCACTCGTATGCCCTAAGATTTCACACCTATCTTCAATTACAGGTGTGGATATTCACCCAGAAACACATCATAGGGCTATAGTTCATCTTTAAACTTGACGCTGGCCCGGCAAGGCGTGGCTCAGCGGTTGAGCATCAACCTAGGATCCAGGAGATCGGGGTTCGATTTCCAGTCAGGGCACAGGCCCGGGTTGCAGGCTAGGCAGCCAATCAATGACTCTCTCATCATTGATGTTTCTATCTCTCTCTCTCCCTCTCCCTTCCTCTCTCTGAAATCAATAAAGATATATTAAAGAAAAAAAAAAAAAAGACACTGAACATTCCCTAGGACTCTATAGCTGGACGGTTTCAGCCTAAGGGAGATACCGCATGGCTTAGAGAAGGTCCCAGGGATATCTTCATATCCTGCCTTGTTCCAGGAGGTCTGGCTCACAGCACAAGTCTATTGGCTGTTAATGATGAAGCTTTAGACGTTAATGATATAGAAGTTTCAAGGAAGAGTTTTGATCAAGCAAACAGCTGCAACCTCATCACAACAGCAAGACAAACCAGGGGAATGATGTTAGGAACAGTAGGGCTTCTGGAAGCTCCAGCCAATCTACTGATAACAGCCTTCTAGGCGATCTACAGCAGACTGAACCAAACACTGAGCCAAAGGACAAAGACAGAGAAGATGATGGCATTATGATCGAAGATAATGGTGAGCCACAGAAGATTCCTAAAGCTGTTCCTACTACCAAAGTCCTTGGAATAGTCGACACAAATAGAACAAGTTCAGTTTTGAGTCTGGACAGAACAGTTTTATTCCTTTTTACTGAGTTTAGCAGCTCTAGCAAGTGGCACAAACAGAAGAGAATTTGAAACACATGTTCCAGGCCAAAAACTCTTTAGACTATGGAACATAACATCAGGAAACCATCGTTTGAATGTTTTCTGAGTGAGGGTGTCACAGGACTTGTAAATCTGGCAAGTTTAAGAGCTTTTAAACCTCTGATCCAATGACCTGGAATAGGCATGAGAACAATAATGTTGCAAGTTAACCCTTTGCGGTCGTATTAAATTTGGACATGGGTGTCGTACTGGTCGGAATTAATCTCCATTGAAAGAGCAGTGATACATAAGATGCAAGATTATGAAGGATAAACAAGAGAAATTATGAACTGATACATGAATGAATAGAGTTAAGATTCATATAGTTCCTTACTGTGGTGGCTGAGAGCAGACATACGACCGGAACGGTAAAAAAGCTTTGGTGGCTGAGAGTAGACAAACGACCGCAAAGGGTTAAAATGTTATAAAAATAAACAGAAAAAGAAAGATTAGTAGTTGTCTAAGACTGGGGTAAGAGGGGAAATGGGGAGCAACTACAGATGGTTGAGTTTCTTTTTAAAAGTAATAAAAATATTCTAAATTAGGTTGTAGTGATGGTTGCACAACTCTGAGAATATAATGAACACCACTGAACTGTACACTTTCAAATTAATTTTATGGCATATGAATTATATCTCGATAAAGCTGTTCAAATGTTATTAAAATAACAGTTTGGTAAATGTTAGTATACTTTGATGGATCAGAGGTCATTTAAGTCTAAAACAAAGGGACCTTTGCTAATGAAGTTACCTGCTTTTGATGTGGAAACTAGATGTTACAGTACATTTTCAGAACTCTGTGAGATTACCAAATCATTTGTTTGAAGTGGTTAAATATTTAACCTGTTGCAGAGATCCCAGTTAAGTTTTTCTTTATAACTACATTCTTTAAATTCTAAGTGAAGTCTGATTCTATTTCTTTTGGTACTCTCAGGACCTCAGTTCTTGTGTTCCCAGTATTTTATTTCTTAATGTTGTTCTTCTGTTAATTGTTACACATCATTTTCTGAAATGCATTTAACTTCTAAGAAATCAAACCAATTGGCTTTTTAAATTTTTTTAATTTAAAAAAAATCCTCACCTGAGGATATTTTCCCATTGACTTTTAGAGTGGAAGGGAGGAAGAGAGCGAGCGACAGAGAGAAACATCAATGTGAGCGAGACACATCGATTGGTTGCCTCCCGCACGCCCCTGCCACCCCAACTGGGGCCAGGGATCGAACCTGCAACTCAGGTGTGTGCCCTTTACTGGGAATTGAACCCGTGACCCTTCGGTGTGCGGGCCAATGCTCTAACCACCATACCGCCCAGGGCCTAATTGGCTTTTTAAAATAAGTTTCTTTCCATATTATGAAGCACTGAAGCTATGCTACTAAATTATAAAATTCTGTGGCAGCTTTTCACATTGGTGTTTGTCCATCCTATAGCTTACATATTTATAAACGAATTCCAAATATGTATAATTTATGTTTTAAAATTCAGATAACTCCACTGACCCTGGTAATATAGAAGACTCTCTCCTTTAATTCGTATCCTCATTCCCAATCTCACTGGAAAGCATTCCTTTTATTTTGGGTGCATGTGTCTATATATATGCTGCTGTGCTTTTGAACTAATGTATTCAAAGTAGTGTGAGCTGTTTGGGGTACAAAATCCACCTAGATTAAGAGATTTTTACATATAAGACAAATGTGCACTTTTTTATACAAAGATTTTGGATTTTCTTCAGTGGCATTATTCTAGGAATACCACCTACACTTCAGGAAAAAGATGTACTGACCACTGACAGGTAGAATTTATATGTTTTATTTTCATTAGGCTACTTCCCACACATCCACTTAGAACAAGTTAAGAGTAAGGCTGCCGACATGCATTCTTTGCCTGATTTCTTTGGTATTTATCATTGTACAATGTGCGTGAGCACCACAGTATGTGTGTATATAGAAATTAAGAATATTATAAAGTACATTAATTCCTTACGGTTTATGGATAATTCCCACCAAAGCTATTTGTTAATTTTATGGTAGGGCTAGTATGGATGCATTTATGACGGTTGTATGCCATTAAAACAATGAAGAATCAGATGACTCTGTTTTGGCCTCTGTTTTAAAGGATAGCTTCTCTAAATGATAAAAACAAAAAAACACAAATAAAGTCTTAATTGACTGAAAACTACTCTAATGTTGCCCTGGTCAGTGTGGCTCAGTTGGTTGGAACATCATCCCGTGCAACTATCAATGTTTCTCTCTCACATAGATGTTTCTCTCTCTCTCAGATCAATAAAAAACATATCCTTGGGTGAGGATTTAAAAAAAATCAAAACAAAAGACAACTTCTAACATTAAATAGAAAAAAATCCCATGCAGAGAAATACTTTTTGTGAGAATATGAAAACACTACTCAGAAATGTATTTTAGTATTAAACATTAGAATAAAAATCTGCCTTGCTTATGCCCTGCCCGGGTAGCTCAGGAGGTTAGAGCATCGTCCTGATACACCAACGATGAGGGTTCAATCCCCAGTCAGGGCACATACAAAGGTCAACCAATGAGTGCATAAATAAGTGGAACAACAAACTGATGTTCCTCTCTCTCTAAAAGTCAATAAATAAAAATTTTTAAAAGACTGTCTTACTTGAAATGAAGATTAAGAGAATTTTAAGCAATTTTTAAAATCTATGCTAAAATACCATGAGTTTTAACATTATTTCTGTAACCAAGGGCTTTGTTAACCTCTCATCATGAAAAATCATTTAAGTAACTCTATTGATGTAGCACAGTACAAAGGGAATTAAATGATCATTATGGGTTGAATTATGCACCCCCACAAAAGATGTGAAGTCCTAACTACCACTTAGGAGTGTGACCTAATTTAAAAAGATGGTATTTGGAGATGTGATCAGTTAAGATGAGGTCATTACATGACTGATATCCTTATAAGAGAAGAAACACAGACAGACACACAGGGAAGACGGCCCTGTGAAGATGTAGGCAGGGACAGGAGTGATGATGCATCTAGAAGCCAAGGAGTACCAAGGATCAATGGCAACCACGGAAGCTAAGAGAAAGGAATGAAACAAGTTCTCCCCAGGGCCTTGAAAGAGAGCATGGCCCTGCCAACATCTTGATTTTGGACTTCTAGCTTCCAAAACCGTGAGAAAATAAGTCTGTTGTTTTAAGCCACTCGGTTTATGGTACTTTGTTATGGCAGCCCTAAGAAACTTAATGCAATGATGTTAAAAATATGAAAAGAATTATGCAAGTGCCCAGCTGGGCGTGGCTCAGTGGTTGAGCATGGACCTAGGATCCAGGAGATCGAGGTTCCATCCCCAGTCGCAGGTGTGCACGAGGCAGCCGATCAATGACAGCTCTCTCATCATTGACGTTTCTCTCTCTCTCTCTCCCCCTTCCTCTCTCTGAAATCAATATATATATATATTTTAAATTATGCAAGCAATATAACCCTATTAGCTCCCACTGCAGTACTATTATCATGCTGACCGAAACATTACCTAATCATGTAATAAAGTCATCTGTTTAAAATTCAGAAAACAGCCCGGCCGGGCGTGGTTCAGCGGTTGAGCGTCGACCTAGGATCTAGGCGATCGGGGTTCGATTCCAGGTCAGGGCACATGCCCGGGTTGCGGGCTAGGCGATCAGTGACTCTCATCATTGATGTTTCTATCTCTGTCTCTCCCTCTCCTTTCCTCTCTCTGAAATCAATAAAGATATATTTAAAAAATAAATAAATAAAATTCAGAAAACAGTTGTTTTTAGAATCTCATCTATGACATTTTTGCTGATTCTTCCACTCAAAACCTCAGAATGACTACACTTTGTGCTCCCCCCATGCATCCTCTACATAATTTGCTGATGACCCAAGTATACTAGAAGAAGATTTAATAATTTCTGCAGCTTTGTATGTTTGTATGTGTGTTGTTAGAATGAAGGTCCTTTATGACAGGGCTGTGTTTTATTACATTTGTATTTCCAATGCCCAAAACCATGCACGACACACAGTAGCACTTAAATACTGGGCAAAAGAATAAATGGTGAACCACCTCTATTAGGCTACTGCTGTTATTATTCCACATCCCAACCACCACCTCCCTGGACTCTTGAAATCATTCTGAGTACTTAAAATCGTTAATATGCCGTTGTGCCTAGGAAATGTGACAAAAACAGGAAATACATGCATACCATGTAAACAGTAAAAACCCATACTAAAATCACACTTCAAAAATATTATAGGATTCACCCTGGCCGGTGTGGCTCAGATGGTTGAGCGTTGTCCCATGCACGGAGAGGTCACCACCAGTTTGATTCCCAGTCAGGGCACATGCCCTGGTTTTGGGTTTGATCCCCAGTAGAGGATGTGCAGGAGGCAGCCGATCGATGTTTCTCTCTCATCAATGTTTTTCTCTCTCCCTCACTCTTCCTCTTTCTCTCATTGATTTTAATCAATAAAGACATATTTTAAAAGGACTTTAAAAAATATTAAAGGATTCATACATTTTTTCATAACATCATAAAAATTTTGTATGTGCTAACCAAAAACGCCATCATAATTTAAAATGTATTTTAAGATTCTCTCTTTGCTCAAATATTACAAGTTTTTCTCATCAGTGGCTTTTTCCTCTATAGAGGATCTAGCATAGAGATCTTGTCACATAAGCAGCATTCTCCCTGACCCAATGTAGCTCAAATCCTCTTTTAATTATCTTAGCAGTATCAGCCAGTTACTTCCCTGTTTAGAAATAGTATTTTGATTTACAATGTTGTAGTATCTAGGAAATACAGCTGTGTAAATATATTATAGTATTAAAAAGCTGAATTTTTAAAATGAAATGCTCTAAACAAAAATGGAATATCATTTTCCAAATTCAGCTTTGAATTTGATATGATACATTCACATAAAAATTCAACATTTAATCAAATTGTTTATTTATAGTATTCGGAGATTCTTCAAATAGTGAAGCATATTTTCTTTTAACTTGAACTTAAATGGTCAACAAAACATTTTTGAGGTTAATTACAGTCAATCAAATCAAAAGTTCTTTCACTAAACTTAAGCATTAGAGCCATTCAAATAACTGAATGGCACTAATGAGCACTTAGCCCATGAGCTCAGTCAGTAACATAAGCTTACTAATACTGCTGTATACAACGTATGCTTGATCATGAAGCCTACTTCTGTAAATACCTGAAAGGGCATACTGAGAACCAACAAGAGGAATATCAATTACATGTTCTACACTTAATTTAGGAAGTCATAGTAATACTTGAATTTGAGCACAGACCTCCAATCTTTGACAAATTATTCATAACGACTAACTCCACAGGTGTAGTTCCCTCAGAATAAACACACAGTAAGGCATTCCCTCATCTATTCAACGAATTACAGAACTGTGTTCCCCCCAAAGAATGAAGAATAGATAGGTTTGGGGCTCAAGAATTCACTCAAGAGCATAAAAAGGCTCAAGATCACTATTATTCCCCTCTTCTATTTCACTGAAAACTGTGCAGAACTTAAGACAATTTATAGTGCTCATTAATCAGTAGTCTTTGATTCAAAAACAAACCATGTACAGTCCAAACTGGTCCAAACTGTAGATCCACGACACAGATTAATGCTATTTATGCTTATTCAGAGCTCAGATCAAAACCTTTGCTAAAATCAGAGCAGGCAGAAAAATATCTCAAGATGGATACCAACCCAATTTTAAATATATATATATATCTTTTTTGATTTCAGAGAGAGGGAGCGAGATAGAAACATCAATGATGAGAGAGTCATTGATCGGCTGCCTCCTGCCCGATCCCCACCAGGGATCGAGCCCGCAGCCTGGGCATGTGCCCTGAATGGGACTAGAACCGCGATCTCCTGGATCACAGGTCAACGCTCAACAGCTGAGCCATGCCAGCCCGGCCCAACACAATTTTTAATAAAAACTGGTTTCCTTTTTAAAAGAGAGGGGTTAGAAAAATCCTACAACCCAGGCTGTGAACACTTTAGTATATTTATCCTGTAAGAACCTTTTCTGTGTGCACGTACACATTATAAATATTTCTAAAGGGAATTTATTTTTCATGGTATTTTATAACTTGCCTTTTTTCACTTAATAATATATAATAAACATCTCACATAAATTTTTATCTAGATTAGAAATGTTATTTTAAATGGATGACAAGTACCTGCCTTATGAATGTATCATAACCTCACCAAATCCATATTGTTGAACATTAATTTTAGATGTATATTGTTTAAAAGAGACAATATAAACAGTGATCAAACAATTCAATAGGCACAAGAGTTACATCCAGCCCACCCCTGTACCTTACACTTCTGGTTCTCTTCCTAGGAGCAATCACTCCTACAGTTTTCTGTATATTCCTACAGAGATGATCTAGGACTATAAAAGCAAGTATGAGCATTTTATTTTTTTTAAATATATCTTTATCGATTTCAGAGAGGGGAAGGGAGAGGGAGAGAGATAGAAACATCAACGATGAGTCACTGATCGAGCCTACAACCCAGGCATGTGCCCTCACCGAGAATTGAACCTCGATCTCCTGGATCCTACGTCGATGCTCAACCACTGAGCCACACTGGCCGGGCACAAGTATGAGCATTTTAAAAAACAAATGTTAACTGGCATAGGTATGTACCTTCACTGCTGAACATTTAGAAAGCTAGCAATATTTTGCTACTATACTTTGGTATACTATTGGATAAAAACTATACAACTTTCCTATTATAAAAAATGTTGCCCTGGCCGGTGTGGCCCAGTGCACCAAAAGGTCCCAGGTTCGTTTCCCAGTCAGCGCACATGCCTAGGTTTCGGGTTCGGTGCCCTGCCCACGTGGCGGCATGTGTGGGCAGCAACTAATTGACATTTCTTTCCCACATTGATGTTTTTCTCTCGCTTTCTCCCCCCCACCCCCCTCTCTAAAAATCAATGATCTCAGATAAAGATTTAAAAAAAAATGTTGGCATGAATATCCTATCTAAACCTGTTTGTCATTATTTGCTTTTAACATTAATATTAAATGGTCTCAAACAGGATTGTGTCCTATCCCCACCTCCTTTTAATCTATGAAGAAAAAACTTGAAAGCACTTCTAAATCTGTAAGAAAAAGACAAACAACTCAATAGAAAATAGGCAAACTTACAAATGTCCAATACTAATGGCCAAAACAAACATATACAAAAATGTTAAATCTCGTTAGTAATCAAAAAATAAACATTTCAAAAGACACTATTTTTGTCCGTTTTGGCAGAGATCACCATCACTACCAACAATAAAACAAGCCATTCTAGTTCTAAGCATTAACTCTAAGGAAATGATAAGGGAAGTTTTAAAAAAGTGTATACATAAGGATGCTCAATACAGTGCTATTTATAAATACAAAAAATTTCAATGTCCAACAAAAGACAACACTCTGATATGTGGATACTAGGCAAGCATTAAAAACTCAGGTTGCAGAAGAATACTAAAGGACATGGACATATGTTCATGATACTGTATTAAGTAGAAAAAGCTGGTTACAAAATAATATTGTACAGTATAATCTCAATAATAAAAATACATATATATATATTTAGGCTAAATTATGCATTAAAATTCTAGCGTGGTTATCTCTGGATAGTGGGAAAATTTTTATTTTCTTGTTGCTTTTCTTAATTTTCTAAAACTTATTCATCAAATATACTAGATTCTAATCAAAAGAAAAAAGCGGTTGGGCTGTTGATTAGTTAGGTCCCTTATACAATCCTGTCCAGAAGACTGGGGGTGTTATTTGGCTATTTTCCATGTGACAATGCTTCCTGCATCTGTGAAAACATTGTCCCAGTAAACTATCAACAGCAGGGCCTGGTATTGCATTTTTGGCTTTTCACTCACAAAAGATCATTTTGTAACTTACAAGAAGAGGGAAGGATATGTTCTTGGTCCTTACTTTTGCCTATTCTGAGAATTTTTGCCAGTTTCCTACTTTGTAATATTACTGTTAGATAACTGTCTCTGAGCAACCCTGATGAAAGAAAAATTGTAAATTGGTGGCAACACTGTCAATCATCAAGTCTTAGAGATAAAGGCAGTAATCAGGTCGTGTCCACAATGGTTGGCCATGAATAAATGTCTTTTGGTCCACTGCTTGGGTGGCAGTGTATCACCAGCAGAGAGGGCTGAGAAACAAAGGTAATACCTAATTGAGACTTATTGTTAACTTGAGTTGAAAATAAAAGGACTTTGTTGAAAAAATGTTTCTGAGTGCCCTAGCCAGTTTGGCTCAGGGGTTAGAGCATGAGCCTAAGGACAGAAGGGTCCCAGTTCGATGCAGGCCAAGGGCATGTACCTGGGTTGCAGGTAGATCCCCGGCCCTGGTCGGGGGTGTTCGGGAGGCAACCAATTGACGTCTCTCTCTCATATCGATGTGTCTCTCTCTCTGTCTCTCCCACTCTCTCTGAAAAGCAATGGAAAAAGTATCCTTGGGGGAGGATTTAAAAAAAAAAAGTTTCTGAGTGATGTCTATTGCTGGAGTTCTGAACTGTTCACTTACTGCCTTGTAAAAATAATTAATTTGGGACCTAGCAAGAAGAAAAGAGCCTCTCCTGATATTTGGCCCAAAATTTTCCTAAAAGGGCAGCTCAAACTAAGTATACTGAAAAGTAAACTCAGACCCGGCTGGGCGTGGTTCAGCGGTTAAGCATCAACCTAGGATCCAGGAGATCGAAGTTCGATTCCTGATCAGGGCACATGCCTGGGTTGCGGGCTCGATCCCCAATGGGGGCGTGCGGGAGGCAGCCGATCAATGACTCTCTCATCACTGACGTATGTTGCTCTCTCCCTCTCCCTTCTTCTCTCTGAAATCAATAAAGATATATATATTTTTTAAAAGTAAACTCATTATATTTTAGACACCCCCAAGCAAAACTTGTTCACCATAACTACGTTTGTGCAGAACAGGATAATAGAAATCTTCCAGTTAAAGATATGGAAATTAAACATAAGGAATTTAAATGATTTGACTAAGGCCATACAGCTGATTAGTGGAACCCACTGTACTTGATATTTGTCCAGAATGATTAGGATGCAATACTTACAAATCAGATGGTTCCTCAAGTGTCATGACGAGGTTCTTTTAATGGATGACTTGGTGAATGGGAAAGTGATACTAGGTATTTTTTTCAGAATTAAGTATTCTCTTTCATGATCATGTTGGGATCTCAAACAAGTATTGAAACAAGTTCTTGATAAAAGCCAACATCTTTTCTTTTTCCTTAGTGAAAATATTTATTTCTATCTGAAAGCCACTCTGCTGCCCATGTGAAAACATTTCATAGTTTTGTCTTCTGTTTGCGTTTGATTTTTAAAAATGACACAAAGGAAATTCTGCCACAATAAGTGACTGCAAGCCAAATTAAAACAGTATGACATATTTTTTCTTTTTTTTTTTTTTAAAAAAAAAAAAAATCTTTATTGATTTCAGAGAGAGGAAGGGAGGAGAGGGAGAAAGAAATAGAAACATCAATGATGAGTCATTGATCGGCTGCCTCCTGCAAGCCCCTGACTGGGGACCGAGCCCACAACCCGGGCCTGTGCCCTGACCGGGAATCAAACCTCGATTTCCTGGATCCTAGGTCGATGCTCAACCGCTGAGCCTCGCTGACTGGGCACAGTACAACACATTTAACGAGTGCCCACGTGTTCTAAACACTTATCTACAAATTTTCATTTCCCTCCGCCCCACCATTTTAGCTACATGTAAATATTGTCTCTAATCTACTAAAAAATGCTGAACCGAAACTAAAAATCTCTAAGCCTATTTAATACAAGTTCAAAATTTGAGCATGAACTTGTGATTCCACAGCTCACCCTTTTTTTTTTTTTACCATGTTACCTTTGATAATAACCAAAACATATTATAATGTGCTTTAGAATTTATAATGTTTTCATATGTGGTATCTAACTTAACCTATAGAATATATCATAGCCCCCATCTGAAATATGGGGAAACTGGTTTTCTGACTGGTTGTTACTCATCAAAGAACACATGACCAGTGAATAAGTTAGAAACCAAAACTGGTGATTATGACCAACATGGGTCTAAGGAAATGACTTTATAAGAATTACTGGCAGAAGGGGTAGTCCGATGAGGTAACAGAAAATGTCAGGCTCCTTGCCCTTTCAAGGACTGAAAAATTAGCTAGAGCCACAGAAGGGTAAATCCCACAGTGATATATGCTGAGAGGCCTGTGTTTTGAGGTCAACAAAATTATTACAGGAATAAGTATAAAAGTTCAAACAATATTTATTCCCAGGAGAGAAGAGGGGAAGCAGAATTTGCCACTCCAAAATATGCCTTTTTGAAATATTATTTTAAGCTGGTTATTTATAAGAAACAGAAGACTTAGAAAGAACCTTTGACCCTCCCCCTTAGAGGCCTCAAGGAATTCAGATAGAAAAACCTGCTTAAAGGAAAGGGAGCTATCACCTTAGCATAGTATAATCCAAGTGTAGCAGACAGGAACTTGCAAAGTCTGGGGACTCCCCATTGTTTCCAGGTGGCATGGCAAGAATTTATTTAATTATCACATGTTTGCTCTTTCTCATTTACCTGTGAACTGTCTACTTTCCCTTTGAAGTCCCAGACCCCTGCCTCCCTCTCCTGAGTCCAGAATGGCACATAAGCCTCAACTGCCTAGTGTGTCCTGAGGTCTCAGCTTCTTAGGGAACCCTGAACGTACATATGTAATAAATTTTCACCTGTTAATCTGTCTCATGTTAATTTGGTTATTAGTCCAGCCAGAAGAACTTAGAAGGGTAGATGAAAATTATTTTTCCTTCTCCACACAGATACACCTCACTTTTCACCATAACCCAGGTCCTTGAAAACACATTATAAATGCAGATCATGCTAAGTGAATCACATGGATCCTCAACAAAGACTGGGTACTAATCATACCAAAATCAAATCCCAAAATGTATCCAACAGCAGAGTTACAACTATATCATAATTAAAAATAATAAAAGTCCATGCTGAGTCCCACAAAATGAACACAAATATGCTTTTATCACAGAAAGGACAATGTGCTAAGTTAAACACAGAGCAGCAGATAAAACATGTAACTTTTAAAAAAATGTTTTATTGATTTTTTTAGAGAGGGAGAAACATGGACGAGAGAGAAACATCGACCGACTGCCGCCTACACGCCTCCTACTGGAGATGGAGCCTGCAACCCAGGCATGTGCCCTGACCAGAAATTGAACCAGCAACCTCTCAGTGCCTGGGATGATGCTCAACCAACTGAGCCACACCGGCCAGGGCATGGGGCATAAAACATGTAACTCTTAAGCTTGGCCTCAAAAAATTTTAAGATTTTTATAGATTTTTTTTTTTTTGAGAGAGAGGAAAGGAGAGGAAGAAACATCGATGTGAGAGCGAAGCGTCAATTGGCTGCTTCCTGCACACCCCCTACTGGATATTGAGCCTGAAACCCCGGCACGTGCCCTGACAGAGAATCAAACCAGGGACCCTTCGGTGCATGGAGGACACCCAACTAACTGAGCCACACCGGCCATGGTTGGCCTCAAATTCTCATGGAAGATACAATAACTAATCAACAACTGCTTTGCTTAATTTCTCAGAACACAGAAAGGTCTTTCTTTTCGATTATCCAGAGGGCCTGGGAGCTTAAATTTCTCCTTTTTCATCTAACACATTTTTTGGTAACAAGTAAGAGTATTCAATCAACAATTTTTTACCATGCACCTACTTACTACATGTCAGCCATGTGTCTCTCTCACATCGATGTTTCTCTCTCTCATCAATGTTTCTGTCTCTCCCTCCCTTCCACTTTGTGAAAAGCAATGGAAAAAATATCCTCAGATGAGGATTAAAAAAAATAAAATACATTAAAGTATAAACCATAAATGACAAGAACTGCATCTCCACCTTGTTCTTAATTTCTTGTCCCTTTATTTCAGATATTTATTACGAACAGATTTGGGATGGTTACATGGGATTTTTTTTCCTTGGTAAAATCTGAGATAATCAGTTTTTTAAAAAAAAACTATTATAATGGGTTTTCAATCTTTTAATCAACGAGCTCAAACCTGTTACTCTATAGATGTAGGAAATGGGGCATGGAATAATATGCTGAATTAATAAGAACTATATTTTGAAAGACTTCATGACACAGGAAATATTCAATACAGAATATTAAGAGAAAAAGATTAAAACAATCTACATATAATATGTTCCTAAATGAAAAAAAATTAATATAAAAGAATGTGGGCTATACTTATTCTTTGTATACTATTCTTAATCTCAAACATGTTTCTTTTATACTATATAATATTAATAATATTATAAATACTCTTTATGTTTTGAATTAAATGGAATAAATATATTGCACAGCTCACTGGAAACAAAGCCAAGACCAGAACCTAAATCAGGGCTCTTTCCACTATACCATATGGCCTCTATGATACAAAACTAACACTTGTTCAATATCAACTTATTTTACCACTGTTCTTGTCTCCTCAAATCTACTCACACAATGACCTTAAACAGTGCTACAGATTACATTTTATAATACTATTACCAGATTAGATCAGAGATTAAGTTTGAGAACTGACAGCTCATCATAATCTTCCAGCCTCAAAATAACAAGGGCACCTACGTTGCCATGTTCACCTTTGGAACATCACCACACAGGACACAATGACTGGCTTATAGAAGGTGCTCAATAATTTTTTTTTTACATAAACCATTGCTTTTTTTTCCTGTTAGCACTAGCTACCTGACTTAAATATGAGACCAAACAAAAACGTATTTCACATTTGGGGTCTCTAAGCATTTATAACATAAACAAGGGTTCACTAAACAAATTAATGTTTACAATGAATATTTCCATTACTAAAATATTTCAAGCACTATACAAATTAATGGTGCATTAATTTCAATAATTCTTATCTACTGAAATGGGCCTGAGTAACCTTTAGTCACCACTACTTTGCCTAGTTGGAGTCATGAATGCACTAAAAAGCAATAAAATTACAGGTATATTACAAGAGGCACTGGACTAGGATCTAGACCCTAGTCTAAGCTCTGCTAATAATCAAACATATAACCTTGGGCAACTAACTTTTTCATCTCTGAGTCTTGATTAACCTATTCATAAAAACAAAAGAGCTGAACTATCACAAGGGACCTTTCCAGTCTTAATTTTTAAATGATTTTTATTCACGATTCTACATTCAGATTTTTTTCACTGTGTCTGTGTCAAGTTTGATATACTGAACGTTAGTTTGCTACATTATTTGATAACCAAAAGCTTAGCACCTGGTTGGTCTTGCTCAGTGGTTAGAGCACTGGCCCGCAGACTGGAGGGTCCCGGGTTCAATTCCCAGTCAAGGGCACAAGCCTGGGTTGCAGGTTCTCTCTGCCCAGACCCGAGTGCCTGTGGGAGGCAACCAGTCATGTGTCTTTCTCACATGGATGTCTCTCCCCGTCCCTCCCACTCTCTCTCTCTGAAAAAGCAATGGAAAAAAATATTCTCGGGTGACGATTAAAAAAAAAAAACTTAGCACATTTTCAATTTTATTAACCAATGTCACCCCAATAAATTCAACAAAAGAATCCAAAAAAAGCTTAGCACATTTTGTAAAAATATTTGAAGACTAGTTTACTCATATATAATTTTTACCATCTTACATTAGGAACAATAGGAGAAAACCAAAGAAGAAATGTGAGCATGCTTTACCAGTTGGGCTGACATAAACCAGACTGGATTTGATAATACAAACCACTGATACGTAAGAAATAAAAGAAACCCTAACCACTGATAAATACATATATGTATATAAACATATATACACACCATTGATATATACTTGTTTATATTGATATACATATATGTGTCAACTTTTAAAACTTGTTTTAATTATAAAATTAATGCTTGTTTACTGTAAGAAAGTCAAACAGTACATTAGGCCACATGTGAAGCGCAAAAAGTCTCCCACCCGTCTCCATCTCCACAAGTAACTACAGTTAACGTTTTTATGCATCCTTGAAGAAGTTACTGAGCATATTCAAGTATACATAGGTGCCCGTGTGTATGTGCACATCTTTTTAACCCAAAATGATGCCACTTCTTGAATGCTGAGAGAAAAATGTCTCGAAGCACCAGCTCGGCTCCGCAAGCATGTTAAAAACCCTGAAAGTGGTAGCAGAGCTGGATGCCACAAAGTAGCCTTCGCTTTGGAAACGGGCGGCGCACTGAATACATTTAAGTTTCTGGCTCCGAGGCTACGTGGGGCAGCTGCGCAGGAAGAGCCCTGAGCAAGAAGCCAGAGGACCTGGGTTCTAAAGTGAGCGGCCCAGTAGCCTCAGGAAGCCGTGCAGTCTTCCTGCGCCTCAGTTACAGCTTCCGAGAACGGCTGGACTAAGATCCCCTCCACCTCTAAAATGTTATAATTCTAAGATGGCCGTCTGCAACAGTGTTCTCTCGAACTCGCAACAAATATTAAGTGAAAAAAGAGAAGAAACAATCTAGCGATCTCCAGACTTATGGAAGGAAATTTTTATGCGTCATGAACAATCAAGGTAGAGTTGCGACAAGCTAGTAAGATAATTATATTTGAAAGCAGAGTAGCAGATTACAATCGGATAGGTTTTTACAAAGCTTTGATTGACGTTTTCCTGTTTTTTTGTGTGTTTTTTTTCTTGGAGGAGGGCTGCGGCTTAGTTTCATTTATAACCACCACCCCCTGCCCGTACGCCCGAAAAGAAAATAAGTATATTTCGGAGTTAAACTACTGAAACCGAAAGTTAGACTGTATTTCGTTTTACTTACAGAATATGCAGGGGAGGTGACTAGGGCGGCAAAGGTTGGAAAGAATTACTAGCTAATTTCCTCTTCCGGGAGCTCTTCGGCTTCCATTCTTTTGGTTTCACACGCCTTCACCCCACATTCCACCCCGCCCCGAACACACCACAGGCACCCATTGGGGGGATGGGAAGGCCCCTTGGATCATTAAAAAAGTTCTCTGACTCGATTTACCTTAGAGGCCATGGGGTTCGGGTTGGCACCCACCCGCCCACGCCTCCCTTCCACGGTCCCGGAAAGCTGGGCCAGGAGCCCGGGCCTGGCCACCCTCGCGGGGCCAGGGCGCCCTTCCCGCCTTTCCCGGTAACGCGGGACGCGAGCGGGGGGAGGGGAAAAGAGGGGGGGGGAAGGGAAGAAGAGAAAAGGAGGGGAGGAGGAGGAAGCCCGTGCGGGCTGCACCTACCGCGCCAGGAGAGCCGGCCGGATCACCCTCACCCGCGGCGCCCCGCGCGGTCCCGAGCGGAGGCTCCCGGAGGAGGCGCGGCCCAAGCCCCAATCTGGAAACGCCAACTCCACTCGGCGGCCGGCCGGCCTACAAGGAAACGGAAGTCCCTGCGTCTCCCACACTCGCCCCCGCCAGACCGCCTGTCGCCCGGACGAGCCCCGCGGGCCTCAGAGCGCCTCCAGGAGGCACCCGGCGAAGTCTGGCCGCCTCGCCGCCCGGGCCCCGCCACTGGGCCCCCCGCAGTGTCCTCCCCGTCGCCCCCGCCAGGAAGCCAGCCACCCGCCCCGCAAATCCCCTTCTTCTTTCCCCTCCATCATTTTCAAATTTACCTCTAGGGCCCGGGCGTCCCTCGCGGGGCGCCGAGCCCACCCGGGGCTCCGCCGACGTCCCGCCACTTCCCGGGGCGGGAAGGGGGCTGCCCGGGCAAACGAAGCCCTCTCCCCTCCCCCACCCCCCAAGTTGGAAACCAGAAACTGACCGGGCGGGCGCGCATGCGCCCTGCGCAGCTCCGCCCCCCAGCTCGAGCGTTTCCTCTTTCAGCCTGGGGGCGTTTTTTGTTTCCCACGGTGTTTACCCGCGGGGTTCTGGGGTTGGGGAGTAGGGAAATAGAGCTTAAAGGATAAAAAGAGAAGACAGTGAACATGTTGAATTCTTACTATAGACCAGGCGCCTTGGTAGCCACAGAACGTGTTTTTTTGTTGTCATTTTGACAACTCTATTAAACCCATTTTACAGAGGAAATTGAGGCCCAGAGAGGGTAACTACCCCAGTAGCACGCAGCTGATAAACGAGGGAACTGAGATTACAATGTGACCTGTGTCCAAGGAGGGAAGGGTGAAAGGAGAAAGAAAGGAAGAAAATAGTGGGGGCAGGAAGGGAGTTGGGAGATGAAGAGGGAAATAAATAGGAAGCACAGAAAGCACAAAGAAGGGACACAAAAGAAATCTCTGTACATAAAATGCTGATTATACCTTAGATTTATTTCAAATATGCTGTAGCATTGTCAGACCAAAAGATGAATTTTGTTTCAGAAACTTGGGCTCCTTTACAAGCTAGTGTAGTGAGATAAGAGGTTTTGAATGTGAAGGTTTCCTTTCAAGGGGAAGATCGTTAAGTATCACCTGCATCCTCAAATGATGCTGCCCTTCATGGAAAGGGACCACGAAGGGAGTAAAGACTTCTTTTTGATTTGTAGGCATTTTCTAAGATGGTCTCCCCTTTGATCCTCCCCCATTGTCACAGCTCTGCGAATCTCACATCGGACTTACTGTAATAATACTAATTGCAAGTCAATATTTATTTCATTTAAATCTCACAGCAACCTTATAAAGTATGTAACTATCATTATTCCCATTTTACAGATGAAGATGCTGAGGTTTAGAGAGGTTAGGTAGCTGCAAGAAAAGTCACCCTGCTAATATGTGTGGGAGCTGAACTGTGATTCAAACCTAGATCAGTCTGATTACAGGTGTGTCTGATCCTGACCCTGCCTCCTAACTGGTCTCTCTATCCCTACACTAGTCCATGGCAATCCAGCCTGCACAAGGCCATGTGAGCTAAACTGTTCAGTATGGCCTCCAGGATAATGGTAAAACTACTGGGCTTCATGTTTACTCTCTCCTTGGGCCTCCTACCCATCTTGTAACAAAACGGAACTACTCACTGTGCACCTATCCCCAGTTTTTCTGCCTCTTCTGTTAATCTGCTAAACTGTGCCTTCTGCGAGGTGAAAAGACTGCCCCTACACAAAGCCTCATCTGATTCCCTTAGCTGAAGGTCGTATCTTCCTCCTTTGAATTCTCTTGGCAGTTGAATTTTTCTTTTTGGCTTTGTTAGCATCTTTTAAAAATTGTGATGAAATGTATATAACAAAATTTGCCATTTTAACCATTTTTAAGTGTAGAGTTCAGTGGCGTTATGTACATTCGCCATCCATCTCTAGAACTTTTACATCTTACTTGGCATTTGAATTTGTACCTTTGTTATGGAGCACAGTGCCTTCTGCCTTACAGTGTAGCTACTGTGTACACACCTTATCTCACTTCTGTTTTAAGTTCATTTGTGGCAAAGTCTATATCTAACCCATTTTTGTAATTCCTCCAAACCCCTTGGAATCATCTTTAATTGCACTTTCTCCTATCCTACATCCAATCCATGAGCAAATCCTGCCATCTCAATTTTCAAAATATAGCCAGAATATCACCAATTCTCATCACCACCACTATGCCCCTAGTTTAGTCTCTTGGACTGTAAAAGTTTCTTCACCAGTTTCTCAGCTTCCATCCTTGCCCCTCCCCAGCCTATTCACACAGAAGCCAGAGTTATCCTAAATATTCAGATATTTGTCAATTATTTGCTCAAATCCCTTCAATGACTCCCCATTTCACTCAAAGTAAAAGCCACAGGTTTTAAACCTACAAAAGGTGTTGAAGCCAGCCACCAAGATGATCTTCAGTGATCTTTACCTCTTGCTTTCCATACCCTTGGGTAGTTCTCTTTTACAGTAAACCAGAGCTGACCTGTGTAACCAATAGAACACAGTGGAAGTGATGCCGTGTGACTTAAGATGCTATGTCATAAAAGGCATTGTGGCTTTTGCTTTGCTCTCTCTTAGATTGGTTGCTCTGGGGGAAGCTAGATGCCATGTCTTGAGTATACTCACACAGCATGTGAAGAGGCCCACACAGGGAAAAACTAGGTCCGCCCCTTCTCCACATCTCCTTCTCCCCCACCCACAACCAACACCAACTTGCCAGCCATGTGAGTGAGCCACCTAGGAAGAGAATTCTTCAGGCCCAGACTTCAGATAACTGCAACCTCTTGAGATTCAAAGCCAGGACCACCCAGCCAAGCTACTTTTAATTCCTGTGTATTGTTGTTTTAAATTTTAGAGCAATTTGTTACTTAGCAGTAGATAACTGATACAAAGATCCTACATAATAGGCATCCTTCCTACCTTTATACCTTCATCTCCTGCTACTCTTTCCCCTTGTTTCTTTAGCTTCCCTGCCTCAGGGCCTTTGCACTTGCCATTTACTCTGTCTTGAACACTTCCCCCAGATATCTCCTTCACCTCCTTCAAATCTTTGCTCAATTGTCACCTTCTCAACAAGGCCTACCATGATCACCATTTTTAAAATTACACCTTCTCCTGCTGGCCTTTTCCATTTTCCATGGCATCTTTCATTTTCTAAAATACTATATGGTTCTCTTATTTGTTATGTTTATTTATTGTGTATCTCCTTTCTCTCGCGCCTGCTCGAATATAAGCTCCAAGAAGACAGGGATCTTTGTTTTATTCAGTGATGTAGTCTAACTGCTTAGAACAGTGTCTGGCACAGTGTAGGCCCTCAGAAGGTATTTATTGAATGAATGAATACAAATTACATAGACATGCCAGACCCTCAGTAAATACTGGTTGGGTATATTGTCATTTGGGAGACATGGGCAGCAAAGGCAGGTATACCTGAGATATGGTGTCCGGGTTTTACATGTAGTAACACATAGAGGTATAAAGTTAGAAGAACACAGCCTATGTAGAGGTTACTCTTACCTGTACAAGGATTTTTTGGTAATTATTTTTGGTTGAGGAGAAGAAACATTCAGAGAGGAAAAGAATGGAGATATATTAGCTTAAACCATATGAAACTGCCAATGTTCCATCATTGCCAAATGTCCAAAGCAGCAGTTTAATGTGGGTCAACCTAATAGGAGAAAGGAAAATTGATGCCATAAAGATTCAGAGGAAATGAGAAAGAAATGAGATCAAGCCTTAGTGGCATTAGCCTTGAACGGAAAAAACAAAACAAAACACATCCTCAGAGGCCAAAGGGCATGCAATGTAGATAAGTAGAAATTTCGAGGGTGGTCACCACACCTCAATGGCAACTGGATTCTTTGGAAAGTAAAATGTATAGTTACCTGCTGAGGGGACAGCAAATGTTTAGCATTAGAACACTTTTTACAAAAGCAGTTATAAGTAAAAGCCCAAATTTAAAAAAAAAAAAAAGAGCAGAGTTGCTTTGAGTGAAGAAAGGTGGGGTGACTTCCAGACCTTGCCCTTGGAACCATGAGTTTTATGTACCTTCTGGCAGGAAGGGGTACACACCTGCACAGCATTACTATAGACTTATCATGAGAGCACAACCTTTGTGAAGAACATTCATGTTGAATAAGGCCTACTGGCTGCACATGCCCCTCTGCCTCCTGATTTTTACTTGGGTGTCTTGACCTCTGACCTCTCAATCCCTCCTTGCTGCCAGAAAGACTGCAACTATAATTTCCTCTCTTTAAGCAGTCATAAAGATGCCTGCCCTTATTTTGTGCTGGCAAAACTAGCATCTCCAGCCAGCCCTCCCTTTCCCATCTCTGCCTTTATCTTCCAGGGACCCAGGCACACAGAAGAGACGTGACGTGTTGCTTGTTTGGGGTAGAGACAGAAGAGCTCACTCTTGTCTCAACCTAATGGAACATTTCATCTGGGCTTTCTATATCTAATCCATTCCTATGGTTACACACAATCTATTCAGTTTGTAAAAATCCAACACTCCAAGAACAGTATCAAGGTCAAGATGTTGTCATAGTGTGTCTGGATAGAGTGGAGGTGAAAACTACTGGAGTAGAGGTCCAGGAAAGCGGTTATCATGCTGGAGGGGTCATTACCAAGGATGGTAGTGGGATCTGTGTTTAGAGAGGAAGACTGAACCAAAAGCCACAAATGTCAATGGATGTGAGGCAGTGCCCTGAATATAGATTGATAACAATAGTTAGCATTTACTGACTTTTCCCTATATCATACACTGTCTTAAGTGCTTGGCACACTTTATCTCTCATAATCCTCTCAGTAACCCTATGAGCTAAGTGTTCGTTTTATTCTGGTCTTGACTCAGAATCTAGAACGGTGCCTGGCATATAGTAAGTACTCAAGCCAGACCTAACCCTGCAATGGCTTCTTATTTTGTGGAGGCAAGCACAGGGTGCTGTGGGAGCCCAGAGGAGGGCTCCAGATAGGGAGAAGGGTGGGTTACAATGAGCTCTGCCAGGACTTAAGTCTTACAGGACAACCAAGAGTTAGCTAGGTGAAGCAGTGGGAGCAAGGCGTTCTAAGCAGATATGTCATCATGTGCTAACTCATGGAAGTGAAACAAAACAGTGTGCATTTGAGGAATAGAAGTTAATGCCTTATGGCTGACATATATTGAACGTTTTTATGTTCATACTGTGTTAAATGCATTTCATAGATGATCACATTTAATCATCACATTTAACCCCATGGATAAGAAAGTTGGCGACAGGAGGATACAAGATGGTAGCAGAGTAGGTGGAAGTTCAAAACAATGGTTATAAGGATACTCAAGGAATTCAGTGAGAATGTCAACAGCATAAACCATTAAAAAAAAAGAAAAAGTCAGAAATTAAGGTGGTGGCAAAGTAGGTGGAGGGTACACTCACCATCTCCCAGGACAAAACTAGAATTACAACTAATGTATAGAACTATCAATGTGAATAACCAAGTGAAGACCAGCTGAAGAGAAGTCTTACAGCCAAGTATTCACAGAAGAAGCCACATGGGGACTGGTAGGAAGGGTGGAGATGCGGAAAAGGGCTGGCCCCACAGCCTTGAAAAGCAGCTGAGATTCCTGAGGGATATCTCAGTTCCAAACGTTACCCCGGATTAGCATCAGGTCTCAACCTCTTGCTGGGCTGCCCAGCCCAGAGCACCAGAGCCAGGAAGAGGCACCCACATAAAATCTAGTTGTGAAAATCAGCAAGGATTCTGTCCGCCAGGGAGAGACAGGAGTCTGCAAGAGAAACATGCACACTCTTCAAAGGCCAATGCACAAAATCTCATTCACTGCCATTCATCCTGGACTCCAGCACAGGGAAGGAGGAGCAGACTAGAGTCGTAAGAGGAATCACTGGGGTTTGTGGCCCTGGGGAGAGAGCTGAAGGGACAACCACCAGGATCCCTATGCTGAGTCCCCCTTGGATACCACAGACGCCATCTTCCTTGGGTGGAGCATTTCCCTCCTTATGACATCAGCCTGAAGGAATGCAATAGCCCCACCCTTTGGAATACCTGTCACTGCGTCACCTTGGGGAGCTCACGCCCTGCTGAGGAATCAGCTGCCTGGACCCAGGTGTAGAGGTCCGGGCAGACTCAGGAGGGGTGTCAGTGACTGAGTTGTGTGGCTTTGGGGCAGGGTCCATTCCCCCCACTTTCCTGTGAACCTGACTGGCACCTCATCCTCATGGGAGATCCACTAGCCCCACCAACCAGGCTCCCAGTAGCCCCACCCTCCTGATTTATGTTTATTCAATTTATGGAAAATGCCTACCATATAATCTAATTGGCAGAGTCAGTCCTACCCTGTTTTTAAAAGTCTGACTTTGTTTTTCAATTCAAATAAAATGTGTTAATGCATTCCTTGTAACGACTATCTCATTTCTGAATTCTAATTCTAAGATAGATGAGCCCGAGAGTCTTGCCATGAATTTATTGCCTAGATGAAATCAGGCACTACCCCTTCAGTATTTCTTACCAATGTCTCATTGCTTTGTTTTCATGGACTCATCTCTCAGTAGCAGAGAAAGACACAAGAGTTTGATTAGTGGAGGCTTCCTCAGCATCAGTAGTTTTTGGGTCTTCCCCCACCCCCCAACATGTTACTACAGAAAAATTTAAACACAAAGAGAAATTAACAGAATGGTATACAAATGTTCATGTCCTAGGCACCTAGATTCTGCAATTAGCATTTTGCTATGTTTACTTTATTACCAATCTTTCTATCTACCCATTTCCCTATCCATCCATTAACCCATCTATATTTTTATGCATTTCAAAGGAAGTTTCAGACATTAGTACACTTTCCTCCTCAATATTTCAACATGTGTATTATTTGCTCTTATTTTCTTGAGGTGGTCAGTTTTCATTCCCACTCCAGAAGCAACCACTGTTCAGATTTTTTCACTGTAAATTCAGATTCCCTGTTTTTTACTTTCATATAAATACAGTGTGTACACTTTTAACACTGATATTTTGATTTGCCTCTTTGTTTGGGTCACCAGAAGTTTTATACTTGGGTGACAATACTAACATTGAGGTTGGGGAAAGGGTATACAGGCATTTATGAAAGGAAAGATGGAAAAAGAGATCCAGAATAAGGCCACCACACACGCATTCTGAAACACTTCAGTTTTAGAAAAGAATAGATAAGGAATTGAAGATCTAGAAATCTATTCCTTCAAAGTTATCCGTAGTCTTAGACACCTTCATATACCCCTAGGGAACGTGTGTACCCTAGACTGAAGATCACTATCCTAGACAAGAGACACAATGTATAAATCATAAAGGAAAAATTAGTAAATTTGACTATATTAAATTTTAAAACATATGCATAAGAATAGATACCCTAAATAAGATATTTACAACAGGTAAGAGATACCTGATTAGCATCTGAATAAAGAGTTTCTTTGAAAAAGGGTTAAAGACAAGCAGCTCAACAGAAAAATGAACAAAAGATACAAGTAGACAACATATAGAGTGAAATGTGGTTAATATGAAAACATGTTCAATTTCACTAGTAATCAGAGTCAGGTAGATTAATAAGAACCCAAGAGAGATGAAAGCATATATACACAAAAAGGCTTGATAAGGCCATTCATAGAAGCCTTATTCATAATAGCCAAAAATTGAAAAGAGGCCAAGTATCTGTCACCAGAAAAATGGATAACAAATTCTTTAAAAAATTCATACAATACAGTGGAATCCTACTCAGAAAAAAAGAGCAAGAAACAGACTAGTGATAAATGCAACAACCTGGATGAGTCTTAAAACATTATGATGACTGGAAGAAATTTTCCACAAAAGAGTATGTATTGTATCTAGAACAGACAAAACTAATCTATCATGGTAAAACAAATACATAATAGTGGTTATCTGGTGGGAGTGGGACCAGGGATTGACTTGAAGGGGAATTATGAAACTGTCTATTGGTGATGGTACAGTGTTCTATATTTTTATGGAGGTTTGGGTTACACGGTTGTATATGTATTTGTTAGAACTCAGTGAATATATATGCTTACGGTTTGGGCATTCCACGGTGTATAAATTTTACCTTAAAAGTCTGTAAGCAAAAGTTGAACTCTAGTTAATGATGTGCATGCTGAAGTGTTTAGGGGTGAAGTATATAGTACTGATGTTTCAACTTTGTAAGATATTACAAAATATGATGGATTTTGAGTTATGGATAGAGGGATGGATAGATATGTGATAAAGCAAATAGGATAAAATGCTCATGTAGACACTGCCTGAATTCATTGCATAATTAAAAGCATTTTACTATATGTTGCCCGGCCGGGCATGGCTCAGCGGTTGAGCGTCGACCTGGGATCCAGGCAATCGGGGTTCGATTCCTGGTCAGGGCACATGCCCAGGTTGTGGGCTTGATCAATGACTCTCTCATCACTGATGTTTCTGTCTTTCTCTCTCCCTCTCCCTCCCCTTTCCTCTCTCTGAAATCAATAAAGATATATTTAAAAAAAAAAAAAAAGCATTTTACTGTATGTTTATATTTTTTCATAACAAAATGAAAAAGCTATAATGAGATACTATTTTACACCCATCAGGGTGGCACAAACAAGAACTGAGTGGTCTGTGAAGATGTGGTGAAATGTAGTAAAAGTATAAGCTGGTACAGCCACTTTGAAGAGTAGCTTAGCAATATCTATTAAAGCTGAGATGCTCATATTTTATGACTCAGAAATTCTTCTTCTAAGTATATAACCTAGAATTTTATGTGCCCAAGCAGATATGTCCAAGGATGTTCTTTGCAACATGGTTCTTCCCAGTAATCTTTTATATTGAAACACTTAAAATATTAAGTTGCAAGAATAATACCATGAACACCTGTGCACCCTTTATCAATTGTTAGCATGTTTCCACATTTGCTTTATCTATGTGTAAATATACATTATTTTTTCTGAATCACTTGACAGTAAATTGCACTTAATCTGTAAATACTTCAGCATGTATTTCCTAGAGCAAAGCCATTCGTCTGCATAACCACAATACAGTGACAACACTCAAGACATTTTTTTAAAATTTATCTTTATTGTTGAAAGTATTAAAGGTGTCCCATTTTTCCCCCCAATTGACCTCCTCCACCTCGCTCCCACCCCCTCCCCAGGCCTTCACCCCGTTATTGACTGTGTCCATGGGTTATGCATATATGCATATAACTTCTTTGGTTAATCTCTTCTCACCCTCTACCCCCTTCCCTCTTTCCCCTGAAATATGATTGACTGTTACATGTGTCAATGTCTCTGGATCTATTTAGCTCATCAGATTCTTTTGTTCATTAGCTTCTTCTTAAAGTAGACCCTTCAACATTTCCTGTAGTGCTAGTCTGGTGGTGATGAACTCCTTTAGCTTTTTCTTATCTGTGAAGCTCTTTATTTGATCTTCAATTCTAAATGATAGCTTTGCTGGGTAGAGCAATCTTGGTTGTAGTTCCTTGTTTTTCATCACTTTGAATATTTCTTGCCACTCCCTTCTGGCCTGCAAAGTTTCTGTTGAGAAATCAGCTAACAGTCGTCGTATGGGTGCTCCTTTGTAGGTAACTAATTGCTTTTCTCTTGCTGCTTTTAAGATTCTCTCTTTGTCTTTAACCTTTGGCATTTTAATTATGATGTGTCTTGCCGTGGGCCTCTTTGGGTTCCTCTTGTTTGGGACTCTCTGTGCTTCCTGGACTTGTAAGTCTATTTCTTTCCCCAGGTAGGGGAAGTTTTCTGTCATTTTTTCAAATAGGTTTTCAATTTCTTGCTCTTTCTTCCCCTTCTGCCACCCCAATAGTATGAATGTTGGGCCACTTGAAGTTGTCCCAGAGACTCCTTATACTATCTTCATATTTCTGGATTCTTTTTTCTTTTTGCTCTTTGGGTTGGGTGCTTTTTGTTTCCTCATGTTCCATATTGCTGATTTGATTCTCAGCATCCTCTACTCTACTGTTGATTCCCTGTAAATTATTCTTTTTTTTTTTTGTCTTTTTTTTTTTTTTTAATGTATCTTTATTGATTTCAGAGAGAGGAGGAAAGGAGAGGGAGAGAGAGAGATAGAAACATTATTGATGAGAGAGTCATTGATCGGTTGCCTCTTGCACGCCCTGGATTGGAGATTGAGCCGGCAGCCTCAGCATGTGCCCTGACTGGGAATTGAACCCTGATCACCTGGACCCTAGGTCGACGCTCAACCACTGAACCATGCACGCCCAGGCCCTGTAAATTATTCTTCATTTCAGTTGGTGTAGTCTTCATTTCAAATTGGTACTTTATTATGTCATTGATGATCTCACTTGTTTTCATAATACTTTTACTAATATGCCTGAGCATCCTTATAAACAAAATTCTGCACTCTGTATCTAGTAGCTTGCTTGGTTCTATTTCATTTAGATCCTTTTCTGGAGATTTCTTCCGTTCTTTCCTTTGTGTCATGTTTGTCTCCACATTTTGGCTGCTTCCAGGTGTTTGTTTCTGTGTATTAGGTAGAGTTGCTATGTCTCCTGGAATTTGTAGAGTGGCTTTGTGTAGTAGGTGTCCTGTAGGGTCCAGTGGCTCAGCCTCCCCAGTCACCTGAGCTGGGCCTTCTAGGTGCTCCCCTGTGTGGGCCGTGTGCACTGTCCTGTTGTAGTTGAGCCTCGGTTGCTGTTGGCATCACTCAGAGGAACTGATCCCCAGACCAATTGGCTGTGAGGACCAGCTGCAGCTACAGCCAAAGAGCTGCTGTGCTGGAGACACCCCTATGGAGCAGGATTTACTTTGGTGTTTACCAAGTGCGCCCCTTGAGTGTGTCACTCGTGAATGTGGAAGGGTTAAATCCAGCGTGGTTGAGTCTGACTACCAGGTGCACTGTCTCTGAGGCCTCCTGGGAGATGCAAAGTCAGCCTGTGCCAGTGCCTTGCCCAGGGCCCCCCCCCCCAGCATGAGCTGCACAGCAAACCGTAGTTGGCTGCTACTTGTGCTGGGCTTGGAGGTGTCCAGCAGAGGCCAAGCCATGAACCAATGCAGCTGCCGCTAGTGCCAGGCCTGGGGCCACTTCTCAAGCCGCATGGGGCAGCTGCCGCTTGTTTTAGAGATTTTAGGAAAGTCCTAAGCATGAGGCTCGAGAGGCCACTTGCACAGAAAAGCCCCTGGAAACGGCCTGGATGAGCTGCAGGTGGGGAGGGCGGGGCCTCCGGGAATCACGGGGCGGGGCCAACGGTGTGAGTCAGGTGCTGGCGATTCAAACATGGCGCCTGCCTGCCGGCTGTGCGGGGAGGACCCGCCACAGGAGCCATGGCCTCCGCCAGCCCTTCTGCCTGGGAGGAAGCCGCCCTCCGCCTCTCGCCCGGATCTCAGGCAGGTTAGTTCCCCCCGAGTGTCCCGGGTCCTTTCCCGCTGCTCCCGGCGCTGGGCTCAGAGGGAGCGTCCGAGTGAGTCCGTCCCGGGCCCTTAAGAGGAGCTGCTGGGGCTCCCGCAGCCTCCGCGACCCTCAGGGCCAGTCCCTTCTGGTTTCACAGCCCAGAGTTGTGGGGACGTCTCTTCCCAGCCCTGGAGCCCTGGGCTGGGGACCTGCTGTGGGGCTGGGACCCCTCACTCCTCCGGGAAACCCCCACCGCCGCCGAGATTCCCTCCCGGGTTTACCCGAGGCACCGGGTGTGGGCCCGCGGCCGCTTCTCCGATTTAGCCCCGACCCGCCCGCGTCTCCCCCTCCTCCCGGTCTCGGTGCTGCTTCAGTCCCTGGTTGCGGGGCTTCTGTGCAGCCAGATCTCAGGAGGCTCTGAGTGGTGGCGGTTCTGTGTTTTAGTTGTGATTTTGATGTGGTTGCGGGAGGCAGTGGGGGCAGCTGGTCCCTGCGCCGCCTCTTGTTTTCCCACCTGCCGGAATCTTAAAAGTTTATGTAGGGGCCTGAGCTGGGTTCGGTCATGTATGGTGTCCAGATGGTCTCAACAACACGTAGCTCTCTCAAGGCTGTGTCCTTGAAAAGAGCTCTCACTGTGAGAACAGCGGCAGAATATATATTCCAAGGACAGGGGAGGAGATGAGGAGCCTCTGCTTGCCCAGGTCCAGCTTTCGGGTTAAGTGACAGTCACATATTCTTGGTGACCTCCTACAACAGCAGAGAATAAAGGATTTTTTTGGGCAGCAAAACTACTCTCTATACTTTAATGGTGGATCCATGTCATTAAACATTTGTCTAGACCTATAGAATACATAATAGCAGGAGTGAATGCTGATGTAAATGACGGACTTTTGGTGATTATGTAGGGGCTTGTGTCAATGCAGGTTCATCAGTTGTAACAAATGTATCACTCTGGTGGGGGATTTTGATAGTGGGGAAAGCTGTGCATCCGTGGGGGGCAAGGGAGCATAGGGAAACTTATACTTTCTACTCAATTTTGCTGTGAACCTAAAACTGCTCTAAAATATAGTCTATCTAAGGGGGGAAATGAATGGAGGGTTATGCAGGTATTCCTTTTATGATGGTCTCTACTTGTTTGTTTGTTTGAAATATTTGATAATAAAAAAAAAAGATGCTTACAAACAGGCACTTCTTTAAGATTGGATGTAAATGTTCATAGCAGTTTTATTAATAGCAAAAAGCAGGAAGCAACTGTTCACCATTAGGTAAATGGGTAAACAACTGCGATATATCTACCCAATGGAATACTACTCATTAATAAAAAAGAACAAACCACTGATACATGCAACAACCTGCAAAGATCTCAGAACCCTAAAGTTGAGCAAAAGGAGCCATACACAACAGTTCATACATTATAATTCCATTTATATGACGTATTTATAAATGAAAATCAGAACAGTAGTTGCCCCTTGGGGGAGAGTGGTGGTAATGGATGGGAAAGGGGCAAGTGGGAACTTTTCTTCTAATTGAGAAATAATTGTTATATAATACTGTGTGTTGATTTGATACATTCATTTATTGCACTATGATAACCACTGTAGCATTAGCTAACACCTCTATCATGTCACATAACTGTTTCTTTTTTATTGCAAGAACAATCAAGATCTAGTTTCATAGCAACTTTAAAGTTTATAATACGATATTGTTGACTATAATCACTATGCTATGAATTAGATCTTCACAACTTATTTATCTACTAGTTGCAAGTTTAAGTGGAAACTTTCTGAGGTGATCAAAATGTTCTATATCTACATGGGGTGATGTTTATGTGACTACATTTATTTGTGGCAAACTCTTCAAGCAGTACACTTAAAAGCTATGTGTAATTTTATGTAAATTATATTCTCAATTTAAAAATCGGAAAAAATGCTGAAGATGTTACTGTGTTTCAGAGGCAATCTTAGCTGATGTGTACAGAAGGGGAACACATTAGTTTATAGGCCCCTCACTTACTGTTATAAAGAGCAACAGCCTTCAGTGGGTAGGAGGCCTCAACCTTTGTCAGTGGCATCAACTGTAGCCTCAGCCCATCATGATTTGGATGCGATCACAGCTGGGTTATGTGGAATTGCTCAAGGTTTGTCAAGCTCACTCATGAGGCAAGGCAATGCCAAGGTCTAGGCCTGACTGATTTGGCCAGAAAAGATACACCAAGTCCCTTCCAGATTTAGACATTGTATTACTTAAGTAGACAGCAAAAAATAGAACAAGCCTGAGGTGCTAGCTCCCTGTGATCCCTGTGCCACACAGTAAAAAGGACAACACTGAAGACACAAGGTTTCAATGTTGCTGAGGAGTCCATTCTCGGCTGCCGCTATGGTGTTTTATGTTCTGCAGCTCTGTTCTGAAGGAGTAAGACAGAAAGTTCCATACCTCATCAGAACTAGGGAGGCGATGAGAAGCTGTCTCATGACTGCCTCCCAGGGGAGGTAGGGAGGCAAGCGGGAGATGGCCTTGGAGCAACTTTCACAGGCCTCACACCTCATGTTCCAGGAGGATCACGAGGCATTCCACCAAAACTCAGATAGTTCAAGCCTTTGCCTATGTGGTTACATGCAATGTTGCCATAGCAGAGCCATTTCCCTAATAAAGCTATTTCTCTAATGGCAATGGATAGAAACAGCAGCAGCAGCCTTGGGTAAGTGGAAGGACTCAGGGCTCTCTTGAGTGATCCGGCAATGACCTGGATTGATCATGATTTGGAGGAAATCCAAGTTCAGAGTTTTCAGGTAACTGGATATGACAGTTCCTAGAATCCTTGTGTTGTCCTAGAAATTGATTCACTTCCCTTTGCCACACCTTGCTAAGGGAGAGAAAGAATTAGTGGTAGCGTACAAGTTTGGCCTTGATATTGCAACATGCTTTACTCTTTATTATATTCTTTCTAGAGCGTAGGTTCCATTTTCTCAATTAATTTTCTGGGTTTTCTTTAGAAATTCCAGAGCAAAGATCTCTTTTTGTGTTAAGAGCTCTTAACTGGTGGTTGGGCACGAATAAGAGCTGCAGCCAGGTTTCTGTCCAGAGAGAGCAGACTGAAGCCAACAGTTCTACTTCAGGATGGTATCTGAACAAGGCCTATTCCTCTTTGGGTATGCCACGTGTTAGAAAACATTAGGAAAAATTAAGACTAACATTCAAAAAGTCAATAACCCACAGGAAGCCTGCGGACTATTTTAAAAATACCGAATTGGAAGCCTGAGAAAATGTATGCCAACGATCAAAAATACTAGACACTTGGGAAATAAAATATGCAGGTTGGCTAACCGGCAAAGTCAAAGAGGCTATTGTAAGGGGGAAAAAGATGTCTTTCAAAAAATGGAAATATAGTTTCTATTAAGGAGAACGGGGAAGTCTGGAAAATACAGCAGCTCAGATACAAAGTAGAAATTACATGGGCTACGAAAGAATGAGTTCTTTGCTGGGGACTCTAAAGCTCCTCTCGGTAATATATCCAGGAGAAAGCCAGCTAGAGAATCAGGGATTACGGGGATTAACAAGGGATTTGACGGTGCCAGGAGCTTGGGAGGTGGCTGTTTCGGGTTGCTGGTGGTTTACATGAGAAGGCTTTGGCAGAGCTCAGGGTGAGGCCCCAGAGAGGTGGCTGAGTAAGAAACATTCCGCCTTTTCCTCTCGCCCAGCTTCTTTCCCCCTATGCCCGCTCTCTCTGGCCTCCTCCTGGATCAGGGTTGCCTTGTTCCTCTGGGCCGGGAATGTCTTTTTCCTGTTTCTCCTTGACCTGATCTTGGGCATTTCCAAATTGTGGTGCGGAGGAATACTGCGGAGCATTTTGAACTGAGCTGCCTCATTAGGCGCACAAATTCTCACCTAAAATCGCTACCAAGAAATTTCGGCAACCAAGCAGTTGCGACCAGGAGTAGTTGAGGGGCCAATAGTTGCGTGGAAGTCCTTCGCTCCTTCCTGGGTGGTACAGAGGGCGACGACCTGCTCACCCTTGGCCTATGGGGTTTAGCTAGGGGAGGCTGCCACCTGGTGGTCGCCTTTGGGCGGTGCAGAAGGGCTCGTGCAAGCCCTGGGCCTTTCCATTTACTTCCCATCCATCGAGCTATTCGCTTTGTATTCACGATAACCCCGTGAAGTATCATTATTTCTATCTGATTATAAATGGTTTATGTTAAACATATATATAAGCTTACTTAATCATTGGGTAAGGGATTTTTATTTTTATTTTTTTGGTCTTTTCTCAGTTTCTGGGACAGTACCTGGTATATAGTAGGTTCTCAGGAAATATTTGTTGAAATATTTTTTAGTTATCAACATTGTGAAACTTTAATTCAGAGGGCAGTCTCTTTGTAATAGAGTTAATGTGACTACAGTGCTACCAGCCACATAAACCTAGATTCAATCTGTTGCAACTCTTGCTTGCATATCCTGTCCCAGAAATACTTGGAGACCAAGTCTGCTGCTGAGAAAAATTTAAGTCTATTGAAATTCTACTCAACTACAATCATCCTGAAATCTCCACCCTGGATACCACAAAGCCGAATCTCTGTTCAAATACAGCCATTTCATATTGAGAAACCACTAGGAAACCACAAGTTTCGGTCAACTGAGGCTGTTCAAATGCTGCCTTCTTAGACTCCCCAACCTGGACATTGGGTGCCCAAGGTTAATGCTTGTTAATATGAACACTGAAGTTGCTCAGAGTGGTGGCCAGTTTGTTAGAGAGGGAGGCTGCGAGTGAAGCAGCAACATATTTAGAGAGAGAGAGAGAGAGGCCAGTAGGTTGTTAGATGATCACAATGAAGAAGAGAAGATGGATGATATGAACTGCAAAGAAGGAATGCTGAAGGAGTTATGGCTTGGAAGTAGCGAGACACCAGCCCTCTCTGGGTCCTGTGATATGTGGAGAATGCATGAATAAGCAGCCTTCTCTGCAGGGAGAGGCGGGGAAGGAGTGTCTGGAGGGGAGAACTGTGTTTCATTTGAAGCCAGAAGTGGGAGAGTTTCCATGGAAGAGAGTTTGTCTTTCTTTGAAAGGGAATTCCCTAGGGCCAACTGGAAAAGTCTGGGAGGGAGAGGTGCAGTGGGAATTTGGTGGGTGAGGATGTATTGTGCTTGATGAAAGAAGAGAGAGGATTAGTGATTTAAGGAGCTTCATCTTGGAACGTGATATAATGTAAAGAAAGGCAATATTAGCTTTCCTCAAATCTAAGGCAGGCTGAGGCCCTGGGCCTTGGCGGGGAACTGGAACATTTGGTCATTATTTTGAAACTCATCAGGGAGGGGTGTGGAGGCATCAGCAAAAAAGAAGTGGTGGTTGCAGAGATAAAATCAAAGTCATCTGAGTGATTAACCTTGATAGGTAGAAAAGGCAGGGAGCAAAAAGTGAATAGTGCCCTGAAAAGACTGAAGGGTAAAAGCCTATACACATTGGCTGACTCCACGTGAAAAAAAAGGGTGTTCTCGGAAATCAGCAAGCTGCCCCACAAGACATGCTATGTTCTTAACCCTAAACTGTATTGGGCTTCTTTCTTATCTTTTAATTTCAGCATCTTCTTGGATGACAGCTTTCTTAACGTGGTTGGCAGGCTCTTGATGCTTCCTTTTAGACATTTCTTTTTTTTTTTTTTTTAAATATATCTTTATTGATTTCAGAGAGGAAAGGAGAGGGGGACAGGGAGAGAGAGATAGAAACATCAATGATGAGAGAGTCATTGATCAAGCCCACAATCCGGGCATGTGCCCTGACTGGGAATCGAACCCCGATCGCTTGGATCCTAGGTCGATGCTCAACCGCTGAGCCATGCCCGGCCGGGCCCTTTTAGACATTTCTTGTTGATCCCTATGGATTCCATTAAGTTTTTTGCTCTTTAAGATCATGGATCAACCATGTCTGTCTATCTCTCAGATATCCCTCTGTTACTGTCCTTGCCCATTTGACATGTTTTCATAATTGAAGTAAAGGAAGTGAAGCAGTTGAAGATCCAGAGAGACTTTGAGGTGGAGAAGAGGGAACTTGGGCAAACTCATCCCCATTTTTTCCTGTACAGTGTAAGGTGTGCGGTCATTGGCTGAGGGTGAGAGGGGTGATTCATAGCTTATAGGGTTGTTGTATTAAATTCAATAGTGGATGAGAAGCATTTAGCACAGTGCATGGCTCAATAAAACAGTTTTCTTTTTAAAAAAAATATATCTTTATTGACTTCAGAGAGAGGAAGGGAGAGGGGGAGAGAGAGAGAAACATCCATGATGAGAGAGTCACTGACCGGCTGCCTCCTGCACGCCCCCTGCTGGGGATCGAGCCCGCAACCCGGGCCTGTGCCCTGACCGGGAATCGAACGGTGACCTCCTGGATCCTAGGTCCATGCTCAACCCCTGAGCCACGCCCAGCTGGGCAAAAACAGTTTTCTTAAAGATCCCCGTCGAGAAGTCAAAGTCCTGGCTGGGCATGGCAGTAGTCAAGGCAACTGGCAAGGGTTGGGCAAGGTTCACTAACTGGGGAAATGATGTGGAGTGGGGCAGGTGGTGTGCAGCTGGGCAGCACTAGGCAATGGGTGAGTGAACAGGCAGAAGCTGCGATCTAAGCAAGGAGAGACCAGCAAGCTACTAAAGGTCAAGGGCGAAACTGAGGTTCCGTCACATCGTGTAACCTTAAACAGGGGGTTTTAAGTGAGGCATTGATGCTGGCAAACCATTTGCTAGCTGGGGGCCATCTGTTATGACTCATTATGGAGGCCTGAGAGCCTGACTTAATACTGAATCTAGGCAGTCTGAATTAGAGAGGTTCTCTAATAGCACGTGGTAGGAAGAGGGAGTAGAGAAATTGGGCCAGGGCAGGAGATTGGCAAGAGGAGACGTGAATCCAGGAATTTAGGATGGCAGAAGGCTTATTGTTGTAGTGTTGATAATGGGATGAAGCAAAACAAGGGAGAGTGTTTTGTAGGATAGCAGATGACTACAAGGGAGGGGATGGAATAAAACGCTATATATCTGGCTTCCCTCTGTCAGACATGGTACTCAGAACCCAAATATGGAATTTCTATAAATTTAATTCTAAATAAGAACACAATAAATCTCTAAAATATGAAGTGAAGCCTGGCCGGGTGTGGCTCAGCGGTTGAGCGTCGACCTAGGATCCAGGCAATCGGGGTTCCATTCCCATTCGGGGCACATGCCCGGGTTGCGGGCTCGATCAATGACTCTCTCATCATTGATGTTTCTCTCTCTCTCTCCCCCTCTCCTTTCCTCTCTCTGAAATCAATAAAGATATATTTTAAAATAATAAAATAAAATAAAATAATAAAATATGAAGTGAAGCCCTAGCCGGTTTGGCTCAGTGGTTAGAGCATCAGCTCGCAGACTGAAGAGTCCCGGGTTCGATTCCTGGTCAAGGGCAGTGCCTGGGTTGCAGGTTCATCCCCCTCCCTGGTCAGGGCATGTGCGGAAGGCAACCAATCAATGTGTGTCTCTCACATTGATGTTTCTCTCCCTCTCCCTTCCTCTCTCTCTACAATCAATAAAAACATATTTAAAAAAAACCCAAAATCTGAACTAGATCATGAAACACCCCATACCACCACTTAGCATAGCTGAAGGATTTATGGCCCTGAATAGGGCCTATATGTTCACCAAAGAAGGAATGTGTCCCTGTGAAGAACTGAGCCCTTACACATGGCTGTACCTCCCGCATACCAGCAGACAGCTGCGCATATAGACCTATCAAACCACATGGCTCACTATCAGACAGCACCAATTTGGGCCTTTACCCACACCATTCATCCACACACCACGAGCAGAAGGCAGTCCCTTCCTGGACCACACTTTGTGGTTGTAGCAGAACTGGGCACACCAGGACAAAGTCCCACAAAGACAAACACTTAAACCTATACCATCACTCAGCCCATATGGAGAACCCCACTCCTCAGCTAACAGTATCTACGGCACATCCCCTCATCCCCTCAGCACCATTGGTGCCGAATCCTTCCCAAAGTTCAATATCCACTCTACAACCATGCACCTTAAGAGGCAGTATCTGCCCAGGGGAAGGCCATTTCTTCCTTTCCAGATCAGTACTTCACACACAAGGAGGTAGCCCAGATCAAACTGGGGCCTGTGCCACCATATGATGAACCACCTCCTCACTTCCCATTCATTCCTCTACCCTTATAACCTGGCCTCTGCCACCATGCCTGTGCAATCTCTCCTGAGATCACCAGTTACCACATCCAAAGGTTACTTTTCCCTCCCACCCTCCCTACTGGACCTGGTTGGCGATCAGACACTGGGTCCCAACTTCCTCTGTGAAACTCTCTCCTCCCTCAAGCCCCTGGACTGTGTTCCTGCCTCTACTTACCTCTCCCCTCACCACTTTTGCGATCCCATGGCCCTGTGGATGCTCTTCTCTGGACACTACCAGACCTCCCCCAAGATCCCCTTCTTTGCACAGCTGACCTGTGACTCTCCTCTCAAGTGTCCCCTCCCCAACAAGCCCTGGCTGATCCCACCCTTGGTACCTGGACTTGCCTCTAGCACAGTGTGACCCTCTGTTCCCGGGCACACCTCCACCCCTCTAGATCTTAGGTCCTCACAAGCAAGAACCCCTGTTGCTTGCCTCTGGGTCCCCAGGACAGTAAAACTGAGCACCTCTCAAGCTGAAGGGCTGTGTTTTTGAAAGCTTGGAGCCCTTGGGACCTGCACGTGGGATTCCTGAGCTCCTGGGGACAGGCAGAGAGGAGACCCCAGCCTGGCCTGCCTATTGCTATGGGAAAAGCTGCTGCAGAAAGCGGGAGGGGCTGTTGAATCAGACCCTCTCCCAGCAAGTGGCAGTAAGGGCCACCTCTAATGACCCTGTAAGGGCTCAGTAAATGTGTGTAGAATCAGCTGAGAGGCATCGGTGCAGACTTAGCCATCTTGAGAGGCCTGAAGAGCCCTTGAGTTCCCGCTGTTAGTAAAGATAATTTAGCAGGCAGAAGAGAGGGGGGTGGCATCAGCGGCTTGTGGGGAGAAGTGCCCAGCTGCGGCAGAGTGAGCAGTGGTGGCCCTACAGCTTCAGGTCAAGTGCAGGGCTCTGGTGACTTCTGGGCACTGAGAGGAGCCAGGCCCTTCCCTGCACGCAGAACCAGAGCACTCTCCACAGTAGTGGGGGACACACATTCCTTCCCAGGAGTAGGGGGGCCTTCAGGGTGACCAACCATCCTATTTTCCTGGGACCAAGGGAATTCCCAAGAAGTGAGATTTTCACGTCTCAAACCAGGAGAGAGTCCTGGACTGTGGGGCCCTGTTGGTGGCATGGGAGGGAGTGTCAGTCTGAAGCAGGGCACTCTTGCCTTTTGCTGTTTAGCGGAAATTAAGGGGGCTTTGGTGTGAGTTGCAGGCCCATCAGGATGTACCCAGTGGGACATGGGGATTGTATCCGGTCTGAGAATGAGGGCTACCCAGAGGTGGCATGGGTTGGGCCCTCTTCTGGAGAGCTTACCCCAAAGGAGTTGGGTCTCCACTCTGGTTTGGGGTCACTGTGCTTGGTAGATGTATGTTGTGAGGGTTAATAATAGGATATTCAATAAGGCTGAAATTGTTATCAGTGGAAGTGTGGTGTCCACTGGTGGAAGTGGGAGATCCCTTTCCCCACTGGGTGCTGGGAGTTGGGTCCTTATGATAGCTTGAGAAAAAGAATTTTCTGTGACTTTCATGGGAAGGCAAGTGATTTTTATTTGTGTAGAACTGTATCTCTGGGTTTTAAAAGTCCCACTTCCCTTAATTCAGCCCTGGAAGAGGTGCAGCTGGGGATTTAGCAGAGCTAGAAGCAAAGCCAGCGTCCAAAGTTTCCATTCCATGGTGGAGCTGGGTCTGGTTTAGCATTAGGCTACTTGTAGTCCATTAGTCCATTGTATGTGGGGACCGCGTGGCCCTGGGCCTGGCAGGGGAGCAAGAGAGAGAATGCTTAAGTATGTCAGATTTTGCGCCCTTGCAGTGGCCACACCTACTCTGGCCAATGACCTGTCCCCAGGTGTGACTGACAGACAAGTAACTGCCCTATGTTACCCAGACTTTACTGGGCATGTGTCTATTCTTCCCCTGTCCAGTCCCTTCTCCCAGCAGGGGGATATACCAGTGGCTTTGCAGCTTCCTGGCAAAACTGCACAAATGGCATGCCTATAAGATTTAGCTTTCCCTTTGCTTCTTTCCTTTTAATTAATAACTAGGTTTATTATAACAGTATCAAAATTACCCTGAGCTGTTTGCCAAAGTTCTTTTTTAAAAAAAAAATTAAAAACTGATTTGAGAGAGAGAGAGAGGAACATTGATTCCTTGTTCTACCCATTTATGGTTGTTCTACCCATTGGTTGATTCTTATATGTGTGCTGACTGGGGATTGAACCTGAAACCTTGGCACATCAGGATGACACTCCAACCAACTGAGCCACTCGGCCAGGGCCCGCCAGAGTTCTTAACTGGCGCTGGTCCCTGGTTGAAGCATGAAACATATATATATATAATATATATTTTTATTTTTTTTTAAACATATCTTTATTGATTTCAGAGAGAGGAAAGGAGGGGAGAGAGAGAGATAGAAACGTCAATAATGAGAGAGTCATTGATCGGCTGCAGCCCACAACCCGGGCCTGTGCCCTGACTGGGAATCGAACCCCGATCTCCTGGATCCCAGGTCGATGCTCAACCGCTGAGCCATGCCCGGCCGGGCAGCATGAAACATATTGATTATTAGTGTGGCTTTACGACCATGGGTCCCAGGAATTTGAGGGCAGTTTGTACAACGGCAACATTGTTTTGTTTATTTTTAATTGAGAATAAATCCACATAACATAAAATTTGCCATTTTAAAGTGTACATTTCAATGGGGTTTTTTGTACATTCACAAGGTTCTACAACCGTTGCCATTATCTAATCCCAGAATACTTTCATCACCCTAAAAAGAAGCTTTATGACTCCCAATTTCCCCCTCCCTCCATCTCCTGGCAACTACTGATCTATTCTCTGTCTCTATGGGTTTTCCTATTTTGGATGTTTTGTATAAACAGAAAATGTGGCCTTTGTGACTGGCTTCTTTCACTTAGCAAAATGCTTTCAAGATTCATCCATGATGTGGCATGTATCAGTACTTTATTTCTTTGTATGGTGGAATAATATTCCATTTATATGGATTTACCACATTTGTTTATCCATTCATCAGTTATGGACATTTTGGTTGGTCCCCCCTTTTGACTATTATGAATAATGCTGCTTATGGATATTCATGTACAAGTTTTGGTATGAATATATGTTATCAGTTTTCTTGGATATGTGCCTAGGAGTGCAAATGCTGGGTCATAGGACAACTGTATATTTAATATATTTTTTAAGGAATTGCCAAACTGTTTGCAGTGAGTGCACTATTTTCCATTCCCACCACTGTGTCTGAGGGTTCTACTTCCTCCAGATTCTCACCAATACTTATTTTCCATAAAAAATTATAGCCACGTTAGTGGCTGTGAAGTGATATCTTGTGATTTTGGTTGGTATTTCCCTAACGACTAATGATGTTAAGCATCTTTTCATGGCTTTTCAGCAATGTAACGTGCCACCTAGACATGAGACACCCAGATATCTAGACACGAAAGAGGTCCAGGGTCTGTCTGATTCCATAGCCCATGCTATTGACCACTCATCTGTACTGTCTTTCTTTTTCTTTGTTAGGGATTCCTGTCACAAAGGAAGTCTTCCCATTTTATAGCTTTGTCTCTCTTCTGGGAACTGATGCTTGGAATGCTTTTCCCTTCCTCCTCTCTTCGCCTCCCTCTCCTGCTCCCTACCTATCGTTAGTCCCTCCTCCTTCCTTTCTTCTTTCTCTCTCTTCCTTGCTTCTTTCTTTCCTTCATTTTTTTCATTCATTTCCCTCCCTCCCTCCCTCCCTCCCTCCCTCCCTCCCTCCCTCCCTCCCTCCTTCCTTCCTTCCTTCCTTCCTTCCTTCCTTCCTTCCTTCCCTCCTTCCTTCCCTCCTTCCTTCCTTCCTCCCTCCCTCCCTCCCTCCCTCCCTCCCTCCCTCCCTCCTTCCTTCCTTCCTTCCTTCCTTCCTTCCTTCCTTCCTTCCTTCCTTCCTTCCCTCCCTCCCTCCCTCCTCCCTCCCTCCCTCCCTCCCTCCCTCCCTCCCTCCCTCCCTCCCTCCCTCCCTCCTTCCTTCCTTCCTTCCTTCCTTCCTTCCCTCCTTCCTTCCTTCTCTCCCTCCCTTCTCTCCCTCCCTCCCTCCCTCCCTCCCTCCTTCCTTCCCTCCTTCCTTCCTTCCTTCCTTCCTTCCTTCCTTCCTTCCTTCCTTCCCTCCCTCCCTCCCTCCCTCCCTCCTTCCTTCCTTCCTTCCTTCCTTCCTTCCTTCCTTCCTTCCTTCCTTCCTTCCTTCCTTCCTTCCTTCCTTCCCTCTCTCCCTCCCTTCTCTCCCTCCCTTCTCTCCCTCCCTCCCTCCCTCCCTCCTTCCTTCCTTCCTTCCTTCCTTCCTTCCTTCCTTCCTTCCTTCCTTCCTTCCTTCCTTCCTTCCTTCCTTCCTTCCTTCCTTCCCTCCTTCCTTCCCTTCTCTCCCTCCCTTCTCTCCCTCCCTTCTCTCCCTCCCTCCCTCCCTCCCTCCTTCCTTCCTTCCTTCCTTCCTTCCTTCCTTCCTTCCTTCCTTCCCTCCCTCCCTCCCTCCCTCCCTCCCTCCCTCCCTCCCTCCCTCCCTCCTTCCTTCCTTCCTTCCTTCCTTCCTTCCTTCCTTCCTTCCTTCCCTCCTTCCTTCCTTCTCTCCCTCCCTTCTCTCCCTCCCTTCTCTCCCTCCCTCCCTCCCTCCTTCCTTCCTTCCTTCCTTCCTTCCTTCCTTCCTTCCTTCCCTCCCTCCCTCCCTCCCTCCCTCCCTCCCTCCTTCCTTCCTTCCTTCCTTCCTTCCTTCCTTCCTTCCTTCCTTCCTTCCTTCCTTCCTTCCTTCCTTCCTTCCTTCCCTCCTTCTCTCCCTCCCTTCTCTCCCTCCCTTCTCTCCCTCCCTTCTCTCCCTCCCTCCCTCCCTCCCTCCCTCCCTCCCTCCTTCCCTCCTTCCTTCCCTCCTTCCTTCCTTCCTTCCTTCCTTCCTTCCTTCCTTCCTTCCTTCCTTCCTTCCTTCCTTCCTTCCTTCCCTCTCTCCCTCCCTTCTCTCCCTCCCTTCTCTCCCTCCCTTCTCTCCCTCCCTCCCTCCTTCCTTCCTTCCTTCCTTCCTTCCTCCCTCCCTTCCTCCCTCCCTCCCTCCCTCCCTCATCTACCATTGGGTTTCTCCCGTTGTCTATGCTGTCATTTTGCAGCCCTGGGTTAATCCCACACTTAATTTACTACTTCACAATACCTTGAAAAAAGTGAACCCTAAGATTCATCTTAGCCTCCTGGCAGCAGCATTGCTGGAAGGGCATAGAGGTCACTCCCTAGCCCACGTCACAAGTACCTGGCAGGCAGAGTGAGACAGCAAACCAAGAACTCTGCCCATAAGAGGAAAGAGATGGGTATTTTTCTTTGGATCTCCCTATATTCCACAGCCCATCGTTTATCGTTTTCTGCCTTGCCCTATGCCCAGGGGGCTGTATCACATGAGCTTCCTTGCCCTCTGGTTCCTGGTTGGGTTTGGCCAGAGGCAGACACTGACATTGGATAGTAGGAAGAAGTGAGGTCCTTAGTAGGGCAGTGTAACTATTGGGTGTTTCCTTTGCCTTCACTGTGCCCAATCAGCTATATGGCATCCTTCATGACCTCCTGGAATGACAGTCATCAACTAAGAAGATGACTATTGTGGGTCTTCTGTTTGTCTTAACTGTTACCACGGCTGGAATTCAACCATGTCTGGGCATGTCTCATAACCTGGAAGGGCAAGCAACACAAAGATATTTATTTGCAATAATATCAGATTGCTTAGGGCATCTGTGTAAAGGAGGTTTGCATAGGCACCTGGGGAGACGTGAAAATAAAGAAGATGGCACCTTATTTTTCTTGGGTTTTGAGTTTCCTGCCCAGCCTCAAAGACACATATTTGAGCCTCACAGAGAGAGAGAGAGAGGCTAATGGCACCAGCTGATGGATCTAGTTCCCAGCTGAAGTGTGATAATGTGGGAGGGAGCACTCCCCTGACACCTCAATGATTTGCAATTTCAATAATATAACGAGGCTACACCCTTGACACAGCTGTTTTTAAGTGGTGGTAAGAAAAAGTATGCAAAACTTGGAAATAAAGTAAAAAGGTGTCATTTCCATGTCATACTGGAGCGTTGCCCAACAGGCCAACCCAAAGATTATTGTATTCTTGAGTAAAATACATTTTGTTTGACTTACTATTTACTATTGTTTAAAGCCAAGCCTCTGTGAAGTCTCTGTTAACTTTCAGACTTTAGTTGATAGACATGCAAATGATTGTGTCCAGTAGAAAGGATGGCCCCAAAGGTAACAGTTGTATTTCCCTGTAGGACATTAACTGGTACTGTATCTAATTTAGTAACCTTACTCTAGAATTCTTTCTTTCAGTGCCTATATGTACTTTCTTTCAAAGTCTCCTTTCAACCAACTTACCATACTGCTGTTTCCTCATTAATGAGTTAAATAAAAATTTTAGGGACTCACTTTACATTTTGTATGAGTTATATTTTTAACTTTCTAAAAATGAGACTTGGACAGTGGACATGCAGCTGTGGCAAGGGTGAGACACTGTTGAGGTGTTTTATTGAGTGATGGATACTAATGAGAGGGCTGCAGCAGGTGAGAAGGAGAATGGTGGTTGCTATATGTTACCTACAGCTGACAGATAAGTTCATGAGGACGTTAGGAACACCTCCTGGGGGCTCCCAGGTATCATTTGGTGAAATAAATATTTTACCCAAAATTTCTGGTTTTATTTTGACTATGAAGGCAAAAGGGAATCAGAAGAGGGAGGCTTCTGGGGTGGTCTGCCTCTTTCTTCGGTCTCTTCTTGCCTTCCACGTGAGGGGGCCAATTTCAGATTTCACCTGGAAGCTCCCAAGGTTTGGAACCCACAAAAGAGTACACACGTGTCCTTTATACTCTTCTTATCCTAGTACTTTTTAAAAATTCCTTTTCATTGATTTTTAGAGAGGGAGAGGGAGAGAGAGAACAAAACATCAATGTGAGAGTGAAACATCAAGGTGCACAGAACTACGCCCAGCCAGCTGAGCCACACCAGCCAGGAAACTTATTCTAGCAGTTTTGATGGAAGTTTGAAATTATCTCCAAATAAAAACTTTAAATACCAAAACAGTAATACCTTCATTAGAGTACTTATATTATATTGTGTGTGTGGCTCCACTAGTCCATGAGCAATCACAGACATTGCTACAGAATGGCGTGGGAGGGTGCCTTCACAAGACAGGACAAATAGGTGTGCTGCCAATGTTTGTTGATTGACCATAAGCATTCGCAAACGAATGCCGTGCAAAGGGTGTACTGATGAGGGTTATTTCCTGGGTGATGTGCTAAATAGGGGTTCAAGCAAGTTAAGAAATCTCTGCTGGTGCTCCTAGCAAAAGCATTTATAGGTTTCCTGGTGTTATTGCCTCTTCCCTTCAGGGATTCATTTGATATTACAGGCATACCTCTGCAAAGCACGTGCTATGAATCCCTCAGTTCTGATTACATTCAGGCTTTCCTGAAGTAAAACCCAAACAATTCTGTGCAGGCTCTGCTGAAATTTCCCATTTCCTGTTATCTCTATAATTGAGCAGAAGCTGAAAAATTTGTGAACACTCTCGTACCACCTTCACACAAAAATATGATTGTAAACCACAAAGAGGTCACGATTCACTAAGAAATCTATCCAAGCAAGTACCTGCCTCATTATATCTGCCTCTAATTAAGAGAATGATCCATCAGTATTCCATAGTGGTTAATTATTTTTACTACTGCTTTTGACTATTTTCAAGGAACCATAATTCACTCATTCATTAAATCAAAAAACACACACTCATTGAGCATCTACTATTTCACGGGTACTGTATGGTCACTGAGAAAATAGCTGTGAACAAAACAGATATGTCGCTGGTGTCATGGAGTTTACAGTCTAGTAGGGAAAATAGGCATTAGACAAGTAAATGTATCTGAGATGACTGTTGTAAAACTCAGCATTTCAAAAAATATGTATTTTTTGGCTTAAGGTTCAATATTCTTGGAATTATTTCTTTAGGAAGTTAAGGTGAATATATTTTGTTTAACAAAATAACCAGTTAGATGGTTTTTCTATACATCTTGTCTTTGAATTAAAAATTAATGTTGTTGACTTGCCATTAATATAAGTAATAGAATTAACTTGTCAGGAATTTTCTCACTAGCATAAGCATGAGCCCTGTACCTGTTAACATCCATCAGGAACAGATGGCACACTCACATTTTTAAAAAGAAACATTTAATAAAGCAACTTTTCACAAAATTGAGGTAGTGTGTAGGGAATCCACAAGTGATATGCAAACCCCGGGCCAGAAAGGCTGTTAACACTCTGATACCTGAAGCAGCAAAGGGAGGGAGTGGTTTCTTGAACCTGGCTGTGGGGAGAGCAACTGTCACTTGACAAGGGCCACCTGACAGAAGGAGCTACGGTTTTCAGGTGAGGGAAACAGCCAGCCTACAGAACCCTCTCAGGGAAAAAGTCATAGAAATAAGTACCCGAATTTTATTCTCTGCCATTCCTGCAGTTTCCTTCCTGTCCTCCTCATCGGCCAAACCTGACTGGAAGCCAGAGGCAGCGGAGCTCAGTGATATATGTATATATAGGTCAGAGCAGAGCAGACAGTGGATCTAGAAAGCGAACGGATCCCGCACATGCAGCACTGGCCCCCACTATTCTCATCACAGCCTAGGTCTTCAACGATTGGCCTCCACCTACCTTACGTTTTCTTTTCTCACCTTACAACCTCGTAACCCCCTTTTCTTAAGTAAAACCGAAGATCATCTTTGAAAGCTAATGCTGTCATTGCATCTTATTTGTGACTTCTGGGTCCCTTCCTTCCTCTTCACTTTGATCAAGATGTTTTCATCTTTGGCCCTGGCTGAGCAGCTCAGCTGCTTAGAGCATCCAAGGTTGAGGGTTTGATCCCTGGTCAGGGCACATACAAGAATCAACCAATAAAAATTTTTAAAAAAAGGAAGAAGAAATGATGTTTTCATCTGCTCGGGGTAGCCATGCCCTGTTCAACACACGCTTTGCAACACTATTTGAGCAAGGACCCCCATGGCAAGTGGCCCGGCTCTATTCGTTTGGGCCCTGTAAAAGGCACTGGCGGTGAGGACCGAGATGGGGAAGCACCGATTTGTGTCAGACTAATTACTCAGTTGTCACTCCGGTTCTGTTTACAGCCACACCCATGAATAGATTAGGATCGCCACCCGACTAAAAACAACCAAGTTCAAAGGATACGTCCTCAGAGGAGGGATGCAAACTATAAGAACCTGAAGAACTAGTATTTCTTGTCCATGCTGGGTGTTGCAATTTTTGGAAATTCAGGCTAGTAAAGAGTTCTGGCATGCATGGAAAAGATCGACTCCATTTTCAGTACAGTGGCTACCTCTGGGGCAGGTAGGAAAAGATGCAGGGGAAGTACAGAGGGAGCTCCAACTGGGCCTGTGCTTTATTTCTTAATAACTGATATTCTGAAGCACATAGAAGAAAATGCTAGAATTAAATAGCGAATGGTGGGGTGCTACTTAGGAACTTCTTTGTACTTTTCTCTGTGTGGAGAGTACTGTTGAGGCGAGGAGACTGGGGGGCCTGTACCACAGACGTGACCAAGAAAAGCTGAAAGGATGTGAAGATTAGTGAAATTATATGTCTGCCAGGGTCCTGGTGGGGCTCTGGGAGCATGTTGCTTCAGTCTGGCCACAGGCTGAGACCCCATGGGGCTCTGGAGTCATGACACCACTAACAGTTTGGAGACCCCAGTAAAGGTTGCTTTCCCAGCTCTGCCCTACAAAGGACGTGGTTCCCTGTGGTAGATGCCAGTGTGTGGAGCCAGCCTGCCTGGAGCCAGATCTTGGTTTGGGCACTCACTGGCTGTGTCACTCCACCTCTCTGTATCTCAGTGTCTCCATCTGTAACATGTGATGAGGCTATCAACCCATGTCAAAGGGTTGTTGAGAGGATTATGGCCACAGACTAAATTTTGTGCCATTTTTATGCTATTGTTCATTCTCCCAGACAGGCTGACCTGATGGGAACAGTCGTTCAGCACAGGAACTGGCAAAGTTTTTCTGTAAAGGGCCAGATAGTAAGCATTTGAGGCTTTGAGGGCTTTATGGTCTTGGTCCCAACTACTGAACTCTGGTGTTGTAGTGAGAAAGCAGTGACAGACAATACATAAACAAATAGGTGTGGCTGTGTTCCAATAAAACTTTATTCATAAAAACAGGCACAGGGCCCATGGGCTGTAGAGTTCCAACTCTTTCCTTAGCATTTTAAATATGTGGATGCTCCACTTATCTCTCAGAATGGTGGATGGCCTAGTCTGTTTGGGATGAATGGCGTACATTCCTAGGTCCTAGTTGGACCCTTACGGAAGAGGAGAAATTGTAAATCCTCAACATACGCTCAGACTACATCCTGACCTTCCTAAGTAGCTTCTGCTTGTGACCCTCCAGTTGAATTATCCCAAGACTCAGGACTTGCCCCTTACTGAGAGGCTCAAAACAGTCTCTTTAGTCACACCATTGCTACTTGAGAAAATTCTCCATCCTTTATGAGTAAATATGGGAAGCCTTTAACTGGGGTACTTAAAACCTGCCCATAACTCAGGGTGCACAGTCTACACAAATTCTATCAGAGATAATAGCATGAGTCAACCATTAGTTAGGTAGGGGCCAGACACATACTGAGAAGTCCCCTGTCTTAAAAAAAGCCAGTTTAAAATAAAAATTATTGATTTGAGAGAAAGAAAGGTAGTGGGGGAGAGAGAAAGATTTGTTGTTTCACTTATTTATGCATTCATTGGTTGATTCTTGTATGTGCCCTGACCAGGGATTGAACCCACAACCTTGGTGTGTAGGGACAACCAACTGAGCCACCTGGCCAGGGCAAAAAAGGCTAGTTTGAAAACTACCACTTCCCAGTGTGCCAGGAGACAGCCATACCATTATCTCTAGCACATAGTCCATACCATTATCTCTAGCACATGCCTCAGGGGACATTACCAGCCAGAATTACATCATGGCTCAGCATCACTGCCAAAGACAAGGCCCACGCACATACCCACAGACAGCACTTACCAAACCAGTTTGTGCCTAGAGCAGGGTTCATGGCCAATGCTCAGCTAGATACACTGTGAAGACAGCTGCCCCACAGAAACCTTCTCATGCTCCCACTGAAAGGGCAGGCCAGGCCAAGACCTTCCCACGCAGCACACTGTGACACTGACTCAACATGGGCCTGAGCACACACCCATGCCTAATCTAGTCCATAGTGCAAGATTAGGAGTTATCCAAGACAGACATAGGCCATCCCCAGGTTCACAGACCCCAGCTCAAGACCATGTAGAATGGTCTCAGCTTACTCCCAGCAATTTATGTGTACACCTGGCAAGCACAAGGTCCACAAAACAGAGCTGAGGCCCAACTCTTTTGGGATAAGCTCTCCAGAAGAGGGCCCAACCCATGCCACCTCTGGGTAGCCCTCCCTCTCAGACTGGATGCAGACCCTATGTCCCACTGGGTACATCCTGATGGGCCTGCAACTCACACCAAAGCCCCCTTAATTTCCACTAAACAGCAGAAGGAAAGAGTGCCCTGCTTCAGACTGACACTCCCTCCCATGCCACCAACAGGGCCCCACAGTCCAGGACTCTCTCCTGATTTGAGACCTGAAAATCTCACTTCTTGGGAATTCCCTCGGTCCCAGGAAAATAGGATGGTTGGTCACCCTGAAGGCCCCCCTACTCCTGGAAAAAATGTGTGTCCCCCACTACTGTGGAGAGTGCTCTGGTTCTGCGTGCAGGGAAGGGCCTGGCTCCTCTCAGTGCCCAGAAGTCACCAGAGCCCTGCACTTGACCTGAAGCTGTAGGGCCACCACTGTTCATTCTGCCGCAGCTGGGCACTTCTCCCCACAAGCCGCTGATGCCACCCCCCTCTCTTCTGCCTGCTAAATTATCTTTACTAACAGCGGGAACTCAAGGGCCCTCCATACCTCTCATGATGGCTAAGTCTGCACCGATGCCTCTCAGCTGATTCTACACACATTTACTGAGCCCTTACAGGGTCATTAGAGGTGGCCCTTACTGCCACTTGCTGGGAGTGTGTCTGATTCAACAGCCCCTCCCGCTTTCTGCAGCAGCTTTTCCCATAGCAATAGGCAGGCCAGGCTGGGGTCTCCTCTCTGCCTGTCCCCAGGAGCTCAGGAATCCCACGTGCAGGTCCCAAGGGCTCCAAGCTTTCAAAAACACAGCCCTTCAGCTTGAGAGGTGCCTAGTTTTATTGAACCTTGTACTGGGGGCCCAGAGGCACCAACAGGGGTTCCTGCTTCCGAGGGCCTAAGATCTAGAGGGGTGGAGGTGTGCCCGGGAACAGAGGGTCACACTGTGCTAGAGGCAAGTCCAGGTACCAAGGGTGGGATCAGCCAGGGCTTGTTGGGGAGGGGACACTTGAGAGGAGAGTCACAGGTCAGCTGTGCAAAGAAGGGGATCTTGGGGGAGGTCTGGTAGTGTCCAGAGAAGAGCATCCACAGGGCCATGGGATCGCAAAAGTGGTGAGGGGAGAGGTAAGTAGAGGCAGGAACACAATCCAGGGGCTTGAGGGAGGAGAGAGTTTCACAGAGGAAGTTGGGACCCAGTGTCTGATCCCTAACCTGGTCCAGTAGGGAGGGCTGGAAAAGTAACCTTTGGTACTGAATAGTGGGTGGTTCAAAACTCCTAATCTGAGAGTGTATTTCTTGTTGTATGATCAATGATGGCATGAAAATGCTGTTTGCCTCGGGGCTATCACATTCTATTCTGATTCTGGGTCTGTAGATGGTTCCTCTGGGGAACAGGGGCTGCATTCGGATGCGCTGGGCAGATGTGCACAGGTTCTGTTCTCAGCAGTGGCTATCATATAGTTTATTATGTTATATCAAGGGTATGTGTTTGGGACCCAGGGCTGACTTTTCCATGGTATGCTCAGTATATGTAGAAGGCAAAGGCACAGTCTTAGTGGGAGACTGTCTCCTTGTGGTGGCCTGTATTGGCCCTGATACAGATCATGGCTTGCTCCTGTTTGTTGAGCCATGGGGTGGGTACAGGAGTTAGTCTGGTCATGTGGTGTCTCCTTGTATACGGAGCCATTCTGTAGGCATGGGCTCAGGTCTGAGTGGGGTCTGTCTCCTGGCTTGCTGCATGATGTGTGTATGTATGTTGATTCTATTATAGGTGGTAGCTGCATAGAAGTTTCTGCTATAGATATATCTGCTTATAGATATAAACCCTCATCTGAGAGATCCCTTCTTAGTGTGCTGAAGGCTGCTCTGCTCCAGGGCTCTCTATGAAGTAGTGGAGAGGTGTCTTTGATTCTAGGTGCTTTCAGTGAAAAAAACACACACACCACAACAGCTTTAAAACAGGGAGAAACATGCAGCGTTTTGTTGTTTTTTTCCCCCCTATTCTCATCAGTAAGACAAAACTCGCCCCTCTCACTCTGCATTGCCAAGAGCAACCAGGCATGAGAGATGTCCATTGATAACCCGCGGAAGCCAGGATGGCTGATTTTGCAGGGCTCAAAAAGGGACTGGGAGAATAGAGACTTTATTATCCTGTGGGGAGAGGGCATACGTGCCAAGGACAGGATGTGGGGAAATGGGAACAGCTTAAAAGGGAGAGAACTCTGAACTGGAGAGGGGGAAGGAGAGAAGAGCTAGGGAAAAGGTCCCTAAATTATGCGCCACTGCACACAGGTGTGCCCCTTGTGGGCTCTAGGGGTCCTGAGGTATTGTCTTCAGTCCTCAGGACTAGTATGGCAGAGCCCCTAGTCTGATCATCTTTGGGCATGAGCAGCCTACTCATTTTCCGCCATGTGTCCTGGAAAATCAGTTTCTATGAGTACCAGGAGAAAGACAGGGAAGCACTGAATTAGGAAATCAGGTGTTCCCCTGGCACCACTCCTGATCTTTCCACCAACCTGACTTTGTACAGCTCTGAAACTCGTGCCTGAAACCTTATGTCAGAACTGCTTAAGGTCGTCCACATCAGGGAGAGGAAGACTAAGCAATTCAACCAGCTCACCTAAAGACAAGTCAAAAAGGTGGACCACGCAGATGAAAAGATATTTTCAAAACCATCAAAGAGCTACTAATGTTGGGAGCAACTTATTGGTTCAAAAGTTAGGAGATATTTAGATAATAAAAGGATATTATGACCAACTTTATATTAGACATTTTAACATTTAACTAAAATGGATAAATTCTCTGGAGACATAACATCAAAATTGATACAGAAAATAATAGAAAACTCAAATAATATTAAAGTTCCAGGCCCAGAGGGCTTCATAATTGAGTTGTGCTAAATATTTGAAGAAGAATAACTCCAGTGTCTTCCAGAGACTAGAAATAGGATATTGCACAACTCACTTTATGAGCCTCCTATAACCTTGGTACCAGAGCCTCACAAGGACAACTTGAGAAAGGTAAATGACAGGCCAATCTCATTCATGAACATAGATGCAAAAATCCGAAACTGAATTTTAATAAACTAAGTCCAGCAACATATGGTGGAAAGGATAATATACCTTGAGTAAATTGGGTTTATTCCCAGAAATGCAAGGATGTTTTGACATTAGAGAATCAATTATTTTAATTGGTCATCTTAACATATTAAAAGGTAGAATCATGTGGTAGTCTCAGAATACAGAAAAAAACCCCACATATAAAATTCAATATCCATTCATGATAAAAACTAATAGCATAATAAGAACAGAAAGAAATGTCCTAGCCCTAGCTGGTTTTCTTAGTGGTTAGAACGTTGGCCCTTGGAATGAAGGGTTCAGGGTTCGATTCTGGTCAAGGGCACATACCTTGATTGCAGGCTCTAGGCAACCAATTGATGTGTCTCTCTCACATCGATGTTTCTCTCTCTGTCTCTCCCTCTCCCTCTCTCTCCCCCTTCAACTTTCTCTGAATAGCAATGGAAAAAATATCCTTAGGTGAAGAAAGGAAGGGAAGGGAAGGGAAGGGAAGGGAAGGGAAGGGAAGGGAAGGGAAGGGAAGGGAAGGGAAGGGGAGGGGAGGGGAGGGGAGGGGAGGGGAGGGGAGGGGAGGGGAGGGGAGGGGAGGGGAGGGAAGGGAAGGGAAGGGAAGGGAAGGGAAGGGAAGGGAAGGGAAGGGAAGGGAAGGGAAGGGAAGGGAAGGGAGAAGGAAGGAAAGGAAAGAAAGAAAGGAGAAAGAAAGAAAGGTTTTTAATTTATAAGGATCTTGAAAAAATTTACAGTTATTGTCATATTTAATGGTGAACAATTGAAAGCTTTTCCTGTGGAATTATATACCATGACAAAGATACCCACTATCATCACCACTTCTCTTTAGCACTGCAGTGGAGGTCTTATGCAGTGCAGTAAGCATAAAATCATATAAGGTTTTGAGAGTATAAAACATAATTTTTGTTATTTACATATTACATGACTGTATGTAGGCAGTCCAAAAGTACATACAGAATTAATGAGATTGTTCAACAAAGATGCTGGATGGAAGATCTATATATAAAATTCAATTTTTCCCACATAATGGCAACAGTTAGAAAAAATGGAAATAAAAAAGATATAATATGCTAGGAGCATCATAAAAAGAACTTGAAATATTATGTTGAAGAATTTAAGGGTAAGTGTATTGATGTCTGCAATTTGCTTCAAAATACACCAAAATGATATGAATTAATGAATGGATAGAGGGATAGAAAGATGAATAAGTATGTGATAGAGCAAGTATAGTGAAATGTTAGTGATAAAATCAAGGTGGTGGGTGTTTGGGTGTTCACTGTAAAGTTCTTCCACCTTTTCTGTATTTTTGAAAAATTTCATAATAAAATGTTGGAAAAACCTTAAAACAAACATAACAGGAGAAGTTCATATACTCTATGAAGGAAAAGATAAAACTTTTAAAAGAAACATCAAAGAAAACCTAAACAAATGAAGACATATACTGTGTTCATGGATTAGAAGACTAAATATTATTGTTGGAAGAGGTCATCTGGAGCACATGACCACCAGTGGACCCTTGAGCTGGACCCAGGCAGTCCAGGGCTCCTTCCTCCCTTTCCTATCCTTGGAATGTACATCTCACCCACCATTTCCATACTAGGAGCTGTTTCAAGAACACAGCCTTGAACCCTGGCCCATGTGGCTCAGTTGGTTGAGTGTAGTCCCATGCACAGAGAGGTCACCTTACTTTCAGATTTTCTCTTTATTACCTTATAGAATCTTTACTGTTTAGTCTTTTACATTTAGATCTTTAAACTGTCATTGATTTTGTGTGTGGTATGAGGTAAGGGGTCCAATTTAACTTTTTAAAATACAGTTAGACAATTGTACCAGCATCATTTATTGAAAAGACCACCCTTTCCTCACTGCTGTGTAGTGCCATCTTTATTATATAGTGTACATACATACAGCAGTCTGTTTCTGGGCTCTCTGTTCTGCTCCACTGGCTTATTTATCTTCCTTGCATTAATATCACACTGTATTAATCAACATATCTTTACAACAAGTCTTGATACTTGGAAGAGTAATTCTTTCCACCCTGTTCTTTTTTTTTTTAAATTTTATTTTTGTTTAAAATCTTACAGATGTCCCTTTTTCTCCCCAATGACCCATTCCACCCCCTCCCTTCCCCCTCCCCAGTCCCTCTCCCCACCGTTGTCCGTGTCCTTGGGTTGTGCATATATGCAAATCCACCCTGTTCTTCAAGAGTGTCTTAGATATCCTTGGCCTTGTGGATTTCCATATATGATTTTTTAGTTGATTTTCAGAGAAAGAAGAAGGGAGAGGGAGCGAGAGAGAGAAACGTCGATATGAGAGTGATACACTGACACATAAAACCATAAAATAAAGTATTGATGGGTATATATATTCTGTTTTCTCTTGTACAGTTATAGTATGGGTTTAAGCTCTTGATTGAGAAGGTACTGTACTTACAGGCATTTAGAGTATGTTGAGAGTTTGTGTGGCTAAGGGCCTGGTCTAAGCTGGGGCTGATTCTTGGCTTGCCAGATTTAGTTGCCAACATGGTTATGGGACTATCTCTCAGGGTGCTGTGGGAGTTACTGTAGCATTGTAACTTATACATGGTAGGTCCTCAATAAATATAGACTTAATGAATGAGAGAATGACTGAATGGTTGAATGAAGTGGAGTGTACTTATATGAACTCTGCTCTTGGCATATGCTGTCTCCTACTTTGACAAGTGGTGGTAGAGTCATGGTTTAGTTTGCACTTGAATTCTAGTGTGTTTAATTGTGGTTTTGGAATGGCCATGATTCTAGTGGGAATCATGGCATAGATTTAGACTTTTTTGTCCAGTGCTGGCTCATGAGTGAGACTTATATGGCTTGGATCCTGTTATGAGTAGGGACTGTCCTTTGCTGAATAGTGACATGGATATAGACCTTAATCTGGATAGGAGAAATCCTACTGGTCTCATATGTGTTAGAAGGTTGTCTGCTCAGTGATTTGGGGAGCAGATGTCTGCATAAGGGTCCTGAATTAGGCAGAGGGCTATCCTCCAACTCACTGGCTACTAGGGTAAGGACTGTGGGTTGTCTGAGGGTTCCTTTGTGTTGGGCTAGGACATGGTATGTGAAGGAATCCTGGACCATGCATAGTTGCTGGGCTGTGGAATGTATATAAACTCTGCTCTTCGTATAAGGAGATACTCAGTAGGAAAAAGTCAGTCAAGGAAAAGGGCAGTGGGGGGCATGCAGGGGGCAGTTGATCAATGACTCTCTCATCATTGATGTTTCTATCTCTCTCTCCCTCTCCCTTCCTCTCTCTGAAATCAATAAAGACATTTTAAAAAAAAGGGAAAAAAAGGATTGTTCAAAATAAATTTGATGAAATATCACTTAAAATTATTGCTGCAAAAACTCTAATAAAATACTAACAAAGAGAATACCATCATGCATTAACAATGACCAAGTGGAGTTCATTCTAGAAATGTAAAGATGCTTGCCTTGGCTGCTGTGGCTCAGTTGGATGGGTGTTGACCCATGTACCAAAAAGTTGCTGGTTCGATTCCTGGTCAGGGCACATGCCTGGGTTGTGGGCTCCATCCACTGTGGGGGGCATGCAGCGCATACATTGACCTTTCTCTCTCCCTCTCCCTTCCTCTCTCTCTAAAAATCAATAAAAATATTTTTTTAATGTGAAGATGCTGCAGTATGATGAAATATATAAGTATTATAATATTTATTATATTAATAGATGAAAAGTAGAAAACATATGATTCTCTTGACATATTGCCCCAAAAGGCATCAGAGATAATTCATGTTTCTTTATGATAGTATTTTGTAAAACCTTAATAAAACATGAATACATGGATAATGTCTTAACATGATAAAATATTTATCTCAAACAGAAAGCCAGCATCCTCTTTCATATTTTTTTGAACTACCTCTTGTTTGCTCTTTTATGGCTTGAGTAGCAAGCAACTGAGTATGACTTAAAGCAAACAGTTACATCTTAGAATAAAATTTTTAAAAATTGCAACAATCTCTTGGAATAGAGAATAACAATCTTTCATTAATATCTGACTCTGAGTGAAGGAAGGGATGCTGGCCCTGAAGACAAGTGTGTTGTCCACACCTGTGTAAAGGAAGCTGCCCTGGAAGGCCTTCAGCAGGCCGAGCTGGAGCTGGGTCCTCCAGGAGAGGTGAGGCAGCTGGCTGAGCAGGAAGGTAAAATATTTCTGTGGGCTGAAAATGTGGCGGAGAGAGAGAATGTGTCACCATAAGATTACAAAACACAGAACTGAAAAGTCTTATGAAATGGTCTGGGCTGGTGGCAGTGTGTGTGTGGGGGGGCGGGGGGGAGTTGCAGGGGGAAGGATTGTCATGGAACAGAGTCTGTCCCCCACCTGGCTCGCAGAACCAAACACTAAACACTAAGAATCACGGTGGAGAAATACTGGCTATTTTATTATCAATAGCAACACATTCCCAGGAGAATGGAAAACTAATGTTCAAAAGCTCGAACTCCCCGATGGCGTGTCAGTTCCAGATTATGCCGGGCAAAACCACAGGACACCGTGGGTTAAGGGTTTGGGGTGGTGCTGGGAGCTGACTGGTCGCAGGTGAGGTAAAGGTAATAAATCATTTCCTCAGGTCTTAAGGACAGTTCTGAGGTCTCTTCCCGTCCCTCTCTCCTGTCTCATGGGAAAATAGCCAGAGGGTCATTGCACCTTTCTGCTCAGTAGTTGAAACATAACTTAGGTCAAGATGTTATCTTTAGCCTGCCAGAGGTCCCGGCCTTGTGGCCTTTAGTCAGGTCTGGGCTACTGTCCTCTGCTGCCTGGGGGTTGCTGATTATCTCAGGAAAGGCTAGGTCTCTGAGGTGTGGGGTGTGGGGCAGAGACAATCCATGGAGCCTATCTGATCCTTGAAATATTTAAAAGATACCACAAAGATCAGACCATGAAGGAGATTAGGTGAAGTCATAGGGATGAGGTATCTCCACTGGAATACTTAAAGACCTCAGCTCCCACTCCGCATTCTCCTTACCGCCTAGGTTTTACTGCTTGGTTTGCTATTTTAAATGACATCCTTTGTTTTCGGTTTCTATCATATGCACATGTTATCTTTTAAAAAATAAACTTTATTTTAAAAACCCAAAAAATGATATCCTTTGACTCCCACCTATGACCTATGCACCGATCATTGAGTTTATTCTACATTTCTCCTTTGCTCCCAATTTCTGTTTCTACTTTGTCAGAGAATGTTCTTCAACTCTTATCTTAATATTTGTCTTAGGTTTATGATTAAACCTATTTTAGTCTTAGATTTATAATTAAACCTATTCAATTCTGATTATCAATTCTTTTGCCAAAAATTCCAATCTTCTCTTAATTGGATAAAACTCGACCCTGAGTAGAATCCTCAGCAAGAATCCCTGAATACAAAATTTCTTAAGTTCTGAAAGGTTAAAACTAAAATCCTTGGCTCACACATTTTACTTGAGTTTTTAAAAAATGTTTCTTCACTCTTACTCTTTACAATCCTGTCATGTAATTTAAGGCCTCCTGATTTTCGTTTCTTGTAGGTCATTTGTGGGTTTTTTTTGTTGTTTTTTTAAATTTGTAGACACAAAGGATTTTTTCTTTATCATTAATGCCTGTTTTACTAAGTCACAGTTGACAGTGAATTTTCCCAGTTGCACAAAGGGCTCTTTAAATATGTAGAATCATGTGTTCTTTTATTTCCAAACTTTTAAAAATTTTAATATTAAATATTAGTTGTGTTTCATTATTTGCTTTCCCTCCGCTTTTCTTTTAAAGAGATTTCTGATATACTTTATCTATTGGTTTCCTCTTTCCTTTTGTTTTGGTTCTCTTACCTCTTTTGCACTTTCACCCTTTCTTTCCCTTATTGTATTTTTCAATCATATCCATTCTCCCTTCGGTGCTTTGTCATTTAGCCTTCTGAGATGATTTTGTCTTTTCTTCAATTTCTTTCCTAAATTCAGTCAGCACTCACTTTATATTTTCACATTTGTGTTTATCGTGAGTTTTTGAATTTCTGATTTATAGTATTATTTCATGTCTATAATTGTTTGTTTAATATATTACAATCCATGCTTTGCTCTGTGGTTGTTTTTATTGGGGGTTGGTTATTTTTTTCAACTGAAAAGTTTTGATTCTTGCTTTTTTTTCTTATAGTAGTTTTGTGTGGATGTTGGGTTCCTTTTCCTAATAATTATAAATGGTGATGGAACTTTCTGGTTCAGCAATAAAAGTTGATGTTATATGAAAAAAGGGGTTTGGATGCTTTATTTGGTTTACTGGTTCAAGAGCACCCTCTTCTGTTGATACAATAAAGTACAATTTCTTGCCCTGGCTGGTGTTGCTCAGTTGGTTGGAGCATCGTTGAGAAGGGTGCTCAACCACTGAGACACACCAGCCAGGCTAAAAAGTTTCAATAGTTACATAGAATTCTATTTAACCAGCCCCTACAAATAATTCCACAATGATCATTAATATATGTCCACCTATAAGTATTTCTACATGATAAATTCACCAAAGTGTAGTTTCGAGGTCAATGGCCTGCATCTTTAAAATATTTATAGATACACAATGTTTATAGATATATAAAATGACCTCCAATAATATTGGCCTAATGTATAATAATCACATCACAGTGTTAAAAGAATGGCTATTTTTCCACAGCCTTGCCAACGCTGGAAATTGTCAATATTTTACATCTTTACCAATCTGATAGGTCAGAGGAAATGTTTTGATGTGCATTTCTTTGGTTATTAATGAGGCTGAGTAGCTTTCATATATTTATTAACTAATTGTATATTCTCATATCTTTTGCCCATATTCCTAGTGTATTGTTGGTCTTACTGATCTAAAACAATTCTCTTTTGTATTGAGTAATTAAAACCTTGTTTGTCATATGTTGCAAATATTTCTTCCCAATTTATTATCTTTATGTTGTTTTATGCTTTGCAGGTTTTAAAATTTTTTTATGTAGTTGAATGTATGTCTTTTTACCCCTAGAGCTTATTGGTTTTGTTCCATGCTTACAAAAGTCTCAGCTATTTTTCTTTGTTTTTGTTGTTTTTCCTCACTCGTTTTTTCAATACTACTTTTATGGTTCTATTATATCTTTGATACATTTGAATGTATTTTGGAGTAAGGAATGGGGCATACATCATCTTTATTTTTCCAACTGGCTATCTAGTTTCCTAGACACTTTTATTGGAAAATGCTAGCTTTTCTCTACTAATTTCAAAATGCTACCTTAGCCAAAATCTAAGTTGTCATATACACCTAATTTATTTCCAAACTTTTTTTTAGGGGAGTGTGGAAACGCAGTCCCCCACTACCACAAATTATACAGCTGAGTTTCCCACATTTGGAGAAATCGCAGGGGTCAACGCATCCGGAGTGCAATGGCTAAGTGTCACCCTGGGAAAACTACTTTTGTGATCATGGTATGTCCCCTGCCAGGTAAGTATTCCAAGCCTGCCCCATAGTACTTCAATTACTGTGTCACACTTTTTATTTATTTATTTATTTATTTATTTATTTATTTATTTATTTATTTATTTATTTATTTATTTATTTTTAAACACATCTCTATTGATCTCAGAGAGAGGAAAGGAGAGGGAGAGAGACAGAAACATCAATGATGAGAGAGTCATTGATCGAGCCCACAACCCGGGCATGTGCCCTGACCGGGAATCGAATCCGGATCGCCCAGATCCCAGGTCGATGCTCAACCGCTGAGCCAGTCCCTGCGGGGCCTGTGTCACACTTGAGCCCTCTGCTCAGCGGGCCCACGCCGCAGAGCCCTCCGCTTGGGTCAGGGCGCCGTTAGCAGGCATCAGGCAAATGGCCACAGACTTCCTAGGGCGTGATGTGATCTGGCTGGGCAAGTTCAAATACGATGATGCGGAAAAGCAATTCCATGAGCAGATACACTGGCCTGTGGCTGGCTTCTCGCCCTCGCCCTCGGCGTGAGCGTGAGCGTGATCCTCGGAAGCGTAGGCCCTGGGGCCTCCTACGGTTTGGGGGAGATCACAGTGAGCCCGTCATCCCGATGGCCTCCTGGAGGAGGGGAACCAGAGGCGCCAGGGAAGGTGCAGGGCCCGCAGCAGAGCGTCTCCGAGCTGGGGGCCCCGCGAAGTGTGCTGGGGAAGAGGTCGCCTGCTAGCGGGGCCACAGCGCTGCGCTCCCAGCACGGTCTCCGGTGCCCCAAACGGAGCCCCCTTTCTCCCCCCCTTCCCCCCCGCCGCCGCCCTCCCATCGAGAAGGCAACCTGTGCGGTGGAGCATGAGGAGACTGGCCTGGCTGCGGGAGTAGAGGCAGCGGCAGGAAGCAGAGAAGGCGGCCCAGAGGCCCACACCCGTGCCCAAGTCCTCAGGCCTCCCGCACATCAAGCTCTGGGGTGATGAGATGACAAGGCCCACCCGCAGGCCTGCGGGCGCTCGGTCCAGGTGGACCCATCGGCCGGGCGGGAGGGTGGGCACAGGCTTCCAAACTGCTGCCCGTGGGCTGTGGCATCCGCAGGCCACAGATCCGGTGTGCGGTACACGATGGCAGGGTGGGGACCGACCTGCTGGGAGAGGACATCGCCAAGGTCCAGGAGCACATGCAGAGTGTCCACATGGCTGCTCCAAACAAGATCCAAGCCCCAGTACTGGGCCTGGGCACGAGGCCTGGCCGCCGTTAAAACCGTACACTTATTTTAATATCGACTGGAGCTAGACTGCCCTCTGTTAATTTAGTTTTTACAAATTTCCTAGAGATTCTCGCACATTTTTACCTAGATGAAACTTTAAGATCATTTTTTTAAAAAATATATCTTTATTGATTTCAGAGAGAGGAAAGGAGAGGGAGAGAGAGAGAGATAGAAACATCAATGATGAGCAAGTCATTGATTGAGCACACAACCCGGGCATGTGCCCTGACCGGGAATCGAACCCCAATTGCCTGGATCCTGGGTCTATGCTCAACCACTGAGCCACGCCTGGCCAGGCAAGATCATTTACTTTTTAACTATTCAAAAAGGACTGCAGGATTTTCAAATCAGACTTGTAAATTTATAAGTCAATTTAGGAGTAATTAATACTTTTGCACAATTCAATCTTTTGATGTCTCTCTGGAAAAGGATGTTTTCTTTATGTAGGTTTTATACAATTTCTTAACATAGTATTTATTGCGCACCTATAATGTGCAAAAAGCACTTTTTAAGAGGCTGGACAGAAAAAATAAATCAAATCCCTGTTTTCATGGAGCTTACAATCTAATGGGAGAGGAAAACAATATTGTAAGAAACAAATAAATATGTAATATGACAATTGGTGACTAGTGCTGTAAAGAAAATAAAGCTGTGCCTGCTTTGGCCGCACATGTACTAAAATTGGAATGATGCGGAGAAGATTAGCGTGGTCCCTGCACAATGATGACATGCAAATTTGTGAAATGTTCCATATTAAAAAAAAAAAAATCTGCATAAAGGATAGAAAATAAAGGAAGAGGAATGCTATTTTATTTTTTTCCTTAACAATAACATTTTTTTTTATTTTTTGAGGAATGCTATTTTTTTTTTTTAAAAAAAAAATGTCTTTATTGATTTCAGACAGAGGAAGGGAGAGAGAGAGGGAAAGAGAGAAACATCAATGATGACAGTCATTGATGGGCTGCCTCCTGCACACCCCTGACTGGGGATCGAGCCCGCAACCTAGGCATGTGCCCTGACTGGGAATTGAACCCCGATCGCCTGGATCCTAGGTCGATGCTCAACCACTGAGCCATGCCAACCGGGCAAGGAATGCTATTTTATATTGAGTGGTCAGGGAAGGCCTTTTTGACAGGTAGAACTTGAGCAGAAATTTAAAGCAAGTGAATGAACTAGCCAGGTGAATACTGGGTAAAGAACACCATGGGCCTTAAGTACAAATCCCAAGCATGATTGGCTTGTTTGAGGAACAGCAAGGAAGCTAGTGTGACCGAAGTGTCAGCGATAAGATCTGAGTGGTAACCTGGGGCCAGGTTATATAAGTTATCATAGGTCATGGGAAGGAGTTTGAATTGTATTCTGAGGGGTGTTCAAAGGTACTGGGAGGTTTTAAACAAAGAATTTTTATGCCTGATTTCCTCTTTTAAAGAATTATTATTTCCATAAGGAGAATAGGGAGGAACAGTGTGAGCTGATGAACCAGTTGAGTCCATGGGATAGATGATGGTACATTGAGCCAGTGTGGGAGTGGTGAGGTTATTGTGTGGTCAGACACAGAGAAACGAGCTAGGGCCTCTTTTATTCATAGGCATTTGCCAATCTAGAGGTGTTCCTTAAGTGAAGGGGACAGATGAGACAATGTTTGTGACCTGAAATCACCAGGAAGGTAGACCTAGGCCCTGGATAATATCTCTCTCTCTCCCCCCCCCTCTCCCTCTCTCTCTCTCTCTCTCTCTCTGTCTCACACACACACACACACACACACTCACATATACACACAAACACACACCACACACCATTGGGATCCCACTATAGTCTTTTCTCCGGATATTATTTGCCCATCCCAGATAACTGCTGATAGCAAGCGGTGCTTATGGGGGGCACTGGGAACTGAAGAGCTAGAGCTGAGTACCAGCCAAAGGGGAACTCCTAGTGCAACATAGACCCTATTCTGGAGAGGGAACTCAGAACTACACTCTGAAAATGGGGAGCAAAAAATCCTCAAGTTTTAGTTCTGGACTGCTAATCCCTTCAGGTGAGCCCTGACTGAGGCAAGATTTGAGAGAGGCAAGAAACCAAGAGAGGTTAGCAAAGCATGCAGGGATGCTTTTCTCCTAAGGGTGTTTGCCTGTTCCAAAGAGGCATCTGAGAAGCTGAGTTGCTCTTTTGGTGGCCTCACTGGGCTAGGGGGACAAAAATCGGAATCTGAGGCAAACAATTCCTTGCTTTGGGATTGGAAACTAGAGTGCTATACTCTAGGAGGAAGGATGAACCAGAAGTAAATCAGTCTTCAGGAAGTCTACATTTCAGCTTTGTCATTTTATTTTTATTCTATTTTATTGATTTGAGAGAGAGACAGAAAAACATCGATTTGTTGTTCCACTGATTTATTCATTGGTTGAATGCCTTGTATGTGCCCTGATTGGACACAGAACCCACACCTTGGCATGTGAGGACAATGATGCTCTCAAAGGCCATCCTCCCCTCCTTCCTGCTCAAGCCCTTGGTTCTTAAAGGGATATAAAGGGGAGGCCATTTTTCCTCCTCTCCAATTATCTTGCTAACTTTTGGTTCTTCAGTCCTGTCCATTCATCTTTCTAGCTTTTGGTGAGCTCAGTGTAAGAACCTCCTCCTGCACCATCTTGGCCAATGGGGGGAGACTCCGAGGTGCTCCACTGACTGTCTACAGTAACAATAGTAGAATTAAATAGAGCTAAAAACAGAATCAATTAACCAGAAGCAAAACCAAAAGGAAGTTGTTCAAATGGATCTGTTTTCCTCAACTGCAGACTATGGAGCCAGAGCTAATGGCAAGAGATCTTTATGGTACTAAAAGAAACTGCCAATCTAGTTATGCCAATTCTACACAGGCAAAAATATCTTTCGAAACTGAAGCAAAATATAGGAAATACAGAATAAAGAGTGAGGCAGCTTTATTCATAATGGCCAAAATTTGGAGGTAACTAAGATGCCTTTCAATGAAATGAAAGAATAAATAAACTGTGGTACATCCACACAATGGAATATTATTCAGTGCTTAAAAAATGAACTATAAAGCCATGAAAAGTCATGGATGAACATTAAATGCATATTACCAAGTGAAAGAAACCTATTTGAAAAGGCTATATACGGTATGAATACAACTATATATGACATTCTGGAAAAGACAAAACTATGAAAACAGTAAAAAAGATCAGTGGTTTCCAGGATTTGGGGGAGGGAGAAATCAATAGGCGGAGTACAGACGAATTTTAGGGCAGTGAAGTACTCTGTATGAGACTAGAATGGTAGGTACATGTAATTATACATTTCTCAAAAACCATAGAACACACAACACGAAGAGTAAGCCCTAACATGAACTATGGTCTTTGGAAGAGATTAATGTGTCAGTATTGGTTCATTGATTGTAACAAATTTGTACCACTCTGGTGTGTGTGTTTTGGGGGAGAAGGTATATGAGAATTCTGTATTTTCCACACAGTTTTGCTGTGAACCTAAAACTTCTCTAAAAAAAAAAGTCTATTTTTAAAAGAAAGAGTGTCGGGGGATGTGGGTGGAGAGAGATTAATCAAAGAACTTCTATGTTTATAAGCATAACCCATGGACACAGACATTGGTATGGGGAAGGCCTGGGGATGGGTAGATGTGGGATGGAGGGGATCAGTGGGAATAAAGGGGGGACATCTGTAATATTCTCAACAATAAAGATAAAAAAAAGAGTGAGATACATAGAGGATTTTGTAAGAAGGGCTAATGTACATTTAATGAAAGTTCAGAAGGAAGAGAAAAAGAAAGGGTGAGAAGGAATATTTGAAGAGATAAGGACTGAGAATTTCTCAGAACTGATTAAAGAACTCAATCTACTAATTTAAGAAGCCCAATGAAGCTCATTCAGGAAAAAGAAATTTATGCCTGATATATTAGAGTGAAAGGTCAGAAAGTCAAATCAAAGAGAAAAATCTTAAAAGTAGCCAGAAAGACAAGAAACAGGCCAAAATGAAGTTACTTTTGCTAAGCCATGTCACCAAACCGAAACTTAATAACCTCATTGCAGTTTCAAACTCTCCCAGGACTGGAATTTTTAAACCAATCAGTCTGGAATTTCCTGGTCAGCCCTAGTGAGGTAATCTGCCTGATAAGGCCCGCTTCCTTCCCCTAAGGCAGGGGTGGGGAACATCTGGCCCAAGAGCCATAAAAGACCCAAGAAATCATTTGGTCTGGCCCTGCCAACGCAACCGCACGTGGGACTTGAAATTCAATAAATCTAGGAGATTTTTTCATAGCTAATTTTTAAGTTGGTAATTTTGTATGGCCCGGGAATGATGTTATAAATATCCAAACGGCCCTTGGTAGAAAAGAGGTTCCCCACCCCTGCCCTAAGGGAAGGTGTCCTTGCCTGAAATAATTCAATCTTTTAACTTCTTAGTCCCAACCTCTTTCTGCCTATAAAAACCTTCCATTTTGTAAAACTCCTCATAGAGCCTATCTAGTTGCTAGATGGGATGCAGCCTAATTTGTGAATTGCATAATAAAGCCAATTAGATCTTCAAATTTACTCAATTGAATTTTGTTCTTTAACACCCTAAAAGAAGCAATAATTAGAATGATAGCTCAATCCTCACATGCAACTTTAGGGGCCAGAAGATAGTGAAAGATCCTCAGGATGCTAAAAAGAAGTAACTGTCAACTTATAATTCTATACAGGTGAAAACATACTTCAATAAAGAAAAGAAAATGAAGATGTTTTCAGACCAACAAAACCTGAAAGGATTTATTACCAGCAGATACCTACACTAAAGGAAATTTTAAACACTGTTCTTCAGGCAGAAGAAAAATGATCCCAGACCGAAACTCAGAAATATAGCAAGGAATGGAGAACAAAGAAAGTGGTAAATATATGGGTACTAAATAAGCACCAGATAAAATAGCAATAACCAAGCCTTGTGAAATATGACATAGTTTCAATTTTGCAAGATAAAAAGTTCTACAGATCTGTTGCATAACAGTGTGAATATTATTAAAACTACTAAACTGTACACGTAAAATGGTTAAGATGGTAAATTTATGTTATGTGCTTTTTACTACCCAAAAATTAATGACAACAATAGCACTTAAGTTGGGGGGAAGTTAAATGGATTTAACTGTTCTAAGGTATTTGCATTGTCTGGGAGAAGGAGAAAGGTAAAGACTAATATTAGACTTTGATAAGTCAAAATGCATGATGTAATTTCTAACCACCAAAAGACTTTTTAAAAAATGGTATATAGGAGAGGTGAATGAATAATTTTTAATCTGATAGGAGAGGTGAAACTGATAGGAGAGGTGAACGAATGATTTTTTTAAATATATCTTTACTGATTTCAGAGAGAGGAAAGGAGAGGGAGAGAGAGATAGAAACATCAGTGATGAGTCATGGATCGGCTGCCTCCTGCACGCCCCCGATGGGGATCGAGCCCGCAACCCGGGCCTGTGCCCTGACCGGGAATGGAACCCCGATCGCCTGGATCCTAGGTCGATGCTCAACCGCTGAGCCACGCCCGGCTGGGCACGAATGATTTTTAATGATTTTTAATCCAAAAGAGGAAAAACAATAAAAAGGAATACAGAACAAGTGGCATAAAGAGGCAGTACATTTAAAAGATTAATGTGCCCAGCTAGCATGGCTCAGCGGTTGAGCGTCGACCTAGGATCCAGGAGATCACAGTTCAATTCCCGGGGTTGGGGCACATTCTCGGTTTATGGGCTCCATCCCTGACAGGGGGCCTGCAGGAGGCAGCTGATCTGCGTTTCTCTTGCTCTCTCCCTCTCCCTTCCTCTCTCTCAAAAAGGAAATTTAAAAGTCTTTAAAAAATAAAAAATAGCCCAGCCGGGCGTGGCTCAGCGGTTGAGCATGGACCTAGGATCCAGACGATCAGGGTTCGATTCCCGGTCAGGACACATGCCTGGGTTGCAGGCTGCAGCCGATCAATGACTCTCTCATCATTGATGTTTCTCTCTCTCCCTCCCTCTCTCTTTCTCTCTGAAATCAATAAAGATATATTTTTTAAAAATAAAAATTAAAAAAATTAAAAATAAATATGGGAAAAGATATGCCATTCAAAAACTACCCAAAAGAAAGCTAATATAAGCTATAGTAACATCAGACAAAATAGGCTTTAAATTTAAAATTATTAGAGATGCAATCATCCCATTTACCAGAAGCTATAACAATTCTAAATATTTGTGCACCCAATAATACGGGCTCAAAATATGTAATGAAAAATGGACAGAACTACAAGAAGACATAGACTAACCAATCATACTGGATAATTTTAAGTCTCTTGCTCAGGTAGAGTCCCTGGTAGGGGTTATAGCTCCTCTGCAGCCCCAGCTCCTACCAGACAGGCTTCCACTGGGTAACCCTGGCAACTAAGCTTCAGTGACACCAGCTCCTGCCTCGTGCTCCCCAGGGCCTAGGAGCAGTAGGTGCCGCCTGCTATTCCTGGCTGTCCCTCGTTGTCCTCCGTTTGGTTTATCAGTTCTTCCATTACCTGTTTTTCATTCCTTGTATTATTGTATTCCCTCTTCTATTTCAAATACTCAGAACAGTTTCTATTTTCTGGTTGGACTCTGACTTATACACTTACAAAGGATAAGCAGCTAGGATTAGACATTGTATCTATGACATCGGAAGCTAGAAAACAGTGGAATACCATCTGCAGAATGTTGGGAAAAGATAACTGCTAGCTAAAAATCCTATACCTGACTGTGGCAGGTTGCTTCTAAAATGGCTCTCAGCCTGGCCGGGGAGCTCAGTTGGTTAGTGTGTTGTTCCAGATATGCCAAGGTTGCGGGTTTGATCCCCGGTCAGGGCACTTAAAAAAGCAATTTAAAAAAATGACTCTCAATGATCCCCACCCCCTGATAGTCACTCCCGTTTACTCTCCCCTTCGCCCTGTGCTTGTGTGTGTGTTGGAGCTAGTGACTTACTTATGACAGACTATTGCGAAAGCGATGGGATATCACTTTCATAATTAGGTTATGAAAGACTGTGCTTCTGTCTTGTTTATATTCTCTCTCTGGCTCTTCTTGTGTGATGACTCTGATGCAGATCCAGGCCCTCATTCTGACAGCCAGCAAGGAAGTGAATCCTGCCAACCACCATGCGAGTGAGCTAGGAAGTGGATCCTGTCCTAGCGAAGCCTTGAGATGAGACTGCAGCCCCAGCCGATGCCTGGATTGTCACCTGTGAGAGACCCTGAGTGGACACCTTGACTGTAGTCTTATGAGAGATTCTGAAGCAGGTGATTCAGTTAGGCCGTGCTTGTATTCCTGACCCATAGAAGCTGTGATGTCATAAATGTGCGTTGCCTAAGCAACTAAGTTTTATTTTTTTTTTTTTAAAGTGGAATTCAATATTAAAAGTAAGCCCTGGCTGGGTAGCTTAGGTGGTTAGAACATTCTTCTGATACACCAAGGTTGCGGGTTCAATCCCCCGTCAGGGCACATACAACCAATGAGTGCATAAATGAGTGGAACAACAAACTGATGTTTCTCTCTCTCTCTCCTTTCCACTGTCTCTGAAAAAGCAATGGAAAAAATATCCTTCAGTGAGGATAAAAACAAAACAAAACAGAAAAGGAAGTAACAAAAAGGTGAATACTTTATACCAAAACCTATGGGATCATCTAAAGCTTTATTGAGAAGAAAATATATAATTTAAATCAGGAATCACAGGTAGATGATGCAGATGAAGGAAGTAGCTAGATGTAAACATAGAGGTGAGGCTTGTGGAGAATTAGAAGGTACTAATTCTCTAAAAGCACTGAAATCCAACACCCCATTTTAAATGCTTTTACTTATATCAAAAAAGAAAAAATGGAAAATATGCAAGCTAAGTACTCTAGTAAGAACACAGCTGCAAAGCCATAAAATTATCAGAAAGTAAACATAGGGAATTAATGAAGATAAAGCTCAAATTAGTGAAATAGAAAAGTATTGCAGGTTGGGTTCTCTGGGAAACAGAGACAGAGGAGTTAAGGATACAAAAGGGTTACCCAGGAATAGCGTCCATGAAGAAAACGGGCAGACGGGAGGTTCTGTCAGACTGCAATGGAGAGCTGACAAAGTCTCTGCCAGCCCATCTGGAGCTGAGCTGAGGGGAAAAGGCTCTGCCCCAGAACCACCACCTTGCTGTCATTAGCCTTGGGCATCCTGAGAGGAGTGGGACTCTCAGCTGGTTTGGCTCAGTGGTTAGAGCGTCGGGCCTCGGATGGAAGGATCCCAGTTCGATTCCAGCCAAGGGCATGTACCTTGGTTGCAGGCTTCATCCCCGGCCCTGGTTGGGCATGCAGGAGGCAACCAATGGATCTCTCTCTCTCTCTCTCTCTCCTCCCCCCCTTCTACTCTCTCTGAAAAGCATGGAAAAAATATCGTCAGGTGAGGATTTAAAAAAAAATGAATCTAAGGTAGACTCTGAAGGTACTAGCAGCTGGCAGCAGTCCTTGCAGTCAGACAGTCTTGGAGTGGACTCTCTAAGTCTGCCACAAAAACAAACAATAAATGGTAAAAAAAAAAAAAAAAAAAAATTAATAAAACCCCAAACCAAAAGCTGGCTTTAAAAATTAATTCAATTTATTACAGCTTCCACCTTTTTGCGTACAATTTGCAAAATTGTTTGCAAGTGTTATATACATGCGCAAATATACAAAGAGGGACATTGAGGATATGTTAAATGATACATCAGGCAGAGGCAAGTAGCATTCAAATGATTGTCTTTTATGGTGAGGCCTTTAAATCCCTCATCTTTGAAAATTAAACTTTCAATGCCAGGCTGCATTCCACTGCCCTGTTAACAAGGAAGGAATTTTTAATGAATTGAAATTAAGAAAGGCCTACTCCTAATAGAAAACAGGAAACATTCTAGTTCAAGGTTTCATTGTCCCCCAAGATCAGGAGCAGTATCTTGGGAAAAGCCCAGCTGAGACTTGGACAGGGTGTGTGGACCCTGAGTGTCCAGAGCTTCAGGGGACTTAGAGTGCTCCCAATCCCCCCTCACTGAGATTTCCTGCCAGTTTCCACACTCAGTTGACTGGGTGTAGCTCAAACAGGAAAAGCTCCTGGTTGATCTAAGGTTCTGGAGCTTTGTGATAACATTTAATAACAGCTGGTGGGATGTTCTGCACGTAGTATTATGGAATTTCTTTAAGCGATTGCTGAAATATATGGGGTCCAATTGTTCTGTCGTACTCCTACATGTTTAGCTAGATTAGATTTTAGATAGCCAATAGATCCATACATTGCCCTGGAGGTTCAGCAGAGTAACTGTTCAGAAACTTTGACCTCAATGGCAGAAATAGAAGAAACTGCACTGTGAAAAGAAGGACAGGAGGAGGGTGGGTGGGGGCGAGGAGGAGGAAGAGGGAGGAGGAGGAGGAGGAAGGGGAAGGAGGAGGAGGAAGGGGGGAGGAGGAGGAGGAAGAAGGGGGGAGGAGGAGGAGGAAGAAGGGGGGAGGAGGAGGAAGGGGGAGGAGGAGGAAGGGGAGGAGGAGGAAGAGGGGGAGGAGGAGGAAGAGGGGGAGGAGGAAGAAGGACGAGGAGGAGGAAGAGAAAGAGGAGGAGGAGGAGGAAGAAGGAGGAGGAGGACGAGGAAAAAGTGGGGAGGAGAAAGGGGGAGAGGAGGTGGAAGGGGGAGGAGGAAGGGGGGGAGGAAAGGGGAAGGAGGAAAAAGAAAAAAGAACGTGGGCTATCTTATTATCATACTGATTAATATTGATGTATTTTGGATATATTCGAGCAAGTGTTAAAGATTTATTTGACCTGTTTAAGTTTTGAACATATCGTTACTAGAGCATTTCAAATCCACACGGAGCTCACATTCGTGGCCTGCACTGACTCGCTGTTGGGCAGTGCCGAACTAGGTATTTAGTACCGAGCTCCCCAAATTCCTATTCTTCTGCCTCATTCCGAGCTGCAAGCAGCACAGGAATAATGGTCACCTGCCCTTACGGTCTGCCAAGGCTCTCAGAGTACGAGGCCGAGGGACGTCCAGAATGTGTTCATGTTCAGGTGCATAATTTTTTATTAACAAGGAGGTCATATGGAGGTGACGTGTGTCTGTCTACAGTGGAAACTTGACATCCGGGGGAGGCTCCCGGTGACAAGGCCACAGGCAGGGGCAGCAACAAAACCCGCAGTAAGTTGTCCCGCGCCGGGCATGACAATGGCTCCAGCCAGTCTTTGTTGTTGACCGACCCTGCGACAGCCGACGTCGCAGCGCTGCATTCGGCTGAGGTCCCGCGGCTCGGTACCGTCGCCCCCCCCCCCCCGCGGCCCTCCCCCCAGCGCCCCGCCCCGATCACTCGGCTGCGCAGCTCGGGCGGAGGGACCGATTGGCCGCAGCGGTAGGAGCGGCTTCATAAGGGACCTGGCAGCGCGACCCGGCCGCGGGAGGAGGCGGAGGAGGAAGCGACAGGGGAGGAGGAGGCAGCATCCGGGGCGGTGACGCCGGAAGGTGGGGCCCGCGGCGGCCTCCCCGCCCCCCCCCCCCTCCAAAACCCTAGTTCGGTGCCGGGAGCTGCCGCTTCTCCTTGACCGAGCTGATCCGGACGATCCGCCCGCCGCCCCCGCCGCCCCTCCCAGGGGCCGGGTCCCCGGGACCCGCGCCGAGCCCAGCTCCCGCCGCTCGTCCCCAAAGCCGGGTTCCTTTGAAAGGACCCACAGAACAGCCTCCTGCCGGCCAGACGAAGATAGGAAATTGACCAGAAAATGACGAAGGGAGGAAGGGAGCCGGGGCATAAAAGATTAGAATTGACAAGAAAATGACGAGGGGAGGAAGGGGATAAAAGATTAGTAATAACAAAGCAGATAAATACGCACATATGACATGTTATAAAAGGCTTTTCAGAGAATATCGTGTGCAACAAATGTGAGTGTAACGAAGGAATCGCTGATTTCCTGGCAAACTGAAAACAACCAAAATTGACCCAAGAAAACCCGAAGAGCAATAACTATAGAAGAGAATGGGAAGCCAGCAGGTCCACTTGGTTAGACAACTAAGTTCCAGCTAACCTTTACCAAACATAATGTTATTTCGTCCCTTCTAACCGGTGTTTTTGAAAATATCTGCAGTGAAGGGCCGTTTTTTTAAAATTTACAGTTATTGTGGAGATATGCTTTTGTAAAATTCAATAAAATAACTAGAAAAAACAAGCAAAGTGCAAGCTCAATTTTTACATTTTAAGATTCGTCAGAAGTAAGTTACATTTCATTAAATACAATCAAAACAAATTTAACATAGGGACAAAAAATAATTACAAAAACTGATTGCATTATTCATCAATGAGTCCACTGATCACTGCTTAGATGTCAACTATGCTCAATTGTTATAATGGTTTCTGGACACTCTCAATATCTGTACTTATCTCATCATGGATCAGTAACAAACAGTTCAGGGACTGGCACCAGTCCTCAGGCCACAGGAAAAGATGGAAAGATCCCAAATTCATTTTGCAAAGCTAGCATAGCCTTCCATATGGTAGTATGATTTTAATATTTTTTAAATTGATTTTAGAGACAGGGTTGGACAGAGAGACAGAGAGAAAAAGACAAAAACATCGATTTGTGTCCCACTTACTTATGCATTCATTCCTGACCAGCCTGGAACCCAAAACCTTGGCATATCAGGACGATGCACTAACCAACTGAGCACCTGGCCAGGGCTGGTAATATGATAATATAATTTTTTAAATATAATATTTGGACAAAGTATACACATAGAAGTTCCAAATAAAATATTAATAAACTGAATCTAACTGTGGCAAAAGAATATCACACCATGACCGAGTAGGGTTTATTTCAGAAATGCAAAAATGATTCCACATTAGGAAGTTGATCAACATAATTCATGACATGAAGCAAGGAGAAAGCCCACAGTATGATGTCACTGGAAACTGAAAAGGCATTTAAAAATTCAGCAGCCATTCCTAATATGATAAAGACTGGCTACCAAAACTCAACTGCAACCATTGTCCTAAATGATGAAATAGTAAAGTCATTCTCATTAAATTCAAAAATGAGAGAGGAATGCTATCACCACTATTGTTTAACGTAGTTTTAAAGGGCCATGTGTACTATGGTTTTGTGAACTGTACATTCATATTATTTGCCGATTATTCTACTGGGATGTTGCTCACTTTCTTACTGATTTGAGATATTGTAACTACGTATCTATTATGGAAATTGGTCCTTTGTGATATTAGTTGCAACTACAGCATATTTTACCAGATATTAAAATCACCATGATCCAAACAGTATGGTATTAGTACAGGAATAAAAAATAGATCCATGAAATATAATTGTCCAGATATGCAGAGTAAGTTAATATATAACAAAAGCGGCACTTCAATTCAGTGGTTTGATACACAGATGTTAGCACAATTGGCTATTCACATAAAAGAAGATGGAGCTATGCCCCTATATGATACTATATAAAAAATGTAATATAAATGGTTGAACTATTTTTAAAATAAATTTATTTTAAGTGAAATATTTAAAATATAAATGGGTGAACAGTTTCAGATATACAGAAAAATTGCAAAAGTAGTAAATGTGAAGTTTCCATATACTTTGCACCCAGTTTCTTTTATTAACATCTTACTTAATATAATGATACATTTGTCACAATTTGTTCACAATTAATAAAACAGTATTGATACATTGTGATTAACTGAAGCTCATACTTTATTCAGATTTCCTTACTTTAATCCCAATGTCCCTTTTCTGTTCCAGGACCCCATCCAGGATACATTACATTTAGTAGACATATCTCATTGGGATCTTCTTGATTGTGACAGTTTCTCAGACTTTTTTATTTTTTATTACCCTGACAGTTTTGAGAAGTACCAGGCAGGTATTTTGTAGAATGTTCCTCAATTGGGGTTTATTTTCTCATCATTAGACTGGTGTAATGGGTTTTGAGAAAGAAGACCACAGAGGTAACATGCCATTTCATCACATATCAAAAGAACATATTATTATCATGTTATCACGGTTGATATTAACCTTGATTACCTGTTTGAGGTAGTGTTTGTCAGGCTTCTCTAATGAAAAAGTCTCAGTCCCCTCTTTCCACACCGTATTCTTTGGAAGGACATCACAATGCACAGTCCACACATAATGGCTCTTACTCATTAATGTGAGGGCAAAAAATTTGAGGGTTCTTCTAACTGCTGAGTATGTCCCTTCCAATAATACTCTCAGGGACCAGAGAAGTGACCACAGAATGAATCTGTGGATCTACTGGATTCACTGTGAGACTTGTGCTAGGACCCCATTTCCCACCAGGCTTCCATGCACTAACAGGTGGCCCCATGACGGTGCTTTGGATTCCCTATCAGCCCCCCAAAATATGGTATTCCTCTTTCCCCACTGTACCATCACATTGATTAATGGCCTAGTCCTATTGAGGCAGAATTGTTAGAATCATAACTGTATATATTTGCTGTGGTATTTCAGGGTCTTTCCTCAAGGGGACTTGGCATTTCCTTCACTTTATCAGTTCTGGGTCTGAGAACCTGCTCAGGGATGGAAACTAAGGTATCATGATTTTTCCAATGTGACAATTGACATTCAGTCTACCGTTCAACTGTTCTTGATTTGTTTATTTTTTTTTTCCAGTTTCGTAAGCGATATCCTTATTGAGTTCTGTTATTGGCTGAATTGTGTCCCCCTCCCCCCAATTTATATGTTGCAGTCCTAACACCCAATACCTCAGAATGTGACTATGTTTGGAGAGAGGGCTTTTAAAGAGGTAATTAAGGTAAATTGAGGTCATTTGGGTAGGCCCTAATCTAATGACTGGCGTCCTTGTAAGAAAAAGAAATTAGTACACAGACACACACAGACTGAGGGGCAATTATGTCAGAACACAGCGAGAAGGCAGCCATCTGCAAGCCAAGGAGTGAGGCCTCAGAAGAAACTGACTCTGCTGACAACTAGAGCTTATACTTGTAGCCTCTGGAATTATGAGAAAACAAGTTTCTGTTGTTCAAGCTACTAAGTCTGTGGTATTTTGTTATGGCAGTCCTACCAAGTCATCCAGCTTCTCATCTATACTGTTCTTAGGAATGACATAGCTCATTAGCTATCGCTACAGACACCTACAGGTCAACACCCCATCTTTGCCATTCCAGACTTGCTGTCCATTACAGATAGTACACTCACCTTGACTCTGACAGTTAACTGCTGTCACCTGGCCTCTGCAATCCTAGAGTCCTAACATTGCCATTGATACCAAGGAGCCTAATTACATGGCAGTCTGCCGTATCTTGAAACCTGACTCATAGAAGACAGCCACCATGGAGCTTTTCGACAATGCTAGTGACACAATTCTTGTTGCCTTAATAAGAGAAGTGTCCTCTGGGCCCTCCCAGGGGACATTGTCAACTTGCCTGCTTTCTGATCTTATATAAAAAAGCCATCCTGCCCAGCTGGCATGGCTCAGTGGTTGAGCATGGACCTAGGATCCAGGAGATCACTGATTTCTGGTTGGAGCACACACCCTGCTTTCGGGCTCGGTCCTCAGAAGGGGGCATGCAGGAGGCAGCCGATCAATGACTCATCATTGATGTTTCTATCTCTCTCTCCCTCTCCCTTCCTCTTTCTGAAATCAATAAAGATATATTTTTAAAAAAAATTCTAGTTTGCCCACTTCTCTGAAATTTTTGACCCTTCTGTCAGTCCTCTGTGAAGGCAGTTGCAACAATCCCACTTCATTTACTAAGTAGGCTTTGTTGTTTCCAAGTTTCAAGGAGCCATTCCAGCAGCATGCTAGGACTGGCTCCAGGTGTCCTTGCCAGGATGTTAAATCCTGAGTCATAGGAGAGTGTTCCAATATTATGGTCCTTGCTCTCATGGGATATAGGGCCTACTAGGAGAGAAAAATCATACAGTAAATATAAAATGACAGACTGTGAGAAGTGCTAGGAAGGCATGGCAGACACTTGGTCAGTTAACCCAACTCCCACTCCCAAGCCCATTTACTCCAGCCTCCTTCCAGCTAGAATTTTGGCCAGTGAGTAAAAAAAAAAAGTGGGTTGTGGTAGGCAAAGCATGTCCCCCACCAGACAGCCTTATCCCCAGAATTTGTAAATACTGTACATTACATGGCAAAGGGGAATTAAGGTTGCAGATGGAATTAGGCTTGCTCACCAGTTAACCTTAAAATAGGGAGCATGTCCTGGATTACCCAGGTGGGCCCAGTGTAATCTCAAGGCTCCTTGAATGTGGCAGATGGTGGGCCAAAGATGAGAGAAGGAGATGTGATGACAAAAGCAGAAGTCAGAGTGATGCGATTGCTGGCTGTGAGGATGGAAGGGGGCCGTCAGCCAAGGAATATGGGCAGCCTATAAAAGCTGGAAAAAGCAAGGACACCAATACTGCCCTAGAGCCTCCAGAAGGAATGCAACTCTGCCAACACTGATTTTAGTCTAGTGAGACCCATTTCAGACTTACGACTTCCAAAACTGCAAGACAATAGACTTGTGTTGTTTTAAGCCACTGCATTTGCAGAGATTTGTTATCGGGGTCATAGGAAACGGATGCATGGGTTCTTGGGGAAAACTTTTGCTTTCCTGATACAGGTGTCATCCCTTCCTCTTCTTCCTTCTTGCCTTGAATGTGCACCTGTAAAAGCCATGCAGTGACGTTGAGGGAAAGGCCAAGAGAACCACAAAATCATCAGCCCCGACATCATTGAGCTACTGAACAAATGGCAGCCTTATAGTTCAATGAGAAAAATAAACCCATAGGCCCATACTTTAAAGCCCTTGCCCTAGCTGGTTGGGCTCAGTGGTTAGACCATTGGCCAGAAGACTGAAGGGTCTTGGGTTCGATTCTGGTCAAGACCACGTGCCTCAGTTGCAGGCTCCATCTCCTGTGGGGGTGCGTGTGGGAGGCAGCCAATCGATGTATCTCTTTCACATCTCTCTCTCTCCCTCTCTCTCTCTTTTTCTCTGTCCCCCTTCCACTCTCTCTGAAAAGCAGTGGAAAAAATATCCTCGGGTGAAGATTAAAAAGAAAGAAAGAAATAAAGCCCTTGTAGTTAGATATTCTGTTACATGCAGAAAAAATGCATCCTTGAGTGATAAGGTAAAAATCTAAGGGGCCATGAGGGAATATCACAAAGAACTTACCTGATCATGAAAGGCATGTATAATGGCTTTTTCTTTTTTTGTCGTCCAACATCCAATTCCCCTTTCTATTTGGGGCAAAATCCCCAGTGTGTACAGCATTGGGGGACTTCAGGACCAAGCCTCCCACTTCAAAGTTTAAAGGAGGGCATCTTCCATCTCCCTGCCCTTCGGCAGCCAGTGCACAGGCACATATTCCCCATTGTATTCTCAGCATATAACACATGCACAACATGTGGTAGCAGCTCAGTAAATTTTTAGTGCGTAAAGGAATGTACCAACAAGGATACAGACACATGGACATGCGTGGACACACACATATGGAAAACATACTCACTACAGCATTCTTTTGAATTATAGCTAAGAACTGGAAAAACGCTAAGTGTTCATCTATAGGGAAGTATTTATTCAAATAATTGATTAAAAAAAATATCTTTATTGATTTCAGACAGGGAAAAGGAGGGAGAGAGAGAGAGAAACATCAATGATGAGAGAGTCATTGATCGGCTGTCTCCTGCACGCCCCCCACTGAGGATCGAGCCCCCAACCTGGGGATGTGCCCTGACTGGGAATCAAACCGCGATCTCCTGGATCCTAGGTCGATGCTCAACTGCTAAGACACACCGGCTGGCCCAAATAATTGATTAAAAAATAAATAAATAAACTCTTGGTACTTTTTTTAAGTTTACTACTTTTAAAAATGTATATATATCTTTATTGATTTCAGAGAGAGGAAGGGAGAGCAAGAGAGAGAGAGAGAGAAACATCAATGAGAGAGTCATTGATCGGCTGCCTCCTGCACACCCCCGACTGGGGATCGAGCCCGCAACCCGGGCATTTGCCCTGACCGGGAATTGAACCCCAATCGCCTGGATCCTAGGTCGACGCTCAACCACTGAGCCACGCCCAGCTGGGCCTCTTGTTACATTTTAACAGTGGAAAATTCAGCCTTTATAAAGAACAAGGCCAGTCTTCAATGCAGCGACATGAAAGAATGTTCATGATTTATCATTAAGGGAAAATGCAAGTTGGGGAACATTATGACCCTGTTCATGTGATAGAGAGTAAACTGAAGCTGACTGTCCTGGGGAGGAAAGGGCACGAAGTCCCAGAAAGAACAGAGAAAAATTCTTGACTTTGAATTGTTCCGGGAACACACACCCAGCACATTCCTGTTTTGTGGTCTGAGCACTGACTGTCCTTCCTGCCATACTCTTCCCTCACATATTAACAAATCAATATGAATTATTACTATTAACATATGAATAGCTTGCTCTCTCCTCTCATTAAGGTCTCTATTCAGTCTTACCTTCTTCTAGAGGTCTGCCTTGACTACCCTGTCTTAAAGAGCGTGTCCTGTCACTCTCTATCTCCTTGTTCTGCTTTATTTTGTATATTATATACCTATTGGTTTAATTGTTTATTGTATCACTTCTCCACTCAAATGGAAGCCCCTTGAGGCCAGGGATCCAGGTGATTCTGATGTGGTTGCTGAAGTACCTCAGTTTAGGAACCAGTAACATGAGCATCACTAGAAATGTAAATTCTGAAGCCCCACCTACTGAATCAGAAACCAGCTGAATCAGAACCCCAGGCCCCAGGAGTAGGGCCCAGCAGTCTGTTTTATTTTTTAACCTTTTTTTTTTTTATTACTTTAGAGAGAGAGAGAGAGAGGAAGGGAGAAGGAGAGAGAGAGGGAGAAACATTGATCGGCCGCCTCCCTTATGTACCCCAACTAGGGATTGAAACCATAACCTGGGTATGTGCCCTGACCCGGAATCAAACCCATGACCTTACATTGCACTGTACTATGCTCCAACCAACGGAGCCACACCGGCCAGGGCCAAGGCCAAGGCCAAGGCCAGCAGTCTGTGTGTTTGTTTGTTTTTTTTTACTTTTTATTTATTTTATTTTGTTTAAAATATTACAAATGTGTGTGTTTGTTTTTTAAATATATTTTTATTGATTTCAGAGAGAGATGAAGGGAGTGGGAGAGAGAGAGACAGAAACATCAATGATGAGAGTCATTGATCGGCTGCCTCCTGCAGGGCCCTGCTGGGGATCGAGCCCACAACCCAGGCCTGTGCCCTGACCGGGAATTGAATTGTGATCTCCTTGATTCTAGGTCGATGCTCAACCACTGAGCAACGCCGGCCAGGCTGCAGTTTGTGTTTTTAACAAGCCCTCTAGGTGATTCTGATGAGCAGTAAAGTTTGAGAACCACCGGCTTTGGTTTTCTTTTTTTAATCAGCGTTCCCCAGCTCTCTTCCTAGGTCTCTTGCCCAAGTAGAAAGATATCCACTCTTTTCCTTATTCTTTCCTCTGTGCTGCTCCTAAGAATATTCTAAATGAGACAGGAATGTTGAAATTCTGTGCTTAAGTTACCTTAAATTTAACTTAAATTTTTCTTGAACTTTGCTGTCTATAAAGGGGGCTGACAGTAAGTATTTTTGGCTTCGCAGGCTATCCAGTCTGATGCAAACCATAGAGCTTTCCCATTGGTGAAAGCAACCAGAGACAATATGTAAATGAACGGGTGTGGCCGCATTCCGATAAATCTCCGCAGACCGCCACTGAAATTTGAATGGTTGGCAATCTGGTGGTATAATGTGTATATAATAGGATGTTATTTTGCATTTCTTTGATTACATTCATTTAGCCTCTTCTGTGAAATGCTTGTCTATTTCTCTTGCCCTTTTTCTTATCTACTGAAGAGAAATCACCCTGATGGACAGTAACCTTGGTCACTCACTTTGTATGGAAGGAGATAGAGCCTGATGTATGGACATACAGGGAATCGGAGAAAGTGACCGGTATCACTGGAGGCAGAGAAGGATCAGTGTTGAAATACCAGTGGCAACAAAGTCTAGGAGAGAGATAGTAGATGGCCCCTTTGGAGTGGGCTCAAAGTGCACACAGATCATTGCGTCTCACATTTGTATCTTCCAAAGAGCACTCATCGCATAGGAGATGCAAAAACATCCGGCTGGATGAGCCGACCTCTCTCCTTCGCCACGCAGGACTTGTGCGATGGGCCTGTGAATAGGTGGTTACGCAGGCAGGGAGGGCGGCTATGCGTGGGCCCGGCATGGCCTTCAGCTCCGCAAGGCTGGCTTAGCTCCTGTCACTGCTGAGTGCCCGAGAAGCCAATGGCGAATTCTTTATGCAGTGCCAGTGACGGAGGGGACACGAGCCAGCCTCCTACTTTAGAGGGAACAGTGAGCTGTCCTTAACGAAATCCATACATCCTTTGGATTTGGCTTTGCCTTGCTCGCCTGCACTGCCTCTAATTCTCCTGCCGCCTCGTTTCCTTCACAGATTTCTCTCTTCATGCACTCCTATCCAGGCTCAGCTTCTGTTTCCTAAAGACAGCAATCTGTGATAGCCTCTTTAAAAAATTTTTTTATTTATTAATTTGAGAGAGAGAGATCAATTTGTTGTTCCACTTATTTATGCATTCATTAGTTGATTTTTGTATGTGCCCTGGGCGGAGATCAAACCCACAACTTTGGCATATTGGGACGATGCTCTAACCAATGGAACTACCCGGCCAGGGCATGTGACAACCTCTTTTTAGGGGGAGAATGGGACTCTTGCAATAAGTGGCGTGCACTGAACGGTGATTACTCAAATTAGCACCCATGATAACTTGAAATGGAACACAAGTGGAGGGCAAAGCTCTGGGAAATCAAATGGCTAGAGCACTTAGTCCCTATGGTGATGTGGCTGAGGCTAACTGCCTCTGATGACCCTAGAGAGCTTACGCAGAAAAGAGGACAGATGGAGAACCTTGACTGCACTACTCAGATCATAGGGGAAAATCAAAGAGCCCCATTGCCACCATTAGAGTTCTCTTTATTTTCCCCGAGCTGCAGGACAGATATGCCTGAAGATCATGCTCAGGGACTGATTATAAATGTTGCAGAAGTGCAGCACCAATTAAAGGTACAGCCTTGCTAGGGCTCTTAGGCTAAGTCAAGGGCACTTCTGGCGAAAGAACGGGAACCTAACATATTGGATGAAAATATTAGGACATTAATAAATGAAGCTGAGCAAATTTTAGCTTCCAATCCACTTGAACCTTTGCCAGTAGAATTAGTCCTACATTCCTTGTCCAACACTACCAGCCTTTCTCTATGTGAAAATCTTTTAGCAACTTCCACTTGGGTGTTTGCTTCACAAGGAATGCAGATTCTCCTCGGGACCAACCCCCCAGTGCTTCATTGCCTCCACTCCCATAGGATCTTTTGATTTCAGTGTAGCCTATATGCCCAAATGTGCAAGGAAAAGGGAATGCTGAAGTGCACCGGTTATGTGCAACCTGCTCAGTGCCCACCTCCACCTATATTCACAGGAGGACTATACAGTCGAGTTTCCTGGATTGTGGAGTTTTCAGTTTTAAAACTCTGACAGTCCCAGGAAAACCGGGACAAGTTGGTCACCCTATGGGAGGCATCAAGAAATACATTGTCCAGAGGAGCACCAGCATCACTGAAAAGCTCTGGAGGAATATCCTCTGTAGGCCAGAGATGATGGTAGGAGATGCTTCAGTGGAAGTGGGCTCCCTGATTTCAATAGAAACAATAGGGCCCTAAAAGGTTACAGTCCAGTTGATGGTACTTAACTGTCAGAACTAAGGTGGTTGCAATTAACATAATAAAACACAAGGAGAGAGTGGTAATCAGAGTGCTCTGATCTTTATCTGTTGCACTGGGTGCTTGTTTATGGAATTCCCTAGGAATGAAATAGATGTGACATGTACGAGCAGAAAATTTCTAGGTCTTGTGGGCAGAAACCTTGCAGACTCCTGAACTCTTAATCTGTTTCCAGATTTACTAAGCCAGCTCTCAGATGTGGAGCCCCTTGATTAAGGGTGCTGCTGAATCTCTTTGAGAAAGGACCCTGCTACAATGCTATCACAGATATACAGGCTGAGGTAAAAGTAGGTTTACAGTTGTGAGTATGCGAAACAGAGTTTATTCTTGTATTATTATTTATTAATTACTGTATTATTTTCCATACGAACAACTGTAAACCTACTTTTGTCCCACCCTGTATACTGCAAGACTTCCAAGTCCTCCTCGGACTAGGACCTGTTGTCATTTACTAGGGGACCATGACCAGGGAAAAGGAAATATTCAGAGCCTTCTGAGAGTTATCAAATTCTGGCTCAGAACTGATGCTAATTCTTGGAGACTCAATATGCCACTGTGGTCCATCTTCAGAGTGGGGACTTACGGAGTCGGGTGATAAATTAAGTTTTGTTCTGAGTTCATTTCGGTTGAGTGTGGACCCATCTTGGCAGAATCACCACACATTTTTCTGACCCACTGATCCATGGAGGGAATCAAATAGGAAGGGTCAAGTAGCATCCACTGGAAATGTATATATGGGATCTTTCTTCACCAAAGCTGATCTATCTACCACCACTTTGAATCGGCAGCCTGCTTATTATTAGAGACCAAACACTGAGGCACCAACATTGTACCATTCCCCCAGGGGACCAGATAGACATCTGGTGGCAGATTGGTTACACTGAAACCCTTCCATCACGGGGGAGGCACCGACTGTCTTTGCAGGAACAGATGCATATTCTGAAAACACATTTGCTTTTTATGCCTCAAATGCCTCTGCCAGCACCACCATGTGGACTCACAGAATGCCTGAGTCATCACCATGGTATCCCACCCAACATTGTTTCCAACAAAAGAACTTAGTTGAGCCTAAAGGAAGTGTGGAGATGGGTTCATCCCCATGTAATTTATTGGTCTTATCCCGTGCCCCATCACCCATCAACAATTGGATGTAATGGTGAAATTTCCTGCTGGAAGCTCAGTTATGGCACCACAGCCTGAAAGTTTGGGGTACTGTTCTACAGAACCTCGTGTTTACTTTCAACCAGTGGCCAATAATATAGGGTGTCCCCCCCCCAAATGTATATACACACTCTGAATAATTATAAAGGCGGTTTTTATTAAAATACACTTCATTTTCAAAATTGAGCGATCCGCTATTAAAGTGCATATACATTTTTTTTTGAGACACTCTGTATATCCTATCTCCTTTGTAGCAAAAATGTATGGGTCCAGGATTCAAGAGATAGAGGCGAGCATGGCTGAAGAAACATTTATTTCCCATCCTTACACTTTGGATTGAGTGGGTTAAGAGGTTCTAATGCCCAAGGGAGAAAGACACTACCCAGGGAGCCTGTCGGGATTCTGATGTTCCGGAGGCTGACACTACCTTTTGGCTCTTTTGTGCTCCTCATGCTGTTGAACGATCAGGCAGATAAGGGGTTGCTGTACAGACAGGGGGGTCTACCCTGATTACCAAAGGTAAATTAGGTTGTTACTACACAATGGAGGCAAGGAGAACTATGTCTGGAACCCAGAGGCCTCCCTAGGGTGCCTCTTATCGCTCCTGTGCTCAATAGTACCGGTGAATGAAAACCGGTGACCTAACCAAGGTAAGATTCTAAGGATTCAGATCCTGTAGGGATGAAGGTTTGGTTCACTCCACCAGGTAATGTGCCTTGTTTTACTGCGATGCTAACAGAAGGCAAGGGAAACGTGGAGAGCAGGGCAGAAAAAGGAAGCTATGAGTATCGACTTAGAACATGCTTCCAGCTGTTGTAGGCGGCAAAACGGCACCAGGTGTGAGACTGGTGGGGTGAGACTGGGTCTGGGTTCAGCAACCTCAGTACTTGAGTTCTGGTTAGGAAAGAATTCAGAGCCAAAACTCAAACTATAAGAGGACATTTATTTGGAAAATTACAGGGGTAGAAGTAACTCATGGAAGAAGTGGGCTTCGGAAACAATTTATAGAGGTAAAGGAAGGGCCCTTGGAGCTTGGGAATGGGGTAAGTAATGGTAGGGAAGGGAAAGGGAAAGGAGCAGATGTGCTCCCCGGAGGGAGAGTCCACTGGGTCCTCTGTCCTAAGGGTTATAAGGGTGGAGATTTTAGGAGAGGTCCCAAGGGAAGGTCTCAATAGAATATTCAGCAGCTTCCCAAGTGTGTCCTTTCAGGGTCTAGGTTTCCACTGATTGGTCAGCACCAGGGCTGGAAGGTCATTATTCATTGCAGCTGGTTCTGAGGTCAGCCTTGGCGTGGCTTGTCTAGTTTTGTTGCTTTTCTGGGCCTGGAGCTGAAATACAACTGAGGCCTAGATGTTACCTCTAGGGAGGAAAGGTCAGTGGGGCCCAAACCTATGAACCAGCGATTTGCTAGGGGAGGAAAGGTCACCCTGGGGGCAAGGTCCTACCCTACAGTTGTCCTTTGCTAGGCACAGAGGGCTTTCCACCCTGGTGACCTTCTGCACCTGGCCTATTGCCTTTGTTCGGCTCTTGTCTAACTGCCTATCACACAGCTACTATAGCAACTGTGTTTCTTTTCCCCTTCTACTTTGTATGAAAAGCACTGGTGGTGGCTAATATTTTAGATTTCACGTGGGAGTATGAATGAATTGACATCACCCTATAATGATACAGTAGCTGATGGGACTTTGTACATTCTGTTTGGGGGCCTGGGTTTTTCATGTGGACAAAGGGCAAGAGTAGCGTCGAGGGGCAAAAGGAATGGACAGTGCCAGAAATTCTGTTTTTCTTTTCAAGATCTACTTTCTACCCTGCTCTGTCTCCTGACCCATATCAATTTCATTTGCCAGGCTCCCTTGCATTCTGCCTTCCAGTAGCCATCAGCCAATGGGAGGTGTCAGCAGAAGATCAGATGATGGAGGAAGAGAAAGGTCAGGGTTTTTAGTCCCCAGACTCCCTTCCTGCTGGGATGTGAGTTAGCAACAATTCCACTAGAGAAGGCCACAGTTCCTGTTGAATGTTTCTTTCCTTATTATTTTACTTTTACTTGTTTCCTTAGTTTTTGCTAACCATTCCCTCATCTTGCCCCTTCAGGCTTAGGTGTACTAACTACTAGTAAACACTAGATTTTGCAGACCTTGATTTAACAGACTTAGGATTTAACAGACAAAATTTCCGGTCTCTATGTCACGTGTGAAAATTAACACCCTTTTAATTTTTATTTATTTATTTAAAATATTGGCACCTACTTTATTTTTTAATTTCTTTATATATCTTTATTGATTTCAGAGAGAGGAAAGGAGAGGGAGAGAGAGAGATAGAAACATCAGTAATGAGAGAGTCATTGATCGGCTGCCTCCTGCACACTCCTCATTGGGGATCGAGCCCCCAACCCGGGCATGTGCCCTGACTGGGAATCGAACCCAGGTCGCCTGGATCCTAGGTCGATGCTCAACCGCTGAGCCCACGCCCGGCCGGGGCACCCTGTTAATTTTTAAATGCTTTTAACCAAGATTTGTTTATAATTAACAGGTTATTTTTTTGTTATTAATTCACTGCTATTTTAAACAAATTTTAGCAAAAAAGCCATATGTTGGAAAAAACACTGTAGTAATTTCACCGACATAAATAAATATTACATATCTATAACTATAGTCTACATATTTAAATACAAGAGTCACGGCTCATAAACAATGCTCCATGAATGATTAGCACGTGGTCACATCCCACAGAGCACAGTAATTTGTTCTGTTGTGGAGTGGCTTGACTTTCTGCAGCAGTTTTAAGGCTTGTGGGCCAATGTTCCCATGAGCGCTCAGCCGCACTCCAGCTGTGACTGGTGAATGCGGGCCTTTACTAGAACTATTCAGAATAAATTTAAAATTACAGTAATACATGTAGAAAACTTTTATGTGAAATTAAACTTTTCATACATACTTCATTTTAATTATACAAACATGACTACATAAGCAAAAATAGGTAAACTAATTTGTCAATTTTTTAACATATGCATTTGGAAAACCTACTTTGTTATATAACAAACTTTTGGCTTTAACAGACACCCCCTCACTCCAATTAGTCCGTAATATCAAGGTTTTACTGTACTTCCAGTACCTGAGGTGGTGCTTTACCAAACAGTGGTTGGCGTCTCTTAATCCTGCCCACACCCTTAGGCCTGGTTCCTTCTCTTTTTTTTTTATAATCAGTCATGCCAAAGGTTTGTCAGTTTTATTAGACCTTTCAACCAACCAATTTTTGGTTTTATTGATCTTTTCTATTGGGTATTTTCTTTTTCTTGATATTCCTATTTTAAAATGTCCTTATTTCTGTTATTGTTCCTGCAGCTTCTTAAATTGATGCTTAGAATTTTTTTACTTCCAGCCTTGTTTCTTTAATAATGCTGTCAACATAAAAAACATTCAAACTTGTAGAGAAATTTTGTGAGTTTATTTGAGCCAAACTGTCGACAGTTGTGGGGAAACAAAATCTCGATGGACTGAGAAAATACTCCGGAGAACGGCAGTTTTGCACCTTATTTTGTATTACAATGAAAAGAGAAGACGAGAGTTACAAGAAAGCCATTAGTGATACATTAAGGAGGTGGGAAAAGCGAAGTGGGGAAACGGATAAAAACTAAGCCCATGTCCAGCCAGGTGTGGCTCAGCGGTTGAGCATCGACCTAGGATCCAGGAGATCGAGGTTCGGTTCCCAGGTTGGGGGTGTGCAGGAGGCAGCTGATCAATGACTCTCTCATCATTGATGTTTCTGTCTCTCTCTCCCTCTCCTTTCCTCTCTCTGAAATCAATAAAGATATATTAAAAAAAAAGAAAAGAAAAGAAACATCAATGATGGGAGAGTCATTGATCGAGCCCTCAACCCTGACATGTGCCCTGACCGGGAACCGAACCCCGATCGCCTGGACCCCAGGTCGACGCTCAACCACTGAGCCACGCCCGGCTGGGCGAAGGGTCTTGGTTTTGATTCCCTGACGAGGGCATGTACCTGGGTTGCAGGTTTGATCTCCAGCCTGGGTTGGGGCACACCAGTCGGGTAACATGTGGGAGGCAACCAATCGTTGTTTCTTCCCTACCCTCCCTTCCCTCTAAAAAAATTTAAAAAATAAAAGAATATCCTCTGGTAAGGATTAACAAACAACAACAAAAATGATAGACACAAACATCTTTTACATAGATGGGTAACAGGACAGTTAACAATTAACATGATAACAATGACAATGAGATTGTGGTCCCTGGTGCCCTGAGGGGCCTGGAAAAAGGGAAGTTGCTGAGGTTTGCTACCATTGATATATAATGATAATAGACAGGCTTAATTAAGGTAAAGATTGGCTTTTGTCAGGGAAGATTCTAGCCTAGGGCGTGACTACCTGCCATAAACTGCTTTTGGTTAAAAAGTTTTAATTTCAGACCATCCTCTGTGGTTACTTTAAGTCTCTGAGTTTGTAAGGCCACCATGCAGGCCTTCCCTGAGCTTGTCAGGTTTAGTATGTGGCCCCTTTTCGTCCACAATACAAAGGTTAGTGTTGTAGGTGGCGAGAATGGCACTGGGTGTTAGTCTGGTGGGTTCAGCAACCCTGGTACTTGGGTTCTGGCTAGGAAAGAATGCAGAGCCAAGACCCAAACTAAAACAGAAAATGTATTTCATTAATTACAGAGACAGAAAAAGTAATTTTTAGAAGAAATGGGCTTAGGAAACAAGTTATAGGGGCAAAGGGAGGGGTCTTGGTGCTTGGAAGTGAGGAAGCTAATGGTAACTAGCCTGGGGGGTGGAGAGGGAGGAGAAGGGAAGGGAAAGGCAAATGGAAAGTTGAGGCATGCTCCCAGAAGGGAAAGAGCACTGGGTCCTCTGCCCTAATGACTTTAAGCATGGAGATCTTAGGGGAGGTCCCAGGGAGAGATTTATTATAATATTCAGCAGCTTTCCAGGTGTGTCCTCTCAGGGTTGTGGTCTCCACTGATTGATTGGTTTGCACTGGGGTGGGGGGGGGGCATCATTCAGTGCTGCTGGTCCTGACTTCAGCTGTGGCTGGTTTTGTTGCTTTTCTGGGCTTGGAGCTGAAACACAACTGAGGCCTAGATGTTATCTTTAGGGAGGAAAGGTCTCGGGGTCCAAACTGCATGACCAGTGATATGCTAGGGGAGGAAAGGCCACCCTGGGAATGAGGTCCCACCCTACAGTTGTCCCGGTCAGGGCACATGCCCAGGTTGTAGGCTTGACCCCGGTGTGTGGGGGTGCCCAGGAGGCAACTGATTGATATTTCTCTCCCTTCTTCCTCTCTCTATAAAAGTCAATAATAAACTATTCTTAAAAAAATAAATTTCCGAATATAGGCGTTTATGTTCCAGTTGCTAGGTACAGCATTCTATGTGTATCTAGTAAATTAAACTTATTCATTTAATGTTCAGATTTTCAGGCCCTGGCCAGGTAGCTCAGTTGGTTTGATCCCTGGTCAGGATACATACAAAAATCAACCAATGAATGCATAAATAAGTGGAACAACAAATCTCTCTGTCGCTCTTAAATCAATAAATTAAAAAAATATATTTTAAAAGTGTTCAGATTTTCTACATTTTACTGATTTTTTGGTCTGCTTTATCTATTTCTCTCTTTTTTTGCTTTATTAATTTCTGAGAGAGATGAATTAAAGACTCTCACTGGGGTTGTAGATTTGTCTATTTCTCCTTGTAGTTCTCTTAATTTTTGCTTCATATATTTCAAAGTGGTTGAGTACATTTCAGATTACGATTATTACATTTTCCTGGCGAATTGACATTTTTATCAACATATAGTAACCCTGTTTAGTGATTATTTTTTCTTTTAAAATCTATTTTGTCTGATATTAATCTAGCTATAACAGCTTTTTATTGATCTTAGTATTAACCGGGTATATTTTCCCTGTCATTTTTACTTTCAAACTTTGTGTCCTTGTGTTTCAAGGATGTCTCTTAAAACTAGCTAGACTTCTTTAAATCTAGTCTGATAATCTTTACTTTTAACTGGAGCATTTTGTTCATTTATATTTTACACAATTACTGATATATTTAAGGTTAAATCTAGCTCTGTTTGAGCATCAGCCTGATATACCAAGGTTATGGGGTTTGATTCCCCAGTTAGGGCACATACAAGGATTAGCCAGTGAATGCATAAATAAGTGGGGCAACAAATCAATGTTTCTCGCTCTTTTTCTCTAAAATCAATCAATAAAAAGTTCTAAATCTACCATCTTTCTTTATTCTCTTTTTCCCACCTTTTCAAAAACGTTTTCCTCCTCTGTTGCCCCCTCCTTTTTTTTGGATTGATTTTTAAAAAATCTTTCTCTCAGAGAAAGACTAGATCTTGAGGACTATGAGGCCGTGGTCTGTTTTACAAATCAGTGTAGTGCTTTGCTCCTAGTAAAGTGCTTGGTACATAGTTGGCACTCAATAAATATTTGTTGCATCAGAAAAAAAAAATCTTTCTTTCTTTCAATGTTTTTCCCATCTGGTAGTTTGGAAGATATATAATATCTTCTTGTGTTTGTGGTGGTTAATTTAGAAATTTTAATTTGTATATTTAACACAAGTAAGTCCTTCATTAATAAAAATCCATTTCAAATATGCATTTCAGGGGATAGGCCCACACAGGGTACAGCTTTTGCATTCATTCTTTATTTTACTTATATGGTTTTGCTTTTACATGCCTCCTTCTTGATCCCATTATCTGTTTTCACTGAGATGATAAGATTGCTTGAGTTTACAATTACCTAAAATCAACTTATCACTCCTTGCATCAGACTGTCAACACTGAAACTACCAAATCCCTGGCCTTCACCACAGACCTCAGTCTCTGCCGAGTCCGTTGGTAGCCATGAGCCAGTGAGATCACCAGGGAGCAGTACTAGCAGCTGCTGAGACAATACCAGATAGCAAAGAACAGGCAAGCCAATGTGGATGCAAAAGATTTCATAGCTTTGCAATATTATAGAGCAAAAAGCCAATTAGCTCTGAGGAATTCCTAAAGGAGTTATCATACTGTGCAAAAATAGTTCTGCAGGCTCTGGGAGAAGGGGAGAAATCGCTGTGATACACTGGCAACGTAAGCCACAATACAGCAGAATATTGTAGCTCAACGGCTCTGAACAGGGGGCTATTTTACATCGCAGGAGACCTTTAGCAATGCCTGGAAATATTTTTGTAATGATTGGTGTGTGTGTGGTGGGATGCTACTGATATCTAGTAGGTCGAGGCCAAGGATGTGGGAAATATCCTACAATGCACAGGATCGCCCCTGCCCTCTGCAAAGAATTATCTGGCTTCAAATGTGAAGTACACATAAGCAGCAGGATAGCGCTTCTTGTATCAAAGAAGCCATCCTGTAATAATGATTTCAAAATTTTTTTAGGAAGGATGATGAAACAATAAGGATCCACTGTATCATTCTGTTCACTTTTGCGATACTCCATAATAATGAAAAATGAGAAGATCAAAGGGCAGTTACATCTCTGCACCTCCTTGAAATGGCAAAAGGTTTTTATGAGCAGATGTCACTGAAACTGAATGGTTCATATTTTCTAGCGGGTGGCTTTAGAATTTCAAAACCAGACGGGATGTTAGATATAGCTGATAAAAATAATCATAAACAATGTAGCATTTTCCCATAACTTATTCTGAACACAGTCTAAAAAATAATCATAAACAATGTAGCATTTTTCCCAGAACATATTCTGAATAGAGCCTAAAAAATAATCATAAACAATGTAGCATTTTCCCATAGCTTATTCTGAATACAGTCTATCCCCTGAACAGTTTTTCAGTGCAAATGAACCTAGTCCACTTGGCAAAACTTGCCAAATTTAGAAGATATTACTTCTAAAGTTCATGTTAATATATTTGTGGTAGGATTTCTATATTTTGTTTGTATTTTCTAAATTTTATGCCGAAGATGTATTTTTAAAGCCTTTTATTTTGAAAAGTTGCACAAATAGAACAGAGAACTCAGATTGCTAAAATGTTACTATTTTATATTTGCTTAATTATCTTTTGTTTTTTTCTGAAACATTTTTGAGTAAGTTGCAACATAGTGCCCCATTCTCTCTAGATACTTCAGTGTTACAATCAAGAAATGAACACTCTGGCTGAGAAGCTCAGTTGGTTACAATGCCCTCCCGATATGCAAGGTTTGACTCCTGGACAGGTCATATACAAGAAGCAACCAAAGAATGCATAAATAAATGAACAATTTGATGTTTCTCTCTCTGTCTGTTTCTCTCTCTCTCCCCTTCCTATTCTCTGTCTCTAAAACCAATAAACAACAACAAAAAAGTAAAAAAAAAAAAAAAAAAAGTTCCAATAATGCCCTTTTTAGCATAAGATGTTTTTTTCTGGCGAGGGATCAGTTGTCAAGTCTCTAGTTTCCATTAATCTGGAAGATTTCCTCAATCTGTCTTTGTCTTTAGTGAAAGCCAGTGATTTTGTAGACTGCCCCTCAATATGGGTTTGTCTGGCCTTTCCTCACAATTAAATTTAGGATATGCGAATTTTCCGTGACAAATACTACAAAATTGGTTAGTGTTTTTCTTAGCACCTTATCAGGAGGCACATGCTGCCCATTTGTCTAATTTCTGGGGATGCTTATTTTCATCCCCAGGTGAACCGGTGTCCTCCCTGGTTTACCACTGTTGCTATTTCACCCTCTGAAATAGTATGTGGACATGAGGTACTTATTTTTTAAATTTCAATTAAAAAAATGGATTTGAGAGAAAGGGCAAAAGAGAGAGCAAAGCATCAACTTATCGTCCTACCTACTCATGCACTCATTGGTTAGTTCTCATATGTCCCCAGACCAAGGATCAAACCCATAACCTTGGGGTATTCAGACGATTTCCTAACCAACTGAACTACCCCAATGGTTGAGGTTGAGATACTTTGATATGAAGCCATGTAAACAAGTTGTTTCTCATGCTACTTGAACTCCCGAGTTTTGCCTAAGGTTACAGTGACACGGGAGACAGTAGCGAGTTGGTGGCACTGGGGGTGCAGGTGTTTCCCAGCGCCTATTTCTCTTTTCCTCGCCAGACTGTATTCCCTGTATGAGCATGTCTGGCGCAGTAGTAAATGGCTCGTTCTTCTGAGTAATTTCTTTCACCTCAGCCCTTGGCAAGGTGTACTGTAATTGACCTGCTTCATACCTCGTCTGTCTGTCTTTCCCACAGACTGTGAGCTTGTTGAGCGTAGGCATCATGGTTTAGTATTTCTCTGTTCCCAGCGTCTAGCACATATCAGGTGCTTCAAAAAGACACGTTGGAGTTAGTTGCCTGGAGTTGACACTACGCAAGAAGGTAAGGGCTAAGCGTCGGCCCGGGGACGGCACTTTTCCTGTTGTAAAGGGAAGCCAGGGTTAGGGTGGTGGCAGGCACGGCCGGCGACGTCACTTTTCGAGGGGACCCACGGGTCCAGGCGACTTCGTTGGCCACGGGGCCTCGGGCTTCCGCGGGGTGGAGAAGCCCCGGGCGGGAAATCGAAAAGCAAACTCGCAGTTCCCGGCATTCCTCGTGGGCGGGGCTTCACTTTGACCCCTCGCTCGCGTGCTACACATCCGGGCTCCTGCTAGTAGTGAGGGGAAGATGGCGGCCGCGACGGTGTTGGTTCCCGTAGAGTGGATAAAGAACTGGGAGAAATCAGGGAGAGGCGAATTGTGAGTGTCGGGGCTGGAGGCGGGCGCATGGCCGGGCCGGGCTCTGGTGTCAGCCGCCTCCTCACTTGTTGGGGGAGGTTGGGGGCGGGGGGAGGGCTGTGCCCCCTCCCCCATCCGGGTGGCGGGTGTGGATGTTTGGCCAGGAGTTTGGAACTGAGATAGTAGAGGTGCTGGTGACCACTGGCGATCTGCTTCCCTCCGCGGCCTCCGCGAAGTCTCCTCAGCCCGCCGGAGCCCGCGGTCCTTTGGCCTCTTAGCAGAACTCCCATTTCGCCTCCGCGGTCCCCGCGCTCCCGCTCCGTCTCTTTTTGTCCCTTCTTTGCTTGAGCTCACTTGCTTCCTTTCTCTTGACGGGGCCGCGCCGGGGAGGTGCGGACTTTCCATCCCTCTCTCTCCCTCGTCCCATTTCTTCACTCTGCACCCGTTCGGCTCCGCACTTCGGAGCCGGGAGCCTCCTCAGCTCGAAGTCTGAGGAGGGCGAGCCATCCCGGACTCGCTCCCTCCCTCCTCAGCGGGCGCCACCGCCTCGCCCGGGGGCAGCGGAGAGCCCGGCTTTTACCTCACGTCCTGCCGGGGAGCGGTCCCTCCGACTGTCCCGGCCCTGCGCGCGCCGCTGGCCGCGGGAGGAGAGTAGCGGGCATCGCCGCTTCCCCAGGGGACCCACGGGCGTTTCTTTGGTCCGTCTTTTCACCTTTAGGGCCATTTCGCGTTGGACTCAACTTTCCGTCATGAAATGTTTCCTGAACCCCATTTTGTCCTGGGACTGCCACTAATTTTGGCAACTCTCCAAGGTTCGCGAGTACCCAGAATAACGCGATTCCTTTAGTCATAAAACTTTTTTTTCCAGTCATCCTTGGCAGTCATTTGCCGTACCCGCGGTTTCCTCGCCCCAAATTTCAGCGCTCCCTCTCAGGAAAAAAAAAAAAAAATAATGTGTTTAAGTAGCAAAACAAACCCCAGGTTTAAAGAAAACAGGTAATTTATTTCTAATTTCCTTTTTTGAATCGCTTGATTAGCTAAATCGCTTTATTAGCTAAAGCTCAATCAGGAGTTAACTCGTAAGCCATTTTTACCGTCGTTGCCTACCCCCTTCTCTCTCCCCCGCGTGGTTTACAGTTGCTGGTGCAGTTTACCGTTGGAACTTCGTTACTTAAAACGAAACGCGGGGCACCGGTGCGCGTGTACAGCTGCCGGCCTGTATGCCCCCCCCCCCCCCGAACCCCCGCACTCGCACTGCTTTACTTAGTCTTTACTGTGTGAATCTAGATTTGCATTGCCTGAGTAAGCCGCCGTGTTAGCCACTTAACTAGCTGAGTGACCTTGGATAAGTTCCTTAACCGCTTTGACAGTTTCCCCTTGAGTAAATTGGGAGTAAGTACTCAAAGGATTGTTGTGAAGACTAAATAATGCCCGAAAAGCACTTGGCTTATAATAAGTGCTCAAGTGATAGCTATTAAAAGTAATATTATTCCAATCTTTAGATATTTAAACTTACTGGATCGCTCTTGCACTTAAAGTCTGTACCACTTAGGTTACAATTAATTGGTCCCTGACTCTTTTATGTGTACTCTTGTACTCTACCTTTGAGAGACCCTTAAAGAGTGGGGACTGTCTTATTTTGGTTCAACTGTCCTGCCTCCCCCCCCTCCCCACAGTTTCTAGCATATGCTTAGAGTGCTTATTAGCTTATTAACTGACCGAGAAGTCAATTAGATACTCATTTCTTAACTGTTTGGAACATTTTCCAAATCCTTGTACCACTAGTTAACAAATAGCTATTAGATCCCTTATGTGCAGGGAAGGCAGGACGGGAAGTTATCAAACCTTCATCTGTATTAGATTAGGATAAATCAGTTTACTGTTGTTTACTTTTTTTAATTAAATATTTTTTATTGATTTTTCGAGAGAGGAAGGGAGGGTGGAGAGAGAGAGAGACAGACAGACAGACAGACAGGCAGGCAGACATCAGTCAGTGTGAGAGCGATATATCCATCCGCTACCTCCTGCACGCCCCTCCCGGGGATGGAGTCCCCAACGCGGGCATGTGCCCTGACCAGGAATCTTAACTGCTAGCCTTTCCGTGTACTGGACGATGCCCAACCAACTGAGCCACACTGGCCAGGGGCACTGTTGTTTACTTTTAAAAGCCAACTTAGTTATTTAGGGGCTGTCATTTTTGTAGATTGCTCAACTTCTTCCTTGCAGCTGTTTTTGACAGTTTTACTATTGTGACTCCCACCTTGGAATGAGTAGTTTTAGGGCTAGGAGGTGAAATTCTGCTTGGCTTCTGATTGGCAGCCTTTGGAGAAAAACGAAGTGATGTAGTCAAAATGGAGTTTTGGACTCGCTTTATGTATATTTACACGACCCATGCTACCCCTCATAGTTCCTGTGTTTGAAGAGCTGCTTTAAAACTTACTTACATGTATATAGTTATTCCATGGCTTGTGAAATGTAATTTGAATTAGAATAGATACAAATCAGTATAGTCTGTTATTGTATTGTGTTATATAAAGAGAATTTAAAGTTGCTACTTGTGGACATAATGAAATATTTTAGTCAAACACCCCACCCTCTAGTACTGACGGCTTTTACTTGAAACTTTGTTGCAGATAGTCTACCCTTGTATATATATTTTTTTGTATCTTGCAAAAGATAGATGTTAGCATTTTCATCTCATTAGAACAAATGGTGGTGTAACTATATTACAAAACATCACTTCCTTTGTCTGAAAACAGTCTCTCAAAAATAAACCAGCAACTGGAAATGTTAAAAATGAAGGTAAGCTTTTCCATGCTGACAGCATTCTTGTAAGTGTGGCAAGCATCAACCCCACAATGTAACAGTACAAGAAGGGCAAGGATCCTCTGCAGACATAGAGAAAGCGGTGTTATGACAGGAAGTAGAGTGGCTATAGTGGACAGACTGAGCCGATTTCCGGCAAAGGCTGAAACTACAAAGATTTTTGAGCTGAGGCTTGAATGGGTTGAGCCCAACTGGAGATCTGAGGGAATGCTGGAAATTAAGAGATGCAAGCACTTTGAACTGGAAGGAGATAAGAGAAAGGGCCAAGTGATCCAGTTCTAAGCTTCATATTTTGTTATGTGACAATAAAACCTTGAGGATACGTTCTCTTCAGAAAAAAAAACACAAAAAACCCAAACCCAAAGGTAATGTGCCACCACCAAATTATTAGTGAATCATTTATAGATTTGTCTTTCAGAATATGACTAGTATTTAAAATTATATCTTGGGTGGATTTTTTTCTTTTTAACAAGATAAATTAGATTAGCTTTAACTTAACTGAAAATTACCTTTAAAAAAATGAATGATGAATTTCATGCGGTTCATTTCTTGTCTGTCACTTCTTATCAGTATAAGTCTATTCTGGGAGTTGTAGTCAACTTCAGCATCATAGTGTTAAAACAACGTGAGATACATGGGGCATTTTATAACTTTAAGAGGGCAATTCTTAATTGTGCCTCATGAAAACCAACTGTCTATTAAGATGGAAAGTCTTTGTCAGATGACAGACAATACTACCTTAACTTTGCAAAAAAAAAAAAAAAAAAAAAAAAAAAAAAGATGGAAAGTCTTGGCTTTGAAGGATAAGTTTTGTTAGGTAACTAAGGAGAAAAAAACCTGTATTTTGCCTATCTGAATAGTTCATCACATACTTAGCTAACCTATTCTTTCAGAGATACTGATTATGTTTTTAATGGTAAATTACAGAACTCTTAAAATTATTTTTTTCAAGATATCAGAAGGACAAAGGAGGACTACCGAAACATAATTACTAAGTGTCCTTTCCAGTAACACTTAGATCTACTCTTACAAGTTTCACATCTAAATGCAAGCTCTTTGAAATACTGTGACATATGCAAGATACAGATTTAATCACTTTAATTTTGGAATTAGTGTTTTACTTTCTTAATGATTTCATATTAGCATAGGACTTGCCATGATTAAGCTAATAAACTTGCATGTACTGGTAGATCCAATGGAGAATTCTGTTTTTAGTAGAAGTTATTAACATAGTGAGCTCAGCATTTGTTTGTGTCACAAGCAACCTTAATGTAGAGTTTATGTTCCAAGCTCTTAGTTTGAAGATGTTAGCCTCATGTCAGTACTTAGTCTAATTTTGAAATACTTATATTTGTTGAATATCATCTATTTGTCTGTTTGAAGGACCTAATTCTTTATCCTTTTAAAGATTTACATGTTAGAATTTTTAGGTCTTATTAATTATTGGTAGTTATAATAAAGTTTTAAAATTTAATTGCTAAATGTTTTGGTTGCTATTCTTTTTATTCTGCTAAATGATTTTACACATTTCAGAACTTAACTAAGTACATGTGGATGTTCATTAAGTGTTGTGTGATATGAATTTTTTGGAGGGAAATAGGAGGAGATAGTTTATGGCAAATAATCATTCTAAGAAATTTCAGTCTTGGTAGTTGAATCTTTTTTTTGTATTGGTATTTTTCTGTACTTTTTTTTCTTTAAAATGTGCTCTAAATTCAGCTGAAGCTTTATCTGAAACCTTTTCTTCATGTCTTAGTTTTAATTTTGTGTTTTTTCCCCCTCATTTTGACTTGTATGTACAAGTTATAAGTCTTGATCTGTTTTCTTGGTAAGAGAAATGCATTCTTCAGAAATTGTTGTAGCAATATCAAATTTTATAGGCTACTGCTTTCTTTGTTAGAAAAATTAAATTATTCTACAATGCTTAAATATTAATAGAGTGAGAGCTACTTGTGTGCAGAACTTCTCTTGTCTTTTTTTTTTTTTTTTTTAACATTTCCTGTTCCCTTTCCCGCTCAAATGCATGTTTTCATTTTCATAAATGCATATATTTCAAGATAAAACTATATGTCCCAATATATATTTTTGTGGGTTATGTATCTCTTCTAACAATCATAATAGAGGTAGCACTTTGCATTACCAAATTTACTCTTTCGTTGTTTTGTTTTTAAGAGTTAATCAGAGTACAGATTGACATTAGTTTTTTATATGTGAAACCAACTTTCAGATGTTGATTATAATCAAAGTAGTAGTTCTGACTTATGCTGTGTTTCCTTTTTTACCGCAAAATGGGAACAACTAAGATGGAAAACTAAATACTCATGTTAGGAAGTATTCACAAAAATACTTAAGTCCTTGATAGAATTTAAGACATTGTATTCAGTTTTTTTTCTCACAGATATTTCACAGAAAGAGACTGTTCTCAGGGACCTGAGATACCATCTCTACAATAACACCAAACTCTTTTAAAAGTGGAAAACTGGTAAACTCAATTATTTGGAGGTTATTAAGGGACTGAAATAATCATTTGAATTTGGACTGAGGCAGAATATTTGGTTATTTTAAAATTCACATTAAAATGGGCAACTGTTGGAGGTAGTTTGTTTCTACCCTAATAATTTAGGACAGAGGACTAAAAGTGTTTCAACAGGTATAGTAAGACATGTAGCATGCAGCAGACACAGAATTGTTTCTTTAAGGATACTTCATGATCTTCTGTTAGTGGATTACTTAGGGAGAAGAGCACATACAGATCTGATTGGAGGAAATTTCTTAGTGATTGTTTTTAGTTTCCTCTTACAACAAAGGAAGAACTGTTTTATACTAGGGAAATGAAAGTATCTGTTATGCAAGTGAATTGCCCCTTACACAATTTGAGCAAATATTTGAGATGCTAATTAGTAACTCATGCTGACATTTTCATCTGTATCCTAATGAATATGTTTGTGGCCTTGTGGCTGATAAAATGGCATTATATTTCAGTTATTTCTTGAAATTATATAATGATGACTACATTTAGATTAGGTGGGATTTGGACATTTCCCCCTCCCCACTGGAAGGATTATAAAAGCATATTTAAAAAAAAATAATCAAAAGATATAGAAAGGTGTACCTCAAGGGCATGAGTAGTCTGCAAAGTAGATAATCTCTCTGTGGATGATTATAATGTGACATCATATTTCACCTGAGGTGTGATAAGGATATTCTATAAGTTTAAAAATTACTTATTTTATTGACTATAGAAAAAGTATTGGTAGACATAAAAGAGTAAGAAACATCTACATTCATTGGTTCTCTCTCTCTTTTTTTTTGTTAATCCTCACTCGAGGTTATATTTTCCACTGATTTTTTTTAGAGAGAGAGTGGAGGGGAGCAAGGGAGGGGAAGGGAAGGGGGGAGGGGAGATATCTATTGGTTGCCTCTCGCACATGCCCCGACTGGGAGGGGGCTCGGGGATTGAACCTGTAACCCAGGTTTGTGCCCTTGACCAGGAATTGAACCTGTGACCATTTGGTGCACAGGCTGGTGCTCCTAACCACTGAGCATGCTGGCCAGGGCCTTTTGCTCATTTTTATATCACATTTTTGTTTTTGCTATTGAGTTGTAGATATTCCTTATATATTTTGGATATTAACCCCTTATCAGATTTATAGTTTGCAAATATTTTCTTTCATTCCATATGTTGCCGTTTTATTCTGTTCATTGTTTCCTTTGCTGTGTACACTAATTTTTAGTTTGATGCTCTACCTGTCTGTTTTTGCTTTAGTTGTGATACCCAAGAAATCATTGCCAAGACCAGTGTCTTGAATGAAGCTTCCCCCCATTTTTGTTTTTTTTCTTTTTCTTTTATCCCTAGGAATTTTTACTGTTTCAGGTCTTACGTTTATGTACTTAATTCATTTGGGTTCAGGTTTGTGTTATGGTGTAAGATAAGTGTCCACTTTCATTCTTTTGCATGTGACTGTATATAATGCTGTTGAACATCTCTAGTGAATTTTTCAGTTCAGCTATTATGTTCTTTAGCTCCAAAATTTGTTTGGTTATTTTATATATATGTATGTATTTTGTATCCTTTTGTTGAAATTCTCATTTTGTTCATGCATCAATTTCCTGAGCTCATTGAATATCTTTATGATGGTTAAATTCTTTGTCATATAATCCATGTACCTCTGATTCTTTAGGGCCAGTTTTGGGGGACTTATTTTGTTCCTTTTATTGGGTCATTTTACCTGTTTCTTTATGGTCCCTGTAATTTTGTGTTGGTATCATCGCATTTGACTGGGACTCTTTTCTCCCAGTCTTGATGGATTGGCTTAGTACAGGGAAAGGCCTTAACCAATCAGCCTGGTTATAGATTCTGGGAGCCTCTCATATATTCTCAACATATGTCTTCTCTAGACTTAAGTGTGTTGATTCAAAAATAAAGGGATTTTCCAGTTTCTTTTAGAAGCTTGTACTTTCTTATATCCTCTGGTGTCCATCTGTTGTACCAGGGTCTTCTGAAGCAGCAGCACATCACCCAACTTTTTATTATTCTTAGTGGCTCCACAGGCAGCTAGAGTATGCCAGGTGCCATCAGCACCATAAGTCAGGCTAAGACAGAAACCAGTTCCTCAGGCAGTTCCCCCAAAAACTAGACTGTTGGACACATGCTCTAGTCCTCTCTTTCTCCCCTGAAGGAAAGGTTGCTGAGCTGTATTGGTTTGTCTTTGCTGTACTGTGGGTTCTCTGGATCTGCAGCTTGCCACCCAGCTTTTTGTTGTTGTTCTCAGCAAGCTACCTAAGCACCTAGAGTATGCCAGGACCTGTCTGTGTTCCAAGATGTTCCAGAAAGAAACTAGTCCCTCAAGCAGTCTCCCCCCACCAGTCAGAATGTTAGATGTACTGTGGAGTCTTCTCTTTTCTTCCCCAGGGAGAATTTGGGAGCTGGAAGTTTCCTTCTAATTGTGTGGTGCTGTGCCAGGAGGAGGGACTATGGTGAAAGGGTGAATTTTCCTTACCCACTTTGATGAAGCTGGTTTAGGGCTCACCTGGGATACAGAAACCCCTTAGATGGTTTTTGAATTTCTCATAAAGGGAATAGGTGTGTGTATGTTGTCGAATTGGTGTTTCCAGGAGGAAGGAAGTCCTGGGGCTTCTTATTCTGCCATCTTGCTGATGTCAGTTCCATTGAGCACATTCTTAAGTGAAACTGGCTTTTGTTTGTGAAGGGTTATGAAAAACATAATGAAACAGTTTGGTGACATCTTACATGATACTGGCTCTATTCTTTGATTTCTTTTTTATTTTTATTTATTTATTTATTTTGAGAGAGTGGAAAGAGGGGGAGACAGACAGACAGGTGAACATTGATGTGAGAGAGACACATTGATTGGTTGCCTCCCGCACAAGCCACTACTGAGAGAGGGCCCAGGGATTGAACCTGCAACCCAGGCATGTACCCTTGCCTGGGAATCGAACCCACGGCCCTTCAGTGTGCAGGCCGATGCTCCAACCACTGAGCCACACTGGCCAGGGCGCCTTTGATTTCTTGATCATGAATAATTAAGTGAAACAATTTGATGTTGCTGCCTTGATACATGCTAAGGTACTAGCAGTGTTATCTTCCTTTGCTTTTGTTTTTGTTTTTTAATCCTCACCCAAGGATATTTTTTCCATTGCTTTTCAGAGAGAGTAGAAGGGAGGGAGAGCGAAAGAGAGAAAACATTGATGTGAGAGAGACATCAATTGGTTGCCTCCAGGCCAGAGATCAATCCTACAACCGAGGTTCGTGCCCTTGGCTGGAATCGAACCCAAGATCCGTCAGTCTGCGTGTCGAGGCTCCAACCACTGAGCCAAACTGGCCTGGGCTTCCTTTTCTCTTGAACTATTGCACATGTCAGTATAGAAAAAAAAAAAAAAAGGAAATGGGATCTTAGTATTATTACAAATATAGTTCTGACCTTGCAGAACTCCAGAAAGTATCTTGGGGATCAAGGGTTTGTGAACCCTTAAACTGCTACTTTATCAAATTATAACAGTTTCTTTCTATTCCTGTTTTTCTAAGAGTATTTTTAAAACAAAATATTAATGGAGCCTGGCTGGTGTGGCTCAGCGATTTGAGTGTTGACCTATGATCCAGGAGATCACGGATCGATTCCCAGTTAGGGCACATGCCCAGGTTGTGGTTCGATTCCTGTCGGGGCGTGTAGGAGGCATCGGATCAGTGACTCACTCTCATCATTTATGTTTCTATCTCTCTCTCCCTCCCTTCCTTTCTCTTTTAAATCAGTTTTTAAAAAATACATTTAAAAAATAGTAGTGGAGCCTGGCTGGTATGGCTCAATGGTTGAACGTTGACTCATGCACCAAGAGGTCTTTGGTTCGATTCCTGATCAGGGCACATGCTTGGGTTGGGGGCGTGATCCCCAGTAGGGGGCATGCAGAAGGCAGCCGATCGATGATTCTCATCATTGATGTTTCTATCTCTCCCGCTCCCTTCCTCTCTCTGAAATCAATAAAAAAATCCATATTAAAAAAAAAAAAAAAAAGGCATACTCCCTATAGCATTCTTTCGGGTCATAGCTAAGAACTAGAAATGATCTAAGTGTTCATCTATAGGAAAGTGCTTATCCAAATAATTGATTTAAAAAAAAATAAATTCTTGGTACATTTTAACAGTGGAAAATTCAGCCTTTATAAAGAACAAGGCCAATCTTCAATGTAGTGACATGAAAGAATGTTCATGATTTATCATTAAGGGAAAATGCAAGTTGAGGAACATTATGACCCTATTCATGTGATAGAGAGTAAACTGAAGCTGACTGTCTTGGGGAGGGAAGGGCACGAAGTTCCACAAAGAACAGAGTAAAATTCTTCACTTTGAATTGTTCCAGTAACATTCTCTCATGGATGTTTTTGTTTTTCTTTCACCCTTCCTCTCTTTTTATAAAAAATCAATAAAAACATATTTAAAAAATAGTAATGGATGTTGAATATTGTCAAATGTCTTTTATACTTCTATTGAGTGATAGTGCGATTTTAAAAAGTTAGCCTGATGTGGTGAATTAATTTGAACCAACTTTGTGTATTTGGGATAAACTCACAGTCTTGATATATTTTTCCATTTATATATATATTTATATATTTACTACTACACATGTTTAAATACCACAAGACTATTATTGTTCAGTTAATACTCATTTATAATTACTCACATAATACAACTTTTTTCCTAGTCATTTTTTGTTTTTCAAATATAAGCAAAAGTTTTTTTAGAAAGTCACAGAGGTAGAAAAAAGTGAGCCAACTGGGCTGTGTGGGCTTAGAATGCAAGTTATAGAGGCAAAAGAATGGCACTTGGGGGAAAGGTGCCGGAGGGGCTGGCGGGGGGCAGAGAGCAAGCTCATATGTGCATGCGTGCCTGCACAAGGGCAAGGCCAAGGGGGGGAGAGGGAGGAGGTGGAGGGAGAGAGCAAGGGCAAGGGTGAGCGGGAGAGAGATGGGGAGAAAGGGGGGAAGTGAGTGGGAGAGAGAAATGGAGAGAGGGAGAGAAAGGGAGAGAGTTTGAACATTATTTCTTGCTGCCTCTCTAAGGTTCTATCTAGGATCATTTTTATACTCCTAAAGATTGTCCTAAAGCTTTCCTGGTAGTTTGTGAAATCAGTTATTGTTTGAAGTTCAGTTCTTATTTTGCCTTTTCTTGGAACTCTTTTGGGTATAGAATTTTAGGTTGGCAGATACTTTGTTTTAGTACCTTGACTATCTTTCAGCTCTCTCTGGCACTCAGTGTTCTTGTTGAGAAGTCATGAAGATGATATTGACTTAGTTGCTTAAATAGTTTTATCTTTAGTTTTCTATAGCTTTATTATAATGTGCCCAGATGCGGGTTTCACTTCAGTTTTGGAAAACTGAATTCTTGGCTATTATTTATTCAAATATTGCTTTTGCCCTGTTCTTTCTTTCTGGAATTCCTCTTTACACTGTAGCTTTTATACCTATTCTTTGCTGTATTTAAGTTAATCTAATGAAGAAGTATTGAAATACAAGTTTTTAAAATTTTTTGTTCCTAAACTTTATTGTTGGAAACAATCTCAAACAGATGAGAAAGTAGAATAATATAATATCCTCCCAATGATACATTTCCATACAGCTTCAGTAGTTGTCAACTGCTGACCAATCTTGTTTCATCTATAATGGCACCCATTTCCCCATTCTGTTGAAGTAAATATAATTTTATCTGTAAATATTTCAGCATCTATCTCTTAAAGATAGTCTTTATTAAATATTCAAGTTGACTCATAAATGTTAGGTTTAAAAAAATTAATTTTAGAGAGAGAGAAACATCAATTTGCTGTTCTACTTATTTATGCATTCATTGGTTGATTCTTGTCTGTGCTCTGACTGGGGATTGAACTTGCAACCTTGGCATATCAGGATGATGCTCTAACCAACTGAGTTAACCATCCAGGGCCCATAAATGTTAATTTTTAAAATACTTGTTTCAAACAGGATTCAAATAAGGATCCTACATTGTGAATGATATCTCTCTTAAGCGTTTTTCACTCTGAGGGTCCCCCACCACCTTTTATTTTTCCTAGCAATATATTTGTTGAAGAGACTGGGTCATTGCCCTGTAGACTTCTCCACAGTCTGAATTTAAGTCAAGTCTTTTTATTTTTTTAAGGTAACATCATAGGTGGGTGGCATATTCTCTTATCAGGTTCAGGAGGCACATAATGTCTGATTGTCTCTTCGTGTGATGCGAACAGCCACTGGTAGATGCCAAGGGCTTTTAATTTATTAGGAATCTTAAAATGGTGATGTTGTAATTCTGTCATTCCCTCATTATTTATTAGCTAAAATACTTAAGTACAGAGACATTTCTTATCAACTGTTGGTTCATATATGAAGGTAGAATAAGTGCTTGATTTTTGTAGTTAATTTTATCAGTTTCCAAAATAATGAAGTGATTAACTAGCATCCTCCAGTTCTGACCAATTAGGGTTTTTAGATTTGTTTTATTCTCATTCTAAACTAATGGATTTAAACAAATCTGATACATTTCCAAATATTTTTGTCGCTATAATTTGCTCTATAGGATCATCTTTGTTAAGATTTGAAATTAATGCATACTATTTCTGTTTTATTCTAGTTTGCATTTATGCCGGATCCTCAGTGAAAATAAAAGCCATGATAGTTCCACTTACAGAGGTAAGAGTTGTAAAGGTATCATTGCTATTATTTTTGGCTTGGGTCAATATCCTGTTTTTCATCAAATTGTTATGAATGAAAACAAAAGGTATAATATAGTTCACATTATATAAAACTTTTATATGAATATATTACAGTTAAGATTTAAAACTAGAGTTAAAGTAAGACTATATATCTTTGTATAAGGATGTTATTTGACCTGCATAATAGTTATGATATTGCTGGGCTTTTATAATGCAGTTGCTAGTTGTATGAAAAATTACATAGGCTAGTTATCAGTCATAAACAGAAGAGAAAAGCTCATATGGAAAATGATTATGATCTTATTTGCATTAGGAAATTTCCAGAAACAGGTTTAGTGTTTTTACTGAAGCTGGATATGTTTAGGTGGTATTTGAGGATCTTGTTAAAGGCAGTTGTAATGGAAAACATTAAAAGCAAAGGAGTTGTTTGTTTACTCCATATCACAAATATGGTTTATTAAGTAAAATGTTATGTAATTAAACAGGATATAAATTTCCAGTTATTTAATTTTGAAGGATGTTATTATTTAACATTCATTAATTTAAAATTGGGCATTTGGATTTAGAAAAGGAGGGGTGAAAACAAAAGCAATTATGTTTAATAAGTTTAAAGTATTTTCCTATGTAGCTTTCATTGGGGTAGAACCCATAACATTTTTTTTCAATCTCGGGAAATAATTCACAGCCAATATTCTATTTTAACCTCAAAATTATTAGATAAAAATTCATTGTAGTTATTTTAAATTATGCCATCATGAACAGAAGATTAAGAACAGAATAATTTTCTGTAGATGAGTTTGCTTTTGTTTTATCAAAAATTATATATTTCTTAACATGAAGGTATTACTTTTTAAAGAAAATTTGGCCTTTTGAGTGGAAAGCATTTTTTAAAAAATATATCTTTATTGATTTCAGAGAGAGGAAGGGAGAGGGAGAGTGAGAGATAGAAACATCAATGATGAGAGAGTTATTCATCGGCTGCCTCCTGCACGCCCCCTATTGGAGATCAAGCCCGTAACCCGAGCATGTGCCTTGACCAGGAATTGAACCACGATCTCCTGGATCATAGGTGGTTGCTCAACGCCGGTTGGGCGTGGAAAGCATTTTTTTAATGAATGAGCCATTTTTTTCTGTCATTTGGGTAAGATCTGTTTTAAGACTGAACATTTCTAGCCTGAGTTCCCAGAGTTATTTTTCAATTCATCCTGCTTATAAAATTGCATGACCATTCATAAAGATTTCTTTAAAAATTTTTTTTCATAAAGCTTTCTGAGGTTGATATAATGCCTTCTTTTTTGATTATACCAGTTGACTGCCAGAAGTGTTAGAAAGTAAAAAAAAAAGAAAGACTCCTTTCTAAAAGCACTTGGATACATAATTTTTTCTTCCCCTTGTTTAAAATAAAATTTTAACTTCTCAGTTAACTTTGATCATGTTTTCAGTTAAAACCCTAAATGGTAAGAGAGAGAATTCTCATAGAAACTATAAATAGCATAACACAGGCTGATTACTCTTTTAGTTTTAAGTGGGGGCTGTGTGGATCTTACTCCAAAATATGTTTTTATTGATTTTTAGAGAGGGATAGTGGGAAACATAGATGGGAGAGAAACACCATCAATCAGCTGCTTCCTGCACACCCCCTAGTGGGGATTGAGCCCAGAACCCGGGCTTGTGTCCTGACCGGGAATTGAACCTGTGACCTCTTGATTTCTGGGTTGATGTTCAACCTCTGAGCCACACCGGCCGGGCTGTGTGGATCATTAATAACTATCAGATATTGTTAACTTGCATGGCTGTTCTGATGCACGAATGAAACCAAAAATAGTTATGAGTGTGGCCTCATTGGCTGAATTTGCTGGTGCCCTCTTTTGCTTGCTGTTGTCTGCTTCCTCAACCCATATACACTCTGGCTGCTATATGCCAACAATAAAGCTTTGGTTTGAGTGCCCCAGTAGGTAGGTCATGCAGGAAATTGAATGTCATGTCTTCAGAATTTCTAAGGAGATCGAGTTTGGGTAGTGTTTTCCTCTGTCCTTTCCCTTTCTTCCCCTCCCTAGAATTGATTTCATTTTAGGCAGGTAGCTTCACTTGCACATCCTACTTCACCTTGTTCTTTTTATAAGTCCCTCCCCCCAATAAAATAACATTGTAATGATGGCTGATAAACATGAGTAGTCCTAGTGATACTAGACATAACCAAGAATTGGTGTCATGAGTGTTCAAATCCCACAATGAACATCTGAGAATCTCTAGAAGTCCCTTTTACTTGTGGCTATTTTTAAAATTGTTTTTTCTGAAATGTTAGCATTAAGATAAAATCTTTTATTTATTTTTTGTGTATAATTATAAGGGTTGTACGTTTTCCTTCCCACTGCAAATGTAGTTTTTCAACTTTAGTATAGATTTTACAGGATTTTGTTGGGACTAGTGTGGTAGTATTAAGGCACCACTTACTGTTTCTATAGATAAAATACAATAGGAGTGTCTAACCATTTAAATGGGCATTTAAATAACTTGTGAATTAGGGACTATTTTTGCTACTTCTGGATTACATTGTGATTGTTTTTATGCCACTTGGTATCAGCAAAATGATCTGGGCTGTTTTCTGTTTTAATCTTCTGTGATTAAGATTAGAAATCTCTCAGCCCCATGAGCCCATATTCTTATGGGAATTTAGTTTATGCTCAGCTGTTTTGTCCTTGTAAGAGCGATTGCTTTTTTTTTTTTTAAATCCAGTTATTTAGGTAACTTTAAATGAGTATTATTTGTTATGAAAACATTTTTAAAATATGTTTTTATTGATTTCAGAGAGAGTAAGGGAGGAGGGATAGAGAGATAGAAACATCAGTGATGAGTCATTGACTGGCTGCCTCCTGCACGCCCCCTGCTGGAGATGGAGCCTGCAACCTGGGCATGTGCCCTGACCAGGAATCCAACCGAGCTCTCCTGGTGCATTAGTCGATGCTCAACTGCTGAGCCAGGCCGGCTGGGTGTGAAACCATTTTATTAATAGAAAGTGAAAGCATGAAATTTACCCCATAATCCTACCATACTAATAAATAGAAATTTTTCTTTTGCATTTCAGCTTTTGTATAGTTTATTATAAGCATAATTAAGCCATATTTGTGCAAAAGGTAGAATATATATAATAAAAACTAAATATGTTTAATAAAAAGTAAATATATTTAAATAAGTCTTCACAAGGAATTGGGATAATCTGCTTATATTTCTTTAGGAAGTAACTTAATGGGCAGATTTATTTCATTGTGAAAGACTATTGTCATGGTTTAAAGGAGGATTGATAAAAGTTTTGATTTCTGTTATTTTCCTTTTTGTGACTAGTAGTCAAACCAAGGGAGCAGACTTTTAAATATTTGATTTTTTACTTGCAATTTTGCGTTGATAGATTTTTAATTCCCTTCAAAAGGAGATTATAAATTGACTTTATTTTATACTAATAGTTGTAGAGCTACTTATTTTCCTACTTTTAATGAGAGGAAGGAGGTACATTTTTTAGTGTATGGGACTCAGAGAAAAACATGGCTGGAAGGAGGAGGTGATCACGACCATTACCCCCCCCCCAATTTTTTTTCTTTAGGAAAGGGGGCTATGCTAATTAATAGTGAATGAGACTTCTTGTGGTTGACAGCTCTCCTAGAACTGTTGTTTTATGTATGTATGTATGTACGTACATGTGCAATTATTTTAGTTTGAATTCCGATGGAAATAGAGGAGAAAATGAGATTTAGGTTTGGGGAGAAATTTCTCTGATATAGGATATGGCTAAAACTCGATTTTATATTTACTGCTGTTCCTTACCTGTTGTCAGTGTAGTCCTGACATTGAATTGACTATAATTTGAATATATTTAGAAAAATCTGTGAAATCTACTTGTGAGAGGAATGGTTAATTTAGTTTATATATAGTTACTGGAGTTCTGTGCAATCATTGAAAATAATTTTGGAGGCTTTGGTAGCATGAGAAAATGTTTTTAAAAGTGGGAGACATCAGAATACCAAATTATGAGCACTGTGAATGCAAATATGTAAAATATATAGATATATAGAAAAAGATTGGAAGGAAATGCACAAGCAGTAATTATGTTATAGTAGTGGAGCCAACATTACCTTTTTCCTACTCTTTTAGTATTGTATTTTTGTGAAAATTAAAGGAAAAATATATGCAAAACACTAGAAATACACTTTTTCTTTTTATTGATGTTTATGATAAATCTGAAACGTAGGGAATATATAGATCTTCCCCAGAGGGGGCTGCCTTTCATGTTCAAGAGACTGTGTCCTTACACTCTTTCTTTTATGTTCAACAGATTTCCAGCAAGCGCTCTATGAGTTATCCTACCATGTTATTAAAGGAAATCTAAAGCATGAACAGGCATCTAATGTTTTTAATGACATTAGTGTAAGTATGTATATGTATATATATATGCTTTTTAATGTAATAATTGTTACCTATTTCTTTTGCCTTTGATACAAACATCCCTAAAGTGTATAATTTGCATTTTATTTTATTAAAAATGAAATGTTTTAAGGTAATATTGATGTCATTGTTGCTAGACTAGTAAAGATATTTTAATCTCTTTGTCTGGTTGTGAGTAAAGCAGAAAATGTTATGTAAGCTGGGAGGGCAAAAAAAAAAAAAGCCTGCATTGTAACGAAATCAAGAGATAGTTAATTTAAAAGGGTACTATAAAAATAATTTGGTTAGAATATATTTTCCCCACTATAGCATATCAAGGCATTTTCTTTTGTGGTTATGTTTAGAAATTATATATTTTTAAATTGGGGATTAAATTGTTCTAAATTGAGCTTGCATAGCTCTAATGTTCACTTGATGCCACTTATCATGTGTTTGCTGGTTTTAGAAAATGTTAACTAGATTTTTTTCCTAACCTTTATGTGGTTATTGTTTCATTCTTTTATTTATTAGAGAATTTAAGTTAGATTCAGACTAGATACTTTTCATGGTGGTTTGATGTTTGAATTGAAAGATGAGTTCTGAAATTGTAAGGGTGTTAAGGGTGTTAATTGTAAACCAGAAGTTAAGTTTGAATTTTTACAACTGGTGTATTCTTCTATTAGGCTGGATTTTAAACTTGTATAAATAAAATTCTCTGTCCAGTTGCGAACACCTTTCATAATAAGCATTATTGAGGTGGGACCTGGAGCTTTTTGATATTACTATAAATTTCCCCTGTGCTGCTTTAAGCTTCTCTAGCCTCTTTACGTTAGGATAGGTAATTTCCTTAGTATGATTTTTATGCTTTTCTGGGGATAGTCTTAAAGAACCTTCTATGTTTAGCTGTTGTGATCCCCCCCCCATTGAGATGTATATGAGCAGTAGAGCTTTAATATGGGTTTCTCTTTTATCTTTTTTTTTAATATCTTTATTGATTTCAGAGAGAGGAAAGGAGGGGGAGAGAAAAAGATAGAAACATCAATGATGTGAGAGTCATTGATCGGCTGTCTAGCCCGCAACCCAGGTCTGTGTCCTGACTGGGAATCGAACCCCAATCTCCTGGATCCTAGGTCGATGCTCAACCACTGAACCACGCCCGGCCGGGCTCTCTTTTATCTTTAATATGTCTATCTGATAACAGCAGCATTAGCTATGCAGGAGTAGTCTGTTATTTTTTGAAAAAATTTATTGGGGTGATACTGGTTAACAAAATTATACAAATTTCAGGTGCACAATTCTATAACATATCATCTGTACATTGGATTGTGTGTTAACCACCCTAAGTCAAGTTGGAGTAGTCTATTTCTTAAACAACTAGTACTCCATCTTTGAAAACTCTTGTCTTGCTGTTATTTCTGGTTTTTAAGTATCTTGAGTACTTTCAAGTAGACATAGCCAAAGTTCATAGCCCTTAAGAAAGTTGGGACAAAAGTCTGGTCTACAGTTAAGGTTATTTCATTCTGTAAATTGGGCATCAATGTATGGTTTAGTGTGGTTATGGAATCTGATCCTACACTTTATTGAAAATGAATAGCCCAAGAGAACTTAATGTGTATTTGGTTCTTACCTTCCCCTTTCCTTTGAGTCTTAAGTATATATATTTAGTTGCATAAGGAAAAAAAATATATATGTACACACTTTGGCAGCTGGATTGTCTTTGTCATAGCTTTCTCATAGTCCTACATCTCACTATCCCATATCTTAGCCACAGAAGCATATCTTGCATATCTCTTACAGATGTCAGTTTGTTCTTTAGAATTAAATTTCTTTCCTTTAGCCTCTGAAAACAGGTTAATTTTAGGGTTGCTATAGTGCCAGCAAACTAATTGCAATGATTGAACTGTGATCCTTACTAATGGAAAATGGCTCTAAAATTGGGCATGGGAGTGGGAAGTGCTGGTTTTCATGCAGAAATGAGGGGAGAATTTTGGGTCAGTTTCTCCAAATGCTACAGACATCAGTGCATAAGGAAAATAAGGATAGATTTTTGGTAATTATTTTCATCTTTAGAAAATCTTGAGTTATGGAACAACAGCTTGTAATTGTTTTTGTATTTTTTAGATTTTTGTTCTTTTGATAGTATTGATTTTTGCATATATCAGTGTTTGCTCTGGCACAAGCACAGCATTTAAAATTTTGGATGAAAAATTTACCATTTTAACAGTCTTGCTTTAGGTAGGTGTGAAGTAATCCAAATTCCAGTGGTTTCTAACATGAAACTTCATTGGAAAAATGGTCCTCATTTGTGCTTTTTAATATTTCCTGAGGTGCTTGTTTAGGTTTCTGGGTGTTTTTTTAATCAAGTTATTTCATGGTATACGTTTAACCCTTTGAGGTCGTATTAAATTTGGACATGGGTGTCGTACTGGTCGGAATTAATTTCCATTGAAAGAGCAGTGATACATAACATGCAAGATTATGAAGGATAAACAAGATTTATGAACTGATACATGAATGAATAGAGTTAAGGTTCGTACGGTTCCTTCCTGTGGTGGCTGAGAGCAGACATACGACCGGAACGGTAAAAAAGCTTTGTGGCTGAGAGTAGACAAACGACTGCAAAGGGTTAAACATTTTTTCCAACAGTTGTCTCCCATTTTTTATTTTCTGTATAGTATGAAACTTGAAGATTTTTTTTTGTCAACATAGTGGTGCTGAGGTTTTTGTAGTTTTTAAGTTTTACTTAAGAGTGTTATCCTGAAGCCATAATACTTGCTGGTGTGTTATTCTAGTATTTACTATGAATAATTATATTTTTAAAATTAGGAATTTCGTGAGGATATGCCTTCCATTCTTGCTGATGTATTCTGCATATTAGGTAGGTATTAATCCTTTATTGTACCTGTAAAAAGTGCTGTTTGGTAAATTAATGTCCTGTGTTAAATTGTTTCCTTTCAACCTAAGGATTTTACAAATATACAAATGTTTCTTAAAATCTAGACTATAAATATATTTTTAACTTTATAGAGAATATAATATTCTAAGTCAAATGTGAGTATAATCACTATTTATAAACTAGTTTTAGTTTATAACTCAAATAGTTTGAGTTTTTCAGGTTGTGTCTTTATATAAAATTGAGCTAAATTAAGTCATTTCAAGTAAATAAGCCAAGTTTTTTTAAGTTAGTCTGAGTTATTCCGATTTTATTATAATTAATCTTATTCAGTACATGTCAGAATCTCAAACTTAGGACACTCAAGAGATACTTACTTTGCTTTTGTACTTTTGATTCTTCTTAATTTTAGAAAGAGCAAGAAGAGCCAAAGTAATCAAAATTACTTTTGTGTTGAGGATGAGCAACCAGCTTTGGAAATAGTAACCTCTCTGTTTTTCCAGAGTAAATAAGAATTCATGCAAAATAAAAAAGGAATATATAGTTTTTCAAATTATAAGAGAAAGTTTATTTAGAAAGTTACAGAGGTAGTAGAGGTGAGCCAGCTGGGCTGCGTAGCCTCAGGAAACAAGCTACAGAAGCAAAAGACGGGCCCTTAAAATTTAGGAGAGGGAAAGGCAAAGGTTAAGTGTCTTGGGGGAAGAAGGTGGGGATGGGAAAGGTGCTCACCAAAAGGAATATTTCTTTTACAAAAGGTAATGTCCCTCCATGGGAAGCATGGATTTAAAAAATACTGTGTATTACTAATTTATTTCTCTAATTTTAGATCTAAATTAAAATAACTGAGCACAGTTTTCCCCATCAGTCTTAAGCTTTCTATAACTGATCCAATAGTAAATATTACCAGGCATTATAATATTCACTTTAAAATAAGACTTAACCTCTCTGAAACCTGGAATTTATAATGAGGGGCTGTGAACTGTACGAGACAACAGTGAGCATAAATACCCTTTAGTTACATGCATCCACATGAATAAATATAAAAGAATAATGTTAGGCAAGACAAGCAATTTACAGAAGATTATAAAATATAATTCCATTCACATAAAAGACAAAAAGGGGCAAATCGAGAGAAGACTATATAATTTAGACACACATGCATGTCAATTGGCAAACTGGCCCTATACACAGAGGGTATGGAGAGATCAAAGAGGCTGACTGCTCTAGATTGGTAGGCGGCAGGTTTAATAAGCAGCGAACTTACCTATAAGGCTTGTCTCCTACAGCTGCAAGACTGGTAGGTCTCCACATGTGCCTGCCAGAATCTTCAAGTTTATGTAGAGGCCCTAACTGGGTTTAGTCACATATACTGTATACTGCCCAGATGGTTTCAACAACATTTTGCTCTCTTAAAGCTGCCTCCTTGAAAATGTCCTCCACTATGGGAACAGTGGGGGCAACTTAAAAAAATAAGACTTAAGACTTAAGAGTTTGTTAAACTGGAATGAATTATTTTAGCTCATTAAGTCTAATTTCTAGAATTAGATAGGTTACTTAAATGTCTAGGTTACTTACATTTAAGACATTTAAGAGAGTCTGGAATTTGATCTTAACAAATCTAAATGCCTGGTGCTTGATCCTTCAGGATGTTTTAAGATTTCATAACAGCAGTAATGGAGAAACAGGTGAAAATGTATGGACTGTGAGTGAGAAATGAAAAGCTCAGAACATTTGATGGGGTGACCATATGCCCCAGTCTTGTTTTGATTTCCCTGGCATAATTATGAGTAGTGCCTTCTTTCAGTCTTAAAACTGCTCTGGTTTATACCAACAACAAAAAAACCCTTTTAAACTTAATTTTAAAAACAGGCACTATAGATATTACTTTATGTTACAAGTATATATAGCATGAAACAAGTTTCAGTTTAAAAATTGTTTTACTATAAATTTGTAAGACTGAAAATGATTTGTAGGTAACATTTCATGGAAGCTGTTATTTCTTGATAGTGTCAAGTATATTTTATTTTCTTTGAATATTCATCAATTATCAGCTTATTAGTAAGTTTTAATAATTTCTTTACTGATTTATTTTATTGGGATATATTTCCCTTCATAGGTATTTAGTAATATGAATTATTCTTACAAGTCATTGCTTTTTACTAGTGACATGAATTCATGGAGGTCGCTCTTGGGAAATTTCTTTTAGCCTATCCAGCCCATTATTACAAGCAAGATTTAGGACGGCAAACTTGGAAAGAGAATTTCCCTCACCTGCCCCCTCACTCACGTACCCCCACCCTTGGCAGAAAAAATCCAAGGGTGACCCCAGATCAAGGTAGGGAATAGGAGTAAGAACATGAGCTTCTCTAATGATGATGATGATGACGATGATGATGATGATGATGAAAATAGTAATAATAACATAGGTGCCATTTTTGGAGCACCTTCTATGTTCTAGTCATTGTGTTACACATTTAATTTCATTTTAATCCTCACAGTAACTTGTGTATGGTAGATGTAGAGCTCATAAAATTGAAGCTCAGAGAAGTGATTTTATTTTTTTTTTAAGGCCATGCAACCAGTAAGGCAGGGTTTGGACCTGGATCTTTTTGGTTCTAGAGCCCATGATCTTTTTAATACATTATGTTGTTTTTCTAATATTTTAACAGTTATATGACAAATGAGTGCTGTACTTTCCTGGTTAAGATATCAGTTTTCTTTAAAAACCAATTATGTAAGGGTGAGGGGACTTGAGATCTCTGTTAACCTGAAAGGGGGAGAGGTATCTGATGGTTGATGATACTGGGACCTAGAGTTGGAAAAGGCTGAGGGCTTTTTAGTAAAACCATAGGGGGATATGAAAGACATAGTTCAAAAAAGAAAAAAAAAAACTCAGCTAAGAAATTTACTGAGGTCCTAGTAAATATTTGCTAACATGGTTAGAACCCAAAGAGTGGTATCTTTTAATTTTTTTTTTAATTTTTAGAGGGAGAGGAAGGGAGAGGGATACAGAGATAGAAACATCAGTGAGAGAGACATCAGTTGACTGCCCCCTGCACACCCCCTACTGGGGATCAAGCCCATAAACCTGGCAAGTGTCCTGACTGGGAATCAAACCAGTGACCTCTTGGTTCATGGATCAATGCTCAACCACTGAACCACACAGGCTGGGCCAAAGAGTGGTATCTTAAGTCAGATGGTTAAGAGGAGACCAGACTTGACTTGAAGAAGATTGACCTGCTACCCAGGTTCTCTGATCTTAGGAACCTTGGGAGTAGATCTTAGGGACTTAACAGCCTTGGATAGTAGGTAGATATTGGTTAAAAGAATGGGTCCAGTTTAGTCCTGACCTCTCACAATCAGTATCTTTGAAGTTCTAGGCTGAGGAGAGACCACATGACCAGATAACAGGGAAACAACTAAGAGTTCCTGGAAGTTGGGGGATATGGATGAGATACCCATGGATTAAAAGTCTTATTAAGAGATTGAGATTATACTGCAATTTACATTGCATAAATGTGCTTAGCTGAAGTGGCCAAAATATTGGTAAATGGCACTGTCCAAGAAGGGAGAATGGAGAAGGGGCAGGAAAATGTAGAACTATTTGATGATAAATCCCCTTCTCTCTTAATTCTCAGTGATGGCAATAGAAAGTAAACTGAAGCAAAGCAGTGGTAGGATATTTGTTTGGGGAGACCCTAGAACTCTTAGAGGACAATTTTTATTATATTACTAAAATTCGTGCCTCTTTCTATAGTACATTCTAAATTATGAGTTGACTTTAAAAATAGAATATTAGTATGCAATCAGCTAAAGCAATGATCGTGAGGTCAGCATTATAGTCTTGCCAGTCCTGGTTGAAATTTTTGATGCTTGGCATTTAGAGCTAATTGTTTTGTTTCCTATACTTCAGATTTGAAAATTGTTGGAGAAATTTTCTGAATAATTTACTGAAACTCAAGGAGGTCTCAGTTTTTATAAATATTTCAGTGGGAAAAAAATCTTGAATAAATTTTTGTTTGCTAAGTAGACTTGTAATTCAAACTAAGATGTTAAAAATATCTTTTAATACTCTCTTTATAAAAAGAATTTATCTTTGTTGTTGAAAGTATTATAAATGTCCCCCTTTTCTCCGCATTACCCCCCCCCCAGGCCTTCACCACACTATTGTCTGTGTCTTTGGGTTATGCATATATGCATATAAGTTCTTTTGGTTAGAACATGGTACATGGTACCCAGGTCAAAGATTTGATCTTCATGAGTAATATGATCTTTAGTATTAGAAGAGATCTTTGTTGTCACCCAGTTCAACTTTCTACCTAAGGAAAGAATCTTTTCTTTAGCATCTCTAACACGTGGTCATTTAAACTTTGCTTAAATATTTTGGATCTCTTACATTAAATAAAATATATTATTTTAAAAAACTTTGCTTGAATATTTCCATTTCTGAAAATAGTATTATTTTGAAACTGTTGCTTCCAGTGCCACAGCACATAATTCCTGTGTAATCCACTTACCATTTTATTAATATGCCATTGGTCGCAGGGTCAGTTTCCAGTATCAGGAGAAATTAATGCTAAGCAATCATATGCGTTGAAGGACAGCTCATACTTAACATAGTTAAAATTTTCCCCCAAATTCAGAATGAGGCATTTTAAAATAAGCTAGTTTTAAAGAAAATAAGTATCTTACTATAGTGCTGGAGAGAGTCTAGCAAAAGCAATCAAACTTTCATCTTTTTTTTCCTTCATCATTTTAGATATTGAAACAAATTGTTTAGAAGAAAAAAGCAAGAGAGACTATTTTACACAATTGGTATTAGCGTGTTTGGTAAGTTTTAAAAAAATATATTCCCTTTCTAAATTTTACATTGAACAGTTATAATCACAGTTAATCATGTTAATGGAGAAGGATATTGACATTCATTTGACTATTCATTATAAGGTGAGATTTGGGTTTTGAAATGGAATGCTTTGTAAAATTAGACATGCCAATTATGACTGTGAAATAGGCATGCTACCATATCACTTAAACTATCTATATATATAAGACCTTTGGTGATATTCCTGACCTAGTAAGTTTCTAACTGAGTAAAAGGTAAGCATCTGTCAAGTGAGTAGAAATGATGTGGACAGCTTTTAAACAAAACAGTTTTTCATAAACTCTTCATTAGGCAAGGAGAAAAAGAATGGAGATAGTTTAAAAACAATAAATTGTAGAACTTGTTATAATCATTGTCTTAGTAAACCATTTTATGTTCATAAATTTAGAACCGAGGGAGAAATGCCATTACTGAGACCTGGAAGGATCTTTGTCTTTGCTGTACTAAAATTATTTTACTTAACAAATAGAAACCAAAGAAGGCTTAAGTGCTGCATTATCTTAAAGGAAATCTAGTTCACAGACTCAATTTTAATTGGAATTTCATCTGTAGTTTTTGTCATTTGTGGACAGCATGCATATACTTTCTTAGCAAGTTTTTAAAAAAAGAGCTATATGTTGTATTTTTCAATATTTGAGAGTCATTTTTGTTGAAGTTCTAAATTTTGTTATAAATTATAAGTTGATATCTATAATGTGATTTTAATATTTTTATAAATTATTTTGAGTATATTTAAGATTGTGGATGCATAATTGGAATGCTGAATAATAAATGGCCTTTAATATTTTTAAATACAGTATTTAGTTTCAGACACAGTTCTAAAGGAACGCCTGGATCCAGACACATTGGAATCATTAGGGCTTATCAAACAATCACAGCAATTCAATCAAAAGTCAGTTAAAATCAAGACAAAACTATTGTAAGTACATATGTATTTTTATGTTGCAGGTCAAGTACCTGAGTATGTGTTTTAATTCTCATTTTGAATACTAGAAGTTTCTGTTTTTAAATTAAATTTATTGGGTTGACATTGGTTATTAGGATCATATAGATTAAGAGTACATTTCTATGATACATGATCTGTATATTGCATTGTGTGTCCACCATCCAAAGTCAAATCATCTTTCATCACCAACTTTCTAAAGGCAGTTTGAAGATTTTATTTTGTTGCTGTTATCATGTGTCTTGTGTTTTGAGTCAGCAGTGAACATTATCCGTGTGAAGCCAGTGTTAATTTTGTTCATATTAGAATTTAAAATAATATTCAGTGGTTTCATTATTACCAATAAAATACGTTACAATTATGGCTGTGCTCTAGGGTGTATTCTTGGTCAATGATGGAAATAGTGGTACTGTATTTTATTGTTCCTTGGGATTAGCAGTGTCCTTTCCTTGTGGTACTGGTTTTCCCTGTGTAATTAACATTGGAGTATCTCTTATGAGCAACTGTAATTTTCTATCCTAAAAGATAAAGAGGTAAACTTTCAACAACTGTTCTTGTGATTGTTAATATGTAAGAGAGATAAGAAAATTCAATAACAATACATTACTTTTATGCAAGCTTGTTAATTGAAATTAATTTTATCCCCTTTATGATGTTTATCTAATTTCAGTTATAAGCAGCAAAAATTCAATTTGTTAAGAGAAGAGAATGAAGGTTATGCCAAGCTGATTGCTGAATTGGGGCAAGATTTATCGGGAAATATTACTAGTGATTTAATCTTAGAAAATATCAAATCTTTAATAGGTAAGACATTTCTATATGTAGTATGTGTTACTAAGATAAGGTTTTTATTTTTTATTTTTGTTAATCCTCGTCTGAGGGGGGAGAGAGAGTGAGAGAGAGAGAGAAATAGAGAGAGGGAAAGAGAGAGAAAGAGAGAGAGCGAGAGAAAGAGAAAGATGTGAGAGAGACACATCAATTGGTTTCCTCCTGCATGCACTGGGCCCGAGGCCTGGGGATTGAACCTGCAACCCAGATACGTGTCCTTGACCTGGAATCGAGCCCATGACCCTTCAGTGCGTGGGCCAACGCTCTAACCAACGAGCCGCACTGGCCAGGGCAAGATAACATTTTTTAACTGTGGAGAATATCCATAAAGAAGAAATGAGTGCACTCTCTATAGGTTTTTTTAAATTAAGAAATGAGAGAAGTGTCCAACTTGTACTTTAAGATTTTATCAGTAGTAATGAAATTTCGGATGACATTTATGAGAAGTTTTTTTTGTTAGTTACCTGGTGTTTGTATTAGGTTGTGCTCTTTAGTATTTCTATTTAAAAAGAAAATGTTTTTATTGATTTTAGAGAGAGGAATGGAGAGGGAGAGAGATAGAAACATCAGTGATGAAAGATAATTGTTGATTGGCTGTCTTCTGCACCCATCAAGCCTGTAACCCGGGCATGTGCCCTGACCGGGAATCAAACTGGTGACCTCTTGGTGCATGAGAAGATGCTCAGCCTACTGAGCCATACCCACCGGGCTCTATTTTTAATTTTAAGTATTTCTAAATAATCTTAGAGGGGGCAGAAAATAAGTAAGCTAATGTGAAACTACAATAAAATCTTTGGTGTGAACTCTTAAAACTTGAACATGTTTAGTTCTTTTGAACTTGATTTAAAAAATACCTTTACAAGTGACTTTGATACCCATCTTATTTTATATTTACAACAGTCTGTTAAAGTAAGTGCAGCAGATGCTGTAAAAGTGTAACAGATAGGAAAGTGTTATTCTCCCTACCTTTTAAATAGAATTTATTCTTTTTATTTGCATTGAGCATTTGAAGGAAATAGTTGGCTTCTATAGAAAGAGCAGTGAATGGTAGAAAAATAGGATAATCCTGAATTTTCAAGAATGGAAATAATTTTTGCTATTATTTTTTAGGTGTTCTGTTTTAGGGAAGATTTTGCAACATCTAGATGTCTTAGATTTTGAGACCTGTCAGAGAAGTTACATTCCCTGCTTTGCTGGTTATATTTTAGGGGGTGCTTATGCTCAACTTCTCAGTTCTTTCTCTGTTTTTGAAATTTATGTATGACTAAGAGAGAGGAGGTATCCCAATCCTTATCCCCTTCCTCCAATGGTATGTGTAGGGTCTCAGCTTTGGCTTTTGGTGATCAACAGGTATAGAAGGTAAGGAGCTTCTAGTTTAAATTTACCGTTTTCTTTGAAATAAGTCTATTTCTGGCAGCTGATTTACTCTCTTTGCTACTTCTCCCCAGTGTCAGTTTAATAGCAAGACTGGCAGCCCTGTAGGTAAGACTTGCTTACCTGTGTGGCAGTGACCCATTTTATAAAATCCTGTAGAGTTTCGTTTCTATTCTTTCCAGGGTAGGCTCTTCATTTTTTCCTGCAGCATTTTGATCTAGCTTGAGATGCTTATCAGTATTGCTTTGCTATAGCTTTGTCTTTCCTTGTATCCTGCCATGTACTTTCTTAAGATGGTATTCCTACATAAAAATTCTGTCCTGTGTAAGCTCCTCAGTTGTTGTTGTTTAAATATGTTTTAAAAATTGATTTCAAAGAGAGGAAGGGAGAAGGAGAGAGAGAGAGAGAAACATCAATAATGAGAGAGTCATTGATCGGCTGCCTCCTGCACCCCCCCCCCCCCACTGGGGATTGAGCCCAAAACCTGGGCTTGTGCCCTGACCAGGAATCGAAGTGTGACCTCCTGGTTCATAGGTCGATGCTCAACCACTGAGCCATGGTGGCTGGGCAGTTGTTTTTGTTTTTATTTATCTGCCTATTCATTGACATCTCTTGTCTGTCCTTGTTTCTTCTATTTTTTGTCCTTGTGAGTCTATACCTTTTTAGTTCTTTGTTGTTTTGGGAACATTTTAAGGAGTGATTTTCTTCAATGTGTGTTTTTATCCAACCAGGAAAATGTACCCTACTTTCTTTTCTTGAACTTTCCCCTTATAGAAAATGGGTTATGTTACTGTCTCTAAAGAACAATGTGGCAGTCACAGCTGCAAGCCCACGACACACATGGATATTCCATGAGTATAAACAATTTGATTTCTTAGGTTAAACTTCTGTTCTAGTCCATCAAATGTGCTATGAAGCACGCTAGTCCAGAAGCACCCAAATGTTGCCTTGTCAGTGTAGCCTTTGTTGGAAACCCCTCTCAACACTCCTTATCATTCAGTAATTTTCTTCTGAGCATTTAACCACCGTATAATGTGCAGTGTATTTTATTCTTGACCCCCACTGAAATGTAAGCTCCATAAGGACATGGGTTATTGTGTTTTGTTTAGTACCTCTAACCTCATTGCCTGGTACATAGATGATGAGTAAATACTTGTTGAAAATGAATGAATCTTTCTTCCTTTCTGGTAGAGTTTATGGTGATTCTTAGCCTCTTTCCCCTGACATGGAGGATTTTAGAAAGTTCATATTCCTGGATCAGTGTTTCTGTCTCGCTATCCGACTCCCTCATCTCCCCTTTTCTAAGAAAGGAATTTTTCATTGACATGAAAATTGAGGTTAAGAATTCTAATTCCAGTGAGCATTAGAATTTATTGAATCCCCCTTCAATGCAGATTCCATGCAGACCTTGTCTCATCTGGCCAGAGCAGTTTACTGACACAGCATTCTATTTTCATGGCATTTTTTAATGTGTCCCCTTGTTTATTCCCATTGTTTTCTCTTTAGGAACAATTTAGACAGATAACACTTCGTACAAATCTATCTCAGGTGTGATCTCTTTCACCAGCCATTGGCAGAACGGATATCTAGTTTGGGAGGTATGCATTTTAGTTACATTTACATTTCAGGGTACTTGGTTGAATCAGGATAAATCCTTATTTATCATTCTATAATTAGAAGATAGTAATTTTTCTCTCTAAATGATTCTGGTGCATCAAAATGTTTATGTATTGCCCGGTCCGCATGGCTCAGTGGTTAAGCGTCTACCTATGAACCAGGAGATCGTGGTTCGATTCCTGGTCAGGGCACATGCCCAGGTTGTGGGCTCAGTCCCCAGTGGGGGGTGTGCAGGAGGCAGCCGATTAGTGACTCTCTCATCATGGGTGTTTCTATCTCTCTTTCCCTCTCCCTTCCTCTCTCTGAAATAAATGAAAAGACATATTTAAAAAAAAAAGTTTATATCTTATATGCAATAAACAATGTTTATACCCTGTCAGTCTGGGCTATTGACTACATGAGTAAATATGGAAGTAGAACCATTATGAGTCTTCATGGTGGCTGTGATCTCAAGTCTGACACTAAATTTGCAAAACTTATTAAGTAGGAATTGGTAGTGATTAGTTTAGGCTCTTGAGCTGCCAAATCATAGATCTGCCACACAAATGATTCCTGCATCAAGATGACAAAAAGCATCTTTCAGAAATTAGAGGAAAGGATGTTACTGATGGAGCCCTTTGATTGCTGAACTAAACTATAAGCACTCTATTCTTCTGAATGCCTAGGTGTTCTTTCCTTTCCTTCTAAATTAGTGGTCAGCAAAATTTTTCTCTAAAGGGTGAGCTAGTAAATATTTTTCGTTTTATAGGCCATGTGGTTTTTGTTGCAGTTACATAACTCTGCCACTGTAGTGTAAAAGCAGTCATAGGCAATACGTAAATAAATTAGTGAGTCTGTGTTCTAGGGAAACTTTATTTACAAAAACCTAATGGATTTGACCCATAGTCTATAGTATGCTGATTCCTTCTCTAAATCAAAAGTGCTGGCTAAAAATTAGTCATGGAGCTAGCTTACTTGAGTTTAGTTTTGGAGAGTCAAAATAGCTCTTCCTGTTTTTTGGGTTTAGTGATCTAGGATCTTTTTGGCTTAGAATCTAACCTTTTTCTTCTTATCCAGAATCAGAGCCCACTTTACTATCCCCCTTCCCCCAGGATTTCATTTGTTGCCTGTTGTCTAAGGTGGTAAATTTGACTGGGGATGGGGAAGTATAGGGTGAGAGCCTCTGCCCCTTCAGTCTCACACACCCTCTTGGTTGCTTGTCAAGTGACCACAGAAACATTAAAAACAAAATGAAACCCCAAGCCAAATCATTTTATTCTTGAACAGATTATGGGACATTTAACCTCTTTGACTATATTATCTTAAGTGTACTTAGTATTTTGTCTTTGGACCAGTTTGATTATAAGGGCCATTCAGCCTAGGAGCATCTTACTGTGTTGGTTCTCTCCTGTCCCTTTGACTGCCAGTTGACTGCCTCCTTTACCTACGTTTTTGCTTTATTGAAAGTTTCTTTACTACAGAACAGTTAGAAAGCTGTTATTCTCTAGTATGAAAAAGATGGCAGCAGTTCTCAAGCATATTTATTTTTTACAGTTATTTTTTATTTTGTTAGGTGCATTTCTCTGCATCTCGGTTCTGGTAGTTCTTGCCTTGAGATGTGCAGTTTTTTGCAAATATTATTTCTTAGAAACAGTCTAGCATAGGCTTTTATTAGCCTATTTTAGTTCATTTGGGCTGCTATCACAAAATACCACTGACTGGGTGGCTTATAAACAACAGAAAAGTATTTCTCACAGTTCTGGAGGCTGGAGGTCCAAGATCAGGGTGCTAGTAGCATGTTTGAGTTCTGGTGAAGGACCTCAGTTGCACACTGATGGCTTCTTGCTATATCCTCATATGATGAAGGGTCAAGGAAACTCTCTTTTTTAAGGGCATAATCTCATTCATGAGAGCTCTGCCCTCATGACATAATCATCTCACAAAGGCCCCTACTTCCTAATATCATCACATTAGAATTTCAGCATGTGGTTTTTTGGTCTCATAAGGTCCATTCTGTTTGGGACATGATTGAAGCTATCGTTCTGTTTTCTTGTCTGAAATGTACAGGCTGGACATTTTGTCCAGTCATGTTTACAATATTACTTTGGTCTTTTTTTGTTGTTAAGAATCTCAATTTGGCCTGTTCCTAAAACAGCCATTGTCAGTTTATTTATATTTTTGCCTATAGTTGCAATCACTTGATATAATATACTGGCTATCTCGTCCATCTTTGGGGAAAACTTTGGTTACTTTTCAGTGCAGTTTTCCTCAAAGGCGTATCATCCAAAATGTATGAATTCTACTAAAGGATAGGGAAGGCATTTTTTTTTGGGGGGGGGAGGCATTTTCTTAATCTCTGTATCACAAGCACCTGGCACACAGTGGGTAATTATTTAGTGTTTATTTAAATGAAAGAATGAATACATGGCTATTACAGGCCTGCCATTTTCTTATTTTTCCAGTTGTTCCCTTCTAATATGGTTCCCTGTTTGTTACTCAGAAGGCATAAAGGCGTTGTGTGTGTGTGTGTGTGTGTGTGTATGTATATGTGTATATATTTATCTATACATTCCTTAATGTAGCTGGTGATAGAGCTAGGGAACTAGGCTAAGATCACAGGACTATTGATGCTTGGGCTGGACAAATGCCTTTCTAAGATGCTTGAGCACAAGAGTGCCTATGTTCTACCACAGCTGTCATTAGAAAAAAATTATTTTGCACACTTCAAGCTCACTGGTTGTGTATGAAATAGTTTAACGGTTACTTAGCAACTTTCCAAGGTTTAAAAATTTGTTTTCTAAATCCTTAGTTTGGTAACTTTTTCCATCTTATGTAGCAAAGGTCATTCTAATTGATTGGAGTGACTGATGGCAACTGAGACATTTAATAGAAATTTCATAAGCCAGTTTTTCATTTGTGGAAGATGCAAAGGTTGACATCTATCATAAATAAAAGTACATACCTCTTCTAGATTACTTCCTTAAATTGCACCTAGAAAGAAATTGGTAGTTGATAGTTCAGCTCATTGATAGAATAGCCTTGATAGAGTACTACTATTAAATAAAGTATAATGATAATGGTTCACATTGTAGCACATTGAAAATAGAAACTTTAAAGCAGCATATATGAAACACTTACATTTCCAGGTAACATGTTGCTGTTCTTAGACCTTATTCACAACTTTTGTGTATGTAACTTAGTGGGTGACTATAAGTCATCCCTTTTTTATCAAAATTATATTAATGTATCTTTTGTCCTCTCTGATAGAATATAGTAGTATTCATTTTCTTTAGTGATTGAATTTTTATATTTAATAAATGTGGGAACAGTTACAAGGTTGGAGAATTTACAAGACCATATGTTCATAATCTATTGCCAGTATTACAGTAGTTTGGAGGCATTTTTCAACTTTATTCAGGCATAATTGACATACAATAAACTGTGTGTATTTAAAGTGTACAATTAGAGTTTTAACATATGTATACACATGTGAAAACATCACCACAGTCTAAATAGTGCACATTTCTGTCACTCCACTCCTGAATTTCTTCTTGCCCCTTTGTTTTTTATTTCTCCTCAACTTTCGCTGTATCCTTGTCCAGGCACCCACTGATCTGCTTTCTGTCACTAGAGATTAGTTTGCATTTTCTAGAATTATTTTATAAATGGAATCATATAGTGAGTTCTTTGTTGTGTGGCTTATTTCAGCATAATTATTTTGTGATCATCCATGTTGCTGCTTGTATTAATAGTTCTTTCCTTGTTATTGCTGAGTAGTCCATTACTTATACTACAATTATATTATACTACAATTTGTTGTCCATTTACATGTTGATTGGCATTTAAAAGTGTCCTTTTATAAATCTTCTGTGAATATTTGTGTACAAGTCTTTGTGTGGACATAGAAATTTATTTCTCTTGGGTAAGTACCTAGGAATGAAACGGCTGGGTCATATGGTAGGTGTAAGTTTAACTCTGAAGGAAACTGCCAGTTTTACAAAGTAGTTGTACTATTTTACATTTTATATTTCCACCAGCAGCATTTAAAATTTCCATTTGCTATTTCTGAGTCACTTTTACATTCATAGACCATACTTTTTGGGGATACAGGGAGAGACCAAATATTTAGAAATTTTCTTCCCAGAACTTTAGGTAAACATCTCTTTGGAGAATTTATGAAAATCTGGAGCTCTTTTCAGTAAAACATGATTACTTGTTACTCTTTTTTTCCTTAGTCTGAGAAGTGGAAGAAAATGTGTTCTTTGGATTTTGTGAAAAGAGGAAAGGGCTCTGGCTGGGTAGCTTAGTTGGTTAGAGCATTGTCCCAATGCACCAAGGTTATGGGTTTGTTCCCCAGTCAGGGCACATAGAAGAATCAACCAGTGAATGCGTAAATAAGTGGAACAACAGATTGAAATTTCTCTCTCTCTCCCTTTCTCTCTCTCTCACATCAACCAATAAAAATTTAAGTATTTTTTAAAAAAAGAGGAAAGAAATACTTCTTGGATTTGTAGAGTTCAGTTTTCTAGGTGAGTGCTAAGATACAGCAGGTCCTCAAATAATGTGGTTTCCTTCAACATCGTTTTATTATAACGATGAGATGCTGTAGGAACTTAATGCTTTATATCAATTAACCTGTGTTAAAATTGGTTTCGTTATACATCATTTTGGTTAAAGTTGTAAAATATCGACAACATTAAGTGAGGACTTACTTTACTGTGAATCAGACATTGGTTTTATTGGATTTAATGCAATTAAGTATAGAGTTAATAGAAGTTACTCTGGAAATCTTTTACAACATAGATTATATAAGAATTTTCTTTGAAAAATCCCCTAAGTCATCCATAAGGTGCAGTGTTTAGACCTAACATCTCTCCCTAATTTCAACACACTTGTTCTTTTTTCCTCCAGCGTTAGAAGAAATTAGTGTTTATTTGCTCTCCCCAATGAAGTGGCTAGCTTGCATTTAGGGGCTACATCTACCACAAAATATGTAATTTAAAATACTAGTATTTCATTCAGCTTGATGTGTAAGGCATGTGTGAACTGATACAAATTGAGGGAACAGCAGATTGATATCTTATGCTCACTCTGGGTCATAAGCATATATTTTATTGAGAGGAATGGTGGGTGGAATGGCCTATATCACTTAAATTACTTTTCTTTTTGCTGTGTGTAAATAGTTGCATTCTCATAAATTAAATGCACATGTGATGTGGCTGCATTATAATATAATTAGGGTAACAGTTGAAGTGAATGCAAATATGTAGAGGTTATGTGCACATTAAGAGTAGGGTGGCTGATAGGTTTGTTAAGTCAAGTATTCATGGGCCCTTTTTAGCTTTCCATAGGAGGTTAGTAAGGGTAAGTAGCCATCATTAGCACCTATTCAGTGCTTCTTCCCTTCCTTTTCCTGCTCTACCTAGATCCTCTATTTTCTTCTTTCTTTGCTTGTGTTATCTACATTCCTTTTTTATGTCCTCAACTCCTTAGTATTCTCTCATCTCTTTAGAATCAGTAGTATACCTGTTTTCTGTTTAGAATGCTACCAAAACCCATAAACATAAATCAGTTGTACAATTATATTTTGTAGCTTTGTTGTGTATATAAGTTAAACTACAAACTGATTCTAAAAATGGTGGTCTACTTTCATGAACTCTTCACCAACATTCCAAATAACTTCTACATAAAACATTTAAAAAAATCTTTAGTTGCCTAACTTGTAAAATGCATTATTTGATTTTCATATTTTGCTAAGAGTTAAAAATGTGGATCTCTTTTACTAGCTTGGGAAATCAAGAACTGATGAGACAGTGTGGCATAGAAGAAAGTTTACTTGACTTAGTGTCACAGGTCCTGGGCTCCAGCACAGCCTTGTCATTAACCCACTTTGTAATCCTGGGCAAGTAACATTTCTCATCTGTAAAATGTGGGGATTGGATTTGATGTTCTTAAAAATTATAAAGATTTCCCTCTGAGGCAGGAGAAGCAAACTTGTAAAAGAAGTTGTTTTTAAAAACATTTTTATCTTGTTATATAAGTTGTCCCTGAAATTTAATGGCTTTACTAGAAATGATGTAATCACTTTTGAATTTTGTATATCTCATTTGTTGCAGGATGCTTTAATCTGGATCCCAATAGAGTTTTGGATGTCATTTTAGAAGTGTTTGAATGCAGGCCAGAACATGATGACTTCTTTATATCTTTATTAGAATCTTACATGAGTATGTGTGAACCGCAAACACTGTGTCATATTCTTGGGTTCAAATTCAAGTTTTACCAGGTAAAAAATGTGTGTGTGTATCTATATATATATCTATATGTATAGGTTAATTTCATGATTTTATATGCACAATTTAATTTGAATTTTATTTGTAAATGGTTAGTTTCAGATCAGCCATTCTAGCAGAGGAAATAGATAAATGGCTAGCTAACAATAAGATGTATAAGTACTGTATTAGTAATCTGAATGATGTGATGAGAAAACCTAGAGGAAAGCATAATACATTTTTTGCCTTGGGAGAGTTGGAGTCAGGGAAGACTTTATAGATACAAACTTTTTAAAACCTGGTCTTTGAAGGATGAGTAGGAATTTGTTGACAGTTGTCAGTGCAGAAGTAACAAATAGTGTGAGAGTGAAGACATGACAGTATGAATGTGTATATATAACAGATTGAAGAAATGGTAGGTATATAGTCAGATGTGGCTGGATTCTAAGATGCGGAGAAAAGGAGACAGGAAGTGAAGTTGGAAAGGTAGGTGCACTTTTGATTGTCAAGGGCCTTGAATACTGTGTTGGGTTAGAATTTTATTGTGTAGACAGTGACCACTGGATAATTTTTACTTAAACCACTACAGTAGTTAACTAGTAAATCTCTGCCTCTGATCATTTCTCTTTCAATCCATCTTTCACATTATTGCTATTGTTACATTCTAAAAGAGATGTAATTGACACACTGCTCAAAAACATTTGCCTGCAGGATGAAATTAAAACTTCTAAACACGGCAGAAAAGGCTATTCACAATCTAGCCTCATTCTTTTTTTCCAGCCTCATCTTTAGTGATTTTTTCCCCTCAAATCTGATTATCTAGCCATGTTAAGGTACTAGCCATTTCCTGAACTTAGGTATATACATTGCTGTGTATGGACACACCTTTGTTTACATGCAGTTTCTTATAACTAGAAAAACATTCTTAGGCAACCATCTCACCTGTCTTGTCTTAATCTTGTGAACTCGTCTTTATTCTTTAAGATCAAGTGCTACTTGCTTTATAAAGTCTTGACTGATACTTCACTCATGCAGAATTAGTCACTTCTTGATCTCTATTTTCATAAAACTTGACACAGACTTCTAGCACTTATCAGGTTATATTGGAATAAACTATGTCTGTCTTCTTTGTCAGATTGTGAGTCAGTTAGGATAGGGTCTATGTTTTACTGATTTCTCTTGATTAATTTACTGTTTAGTCTGTAGTAAATGCTAACTCATCATAAATGAGTGGTCTATCTCTTGATGGCATGAAGGATTTTAATGTAATGAGGCCTCCATTATCCTTTTGGTATAGCTTTTGTAATTTGTCTACTTGCTTGGGGTACTCAGCTAGTCAAGAAATGCTGACTCATTGAATGTGTATGGTATGCCGTATTTTGGCAGCCACCAAGGGTTCTCTGGTGTGGTGTGTCTGTTCCTTTCCTCTGAAGCTCAAATTCAGGATAGTAAGACGATTTCTTTGAGGATTCTCAAGTAATATACCACCTACTGCCTCTGCTTGTCTTTTATTTTTCATGATCTGGGATGCTCCAGAATAGAAATTAGATCAGAACTTGAAAGCACATAACCTTTTGATACCAATCAAAACACATGGCAGGGTTTTTGGGCAAGAGTACTTCACCTTTATTCAAAAATTAGTGATGGCAGCTGTTCGTATTCCTATCTGAAGCCAGGGAGTCCAGTCTTAGTACAGGGAAGTAGAAGTTCAAGTATTTCATCACATTTTAAGAGGCAGGCCGGCGCTCTAACCACTGAGCCAAACTGGCTAGGGCAGGGTAACAAATTTAACTTGGACCTGATTAATTAGAATATAGGTTAGGGCTTTGGAGACTGTAGGTTTCAGAACATAGTGCAGTGAGTAATGATAACCTACTGCATAACATCAAATATTGTTAGTTTAATGTGAGTTTTAGAGTTAAATTTTTTTATCTGAAAATAATCCTCAGAATAGTTATACTTTTTGAGCTGAATTAAAATATCCCTGGGGGTTGATAATGTTGGAATAATCCTTTTTTAAAACAGATAATGGGCCTTTTTATTATATAAGAAATACCCATGTAGAAACATTTGATTTAGAAGTAACCTATTATTGGAAAGAGTAACCTTTGTATTGCTCTGTGTAAAACCATTGCCTTGTTTCTATTGCCAGAGCTATCTTGTTGTGAGAATCTATAGTCTTAAGGACCATTAAGGCCAGGGGAAGAAATGTCTGAGATTTTAGGTAATTTGTGGTCTGGGAGGTAAAGTAAGGAAAGCCATGGAAATCAAGAACCCCTTAGAGAAAGTAAACCTGGGCATTGGCTCCTAGGTATGTATGGTCACCCTATATGTTAGTTCCTTGTCTTATTCCACCCTCCCTTCTTTCTATCACTACCTGATAATGTTCACTCCTCCTGCCTGCAACCCATATTTTTACCAATTGGGACTTATTTGGGTTAACAGGCTGCTACCCCCCACCCCATGATAGGACTTCTAGGCAAAACTATTTCTGCTATGAAGTCAGTGACAGTGATTTTATTCTAGATTCGACCTGCCATCAGCTATACTGGATGCTTTGACTGGGAAGTGTAGTAAGGGATGTAAGCAGTTTCAGAGCATATGATCATTTTGGAAAATTGGGCAGTCATATCTGCTTGATTCCCCTAACAGGGATTACTGTGATAGAGGATTTAGGGGCAGCATGAGGGGCAGCACAAAAGACAGGCAGAATGGAGTACTAGAAAGTGTGAGGCTACTAAAAGACAAACTTGGCTGGAGTTGTCTTGCCACAGGAAAGAGGAAGGAGATGATGACTCTCACCCATATCATAGCTCCTTGATTTGTGGATTCAAAATACAGCAGCAGTAGTAGTAGTAGTAGTAGTAATAGTAGTGGTAGTAATAGTGCTATCATAGTTAGGCACTACTATAACCTAAATTTATTCATTTAAGAAACATTGATTGAGCACGTTTTATGTGCTAGGTAATATAGGTGCTGGGGCTACATCTATAAACAGAAATTCTTGCCTTTATGATGCTAACATTCTAAGTAAATTATATGGTATGTTAGAAGTTGATCAGTGAGATGGGGCAAAAAAAAAAAAAAGTATATATATCAGGATAAGGAAGATTGAGAGTGCTAGAGTTTCAGGTTGCAATTTAGAATAGTGAGAGTAGACCTCATTGAGAAGATGAGATTTAAGCAAAGAAATGAAGAATGTGAGGGTGTAAACTTTACATTAATCTGGAGAAAAATCTTCAGGCAAAGAGAACAGCCAAAGCAAAGAAAGGCCTCAAGGTGTGAGCATGCTACAAAGATGCAGACAAATGGAGTTGAAGGGGGGTGAGCTCAAGAGAGATTTTTTAAGATGGGAGATGGGAGAGAGAAACACGTTTTTATGCCAATCGGAATGATTGAGTAAAAAGGAGGAAAACTGGCGATGTAGAAGAAAGAATTGTTGGAGTAGTGTTCTTGAGTAGGAAAGAGAACAAAATTTATGGCATAAGTGGATGGGTTGACTAAATAGGAGCATAGAGAATTCATCTGTAATAGATGAAAAGGCAGCATATGTAGGTATAGTTGTTGGTAGGTGGGTAGATATAATGGTGAAAGTTTTCAAAAGTCTTATTGATTGCTCCAGTTTTGTCACTGAAATAGAAAGCAAGATCATCAGCTGAGAGAGAGAAGGAGGTATTTAGAGGTTAGGAGAGAAGGTAGGAAGTAGTTGTGTAGTAGTGTGGGAGAGTAATGGATAATGGAAATTGAATATGATTGGCCAGCAGCATTAAGTACCCACTTGAGAGTGGATATGTGAAATTGGCATTTTGGAGGGATTGTAGCTATTGGTAATGTTAAGTTTAGGGTATGGAGTGAATGGCTGAGATGGGTATAGGAGAAGATTTTTGGAAGAGGAGTTCAAGAAACTAAGAGGGCAGCAAGATGGAAGTATCATTTACATGTATATGAACATCTCCAAAAATTAAGAAAGGAATAGAGTTGGAGAGAGTAACAGTGAATCAGAAGGGCAGTGATCCAGGGCTCCATAGATAGCAACAATAGGACAGCACTGAAAATGGCAGAGTGGAGAACTCCAGAGCTCTGTCCATCCATAAAAGCAACCAAGAAGCTGGCAAAAACTGTCAATCAATTTATACAGAATTCTGGATTTTAATAAAAAAAACCTTAAAACAACCAAGGAAAGTTTTGATGAAGAAAGAACCACTGCTTTGGGATAAGAGAGCACTGTGACATTTTAAATTGCCAGCCTACTATTCATTATACCCAGATAGATGATGGCCATGAAGATAGAAGCCTACATTCCTAGTGAAGATTGCTAATGTCAGAGGATGCAAAGAATTGTTTTCAAAGAACTGTGGGTTCGACCTATCTGGCTATTCACTGAAGGACTGGGGCAAGGGCCTGTCTTTGTTTTGCCTGACTGGGAGCATCCTCAGGGCTGGGGTGGCTTTTGCCCAAAGCATTTTGGCTTTAGCACTATTGGCTTTAGCAGTCTGGAGCAAGAAAGAGTTGGATGATCAATAGAGAGACTGAATGCTTGGGAAGGAAGAAGTTGACTAAGGAGATACGTGGGGGGAATAATGGCTTTTAAAAGCAGATGAATATGCCAGGTAATAGGGGGAAAAGGCGATGTACATGCCCAGAACTGTATGCATACTCAAAAAAGTACTGAGAAGACCCTAAGCTTTTTCCTCTTGCTGGCCTTCAAGCTCTGCACAAGCAGGAAGTGAAGACTAAGGCAGAGTTATAAATGGCCTGGCCAAGTGTTGAGGAGTGCCCTAACACACTCACAGCCAATGTGCAAAGGATAGGAGAGTATTTTTTTTCTTTTTGTTTTTTGAGGGCTTCAGGCCTCTAAGAAAACTTAAAACACTAGCTGACCACTAAGTTAACAGAACACAGATTTCAGTGGCCATACGTGACAATAATATAGACTTTACAAAATGAGTTTAGAAAATTCACTAAAGCAAACAAAAACCCACATTAAGCAGCATCATAAACCCCAGAGTGGGTGCAGAATCTGATTTTCAGAGTTGCTTCATAATATTCAAAATGTCCAGTTTTCAACAAGAAATAGTGAGGTATGTAAAGAAACAAAGTATGACTCATTCACAGGGGGAAGAAAAAGAAACTAGCCCTGAGGAAGCCCAGACTATGGACTTAGTAGAATAATAATTTCAATCAAAAGTCCTAAATATGCTTGTGATCTACAGGAAACCATGAGAAGAACTAATGGAAACCAGAAAAGCACTGTCTCATAAGACAGAATATCAATAAAGAAATAATTATGAAAAAGGAACTAAGCAAATTATGGAATAAAAAAGTACAGTAACTGAAATGAAAAATTCACTAGAGAGGGTACAAGAGGAGATTTGAGAAGGCTGGAGAAACAGCCAACTTGATAAATTAATTGAGGTTATCTATTCTAAAGAACAGAAAGAGGAAAAAATGAAGAAAAATGAACAGAGCCCGTGAGACCTATAGGACACCATTAATTGTACTAGTATGTGCATTATGAGTCCCAGAGGCAGAGGGGAGAGAGAGAAAGGGATGGAAAGTATATCTGAAAAAATAATGGTTGAAAACTTCTGAAAGATATGAAGCTACACATCTAAGAAGCTCTACAAACACCAAGCAGGAAAAACTCAAAAGAGATTCACACCAATCCACATTATAGTCAAATTGTTGAAAGACAAAGACAAAGAGAATCTTGAAACTAGCAAAACAGATGTGACTCATTGTGTAAAAGAGAGCCTCAGAAAGATTAACGGCTGATTTCTCTTCGGAAGGCAGTATGATGGCATATATGCTGAAAGAATGAAACTGGCAACCAAGAATTCGATATCCAACAAAACTGTCCTTCAAAAATGAGGGATTATGATATTCTAAGATTAACAAAAGCTGGGAGAGTTCCCTAGTAGACCTGCCCTACAGGAAATGCTAAAAGGAGTCCTTCAGGCTGAAATGAAGACACTAGACAGTAACTTGAAGCCATATAAAAAAATAAAGAACACTAGTTAGTATAGCTATATAGGTACATATAAAAGCCAATATTGTATTTTTTATTTGTAGCTCTTCTTCCCCCCCCATATGGTTTAAAAAACAAAGGAATAAAACAATAATTATAAATCTAATTGACACACAAATTGTAACAATATAAAAGAGGGAGGGATAGAGATGTATAGGTGCAGTTTTTGTATACTATTGAAACTAACTTGATATTAATTCGGACTAGGTTATTGTAAGTTTAAAATGTTAATTGTAATAATAGCCAAGGTAACCACTAAGAAAATAAATAAAAAATAAACAGAAAATGAAAGAAGGACATCAAAGTGGTATACTACCAAAAAAATTTAACACAAACAAAGGCATTAATAGAGGAAATGAGAAACAAAACCTAATATAAGACATATAGAAAACTTAGCAAAATGGCAGAAGTCCTTCCTTGTCAGTAATTACTTTACATGTAAATGGATTAAACTTTAATTAAAAGGCAGAGTCCAGCAGAAGTTATAAAAAAGCATGATCCAATTATATGCTATCTGTAAGAGACTCACTTTAGATCCAAAGATACGAGTATGTTGAAAGTAAAAGTATGGAAATACTTATCTCATGCAAATAGTATCCAGGAGAGAGTTGTGGTGACTATTCTAATAGACAAAATAGACTATATGTTAGACAACAAAGGGCATTATATATTGATAAAAGTGTCAACCCATCAAGAAGATACAGTAGTTATAAACACGTGCACCAAACAGAGCCTCAAAATATGTTCAGCAAACATTGTTCTTCTAAATAATTGTTGGACATTTCTATGCCCCATTATCATTAATAGAACAAGACAAGACCAATAAGCAAATAGAGCACTTGAAAACACTATAAACCAACTATATTTAACACACACACACACACACATACATATACATATACATATACATGTGTGTGTACATATATATCACTCCACCCAGCAGTAGTAGATTACACATTCTTCTTAAGTGCATATGGAACATTCTCTAGGTTAGACCCTATTAAAGACCGCAAAACAAGCCTCAATGAATTGAAAACATTGAAATCCTTCAGAATAACTTCTTTGACAACAATGAATGAAAACATTGCAGCAATTGTGAAAGGATAGTGAATGATAGTAAATTAAGAGCTAGGTGGGCCTTAGGTGAAGGGAGAGTAGTCTGAAAATGACTATAAAGAGCAGAGATGACTTGTACCTCACCTCTGGGCCTAGTAGTTATTAGGAGTCTGGGGAAAATAGCCACTACTTGACTGGGTTACAGTGGGTGTGGTATTCCTAGGGAGTGCTAGGCTCTGAGCATGAAGGTGGAGGGAACAGTTAGAGGGGAGGTAGGGGGCTTTGCTGATAATGGACCATAAATTCCAGAGGATTCCATGGAAGATTTTCAAGAATGCAGAAAGGTGAGATAGTATAGAACAGGGATTGTGCAGAGCAATATGAGGATCAGAGTGTTAGAGTTGATGTTTGGCCTGGTAGTTGGGGCTTTTGGTAGTGACTCATTTAAATAGTGGTAATGGGAATAATGAAAGTATTCCTGATGGATTCAAGTTAGGTAGTTAGATTTTGTGGGTTTACTCTGAAACCCTGATAATCTTTTGTTTTTATGTGAAAATGTCTTGATACTAAACACTTTGTAAACATTTAGAATTAAGCTATTGTTAAGTTGAAAACTTATGTGTCTTAAAAATTACAGTGAAATGGTGCCTTCTTTATAGGATATGTATTAGTTTGGTTAGCTTCACATTTTGTGTGCATAATACCTATAACAATTATAGGGGGGTCTTTATTTACAAATACCTCATTTTCAGGGTTGAGTAGAAGCAGAACATAATGTTTGCTTTTTGTTTGCATTTGGCCGTTTAGTAATTACCAGTTGTCCTCACTTCACTTTTCCATTCATCTGACCCCAAGTAGTTTAAAGATTAGGGAAAAAGTCTTTTTGATAGTATTCAAAAATCCTTCTGTTTCTTTGTAGGGTCCACTGGGCTGGCCAGGAATTGGCCATCCCACTATTTATTTATTTGTTTATTTACTTACTGTTGATTTACCCATGTGTAATATGTTTAGACACCTGTTTTCGAGAATAAATCAGCTGACAAGCACGTATACTTAGGACAAAACCCAAGAAATGAAAGAATAGGGAGAACAGTATTATGCAGTCATAGATGGTTCTACACTTCCAAGTTTGTCAGTCTTGTTTCTGTGTTTCCACTGAATACTACTTGAAAAAAGCCAGTTAAGAAAACACATATAAACAAATTTAAAGTAAATATTATGCAATATATAAAATCTCCCTATTCCATTTAATTTTTAGATTTTATTCAAACATTAGCATGCATTGTAAAATGTGTCCATTTTCAAAACTCCTTTCTTTGTGTTCATCAAAAGATGTTCCAGTGTGAAAAGGGATATAGACATAATTATCTTTGTACTGAATTCAGATGTTATGTATGTCCAGGAAGAGCAATGAAGCTTATTGTTGTGCAAGAGTTATTTGATCTAATTTTTCTTAAATATTGGTAGATAAAGGATATGATTTAGTTGTAATTTATGCACTAAACAGAAACTTTTGTTTTTCAAGGAACCAAATGGAGAGACACCGTCATCTTTATACAGAGTTGCAGCAGTGCTTCTGCAAGTTAATCTTATTGATTTAGATGATCTTTATGTACATGTAAGTCAAGTGGGCTGCTAAGAATCTTTGGTTGTCCGTCCCAGGGGTGGGGAAGAGAAGTAGGCAGCCATATAGCACTACACGGTTGGTTTTAGGCTCTCAAGTCTTAATTTTTGAAGTCCTAATGCATTATTACTTTGTGTTTATAAAGTGAATGCCTTTAATTCTTTTGCAAAGTATGGAAATCGAACACCTTTTGTCACCCTTACAGAGTTCAAAGTTGGATATGAAGTTCAAGTTCTTAGTTGTTATCAAGACATATGTCATGGAGAAGAGAGGCCAAGTTCTGACCAGTGTGACTTTATTAACTAATTAATTAATTTAAACCAATGTGGTTTTAGACTTCTCTATTATGCACAAATTATGGGAAATGTGACATTACCTAGATGCTTCTTCCTTCTCCCTAAAATGTTAATTTTTGGAATTCAGGATATATGGGGAAGTCTTCACATATTTTTAAAAAAATGGCTTTTGTGGGTAATAAATGACTAGTATTGGGCTTTTATTGCTGGATCCAGGATGTAAAAGAGTATGTGATTTTTTTTTTTTTTTTTTTGGTGTATGTGATTTTGATTGATGATCTCTAATGTAGCGACAGTTTAGCCTGTCATTTTGAAAAAAAAACTAGGTTTGTATAGTATAGAACTTTCTGTTTTATTAGGTTGGGCATTGGGATATCTATGAACTTAAAACAAACCTGTCCAATGCTCATCTTCACTGCCTTTGAGATCACTTTCTAACTTCCTTGCCTATCATTATGTACTGTGGTTACAGAGTTGAATAAAACTTGATCTCTATCTTGGAAGCAGTCATCATCTAGCAAGAGAGAAAACATTTTGCATTATATAATAACTATATTGAAGGTATTTACATAGTGCTGTGGGAGCTCAGAAGAGATAGTGATCATTTCTGTCTGGGGGCATTTTGGAAGGCTTTTTCAAACTAGTGATGTTGAACTAGGATTTTGATGATCAGTAGGTGTTGGCCATGCTTAAAAGGTGGGAAGATTCATAGGAAGAATTAACTGAGAGTATAAAGGCAGGAGGTTTGATAGGGCTTCATTATCACCTTAGAACATCAGGAAGCTCAGTGGTTGGTGCCGAGAGTGGTATGTCGGGGCGATGAGGATGGATAAGTAGGTTGGGATTAAACTGTGAAGGGGGCCTTAAGTGCCATAGTACGGTGTTTGGATATTTTTCTTGTTGGAAGTAGAGAACCATTCAAGATTTAAAGTAGAGAAATGTTGTACAAACAAGAACATGGAAATTTGATTAGAAAAAAGAGAATTTGAAGACATAGGCATGAGTTTATAGTGTAGACTGGCAGGACAAATGGAAACTATAAAAATGATGGTAGATTTATTACTGATATGTTTGAGTTTAACAATAAATGCAGGCGGCCTAAGTGTTCCTGTTAAGGTGACGACAATTTTCAGACAGGATTAAAAACCAGTTTATGTTTACATGAGACTTCTAAAATCTAAGGACAAAGAAAGTTTGAAAGTAAAAGGGTGGGAAAAACATACCAGGGAAATTATTATTGTTAAGACAAAATAGACTTTTTGGTGAAAAGAGATAGTCACTTCATAATAATAAAGTTGTGTTCATTAGGAGGATGTAACAGTTGTAACTTTATATACACCTAATAACATTCTCAAGATGCACAAAACTGGAAGTTAAGAGAATTATAAAGATATTTACAGTTCACCCATTACAATGGTAGAAGATGAGAACCTATGGCAGATAAGTAAAGCAGTTTGCCAGTGGGAAGCATTAAAACTGAGAAAAAGCCTTGCTTACCTCCTGTACCAGTCCATAGTGACTTTTCTTCAACCTGCCTTTTGACTAATGGGATGAAGTCTACAATATGTAGTTTAATATTTCACTGTTTCCTTTTATTGTTTACTGGTTGTTTACTTTGCTTTGGACTTAGCTATTGAAATAGATTACATATTTCTAGGGACAGGAACATTTCTTTTATAGTTCACCGTAGTGCCTAATCAGAATGATTAAATAATGGTTTGTTGGCTGTATTTTTCTTTGTGTGGGTTATTTTGTGAAATGTCTATGTTAACCATCTTCAGCTCATACAAGATAGCTGTGCTTGAGATATTTTATCCTTTTCCATAATGGAGGGTTGACAGTGCACATATTACTTTCTCTTTGGTAATAAACGAGAAACTAGTTTGTGAGTTAATAAGTCAAAGGGGTACCTAGAAAATGAAAAGTGACACGTCAAGTTCATAATTTTTCTACTTGAGACTTTTAATTTAAAGGAATCAAACTTACCTCTTTATGTAATTCAGTAGTTCATCTGTCCCAAATTGGGTCCATATGCAGTACTTTATTTAATTTGGAGTTTGGTCTTTAAAGGGAAAAATCTATAACATTTTTAATGGAAGAGGTACACATTTTCTTTGGTAAACTAATAAGTTCAATGGTAAACATCACTGTTGTATTAGATTAATTTAGGACCTCTAACAGACAGGAGACAAGAAACTCAAACTACTTCCTAATTTTAAAGGGTGAACAAAATTCAGATACTTAATCCTGTCAGATTTTAAGAACATAAAGGAAAGACACTTATTTAGAATGGAAATCATGGCCATGAATAGGCTAGACTTATTTACAGTTTTATCAATTGATAGTAAATAGTGTTTGCTTTTTATATGTGCAAATAGTATTAGCTGTTTTATGAAATTTTAATGAACCGTTTTTAGCTTCTTCCAGCTGATAATTGCATTATGGATGAACATAAACGAGAAATTGTGGAAGCTAAGCAAATTGTTAGAAAACTTACGATGGTTGTATTGTCTTCTGAAAAAATGGATGAGCGAGAGAAAGAAAAGGAAAAAGAAGAAGAGAAAGTAGAAAAGGTATATAGTTCATTCTAGTAAAATTAACATTGTTTGCTGGATTTAGAATTATGAAATTTAACTTGTAATAGTTAATCAACTTATAGGAGAATAATTTTCTAATTTCAATTGTAGTGAAACATGGCTTTTGGAATACTAATTTATAAAGGTGGTTTTGCTTTTAATTTGTTTGGCACCTTCCCAAAAGAGGCTGCTATTTTTTTTATATATAAATTTCAAAATATATTCTCAGTAAAATTGCAAACATATTAACTATATTTGTGGTCTGCATATTAATGTCTCTCAAGTCCTAAAGGGATTCTCACAGATGAATGAATTCTGGTTCCCTGTGGCCCAATAAAACATTAAGTACAACTCAATATATTCCAGCTCTGTAAACTGTCACACTGCATCTGCTAAATGAAAAAGCGAATCCTTTTGGTTTTTTTTCAATAACTAAAAACTTGATTGTACTTTGAGGAAAATACCATTGCATTCCCCATGAATGGCAGCTGTTGTTGGTATACATTGTTGTGTGTGTTTAACTTTTTTAAAATGAAGAAATATTAAGATTTATTGGTATTCGTATTCTGAATATCTTTGCTGTAATTATTCATTTTTAGCCACCTGACAACCAAAAACTTGGTTTGTTGGAAGCGTTATTAAAGATTGGCGATTGGCAGCATGCACAGAACATTATGGATCAGATGCCTCCATACTATGCTGCTTCACATAAGCTAATAGCTCTTGCTATTTGCAAGCTCATTCACATAACTATTGAGCCTCTCTACCGAAGGTATGTTACTGTATGCTTTACTAATCATTGAAGTAGAAACAGTTTAGGACAATGACAAAATCTGCATATTTATCTTGTCTTCTCAACCCATGCCTGTATTTTAGTATGTTTTATCAGAAGATAACAACTATTTAGTGTATCAGTCTGATATGTGTTAATCAGTGATTTGTCTTCTAGTGTCTAGACCAGGTATTAGAGAATGTGTGTGCAGTATAATCTAAAAACTATAGGTTAGACTTCTAAGTTGGGTTTGCTCCTTTGAGAGTGAAGACTCCATTCTTCTGTTTTATACTTTCCCCTCCTCTTTCAGGGGCAGATAATTCCTAAGGCTTTTACTTAGTATAATTTTCTTCTATACTGGGTTGACTGGCTCTGGGTGAGGACCTTGCTTCTCTGCTTGCCTTACCTCTCCCAGCAAATAGGCTGCTGTTCTGGAAATTGCTAGTGCAGCCTCTCATCATCCCTAGTTACTGTGGTGACCAGTCCTCTAGCCCAGCCTACTTTCAGGATACTTAAGAGCAGTATTGGCAGCAGTTCTGGCTTTAGCTCCACAGATCAGAGCCTGCCTCAAAAGCTCCAGCCTTGTGATTCATGCAGAGCTGCTGGCTGCTGCCTTTAGTATCACCTGGGTTGTGAACCGTGAAGGCTTTTCAGGGAATGACCCCTGTGACTCCACAGTGGGACACCTGCTCAGCAGGTGAGAACTCTGGGTATGCTGTCCTTTTTAGTGTGAAATCATCTTTCATTATGCTGCTTACCTTCTCTTCCACCAAAGTACGCAGTGGAACCCAGATTGAGAAATGTTTACTGACTTGAATCAGTGTTATATTCATGTCTTTTGTTTAATCCCCACTGTCTCTGAGGTCCATCCCTTGTTCCCCATTCCCATATCCATTTTGAATTTTTTTTGTTTTTTAATCCTCATTTGCGGATATGTTTTTTTACTGATTTTAGAGAGAGGAAGGGGGGGAGAGAGAGAGAGACATCAGTGTGAGAAACATTCATCAGTTGCCTCCCATACATGCCCGACTGGGGATTGAACTCGAAACCTGGGTATGTGCCCTGATAGGAATCGAACCTGCCACCTCATGGGATGACGCTCCAACCAACTGAGGCACACCGGCCAGGGCTCCCATATCCATTTTCCGGATACTGGCTAAACTTACCTAACAAAAAAACTCATATGATGTATGTTAAGTGTTACTTAGAATCTGCATTTCTCTGATTTCCTTTTCTTATGCAGTTAATTTGAAATGTTCTCCTCTGAGCTCTGACTTTTTTTTAAGTGAATATTCTTTTTGTCTTTTTCTACCAGTTAAATTAGGTGGTATAATAAAGTTAGTCACAATTGAAATATAGAAAGCAAATATGAACAAGAAGTGTTTTACTTTTAATATGATTGTGTTAACTTAAAATGAGGTATTTTATGGTATACCTTTAAATTTTGTTTCTTTTTATAGAGTTGGCGTTCCTAAAGGTGCTAAAGGCTCACCTGTTAATGCTTTGCAAAATAAGAGAGCACCAAAACAAGCAGAGAGCTTTGAAGATTTGAGGAGAGATGTCTTCAATATGTTCTGTTACCTTGGTCCTCACCTTTCTCATGATCCCATTTTATTTGCAAAAGTGGTGCGCATAGGCAAATCATTTATGAAGGAGGTTAGTAAGATTTTTTTCTTTCAAGTAGAAAATTAAATTTTGGAATGAATATTTGTGTTATGTGAATCTCTAGAAATAAAGAGAACGTGAACTCTAATTAAAAGGTTATATTGAGTAAGGTTTGGGGATAGTACATTGTGTTCTAACCATTTATGTTTATATATGTATATGTGTGTATATATATATATATATATATATACACACGATATAGATATATAGATATAATTATATAGAGTATACATATATCTCTATAATATAATTATATCTCTTTCTTTATCTTTATCTCTATCTAGATTATTAGTCAAGTGGCCCACATAGGAAAATATGCTTTGGACAAGTGTATGCTTTTTTAAAAAAAATTAAAAAAAAACATTTTTACTGATTTTAGAGAGAGAGGAATGGAAAGGGATAGAGAGAGAGAAATATCGATGAGAGAGAAACATCTATTGGCTGCCTCCTGCACGCCCCCTGCTGGGGATGAAGCATGAAACCTGGGCATGTGCCCTGACTGGGTACCTGTGACCTCTTGGTTCATGGGTTGGCGCTCAACCACTGAGCCATGCAGGCCAGGCAAGTGAATGCTCTTTGAATCCTCTTATAATTAGTGGTTAACTCAGCATCCTTTTCCCTTGCTTTTCTTCTTCTCAGTTATTTTCTTGGCTGCTATTTTGAATCATTGTCATTATCTGTATGAAGTCCCTTGAACCTCAGACTGTTAAGGATTCATTTTTAAATTTTTTTAGTAAACTTTTTATTGAAATAAAACATACATATAGAAAGTACACAAATCATAATTGTACAGCTCAGTGACATTTTCCAAACTAAAACACCCATGTGTCCACCACTTAGATCAAGAAATAGAGCAGTACCAGCACCCCAGAGTTTCCTTTGTACCCCCTCTAGTCACTACCTCAGAGGTAACCATTTATGCTATTTTTTTTGTTTTTAAATTCAGTTCCCAGTTATAATTTATATACAATAAACTTCATTGATTTTAAGCATACAGTTTGATGAGTTTTAACAGATGTATAATTATGTACCCACCACCACATTCATGATATAGAATATTTTAATTTCCCTAGAAAATTCCCTCTTTCCCCTTTGCTGTCAATTCCCTCCCTTTATTGTTGGTTTCTGGCAACCACAGATAGGCTTTCTGTCACTGTAGTTTTGCTTTTTTTCTAGGGCTTCATATAAATGGAATTGTACAGAATGTACTGTTTTCTGTCTGTTTTTTCCACTTAATGCTTTCGAGATTCTTTCAAGTTGTTGCACGTGTCAGAAGTTCCTTTATTGCCAAGTACTATTTCATTGTACAGACATAACCAGAGTTATCTGTTCACCAGTTGATGGGCATTTGGGTTGTTTCTAGTGGGGGGCTATTATAAATAAAGCTGCTATGAATATTCTTTTCCAGTCTTCGTCTGTGGGGGGGCATATGTTTTGTTTTCCCAGGAATGGGATTGCTGGGTTATATGGATAAGTGTATCTTTTTGACAAATTGTTGAGCATGTGTGACTATTTTGCATTCCTGGAAGCAATGTGTATGACTTCCACTTGCTTCATGTCTGCATCGACACTTGGTATTGTCAGTCTTTTAAATTTTAGTCATTCTAATGGGTGTGTATTTGTTGTGCTTTTAATTTATGTTTCTCTGATGATCAGTGATCTTTTCACATCTTAATTTCCCATTTGTAATCATCTTTATTGAGATGTCTATTCAAATCTCTTGCCCATTTTTAATTAGGTTATTTGCCTTTTATTATTATTTCTCAGTCTGATTTGCCTTTTTATTAACTGTCGTTTGAAAAGCAAAAATTTTAAATTTTAATTAATTCCAGTTTGGCAGTACTTTTATTTTTGCTCTTTGTGTTCTAAGAGATCTTTGCCTGACTTAAGGTCTTGAAACTGAAAAAAATACATAATTTCTTTTTAATTGTAAAAGAAGGCAACCAAAAGAATCTAGAAATTGTTACAAGGACAAACTCAGTTCTCTCCAGTGTTTGATTGCCTGTAATTTTAATTAATTAAAAAAAATTGTTGATTTGTATGTGCCCTGACCGGAGATTGAATCTGCAACCTTGGCATATTGGGACAGTGCTCTAACCAACTGAGCTACATGGCCAGGGCTTAATTTTTGACAATAGTGACTGTGTAGAAAATTTAACAGCTGTTCTATATTAATCCCTTGACACCTGAAATATTTGATTTGGCTTTTAATTGTTTAGCTGGTAGATTAATTTTTTTATACTCATAAATTTACTTTGTGTAAGATACTCTGAAGAAGTCTGCTAAGTAGTTTATGATATAGCTATCATTTATTATGTAACATTTATATAAAAAGGAAGTATAACAGTGTGTCGTTATCCTGATCCTTATAGTCTGAAAAGGATGAGTCATGTTAACTAGTGCCTGCTCAAAGAAAATTGTTTGTATCTTTCCCAGTGCATCATATTGGGAAGCATGTGAAGTCAACTTGTTCCATTACCGGTGATGTTTACATTGATCACTTGGTTAACGTGATGACTGCCAGGTTTCTCCACTCTACAGTTACCCTTTTCATCTTTGTTGTTAATATGTATTATTGTGGGGAAGATACTTTGAGACAATGTAAATTGCCTCTTTCTCATTTTACTTTAACCCACTAATGCTGTTCTTTTTAGTTGAAAAAAATTGTTTTTTGTATCCAAAATGTATTTATTTGGATGGTTCCCCACTCAACCTTGATTCGAGGTGCTTTTAGTGCTGCTTCCTTCTGGAGGAGCATCCTCTGTAAGCCTTGCGTTTCCTCCTGTAGGCTGATAAAGAACAGTGGAGCAACCAACACACAAAATTACCGTTGTCCAGGGCTAAAGATGGTGGTGATTTTATAGCATTCTGGGCATTTCACATCATGGAGTGAGCATTGGGGCTCTGCAACAGGTGCTTCTTCTTGTGATTCCTCTCCTGGAGAGGGATGAAGGAGATCCTTAGTGAGAGACATGTTGCTGTCGGGAGGTTGTCGCTGCTGCAGAGCTAGTTGAAAATCTTAATGTTCAGACCTTTTGTTCTGAAATTCATTCTTTGGCAACAAGTATCATAAACTTGTAAGCAGGAAACCAAACATCCAACTTATGGAAACCCTGTATACATAGACATATGCATAAACATATAGTATTATTACCAAGATACACAGGTGCTAGAACTGTCATCCTTCCTCTCTGCCATCTCCATTGCAGCCCTCCTATACCTCTGTTCTGTCACAGTTGTGCCTGATGCCTCCGCCTAACTAGTTTCTATTTCTGCAGAGGTACAAGGGCAGAAGGGAAGAGAAAAATGCTAATTTTGATCACAATGTGGGAAGAAATCTGTCTTCTCTTATTGCTAAGGTTGTGGTAGGAAAAGTGAATCTTTCTAATGATCTGAGTTAGAATTTTGCTTAATTTTTTACCCATAAAAATATTTTGCTCTAGCAGATCATTTGTTCTGTATTTATAGGTTTAAAGGCTGCCTAGCTAGTAATTTAACCAGGGTTTATAAGCTTGCTTTTAAAGGGGGAATTTGACCTTAGTTCCAAATAATGTATTTACAATTAAACTTCTTTAACAGATCTCTCATTTATAAGCTTGGGTTTGCTTAAATATATATATATAAATTGTGCATATTTTTAGGAAGTAGCTTATTTACTTATACCAGCTGTCACCTAACAGACTAGTCTTTAGGCCTATAGTTATTAGTAATCAGTTATCTCTCTGACTGTGTGTGTGTTTGTGTGTATGCGTTTCTTAAATTTGAGGTAGGTAGTATAGGACTAGTGCAGCAGGTCTTCAACTAATGTTTTGTTATAACACTGATGAGACACCGTAGGAACTTAACTCTTATTTACATCAGTTAGCCTATGGTAAAATTGGTTTCATTATATGTTGTTTCCCTTCAAGTCATAGAGCCTATCAGTGATGTTAACTGAAGGCTTATTATACAGTGATTCTCAAACTTTAGTGTGCAGCAAAATCACATGGAAGTCTTCTTAGAACACAGATTGGTAGACCCCATCCTCAGAGTTTCTGATTTAGTAGGCCTGGGGTGGGATTTGAGAATTTGCATTTCTAACAAGTTTTCAGGTGATGCTGATGCTGCTGATCAAAAGACCAAACTTTGAGAACTGTTGTTCTAGTTTATTAACCAATTTTTGTCTTTATTTCAGTCTTAAAGGGGGGGGGGGGCTCTCTGTATAAATTATTTGTATATGAATGGGAAAATTTTGCTATCTTTAAAGTTTTTTAAATTGTAGAACACGACTTTAACATTGTCACCTGACATATTTGAATGTTTTTCATAACACCTATACACTTGAAGATGAATTCCTTGGTGCTTTTTTTTTTTAAAAAAAAAAAAAAAAATCTTTATTGATTTCAGAGAGAGGAAGGGGAGGGAGAGAGAGAGAGAGATAGAAACATCATTGATGAGAGAGTCATCATTGATCGGCTGCCTCCTGCACGCCCCGACTGGGAATTGAGCCTGCAACCCGGGCATGTGCCCTGACCAGGAATCGAACCTCAATCTCCTGGATTCTAGGTCAATGCTCAACCGCTGAGCCAAGCTCTGTGGGGCCCTTGGTGCTTTTTAAAAATCCAGCTGATGTTAATAGGTTAAGTTGTTTACCATAGTGATAGCTAATATTGAGCTCTTATTCTGTGCCTGGCCTTATTTTGAGTACTTTATGTAAATCAGCTCATTTAATCTTTTCTTTTTTTAAATTGAATTTATTGGGGTGACACTGGTTCACAAAACCATAAAGGTTTCAAGTATACAACTCAACAAAACATCATCTACACACTACATCATGCACCCATCGCCCCAACCAAAGTCTCTTTTCATCCCCATATTCCCCCCACTTTGCCCCCTGCAACTACCCTCATCTCCTTTTCCTTCTGGCTAACACCACACTGTTGTCTGTGTATATGTGTGCGTGTATGTGTGTGTGCCTAATCCCTTCACCTTCTTTTATCCAGTCCCCAAGCCCCCTTCCTTCTGACAGCTATTTGTTCCATGTATCCATGCCTCTGTTTCTGTTTTGTTCGTCAGCTTATTTTGTTCATTAGATTCCACATATGAGTGAGATCATATGGTACTTGTCTTTCTCTGACTGGCTTATTTCTAGGTTCTTTTATGTGTTGCAAATGGTAAGATTTCCTTCTTTTTATGACCAAGTAATATTCCATTATATATATATACCAGCACTTTTTAAAAAATTCGCTCTTCTACTGATGGGCACTCTGGCTGTTTCCAGATCTCAGCTATCAGCTAATTTAATCTTTACCAAATCCTTTGTGCTCTAGGTGAAAAACCTTGTCCCAAGATACACAGTTAGTATGGGACAGAGCTGTGATTTCAATCCTGGCAATCTGGCTTCAGAGGCCAAGCTTAAAATCATCATACTCTACTGCCTATACAAATGTAGTATATCTGAAATTGAAGAAATAACATTTACATTTTGCAATTCTGGAAATTCCTTGCTATTTCAAATTATATCTGTTTAGTGGGGTATTGCTATTTTATCTCTGTAATCTCTGTTTTCATCTCATTCTATGTATCTCATTCCCAAGATTTTCTTGTTTTATTGAGTTCATTCTTAATAGCTTTTTCTATAACTATATATAGATACTTGTGGAGAATCTGTCTCTATCCTTTGTTTTCTATTTTCTTCCAGACGAAGTTCACTTGTTCTTAATGTGCTTTTCTTTTTTCTTTTTTGCAAGGCTATTTATGTTTCATGGCTATTTATGTTTCTGTAATAGCCACAGCTTTTCTTTTCATCTTAATATGGACAGCTGTAGCTCTGTTCAGATCATCTTTCTGATGTAGCATGAATGAGCCCTCATACTCTTTCCACCTTATTTATGACCAGTCCTCCTCCTCCTCCCAAGCTATAGTTTGAGTACAGTTTGAGTTTGAGTATGACCTTAGTTCCAAATAATGTATTTACAGTTAAACTTCTTTAACAGAATGAGCTCAGTGAGGCTGAGTGTAGCCCTCATTTAGGGAACCTCTGCTTTCTCATTTGAGATCCTGTTATCTGGCCTGGTAAACAACTTAGGTACTAGTTTCTACTAGGCATGCCCAGCCAAGTGGGTGTCCAATTCTTTTGGGCTTTGACTCCCTTCATGCATCTAAGAAAAATTCCTTTGAAAGACAGTAAGCCTTAGCAGCTGGTTCTCCCTTTGTCAGAGTCCTGCTGGGCTTCTACTCTGAAGGGTTTTTCCTCAGGTTACTTACTGGTTATTTCTAAGTGTTTATAAAGTCTTAAGAGTTTCTGACTGAAAAATAAAAACAAAGTTTTGAACCAAAACATTGAAAGATGATTTAGGTATCTCTTCTCCAGGTTTCGTAAACTTCTGTTCCTGTAACTTTTAATCTATATGTTGTATTTTCCTGTTTGTTACTTTGATGGGTTGTGTTTGGATCCTTTCCAGCAAAAAGATTTTCCTCATAGAGTAGTTTTTTGTTTTTAGTTTTTAATTGACTTCAGAGGGAGGAAGGGAGAGGGAGAGAGAGAGAGAAACATCAATGATGAGAGAGTCATTGATCGGCTGCCCCCAGCATGCCCCCTGCTGGGGATCGAGTCCACAACCGGGCCTGTGTCCCAATGGGGAACTGAACCGTGACCTGCTTCATGGGTCAACGCTCAACCACTGAGCCCCGCCAGGCCAGCCTCATAGAGTAGTTTTAAATGTGAAGTTATTAGCCTAGTACATAGCACATAGCAAGTACTCAGTAAGTGGTAGTAAGAATGAGAAAAAGAAGGAAGGCGAAATACTGCTTTATTTAGATGTAGCTTAAGGTTTCAATTTAGTCACAAATCAGTATTTTTTTCCTTTCTGAGTTATATTCTAGAGTAGCATTTGAAATGGCCATGGGTTAGAGGTAAAAATAGAATGTTAGTAATAAAAAAGTAATTTATCTGGTTATATCTATAACTTTTCCCTGCCTTTATTTCTTGAATTTTCAAATTGCCCCCTTTTAATAGAGTGTATTTTTTAAAAATATATATTTTTATTGATTTCAGAGAGAGGAAGGGAGAGGGATAGAGTGATAGAAACATTGATTGACTGCCTCCCGCATGCGCCTTGACTGGGGCCGGGGACTGAGCCTGCAACTGAGGTACATGCCCTTGGCCAGAATTGAACCCGGGACCCTTCACTCCTCGTGCCTACACTCTTAACCACTGAGCGAACCCCTAGGGCTGGACTGTATTCTTTTTGTGCCCAGTGCTGTTATGCTGCCCTGTCACCTGCTCCGTCTTTATAGGGCAAGATTGGAACCTGCTTGGGGCCATTTATAGCTGATGGTATGTCTAGGCATAATTGTGAGGACTCAATTATATTCAAACTTAAAAATTCACTTCCTAACAGTACACTGGCAAGGATAATTTTGATCTGCAAGAGATCCTCAAAGATAGGAACTTCATCCTGTTTATCTTTGAATTCCCAGTGCCTGGCACATAGTAAATGAATGCATGTCTTTGTTTTTTCTTCCTCTTATTTCCTACTGGCCTGGTCAGTCAGTAAAACTTTCAGCATTGTATAGTGGGAATGGAGAGTTTTATTTTTACTCTGAATTAAAAAGCAAATTAAACTAAAAGAAAAAGAAAGCATCAAGAGGGTGGAACAAAAGAAAATTACTTTTACTAGTATGTACCTCTTGATTTATTTTTTTGGTTCATCTTTGTTATAATTAGCCTTTGATAGAAAGGTTTCTTTCTGTTCTTCTAGATCAGCGATTTTCAACACGCTGTAGCACACTGATGCGATGCAAGAATTTTTAAAACATGCACCCTCGCCGGTGTGGCTCAGTTGGTTGGAGTGTTGTCTTGTATACTGAAAGGTGGTAGGTTTAAATCCCTGTCAGGGCACATACCCAGGTTTCAGGTTCAATCCGTGACAGGAGGCAACCAATCCATGTTTCTCTCTCACATCGATGTTTCTCTCTCTTTCAAATCAGTTTTAAAAAAAAGAAATTTTAAGAACAAAATAAACTGATAAAATAGATCCCGTGACACAGAAGCATGGAACAGACTGACGAATCTCAGAGGGAAGGCAGGTGGGGGTGGGTGGGTGGGGAGAGATTAACCAAAGAATTTGTATGCATACATGCATAACCCATGGGCACAGACAATAGTGTGGTGGAGGCCTGGGGTGGGGAGTGGGTACGGGGTGGAGGGGTCAGTGGGGAAAAAAGGGGACATCTGTAATACTTTTAACAATAAAGATAAATGAAGACAAAACAAAACAACAAAACAACAATAGATTGTTAAGTGAGGCTAATTATAAGATAGCATGCACAACATGGTTATATTTTGTAGATAAATATGTATATTTTTCTGTGATATACATATAGACAAAAGACCAAAAGAATATAAGTTAAAATGTTAATTGCAACATTTCTAGGTTGGGCTGAGAAAAAAAAGAACTTTTAAAACATGCAATACCTGACTATTTAGTCAAGAGCACTGACCAGTGTGAATGCATAAAAATTATACCTATTTTTTGGTCAGATCAGCAAAAATAGTATTTTTTGGTGTGCTACAGAATTTTAGTAATTAATTTATGTGTGCCATGAGATGAAAATTGTTGAACATCTCTGTTCTAGATGGTTTCATTTTATTCTCCATATTTCTCTCTTTTTCACTTTCTTTGCTTATGAACTCTAGAGAACTGATGTATAGGCATCAGAAACGTATGTAATTATCTAGTAAGGGAATTACAACAGCTTAGTAACTAAGAAATGTCTTATTTCTACAGAGAAAATTATGTGTAGCTTTATTAGGTTTGTTTGAATCATAGTATACCAGGAAAGGAGTAGCTTAACTGCCTTTATCCCCAACATAAGATACTATAAACCTAGTTCTTTCAATTATGACATACTCTTATATCTGCCTCCCAATGTACAGCCAGTATTCCACCAGAATTACCAGCCCCCCCCCCCAACAACCAAACAAAATAAAAACAACTGTCTGTTGGCCACTCCTTCATAACCTAACTCCTTATTTACTGACCAGGATATATGTTGACTTAATAATTGTTTCTGTGAAAGAGAAACATAACTTTTTATCCTTTCTATTAAAACACATGTGATTGTGTGTTTTCCCATCAGGGTAACATGGCAGTCCCTGAGTTAGTCTTAGGTGAAAATGTTGCACAGAAGTTATACTTTCCTTTATTTACACCCATTAAATTACTTAAGCATGTAAACATACATGCACAGAATACCCTCATCTGCCAAGAAAATAGGAAGCTTATTAGCTGCATATTAGCTTTTCCCCTTCCCTCACTTGGTATTGTGATAAATCCTATTCAGAACTCTAAGATTGTCTTTGAGTATCAGTGCTTCATTTGTCGTTTGCATACTCTCCCAGCCCTCCACCTGCCTGCACACACACAAGTATTACTATTTCATTTAGAAGGAGTAGACAGTATTGTTAAACATGGCACTTATGCTACCCACCTGCAAATCATTGATATAATACTGACCCATGTTTTTTCAGTATGTCCAATTTAGGGAGTGGTTTTGTATTTGTCAGCAATGTTATTAATATTTTGGGTTTATTTCTCAGTGAAGCTTTAGTAGTAGTGAGTTAAAATATAGCTTTAAATTTCTTTGGGGTTACTTTTTTTGTGGTTGCTTTAGTGTTAGATTTATCAATCCTGTAAGGGAAAAACCTAGACTTGATGGAAAAATGCAAATGCATTAAAACTAACTTGTGTTGGCTACAATTTTATGATAAATACTTTGATTAGTTTTAGGATGTTTTGGTTTGTGATGAGAATGAGAAAAGAATTGGCTTATAAACTTGACATTTAAAACTCATGAATGTTGCAAATGATTTAGAGGTTAGGAGTATAGATGAAGTTTAACAATGTTAATTGGTAATACTGGCTATATCTAAAACCTACATGCTGTGTAAGTAGTAAGGAAATAATTCACAACCATGTGCAAGTTAATTTTTTTCAAATTAGAAACTAAACTGTGACAGCATAGTCAACCTTTTTTACATTTTATTTATAGTTTTTTTTAAATTTTAGTTTCAGTCTGATGGAAGCAAACAAGAAGATAAAGAGAAAACGGTAAGAGACTAGAAAAATCCAATGTGTCTAATGTTTGTCTAGGTACAGCATACTGCAAATTTTACTGTGGACAAGCTTTCATCGCCTGTGTGAACAATTATTATACAAGTTATCTTTTAAGATTGACAACCTCCTGTTTTTGAGGATTACCATGTTGAAGAAGGAAGAGGGATAATAAAAGTTCCTCATTCTCTAGCTACCTCTTTCCTTCCCTCACCTCATTTGCTTTCTTAGATGGAGAAACACAACGATTATGAAAAGGACAGTGATAGTGTGGGGAATTAGATACGGTGTGTTACGAGATCAAGGAATGGCAATTTTTTCAAGGCTGACATAAATTTATTTGTGGGGGGATTAATATGGACCTCTTACTGAAATAATTTTTCCTCCCTTTTTCTTAGGAAGTTATCCTTAGCTGTTTGCTTAGCATTACTGACCAGGTACTACTTCCATCTCTTTCTTTGATGGACTGCAATGCTTGTATGTCTGAGGAACTATGGGGAATGTTTAAAACATTTCCATATCAGCACAGGTAAATACGTAATATTTTTGTATTTTGAACTACTATTCTAGTGCATTAACCTCTTAAGTGTTTAACTTTTCCTAATTCTTCATCTCATTTTTTAAGATATCGTCTGTATGGCCAGTGGAAGAATGAAACTTATAACAGTCACCCACTTTTAGTAAAAGTTAAAGCTCAAACAATAGACAGAGCCAAATATATCATGAAGTAAGTTTTAATTTATTTTCTTCATATTGATCTAAAGTATATCTGGATGTAATTTACTTTCTTTCAGCCAGCTTATGTCTGAGCCTCAATTTTGAGGAAGCCTGAGTGTTTCTTAATGGTATAGCTAATTATACACTGCAGATAGAATGATTATTGATTTTTGTGGTTTTTTAGCTCATTTTGACTATCAAGGTAGTTTTTGTAGTTGCGTTTGCTTAGCTATGAAATCTAATAATAATCCTTTTTAATGCATTAATTATAGGATTTTTTTAAAAGGAAAACCTACTGTGGCCTTTGCTTAATTTGCATAAAACATTTAAGGGCTTGTACAAGGTAGTCAAAGGTCTAGGAATTGCTACTGCTGAAAGTTATTATAATAAAGATTTTTTTTTCCTTCTGGAAGATCTAATGGAATTATGCAGAACTGTCTCCACAGGGAGTCAGCTTTAGAAAAATTTCAATCTCTTTTTATTTGTGTACTTTATTTTCATGTCATTAAAAGCATAAGAGTGATGTTTTTACTTCCTGCTAAACTGTTTCAAGTTTAATTATGAAAATTTTATACTTCACATTTAGTATTGGTTTAGATACTAATATACTGCTGTATTGCAAATATTTTCAGCAAGGCTTTGTTATTTATCACTCATGCAGTAGTATGGTTAGTCTAATTAAAAACAGTGCATTCTCTAGTTTAACTAGAGTTCATAGTTTGTGATATTACTGTTGTTGCCCAATGACATTGTTCCTGGCCACAGTCTACTGGGGAAACAGGTGTGTGCACAGTGACGATCTGGTTTAACAGGGGCTGTTATACAGTATGTATGAAGTTCTATGGGAGAATAGAGAAGAGAGTGAATTATTTCACCCTGTGGAAGTTAGGGGAAGCATGGAAAGAGATGGTATTAGAACTGATTCTTCTGAAAGAATTTTGACTTCCCCAGGTTAAAAAAACCAGATTCCCCAGGTAGAGTTCCTAGGTTAACAACAGCTAATATTGATGGAGCCATTACTATGTGTGGCAGACACTGAACCAAGTGCTTTATATGGATTATTAAGTATTATTAAATCTCTTGAATAGATCTTTTCCACTCTCTACTGCCATTAACTTAGTTATTTTATCTGGAGTATTACAGTTCTTCAAAAATCCTTTAGTGACTAACCGTTGCCCACAAGTTATATGTTAAATTTTATGGTATGGTAAAGTACGAGACCCTCCATGACCTGTCCCTCCCTGTTTTCAACCTCATTTCCTGCCAGTTCTACCTCCAGCTGTACCTAGCCCACTTATGTTTCCCTGAATATGCTATGGTCTCCTTTTCCTTTGCATATATTTTTTTGTTTCTTCTGTTCATACAATTTTTCTCTTGCCTCTTTTCTTTCTCTGTCTGGTGCCCTAATGCTCGGAGAGTGGGCTCCAGTGTCACCTCCTCTGTGAAGCTTTCCATAGCACATACTGCTAAAAATAATTGATCTTTATCTGTACCAGCACTCTCCTATAGGCATATAATGCTATCATACCACTTAGATACATTACTATGATTATTTTTTTTATCTACTTTTTAAATAGTTTATATATTTACATTGTTTAAATTTCAGTATATATAGAAAGGTTGGCAGTAAAATGTCTCACCCATTTCCCTGTCCACTAAGTCCTCCCAAGGGGAAAAAAAGCCACTGTTTAGTTTCCTGTTTATCCTTCCAAATAATTTTATGTATATACAAGTGTGTAAAAATATATTCTCCCCTTTTTATACTATTGATAGTATATAATACGTACTGTTCTATGATTTGCTCTATTTAAGAGTATAAACATTTAAAAAATGGTTTTAACTGTCTCCTCAGCTGGACTGAGCATGAAGCAGAAGCTATTATTCATCTTTTTTCCTAATGCTTAGCAGTTTACCTATCCTAGAAGACATTAATATGAATGAATAAATTAAAATGTCACAGAATATGTGTAGAATTTTTAATGTACTTGGATTTTTGTTATATTTGTAACCTATAACTATTTCACCCAGCTTGAACAGTGTGATTTTGATACTGATTGAACTTTTTATGTTGAGAATGAAATGTATTAATTTATTACTTGCAGAATTTTACAAGTTTTGATTACTGTTTAAAACATGAATTTGCTATACGGTACCTAATAATTCATTCTACAAATACTCCTTGATTGTGTTCCATATGCTAGACAGCATGGTAGCTTGAGGGGAAGATAGTATTCCTTGATACAGGAAGTTCTCTGGCTTAATCAAGAAAATATTCCTTTTATTTTTGTTTTTCCCTTCAGGGTGTTAGGAGGCAGAAGGGAACAGGATAGAAAATGTAGAGATGAAGGGTTACTTTGGCAAGTAGGAGGATCGCCTGAAATAGTAGGGTTAAAAGTAAGAACAGATGCTGGTAAGTTTTAAGGTAAAATAGTATCTCTTTTGTGGAAAAAATAAGAAACTAGGCCAAGGAAAATGAGAACGGGAAGTAGTTGATGATGAAATAATTTTAATTGAAGGGTCAGTTTTGTCTTAAGAAAAGCTCCTTAAGATACTTCCACAATGGTCACATTCCTTGAGCTGAATTCATTATTTGTTTCATTATATTTTCATTCTAGAAAGCTTCCTGTCACTTGTAAGCTTCTCAGGTTTCACGTTTCTAGATTTATTATGTAATAATCTCATTGGAAGAGTTGAAGATGGTGTATAATAATTGCTTTGAACTGTAGACATTTCATAGATAAACATTTCCAGAATGTTAGTAAAACAATACGGAGCAGAGGAAGAATTAAAGAGGAAGGAGAGTAGAATTGATTTATCAAAAATTGTTTACTTTGAATATGAAAGCCAGAGAACTTCCTGTATCAAGGAATATAGTATTGGCTATTACTCTGTTAGGGTCACTGAGACAGATGGCACGGAACATTTCATTACATTATATCAAATTGGATATCTTAATCTCTAAACTGATAAAAATAGCCCTTCTTAATCTAAAATAATCATGATTATAAGTTTTATGTAGTTGTAGAATATCTTAGAGTTTTTTTTTTTTAAAGAATATTTAAAAATATATGTCTGTTGTTTTCAGAGAGAGGAAGGGAGAGAGAGAGAAACATCAGTGATGAGAGAGTCATTGATCGGCTGCCTCCCACACACCCCCTACTGGGAATTGAGCCGGCAACCCGGGCATGTGCCCTGACCGGGAATCGAACCGCATCTCCTGGATCATAGGTTGATGCTCAACCGCTGAGCCATGCTACCTTAGAGTTTTAATGCTTATTAGACTATTACTATAAAATGGAAATGTGTATATTATAAATTGTTAAGCTCTAATACAAAACTTTAATACCATCAGGGAGAATGCCTAATCAAAATAGTTCAAGTCCTGCAGTAAAGTCTGTGATAAATGTGGTTGTTTACATGGGTCCATTTTGAATATTTGGCAAGGAATTGTTTTATTGTGTTTTCCCCCCATCATGTAACAAAGTTATCATTAGCATTACAAGGGAAATTACTTAAGATGATCTGTGTCACCTTTTTCTCCCCTTTCAGGCGTCTAACCAAGGAAAATGTGAAGCCTTCTGGAAGACAAATTGGGAAGTTGAGCCACAGCAATCCAACCATTTTGTTTGATTATGTATGTTTTCAGGTTAATATTATTTCAAGGGTGGTTTTTTTTTTTTTTTTTTGTTTGTTTTTTATTTTTTTTTTGTTTTTTTGTTCTTTAAGTCAGCACAAGTAGAAATGGAATGATACAATTCTTAAAATGTTTCATAGTTTTAAAAATGTTTCATAGTTTTAGGGGGGAAAACCTTTAGCAAATGAATCCTTGTATGGTTATTCTAGAAACAAAACTCAGTACACAATATATTTAACAAATTGATTTATTTTTATAATATGTAACAATGCTGCTGTTATAAACAGTGTAACATCTTGTTTACCACATTTTAATTTATAGGAGCATTAGTAGATTCACTATTTGATTTTAGTTGTTAGAAACATTTGAATAACATTTCATTGTGATTTAGATATAATACTTTCATATTTAGACAGATTTCTAAAAAACATTTGGTTAGCTTCTTTATTTCTAAAATTCAAGTTTAGATACTTTGTGATTATTTCCTAATTGGAAAAGATAGCCCATGAAAACATAGGGAGTCCCAAAAAAATGTATACACACTTTAACAGCTGATTTCTTTTTCTTTTTTTTCTTTTTTTAATATATCTTTATTGATTTCGGAGAGAGGAAGGGAGAGGGAGAGACAGAGAGATAGAAACATCAATGATGAGAGAGTCATTGATTGGCCGCAGCCCGCAACCCGGGCATGTGCCCTGACCGGGAATTGAACCCCGATCTCCTGCCTAGGTCGATGCTCAGCCACTGAGCCACGCCCGGCTGGGCCAGCTGATTTCTGTTATGTCTTTAAAATGAAATGTATTTTAATGAACACTGCCTTTATAATTATTCAAAGTGTATATACATTTTTTGGGACGCCCTATTATTTCTAAGGAAATAATAGCGTAGTAGATTTTATATAAATACAAAATGAAGGAAACTACTTTTGAAAAATGAAAAGTATAGCCATTATTTAGTTAGCACAGAAGTTCTCTTTTGATTAGTTAACACCATGTATGTTGTTATCTTCCAGATTTTGTCACAAATACAGAAGTATGATAACTTAATAACACCTGTAGTAGATTCACTGAAATACCTCACCTCATTGAATTATGATGTCTTGGCCTGTATCCTTTTAAGTGAAGTAATACACACATTTCACATTCCATAGATCTTAATGGTGAATGTTTTATTTTCATTCTAAGTTCTGTTAGTAACTATCTGAGATTGATTCAGTTGGCTGATCTGAAGGTTGGCCAGTCAGGAGTTTGCACGCGTGTGTGTGTGTCTGTGTTGTGTATAGGGAGAGACAGTGTTACATTTACTAAACATTTTTTTTTTTATCACCCCACTAATTACTCAGTGTTTGGAAAGAAAAAAATGTCCTTTTCTTTTTATTATTAAATTTATTGGGGTGACATTGGTTAATAAGATCATACAGGTTTCAAGTGTATAGACATTTTGACATAGGTGGAGCCTGTGTTGCTTGCTGAAAGGTGAAAAAAAGCTAAGGAAGAAGAGTTGGTACTATAGTGAGTGTATTTTTCATTAATTTGCAGTAACTTGAAGCTAACAATTTCATTTTCCCCCAAGATTTGGCATTTTTGTTATTGTGTTAAGAGTCTTCATTAGAAATGTAATGACTTAAAATTTTTTCTTAATGTGCAAAAGATTGTATCATTGAAGCTTTAGCTAATCCAGAAAAGGAGAGAATGAAACATGATGACACAACCATCTCAAGCTGGCTTCAGAGTAAGTATTTTTATTTTTCCAAGGATATTTCCATCCACTATGACTGCTATGCTGTGTGTTCTATCATCTACGCTAAGGGCCTATTGGCAAGAGCTCTTGAGAATAGCCACTCAGCTCTTTTACTGGTGTCCAGGTTCTTGACCGTATAGGGAGGTTCATGTAGTACTTACTCATTTTGCAACCCAAGAGGCCAGTATTACTGGGGAGATGAAAATTCCTTTCTATTATTTTAGAGGAATTAATCTTAAGGGAACTATTCTCCTTTAATTTCCATCCCGAAGTTTCAGTCATCTTAAAAGAACAAAAACTTGTTTTTAAATAATAAAAAAACCCCTAGCCTTTAAAGGAATTTTCTTGTATCTTTGATTTCTAGCAGCCAGTTCCCTTTTTTTCCCAACCTGTCCTGTCTGATAGCTGAATCTTGCAGTAGCTCCCCATTGCCCTTTAAAGTCTGCTATCTAATAGGTCATACAAGTAAGTTCTTTGGGAATCAGGTTCTTACTGTGTTAGCCTCGTCTTTTGCTCCTCTTAAAATTCTAGGTTCCATTAATACTGAAGTTCTTGCACTTTACTTGTCCCATTTGCACATTATTCTCTCTACTTGGAATACTCTTCCGTGCCTGCTCATCTTCTTACATCTTAGATTTCAGCTTAGAGGTCACTTTCTTTGGAAAGCTTTCCCTGTGAAAGCTCCTACCCAAAAGTTGGAATTAGGTGCCTTTCTTCTGTACTCCTGTGGAATCTTTTATTCATCGTAGTTATTTCAGTTTACTTTCTTTTTTAAAAAAAATATATCTTTATTGATTTCAGAGAGGGGACGAGAGAGGGAGAGAGAGGTAGAAACATCAATGATGAGAGAGTCGTCATTGATCGGCTGCCTCCTGCACGCCCCCTGCTGGGGATCGAGCCCGAAACCGGGCCTGTGCTTTGACCAGGAATCGAACCTCGATCTCAACTCCTGAGCCACGCCCGGCTGGGCTCAGTTTGCTTTCTTTATCCCTCACTAGACGGTAAGCTCCTTGAGGGCAGAACCTGTGTTTTGTCCATTATCCTTTGGGTGCTCAGCAAATAATTGTTAAAAAGGCTACAGACAACTTGACTTTACTAGACTTTCTTCCTCTTTACTTGACTGGGATTTTCTCTCTACTCACGGTAGGATAAGGACCACTGGTTAAAATTGTTCTTTTTTCTGCTTCTTGGCCTGGCAATGCTTTCTTTACTTGTTTCCTTGTCCCTCCACCGCTAGTAGATAAAAATATTTTTTTTCATGATTCAAACATTTGAGGGGCAGGTGTTTTCTTGACTGACCATTCAGGTTTACTGAGTGATCTGAAAGATTTTGTCGTGGCCTAATTAATGTCACAGGCTGTGGAAACAGGCCATATACATTTGAATCACCGCTGTACCTCATACCAACTATGTGACCATGATCAAGTTACATTATATATGTGTTCTAAATTTTCATCCAACCTGAGATGATTATTGTAAAGATTAAATGAGATAGTAAACATAAGTGCTTATTTAGTACAGTGTTTGGCATATGCGTCCTCAATAAATATTAGCTGTTATCTATTATAAAACACTATTAAGTGGCATCACCAATACAATTATTGCTACCTCATTTTGTTTTAGAAATTGAGTTAGTAGAAGAAATGACATTGAATATTGTACTTTTTGTTCTATGGATTGTTTTTTAAAAACCCTTTTTTAAATTTCACATAGGTCTGGCTAGTTTCTGTGGTGCAGTTTTTCGTAAATATCCAATTGATCTTGCTGGTCTTCTTCAATATGTGGCTAATCAGCTGAAGGCGGGCAAAAGGTATTGATAACAAATTCTATATAAATGAAGTTCAATAATTAGAGTGCTTCTGGTGATATTGGGATATTGAGATTTCTGTTATCCTGAAATACTATTTGTTGATTGTAGGCTTAAGTAGAATAGTTGCTTGCTCACTTATGTATGTGGAATTCTTTAATTAAAATAAAATTTAATTTAATACATAAACACTTTTTTGCAGAAAGAAATTAATGTTTGGCTATATTTGTAACTTTAAAAAGACTAACTCATTTTGACTACCTGTTTGTTAGGCTTTTGAATAAATGGTTAATAGTATATTGTAAATCCTTTTATGACAAAACTATTGATTATGTTACTGGAAAGTAATTGGCCTTTACACTGAGCATTTGGTAGGAACATGTTTATTTTGAGGGTGTATATAGTATCTTTAACACAATTATTTTTGGAGTTGGAACTTTAGAGAGACATAAGCTTACATAAATTTTGAACAGCACCTTCTTTTCTTTATAAATACTGAGTTTTATTATTTTATTCTGGGCCAGTATCAGTGCTTAGAGTTTGAATTAGTATATATATTAAACCTTATCAGCAGTAGACTGACTAGAATCAAAGAACTGAAAATTCTTTTCAAAAGCTTTCTGGTAGAAAGCAAACAAAAATCTGTAAAGCTATCTGGTGTTCCAAACAAGTATTACCTAAATAATTCTTTTTTTGTTTTTTTTAATCCTCACTTGAGGATATTTTTTCCATTGCTTTTCAGAGAGAGTGGAAGGGAGAGAGGGGGAGAGAGAGAGAAACATTGATGTGAGAGAGGCACATTGACTGGTTGCCTCCCACACGTGCCCCAGGATCAAGATTTTGACCAAGGTACGTGCCCTTGGCTGGTCTTAAACCCTGGGACCCTTCAGTCTGTGGGCTGATGCTCTAACCACTGAGAAAAACTAGCTAGGGCTACCTAAGGAATTCTTGACATTATTATTTTGGGAGTATTATTATAAGTTTATTATAACATTATTATAAGTTTAGGGAAAACTTTAAAAAATAATATTTGGATTCAGGATTTTATCAATATAACACTTATGTTATGCTCATCTGATCAGCCATTCCTATACATTTTACTCTTCTGTGTCTATAGTCCAGGAGAACATAATGTTATTTTTAAATATATAATTCAGTTCTCTGTACTGTGAATATAGTTTTTGTGACCATCTAATTAAAAGATAGTTTAAAGAAAAATTAAAATATTTTATTGGTACTTGTTGCATACTAATTTGCATGAGGCCCCTCTTGTTTTCAAAACCTATGTTTAGGGAAGACTAGGCCAATTGAAAGAGTAAGCACTTACTAAGAATCTTAGGAAACTGTTCCCTTTTCTATTAACTTGTGTATTGGATATGTCTAGGTTTACCTTTGGAAATAAACCCTGCATTTGTTTTGTGGGAAAGAACGTTTTCACTTTATCTTCATTACTTAACTAATTAAAGAAGATCTTGGAAGTCATAGGTATTATTTCCATTGGCAGTCCTAAACTCTAAGAATTAAAATGTCTAACTCTTTCACAGCAATAAATGTGCTTAAGGGTGGCCACTAAATTGTCAAATACCACAACTTGGAACTTCTGGCCCCCTTCCTTTTTTCCTTCCTTCCCTGCATTCCTTCCAAGTGTGTGTGATTGTTTAAAGAGAGATGGCTCTATACCATCAAAAATATTTATTGGCCATCCTGTACTGGAGAGTTAAAAAAATGCTATGGAGGACATTATTGGGTCAACTGATAAAAACGAAATGTGAACTCTAGATTCCACTGATAAAAATGAAATATGAACTGTACATAAAAGTACTGTATCAATGTTAGATTTACTAAAGTTGATAACTGCTGTGGTTATATAAGAGAATAGTTGTATTTTTAGGAAATACAGTCTTAGGAACTTTAGGGATGAAATGTACCCCTAAAATGATGTTACATACTAAATGAACTCGTAAATGGTTAAAAAAGTGTGTGTGTGGGGGAAGGAGACAAAACACAAATGATAAAGCAAACAGGAGTAAAAGTGTTAATAGGTGAAGTTGGGGTAAAGCTTTGGACTGTTTTTATCTTTGCATGCTATCTGTGCATTTGAAGTTATTTCCAAGTAAAAAGTTGAAATAAATGTAATCATATTACATGGCCCAAATATTTTTTCAGTATAGCTCTAGGAATGCAGTTTTTCCTTAAAAACTGTTTCAGCACCTTTCTCTTTCTCCTCATATTTATGTACAAATAGTTTAGGGGTTCTCAATTATAATATATTATCACTTTTATGTTTGAAATTTCGACTATAGGCTGTTTCTTATTTTTTCTAAATAGTTTTGACCTGCTTATATTGAAAGAAGTGGTACAAAAAATGGCAGGAATAGAAATTACAGAGGAAATGACAATGGAACAACTAGAGGCCATGACTGGTGGAGAGCAACTAAAAGCTGAGGTGAGACTTGCTATTTTTATTTATTGATTTTTTTTTTAAAGTTCAAAATGTGTGCATGCTCATAGTAAAGAACCCAAACAGTACATAAGTACATAAAGCCAAACATCAAAGCCATACATATTCTCTTCTCACAACTGCCTAAGCTTCCTTTTAATAACTGAGATATACTAGTGATTTTAACCTTTAGTTTTATATTTAAAAATTTTTATTTATTAATTTTTTTGAGAGAGAGAGAGAGAGAGAGAGAGAGAGAGAGAGAGAAAGAAACATTGATTTGTTGGTCCACTTATTTATGCATTCATTGGGTAATCCTTGTATGTGCCCTGACTGGGGATCGAACCCACAACTTGGCATATCTGGACGATGCTCTAACCAACTGAGCTACCTGGCCAGGGCATATTTTAACCTTTTGAAAAAGCTGAAACAAAATATAAAAGGAATACTTTCTTGATTATATCTTCTCCTCAAGCTACCATGGTGTTTGTAAGGGAAATGAACAGCAAATCTGCTATGGTCCTTGACATCCTAACTGGCATAAATTTGAACATAGTTACTCTGTTGTTGAGTCTGCTCCATACTGAATAAAGAGTAATCCTTTATAAGGGACTGCATGGCAGAAAATGGAAAATATGCAGAAGTTTCAAGGAAATTGACAGTTATCTTTAAGTCAGTGATTATAACCAGTAATGGTGTCACTAAAATAAATTTGCGAAGAAAGGGAAGTAATGTAGACTATGAGTTGTTTTTGTTTTTTTAATCTTCAGGATTGTAACTGAACCTTTTCTATCTTCTTCAAATCACATGGCATGTGTTATGTACTATACGCTGGTAAATTTATGTCTTCTCTTTTGCAGGGTGGTTATTTTGGCCAGATCAGAAACACTAAAAAATCCTCCCAGAGATTAAAGGACGCACTATTGGACCATGATCTTGCTCTTCCCCTTTGTTTGCTTATGGCTCAGCAGAGGAATGGGGTGATCTTTCAGGAAGGTGGAGAGAAACATTTGAAACTTGTGGGAAAGCTCTATGATCAGGCAAGTTAAAGTGGTTTTTGTGTTTATGTTGATTTTTTTCATCCTGATAATGGCAACTATAGAATGTTCTATAACTTGAAAAATGTCATTTTGCACATATGAGTGTGAAACAGCTCTAATGTAAAGTAGACATTCAGGAAATGGGCTATTTCTGTGTAAATTATGACATTTAAGCGATGGCTCTAGGAGATGTAATGATATTTATAAGGTTTTCCATTAAGTAGATAACTTTAAGTTGCTCTCATATCTTTCGTAATCTCTGGAATTTCAATCACAGCAAAGTAGATGTGATCTTTATTAATAAAGTATATTCATAAATATTAAGCACCAAAACATATGTTTAGCTTATAAAGTGTGTTTAACTGTCACTATATTACAAGGAAAAAAGATCACATATATTTTATAAATGAAGTTTTCATCTTTTAAGGACTTGTGTATACACAAAATTGTCGTATGTGATTTAGGTAAATATATTCTGCTACTAAAAGTGAAGAACAGTAGTTTGGAACTTGAGACCTGGTTGATCTTAAAGCTCTGGACTAGCGTACTTTCAGTACCTTGGCATCTTTTTTGTAATATGATTATGTTTGTAGATTGTCTTTAAAGTTCTTTCAATTTGTAAAATTTGAGTTCTTGTTAATCAAAATATTGTTTAAATGACACTTTAATCATTTCGGAAAGTGTTTATATTATTTTTGTAAAATGGTAGCACATGTGTTTTTATTTGTCTTTTTTTTTTTTTTTTAATTTAGTGTCATGATACCCTGGTACAGTTTGGTGGGTTTTTAGCATCTAATCTAAGCACAGAAGATTATATAAAGCGAGTGCCTTCAATTGATGTGCTCTGTAATGAATTTCATACACCCCATGATGCAGCATTTTTCCTGTCTAGGCCAATGTATGCACACCATATTTCAGTAAGTATAAATATCTTTGCTGCTGTTCAAGAACAATTCCAAATTATTTTTATCTGTTTTATTTGTAAATGCATTTTACTTTGAGATAGATATACATTGTCTCTTGGAGAGTTACTCTTTTGTTAATACTCAGCTCTGAGCAGTGTACAATGAAAATGCTCCCTTCTAAAAATAAGTCTTACTAGTTCTATAATTTTATTCTTACTTTGTCGCTTTTGTATAGGTTGTTGTCTTATGGGCCCTCTAGAAGTATAGTTCTCAAATATTAGTGTAGATGAGAATCAATAGCGAAGCATTTAAAATTTTTATTTTTAAATATATCTTTATTGATTTCAGAGAGAGGAAGGGAGAGGGGGAGAGAGAAATAGAAACATCAGTGATGAGAGAGTCATTGATTGGCTGCCTCCCGCACGCCTCCGACTGGGGATTAAGCCCACAACCCAGACAAGTGCCCTGACCGGGAATCGAACCGCAATCTCCTGGATCCTAGGCCGATGCTCAACCACTGAGCCACGCCCAGCCAGGTGCGAAGCATTTTAAAACTCAGTCCCATGTCCCCTAATTCTAATTTTTTTTTTAATCCTCACCTGAGGACATTTCATTTTTAGAGAGAGGGGGAGGGAGAGGGAAAGAGGGAGAGAGAGACAGAAACAGAAACATTGATTGGTTGCCTTCTGCATGTGCCCTGATCAGGGCCAGGATTGAACCTGAAACCTAGGTTTATGTCCTGACCTGGAATCGAACTGAGGCCTTTCAGTGTATGGGACAACACTCCAACCAACTGAGCCACACCGGCCAGGGTCCCCAATTCTAATTTAGTAACTTGAATGGTATCTGGAAATTTCTGTTTGTTTTGTTTTTATTTGTTTGTTTTTTAACAAGTGTTAGATGATTCTGAAATAAGTGAAACACTCCTGTTGAATACAGAGTCCTATTTCCTCAATGACAATATCTCTGTCAGATAGGTGACTTGCTGTTATGCATACTGCCTTGAAAGAAATATAGGCAAAAAGACTTAACCAGTCCCAAACATTCTAAAAAAATCTTATAGTTTCTGTTGTGTAACTTTTAGGAAAGGTGTATTTATGGTTCTTGTTTTATTTCTCTCCACCTAAATGAAACAACTAAAAACAAAAAACATCATAAAAAGCAAACTGGAGCCTTCGTAGTGCCTAGGAAAAGGAGGCAGCCCTCTATCTGCCACTGTTACCTGCAAAGCAGTGACCTCTAATTGGAATTCATTATTCTTTTTCCCTCAGGACTATGGTCAATCCTCTGTTTGGAAACTGGGATACTTCCCCACTCTGACTGTATTTCCCAGCATATTCTTAATTTTTGGATTCCTAAGAATTGAATTCTGGCCCTTTTGTTTGTTTATTGCTTTTAAGTCTGTACTATACAAAGCTTTCTCTACATATTTTGGGGAAGATCTTAGTCCTGTCTCTTAAACTAGAATACCTTCTTTATTCCCAGTAGGGATACAAGGCTGTGTAGTAAAGGCATGGAAAAAGGCACTGAGAAATTTGGTGTATAATTGATCATTTAACCTACCACTAGCTCTTAGTGTTTACATATCAACTGCCACAGTGTCACACTTCCCTCTAATGACTAACTGACTGTTAATTGATTTAATTATCACTTTATTTGCATGCAGCGATTCTTTGCTATACTCTCTAGAGGGGAATGGTGGATAAGGGAGAAGGATTAGGCCTTATCTTCTTTAGAATCTCTCAATCCAGAATATTTTACGCTCTTTGCATAGTTATGTCTTGTGTTGTCGCCTCCCCCCGCCCCAGCAGATCAGAGAGAATTTCTTCATCTCAGGAATCCTAACCTGCCCTGTGCTATACTAAGAGAACACACTAATCAGTCATATTGAACCCTAGCAAACAGGAACACCTGCTTGCCTGATGTTGGCTGAACTTTTCCAGGTCAGAAAATGGAGCAGGTCATTCATACCAATAGCTACCTTTTCTGTAGCCTGTGCAAAATATTATGCCGTTGCCATTTAAGAGATACAACAATCTAAGCAAAGAAATTTCATTTCCTTCTCATGGTTGAGGAATAAAACAAAGAACTATACAAAGGTGGCTACGCAGAGGCTACATGCCACCCTCTGCAAATGGAGTTCCTCAGTAACCTTGGTAGCACTGGATGATATCCAGCCTTCCCTGGGGATCCTTGCTTTTGCTTTTTGGGTAAAAGCCTCTCTTGAAGAGCCTTCGATGAGAGAATATGAGTATTGGAGAACTGCTAGTCCCTTCCATAAGTTGACTACCAGCAGGCTTTCATGGGAATAATTCAGCCAACCAAACACTGCTTAGATTATTGAGCCAGCAAGACCTTTTTTGACCAGTAATTAGAAGTACAGCAATAACTGTGGCTATCAGCTCTGTTCCATAGATCTAGTCCTCCAGGTGACTTGTGATTTAGAGCTATTATGCCTCTCCATTTGACTGAAGCGAAGATGTGGGCTTGATGAGGGAGTTAAACTGACTTAGGACAAGGAAATGTTCATCCTACGTAAATATGCAGTGTAGGTATCTTTTCTGATCAAGCCTATTTTTTTAATTAGATAGAGAATAGGGGGTGCCTAGCAATAGAAGTCACAGATTCAGAACCAGAGGGTTGGGGAGACTGGGGCTATCATGTGACCCTATCATACCTATGACCTAATTGTTTAGTTGTAATTGCCGAGACCCATCTTGCAACATGGGCCTGAAAGGCTCCCCCCAGTTAATAATCTAGATCTCACTCAAATTCGGTAGCTAAGCTATCTTGTGCAGGTAGTTTCAGCACTGTTTTATCTTGGGTTTTGTTAGAACCTTAGCAGATGTTATTCTGCTCACAGGGATTCATATTAGTTACCATCAATAGGACCTTTCCTCAGTTTTAAAACCTTTTCTTATCCCAGCTGCTATTCTCTCAGGTCTCTGATGTAATTGGGACTTCTCTATCATAAGTAATGTTCTTTGTAGCTTTGTCACCTGTGTAGTCTCAGTAGTTATCAGCATGCTTTCTAAAATGCGAATAACAGGAGGTAAATTTTCCCACTTCTGGAATAATTGTACCATTCTCATAGCGTGCTTGAGATACCCTCTGGAACAAAGAGTACTTGGTATGCCTTCAGTTCCAGTGAGCCTGGGGTGAAGCAGCATTCTGGAGGGAAGACTCCTTGCCTATCATGATGCAAAACCTTTGGCTTCTGACCTTTTAGTTCTTGGTTCCATGTTTAGCACAAACTGTGAATGATTAAGTGCTTTCTAACATGAAGAAAAAGCTAGTTTTAGATCTCTTAGGTTCATCTTCAGGGATGATGCCTAACTCAGACAAAATTTTCTGGGTGAGAGCTCTGTCGTAAAGAGACTGAGGGACATGAGACAATAACAGTAGCTCCACTTGGTATTTTCTTTTTGACATTTGGCTTACACTCTGTGAACTAAGAATGTAGTTCCTCCCATTGCACTAACAGATTCTTTTTCTCATGTGGTTCAGAGTATGGCTTTCCTCTGACTATCTTCCTAATTAGGATAAACCGACCAGACCAAAAAAGCTGTACTCTCAGTTCCCACACACTTTAAACTCTAATATACCATAGCCATTCATAGAAAATCTTTAGCTTAGCATTAGGGTGGCCACTTGGTTCTGGTTTGCCTAGGACTTTCCCAGTTTTAGCACTAAAGTCTTGCATGCTGGGAAACCCCTCAATTACTGGTGTTGGTCAACCTACTTAGTAGTGTTATGGTGATTTTCTCCTAACCTTTCTTAGTGTTGATCCAGCTTCTTAACTGACAGATTGTAACAGGTAGGGGCTACATGTAGTGATAAAACATTCTGTCCTGGTTGCCTGTTACTAGTTTCATCCTGCCCCTTTACTAGTGTTAAGACCTTCTACTTGGTTCACTTGAATATCTCCAAAGCAGGAGTGGAACCCTCCACGTCCAATACATGATGTGGCAGTAAGAGAGAGTAGGTTAGGAGTAATGAACCAGGGACACAAATACCCTATTTACTTAATCAACAGGTCAGATTCAATAAGAGTCTTCTGAAAAGTTGCTAGAGAGCACACAGGACTGAAGATTGGAACAGCTTCCAGGGATGATTTATCTTAAAATAAATGTGTTTTTTGTGTTTTTTTTGTAAGAAATTAGAATTCCTACAACAGTTTTGATTGATGATCTGATTTTTGAAAAGGGAACATAGTTGTTTTTTTTTTTTTTCATTTAAAAAAATAATTTATTTTCCCATTACTATCCCCTCTGTGCCCTCTTCCACCTCCACCCACCCCCTTCCTGAACCCTGCAGTCACCACACTGTTGTCCATGAATTCTCTCTCTTTTTTTCTTTTTTTGCTCAATCTCCGCCCCCACCCCGAGCTTTCTGCCTGCTTTCTATGTATGAGTCTGTCTCTATTTTACTTGATAGTTCAATTTGGGGAACATAGATTTTTATACTGTGAAAGTCATTGCTATAAATTGTGCTGTATGTGTGTTTACTTTTTATTTCCAGTCCAAGTATGATGAACTTAAAAAATCAGAAAAGGGAAGTAAACAGCAACATAAAGTTCACAAGTACATTACATCATGTGAAATGGTGATGGCCCCTGTCCATGAAGCAGTGGTCTCCTTACATGTTTCCAAAGTCTGGGATGACATCAGCCCTCAATTCTATGCCACATTCTGGTCATTGACGATGTACGACCTTGCAGTTCCACATACCAGCTATGAACGGGAAGTCAGTAAACTTAAAGTCCAGATGAAAGCAATTGATGACAATCAGGAAATGGTAGGTTTTTGTTCTAGTAGCTCAAGTACAATAATTTCATGGTATTAATTTAGCATTACCCATACTTTGAAATTGTGTTAGCTCAGGTTCCTTAAAGCTACAATCCTGTTGCTATATAATATTGTCCTAAGTGGGTTTCATGGTGACCTTTTGATAGTTGGGGCCAGGGGCTTGGTGAGTATGTGGAAATTTTGATCATTCAAAAGGTATTTGAGTTTGCTTTTCAACTGAAGGCTGTGTTAACAAACTTAAAATGATCTGTGTGATTCCAGTTGCAAGAGCAATAGGAGTTCCAAAAAGGAGAACTCTTTAGGAGAAAGCTTTATTGAGGAGGTGAGTCTTGAGCTGGGTAGGCCTTGAAGATAGATTAGGTTTGAAAATATGCAGTCAAATTGGCTACCCTAGAGCTCCAGCAAAGGTGTGAAATAGTCCAAAGTTTAAGGAGACCACTTTTACTGTAGTGAATGGGCTTAGTGATGAATGGTTAGGATGGGGCCAGTGTATGTAGAGCAGTGAATGTTAGAAAAGACTTGATAAAATTGAGGGTTATTTTAGATTTCTGAGGAGGGACTTGATAATGCTAAAAATGCTACTTTGAAATGATTACTCATGACAGTGGTATGAGGGATACATTTGATAGGGAAGGGACTAGCATTATGTTGGAGATCAGACAGCCGGCTTTTGGGGTGGTTCATTGTGAAGTGCTGAGAACATAGACTGTGGTGGAGGTTGTAGGAATGCACAAGATTTGTAAGCTGTTGGGATATTGGAATGGAGAAGGAGGAAGAGTCAAAGGTGACTGTGCCTCAATAGAAGTACCAGTGTTGGGAAGGCAGCCTGTTTGATGGTGTACAGAGACTGGATGACTTTGTCTCGAATTTGTTAAATGGGGGTGAAAGCACATTCACCTAAACACCCCTGTTGAAGTAATGAATATAAAATATCAGCATATATCTGCTTTTGAAATTTTTAATTAAAAGAAAAGGAGGCAATGTGCCTGTAATTAGAATAGTATCTAACTTATATGTTGTAGCCTCCAAATAAAAAGAAAAAAGAGAAGGAGCGCTGTACTGCCCTTCAGGACAAGCTTCTTGAAGAAGAAAAGAAACAGATGGAACATGTACAGCGAGTTCTACAGAGACTGAAACTGGAAAAGGACAACTGGCTTTTAGCAAGTATGTTGGAATTATTCCATTCCTGCTGCTGCTAAATTACAAAAGCAAACCTTCATAACTGGAGGTGTTGAAGTGTATTATGTTTGTATTTCAACTCTGTTCTCTATCCCATTCTTTGGTTATTCATTAATGCAGAGTCAACTTCACATGTTCACTGAAGGAACTGATGTAGTTTGCTGGTAAAATTAATTTAGCTTATAACTACAAGTGGCAGGTATCATTTAACTTTCTCTATAAACTCCTATTTCTGGAGAAATTATAGGTAGAAAAGTATCCACAGAGTAAAAATGAAAGCCTTGTTCTAGGCATGACCCTTGGCTTACAAACTATAAATAGTTTGTGATTGTATAGCATTCTCTACACTAAAGTTAATATGTTGTCATGTTTAGTGGCCTTGAGGCACTTGAGGAAGAAGTTTACTACTTAATATATTCTTCCCTTATTTTTAGAATCTACCAAAAATGAGACCATCACAAAATTTCTACAGCTGTGTATATTTCCTCGATGTATTTTTTCAGCAATTGATGCTGTTTACTGTGCTCGTTTTGTTGAATTGGTACATCAACAGAAAACTCCAAATTTTTCCACACTTCTTTGCTATGATCGAGTAAGTTCTTTTTATTGCAACTTTTAAAAAAAGTCTCATGCAAAGATAGCTAAACGTTATAATCTATATAGGCATTGTTGTGTGTGTGGTTAAAAGCATGAACTCAAGAGCCAAGTGCCTGAACTTGAATCCTAGCTTTGCTACTTTCTAGCTACATGATCTTTGGCAAGTTTTTTAACCTCTCTGTGCCTCAGTTTTCTTATTGTAAAATGCGATATAGTTAGTACCTGCTTCATGAGATTGCTGTGAGGATTAAATGAGTCACTACACACAAAAGCACTTTGAATAGTGCCCGATACATAATAAACTCCCCTAGTTAATCTATTAACTGAACATTTGAGTTTATATGTTTGCCATAATAGGTAGAACTCTTCTCCATTTTTAACCTTTAACCCCTTAAAAACAACAAAAAAGCTTACAACTTTGCACATACATAAAAGCAGGGATGCTTTTCAGTATGCTCACATTCACAGATTTTTGCACCTGACCTTTTTCTTAAGAAATTACTGCATTTTGTGGTTTAAAATGTAATATATGTTACAGCATATCAGCTGACTGTTTCTGGTTTCTATCAGACTCTCCTCTGCTTACTGTCCTAATGCTAGTAATATCTGTGGCTAAGTCTTTGTTAAAGAAGTTATGATGTAATAATAATGATAGCTTTTTTCTTCTGTCACTGTAAATCAGCTTGCTTTATAAAAGTTTTGTTGTTGATGTTGCTTTATGAATGTGCTGTTTCCTTATAAAAGCCAAAATCTTTAAAGGTCTCTGTGATTGTGAATATAAAAAGGGAAGAAGATAGATTTTGACTAAACTTACCTGTTTGGCTTATTATGATTTGCTGTAACATGATCTTTTGAACTAATTTTGACCTTGATTTGTTTTTTATTTCTCAAACATTTTTTCCGGTAGGTTTTCTCTGACATAATATACACAGTTGCAAGCTGTACTGAAAATGAAGCTAGTCGATATGGGAGGTTTCTTTGCTGCATGTTAGAGACTGTAACCAGGTGGCACAGTGATAGAGCCACATATGAAAAGGTATGACTAATAAAAATGCTTATGTTTTACCCATGCATATAATGACCACTTCCACTAATCTCTAGGTGGCTCAGTTTAAAAAGGGAAGCTGAGTTTAAGATTAAGTTGTAAAGCAATGTTTAAAATTTAAGTATAATTCACCCATTATTAAAAGTGCTATATATTTTTATCCTATTTTAAACTGAAACATTCCAAATTAATATTGAATAAATTGAACCTTTCTGCACAAACTACCTATCATTCAACTATACATCATGTTTTCACATAGAATCATTAATCTAGTCTACTTATGTTCCAGCCTCTGCTACTTTCGGGGACAGAATTTTTCTTTAAAAGTAACAATCTTTTTCCCATCTTAGGAATGTGGAAATTATCCAGGATTCCTCACTATATTACGGGCAACTGGATTTGATGGTGGAAATAAAGCTGATCAATTAGACTATGAAAATTTTCGACATGTTGTACATAAATGGCATTACAAACTAACCAAGGTAAAAAAAAAAAAAAAGTATTTCTCAAAGGTGTTTCTTTTTCTTTTCATACTTATACTTTTATAATAACAGATCTTAAAATGTTTGTTGTAGGCATCGGTACATTGCCTTGAAACAGGCGAATATACTCACATCAGGAATATCTTGATTGTGCTAACAAAAATACTTCCTTGGTACCCAAAAGTTTTGAATCTGGGTCAGGCTTTGGAACGAAGAGTGCATAAAATCTGCCAAGAAGAAAAAGAGAAGAGGCCTGATCTATATGCATTGGCTATGGGGTAACACAATTATACTTTAATGTGATCTATGAGATTAGATAACAGAAGGATTCTGAAGACTTTAAAATGTTTTACAGTGTTGAAGTTTATTTTCTGCTTTACTTCAGGAGATTATGGGAGATTATGCGATCATGTTCCCACAGGCTGGTGAGAGTTGTCCCTTCTGGTTATCAGCTTCCGGTCTATACTGGATGATAGTTTCACAAGTCATATATAATATATACTGGTTTGGAGGAAATGTAATTTTATCATCAGTTGGGTTATCAGATCTTCAATAGTGAAAAAAAGGACATCTTAGTTTAAGGATTAGTTTACATTGAAATTTTTATTTACCTTGCTAATTTTATTCTTTTAAACCCCATGTTTGTGCCTTTTGATTTGTATTTGTATATTTAAACACTTTGTGCGACTTTCAGCTACTCTGGGCAGTTGAAAAGTAGAAAGTCATACATGATACCTGAAAATGAGTTTCATCACAAAGACCCTCCTCCGAGGAATGCAGTTGCCAGTGTACAAAATGGGCCTGGTGGTGGGTCTTCTTCATCATCGATAGGAAGTGCATCTAAATCTGATGAAAGCAGTGCTGAGGAGAATGGTATGCTTTTTTGTAGAAATTTATAAACAGTATGTTTTGTTTGAACAAACTGAAATGTTTACTTGTCACATGACAAGTAAAATGCTGCCTTATAATTAATTTTTTATTCACTAGGTAGGAGTATTAACTGTCAAGAAGTAACCAATCCTTTGTTTCTTTCTAATTAATCTAATTATTTTGCTGTGAAATTGTAGTTGACTTATTTTCAGGGGATTGTCAAATAAAATCTTACCTTTATTTCAGATAAATCAAGGGAGAGATCTCAGTGTGGTGTGAAAGCTGTTAATAAAGCTTCTAGTGCCACACCGAAAGGGAATTCAAGCAATGGAAATAGTGGCTCGAACAGGTAGGAACAAGTCAGTAAGAAACCCTTCATGATATAAAACATGAAATATATTTTATGACTGTTTGTCTTAAAATCTTATATTTTTATTCTTAAGCAGCAAAACCGTTAAAGAAAATGACAAAGAAAAAGGGAAAGAGAAAGAAAAAGAGAAAAAAGAAAAGACTCCAGCTACTACTCCAGAGGCCAGGGTACTTGGTAAAGATGGTAAAGAAAAACCGAAGGAAGAGCGACCAAATAAAGATGAAAAAGCAAGAGAGACGAAGGAAAGAACACCTAAGTCCGACAAAGAGAAAGAAAAATTCAAGAAGGAAGACAAAGCTAAAGATGAGAAATTCAAGACCACTGTCCCCAACGTAGAATCAAAATCGACTCAAGAGAAGGAAAGAGAGAAGGAGCCATCCAGAGAAAGAGATATAGCAAAGGAAATGAAATCAAAGGAAAATGTAAAAGGAGGAGAAAAAACACCAGTTTCTGGGTCTTTGAAGTCACCTGTTCCCCGATCAGATATTACTGAGCCTGAAAGGGGCAAGTTTGCCTTTCTTTATATTTGTTTACCTTTGGCCTTTGTAATGTATAGTTGCTTTTTGTCTCCTTGTTTTGGCAAGTTATCTAGGAACTTTACTGGGGGCAACTAATACCTGATGACCTTAAAAGTTGGTGATTTTTTGAAGTGTTTGGAAAAAGTGGAAATATGCCTTATTGTGACTATTGCTTTTTTCCCCAACAGAACAAAAACGCCGCAAAATTGATACCCACCCTTCTCCATCACATTCCTCAACAGTAAAGGTTAGTATAGCCTGAGGAAGGCAGCGTCCATGTTAGGCTCACCTGTTTGGAATACGTGTCCTGACTTCCTTCAAGTCTTGTGCCAAGTATTCACTGGAGCCACTGGAGGTTTCATGTTGCATTAGAAAATGAATTTTTTACATATTGGTGGACTGATATTTTTTTCCCTATTGAGTATTTTTGTAATAAAAATGTTACAACTTCAAGGACTGAGCACTAATTTTGTAGTGTTTCAAAGTGCAAGAGAAATTTTACCCAGAAGTGCCTCACTGCTTTAAGCAGTCTTTTTGGAGTGCAATAGTGGCTACAAGCAAATGAATCTTTTCAGCAGAATGAAGCCTATTTTTCGGCATAAATGTTGAAGAATATATAGCACTGAAGACTTCCTGGATGATGCAGGATAAACAAGATACCTCTGAATTCATCAAGCTTCTTGATGAGCATCATACCGATGTGTGCCTTCTAAGAAGGAATCTTGAAAGGAGTTCCATTTTAAAGTCTCCTTGGTGATCAGTTCTCCTGTAGTGTATATTCAGTGAGCATGCAGCTTCTGTTGTATCTTCCCTTGGAGGTTTGTTTATACCCATTGGGTTCCCAACAAGTTGAACCTTGCGTTACGATAAAAGCAGATGTGGCATCCAGTCCTACCACCAAGCAAAGAGAAACCCCAGGCATTCAACTGCAGCACAAAATCGTGGGTGTAGCCTTCTTGAAGACTCAGGGTAGCCATTCCTTGCTCCATATTTAATTTTAATTCTAAAGTCATCTAATTTCATGGAATCTTTGAATTTGCAATACGTTGAACTTTTAAAACTGTAAGTTAACTAATTCTTCATCAAGAGCACTGTGGTGGAATACCGTAATTTATTTCCTTTCCTTTCTTTGAAGTGCTTTGTTTTTGTTTTTGTTTTTGTTTTTTTCCGGGAGGTATGAGAATCACCATCAAAGGCAAAAAAAAAAAGTGATTAGTCTTTCATAAAATACATTTTGTTTTCTCATTAATATAATGCCACTTAGTTTTCTGGCTAGGATATGAAATGTAATATTTATTTATGTTCAAGCCACAGTAAAGTAAAAATTGAAACCTCCCAATTAAAGAAAAACTATGAAAATATAAGATAGTGTTGTTCTTCCACAGTGACTTCCACTATTTTAAACTTTTTGTGTAGGAAAAAAATCTTTTGATTTCTTAAGCCTCCTAACATTACCTATAACTTGCAGTGTAATGAAAAATGTGGCATTGACATTTATTTTTAAATTCTGAGCAGAGAAAGTTTTATTTGTTACATCGAATACATATAATTTAGTTTTTTAACATTACAATTCCATTACATGGTTTTGCTTTTCTTTTTTATTGTTGCTATTCATATAATAGTGGCATCACGAGATTTATCCTCACAAGAAGTAGCTGGTTTATTTCCAGGTTACAGCCATACTTCCCAAAGTTCTTCTGGGTTCTGAGAACTATGCCAGCTCACCTGTCATCTCCATTCATTTTCTACAGGACAGTCTCATCGAACTCAAGGAGTCTTCAGCAAAGGTTTGAGTCTTTTAAAATCATCATGCCTAAGTAAAACAAAAAAATTCTTTATTTCATTTATTTAGTAGATACCCTTGCCTTAGTAAATTCAGTAAGCTAGTAGGATAACCTTTAAAAATATCTATCACAAATTGAAACAATGGATGACAATGGTCCCTTTTAATGAGATTGTTATAAAATGTGTGTAATATGGCAACATTTCTATAATCTCTCCTTGCTTGCTGTGTTATGCATTACCCTTTTATGCTTCAAAATCTGGAAATTAAGGTTTGGGGAAGACATTGTTGGTTGTTTTGGGGAGTAGGCTTATATAATTTCTTAAATCTGTCAGGCTATTTTCTGACTTTTTTTAGACAGCCCGAAAGACCAAAAAATAAATTTGATGCATTCACATAACCATCCTGAAAACTGAGCCCATCTCAATCCATAAAATTCTTTATATTACCTATGCTGAGCTACCTTTTTGGTAGTTGTAGCATAATATCAAGAAATATGGTTTATGTAAACTAATCATTTTCCTGGAGGGGAATACTCAACTTGATGGTTGTGTTTACATGTCAGTATTAATTCTTGCCTATTACTCCACTTTCTTGAGTAGTACTACTACTAAAAATAATGTGCAGTTTGTATATCTTATTACAGAGTTCATTTCATTATTGTAGTTGAATTGTCCATTGTTCATGTTATTTTGTCTTTATTATTATAAAACTTGTACTCTCCTTTACTTTGATATTCTACTTTGCCTCCTCTTATATATCTGCTAAGTATGATTCCTTACTGGTGGACCAATACAAAATGAAATTTTGAAACAAAGCCAGTTGACAGTACCAACTGCTTTTAGATATATAGCTTTACAATGAAATGTCTGTGGATATTGGGCAAATAAGCATTACTTTTTAACAGTTTAGATTAGCCAATGTGCCTGTGTCCTAAAATTGTAGCATTGTTTTTAGAATATACTGTATTAATCAAGAGTATCAGCTGTACTGTGAATGCTTTCTTTTAAAGTAAAACTTTTTATTGGCTAAATTAAATATGTACTGCAATATAGTAGGTTTTCACAACCAGTTTGGGATTTTGTATGTCAGTCTTAACCATCAGTGTGGCTTGTGTGGGCTATTTTAAATTCATGGATTTACAATGTTACCTTGTGAGTATTTATTTCCTGAAACATACTTTGAAGCAGTTTGAAACCTGCTGTTATAGTTAACTGGGTTTTCTAATCAATGAAGATTATGGTTCTTTACATTTGTGAAAGCCTTTTGAAAATAAAACATATGTGAGAGAAACATATGTTATCTCATTTCGTGCTCATTACAGTGCTATGAGGTAGATAGGGCAGTTGTAGTGTATTTTTGACTAAGAGACTGAAGAAGTTCTTCCTTTCCCAGTGGCATATAACTTGTCAGTATCAAACCTTGGACTACAGTTAAGGTTCCTCAGGTGTTCTTACCACAATGAAAAAAAATTACAAGAAAAGAAATTACGGTTCCTTGATTCTTGGCACCCATTTCAACAGTAGTTGACAGGGTTCCTAACTCCTTTAGTATGTTTGTCTTGTTTTTTAAAATTATAATTATTCAAGCCAATCTTCCCATCTCTTCGCTTTTAAAAAAATGATGGTGACTTTTGGGACATTTAAAATTTAATAGATTTATTCCACAGTCAAACAGAAAATTTTGAAAGTGGCATATGAATATACTTATAAAAATTATATGACTCATACCACTTTTCATATCCTTAGTACTTTAGTATGGTACCTGGCAATATTATTCAGTGTTCAGTAAATATTTGAAATAGTTTTAGGCCTTTGGACTTGGTAAAGCATCCAAAGTTTACTGGCCTGCATAGTAGTTGCATTTTTATGTATCTAGGAAATTGTAATAGCGTATGAATGTTTTAGAAAAAAAATTACTGGACTTTGAATGATCTCTAAAATCGATCTCTATACACTTATTGTTCCTGGGGTAGCTTTTACTTTTCAGAGGACTTGAAAGACGTGTGTCTATTTTTTTCATTCTGTCTTGTCACTTGTACATATAAAATTGTTTCCCTGCTTTAGTTTAACCTTTTAGTTATGCTCTGGGATATTCTTTTTAAAATTGAATTACTGTTTTCACTTGCTAATCCATGGTAAAACATACTACATGGATTTGGCTTTTCAAGTAGGATTAGTTAAAGGAAGAAAAATCTAGCTTAATATCCAAATATTTTGTCAGTTCACCTTCCACCCCAGTTTCCAATTGGCATATTTCCCGTTTGGTCAGTTGTGCTTTTACCTAGCAGTCCTACTAGCTGCATTTGATAAAGAATGTGTGAAAAGCATGCTCCTTTAACCTAGGTTCGATGTAATTTAGGAGGGCAGAAATAACTACCTCAGAAGAGAATGCTGCTCTTAATTCTGTTACCATCTTAAAACAAGGATTTACAACCAAACCCAAGCCTGTAAGTGAGGCTGTCTTTATATATTGTAGCCTTAATAAAGTCAATGTAGCAGTATTCTCTGAAAGAGATTTTGAAAATCAAATTGTTTTTTGGACCTAATGATCCTAATGTCAATAAAAGCAAATAAAAAACAAAATTCAACAATGCTTCATGCAGATCAATTTAACAAATCATTAATTTTATTTGGCAGACATGTATTGAGCACTCACTGTGTGTGTACAAGGCCACTAGTAAGTGCGTAAAAGTAGAAAAGACACATTAGCTCCCCTACCATACTGGAAACTATGTTATGGACAAAAGTAAATTATATGAATTTAACAGGGAATACCTGTCACAAAAAGGTTAATATGAAATGAGTTCACCAGAAAAAGAGCTGCAGAGTTGAGAGACAGTTGTACTGATGATGACTTCTGAGCCGTCTTCTAAGGCTAAGTAGGATTTTAAGAGATTAAGGTAAAAATGAACAACCATTTTGGTGAAGAGAACTGGGAAGGACAGGATGTTAGAGAGCATAGTAGGCACAGCATAAAGTGCATTGGGTGCTCCCTAGTAGGATATAATTGTGCAAAGATTGCAAAGAGCTTGGAATACCTAAGCTAAAGAGTATGTATTTTATCCCATAGGTAATGAGAGACTTTGTTTTGTGGAAAAGAGTATTGTGATCAGAACTATTCTTAGAAGGGTAGAAAGAAGGAATAGAATTGAGTACATTTCTAAACTAAAATTTTCTAGGTTTCTCAATGTCTTGCAGAACAGAATTCAAGTTAGGCACAGTTAAAAACCTCATTCTTGTGTGTGTGTGTGCTTGCGCGTGCATGCTTATTTGTAACAAAAACCTTTTTGCTTCTATTGGGAGAATTAAGCAATACCTTTAGAGAAATCTTTTTTGAGTATTGCCGCAATATATTATTTCCATTGTCTTACCAGTTTCATGAGTAATATAGGAATACACTTCATATATAGAAAATCTTGAAGTGTCATTTAGTGTATTATACCCAGCAAGAGTACATTTTGCACAAGCACTTTTATGACTGTTTCTCATTCTCTTGCTCTTTGTTATTAATGAATATTTTATTTCAGTTGATCACCAACTTTTAAACATTGAAATTTTAAAGAATCTACTTCTGCATTGCTATTTCTGAGCCAGCTGAATTGAAAATATTTGGTGGTGTTAAAAAATGTGTTTCTTTAATTCTCAAACTGATGGTTGTCTTTTTTCATGTATCCCTTTGAATACCAAAGGATTTCGTTGTGTAAAAATATTTGACTTCTGACTCACTATTCTTTTCATTGCTAAGGTATATCTAGAATTGTGTAGTTATGTAATGAGTTATATTCAGTATTCTGCTGCCTAATACTTTTAATGTCTTAAACATAAGCTTGTAGCACAGTTATAAATGCTGTAAGGTTCGGTATTTGATTGCTTCCTCAATAATGTCTTTTATAATGGATTTCCGTATTTACCACTTGCATAAGTAAGGTTATCTCTTAATTATTTAGAGTTAGAAAATTCTTGATCTTTGGCTGTTTTATTGCCTGTGGGCCTTTTGGCAGAGAAAAAAAGAGGCAGAGGAGAACAGCAGTTTATCATTTTTCCGTCTTTGAGGCATCTCATCATCCTCAGCTGACTATGGTTTTCTGAGTTATTTAGAACTAGTAAGACAAATTTCACAGTTAGTTGTGATTATTTGATAGAAGTTTGAGTGCTTTCAGAGTGGAGATTATGTAGCCTTTATATTCGTAAAAATAATTTAGGATAATCTATGCGTGGTGTACTCTGAGGCAGAAAAGACTTAGTAGTCATGGCTAGGCTTTATACTTTTGCTCACTGTCATTGATTGCCTATCAGTAGATGGTATAATTACTTAAAATTTCCATGATTATGTAGAGGTTTGTAATTTTTTTAAAGTAGAGAAAAGTCTAGTCACTATTTTTCACATGTGGACTCTTGTAATGGTGGTTATAGGTCTTCACAATAGAGCTATACAAGGAACTGTAGCTTGTGAATTTACTAATGACTCTCAGTCGAGGCAGGAATGAACTGATAATTTTTATAAGGCCAAGAATTGAAGTCTTTGCATAATTTGTGCCATGCTCTTTTATTTTACCTCTTATAATCCAGACAGCTGACCAGTTTTGACTTTGAGTCTAACTACCAATTGTCTTTCATTACATAAACAATCAAGCAAATGATACCAATACTGGAAAACTAATAATCTTTAGTAATGTTGCCTTAATTTAACAGCTCTACCTTAATCATACTCCTTCACCACTGTCCAAGAGTAAGGAGAGAGAAATGGACAAGAAAGATTTGGACAAGTCAAGGGAAAGATCCAGAGAAAGAGAGAAAAAAGATGAAAAGGACAGGAAAGAGCGGAAAAGGGTTTGTAATTTTTTAAAACTAGTTTGGAAAGCTCATTATCATGTACAAAAGTATGTTTGTTGCCTAGTTTTAAAGTACTAGTTTGTTGCATGGCAATCTGTTATTTAGTGTTTTAACTGGTATTTTCACCCTAAAGTGTGTTTGAATCTTTACAGTAATAAGGATCTTCAGCCTAATAATCTCTCCCAGCTCTGCTTGTCTTTCATGTCATTTTACCAAGTATGTGAAACTACCACAAATATTCTACAATGCTGTGCCCTTGTATAGAAGTAGTACTTTAAAACAAAAACATAAACTCTTGATCAATGTAGTTCACAATTCTTGGTTCTAGGATCATTCAAACAATGACCGTGAAGTGCTACCAGACTTAACCAAGAGGCGAAAAGAGGAAAATGGAACAAGTAGGTAGACCTATCAATACTTTTGAAGCAATTGTCAAACTGAATTGGAAACAACTTTCATGATTCTCTTTTATAATTTTAGTGGCTGTTTCAAAACACAAAAGTGAAAGTCCATGTGAGTCTCCTTATCCAAATGAGAAAGACAAAGAAAAAAATAAGTCAAAATCTTCAGGCAAAGAAAAAGGCAGTGATTCCTTTAAATCTGAAAAGATGGATAAAATCTCCTCCAGTGGCAAAAAGGTAAATTAGGAAAACAAAGGAACAATATACTTTTCTTAGAAAATTAAGCCTTTGAAAATTTAGCGAATGTTGAGGTTCTTTTGTAGCCAAATAGTCTTTTGTTAATTATTTGGGATGGGAAAGATGAGACATTAGGGGAGGGCAGGTTATCTGGGGAATTCGAGCCAGTTCAGTCCCAAATTACTGGGAGGTAGAATTAGTTTACCTCTCAAATTCCTTTTCTCTCCAGTCCACTCCCACCTATTTCTGTTCATTGAGTTTCATCCTTTCTTTTTGTGCTTTCTTTTTTCTCCACCAACAATGCTTTTTAATTTCTCTTTATTTATGAGATTAAAATATGGTTACATGTATTCTCCTCGATCATTACAATACCATAAAGTCAAAAATGTTTAATTGTGATTTTAAACATTTTTATAATATTTCTCCCAATAACCTTATGTGTTTGTAATTTCTATTTGATTCTCACATTAAGTGTAGTTTGCATTCTCCTAGATACTAATGGATGATATTCAAAATACATCTCATACATCTGTCATTAAGTAAGCAAGTCATTACTAAAGTGTCAAGTGTTTACAAAGCATTATTATGTTGTATATTCAAAATATGTGTATTTTACATATTTATAGTGAAATTTATAGTTGTTAAAAGCAGTTTTGGAAAATTATAAGGTGATAGTTTAAAAAAATTTCTATATGCTTTAAAGGGGAGGTTGCTCCTTTTAAATATTTTTTTAATTGAGTTAAAATTTACTTAAAATTAACCATTTTAAAGTATGCAATCAGTGGCATTTAGTATATTTACAATGTTGTGTAATCACCATCTCTATCTAGTTCCAAAACATTTCCATCACCTCAAAGGGAAACGCCATACCCATTAAGCAGCATTCCCCATTTTCTGCTTCCTTTATCCCTTGGAAAAACTAATCTGCTTTCTGTCTCTGCGGATTTACCAATTTTGGATATTTCATATAAGTGGGATCATATAATAAAGTGGCCTTTTGTGTCTTGACTTCTTTCACTTAGCATAATGTTTTTGAGATTTTTCCATGGTGTAGCATGAATCAGTATTTCATTTCTTTATATGGCTAAATAATATTTCATTGTATGAATATTAGCACATTTGTTGACCATTTGTCATTTGATGGACTTTTGCGTTTTCCACCTTTTGGCTATTGTGAATAGTGCTGCTATGAAGTATATGTTTGAAAACTGTTTTACAATCTCGTGTGTGTATACCCAGGAGTGGAATTTCTGGGTCATATGGTAATGCTATGTTTACCTTTTTTGAGGAACCACAAACTGTTTTCCACAGTGGCAGCACAGTTTATCTTTCTATCAGCAATGCACGAGGGTGCCAATTTCTCTACATTCTTGCCAACATTTTTTTCTTTTTAAAAAATTAAATTTTTTAAATTTTTATTATAGAGCCATCCTAGTGGGTGTGAAGTGGCATCTCATTGTGGTTTTGATTTTGCATTTCCTTACCGACTAATGATGTTGAGCATCTTTTCATGTGCTTTTTGGCCATTTGTATATCCTCTTTGGAGAAATCTATTCAGATGCTTTGGCCACTTTTAATTGGATTATTTGTCTTTTTGTTGCTCAGTTGTAAGAATTCTTTATATAATCTGATACTTAGACCCTTATGAGATCTATGATTTGCAAATATTTTCTCCCACTTCGTAGGTTGTCTTTTCACTTTCTTGATAGCGTTACTTGATGCATGAAAGTGTTTATTTGATGAAGTCCAATTCTTTGTTGTTGCTTGTGCTTTTGGTGTCATATTAAATAAGTTTTTGAAGAAAAATTTATGACTGGTGGGTGATTGAAAAGGGATTTTGAGCTGATTTTTTTTATTTGGTTTTCCCTCCCCCAACTAATTCCACCATTCCTTATAGGAGTCCAGGCATGATAAAGAAAAGATAGAAAAGAAAGAGAAACGGGACAGTTCAGGAGGAAAGGAAGAGAAGAAACAATATCCTTTTCATCTTATTGATGCTTTTAATCAGTGAAATGGAAAGCTTTGATACTGTTCATGTTTAGAATTGCACCCTTGTAGTACGTGCTCTAAATGCTTAAGAGCCTCTTAGCTTTTAAATGGTCTCTCCAGTTAATCCTCTCAAATGTAAGAAATGTGGAAGTGAGAGAGTTGATCTATTTTTTTCTACCTTCTTTGTTGACTGAGGTTGTTTTATGCCATCAAGGGATTTGGAATCCTTCTGGCTGTGTTATCATTGAGAGGAAGAAAAAGAACAGAGTCCCTTGGGCTGGGAGCATGGGGAATTGAAGGGCAAGATGATGCAGCAGACAAGCAGAGCTGGTAGAGTTTGAGGCTACCAGGCTGGTCAGAGGCAAGTAGGCCTGCAAGCTAAGGGATTATACTAAAAGATGAGACACCATTCTTTTTTTCCCTAGTTTTCCCCTTAATTTGTCATCTACTCATAAGTCCTCGGACAAACACAGATAATGAAGACTTTCCATCAAGGTGAGTGTTCTCTCACCTCCTTTTCATTTAAAGAAAAATTTTATAAAATGAGGTCTGATAATGTTGAAGAAATTAGATCCATTTTGCAAAGTACAACTAGAATTTTTCACCTAAATGTAATGACTAGGTCTTTGGGTATAGATGCAAAACAAGATACACAGTTATTTTTAAGCTGTTTTCATTATAAGCTTGCTGATTAGCTATGCATTTTTTTTTTGTTTGTTTCTTTGTTTTTAGCACCAAGATGTATTTAAGAACATCTGGCTTTCTCTTCACCACTCATTCCCATCTTCTCTGGATAATTAATTACCTTTTTAAAGTGCCTATAGCCTTGTAGGTGGTCATGGCATCTGCATTTTACAGGTGAAGAAATTGAGACTTTGAAAGGTTAAGTTGAGGAGAGTGACAGAGACTCTAGCTGACAGCCAATATTTAAACGTAGGTCTCCTTGCGCTTTCATGTTCTCTGTTCTTTTTGCCTGTTCATGCAGACATGTTCAAAATTTTTAAGTTTTTGTGTCTCTTTTTCTAGCAGTGCCCAAGTTTTGCAAAGCCAAAAAATATGGCCTGTGCTTTTAGTTCTGGAATTTAAAACCTGCAACTTTGTTTTCAAGGTAGTTTTGCCTTATGCAAGATTTTAAAAGTGTTTTAACCATCTTAAATAAATTGTATGTGGACAGTAGTTCACTGTCTTTGTGGATAGTGTTCACAACCTAATATAGACTTTTTTGAGCATGCACTCAGGTCATCATCTAAATAGTTATTGTTTGGTGATGCCTTAGGATTATTGAGGTATGTAGGATGATTTGCCCTCTACATTTAATGGTTTGATATGGCTGTGTTTGAAGTTGTTGACTCCCTTTTTTTTTTTTATAGTCCATTTTCCTGCTTCCATATTAGCTATCACTTCTTAATGATATCAAGTATGCTTGCTGTCTATACCCTCCCCCTAATATTATTTGCTGCTGCTAATCTTTTATAAAACCATATAAATAACCAAGGCTGTTTACAGTTGTTTTAAGAGTTAGAAATGTCTGAGAGCCCATTCTGTATAAGGGTATGAGCTTTAGGGTATAGATTTGTCATAGTTATTTTGGCTGCAAAGCAGGGTTTTGAGGTTGCCAGATAGGTTACCTCCTGACTCGTGGTGTACTTTTTCTGCTTTGTTATTCTGTGCTTGTTATCTAAGTAGTAGAGTAGGGTAAAATGAGAGTTAAGAGAGAGCATTTCAAATTTAGGAATTTTAAAAAAGTAGAAATATTCTAGAAGTAATATTATTGCCCATTCTTCAATTCTAGTCATCCCCTGCCCCAACAACTAGCTATCTTCTCTAGTGAACTATAAACTCTTAATCTTTTTTAAAAAAAATTCTTCACCTTAACCTTTCTTTTCATTTGGCATTTTGCTTTTTGCTTTCACCTGGTCTTATTAAAAACAACAAAAAGACCTACCTGTTATATCTTTGTTAGGAATGGACCAGCCATAACCGCCACCTTTCACTGTGATTTTACTCATCTCTCCCTACTCGGTACCTAAGTGTTACTCTTTGGTATGTGAAAGTTATGCTAAAGATTCCTTTGAGTTCCTCACATGAGCCATGGATTATTCGTACTTCATCCCTCTATGTGAGCTCTCCAGACCCAAGGCAGGAAAAGGCTGGCCTTGTTGTTAGGTGTTAGGCTGGTGGTCTTGTAGCATAGCTTCTCAATTCAGATAACCTTTTCAGATTCGTTTAGCGCGATGGTCATCCTGTTCAGTTTCTTGCTGATGGTTATGTACTGTACTTTCTTCTTGGGTAGACTCTTAATTTTGTGAGGCTCTGGTTGATATTTCCTTTTTACAGCTGCCTCCTATTGGATATATTCTGGGGTTGGTCAGGTCTTTCCGTTGTTCTTCCTTTACCTTTAGAGGCCTCATCATTTTGGATTGGCACCATTTAACTTGAGGCTACTTCAAGTCTGCTGCTTCCTGATGTTTTTTATTTATTTTACATTCTACAGAAAGGAGAGCCGCTGTGTATCTCACATTTCTGTGATTCAGAGGTGTCATTAATTTTAAGAATCATTGGTTTCTAGAACTGTTTTTTGAGAAGGGTGAATAGAGAAATGACATTCATTCTAAGTATCACCCTGATTTCAGAATCATTAAAATGATTGCATTAGAGTTAAGAAAATACAGGTATAAATGTGACCCAGATTAAATTCTCTGCAAAGTCTTTTGTCTTCTTTTCTTGTCTCAGCACAATTTTCTGCTTGTTCTCTGTATCTTGTTACTTATTATTGCTAAAGTCTTTGTTCAAATTCCTCATCTCTCCTTGATTTAGTTCCTTGAGCACTACTAGCTGCTTTGCCTTTAACCTTTCCTTTAGTTTAATCTTTTTTTAAAATTTATATATTTTTAAAATTTATCTTTATTGTTGAAAGTATTACAGGCATCCCATTTTCCCCCCCATTGACCCCTTCCACCTTGCTCCCACCCTCTTCCCCAGGCCTTCACCCCATTATTGTCTGTGCCTAGTTTAATCTTTAAAAATTCCTGCCAATTAAAATTTTCTTCTTAGAACCATCCTTTAGCTTCTCAATTTTAATTTGTTACCTTTGGTCCTCAATTGATGAATGTTGAGCTCAAATAAATCATTGAGAGCCCCTTTAGAGCCATATGCTATACTAAACCGAAACTTTCTCCGAGACTTTGAGAAGCTCAATCTTGGACTTTATTCTTGATTTCAAAGAACATTAGCAGTTAGCTATATCTTCTCCATCTGTATTTGTAATATACTGCATTCCTATTCTAATCCTCCACTCCAACAAGGCCTAATATATTTTGCAGGTCTGTCTCACCTCCAGTCTCATACATGTAACCTAATTAATTATTTTATGCTTTAAACCCAAGGTTGTAAATTCTCAGTCCTTGGGCAGAACGTGGCTTGTTATACATACCTTCTGGACCTTACACAATATTTAACATTTTAAAAAAGTGGTCACCTTTAAAAATCAGGAGAGTTGACAAATCAGAGCTTCAGTGTCTCTTGGAAACTTGGGACATCTGGCAACATTGTGTCCTGATTTCTCTATGGCAGCAATCAGCTAGACCTGCCTGGGTGCTGCCCCCACCCCGCCTTATATAGAGGGTGGGTCTTTTTTAATGTAGTTTACTTCAGTTAGCCCCCACCCAGCTCATTCATTGGTTTCCATTATATACTAACCCCTGTAAACAATTGATTTTGCAATTACTGTTAGGAACCTTGTTTCTTCAGTCCATGCTTGGACTGAAGCACTCAGTACTTATTTGAGGACTGTTGCCATGTAGAGGCATAGTCCTAGATCAGGGGTGGGGAGCATCCAGCCCGCGGGCTGTATACGGAATCATTTGGTTTGGCCCTTCCAAGGCCTCACCAAAGAGAAGCAGTTCCAGCCATCACATTCGTGGTGAGTTAATTGTTTGACCAAATAGAGCAGGCTAATTTTTAAGTTGATAATTTTGTATGGCCTGCAAATGATGTTATAAATATCCAAGTGGCTGTTGGCAGAAAAAAGGTTCCAGACCCCTGTACCTAGATGCTGGTAATGTGTTAGAGAGTGTTTAATTAAGTTTCTTTCTCAGTAGTTTCCCATTGCTTACCTGTGTGTGGGCTTACCTATAGAGTCCTAGTCACCGATTCTTACTTATATATGAGTATGTTACATGTCCCTGTCCTTAGAGTGTGATCTTGTTAAAGGCAATAAACTTCATTCCTTCCTTCTAATCAAACAGCCAAGTATTTTTCTTTATTACCTGCTAGGTTTCAGCAACTCTTAATTTTACATGGAGAGCTATGTACAGAAGTATTAAGTATATTTCTTTGGGATTGATGAGAAACAGCACTGACTTTTTTCTCTCTCTTCTCTCAAAAGAAGGTTCAGTTTATTTTCAGCATTTGATTGATAGTATACTGTTAAGAAGTTGCTTTGTATGCTGCAACATATTTTTTGAGGGCAGGTTTATTATGTTTTCATTTGGGTCTGTATGTAGTAATCATTGGATGTGTACACAAGTTTTTTTAAAAAAATATTTTTATTGATTTCAGAGAGAGGAAGGGAGAGTGGGGGAGAGAGATAGAAACATCAATGATGAGAGAGTCATTGATCTGCTGCCTCCTGCACGCCCCCTTCTATGGATTGAGCCCGAAACCTGGGCATATGCCCTGACCAGGAATTGAACTGGTGACCTCTTGGTTCATGGGTCGATGCTCAACCACTGAGCAATACCAGCCATGCCATGTGTACAAAGGTTTTGTTAGGAGATAGAAATCCTTTATACTTTTAAAAGAACTGGGTGTGAGTTCTGTGCACTGATATTCATAGGCACTGAAAAGTTGGAGAAAACAGGAGAAATTTTCTATTTCTTACTTCCACTTAAGGTAGACCAAATATTCACTAAGGTGCTGTGTTGTTTTTTATCTGGACATAGGCATGAGCACTTAAAAAAGGCTCCTGTGCCACATTTACCCCTGAGTGTGACTATCCCCGATACATGCATTTTTCCTGAGAGTTACCTCTGGGTACACTAAGATTCAGGTCAACAAAATCCCAGTTTTAACTGAGGTAACATTTTACTCACATGAAACATCCCAGGAAGTGTGTTTGCTGTGTTAAGAATTCCTAGGTAGCAATATAGGGGTAAATGAAAAGAGTCAAGTCGATGGCTGTCCCTGTAACTTCTTTCTTCCTCATAAATGTTCATTTGACTTTTTAGCTATCTGTTTCATCTGTATATGCCTTTTTACTTGGAGGGAGGGAGAGAGAGGGAAAGAGGGAGGGGAAGAAAGAGAGAAGGGGGAGAGAGAGAATGAGAACTGGAGAACTAGTAAACTAGCATCATGAAATCCTGACAGCTTCAGTCACCAGTGAAAATGAACTAAATTTTGGTATGCCTTCATTGAGGTGAAGACGCTTAACCAAAAATAATCTATTAATCTGGTGGACATATATTTTCTCTAAAGCAAATTTTGCCACCAAGAGGGCTCTTTTAGAGGAATCTATGAACTATTGAAACATTTCTTAGAACCTTCTTGGTGAATTTGATAATAAAATTAGATTTTGTGTGTGTGTGTGTGTGTGTGTGTGTGTGTGTTTATAAAAGCATACCTCTGATAAAGAAGGCTGGTTTTTTATTTATCTATCTTCTCTACTTTGATCACCAGTCTAGCTGCTCTTTTCTCCAGACCAACCTACTTTTCAAACTTGTTTCTTGCTGTCATTGGTCTCTCTAAAATAACACGCCTGAGGGGTGCTCTTTGATGCCATTTCATGCAGTTTTCTGATGTGCTGACAAAGGAGGAGGGCATGTTGGAACATAGGCAAATGAGTGTTATTAATTTAGCAAGGGCCTATTTCTAGCAAGTAAAAAAGAAAAAAAAAAAAAAGGCAGGATGTCCAGATAATTCTTTTAAAAAAAAAAAAATCTTTATTGATTTCAAAGGGGGGGGGGGGGGAGAGAGAGAGAGAGAAAGAGAAAAAGAAATATCAATGATGAGAGAGTCATTGGCCGGCTGCCCCCGGCACACCCCCTGCTGGGGATCGAGTTCACAATGAGGACATGTGCCCTGACCAGAAATCAAACCACGATCTCCTGGATCCTAGGTTGATGCTCAACTGCTGAGCCATACCCGGCTGGGCCAGATAATTCTTAATAGAAAGTGATGTTTACAAAGATAATCTTGTCTTAGCAGAGTGGAGGGCCACATTTTGTTAGAATGTGTCCTGCAAACATGGTATTACCAATGAAGCTTATGGCACTGATAGAGTAGAGGTTTCCAGGATGGAGGACAGCAAACTCTGAACTGAGCCTGAAGTAGAAGCCCTTTGAGAAACAGCAACAGTCCTAGGTGTGAAAAAGATAGATCTGTGCGATCCATTGCATTTAGAGCCTGTACTTTCTTATTTACAGTGATTAAAAGTGGCCCATATTTGCCTGGCTGGAGTGCCTCAGTGGTTGAGCATCACTATAAACCAAGAGGTCACTGTTCTATTTTTGATGTCCAGTAGGGGGCGTGCAGGAGGCAGCTGGTCAGTGAATGAGTCTCATCGTTGATGTTTCTATTTCTCGCTCCCTCTCCCTTCCTCTCTCTGAAATAAATAAAAAAACCATATTTTTTAAAAAAGTGGCCCATATTTAAAAAAAAAAAAGTTAATTAGAAAAAAGTTTTAATGTGGTATAATCTCATTGATAGTGAGAAGAAAATATTATTCTGCTGGAAGATAAGAGTCCTGAAGGCTGAGTTTGGCACTGTTTCATCACTATATGACCTTCTTCTTGATGGCGGTTTTCTTTCTGAAGTTCACTGAACTTGGGGTGGTTTTCAAGTTTGTAATCCCAACACTTCAGCATTATTTTATAAGTACACTCTGGACACTGCTGAGAGACTGACATCCAGTATCTTCTTTCCACTTGCTTTTGTGCTTGCTGATTTGTCATTCCAGGGTATGGACAGATCCCTAAGCTGAAGGTCTCCCAGAGGAGGATGCCAAAGCTCCATGCGTCACTCTCAGAACGATATCTCCCATAATTAAGAGCTTCTGGTGCTGTCCATTTAATGGGAATCTGCTTTAAGTCAGAAGATGAATACACACCACCATCCTCTTGACGAGACATTCCAAAGTCACTGATTTTCAGAACATTATTTTCACCTCCAGACAGTTCCTTGCAACAAGGCCCCTGTGTATACAATTTTTACTCGAAATTCGCCATCCAGAAGCAGCATCTAATGAAAATTTCACTAACTGTTTTAGTTCATCCTTCTTTCTCAGAAAGGAGAGGAAATCGCCTCCCGGAACCAGTTCCTTAATGATGTAGATAGACTGCATTTGTGTGCAAACTCCTATAATTTGACAATATTGGGATGATTGTATTGCTTGAGGATTTTGGCTTCTTGTAAAAATTTTAATTTCCGTTCCTAGGAAAGATCATCTTTACATGTTTTAACAGCAATAGCAGTTTTATCCTTTAATATGCCCTTAAATATGTCACCAAATTTTCCCTTGCTCAGTAATTCTCCTGTTGTGACATCTTCATGATTGAGAACCCATTTCTTATTCTAGTTATGACCATACTGATACCATGATACTCTTGATTGGAACATTGTCTTTTTTGCCATTTAAAAAATGAGATAAAATTCACAGAACATAAAACTTGCCATTTAAAAATGGTTTTTATTATATTCACTATGTTATATAACCATCACCACTAATTCCAGAACATTTCCATCACCCCACACCTGTTAGCAATCACTCCCAATCCTCCCCTTCTCCCAGCCCCTGGAAATGATTAATATACTTTCTATCTCTATAGATTTGCCTGTTTTGGACATTTTATAAAAATATAAATATGTGATCTTTTGTGTCTGACTTCTTTCACATAACGTCATGATTTCAAGGTTCATCCATGATATAGCATGTATCAGAACTTCATTTTTTATAACTAAATATTCCATTGTATGAATGTGTACCATATTTTGTTTATCCATTCATCAATTATGGACAGGAACAATGATTTTTAAGTATTAAAATTGTAAGTTCAACATTAGTGTATCCACAATTATAATTATGATATCAAGATTATACATGGTGTGAACAGAATGCTGTATAGAAAATGATATGTAAATTATTTGTCAGCATTTCATGCAAGTGTGATTATTTTCTAAGGCTCTCCTAGCTCTGGTTTTATGAAATATGTGAATGTAGTATTTTCATCAATAAAGTTTAATGCGTTAAGCATTAGTTTAAAAATGAATGAGAAAAATGTTAGGCAGATAAGTTATTTGCCACATGTTGTAATGATTATGTTTTGAATTTATTTCAGTATGCAGTATTTGAAAAATGTCAATACATAAAGGAAAGGAAATGAGTATAATTAAGTCAATATATTTTTAAAGCAATTTTTATAATTTAGCAGACATTGCATCTTAATATAAGTCACTATTAAAATCATGCCCTTGTGAAAAATGTGATGTCATTTTTCTCTTTTTTTGTTGATCATGTAAAATTGGTTCCTTTTTGTTGCTATGTGTTCTGTTTACTTTTGACAAGCTATTGCTTGCTCCTGAGAAATGTTTTACTTGTTTCTATTTCATTTTTTCCTTCCTCCCCTCTCCCACTCATCCCTCTTTCACAGATAAAATGTTCAATGTTTTTTATTTTAAAGTCGTCATAGTGTGCCCATCTTTAATGGTTTCTGAGAGAGGGCAATAAGAAATACACAGATATTTCATCCTGATCTAGGGACTTAATTCAAGCCTTTGTTATTGATGGAACTCACTGATTTTTCTTTCTTTGTTAAACCAACCTCCCTCCCTCGGTCCTTTCCTTTTTACATCCTCCTCTTCTTCCATCTTCTTTCTTCCCTCCTGTCATCCTTCCCTTCTTCCCTCCTTCCCTCCTTCCTCCCTTCCTTTCTGCCTTTATCAATATAATCACTTTGTTTCTTTCAGATGAGATTGGAATGGAATGGTTCAGCTGTGACCAGAAATTTAGTGTCCTGAGTAGATTGCCAAGAATCACAAATGAAGAGGGCCCAATTGCATCTTCTTAAATTATTCATTTGTCTGCTTTATTGCTCCATGCTGAAAACTTAAAATTGTTGAGTTGTACATTACTGTATTTAACTTGTTGCTTAGTTTCTACATATTTATTTTCAGTAAATGGCTGAAAGTGTTAACTATTCCATATTTTTAGCACAATGTGCTGCATATAGTTTCCAAGAAGCAGATAAGGTTTCATGTGTACAGAATTTCACTTCAGGTTTAGTTTTTTTAAATAAATCTGAAATGTTTCCTTTTTATTGTTTGAAGCTGAAAATAAACAATTATTGAACCATTTTGAATTTACCTCATTTTAAAACTCATTTTTAATTTATTATTTGGCCTGTTTTTAATATTAGTCACTAAAAACAAAGTGGGAGCAGTGTCTAATGCAATACTTAGGGATCACTTTATATAAGTACTTGTATGACATTAAAACCTGTTTTAAAAAAGAAAAAGTTACCAGCACTCACTTGTCCCTTGCCATTTTTTCCTGTAATTATGTCAGACAAATCTGTGGTGGGGAGTGGGTGTCAAAAGTTAGTTGTGTTCTAATTCTACAGCTGGAGGAACTTTGTATTGCTGAACTTTCGTCTGGAAAAGTTTCAGTGACATTTTTAAAAGAAAAAATTTTAATCTACTGAATTCTACCAGTGTAACCTTTTTTTCTAAATAAACAATAGTTTTCTCAAATGATTGTGTATCATTGTGTGTATTATTGCTTATTCAAAATAACTTAGCAGAGATAATTCAGTAAGGTTCCTAGCCTTTTCTCCCTTCTGTCCATGGACTGTAATGTTTTTGAATAACATCTCATTCAGTGATATGAAAAATCTGTTTGCTGACCTCTGTACCTGGAGTAAATAGTGGGCTGAAATCATGCCAAGAATTACCACTTACTCTTCAGTTCCTTGGATCCAATGATACCCATGCAAATTAAATTTGCTTTTCATATTAACAATAAAGGCTATAATTTTTAAAGGGTTTGACAATGCTGAATATATTCTAGAATTGGCAAAGGGATATAATTTTTATTTAGTCAGAGGGCTATATTCATTTTTTATTGCTGCTGAAACAAATTAGCACACATTTTGTGGCTTAAAACAACACAAACTATGTTACAGTTCTATAGGTCACATGTCCCACATGAATCTCACTCGACTAAAATCAGGATGTCAGCAGTCAGAGTTGTCCTGGCCGGTGTGGCTCAGTTGGTTGGGCATTGTCCTGAGCACCAAGGGGCTGCTGATTCACTTGGTCAGGGCACATGCCCAGGTTGCAGGCCCGATTCCCCAGTAGGAGACATGCAGGAGGCAGCCAACTGATGGTATACTCTGACATTGATGCTTCCCTCTCTCCCCCGCTCCGTCTCTCCAAAAATCAGTAAAAAATCTTGAAAAGAAAAAGATGTCAGCAGGGTTGTATTCCCTTCTGGAGGTTCTAGGGGAGAATCCATTTTCCTGGATTACTAGCAACTAGAAGCTGCCCACATTTCTTGTCTTGTGCCCCTCTTCCTCTCTCCAAAGCCAGCAACATTGCATCTCTGTGCCTTCCTTTCATAGCTACATCTCCCTCTGATCCACCTCTTCTGCCTCAATCTTTCATTTTTAAGGACTCTTCTGATTGCGTTGGACCCATCAGGATAAACCAAGGTAATCAATCTATTTTAAGATCAGCTGATTAGCAATCGTAATTCCATCTGCAACCTTAATTCACCTTTGCCACGTAACCTATGTATGTGTTCTGAGGGTTAGGATGTGGACATCTTTGGGGGCCATTATTAGGGATATAAATCTTGATGTTCCTTTTCAGGTAATTGTAATTTGCAAAATTTGATGACTGCAATAATTATTTATGGGTGAGTGATCCATTCAGTGACTGTTGAGCACCAATAATGTGCCTGGCATAAAAGGAAATGATACATCTTAGAATTCTTTTGACATTGACAAAATAACTATGGTTTGCCTCAAAATCATTTGTCTGAAATATATCAGGGAAGAGCTTGCCAGTTGTCATGTTGCATTCACATTATAAAGATGACACGATTGTGAGTTTGAAAGAGAAAGTTTGCTGCTACTTAGCATAGTGTCTCTTCTCCCTATTCCCCAAATTATTGAGCCCAGGTAATCTTTGCTTGTGGCTCTGCTAGAAATACATTGAGGATGGAAAATACTTGGAATTTAACTGTGCAAAAATGACTTATGTTGGAAGTAGCATATCTGTATATATGTAGTGATAGCTATTTTTAAGCATCTACTCTGTTCTAGGTACAAAGGAGTTAGCTTGAGAAATGAGGGCCAAATGAGTGCCGCTGGTGGTCAGCAAACTTTCTGTAAAGGACCAGGTAGCAAATGTTTGAGGCTTTGCAGACTATGTGGACCCTGTTGCAACGCTTCAGCTCTTCCACTATAGCGTGAAAACAGCCATAGATGATATGTAAATGAATGGACATGACTTGAGTTCCAGTAAAACTTTTACCAAAGCCTGTTATAGAGAATCCTGTGGAAGATTTATATAACAAATATTTGAGTGCCTCTTATGCACCACAGGTCTAGCCATGAGCAAAACAAAGACCCTGCCCTCATGGAACTTCCATTCTAGTCAATGGAGGCAAACAACAAATCCTAGGTGGGGGGAGGTCCTCTGAGGAAAAAGAAAACTTGATAAAGAGGTCAGTGAGGCAGGGCTATACTGCTTTTTTTTTTTTTTTTTAATATATAGATTTCAGAGAGGAAAGGAGAGGGAGAGAGAAACATCAATGATGAGTCATTGATTGGCTGCCTCCTGCACGCCCTCGACTGGGGATCGAGCCCGCAACCCGGGCCTGTGCCCTGACCGGGAATCGAACCCTGATCTCCTGGATCCTAGGTCGACGCTCAACCGCTGAGCCACGCCCGGCCAGGCTATACTGCTTTATATACAGAGTGATCATGTGGAGTGGCTATGTGCAAAGCCGGATATTTTGAGGCAGTGACCACTGTGTGAATATTTTATTACAAAGTAATGTGACCAGGAGCTATCCTTAAATCCCCCACTGATCTTTGAACCTTTACATGAAAATCACGTAATACGCAGGATTTCTCTCAGGATGTAGGCTCTGAGCTCTAGTGGCTGGTGTCTAAGCTTTCCATTTTCTAGAAAGGAGTTTTTAACCTGAGGCTCGTGAGTGGACTTGGAGGATATCTATGGACCACCCCCCCCCCCCCAAGAAGTTGAATGCAAGTTGTGGTACGTACATTTTTCTGGGTATATAGATTTCACATGATTCTCAAAAAGAGAGGCCTAAGGTCATAAGGTTTCTTTTTCTGACTCTTGTTCCAAAGAATTCTAAAGCCTTTATAACTAACCCTGAACCTGTCTCTCTTGAGCTGGCAAGAAGTTGGAAGACAGTCGTCCATTCCCTACCTTGTCTTAAATGGTAGGGGTAAAAATTATAACATCTTGCCTTGTCTTGTCAAATGATCTCCAAGTGTTGTGCAATTTATTGGAAAGTCACTAGTTCATGGCATAGTGCCTTTTTTATTTCAAGGAATCACTTTAGCCAAGAATGGGTAGAAGTACAAGTAGCCTTCCCCCTTCCCCCAACAATTGTTTTATTTCTACCCTATCATGTTCCAAAAAGGATTTATGAAAAAATATACAGTATAGTAATTTAAAAATAAATGAGAAAATTTCTGGGTGAAATTAGTACCTAAAATGAGGTTGATACCCCCAAATGCTGTGTATACCTGGGCCAGGAATCAGCTCTGAGAAACCTGACAGGCCACACAGAGAAGGTAATGTGGTCAGTCATAGTAATTACAGTGTCCGTCATATAAACAGCAAGTCATGGTGGAGAAGAACATTTTTTGGCAGTGAAGCCCTAAAGAAACTTATTTGCATTCTCATAAAGAAGAAACCCTGTCTTTTCAGTAAGTTAAACAAAGGTATGTATCTTATAATGGTCCTAAATGTTAACTGATGGCCAACATCTCAACTCATTTGAGTAAGAATATTTCTACAATGACACCAAAATATGTGGTCCAGGACCCAGGTCTCTGGTGGCTTGGTTTAGTACAGGAAACTATTTTTGAATATTTGGGACAGGGTTCCTCAACTGGCCCTTATGAAGGCCTTACTTTTTTAAAGCATGTTCGTAAAGATCAGAAACTCCCACAACCATTGTTTGGTTCCCATGTTATAAGTAATATAAACAAGAACTCTGTTATGCAAAGTGCTGAGGTCCCAGAAAGCCTCAGTATATTGTTCTTGGATTCCAAAAAAAAAATAACCTGGAGGACTGGCTGTGAAAGACATGGGTTTATTAGGACTTATGTGCGTATCGGTGGCGGCCAACCGGTGAAGTTGTCCTGCTAAGTCTCACCCGACCTGCGGATGGGCCACACCGGGGGGCGGCCAGCTGGCGCTGTTGTCACCCAGACTTGCCCAGCATAAGGTTTTAGAGAGTACAGAAAACAGAGAAACAGGGCATGCAGTGGGAGGGTGACCACTGCACAAGCTGTGTGAGATTAAAAACACTAGTTGTTTACAATCTAGGCTCACATCTAGAAGCACTTTCTCTTTGCCCTTTCTTGGCTTAGACCGAGTTGCTAGCCAGGTTCCCAAGGTCTCACAGTGCGCTGACAGATGGCCTTCGCTAATATTCCCACAGGGTGGGACGGGGAGTGGGGGCAGCCTGGGAAGGGGCCCATGACCCCATTTACCAGACAACCTCATTAGTTGAAATGCTGTGCCTGGTCTTTAGATTTTCCCCCCTCATTTTTTATGGATACTGATCTTCTAAGGCTGCCTCTTAGGTAGAATGAAACTTACAATGTTATAGCTGCTTAATATTCTCATCACTTATCAGAAGCATAGTTTAAGTGTTTAATTTTTTATTATTGTTCAAAATATTACAGATATACCCTTTTATCCCTATTGACCCCCTCCACCCCGCACCCACCCCCCTCCCCAGTCCCTCACCACACCATTGTCTGTGTCCATGGGTTATACTTATATGCATATAAATTCTTTGGTTAATCTCTCCCAACCCCACCCCACCCCCCTTCTCTCTGAGATTTGTCAGTCTTATCCATGCTTCCACGTCACTGAATCTATTTTGTTCATCAGTTTTGTTTTTTGTTTTTTTTTTCACTTTCAAAGATGTTTAATAGCAGCATTATTTTCTATTAAAGAAAAACAAAGTTCAGATGCCCAACAATAACTGTGTTTAACACTTGGTATACATATGAATACAGAAGGCTGCCAAGTAGACACCGGATTTAAAGTATTATAATTTATTTTATAAATAAGAAAAAGTCAGTCTGAGAGAGATAATATTTATTTTCCAATACTCTTTAATTTGGACACCAGCACCTACCCCTCATCTCTCTGCCGACTGAGCTGACTTCCCACCATTAGACCAAAATGATGATTCTTCACCAGGCAATTAGAGCACGACACACCACCAGCCCCTGGTTCAGAGGAAACAGTGTTTGGCCTGTAGCTTTACAATCTTTATGCTAACCTGGTTTCAGCTTCAGGAGCACAAAACTTATGCCTTTGGTCACTTGAGACTTTTAAAAATATATACATTTTTACTGATTTTAGAGAGAGGGGGAGAGAGAAACATCAATATCGGTTGGCTGCCTCCTGCATGCCCCCTACTGGGGATTGAGCCTGAAATCCAGGCATGTGCCCTGTGACTCAAACCGGAGACCTCCTGGTTCATGGGTCAGTGCTCAACCACTGAGCAACACCGGCCAGGCTCACTTGAGACTTTTAAACAACACCAGCTGGTCCTCTAGTTCATTCTGACCTTAAATGCCACCACCTCTTACTAGATTCCAAATGTTATTTAAATTGTTTCAAAATTTTTTTTTTTAAAAGGAGCTTCCCGGCCGGGCGTGGCTCAGCGGTTAAGCATCGACCTAGGATCCAGGCGATAGGGGCTCGATTCCTAGTCAGGGCACAGGCCCGGGTTGCGGGCTCCATCCCCAGTCGGGGGCCTGCAGGAGGCAGCTGATCAGTGACTCTCTCATCATGGATGTTTCTATCTCTCTCTCTCCCTGTCCTTTGGTCTCTCTGAAATCAATAAAGATATATTAAAAAAAATAATAATAAAAAATAAATAAAAAAAGAGGGAGAGAAGCTTATCAGAATAAGAGAGCATCCTAGGAATGTTCTTAAAAAGTCTCTCTTCAGCTTTGGGCTGACATAGGAAATTACAGGTAATAAATATAGCCCCTTCCCCCAGGTGTGAGGCTAAACCAGCAGCTTCTGGGGCCTGGTCTACAGTGTTCAGAAAGACAAACTGCCTTCAAAGTGTCAGACTAGTAATGCTATGGCCCCAGAGGCCTCTGCAAATGAGGCCTTGCCAGCTACCAGTGGACAGACACACAGTGTCCAGCATCAGTCCCTGGGCCTTCCTGCCTCCCGAGTTTTAGAGGCAGGATCCATGTGAGGGGAGCAGCCCCTACCTCCGTTGGAGGACAGCTGTAGTGTTTTGCAGGGCACAGCCTGGACGAATGATGTCGAAGTTTCCAGGCACCGACAAGTCAACCAGGCACAGCTGACCCTACGCGACACTCAGGGCTCAGGCCATCCCCAATTGGTCCCCCATCGATTACCAGGGACAACTGAGGCCAGAGGTCCTGGAACTCCTCGACTTTGAGAGAACTGGCCGGGGAGCTGAGGTTGGCGCTGGTGAGAGCAAGCGGTCCCCCAAACATCTGGGCCAAGCCCTGCATGAAGGCACGGCCAGGAATCCGATGCCTACAAGAGGACAGAAGGGGTTCAGGTCCTTACTGAGCTCCTTGGAACGTTCCATCACCAGGGTCACTGGGCCTGGGAACAGGTCTTTCAGGAGCCCCTCAGCTACCCTCACGTGACAGTACCTGGAGACGTCGGCCACGCGGCCCAGGCACACGGCCAGCCGAGTGCCACCGAGCAGCGCCACCGAGCAGCGCGCCCAGCAGGCCAGGCCGTACAGGGTATCGGTGGGGACGGCCACCACGGCTCCGGAGCGCAGCGCGGCCACCGCAGCCAGCAACGCCTCGGACCAACCGGCGCGCTCCGGGCTTGCGGACCGCGGGGCCCCGTTTCCCGGGAGCCGCCAGAGCCGCCCCGGGCGCCCCCCGAGGGGGGCTCGGAGGGCGGAGGCACCGGCCCCTCGCTGGCAGCTCCGGCGGCCCCCAGCCCCCAGCCCCCAGCCCCCTGCACGGTTGTGCCTGTTCATCACTTTATTAAGTTCTTTAGATTGCACACATAAGTGAGATCATGTGATGTTTGTCTTTCTCTGCCTTTAATTTTTTATTATTTATTTATTTATTTTAAATCTATCTTTATTGATTTCACAGAGAGGAAAGGAGAGGAGAGGGAGAGAGACAGAAACATCAATGATGAGAGAGTCATTGATCGAGGCCGCAACCTGGGCCTGTGCCCTGACGGGGAATCGAACCCTGATCGTCTGGATCCCAGGTCCACGCTCAACCGCTGAGCCACGCCGGCCGGGCACGCCTTTAATTTTTTAAACTGAAGTAACATTTTTAGAGACACAGCGCCAAAGGGATTTTATTGGGTCTACAGCGAGAATAAGAGAGGAGCTGCTTAAAAGATGCTAATTCATGCTAATTGAATACTGAGTTTGTTGTATTTACGGACACAAATGGACATGATAATTAAGAATAACAATAGAAGGGATATTGGAAATAGTGACGAAAGGAAGTGTGGCAACCTGAGAAGAAAGACTTTAATGCAAGAATAATTACTTTTTGTTTCTGATTCTTAGGTACTGTTTTAAGCTCTAATGACCGTTATTTCTATATGGGTCAGGCTAACAAAGCTTAATTCCTGTCATGTTAACTGGAGGTGTGTAGTAGAGGAAAAAGGAAAGGAGAATATTTTGATTGCGGACAGGGCACATAAACTTGAGAAATGCATCATTGTAAGTCGGAAGTAGCCTTCATTTCAGGGATAGGAGCTTGAAAATGGCCTTAACCTCTAGCTTAGTCTGAATGCTGGTTTTTGTCAGAGGACAGTTAGATGTCCTTGGACTTGAGTATGAGGTTGAAGAAGAGCTATTATTATCCCTGACCCCACAAGATTCTAACCAGAATGACACTGTACTATATTCAAGGCCTTCTTGATCCTAATTTTGTGCAGTATGTAGTGGTACTTACTCATCTCCTAGGGTTACAGATATCATTATTAAAGATTATGAGTTGTAATTAGATATGCCACTGCTAGGTACTATTTATGCAGGCACACTTTGCGCTTTCCAGGATAATTGATCCAAGACATCAATAATACAGAAAAAGATCATCCTAATAAGAGACAAGCAGGAAATAAAATGTAAAATGAATTAGGTATTCATACCACATGCATCTGGGGTCCTGTTATATTTTAAGGTGATGGTGAGTGCTCAGGGTAAGAGTGACCTTAACCAGGTGTGATTTGGGAAGTCTTGTTCTCAACAGGTTGATCTGGGAATACTTCATGAAAGATTTGCATGTTCAAGAAGCTAATCTACAGTGTTGAGCAAAAGTAGGTTTATAGCTGTTTATATGGAAAAATAATACAATAATAGATGATCATATTTCAGAGGAAAGAGGGAAGGGGGGGTGGAGGATGGGAAGAGATTAACCAAAGAAGTTATATGCATATATGCATAACCCATGGACACAATCAATAATGGGGTGAAGGCCTGGGGAGGGGGTGGGAGCTAGGGGGAGAGGGTCAATTGGGGGGAAAAATGAGACACCTGTAATACTTTCAACAATAAAGATAAATTAAAAAGAGAAAAATAATACAATAATAAATAATACAAGAAGAAAGTGTTTTGTGTACTCACAACTGTAAACCTACTCTTGCCCCACTCTCTATTTCTTTTTTTAATATATCTTTATTGATTTCAGAGGGAGGGAGAGGGAGAGAGAGAGAGAGAGAGAGAAAGAGAAACATCAGTGATGAGAGAGTCATTGATCGGCTGCCTCCCGCACGCCCCCTGCTGGGGATTGAGGCCACAACTCAGGCATGTGCCCTAATCAGGAATTGAACCGAGATCTCCTGGATCCTAGGTTGATGCTCAACTGCTGAGCCATGCCTGGCCAGGCCCCGTTCTGTATTTCAACTCAGACCTAGAGGATGTAGGTCTTTTGGGGTCTGGCTTGACCCTAAATTGGCACTGGAGGAGAGAGAATGCTGGACTTGGAATTCAGACCCATTCTGGTATAGTGCAGAATCCTTGAAGCCAACCTAGCCCAGGATTGGATCATATATGAGAGGCAAATGTTCCCTATCTCTTTGGATGCTGTTCCATGCTGCCTCAAGACTTTTTCCATTTTCAGTTTTTTTTTCATTACTGGGATTGACATCAACCTTTTTATTTCCTTAATCAGTCTTAGTTACATTTTTCATATCTTTACAGGTAATCGAGAAGTTATTGCCTCTATGTTAAGATTATTTTCTTTGTTTCCTCTGAGTGGCAATGAGCTACACTTGGACTTCTGCACCTGATCTTCACAATGCCCTTTTGTTAATGAATTAATTCTAACAATACAGACACTCAATAACTGTTAGCAATTGTTATGAGTGGTAATAGTTATACCAGTAGTTTGCAACCTGGGAATCACTAAAATCAGAATTAACTGGGAACCTTTAGGCCCCTCACTCCAAATACACTGAATCAGATTTTCTTGGAAGTGGGAGCCTGGAGTGTTGTTAAAACAGTTCTTCAGATTATTCTGATGTGGGGTTGATATTTGGGAATTACAGAATTTAAGCAGCCTGTGATCTCAGCATCTCTGTTCTTACTTCAATTAAGGACAGAACCTATCCAGAGGCTTCTTTTTTTCCCCTTTTTTATTGAATTTATTGGGTGACATTGGTTAATAAAATTATATAGGTATCAGGTGTACAATTCTGTATATAATACACCATCTGTATATTGTTTTATGTGTTCACCACCTCAACTCATCTTCTTCCATCACTATTTATCCCCCCTTTACCCTCTTCTACCTTCTACACCCCCCTTTCCCTCTGATAATCACCATACTGTTGTCTTTGGGGGTAATAAGTGTGTTACGTTCCAGACACAACCCATCCTTAGCAAGAGATATTTTAAAAGCAAGAGCAACGGTCTCTGTCCTGGGATCAGAATTCATCAATTCTGCTGACCCATGCTGCTCTTTTTCACCCTGACCCCTGTTTTCTCCAGCCTACCTTCACTGGCCTTCCTGGATCTAACCTCTTGTTACCCTAGATGTGTACTGTCAGCAAGCATCTATACTGCAAAGGTAAGCAGTTTGGAATTTCGAAGTTACTTTTGATAGCCCTTATACATTTTCCTTTAACTTTTATCTGTAGTGGTTCACTTTCCTATGATTGGAATTGGTTCAAGGTTGAGTTGTTTTTTGGTTTTGTTTTGTTTCTTTGTTTTTTTTTCAGGTGACTATGAAGGAATGTTTATTAAAGCTGGGGACAGTAAAACAAGGAAGAGTTTACCATAGGAGAAGCAACAGGGCAGCCTAGGCTGGGCTGTCCTAGCTCTCTGGGAAGTCAGAGAGAAGGGGGCCTTGGGGACAGGTTCAGGGGATTAGCCTGGGATGAGCTAGCTGTTTCTGTCCATTGCTCCCCTGGTTGTGAGTCTCGAGGGAACTCTTAGAGTTTAGGAGATGCATACCTTTGGGGGAAGAAGAGGGAAAAGGGAATGGCATGGCCTGCTCTCCAGAGGGAGAGCTCCTCAGGGCTGAGTTTTGTTCTCCATTCCTTACTTTTACTTGCATAATATCCTGATGTTGGTGAGTGTGTGTGTGTGTGTGTGTGGGGGGAGTATTGCATAAGCTTTTAATAATTCAATGCTATAAATTTCTCTCTAACCACTGCTCTAGCTGCATCCCACAAATTTGTCTGTGGTATTTTCATTTTCATTTGGCTCAAAGTATTTTCAAACTTCCCTTGAGATTTATTCTTTGATCCATGTATTATTTAGAAGTGTGTTGCTTAATTTCCAAATATTTGCAGATTTTCCACTTATCCTTCAGTTATTGGTATCTAATATAGTTCTGTTGTGGTGAAAGAATACACTTTGAATTATTTAAATCCTCTTATGTTTACTGAGACTTGTTTTATGGCATAGCAGTTGATCTACCATGGTGAATATTCCACATGCACTTGAAAAAAATGTGTATTCTGTTCTTGTTGGATGTAGTGTTCTACAAATGCCAATTAAGTCAAGTTCGTTGGTGGTATTACAAATCTGTATCCTTGCTGATTTTCTGTCAGCTTGGTTGTCAATTACTAAGAGAGGTGCATTGAAATTTACAAATATAATTGTGGATTTCTTATTTTTTCTTTTAGCTTTGTCAGTTTAGGTGCATGTACATTTAGGATTATATATTTTGGTGAATTGACCCCTTTTTCAAAATGAAATATTCCTCTTTATCGCAGGTAATTTTCCTCATTCTAATATCTACTTTAATATTAATACAGCTTCTTGAGCTTTCTTTTGATTGTATTTGCATGATATATTTTTCCATCTATTTCCTTCATATTGAAAATGGGTTTCTTGCTGTTTAATTCAATTAGACAATTGCTGTCTATTTTTATTTTATTTAAAAAAAACATATCTTTATTGATTTCAGAGAGAGGGAGAAAGAGAAACATCAATGATGAGAGAGTCGTTGATTGGCTGCCTCCTGCATGCCCCCCACTGGGGATCGAGCCTACAACCTGGGCATGTGCCCTGACTGGGAATTGAACCTTGATCTCCTGGATTATAGGTCGATACTCAACCTCTGAGCCACATAGGTTGGACTGCTTTCTATTTTTTAAACAGTATTCTTCCCTCTAAGTATGTTCTTATTGATTTTAGAGAGAGAAAGGGAGAGGGAGAGAGAAACACTGATGCAAGAGAGAAACATTGGCAGCCATAGGCAGCTCCCACATGCACCCCGACTAGGGATCGAACTGGCGACCTTTTGGTGCATGGGATGATGCTCAACCAACTGAGCCACACCAGCCAAGGTGACAATTGTTGCCTCTTAATTGGGGTGTTTAGGCCATTCTTTTAATGCTATTTGTTTTCTACTTGTCCTGTGTCTCCTTTCTTTTCTTTCCTGTTTTCCTGCCTCCTTTTATATGGTTTGTGCCTCAGTTTCCTCATTGGTAAAATGAGGCTACCACCATTTCATAAAGTAGTCCTAAAGATTAAATGAGATAGTTTATACAATGGTGCTTGGCACCTATTTATATGGAGTTCAATTTTTTTTTTTTAATCAGAGGTTGGTGAACTCCTTGGGATATCAACTTTCCAAAAGTTTTTTGGCTTTAAACCTGCTATATACATACATGGGTAAGATAGGTAATTGTCTACAGGTGTAGTTGGAGTGGGCACTGAAAGGCCCTGGTTCCAAAATATCTCCCCTACTGGCTAGCTGTGGTGTGAAATTCTCACAATTAAGCACTTTACAGGAACTTCTGGAGATGTGCATATTAATTAAGCTAAAGCATTAGGCAGTCAATTCTCTCAGTAACACTGAAGCACAAATGATTTCTGATGGCACCCCATCATGCTCCCATATTCCCTAGGAAAGTATTGAGAGGTTTTGCCTAGGTAAAAGTCAGAAAAGGACACAGCCTGATCCTGGGAGAGCACCATGGTGGACAGCTCAGATGTCTACTTGAAGGTAAAAGGAGAGGCGGGAAAATTACCAAAAAGGACTTGTCCCACATTGTGGTTTTATCTTCGGCTATTTGTGAAGTTATGCTTCTGGTTTTGTATTTGCTGGTTTCTTCCAGTTTTTTTGTAGGAGGAACTGATATTTAGCTGTTTGACTCTTAATAGTTGACTTGGTCATACATTCCATTTTACTCACCTCCAAAATGTGAAGTGGCTGGTTTGGAAGTCTACGTGGTAGTGGGTCAGGAGTAGTTGTACTTTTCCTTCTTTTGCCTCTTCATTGAGGATTTGTTTGGTCCCTGTGAACTCTGCAATGCTGATCTAGAACATAAATTCCATGAGTGCTGGAAATGTTTAAAGCTAGCAACTAACACAGTGCATTCCACTGAAGGTATTCAACAAATATTTGACCTGTCATTTTTTCCAATGAATAGAAACATTTAAATCAGATCATTATCACCTGTTTGACTCCCTGCCCTCACTGCTTTTCAGTTCATCTCACTTGGACCATTTACCTTCTCTAAACTGAGCCCCCGACTTAGCTTCTGGGCTCAATTCCATCATTGTCACCTATCATTCATTCTCCCCTCCCCCTCCTTTTTTTATTCAAAGGCCTTTAGGGGTTAGAGAGCTATTATCCTGTAAGCTAAACTTCCTCATTATCCTGGGTACTTGTGGTTCACTTTACACAATAAATATGTTCCTGGAAATCACTCTAGAACACACATGTGCATAAATAAAAATAATTTTCTCATTGTCTCACATTTTCACTTCTAATCTTTATTTGTCAACAGATTCTAAAACTAACCCAGTCAATAAGAGGTACTTAAACACAGGAGGATATCCTATTGTTTCAGCGAACTGTAGTGAATTATTTCATGAAACAAAGAAGCTTTAAGAAAATGCATGTACTCTTGTGTCCTAAATTTGAATTTCATATATTGACCTTCCTGAAAGTGAGGACCAGCTATATTTTCTCTTTAATTTTTCCCCATGGCGACTATATCTATTGTGACAGTTCCCCCTGAATTCTAGAGACTAAGTTTCCTTGCTTCATTTTATTATAGTTATTTGTCATCAACTTGCAACAATTAGAGAGCAATCACTCATTCTACAAAAGATGATTGATCATGTAGGATGTGAGAGCACTGTACTTGGCCCTGGGGATCCACAATCAAGCAGGGAAAGATCTGTGCCAAGGTGCTCACAGTCTGGTAAGGGAGGAAGATAAACCAATAGGCAATTCCTATGCAGGGTGAATAGTGCTTTGGTAGGAAAAGTACAGAGTGCTGTGGGAGCACAGAGGGTGGATGGGAGGTTGGAGGAAGAGGGGGTCACAGAAAATAGTTTGGAGTAGGTGATGTCTATAAATAAGCACAAGTCTCAGACAAAGTAATTTGTTAGCACACGTCAAAGTTTTATTCAATTAATGAAAGAATCAACAAATGCACAAGAATGCTTGTTCAAAGAGCACTTGAAAAACAGGGATTCATCTAGTCAGTTGGGAAAAGAATGCTAAAATAAGATGACTAAGTTAGATTCAAAACTGGCTAATGTTTTCTAGTGCAATAAACTGAAACTTTGGGGTTATTTTCTGAACCAAGCACCCTCCAAAAAGTAAATCACATCTTGGTAGTTTTCTGAAAGATGACCTCTAACTTTACAAGACTAAAATTCTCTGGACCCTAATGAGTTGTGAACAGTTAGTCAAAGTTACAAACCCTGAGGGAGTCAAGTGACTGACAGGCTTATTAGAAATTGTGCTGCCACGTCATTTAACAACTCATGCAATCACCATTTTCTTTTATTTTCATGTTTTAGATCATTTTTCCTATGTAGTCTTCTCTGTGACCTTAGACAATTTATAAAGAGTGGCCTTGGTCACAAAAAATATTGGTCTCATTGTGTTTTTGTGTCCAGATAATTGAATTTATTGCTGAGTTAATAATTTTCTATTAATTATTAGAGGTAATGGATTCAATAGGGTAGATGGTATTTTTGTTCACAGTTATTTACTCCCACCTTTCCTGTAAGAGCATATGTATCCCTGCCCATTGCCAGATGACTTGCCATGACTCTTGTGGGAGGAGTATAAATTTGGTTTTGAGTTCAGCTGTTGAGGTTTGGCAATAAAGTGTGAGTGGATATGATGTATGCCACATTCAAGCAGAGGTTTAAGGTTATTGTGTGGTTTGGTTTGCTTGGCTTCTTGTGTTTGCCCTCTGTCAAGAGAACAGTATAGTCCAGGTAAGGCCTCAGCCTGGGTCCTAGAATGAAAAGACATCTATCTATGTCTGTGGAGTAAAGTTAAGAAGAATTGAGCACAGTTGCAATTGACCTGCCATCAACCCATGGCTTACGTGTAATGTGTATAAAAAAATAAAGGTTGTAAGCCACTGAAATTTCCCCTTAAGGTCAGGAACAAGACAAGAATGTCCACTCTCCCTTCTATTTAACATTGTAGTGGAGTTCTATACAGGGCAAGTAGACAAGACAATGAAATAAAAGGCATCTAAATTATAAGGGAAAGAGTAAAAATATCTGTATTTGCAGATGACTGTCCAATTACATAGGCACATAGGAGACTCCCTAGGATTTCATGCTAAAAATCTAAGTGGATAGCCATAAGAACAAAGCAGATATATCTGTTGCTGCAAACCACAAGGGACAGAAAATTTTCAGTTTGCATTCAGGTAAGTTAGCTGTCTACTGGAATAAAAACCGAGTAATCATAAGAACACATCAGAATCCAGAGCCAGTGCAACATATCTTTTATATTGTCTAATTTTTAATGAAAAAATACTAGCCATTGAAACAGAAAACTGAGACCCAGGCTTAGTGGAAAAGACAGTCAATTGAAATTAACTCTGAGTGGGCCCAGATATCAGATTTAGTAGACAAAGACTTAAAAACATGTATTATATGTTCAAAGAATTAAGGGAAAATATTTTTAAAAATAAAGGGAAATGTGGTATTAATGAATAAGAACATTGCAGCAGAGATATGGAACCTACAACAAAAAAATTCTAGAACTGAAAAATACAATAACTGAAATAATTACTCAATGGGCTCAGTGACAGATTAGAGATAGCACAAAAAAGAATTAGTGAACTCAATTTCATACACACACACACATACCACACAAACGCATACACAGATTTGAAGAACAGAGAGAAAATAACTGAAGAAAAATGAAAAGAGACATGTGGAGAATATCAAGTGGTCCAATTTATATGTAATTGATATCCCAGAAGAGGAGGAGAAAAAGGGGCAGAAAAATATTGAAAAAAATAGTGGCTGAAAATATAAAGGATATCAAACACAAAGTTATTTCTAGCATCCTCTTAAAAATTTTTTTATTGAATTTATTGGGATGATATTGGTCAATAATATGATATAGATATTAAATGTACAATTCTATAATATGTCATTTGTAATTGTATTGTGTTCACAACCCAAAGTCAAGTCTCTGTCACCATTTATTCCCCAATTACCCTCTTGTACCTCCCTCCACCCCCTTTCTCTCTGGTAATCACCATACTGTTTGTTGTCTGTGTCTATGTGGTTTTTTTTTGGTTTGCTTTATTTTTGCCTAATCACCCTTCACCCTTTTCACCCAGCTCCCAAAACCACCCCTCCCTCTGACAGCTGTCAGTCTGTTCTCTGTATCTATGAGTCTGTTTCTATTTTGTTTGTTTATTTTGTTCATTAGATTCCACATATAAGTGACATCATATGGTACTTGTCTTCCTCTGGTCGGCTTATTTTACTTAGCGTAATACTCTCCAGGTCCATCCATGCTGTCTTTCTGGTACTCCTATGAGGCAGATGTTCTTATGCTTCACATGGTCCCAAAGCTCCCTAAAACTATCCTCATTTTTAAAAAATTATTTTTCCTTTTTGCTATTATTTTTGCTGTTTTGGGTGTTTTCTGTTACCTCGTCTTCCAAATCTCTGATTCAAACGTCCGCTTCATCTAACCTACTGCTTATTCCTCCTAGTGTACTCTTTATTTTAGATATTGTAGTCTTCATTTCTCACTGGTTCTTTTTCATGGTTTGTGTTTTTTTCATGTTGTTGAAGTTCTCACTAAGTTCCCACTAAATTCCTTGATCACCCTATAACCATTTTTATAAACTCTATATGTGGCAAATTGCTTGCCTCCATTTCATTTAGCTCTTTTTCTGGAAATTTCTTCTGTTCTTTCATTTGTGGCATGTTTCTTTGCCTCCCCATTTTGGCTGCCTCTTTTTGTGTGTTTCTATGTATTAGGTAGATCTGATATGTCTCCCAGTCTTGGTCAGGTGGCCTTATGCAGTAGGTGTCCTGTGGTACTCAATGGCACAGTCTCCTTGATCATCTTAGCTATGTGCTCCAGAAATGTCCCTTGTGTGGGTTCTGTGAGTCCTCCTTGTGTAATTGATTCTTGATTGCTATTGGCCCATTCATGCATGGGGTTGACCCTCAGGTTGGGTGACTGAATAGATCGACCCCAACCACAATGTACGAGCTGTTGTGCAGGTGTTGACCACATGAAGCAGAATTCACCTCAACAGTGTCTGGTGCCTGCCAAGATCTCCCTTTGGATATGCTGCTTGCGAAGTTAATTGGATCCTGCTCTGATGTTGTCTGAAGCTGGCCACTGGGTGTATCTATTCTGGGGCCTCTTAGGAGGGACTCTGGTGCAGGCCAATGTCAGACTCTGCCTGTGAGTGGCCCTGGGCAACCTGTTTAGAGTTACAAAGCTATCCACAGTTTGTGGCTGCCCCTGCTGGACCTTCATGTGTATGGGAAGAACCAAGCTGCACACCAAGGCTGGCTTCCACCAGCCACAACCCTGGGGGCCTGTCAGCAAAAGTCCCAAGGCACCCTGAGATCCACCTGCCTTTGTCTACCTGCTGCCTGTTAGGCTCAGTCACTGAAAGAGCCTCTGGTGGTATTTGAGTTGCATGAGGTTGGTTCTCAGTCACCAGGTAGGAGCAAGTGGTGTTCTCCAGATTGATACAGGTTCAAACTTGGTGCCAGTGCTGTGTCTGAGGCCACTCAGCAAAAGTCCCAGGGTATACCAAGTCTAACTGCTCCCTGCTGGGTGCCCACAAACCTTTGTGGTAGGGCAAGGTCACAGGGAGTTGTCAGGATGAGGCCAGCAGAGTTTATCAGGCCCAAACAGACCAAGATTTGGCCTTGTGAAAGGAGAGTTATATGCCTGTTGGGCGTGTGAGGGCAAATCCGGCCCCATCCTAGAGCCACACAACTTAGTGTGTTTCAGATTCTGTCAGGAGCTTGAGCTCAGCAGAGTGGGGCCAATGGGAGTCAGGAGGGTGGGGCTAGCAGATCTCCCATGATGGGGAGGTGCTGGTCAGGTTCATGGGAAAGTGGGGGAAATGGTCCCAACCTAAAGCCACACAACTCAGTCACTAATACTCCTTGAGTCTGTCCTGACCTTTATACCCTGAAGCAGGCATCTGACCACTGGGTAGGGTGTGAGCTCTTCAGGGTGGAGTGACAGGGTATGTCCAAAGGGTGGGGCTATTGTATTCCCTAAGGCTGATGTCATAAGGAGGGGAGTGTTCCATCCAAGGAAGATGGCGTCTGTGGTGTGGGAGGGGGACTCAGTACAGGGATCCTGGCGATTTCCCTTCAGCTCTCTCCTCAGAGCCACATACCCCAGTGTCTCCTCACCTGACTCTAGTCTGCTCCACCCTCCCTCTGCTGGAGTCCAGTGTGAGAGGTTGGGAATAAAATTTTGTGTGTTGGCCCTTTAAGAGGGCACCTATGTATGTAAAGACAGCTGTCTCTCTGGTGGACAGAATCCCTGCTGATTTTTACATAACATCCCTGTCAGATGTTATGACGTTGCCTCTTCTAAGCTCTGGTCCTCTGGGCTAGGGAGTCCTGCATGGGGCTGAGACACAAGCTCCTCAGGGGAATCCTTTGGAGTTGAGATATCCCCCCAGATTCTCATTCACTGCCTATGGGAGCAGGGCCAGCCCTGTTCATGTCTCTGCCCTTCCTACCAGTCTCGATGTGGCTTCATCTGTAACCCTTGGTTATAAGACTTATGTTCACACCATCTTTGCTTGGCTATTCAGAATGATTGTTCTATATTATAGTTGTAATAACAGCTTGGTTCTGGGAGGAGGTGAGTGTTCCTTCCACCTACTCTGCTGCCATCTTGGACCCCCTGCATCCTTTTTCTGTGAGTGCTTTGTAATAGGTTACAAAGTGGAGGATCAGGACTTTCATGCTACCCAGTAGCCATCTAGGATGTGGAGTAATTTGGGTATAAAAAATACCTGATGACTTTATTACTTCAGATTTCCAGATTTGTGGCTTGTCTCAGAGAAGATTACTATTAAAAAGAGTTTTCATTTAAAAACACAGATACCCCAAAAAGGAAATGGCCACAGTCTTATCTGTGTTATTAAATCATGAAAAATTACTTTGTAATAATGAACAGAAAAAGTAATATAAATAAGATTAATAATTTTGAGTACATTTTAACTGTGGAAGCCCTTATTGTTCTATTTGCAGTTTTTTTTTTTTTTTTTTTAAATCCTCACCCGAGGATATTTTTTCCATTGCTTTTCAGAGAGAGTGGGAGGGAGGGAGGGAGAGAGAGAGAGAGAGAGAGAGAGAGAGAGAGAGAAATATCGATGCAACAGAGAGACATCAGTTGGTTGCCTCCCACATGTACCCCGGCTGGGGCAGGGGATCGAGCTTGCAACTGAGGTATGTGCCCTTGGCTGGAATCGAACCCAGGAACCTTCAGTGCAAGAGCCAACACTCTAACCACTGAGCCAGACCGGCTAGGGCAATCATTTGTAGTTTTAAAGTATGCAAAATTGGCACAAAACCAAGAAAATTAACAGACCCTTTAGAGTGACTGTTTGGGGATGGTGATAAAAGGAAACCTTTGCCATCTGGGTAGAACATGTAGAAAGTAAATGACTTCTTACACCCTCATGATTGAGAACAAACCATATACTCAAGGACTACTTTTCTTTCTGAGTTACCAGTTCTCTACTATAGTTTTAATAGAATTCAGTATGTACATATCTAAATGTACACATACACTAGATAATGATAGATGGCCACACTAAAGCTTTAAATGTCAGTTTTAAAATTAATCTTACAAACATTTAAGAATTTTTCCTCCCTGGATTTCCCTTATACTCTAAATGTTATGAAGAACAAATACATTTATATATTTATGTGTCAATTAAAATTTGACTTCTATGGTGAGGAAGTATTTTCACTTTTTCTGGACTTTTTCATTTTAATTTCTTTAAAAACGGTTGCACTAATATAATGCAATATTACACTTGCATTATATTTCTCACTGTAATAAAATCAGGGAGTAGATATTTACTTTTTTATAAACCAAATTGCTCTAATTTGTGGATTTACCTTGATTAAGAATATTAGACAAACTTGGAAATAAATATGAATTCATTTATATTTATTTAAAAGTATTAAAAGTGCTTCACAGAAATATTCAGTAGTGTTCTTTTATAATTGCTAGTTGCTAGTTTGATATCTATTTTCATTTCTTTCTTTCTTTGGAACCTAGCATACAATCATTTGACTACCTCAGCCTATCATTTTCTGAACTGGCAGTTTCTGTGTGTGAAGATGTTCTCTTAAAGGGTCAGTTCATTTAAAGCATCAGAAGTTCAGTTTCTTTCTTCTATGGGAATTCTTGACTTCTTTTCCTTTAGGTTTATATAAGCATTTGTTAGTCTTTTTTTTTTAATCTTTATTTTTTAAAAAAATTTTTCCTTTTGTATATGGCTTTAAAAAAAATATCTTTATTGTTGAAAGTATTACAAATGTCCCTTTTTTCCCCCACTGATCCCCTCCACCCTGCATCCACCCTACCCCCAGGCCTTCCCCATACAAATATCTGTGACCATGGGTTATGCTTATAAACATATAAGTTCTTTGATTAATCTCTCTCCACCCACTCCCCCACCCCCACCTTCCCTTTAAGATCCCTCAGTCTGTTCCATGCTTCTATGTCTCTGGATCTATTTTGTTCACCAGTTTATTTTCTTTATTACATTCCACATATGAGTAAGATCATGTGATACTTGCCTTTTTCTGACTGGTTTATTTAGCTAAGTATAATACTCTCCAGTTCCCTCCGTGCTGTCCCAAAGGATAAGAGATACTGCTTTTTTACAGCTGCATAGTATTCCATGGTGTAAATGTACCACACCTGTTTTACCCACTCATCTGCCAATGTGCGCTTGAGAAAAATGTATTTTCTGTAGCTTTGGGGTGGAATGTTCTATAAATGTCAATTAAATCCATCTGATCTAGTGTGTCATTTAGGGTCACTGTTTCCTTCTTGATTTTTTGTCTGGAAGACCTATCCAGTGAAGTCAGTGGGGTGTTAAAGTCCCCTAGTATGACTGTCTTGCTGTCGATCCCTTTCTTAAAGTTCTCTAGAAGTTTTTTATAAATTTAAGTGTTCCTATATTGGGCTCATATATGTTTATCAGGGTTATATCCTCTTGTTGAATTGATCCCTTTAGTATTATGTAGTGACCTTTCTTGTCTCTCATTATGGTCTTCATTTTGAAGTCTATTTTGTCTGATATGAGTATTGATACCCCAGCTTTTTTTTGCATGGAAAATTTTTTTCCTTCCCTTCACTCTCATCCTGTGTGAATCTTTTGTTCTGAGGTGGGTCTCTTGTAGACAGCATATATTTGGGTCATGTTTTCTTATCCATTCAGCCACCCTATGTCTTTTTCTTGGAGCATTTAATCCATTTACATTTAAGGTTGTTATTGATAGATACTTATCTGTTGCCATTTTAATTCTTTATGCCTATGTTTCTCTCTCATTCTACTTCTAATTACAGAAGTTCCTTTAACATTTCCTGCAATGCTGGCTTGGTGGTGATAAACTCCTTTAGCCTTTTTTTTTTTTTTTTTTTTTGGTCTGGGAAGCTCTTTATTTTACCACCTATCTTGAATGATAGCCTTGCTGGATAGAGTAGTCTTGGTTTCAGATCCTTGTTTTGCATTACCTTGAATACTTCATGCCATTCCCTTCTGGCCTGTAGAGTTTCTGATGAGAAGTCAGGTGAACAGCCTTATGGGAGCTCCTTTGTAGGTAATAGATTGCTTTTCTCTAGCTGCCTTTAAGATTCTCTCTTGGTCTTGAATTCTTGGCATTTTAATTATGATGTGCCTGGGCTTGGGTCTCTTTGGATTCTTCTTGCTTGGGACTCTCTGTGCCTCCTGAACTTGTGTGACTTTTTCCTTCACTAGGTTAGGGAAGTTTTCTGCCTTTAGTTCTTCAAACAGGTTCTCTAACCTTGCTTTTGATCTCTTCTGGCACTCCAATGATGTGAATATTATGTTTCATGTTGTCCCATAGCTCCCTTAGACTGTCTTCCTGTTTTTTAATTATTATTTTTTTTTCTTTTTGGACCTCTGATTGAGTGATTTTTTTCTACCCTGTCTTCTAACTTGCTGATCCTATCCTCAGCTTCCTCTAATCTGCTATTTGTTTCTTCCAATGTATTCTTTATTTCTGCTATGTGACTCTTAATTGTCTTCATAGTTGTCATATCTTTTTTCATGCTGTTGAGCATCCTTAAAATCAGTATTCTGAACTCTGTATCTGATAGATTGCTTATCTCCATTTTGTTTAGTTTTTTCTGGAGACTTCTTTTGTTCTTTCATTTCAGGTTTGTTTTTTTTGTGTCCCTATTTTGGCTGCCTGTTTAAGTTTGTTTCTATGTACTAGGTAGATCTGCTAGGACTCTTAGTCTTTTTGGAGGGTCTCTGGCGCAGGCCAATGTCAGACACAGTTTGTGACTGGCCCTGAGTGCCTTGTTGGAAACTATCAACAACCCTAGGCTTGAGGTCCCCTCTGTTGGGACTGCGTGTGTTTGGACAGGACCGAGATGTACACAAAAGCCTTATTTTCCAAGGCTTGAGTCCAGAAGCAGATCAGGCAAGACTCAAAGCACTCTGAGGTCTGCCTCTGCCTATAGACTGATTAATCTGATTCTCTTAATGAGCCTCAGGCTGTAAAAAACTCCACAGGGTAAGACAGCTGATTCTTATCAGTCTCTTAATGAACCTTGGGCTGTAGAAACTCCACAGGGTGAGAGAGCTGATTTTTATAAGTCTCTTAATAAGCCTCAGGCTGTAAAAACTCCTCTGGGTAGGGTGAGAGGTTTTTCTTGCAGGGTGGGGCAATTGCTTACTCCTCCCCCAAGCCAAAAGCAGCAAAATGTCTGCCTGAGAAAGATGTCCTCTGCAGTATGGGGGAATGACTCAGCACAGGAATCCAGAGGGGTGCCCTCTGAGTTCTATTTCCAGAGCCCACAACTCTAGATTCTTCTCACACAGCTCCAGTCCTCTCTGCCCTCTCTCTGCTGGAGCCCAAGGTGAGTGGCTGCACACGAAACTTTGTGCATTTGCTCTTTAAGAGGGTGCCTGCATTTCCATCCATTTTTCCCTGGTAGACTGAAACCCTGCTGCTTTTCACAGCCAGATGTTATGTGGGCACCTTTCTCGGTTCTGGTGCTCTTGGCTGGGAAGTCCAGCCTGGGGTTTAGGCCCCAGAGCCCTCAGTGGGAACCCCCCACAGCTGAGATCTCCCTCTGGACCTTCAGCTGCTGTCTGTGGGAGCCCAGCCAGCTCTCTCACACCTCCACCCTTCCTAACAGTCTCTATGCGGTCTCCATTTTTCCTCCTTGGTTATGAGGGCACTCTCCAGCTCATCTTCAGTTGTAGTTGATTATTCAGGGCGATTTTTCTGTGTTTTAGTTGTAATTCCAGATGGTCCCTGGAGAGTGTCAGTGTAGCTTCCACTCAGTCTGCCACCATCTTTAATCTCTCGTATTTGTTAGTCTTAATAAGCTAAACAGAACAGAATGCCTTTTAATTTTAAGACTTTATAATCAAATTTATTAATTCTCTATGGAGGCAGGAGAAAGTATTCTAAATTATTTCCTTAGAAAATACTTCACATTCATTCAGTGTAAGAATCTTATCACACACTTAGACAAGCTAGAATTTGCCCAGGTTGGAGTTTATAGTTGAACGTGCTATTTTCCGTAGCACTTATTTAGTCAACATGTGAGTTAAGCTAGAGGTTCAGTGTGAACACTTTTTTTTTTCCATTTTGAGTTGGCTTATTTATATATGTCTATAGGATTTACTTGTTACAAGGAAGAAATAAAGGAAAATGAATGGACTGAATTCTTCAGATTTCTCTGATAATTGGAGGTCATTAAGAGTCTAGGCAAGGCAAAAGCAGATGGACATACCCTACTTCTTGTTTTCTCATTTCACGTGCAATTCAAATTTTAAATACATATACAAACTCATTCATATTTTTGTTATACACACCAGGTAAATTTTTCAGGAGCCAAAAACTGTGTGCTCTTTAAGCTATGCAAAAGCTGTTTCAAGTCTGTTTCTTTAAGTTTGATGATAGGTCTGTCTCTTTGGATTAGATATCTATACAGCATGTACAAATGACAGATTCCTATGATCAAAAGATCTCCGAATATACTCCCCTCAAAAACCAAACACAGGCAACAGGTTACAATTACAAATAGATTATCGTAAATGGCTAATTTCTTCTGTGAGGAGGGAGTAAAGGCTTTTCCCACTTAAAAACATATAAAGAATTGTCTTTAGCGAGGGAACAAAATAAAATACAGAGACAGATATATATGTGAAATTCACTATAGGGAATAATAAATAAAAATGCCTATCAAGATAATTTTTCAACAGGACATTACCATTCTTCAGCTATATGACATATTGCTGTAGACCACTAGTTTCTTTCTATTTGCTCTTGGGATTTATGATCATTAACTCATGGAATTACTTAAATAAAAGAAACACTGACAAAACCCCTGTAAGTCCATTACTTTATTTCAACTTTCTAAAACTTTTACAGACTTTCAAATGCAGTCTTACCACAGCTAGGACACCATATCCAGACTTCTAGTCTCAAAATGAAAACAGTTGTCCAATCATATCTGGTTTTTCCCTGGAAATCTGGTTGCCATCATGACCTCTGGTTTTTCATCATAATAAGTTTTTTTTTAAAACTGTTAAAAAAATTAGGTCTCACCCAAACAGGTGTTGGGTGCCTCAGTTGGTTAGAGCATCATCCTGTACACCAAAAAAAAAAAAAAAAGGTTGCATGTTCAATTCCCGGTTGCAGTTTCGATCCCTGGTTGGGGCACATATGGGAGGACAACTGATCGATGTTTCTCGCTCATATAAATGTTTCCCTCTCTTCCTCTTCCTTCTTCTCTCTCTAAAAATCAATAAAAACATAAAAAAAAGTATGCAGAATGTGCAGCTCCTTTCCTTAATGATCAAAGAAAATGCTGCCTCCACAGTACTTGAAGTTTTTACTACTTTGGTATATTGTCATAATTATTTTTGTATTTTGACTTATCTCATAGACGTAGTAGTTCAAATACATATGCCAACTTTGATTCTTCTTTTAAGAGTATAAGTGTAATAAGATAGTGTGCCTATTATAAGGCTGTTCAAGCCTTGTGACGTGGGTATAATGATATTTTAAGAACTCTAAAATATATTTGTGAAGACTTGGAAGGAAAACCCAAGCACAAATGGGATACAAAAACTATTCAAAAGGTTGATAAAGCAGTAATGCCACTTGGAAAGATATTTTGGAACATCTCAGTAAAACAAATGAGAAACTTCAGAATCCTAATAGGAATGTATTTCTAGAGTGCTGTGTTAGTTTCCTATAGCTGCCATAAAAATTTACCACAAAATTAGTGGGATAAAACAACACAGGCAATAAAATCTTACAGTTCTGAAGGCCAGAAGTCTGAAATTAATTTCACTGGGCTAAATTCAAGGTATTAGCAGGCTTCTACAGGTTCTAGGGAAGAATTCAACCCTTGTATTTCCCAGCTTCTAAGGCCTGCTTATATTCCTTAGCTCATGGCCCCTTCTTTCATCTATAAAGCAGGCAGCATTACAGCTTTAAAAATCTTCCTCTGATTATGACCCCTGTTTCTGTTGTCACATCTCCTTCCTCTGACTCTGATCTTCCTGCTTTCCTCTTACAAGGATTGCTGTGATTACGTTGAGTTGACTCAGAGTATCCAGGATAATCCCTTCATCTCAAAATCTTTAACTTAATCACATCTGCAAAGTATTTTTATGCCTTGTAAATGAACATACAGGTTCTGGGATGTAGGATGTGAACATCTTTGGGTTGAATTATTGTGTCTATTACAGTCTGCCCCCAAAGATTCATGTCCATCTCACATGCAAAATACATACACCCCCCCTTAAGGTCCTCTAACAGCTCACCCCATTACAAAATCAACTCAAACCCCAAATCCCAACTAAGTCTCATCAATTCAAAAGTTCCAAATATCACATAAATAATCTAAACTTGGAATGGGTGAAGCTCTGGATATGATCCACTCTGGGGTAAAATTCCTCTTCATTTGTGCATCTGTGAAAATAGAAAACAAGTTATCTGCTCTGAAAACACAGTGGTGGAATGGACATAGGATACTAGTTACAGACAATCCTATTTAAAGTAGGGGGAAATGGAAGGTAAAAGGCTGTCACCAGTTTTAAGCAGATTCAAAATCTGGCTGAGCAAATATTAGGTTTCAAAGCCTGTAAATAAACCTTTGTTGTTCTCGGTTCTGCCTTCTGGGTCCATGGCTCTATCCTCTGAGGCTGCGGCTCTGCCTTCTGTTTCCTCCTTCCTTATTCATGAAGAGTAGCATGTGTTTTTAGCTGAGAAGTCTTGTCAGCTTGTTTCTTTCCTGCAGAATTTTGGGAGTCTCTAGTGGTGTCAGGAGTTAATTTGAAAATAACACATTATTTTTCTGGATTTTTTGATGCTAGTGGTACTTACAAGCTTTTAAAAAGTTATAATTTGTTGTGATTTCTTTTCTCATTCTAAATAAATATAAAATACAAATTCTAAATGAATACAAAATACCTAATTTTGTATTTATAATTTTGTATTTTTTTTTCTTAAAGCCTCCTCACCCCCATTGTTATGAGCTTCAGGCCCCATAAAGCCTGGATCCACCACTCGTGTAGACCATTGGATTTTAGTTTTTCTGATTGCATACCCCATCAGTAAAAAAATCTTTGAATGTCAGTTTTGAAAAATTTGAACAAGAAGTGATATGTATTATATATATATATACAATTTCATATATTTATGAATTATACGTGTGCACTATAATACTAATATATTATGTATATTATAAACATAAGCAACATATAAATTAAAGACAATGAGATAAAGATGAAATATGCAATGTTTAAAACTATCTTTTTGAATTCATAAGATCATAAGTTATCTCTAGAAAATAATAGTCTTGGGAGATGTTCATCATTCATAATGCAAGGCATAGATTTACAAATATTTTAGATTTTCTTCTTGATTACTTCAATTTTGGGGGCTGATGTTGTCTGATGTGACTAAATTGCTCATTGTGATTGATGAAGAGCTTGTCCTAGGGAATAGGGGAAATGTTAGCTTTGCCATTTTCTTGTTATTGGCTTGTGCTTGTATCATTATTAGATTTATTTTCAATTAGCAATTATTTGCAACTTGCAGGGTTATTTTCAATTAGTTTCTTTGCAAGAATCTATTCAAGCACTTGTGCATGTTTTAAGGATTGGTTTATTTAAAACTTGATAATATTCTCTTAATGAGTCACAGGCAAACAATTCATAGCAATATTCTGAAAGAAAATAAAGACTTGAGGCTGCCCCTGAGAACCCCTCTGCCACGTGGAACTCTCACTCCTCTCTGGAGACCTCATAACTGTTATATATGAACTGGGAGAAGGCAGAACTGTCAAAATGTCATTGAGGAGAGTTTAATAAGGGACATATTTTTACCTGCTACCCAGAATTAGCATGTGGTGATATTTTACCAGATTTGTTTTGGGATTTTCTTTTTTAAAGAAAAACACATTATGGATTAAGTTGAAGTCCATTTGTACCTCTTCCTAATCATTCTCTTCATTCCCAGAGGAACCACTTCCTGAGATTGGTGAGCATATTTTTAATATATATATATATGTGTATATATATATATATATATATATATATATGTATATGTATGTATGTATGTATGTATATGTATATGTATATGTATATACACACATATATTATTTTATTATATATGTACACACATAGACAATATCTAATACAGTCATGCATCACTTAACGATGGGGATACATTCTGAGAAATGCATTGTTAGGTGAGTTCATGGTTGTGCAAACATCATAGGGTGCACTTACACAAACCTAGATGGTATTGCCTATTATACACCTAGGCCATATGGTATAGCCTATTGCTCCTTAGCTACAAACCTGTACAGCATGTTACTGTACTTGATACTGTAGGCAGTTCTAACACAATGGTAAATATTTGTGTATCTAAACATATATAAATGTAGAAAAGGTACAATAAATATAAGGTATAAAAGATAAAAAATGGTGTCCCTGTATAGGGCACTTACCATGAATAGAGCTTGCAGGACTGAGGTTGCTCTGGGTGAGTGAGTGAGTGGTGAGTGGATGTGAAGGCTAGGACATCACTGTACACTACTGTAGACTTTATAAACACGATATACTTAAGCTACACTAAATTTATTTTAAAATGGCATACTGCTGCACTACAATGTTATGACACCTACAGCGTCACTAGGTGATAGGAATTTTTCAGTTCCATTATAATGTTATGGACCACCGTTGTATATGCGATCCATCTTTCACCAAAACATTGTTGGCCTTGGCATGACTGTATTGTTATGAGTGTTTTTAACTTTATATAAATGTTTTCAAAATATATATAAATCTATCATCCTGTACATGTTTTATACCTTCCTCACCATTATTTTTGAGATTCACTCATGTTAATACTTGTAACTCTTCTTTCATTGTAACAGCTATATATTATTACACTGTATGAATATGCACAGTGTATTCATTCACCTCTTCATGGGTACTTAAATTATTTCCAGTTTTTCACTATTTCAAACAAAGCTGTAATAGACATATTTTCTTGAGCATATGTGTAGGAATTTCTCAAAGATGGACAACAGTTCTCAAACTTATTGGTTTACTCAAAAATTATTGAAGACCCCAAAGAGCTTTTGTTTATGTGAATTATGTCTATTAATAGTTATTGTATTAGAAAGTAAAACTGAGAAATTAAAAATTACCTAATCAGGAATTAATTTTAAAATGATAACATATCTATTGCAAGTTAGCACAAATTATTTGTTTTATGAAAATAACTATATTTTTCCAAACAACAAAACATTTAGTGAGAGAAGTAGCATTGATTTACATTTCCAAATCTCTTTAATGTTTGGTGTAATAGAAGAGAGCTGGATTCTATATGCTTCTGCACTCACTCTGCTGTGATATGCTGTTTTAGTTGAAATATAAGAAGAAAATCCTTTCTCAGACATATATGTAGTTGGAAAAGCTAGGAGTATTTCACTAGGCATTTCAGATAATTGTGGATATTCTTTGACACCAAAACTTTACAAGTGAAAGTTTCTTAGTGATTAGTGCCAATATGAAATCTGAAACCACATCAGTGAACTTTTTCCATTAGTATATCCTCATCTTGAATAGATTTTTTTTACCATACAGTGATTTTGTAACATCATGCATTGACCATTTGAGAAACACTGGCTCACTGTTATGCAGATCTGCCAAATATTGATATATCTCATGATACAATATAAAAATACCACATTTGTTACAATAATAATTGCTCTCATCGGGACAGTATTTATGTTTTGGAAAGTGGTGAAGCTCATGGTGGCAAATTCAAGTTTCCTATAATTCTAGTTTTACTTGAAAACTTGAATTTTATAATTGGCAAAAATTGCTGTCAGTTGTTTTCCTTGAAGTGACAGGCACACTTTGTTAATTTCAGAGAAAATGTCTGCCAAGAACCCAAGTCTGATAACCAGTTTGTCAGTAATTCTTTTAAGCAAAATGACGTTTTGTGAAAAATTTTGGTTTGGCTTTGAGGCAATTATTATACTTCAGGATGCAGAAGTGCTTTGTGCATACTTCCTATTTTGTCATAAAAATATTAAAAAACCGCCTGGCCAGCATGGCTCAGCAGTTGAGCATCCACCTATGATCCAGGAGATGGAGATTAGATTCCTGGTCAGGGTACATGCCTGGGTTGTGGGCTTGATCCCCAGCAGGGGGCATGTAGGAGGCAGCCGATCAATGACTCTCTCATCAATGATGTTTCTATCTCTCTCTCTCTCCCTTCCCCTCTCTCTGAAATCAATTAAAAAATATTAAAAGACCTCAAGGGTCAATATTTACAACATTAATAAAATATTCCCTCCTCCATCAAAGACATTCTTTTTTTGTTTTTTTAAGTTTTATTTTTGTTTAAAATATTACAGATGTCCCCTTTTCTCCCCAATGACCCGTTCTACCCCATCCCATCCCCCTCCCCAGCCCCTCTCCCCACCATTGTCCGTGTCCTTGGGTTGTGCATATATGCATGTAAATTCTTTGGTTACTCTCTCCCCCTCCACCCACCCGCCCTCCTCCCTCCCCCTGACATTCGTCAGTCTGATCTATGCTTCCATGTCACTGAATCTCTTCTGTTCATCAGTTTATTAAGTTCTTTAGATTCCACGTATAAGCAGGATCATGTGATGTGTGTCTTTCGCTGCCTGGCTTATTTCACTTAGCATAATATTCTCCAGGTTCATCCATACTGTCCCAAAGGGTACGAGATCCTTCTTCTTTACAGTTGCATAGTATTCCATGGTGTAAATGTCCCACAGCTTTTTTATCCACTCATCTACTGATGGGCACTTGGGCTGTTTCCAGATCTTAGCTATTGTAAACTTCTGCTAGGAACATTGTGGTACATATATTCTTTCTAATTAATGTTTCGGGATTCTTAGGATACGTTCCTAGGAGCGGAATCACTGGGTCAAAAGGCAGCTCCATTTCTAATTTTTTGAGGAATCTCCATACTGTTTTCCATAGTGGCTGTACCAGTCTGCATTCCCACCAGTAGTGTACTAGGGTTCCCCTTTTTCCACACCCTCGCCAGCACATGTCGTTTGTTGATTTGTTGATGGCAGCCATTCTGACAGGTGTGAAGTGATACCTCATTATGGTTTTAATTTGCATCTGTCTGATGATTAGTGACGTTGAGCATTTTCTCATGTGTCTCTTGGCCATCCGTATGTCCTCTTTGGAGAAGTGTCTATTCAAGTCCTTTGCCCATTTCTCAATTGGGTTGTTTGTCTTCCTCTTGCTGAGTAATATGAGTTCTTTGTACACTTTGGAAATTAGCCCCTTATCAGATTCATCCTTGGCAAATATGTTTTCCCAGACCGTGGGGCTCCTTTGTATTTTGAGGCTGTTTTCTTTTGCTGTGCAAGAAGCTTTTCAGTTTGAGGTAGTCCCATATGTTTATTTTTTCTTTTGTTTCTCTTGCCCTAGGAGATGTATCAGTGAAAAGTCCACTACGTGGGATGTCTGTCACTTTACTGCCTATGTTTTCTTCCAGGACTTTTATGGTTTCATAACTTACATTTAAGTCTTTTATCCATTTTGAGTTTATTTTTGTGTATGTTGAAAGTTGCTGGTCTAGTTTCACTTTTTGCATGTATCTGTCCAATTTTCCCAGCACCACTTATTGAAGAGACTGTCTTTACTCCATTGGATACTCTTGCCTCCCTTGTCAAATATTAACTGACCATAATGTCTTGGGTCTATTTCTGGGGTCTCTGTTCTGTTCCACTGATGTATATGCCTGTTGTTGTACCAATACCAGGCCATTTGATTGCAGTAGCTTTGTAATACAGTTTGAAGTCTGGTAATGTGATCCCTCCCACTGTTTTTTTTCTCAAGATGGCTGCAGCTATTTGGGGTCTGTTTTGGTTCCATATAAATTTTTGAAATGTTTGTTCTAGTTCTGTGAAATATGCTGTTGATATTTCAATTAGAATTGCATTGAATTTATAAATTGCTTTGGGTAGTATGGACATTTTAATGATATTAATTCTTCCAATCCATGAGCATGGTATATTCGTCCACTTGTTTAAATCTTCCTCTATTTCCTTTTTCAGTGTCACGTAGTTTTCCGAGTACAGGTCTTTTACATCCTTGGTTAAGTTTGTTCCTAGGTATCTTATTTTTTTAGTTGCAATGGTAAATGATATTTTTTTTTTAGTTTTTCTCTCTGAAAGCCCATTGTTGGTGTATAAGAATGCCATTGATTTTCGGGTGTTGATTTTGTATCCAGCTACCTTGCCAAATTCGTTTATCAAATCTAGTAGTACTTTGATGGAGTCTTTAGGGTTTTCTATGTACAATATCATGTCATCTGCAAATAATGACAGTTTTACTTCCTCCTTTCCAATTTGGATACCTTTTATGTTTTCTTCCTGATGGCAATTGTGAGGACTTCTAGTACTAGTTGAATAAGAGTGGTGAAAGTGGACATCACTGTCTTGTTCCTGTTTTTAATGGAAATGGTTTTAGTTTTTGCCCATTGAGTATGATGTTGGCTGTAGGTCTGTTGTATATGGCCTTTATTATGTTGAGGTATGGTCCCTCTATTCTCACTTTGCTGAGAGTTTTTATCAGAAATGGGTGCTGGATTTTGTCGAATGCTTTTTCTGTGTCTATTGATATGATCATATGATTTTTGTCCTTCATTTTGTTTATGTGATGTATCACATTTATTGATTTGCGGATGTTGTACCAGCCTTGCATCCCCGGAATAAATCCCACTTGGTCATGATGTATGATCTTTTTAATGTATTGCTGGATCCAGTTTGCTAGTATTTTAGGGAGGATTTTAGCATCTATGTTCATCAGGGATATTGGCCTGTAATTTTCTTTCTTTGTAGTATCTTTATCTGGTTTTGGGATTAGGATGATGCTGGCCTCATAAAAAGAGTTTGGGAGTTTTCCTCCTCTTGAATTTTCTGGAATAGTTTGAATAGAATAGGTGTTAATTCTTCTTTGAATGTTTGGTAAAACTTGCCTGTAAATCCATCTGGTCCAGGACTTTTGTTTTCAAAGACATTCTTAAGTGCAACTGGCATTTTAATCAAACTGCATATGGTAGTGATGAATGTAATAACTACTAGTAGTATTTGGTGCTACTTTCTAGGTTCCTAGGGCTGCTGTAACAAATTACTACAGATTTGGGGATTTAAAAACCACACCCATTTATTTTTTTGCATTTCTGGAGGTCAGAAGTCTGAAATCAGTTTCATGGGCTAAAACGAAGGTGTTGGTAGGGCTACACTCCTTCCAGAGGCTCTAGGGGAGAATCTGCTTCCTTGCTTTTTCCAGCTTCTGGAGCTGTGTTCCTTCATTTCTTGGCTCCTGATTCCTTCATGTTAATAAAAAGGCCAGCAGTGTAGCATCTTGCTTTAGCCATTATGTTGCCATCTGTTTCTCTCTCTGTTTCTGTTGTGACCATCCTAAAGAAACAGGAAGGACTCCCACCCCAAAATTGGCTTGGATGTCAAGACTGATGATGCCACAACACAAACTCCAAGAGGGTATGTAAAGCTTTAGTACTTACAGGATTGAGGTTTTCCTGGAGAGAGCAGAGCAAGCCTCCCAAGTATGTCCGAAATTGAATTGAGAGAGCAAGAAAACGACACTATCTCGAGTTTTTAAATTAATGACATTGAGTATCCCATACTCAAGTCTATTCAGTTCGAGTTGCTATCAAAATTATCTCCATCATATACTGTATTTTTAGAGCCTTTGGAGGTCACTGGTTTGCACAGTTATAATAATAGACAAGACTTTAAAGTGTGAGTTAGTGTCAGTGGTTGAAAGAGAGGTTCGAGTTACCTGAATTTGAACCCAACCCTCAATCCTGTAAGTACTAAAGCTTTACATTCCCTCTTGGTGTTTGTGTTGTGGCATCACTTACTAGCTGTGCAGGTCATTTAACCTTTTTGAACCTCAGATTCCTCATTTGCATAAGGGGTGTGATAATAGTACCTACCTACTTTAGATTCATTCATTGAACGGGTACTTATTGAATCAGTCATGTTTTAAGCATTGGGGGAAAACAGTGAAGGAAACAGTAAAAATCTGTGCTCTTATGTATCCTATAAGGATGTAGTGAGGATTAAAGGATATAATGACATATTCACAGTGTTTGGCACCGTGCCTGGAACATAAGAAATCCTTAATATTTGTTACTCACTGCTGTTTTCAAGGTTGTTATTACTCTCCTGGAGGATCTTGCAGGATAAAAGATCTAGGTTTATTTGTTGGTTAAATAAATATTTTGCATCTACATCATGTTAGGCACTTTGCTAACAGCTAAGGGTTACAAATTTGGGGAACTGTTTCCTTTTGGCTCAAGTTCCAACATATCAAAACATTAAAAGTTCTGCTTCTGAAGAAAATTGAGGATCTTTTCTTTTTTTTTGGAAGCATTTTTGGCCTCACCTGACACTTGAAGCAGAATTTTTATATCTAAAAAACTTTATTATTGAAATTCTCAAATATTTTCAAATATATAGAGAAAAATGTAATGAACACTCACGTGCCTATTGTTAAGCTTCAACAATCACTAGTGATGGTCATTCTTATTTCATATATATCTCCACCCACTCTCCCCTATTATTTTGATGCAACTTCCAGACATCATATCATCTGTAACTACTTCAGTGTGTAAAGCAGTTTTCTTAATCAGCCCTACGCAGCCTATGTCCCCATATAGCGGGGACAGTCTTCCAGATCAGGAACACTGAGACAGACTTAGAAAAGTCAGCTACTAATAGGCCTTTTTTCCCAGGAGGTGGTTTTGTAGTAGTTAAGATAAAAGAAATAAAGCTCAGAGCTTTTAATTACCTCCAGGAAAAGAGAATTCGTGCAAACATGAACAAATATGAAGCATTTTAACTTCCAAGACAAGGAGTCAAAAAGGTCTTGCCAATGAAATGGACATAAAGGTTTTTTAAAATGAAATTTAATTAGAGGAATAAATTGTTTTTTGTCTTTCAGTAGATTGTGATGTTTTTATGCTATCTCAACTTCATTTATATGGTTTAAAATAAGTGATAGAAATTCATCATCTCACTTTTGCCTCTCCTCCCTTCCTCAGTCTCCCTGAAAACTCAAAGAGTAAGTGGTTAATTCGCTTAGTGCAGGGGTCCTCAAATTTTTGTGTAAAGGGCCAGATAGTAAATATTTTATTCTTCATGGGCTATAAAGTCTCTGTCACAAGTCCTCAGCTTATCATGCAAAAGAAGCCATAGAATGTGTAAGTAAATGAACATGACTAAGTTCCAATAAAACTTTATTTATGGATACTGAAATCTGAAAATCATATAATTTTCATGAGTCACAAAATATTGTTATTCCTCTGATTTCTGTTCAACCATTAAAAAATATACAAACCACTCATAGCTCAGAGATCATACAAAACAGGTGATGAGCTGGATTTGTCCTGCAGGCTGCAATTTGATGACCCCTGGACTAGTGTTTCAGAGAGATGGGAGAAATATCACATTACATTTATTCAACAATTCATAAAACATTTTCACACATATTTCATTGTATCTTTAGAACAACTCTATGAAGTATATATTCTCATCTTCCCATCTTACAGATGAGAAAGCAGAGCTCAGAGATTTGCCTAAAGCACTGGGCTTTCAACCCTGGCTGCACATTGGATTTATCTGGGGGCTTTTAAAGAATATCAGTCTCCACACCTAGAAATCCTGATTTAATTGGTCTAGGACCATGGCTCTCAACTAGGGGAAATTTTCCTCCCCTTCCTCCAGGGTACATTTGACAATGCCTAGAGATATAATAACTGAAAAAGATGTGAACTGGCATAGAGTAGGTAGAGTCCAGTGATGATTCTAAACATCCTATAATATACAGGATGGCCTCTCATGATAAAGAATTTTCTGACCAAAATGTCTATAGTACCAAAGGTGAGAAACCCTGGTTTTGGGCAGGCCCAGGTATTGATGTATATAAACCTCCTCAAGTGAATTCCCAGGTAATAGCTTGCTATGTATTCTGTATCTGCGGTGTGAGAGCTCCGTAATAACTTGGATAATTGATATCGACAGACAATTGCAAATTTTCAAGAAAACGTGATTCTAGCTCTTCGGTGCCAATTTGTTTTCTTGAGCTGCTAATAAGATGTTAAGTAGATGGGCTTGAGATCCTCCTTCTTTGTTTTGTCTTGTCTACTCTATGGAATAGTATTGAGGACTCTAAAGCATAGATAATAAGTCTTTCCTTGCAACAGGGAAGTTTACAAGAAACAGAACTTATGTATTTTCTTGAAGAGCTCCTGTTCTGAAACACTTGGGGTTTTCAAAGGAGAAAGTACACATGCAAAGGCCTGAGAGGTATGAATCAGGCTCATGAGATGAGGTGAGACCCAAGGAATATTAATGGAGGCTGATTAGGGCATGTGAAAAACACTCAGGAGAGATAATAGAAGGTTTTATAATGTAAAGATTCAAAACAACTTAATGCAAAGAGAGAAAGGAAACATTGTGTACGAGTCAATGTTTCTCACAATGTGGTCCTTGAGTCATCTACAAAAGAACTGTCTGGATTATTTCTTAAAAATACAGAATTTTCAGGCTCCACCAAGACCTTTTGAATCAAGACCAGTGTTGGGCCCTGGAACCTGCATGTTTAACAGGATCTGCAAGTGTCTCTGATGTGTAACTGAAGCTTGACAAGTGCCGCTGTAGCCCATGCCTTAGGAAAGAATGTCTTCCTGAGAAATAGAGTGTTAACAGAGGTTTTTAAAATTCACGTTTATTGTAATTGCACCAGTGGGACTCATTATTACTCAAAAGAAGTCAAAGGTTTGGACTTTCAGAGAGTACATGTTCACATTCAACTAATCTTTTAAACTGTTTGGGGGAATCTAATCTGTCATAATCAATATTAGCTAGCTCTGTAAAAAATGTGGGCATTTAAAAATATTCATGTTTATACTTATTTCTGTGATTCTTCAGTGTTTTTGACTCTCACAAAAATGTTTTGTTTCAATTTTAACTTAGAAAATAGAGCGAATTATGTTTAATTAATTTTGACAACCATGATAACATGCTTGTTATGATTATATAAATGAGATTTTTGTGGCTTCCATATCTGTTGCATCTCATGTTCAAACAAATATCTCACACTAGAGCAGAAATATGCTGATTAGATGAATGACATTAAGTACAAAATTGTACTGTGCTGGATGCATTTGAATTTTACATGAACAGACTTAGAGTCTGATTATCCTAGTCTCTGATTGTTTTGTCACTCCCAGTTTTGATAAATGGTTTAATCATTTAATGAATTGATAATTTGCTATTGAGTTAACAAAATATCAAATTGCAAATCTTACTTATGAAAATATGAAGACTAGTTGGATTCTCATCCGTTGCATTATTTAATAGTGTATATATAATTGTTCTAATTTTTTCTACTGTCCTTAATCACTTCCACTTGATTTGATAAGGCCCTCACAGGCTTTCTGTAAGATTTTCATTTTGACAGGATGATGATAATACATGGCACACTGAAAATTACAGGAGCACCAATATAGGAAAATAATGGCTTTGTAGTGTGGAAATGTAGAGTCCTTATTTAGAAAGTCAAATCGGTAGATAGATAAAATGAATTCCCAGCTTGTTTCCAAATTATCTGTTCAATGAGGCCCATGCCAATCCACAATGTTTTTAGTGTAAAGGAATCCAGAAGAGTAGAGAATCTCAGAATTAAAGAATATTAGAGCTGGAAGGAAGTTAGGATTTATCAAGGACCAGGCAATTAACATAAATAAATGACATGCAACAAACTGTAATATGAAGGGGAACTCCTTCCCCCTGTTGCCTATGGAAATGTGGGATCAGTTTTTCTAAATATTCTGGATTTTCAAGAGATGCCCAAATCTGGTCTTCCCTGTTCGTCTTCCTGCTGAGTAGCTACCAACACCTGGGAGCCCTCTTCTCAGTCACACTTGATTGGACTAGGGACAGATGCCTGTCTTTAAGGGATGCTGCTCATCCATAGGCTAGCAGCTGACTTTTGTGGTCCAGGCTTAAGATGAACAGAGACAGATTATTTCCTCAGGAAGTTTGATTCATGACACATAGTAAATTTACCAGTTGGTAGCAGAGCAGAAAGTAGACACAGAGACTGGAGCCAAGTCATGTTAATTGCAGAACACTTGACACCAGGCCACATACTTCTGCAACTGAGGTCCTCAGAGTGACTTAGAATCTAGACGCACCCACCATCCAGGTCCTCATGCTAGGTAAGGTGTTTTATTTAACAGTGAATGAAGCCCAAGGGGAAATGTACATACTGTGTTCAGAAATGTGTGTGCACAGGGTTGGGTTAATTGGGGATAATTATACTTACATCCCAGAGCTATTAAAAGAATTAAATGAGGCCTGGCTGGGTGTGGCTCAGCGGTTGAGCATCGACCTGGGATCCAGGCCATCGGGGTTCGATTCCCGGTCAGGGCACATGCCCGGTTGTGGGCTCGATCAATGACTCTCTCATCATTGATGTTTCTATCTCTCTCTCTCTCTTTCCTTTCCTCTCTCTGAAATCAATAAAGATATATTTAAAAAAAATAATTAAATGAGAACACATGAAAGGATCTAGGTTAGTAATTGATACATTGAAGACAGTTTGTGTTACCTTCCTGGCTCCCTTCCTTTCTGTTCCTGCACCACTCATGTATTTACATTTAGTGTTGGCCTTAAGGGCAGTATGCCAGTATCTGTGACTCAGGAAAATGATGGATAAAGAATGTTTTCCTCTATATTAGCCAGCTGTTATCTGAAGTGCCCCTGTCTATAACCCATATTTTTCAAGAGTCAGGTCTTGAGGGGAATTGGTTAAAGATCCTGGACTCTGACTCTGGCTGCCTGTATCTGTCAGGATTCAGTATAGGAAACAGAAACCACTCTAAGCATTTTTGGTAGGAAGGGATTTAATAAGGAATTTAGATATTTAAAAAATCTTTGGCGGGGTTGAAAGACTGGGCTCTAGGCTGGACCTAAAGGAATGGCTGCCAGATTCTTTTAAAAAAAATATATTTTTATTGATTTTTCAGAAAGCGGAAGTGAGAGGGAGAGAGAGAGAAACATCAATGATGAAAGTCATTGATTGGCTGCCTCCTGCACACCCCCTGCTGGGGATTAAGCCCAAAACCAGGATATGTGCCCCAACGGGGAATTGAACTGTGTCCACCTGGTTCATAGGTCGACTCTCAACCACTGAGCCACACCAGCCAGACTGGCTCCCCGATTCTTATAGAACCCATCCACTGGTTGGCTGCTACCTCTGAGACAACCACTGGAATGCTTGATTTCAAGAACATAGCACCATTGCTGTGGCCCAGGGAACAGCAGTTGGAGTCAGAAAATACTACTTACATTTATATATTGCCTCTCAACACCTAGGAAGCTGCAGACTAGATGCTATTACACTGTAGCAGAACATTCTCATGTGTGCATGACCTTGATTGCAAGGGTAAAGGAGCCCCAAAAAAGCAGGGAAGTTGACCTTGGCTTCACTTCTGCCTTCCAAATCTCATATAAATTCACATATTTGGTAGACGCTATTTCATACCCAGAGAAAGACAGTTACCCACAAGGGAACTCCCATAAAACTGTCAGCTGATTTCCTTTTTCTTTTCTTTTTAAAATATTTTTTTTTAGAGAAAGAGGAAAAGAGAGAGGGAGGGGGAGGAAAGGAGGGGGGGAGAGAGAGAGAGAGAGAGAGAGAGAGAGAGAGAGAGAGAGAGAGAGAGAGAGAGAGAAAGAAAGATTGGTTGCTTCCTGACCAGGGATTGAACCTACAACCTGGGTATGTGCCCTGACTGGAATTGAACATACTACCTTCTGGTATATGGAACAACGCTCAACCAACTGAGTCACACTGGCCAGGCAGTCAACTGATTTCTCATTAGAAATATTTCAGCCCAAAAGGGCTTGGCATGAAATATTCAAAGTGATGAAAGCCAAGGACCTATAACCAAGAGCCAAGACTACTTTACTCAGCAAGGCTATCATTTAAAATTGAAGGAGAAATAAAGAGCTTTCCAGACAAGAAGAAGCTAAAGGAGTTTATTACCACCAAGCGTGTATAACAAAAAATGTTAATAGGTCTTCTTTAAGAAGACAAAAAAAGAAAAAAACAACCCAGAGGAACAGAGTTAGAAAGAATAAAATGGCAATAAATACATACCTGTCTACAATCACTTTAGGTTTAAATAAATTAAATGCTCCAATCAAAAGACATAGGGTAGCTAAATGGATAAGAAAAAAAGAGAAGCATATATATATGTGCTGTCTGCAGGAGACCCACCTCAGAATGAAAGATACACACACAGTAAAAATAAAGGTATCGAAAAAGGTATTTCATGCAAGTGGAAATGAAAAAAAAAGCTGGGGTAGCAATACTTACATTAGAAAAAATAGACTTTAAAACAAAGAGATAAGGACACTACATAATGATAAAGGAAACAATCCAAAGAGAGGATATAACCATTGTAAATATTTATGCACCCAACATAGGAGCACCTAAATATATAAAGTAAATCTTGGTGGTCATAAAGGGAGAGATCAACAGTAGTAAAGTCATAGTAGGGGGTTTTAATACTTCTTTGACATCAATGGATAGATATTCCAGACAAGTACCATATGATTTCACTTATGTGTGGAATTTAATGAACAAAATAAACAAAACAGAAACAGACTCATAGATACAGAGAACAGACTGACAGTTGTCAGAGAGGAGGGAGGTTGGGAGACTGGGTGAAATAGGTGAAGGGATTAAGCAAAAAACCCCCAAACTCATAGACACAGACAACAGTATGGTGATTACCAGAGGTTAAGGTGGTTGTGGGTAGGTAGAAGAGGGGAAAGGGGGGATAAATGGTGATGGAAGGAGACTTGACTTTGGGGGGTGAAAACAAAATACAATATACAGATGATGATGCCCAGCCGGGCGTCGCTTAGCGGTTGAGCGTCGACCTAGGATCCAGGCGATCGGGGTTCTATTCCCGGTCAGGGCACAGGCCCGGGTTGCGGGCTCGATCAATGACTCTCTCATCATTGATGTTTCTATCTCTCTCTCTCCCTCTCCTTTCCTCTCTCTGAAATCAACAAAGATATATTCAAAAACAAAACAAAACAAAACAAAACAAAAAGAAAGAACAATATACAGATGATGTATTATAGAATTGTACATCCAAAACCTGTATACTTTTATTAACCAATGTCACCCCAATAAATTCAATAAAAATTAAAAAAATTAAAATAAGGAAGAACGCATGGATTTCAGAAACATTAGACCCGTGAGCAAAATTATGTAATGGCTTAATAAAAATTCACCAGTCCTGTGGAAGAGAAGATAATGAGGAAGCAATCTGGATTCATAAAATAAATCTGCCAAGCTAGCTTCAAAAATAATTTTTAATAATATTGCATGGCTTATCTGGAAACACAATAGACATATCTCTGTATATAATAATTTTGACAATTGCCAGATCTTCTTGTGATATTTTTTAGGTTAAGGAGAAGAAAAGTAGAATATTTGGAAGATAGTATTGTACTGGCCAGGCAGATCAGTTTGTTAGAATACCAACCCAATACACCAAGGTTGCAGGTTGGATCCCCAGTCAGGGCACATACAAGAATCAACCAATGAATGCATAAATAAGTGGAACAAGTTTATCTCTTTCCCACTCTCTTTTTCTCTCTCTAATATCAATCAATCAATAAAAGAAGATAGTACTATTGCTGCTTGAATAATTGATGCTTAAAGGACTGCATTTTAAGAATATTTATTGATAAAAAAATTTTACTGGTTGCCTAAAAGACCCAATGTGGAATTGATTAATTATGATATTTCTGTAAGTGGATCACAGTATATCCACATATTGGAATAGTATTTAGCCATTGTAAATAATGTTATAGAAGAATGACAAAAATGTCCATGATATATCACTAAGTGCAAAAAGCTGGCAATGAACCTGTGTGTATTTAGTTATAACATTGTATTACTCATAGAAAAATAGGAACAAAATAAATTGAAATGTCAATGAAGGTTATTTCTAGTGGTGAAGTTGTGGATGATTTTAACTTTGTGTTTTTACATTTTTATTCCCCTCTTTTTTTTTTGCACTAAGGAAGCATTATCTAGGGAAAAATTAAAAGTCAGTATTACAATGTAAACTTTTTGGTTTGTTCTTTTGTCTATAAAGGCAGCTGAATGAGGATAAATAGTTTGTTAGGTAGTAGTCGGGGACTGGGTCCAGCATATTAGCCCAATGCTAAATTTCCATGGGCATGAGCAGGAACAATCAGACTGTGGTAGTTTAAATGGAAAAGTTTCTGGGAAACTTGCCTTAGTCCATCCTGCAGTGGGAACACAAATACTTTCCCTGACACTTGTTTTTCAACCTCCAATGGCCACTGAATGTCACTGTGGTTCCAAGGATATGCAGTGAAAATTAGACTTCTTTGGTTCTGGTAATGACTGTGGAGACTGGGGCAGGAAAAATAAATAGGCAAATCATTCCCAGAGTTCTCCAGAGACCTGTACAATGCCTACATCCTCCTGTTTCTAACAATGCATTCAGGCTGATAAATGAGCAATGAGAACAAAGTGTTTGAGTCAACATTTCTTAGCCTCTAAGACTTTCTAAGTCTCATGTAGTAAGAACCAAAAGCCCTAGGTTATGATCCTGGTTTTGCCAAACTTTGGTCAGATTCCTTCAATGGACAGATGGGGAAACTGAGCTCAGAGATGGAGGACATCCTCAGAAGGCAGAAAGGTGTTACCTAATAGGCAGACTAAGTACCTGCTTAGAGCACCAGCAAAGCAAGGGCACCAACTAGTGATGCCCTTTTTGGAGGCTGAAGCTGTATAGGACTCATCTCCATATCAATGGTGTGCAGTACAGGGTCTGGCACATAGTAGGTGCTCATAAAAGTTGGAATGACATCCCTGACTACTACCCCTTCAGTCTGGATTATATGCTTCTCCTAATGGTGCTTGTGCTCACTTCTATCATAATACGGCACTGAGTTACAACGATCCATTTACATGTTGGTTGGATGCTTAAGGCTACAGACTGTGTCTTTTGATATATGTCTCAGCACTATTCCTTAGTATAAAGGAAAAGGAGATTTTATGATTCCTTCTTGTTCTCCCTGATCCACCATCCACCCAAGGGGGGGGGGTCATGGTAACTAGAAAATCCTCCCCATTTTTGCCACAGTGGGTTAAGTTTGGAGAAGCTAGTTGAGTTAGGAACAGGAATGAAAGCCACAGGAGTAGGGAAGGTTAATGAAGCTAGGCAGCTCTACGTGGATGAAGGGAAAACATATCCCACTGGTGGAATAAAGAGAGAGACTGAGACTAAGAGACATGTCAAGAGGGTGTCGATAAAAGTTGTGTATGATGTAAATGTTTCCTCTTTCTCTACTATAAAGTCTTCAGTATAATAATGCTTTGTCAGTAGATTTTCTTTTGGGGGTGTGTGAAGAAGTGTCAAGATGGGTGGGCATAAACAGATGCTTCCCATGGGGAAACTACTAAGCTACAGGTTACAGCAGCCTAGCACAAGGGCCTCTCAGTCCATGCTCTTTCCAGGAAAGCTGATTTGTCTTATTTACCTAGGTCTGCTGTCATCGGCTGTCCTGATATCTGAGAGTCCCAGAGACCAAATGTGACTCTGTGTGAAGTCAACCCTGAGTTGCATGGCTACATCTATAATACTGACCTTGTTGTCTTTAGCCTTTTTCTGTACTCATTAGTCACTCCTTTTGTGGCAAGGGAAAGAGGGAAATAGACAGAGATTAACCCTGAACTGTGAGTCCCATTGCTCCTTCCTTGGACACTCCCTGTCTGTTCTATGGATCATCCTGTGTCCTATCTGTACAATCCCCACTCCATCCTGTCTCACATTCCCTCATGGACCTGCTCTCTGTTAAGTCTCCAGGCCATGTCTCTTCCTGAGGCCAAGGACCTTATCTCCTTTCTTTCTCTTACCACCTTCATCTAATTCATCAGTAAAGTCTTTGTCTCTACTTCAAAATACATCCAGAACCTGACCTCTTCTCTCCACCTCTACTGCTACCACTCTGGTCCAAGCCATAGTCTTCTCTCTCACATGGACTATTGCAATAGCCTTCTAAATGTTTTCCCTGCTCCTGTCATGGTCTTCTACAGTCTATTCTCAACAGCAGCCAGATGACCCTTTCAAAACTTAAGTCAAATCATATCACTTCTCTGATTGAATGCTCCAACAGACCCCATTTCTCTCAGAGAAAAACCTAAAGTCCTTAGGGGATTTATAAGCCCCATCATGACCTCACTGACTTCATCTCCTATTTCTCTCACCTCTTATTGCTCACTGTGCTCTAACTGACTTCTTTGCTGCTTCTCAAACACACCAGGCATGCTTCCACCTCAGGGCCTTTGCTTACTATTTCCACTGCCTGCAATGATCCTCCCCTATATATCTGCAGAGATCATTTACCACCTAAGGTGTCTTTAAATGCTGACCACAACAGCTTTTGTGCAAGTCATTTCTTTGGGAATGTAATCTCAGGAATCAGGAGTGAGGGGAACGGGAAGCAAAATAGGGAGGGAGAGCCAATATAAAGTTCAGTTATAGAGCTGACCACAACTATGGTGATTATTTTCTCAATCCTCCTGGATATCTGAGAAGGCTTATGAAATATGTCTCAGCACCATTTTCTGAGGGTTAGAAAGGAAAAAGCATTTCTTTATCAGCTCTTCATCCCCCATGCAAGACCAGCTACATAATTTGTGGGACCCAGTGCAAAATGAAAATGCAGGGCCTCTTGTTCTGGTTGGGTCAGATGAAGAGCTTGACAATGTACCTATTCCTCTCCTGTTACCCTATAGCTCAGCTTTTCCCTATTCCAAAGGACCTAGGGAAAGGTATAAGCACTCCCTAGCACAATATGTACCTCCATGGGGTCATGGCATTAATGTTTTGGGGGACAAACAATGCAGTTTTTCATGTTCATTCTTCCTCATGTCTGTGACTTTGCTTAGAGTGCTATCTTCCTTCCTCTAGTTTGTGGCTTTGGTTGGGTGATGGGTGTTGACTTGAAAAATGACATGCTATCATAGAACTTGTATTGAAGACAGCTCTTCTTCCTGGTAGTGGTTTTGAGTATGCAAACAACAAATATAAGGATGGTCTTAACTTTCCATCTGTGGTAGAGATTGCTGGTTGATTACTGAAATATGTTCTTCCCTTATTTCTGGGAACATGGTGCATGGCTATACCTTCCACAGTCCTTTGTACAGTATGTTTAGCCACATGGCTAACTTCTCCCCAGTGGAATGATAATGGAAGTGATGCATACCCTTTCCAGGCCTTAAGAAAGTGAATATGCTTCCTCCATACTATGACCCACGACAACCTAACTTGAACCAAACAGATTCAAAGGGCAACCATATGAAAGGAAACCAGATCCCTAAATGATCATGGATCAGAGATTCCTTGCTTACCTAGACTATGTACTTACATCACAAATATTATAAGAGAGATATATCAACTTCTTTTATTTAAAAAAAAATCATGTATTGTTAGTACTGTTTGTTGTAGCAGCTCATCATTTTGTCTTAGAACACTATGAATATGCTCTGTGTGGACTTATACCAGAGCCCCAAATTCAAGTTCATAGCTTTATTGCTGCAGTTAAATCTTTTGGATATAAAAGCAAGCCTCATTATACCTGTAAAGAGAGACTGAGTTATTCCTACAGTGGGAATATTTCCACAGATGTAGTCATAATATCACTTGTCCTTCTGGAGTGGAAGATGACCTGGCCAAGGTCAGGGATCAGATTGAACTTGGAGTCAACGGTGAAGTCTGCCTATGGAAAGCCCAGCTGGTCTATATTGGAACTGAATCTATCAAGACCTTAGTCTCATTATCAATAAGCACAAATCAATTGAGTTAATTATCCCAGGAGAAAAAACCTGCGAGTATGATAAGTTGTTTTCTTGAAAAATTGTGAAAAATTTATTACAATTTTAAAAAAAGATCCTAGACATGGAAGAGAAAAGTCACATTTTTGTCCTAACTTGATTCTATGGCTACTAAAGATTGTATTCTGTGGGAAATTTCACTTGAATGGTTTATTAGAGCTTCAGATTTTCTTGAGCAAAGAAAAGTAGGGTTGTCAAGGAGTTGCCAAGCCTCACAGACACTTGATACAAGGTATTCTGAATCTCTATGGTACAGAAAAGCTATCCTTTCTTTAGGTGGCTAGAAATGGAATCTTTTGTCTTCCTAGAAAGCCACAGAAGGCCTTTGTTGATTTCATGAAAGCAGAATTGTGGGTTTAAGAAATATCAGCTGTGTCACCTCCTTGAAGACACTGAGAAATGTGCACACTTTAAACATGAAAGAGAGTGAATTATTTTAGCTCAAAGTTTAAAGGGTGATCTTAGAACATAATTCTTTAGCAAGTAAGATGTACTCCTTTTTATAATTGGGGGAATAGGAGGTGAAACTGCACAAAGAATTAAGCCCATGTAAGAATTCAATATTTATTTGCCTTCTAAAGGATACTGAAGCAATAAATCATAAAAAAAATTGGAAAAATCTTTGAATATAACCTTTCATCTCTTTCAAGGGGAAAAAGGTACCACCTTGTTAGCACCAGTTGGTATTAAGTAATTGATTGAAGTTTTCCAAGTAGGCAGAATGTATTTTGCATTAGGTGGGGGCTGTTTGTGTATATTTTTTCTGAAAGTGAGTGTTGTTCTCTCAGGTATGGAGTAATCAGCATTTTGCATGCTGTGAAGTTTCTGTTATTTCACATCTTTGGAACTTGGAGGAGCAGTCTTGTCCATTCATGGTTAAGTGATATCTCAGCTTGACTTCATAACCAACCATCCCAAAACTTAGTGGCTTAAAGCCATAATTATTTTACTTGTGCACAATTCTGTTGGTCAGTGACTTGGACCAAGTAGTTATTTACTGGTACTACCTGGGGTCGCTTATGCAATAAAGTAGGAAGAAAGGGTGAGGCCAAATGCAAAATGGCTTCACCCTTCCTTCCTACTTCATTATCTCATGAAAGGGTCTTCCATTGGTGAAGGCTAACCAGAACCTAGCTGGCAAGATAATCTTGGAAGTGCAGTTTTCTGGCTTCCAGCAGTACAGGGAAGATTATACAAAGTCAGGTTTGGACCTAAGTATCCACAGACAATATTTGACCTCAAAGGAAGTTGAAAGAATTGAGGAGAATATATACAGATTGCATAATATGGTTCCTGGCACATAGCAGACACTCAAAAAGTGGTAGTGCTATGTGTATTTGTAGGTATAAATACATGTACATAATAGACACTTTATTTTATTATTATTATTTTTGTTAATCCTCACCTGAAGATATTTTTCCATTGATTTTTAGAGGGAGTGGAAGGAAAGGAGGGGGAGAGGGGGAGAGAGAGAGAGAGAGAGAGAGAGAGAGAGAACATTGATGTGAGACACACATTGATTGGTGGCTTCCTGCACACCCCCACAGGGGTCAGGGATTGAACCTGCAACCCAGGTATGTGCCCTTGACTGGGAACCCTCAACTCTTCGGTGCATGGGTGATGCTCAACCACTGAGCAACACTGGCCAGTGCCATAATAGACACTTTAAATGTATCTACCTTGCCTTTGTTAAATAGTTCTTTACAAACTGTTCCCATGACTAATTTGAATTTCACTTCTGAGCTACCTTATCAGCTTCCTGAAAAACTGAAAGTTGTCAGTGTTAAGCTGCACTGCTAAGGATGCTGGAATTTGCCTGAGCTGCCTTAGCAATTGTGACAAATAACTTCAATCTTCTCTTCAGGAGATTTCTCAGTGCTGAATTTGCATTTTTAAGAAGTTACTCACTTTGAAACTAATCTATGGTGATACAAATCAGAATAGTGGTTACCTTCTGGGAATTGATGGGGAGTGGGCATAGGGGAGTGCTGAAAACTTTCTGAGGTGCTGAAAATTTTCCATATCTTGATCTGGGTGGTGATTACTTGTATGTTTATTTATATCTCAGTAATAAATACATAAATAATTATAAGAACTTGCTCACTGTGAACATCTACCACCTTACTCCTCAAATGTTTCTTCTAGATATATGTTAGATAAAAAATAGTGGGAAAGGCCCTGGCCAGGTGGGTGGGTTGTTTGAAGCATTGTTCTGAACACCAAAAGGTTGTGGGTTTGATTCCTAGTCATGGCACATACATAAGTTGCAGGTGTGCTTCCTGGTTGGGGTGTGTATGGGAGGCAACCAATCCATATTTCTCTCTCATATCAGTTTATCTCCCTCTCTCTCCCTTCCTCTCTCTAAAATCAATAAAACATATTCTTGGGTGGGGATTAAAAAAATAGTGGGAAGGGAGTGGAAAACAGGGAAGAAATACAGATTATCTTTTTAGGTGATGTACATACCAATAACTGTACTATACATGATGTGTTTTTGAATGATGTACATTTTACATAGTGAGTTATTCATTACACACACAGTGGTATAAGCTAGGAAATTGGGATCAGGTAAATAACACCAGGAAGCAATGACTGTTGACATTACATGTAGTAATCTGTTTTCCCAGAACAAACTGTGAATGTATTCTGTTTGAAATTAATACAGTATTTTAAATTTTATCCATAAAAATGATTTATGAGATAGAATCCATTAGTTTAATGGAATATCACAATCATCATTCTAAACTTATTTATATTGCAATCAGTAGAATGGGATGTCTTTTCTGAATAAGAAAATGAATATGAATGCCAAAGAATTTCTCTTATTTAATTTTAATAACTATAAATCATCATATGTATTTTTCATATTTATGCTTGTAAGTAAATATCACCGTAGAAAATAGAAGAGGGGAAAGTCACACTAAAACTTGCAAACTGTTTCTTTCAGATGGTTTTTGGAGTTTATGTTTCCACAGTGAGATAATCAGGTCAAGTATAGGCCAGTTGTAATGAGCAAGGGAAGGCCCATGGCATGGCACTCATTGACCAAACCATTTCAGAGGAGCTGTGCATTTCACTCAGATATTTGTCAAGGCTAGAGCTTTCAGTCAAGACCTTGGAAGATCCTAGAATGACAATTTCTTTTGGAATGCTCAAAAAAGGTTGGGTGGGATGTTGTAGGCTTTGTTGCCTCTAGAAATTAGCCAATCAGCAGGCTTAAAATTTAACTATTATACATTCATGCTTCTGGTTTTTAGTATTGCCTCTACAAAATGGCCCAGTTAAAATATTCTGCCACTTACAGGTTGTGTTTAGCAAATTTATTAACCTGTCTGTGCCTCTGTTTCCTCATTTGTAAAACGGAGATAATAAGAGCACCTACGTCATAGGCTTGTGATCATTAAATGTGTAAATATACTTCTCATATCAAGGAACAGTTGATTTATCATATTGTCAAATCTTTCTCATAAAGGCACCCTCTCAGAGGCAACACTTGGAAAGAATGAATTAAATCAAAGACCTCATATGGTGCTGTGTCCCTTATAGGAAGAATATTGGGTTCAGGGTGGAAGCAGAAATGGCTTCACTAATCATCAGTCCCAGTGACCCACCAGAGGATATTGTGTTTCCTGTCTCTCTATCTCTAAGCTTTACAGTGTAAAGGGGGCTACACTCTCACCAGGTGAAATAGAGATCCCATTGACCTATAAGTTACAACTGACACTTGGACTCTTTGGGTTTATTATGTCCAATGACCAGCAGCTAAGAAGAGGACTTGCCATCTTATCAGGAATAATTGACCCTAATCAGCAGAAGGAGATAGGGATAATATTCCATAATGAGAATAGAGAGGAATATGTGTGGAACTCATAGAGAGGAATATGTGACACTCCTGGGTGGCCCCCTGATATTCCCTAGCCCACTATAACTGTGAATGAGCATATGCAGCAACCCCATTTTGAGTCCATACTTTTGGACCCATGCATAACTCCAGTCCTTGCCACTGTGCTACCCCTTTCATGAACCCATTTTGTCAGTGTTGAGGTAGATGATGAAGGTTGGTTAAATATCAACTGGCCAAAATTTTTAGTCTACTTGATATATAGTATATCTTCCTTGGTGGATCCTCTCTGATGGACATTATCATTTGATACATAAATCTTCACAATTCATATCTACTCCCATATGTCAGTCCACATGCCTCTAGCCCACAATCTGTTTTCTCTGATCTTCCAATCTTTCTTTTTCCAGGGCCCTGACCCAGCCATTCATCACTATCAATCAGTCTGTACATATTCTAATCTTGGGCCATATCTCCTCCCACACAAAGTAGCTGGTCAGGCACACACCCTGTAGTTCTGTCCACTGGGTATTTTTTTTCCCCCTTTCCACTGTCTTTCAAGGTTAACCCTGAGTGAGGCTGTATTTTAGCCACTTTCCACTTTTGACTTGTACCCATATTTCAAGCAAACCCATCTGCAAACCAAATTCAGGATTTTTCTTTCTCTTTCAGCTGGTTATATGGGACCCCACCAGTATGGTCATCAGTGTGAAATGAGGGAGGGGTGCTGGTGTAACTATAGTGGGTGACATGAGAAGCTTGGCTACCTTCTCATGCAGCATGCCTGTGTATGCTGGTTCAGTTTGTGTTGAACTTGGCACCTGGAGGTGCCATTTCTCTATTACCATGGATTACTGCTAGGCCTACTTGATGTTAAGACTTGGTGGATTTGACAGAACCCAGCACATGACAGGCATTTCTAGACGGTCAATGTTCCACGGTCAAGCATTGCATCTCTATAATGGCCTAATAGCTTGCCAAGAGCTACTTTTCAAAATGTTGGCATTGCCATGCTCTAGAACTCTAGAGGCCTGCATTGTGATCCTCCCACATCTGTCCCATAAATTTAACATTGCATTTCTTTCAACACCTCCAACAACACAGGGTCTGCTGGGTGGTATGGCCCAAGAAGCACGGCTGCTTATACCATGGCTTGAATCTGCTGTAGAGCCCTTTCCTGCTCTTGACCCTATTTAAATCTGCTAGCCTTCTGTTTCACCTACTATATGAGACAGTGAAAATGGCTAGGCTCTTGTACCATTGATTTGCTTGGTCATTAGCTGGAGGTTATTCTGAGAGGGTGTGACTTTGATTATAACCTTCTTGCTCAGTCATTGGCTGTGGACTTCCCCCAAAAGAGTGTGACCTTGTTTCAAAAGCTGAGGAAGATTCTGAAGGTGCTGAATGTGTCTGTTTAGACTAAAATTTATATTACCCATCCACTATCCAATGGCTGAGTCTTACAAAGATTAGATTTGCATATCTATGAGTGAATGACCTTGATAGAGTGCAGTAGCTTGGGGCATTGGGCAGGGAGGGCGCCCATAGAGGTGGTGATGGTGATTAGTACAAGGGATACTCTACATCCAAAGGAGACTGAGGGCTTGGTTGACTGGATGATGGGAATAATGTAGGGCTTCTTTTGGGAGAAGAAAGACATTGGATGGCAGGTTGTGGAAAACTGCTTTTGCTGATAGATTGATAATGTGGAAAGTAGACCTCTTTGGACAGAAGGTTTATGAGTTTTTTCATTTTCATTTTGTAGAGTATTAGGTGGCACTTCTTCTCTGTCCTCAACATTACTTCCTAAGTTATGCCTCTGTTTTTTTCCCCACTCCCACATTTCATTCATTTTTTCATTCATTCATTTGTTCATCAAATATTTACAACTCTGTTTCAGTTATGGGAATGACTAAGAAAAACTGCCCATGGTCTTAGCCCACGATCTTAGCCCATGATCTAGTAGGGAAGATGATATATCATTATAGTGCTATGAAAGAAGTAAGCACTACTGTGATAAGAACATGGAGGAAGATTCTCTAACCCAGTCCTGTGGGGAGAGGATAGAGAGGAAAGTTTCCCAGAGAAAATGATGCCAATTTGGTCTTAAAGACAGAGTATGAGCTAGTCAGGCATAAAAGTGAAGGGAAAGGAATTCCAGGCAAATAAGAAGCATGTGCAAAAACGTGGAAGCATGAAAAGACATGGCAAAGCCAGGAATTTTAAGTAGTTAAATATAACTGGGTCTTAGTGGATATTTGTGATGGAGTGGAGAATGGAGGTAAGGGGGTGGTAAACAATAAGGCTGAAGACATGGGTGGCAGGCAGATTATGAAGGACTTTTTGTGAAAAGCAAAGGGGATTTACTCTTTTTAAAAAAATATATCTTTATTGATTTCAGAGAGAGGAAAGGAGAGGGGGAGAGAGAGATAGAAATATCAATGATGAGAGAGTCATTGATCGAGCCCACAACCTGGGAATCGAGCCCTGACAGGGAATTGAACCCTGATCGCCTGGATCCTAGGTTGACGCTCAACCGCTGAGCCACGCCCGGCCAGGCGGGGATTTACTCTTATGCCAAAGGAAAATGAGGCCCCGTTGGTGCTGAAGAGTGATGAGATGAGGAAAATCACTCTGGTTGCAATGTGAAGGGTGAATTGGAGGGACAAAAACTAGAAACAAGAGGGACAGTTAAGAGGCTATTGGTTTAGCCATATAGAAAGTGTTACAAGCTCAAACTAAGATAGGGATTCATAGAAGTAGATTTCTGAGATCAAAGGAGCAGAATCATCAGGATGTGAGTGAGAGTAAGGATGAATGAGGGAGCAGGCAAGGTTGATTACCAGGTTTCTGGACTGGGTGAATGGGTTTTTGGTAGTGATTAACCGCATGTCCTACTGTCTTCTCTGTGGCTCAACGTTCTGTGGCAATGGCAAAGGGAAGAAAAGAAATTTAAAGAATTGGCTGTTTAGAGTACTCTGTACACTTATATTTGGATATATATAAACCAAATGCACCCATCCAATTCTTTTTTTGTTCTTTCTTTGATTGCATCCGGGTTCCAGCCAATATCTCCCTCAGGGTGATCAGAACCATCTCCTTATATTATGTTTCAGGGTGTGATTTGGTGGTCTTTGGCTAGCTTGTTTGGAGTTTGCATATTCTTTCTTTGGTGATAACACTAGTTGGTTTTCTTCCACCTGAATGTAACCCATATTATGATTCTAGGATCCAAAAGAGTCATATGCTTACTTTTCACTACATCTTATAGCTGTCCAAGTTGATGTTAAATGGACCCATCTATTTTCCATTGTCATTGTACCATGGGTTCTGCTTTTGAGTGCAAGCCTGTTTTTCTCAGATTGTCTCATCTACCAATTTAAAAATTTATTAGATTTATTCTTATATTTTATTTTATGCTCTATCAATGGTGTTTTAAATTAAGATAGAGACTCTTAGTGGGAGCTTTGGTTTAGCAGTGGACTAAGAGTAAGAGCAGAGACAATAGTTTATGTGTTGGAAATGTTGAGTTTGATGTGTTTATAGGATAATCCAAGTGAGGAGATACCATACACGTTTGGATATACAGATGCCCCTTGACTTATGATGTGGTTACATTGTGATTAACTCATTGTAAGTTGAAAATTTATTAAAAAAATATTTTTATTGATTTCAGAGAGACGAAGGGGGAGAGAGAGATAGAAACATCAATGATGAGAGAATCATCAATTGGCTGCATCTTGCATGGCCTCCACTGGGGATCAACCCCGCAACCCTGGCACATGCCTTGACCAGGAATCAAACCCTGACCTCCAGGTCGATAGGTCGACACTCAAGCACTGAGCCATGCTGCCTGGGCAAAAATGTGTTTAATGCACCTAACCTACCGGACATTATAGCTTAACCTAGTCTGCCTTAAATGTCTCAGAACACTTACATTACCTATAGTTGGGTAAAATCATCTCATCGCCACTGCCCAGCATCATGAGACAGTATTGCACCACATAGCACTAGCCCTGGAAAAAATTAAAATCCAAAATTTAAAGAACAGTTTCTACTGAATATGTATCACTTTTGCACCATCATAAAGTCAAAAAATTCTAAGCTGAATCATCATAAATTGGGGATTATTTGTACTTGTTTGGAGTTCAGGAGTTTTGAGATGGATAAGGAGACCTGAAAACAATCATGATGTAAATAGAAATGGAAACCTTGGGATAATATCCTGGGAGTATACACAGTGAGAAGAGAGGAATGAACATGGCGGAACTCAAGAGAACATTGACGTTAAGAGATAAGAGGAGAGCAGGAAGCAGAAGAGAAATTAGCAGCAGTGGGCCAGGAGGAAAACCAGGAGATAGTGCTGTCACAGGAGTCAAAGGAATAGGGTAAAGTAGGAGTTAGCAAGCTTGTTCTGTAAAGATAAAGTTAGTAAATATTTTAGACTTTTGGCGCAATATTCTTGCAACTACTCAACTACGCCATTATAGGGCAAAAGGAGCCACAGATGATATGTAAATGAATGGGAGTGTCTGTGTTCCAAAAAAAACTTCATTAAGAAAAGCAGGTGGTGGGTCGATTTAGCCTATGGGCTAAAGTTTGTCGTTTTTTGCTGTAGAGTATGGATTGCAGTTTATTGATGACTATAGGAAGGGCAGTTCCTATAGAGTGGTGGGGCAGGAACCATAGTACAATAATTGAGGAAGAGGAGATGGGATATAACAAGATTTTCTGCAGCTTTATTATGAATAGGGGAAAATGTGGGCCTCAGATGGCTTTTCCAGGTTTGAGAGGGTTTCTAGTCGTTCAGGAAAACTAGCACTCTCATGGGGGAAGACAACAATGTTGTTAGAAATATTTGCAAAATTGTTTCCCCCGTCTGCCTATATTCAAGATTCCTGTGAGCTGCTGCCAGAGCTTTAATTGACTTGTTCAGGCTTAATGAATATTTATTAGGAACATTTTAAATCAACCATTTTGCTGCAGGATTGAAGCTCAATGAAACCACTGTGGGGGTAATTTTGCCAAAGCTGCTGACATGGGGAGAGGATTATTTCTTAGGCTGTCATTACAGGTTCTTTTGTACTTTTATAGTTTGTGCATCGTGAGTTAATAAATAAGCAAATACCTCCTGCTCAGAGGGTGGGAAGGCTAGCAAGAAAGTGGTCATTCTGAAGTTCTCAGCAGCTAGAGGCTTATAGGGGCTGGGTATAACTCCTCAGTTGAAAAGACTCACAGCTTTTGAGACACAAAGAGAAATTCAGTTAGGCTCCACTTGATTGTATTAAGAAGGGCAAATCCAAGTGAAGGGGCAGAGGGAGAGTCTTCACTTTGGGTTCCTTATAGTTTTTCCTCTGAGCACAGCATTGGGCATGAATAGATACAGATTCTTTCTAGTCTTCACCTACCTTGTTGGCAAAACTGCAAACCCCCTGAGTGCAGGAGTTTCATCATCTGTGCTTTCGCCTGAGCCTGGGGAGGAGAGAAAGAGAGAGGCTCTCCTCCAACAGTCTTGTTCAGTGATGTTTGGTTACAATGACAATGACTGTCAAAGAGCTTAGGCATCTTGCCAATTCAAATGGTTTTGTGACCCCTCAGTGTTGATGATACTAAGGAAGTGGCAGTAGATTTGGGGCAATGACAGACTCCCAACTCCAAACTCCCTCCATCCTCTCCTATAACAATGCCCTCCCAGGGAGCATTTTGGGGAAGTCCAAGTGCCTTCTGTCCTCACTGAATATAAATGGCTTATGCAAGACTCTTAGTATTAGTTTTATAGGAAGTCTAGCAAGTACCACATTCTTTTACTTTCAGTTCTAGAGTCAAGTTTTATTAATTCTTAGTGCCACCCACCGCTTTCCTTTCCTTCAGCCCAGAATGATAGAGGTGAAACTGTAAGTCCTTCCAATACCCTCAAATTCAATAGAGATTTTCTGATGGCATGCTAAGATCTGTGTGTACCCACAACTTAATGCAGATATATTGCTGCTGAGTTTCATGTCTGCCAAGTGACCTGGCAATAAATTGGCATCCAGGAAGCCTAGTCCAATAGGGCAAGAATAAGAGGAGAGAAGTTTGGCCCTGAATAGCTGACTCAGGTTTTGAAACTCTCCAACTAATAATAGATTTTGGTAGTATAACTGGTTTCTGACCCTTATGAGACAGCATATTAATACATCTCTGCTTTATTGAGTCTGGATTCTGAGGAATAATGGTTTTGCTTTTTTTCTGAGTTTGCTCTTCCCCCCCACCCAATATCAGGAAGGTGACTTGCAGCACTGTTTCTTCCACGATCTTAACAATGTTTCCTTAAGTACATTTGCCCTCCCTATTTGAAGATTATACTACTGACAGAGCGTGATTATATGTGAATCTTAACAAGGCAAGAAAACTAATGTAAAGACCAAAGAGGCATTCTCAGTTTTGTGCACAGGAGTAGTGTTCTATTTGAAGTTTCAGACCTTTTTGCAGATCTGGATGGCGAGTCTGACTCTATGTGTGAGCAAGACATATAGTCACCTGTAGTCTAATTAGAGAAAGACTAAAAATACCCCCTTTGCTTCTCCTTTCCTCCAAGGACAAAAATACACAAATCCCACCTAAGCCTAAACTACACTTCACCATCATCTACCACAGCACCTGAGATTAGCTCTCCTGTGGGGAAAGAATTGGAGTTCCTGTTCAAATATAAATGTATTATTTTGGAAAATCTGGGGACATAATTTGGTACAGTAAGTCCTCACTTAATGTTGATCAGTTCTGTGACGTTAAGCAAAACAATGTATAATGAAACCAATTTTACCATAGGCTGATTGATATAAACAAGAGTTACGTTCTTACAGAATCTCATTAGTACTGTAATGAAACAACATTGAACAAAATGATGTTAATCGAGGACCTGAACTGATTTCATCAGCCACCAACGGGACCATCACTCCAGTCTAGTCTAGTCACTGAATATGCTCCCTAGAGAACCAGTTCTTTTCTGGTGGGACTGCCAAGAAAGCAGTTGAAGGAAAACAGGGTTTTAAAGTGTGAGTGGTTCACCAGCTAATGGGCATTTCAGAGGACACTGAAAATGGTAGTAATATGCTGAAGCCCACAGGCCAAATTAACTGCAATGTGTTATATCAGCCTATACTTCAGAATCTTCTAAGAGTTTTCCTTTCCCACACCTAGTTATCTTCCTCTCCAAGGTCTTGTGTTCCTTGTTCCCTTGCTCCCTAACTCCAGATATCTTCCTTTATATCTTTAGCATCTCAACTTCACTCTTCTGTCTTAGTTGTGAATTACCCCCTTTCCTTTCCTTTCCTTTCCTTTCCTTTCCTTTCCTTTCCTTTCCTTTCCTTTCCTTTCCTTTCCTTTCCTTTCCTTTCCTTTCCTTTCCTTTCCTTTCCTTTCCTTTCCTTTCCTTTCCTTTCCTTTCCTTTCCTTTCCTTTCCTTTCCTTTCCTTTCCTTTCCTTTCCTTTCCTTTCCTTTCCTTTCCTTTCCTTTCCTTTCCTTTCCTTTCCTTTCTTTCCTTTCCTTTCCTTTCTTCTTTTCCACTGTTTTCTATGGTGATCATGGTCTAAATCTTGGTTATATTTAAACACTTGCTTTATTTATTGGATAAAACTATATTCCATGTTTAGTATCTATAAATCAGACTGGATCATTAGCCTTTAGTTTCTCAGAAACAATTAAAAATCACAATATTCCTATGTTCATTATTCTTCCCTCACTCTAGATCAGAGGCACTTGGTGGAGTAAAGATTTTTCCAATGGAACATTAAGTTATTGTCAATAATTATGGCAGCAGCACAAAACTTAGCCAATAATGAAGAGTACTAGGACATATGCTTTGTGATGATGTGGGAAAGGAATTGGAAATGTTTTTGAGGTTTATCAGTCCTGAATTTGGGCACTTTCATGGGAGATCAGATCTGGAAATTGGAGAATTGGGACCAAAGTTAGAGCCAAGATAGGCATCTGAGGAGAGGGTCCCAAAGGATGGAGGAGACAGATAGTGGGAATGGAAGGCCTTGAAGTCAAAATTTTCCTTCTTTTATATGAACTGAGGTCCTGCTTATTGCTCTTTGTAGAGGCCATCTCACTGTTGGTGGTCCTGACAAACTTAATCTAAAGTTTGGTGGTACCGTTCCACTTAGGTGGAGGGGTCTGAGTCTGACCGTGGCTGTATTTGGGGTGGGGAGAGGCACAGTCCTTTGTGAGAATCACCAGTAAGGTGACTGTTACATTGGCAAAGCTTTTGGTGGGAAGTAAATTAGTGAAAAATTACTTCTTGGCATCTGCATCCAAGCAAATTTTACACAAAGCACAGAAACAGAATTCTTTCTTTACAATTTTATTTACAAAATGTATTAAAACTTTATACAATACCTCATGGCAATGAGGCTCCGTAGTTTATGCCCACACATGCATTTTACGCTTTTACGGCCATTAGTTTGCTTGGCAATTTTTCTGTTCACTGAAGTACAACTTTAACAACAAAAATAAAAGAATTGGAAAAAAAAAATCCTCAAGTGACTACCGCCAAACTCCCATAGCTTGAAGTTAGTAGCAGAAATTTGAAGCAATCAATGTTTTTTTCTAAACATGCAAATTTTTAAAAGATAACAAACCAATTTACCCGCGTCTTCATTCTCAGTGAAGTTTCCTCTCTGAAAAACTGATTTGAATCAATAAACATACATTTCTTTTTATACAGTGCCTATGAAAACATTTGTGTGTAGGTAGGTTGGTTTGTTTTATACAACTTCATATTCGCACAGCGATAGCTTCCCGCACTGAACATTATAGCATTCAGAAGTTGAAAATTACAGTTTCATGAAAACAAAACAAAACAAAAATACAACAGCTTTCTTTTTTGTTGTTGTTGTTCAATACCATTTAAAAGTTGACAGGTGAGTTATTCGCTTATGACACACTTTTTGGACTGAAAGTTTATATTACACTTTTCTAGAACCGTTTCGTTGGAACCAGACTTCCTTTCTTTTCTGAAGACAAGAGCAAATATGCAGTGAGTCAACTAAGCATCTAAAGGTCACACTTGGGAAATAAATTCCAGCTCCTAGTTTTTACAGTCTGGAAACTTCCCAATGCATGTCACTGATGAGAGCAAACTACTGAACTACAGAAAGCATACTCGTTATATAGGAGGTAATTAGTGAGCAACTATTTCCTCTGACTGTTCTGATGATGCCAACGGCAGGTACACAATTAGTTACTTGATAGCCCGTGGAGCAGCGGTGCGATCTTCTGAGAGAGTCAGTAGAGAGACTGCTCCAAGCCAGGACCTGGGAGTGATGCTCAGGCCCTCAGTTTAGCAGTAGGTTTGGGAATGCATTTTATTCTTTGCAAACTAGAAAAGGACACATGCAATCTGACGGAGAGCTGCGGGCAGTAACAGGCAACAGCTGGTAAGACAGACCTAGCAAGAGTGAAATCAGATTGAGAACTGTGGTCTGAACCCACTGGCCCGCCTTGCAATGCAGTACTGTCTCCGTGGTGTACACTTGAAAGGCATACTTAGCAGAGAAAGCAGAGCTAAACACAGTGTTGTTTCTGAGAAAGATATTCTAAACACATTTGAGAGTATAGGCAGCATTTCCCTCACCTCAATGCTAGATACTCGGCTATCTTGACTTAAAATGCACACTGAAGCAAGAAAAACAGATCTGTGAGCTGAAATTCCAGGCTTCTTGGAAAGCCCCGGGGATCCGTTTTGGGAAAGCACCGAGAGGTATGCCCGATCGTGCCCCATCCTTCGCTACACACAAAAGTCAATTTCAAAAATTCTGTTAATCTCTTCACTGAGTGGGAAGTTATCAAAGCATGTTCACGAAACTATTTCAAGAACACAGAGAAGTCACCGTTTAGTCCCTTTTTTCAAAGCGTATGAATTTTCTTAAGCGTTTCATTTACAGTCTAAAGATATACACATTTCAGCAACATTGAAAGGAAATAGGGTGCACAGAACATCATCACCAACAGTAAATACCAAAAACATCTGGTCAGCAGATCCTAGAAGAAATGCCAGTCTGTCTTCCCACACACAGGGAGTCAAATTTTTTTTTTTTTTTTTTTTTAAATCAGAAGAAATTATTTTAGCTAAGATGGGCCTATTTGCTGAACTGGAATTTTAAATTTGTGTGTGTATTAAAGAACATGGTGTTTGTATACTGTGCAGTGGTATCAAAGAATGGCTTTTGTTGAACTGACTTTTTTTAGTAAGATTTTTTTTCTCATACTGGAATCTTGCATGTCCATTTTTTTGTTGGTTTTACTTTAATTTTTTTCAAGCAAAGCAAAATATTTCAATGATGGTTTGCATTGTTGCAAGTCTCAGAGTGTTCCATAAGGCACTGAAGGAAAAAAAAAATCAGTTTTTCCTATTGAAAGGTCATTGCACCATCAGCAATATTCGTGTCATGCCCGACACCAAGGAGAGTGAAATCTGGCTCAGGATCCTTGAAGCAGCCACATTTTCGGTGATTCCTCTCGTCACATGCCTCTAGTGTGGGAAGGGATCTGCAAAGGCAAGGGGGAAATTTAAATTTGAATGGGCTTTTTATTGGGAATTGACAAGTTTATTATGGCTCAGTCTATCTTGGACAAGAACTGAGGCTGTTTTCTCAAATTGGTATCTTGGGGGCTGTACCTGGTTTGACTGGCTTTAGATAACAGGTCTGTTTAAATTCTTTCACCTAATGCAAATGCTTTGCAACAAGTTAAGTTTCTTCTCTACTATGCACTGTACTAAGGAATGTACAGGCATTGCATGAAATCTAACTCAAGACATTAATCACTTAAGATGTAGGTATACCAGAAAGTCTTAGTAGCATTTAAATACGATATTCAGGACAACTGCATTGCATAATGTATGGTGATTGCAGAACCTGTGACCAAGGATTGTTTACCTGGTACAGAGGGTAAACAGTGTTCTATGGCTTGCTTGATTGCAATCCATTTGCCTGTGAGAAGAACATTTGCTGCTCATTGTCAGAAGGGTGAGAGCTTGTTTCTCTTAATACCTACAACCTTAGTTATTAAAGTCTGAAAGTACAGAGACTTTAAAGAGAAAGCACATTCCAGGAAAAGGCCAGAACAGTGATACCCATGAAGGGGCTTGGCATCCATGGGGTCTTTGCCCTGATATTGTGGGCCTGATTGAGATGCTGATGCCACTTTCCTCTTGGAGGCATTAACTAGTGCGGAGGATTCATTTGCCCCTGGCTCTGAAAACTTAAGGTCACTTTTCTGTCTTCTTGTCAAGCTCATATCCCTCTTCTCTGTCCTTTCCCTCTATACTAATAGGACCCTTCTCCTCCTGAGCTAACAATGAATTTTATCCCAAAGCAATGACATAATCATTTTCTACCAGTGGCCCTGGAATAAAAGTATCTGTAAGAAGACTGTCAAGGATGCACCTGAAGGCCAAAAGCCCTAAAGAAGGCAGAATAATACTAACATGAAAGTGAGTAAACCTTTTTTTGGAATGCCCAGGCTCCTGAGTGATATCTGTCTCAGAAGCTTAGGAACATTTCATATCTATGGCAGAAAGATCAAAGTGCCCTCCTTCCTTCCCATTTGCCATAGCTGTATAACTTTGGGAAAGCAACCTAATCTCTCAGTGCCTGTGTTTCCTGCTTTTAAATGGTGATGGGTGACCTATTATCACTGAGGTAAAAGTCCTCTGGGGACAAAGAACATCACTATTTCAATCATCCAGAATGTGTTTTCCACTTAACATAGGATGAACTCTTTAAGCAGGAAAGTTTCTCCAGCAAGAATGTCTATGCTTAGGCTGCAAAAGGAAGATTGGTGACTTTGAAAATGGCCGCATGAACAAAGTTAATATTTTCTAGGAAGACTGTCTTAGAGGACAAATGGAAATCTTCTTTCACTTCAGCATCTTGAGGTCTTGAAAATGAGGATTTCAAAAATATTTTTGAAGAAGCCAAAGAAGCCAAAAGTAGTTCTGAACAGCAATGAAAAAATTGGAAAATATTTCTTAAAACAATTAGCAGAGTTAACCCTAGGGCACAATGAATCTGGAATTGGTCACCTGCCAAGGCATGGTTGGGGGCCACATTTCCAGTAGTGGGCCAGTAACCCAGAGAGGCAGCAGGTAGCCTCTTGACTACCTGCTCCTTAGTGGGTGCTGGATCTGGGGCTGAGGCACATGTTCCCATAAGGAGTTTAATAATCCTGACTCTACTCTCACTCATAGAGGACTTCCTCCTCTTTCAAGGATGCCTTTTATTAACCAGATTTCACCTGGATCATATTTTTGTAGGTGATTTGCCCTTGAGTCATTTTCCCCGAAGAATTACTGGTACCATAAACTCCCAAGGCTGGCTCTGATAATTAGCAATAAAAGTTAAACCTCAGGGTGCCTCTTCATCTCTGTGCCCCTGAGTAGACCCTGACAGATCTAGGCCAACTCATCAAACTGGAAGTCTAATAACGAGACAACAAGTTAGAAGTCACTAGGAGATATTCCGAACTTCTTGGGAAATAAAGGATGGATGGAAGATCTCATTCTTCACTTAACCAATATTTCCCCAAGAATACATCACCAAACTGGCCAAGGACAGCGGAGAGGCTTCTATTTCAGGCTCAGGCTGCTTTGTACCTCTTGACTGGCACATGTAAGGCTTTTTCCAGCATCCTCTGAGGCTTTCTTTCTTTCTTTTTTTTCATCTGGAGACTTCACAGACTTGGAGGACAGATTTGTTCACAGAGGCATTTCCCAGGTTTGCTTTTCATCCTAGGGATGGCTGCCAAGGTACTAGCTAACTGGGCTGTGACCACATTGGCATCGATGTCAATTAAAATGTGATTTTTGCTTTAATTAGCCTGATTTTTGCTTCACAAAATGGATTAACCAAAATGACTAAAGGGCAGCCAGAGACTCAGAAGTTGTGTCAAGTTTATTTCTGTGGCTCTTTCCCTAGATTTGATGTCCTGGTCTTCTACTTTACAAAAGCAACTTTCTTAAAGGTTTTCTGATCTCAGTTTCTCAGTTTCTCAGTTTCTCAGTTTCTCTCTCTCTCTCTCTCTCTCTCTCTCTTTCTTTCTTTTTTCTTTTTCTTTCCCCTTCCTTCCTTCCTTCCTTCCTTCCTTCCTTCCTTCCTTCCTTCCTTCCTTCCTTCCTTCCTTCCTTCCTTCCTTCCTTCCTTCCTTCCTTCCTTCCTTCCTTCCTTCCCTCTTTCCTTTCCTCCTTCCTTCCCTTTTTTCCTTAAGTTATATGCTGTGAGATAATTTTCTCTAGAATACTTCTACTCCCTGGACCAGCAGCATCAACATGACTTGGGAGCTTGTGGGAAATGTAGACTCTCAGGCCCTATCCCAGACCTGCTGAATCAGGATCTGCACTTTTATAAGATCCCCAGGTGACTCAAATGCACACTGACATTTGAGAACTGCTCTGAGGCTTTAACAAGAGACTGAGGCTATAGTAGTTGGAGAGTAGGGACCTAGATTCTCAGATGGAATAGCTGGTAATAAAAGAGGGTCTGGAGGCTATGTGACCCTGATATCCTTCTTTCAAAAGGTTCTTTCTGGGGAAAGAAGGAATGATTGAATACACAACCTCATGTAGAGTGCATAAGTGGGGCATATGGAGGCTTGGTGAAGTCAGTCCCTCAAGACTTTTTGTAAACAAGTGGGACAAAAACTCAGGATCTGCTTTCCATTTGATAGGATCCCACTGAGATTTCAAGGTTCCTGGAGACTACCGGGCCATGGATGATTAGAGGCAGCATGGTTTGATAAAGAATATAGCTATAGGAGAAAGAAGGGCTAAGTTCTAGCCTCAGAACTGTCACTATCTAGTTGTGTTGCCTTGAACAGGTCACTAGGTGTGGCTAGGTCTTAGTTACTTAAAAGGGAAAATACTTTCTGACCCACTACCTCAAATGAGGCAATACAGTTGAGAACACTTGGAAAACTATGCAGATTTTAGGTGTATTATTTCTCTGGATGCTAGTATCTCAGAATTTTGGATAATTAAGGTAGACTATTGAATATGTACTTGATAATGCGGCTAGTATTAGTTGAGATGTGTCATGTACCATCCTATGAAAAAACAAACAATATGCCCCAAATTGTAATTGGCCTATGTAATGTACTCAAGAATAAAATATTTTAAGCACATAGCACATTAAATGCTTGCATGCAAACAGTGCGAATTACAGATGAATTCATGCAATGCGATGAGAATGCTTTGTTAGTGGGTTAGTTCAGTGTACTAAAAATGTTGTCACAAATGTTTACAGTGTGCAGCAGAAAGAACAACCAGCAACTTCATCAAACAAGATAATGCTTTCCATGGTGAAGACAAATGATTTATTTGGATAAAATATTTAAAAATCAGCTAAATTTAGATTCACAATGTGAAATATAAGGAGATCAAAACACAAATAAATGCATTTGTAGAAATTCAAGCACATTGACATTGATTCCTGAGGTAAAAAAATCTCCCACCTAAAATAAGGGCCATGAAGCTGCTAAATGTTCTGTTCCACTTCAGGTAGGTGTGTTAGTGATGACAGATGCTCTTGAAGGTAAAAAGACTATATTCTTTTAAACACTTCCAGAATAAATGCATTATCTTAATTCAAGCTTGCCTTTGAACACATCTGAGTTATAGGTGATGATGGTGGTGGGGGTTGGCTACAGCTGCCAGAGTCAAGGTGGCATCAGTCAAGTTCATCTAAGTATGAATTTGGGGCAGCCAGCAGTAAGGATCCTTGATTGTTCTTTGGGAGATACTTACCTGAATATTAGTTCCAAGAAGGGACAACGAAAAAACTCAAAGATTAAAAAAATTTCTCCAGCTTATACTTAAGAGAACCACTGCTCCCCTATGGAAGCATTGCAGTTCTCAAAGGAGGCAGTGCCCCATTTCCATTCCTTATTTTAACATCAGTTTCAGAGCAATTGCTTTCTCTAGGGCTGCACTGTCCAATATGATAGTCCCTAGCCACATATGACTATTGAATATGTACTTGATAATGCAGCTAGTATTAGTTGAGATGTGTCATGAGAATAAAATATATCCCAGATTTTAAGATTTAGTATGAAGCAGAGAATGTAAAATATCTCATTCATTTTTATAATTATAACATGTTGGAAGTTTATCTTGGATATATTGGGTTAAATAAAATATATCATTAAATTAATTTCCCTTGTGTTACTTTTTAAAATGTGGTTACTAGAGCACTTGAAATTATACATGTGGTTCACATATGTGAATTGCAAATATTTCTATTGAACTGTTCTGCTCTAGGGAATTTTTTTCCTTTTGGATCACAGACCACAATTTAATTACAACTACACTATTAGACAAGCACTACTGTCTGACAAGAAAGCACAACCATTGTTTTCAAAGAATCAAATGGTTGCAAAGAATAGACAATGCTTGAAACAAGAAACAAAACTAAGAAACAAAAAAAGAAAAAAAGAAAGATTAACATACAGCAATGTAAGGCTGATAAGTTTACTAGACCTTAACCGTACCCCTAGATTTTAACACTCTCAGTTCCATACACGTTGTAGCCTTCTCTGTATGTAGCGTAATTTTGAGTGTTGCTGGCAGGAGCAGGCTTAAAGTTTTGGGTGTTCTTTGTAAGTTTCATGCGTTTGGACTCTGCCCGTGATTTGTAACAGAATTCTATCAAAGCCACCATCATGGCCAGCCCCAGACCTCCAACAAGTATATAGAAAACGCCTGCCACATTGCTCAGGCTCAGAGCGCTGGTCTTGTCCTAAGAGAAATGAACAATGCGATTAGTTCTTGGGGAAAACAAAGGCAGTGGGACATTGTAATATATCACAACAGTATAGGATAGTTCTAAGTTGTAAAATAACTAAACATTGATGTAAGTGTTATGACTCAACTCTGGCAACTGACTGATGTTTCACAACGGCTAGCAAGATGATAGATTGTGCTTCTGTTGACAGTTGTGATCCTCACCTATATATTCTTTTTTTGACTCCTTAAATTTTCTAGTACTTCAAAATAGTATCAACAACTCAGTAAAACAGCACTTGGTCATGGGAGCAAAACTGTAAACACAAGCACAATCTATTACTCTTCGTCTCAATAAACACCATTTGCCAGAGTTGAGCTGTGACATAATCTCTATAAATGTAACACTCTTCATTTGGGAACTTGAAGCACTCTTTCCCCTCTCTGCCCCGCAACACCCCTTTCTCCCTTGTTCTCCCTGTGACAAACTTGTCAACAACTAGTCTTTAAGATACCAGGTGAGAAAATTAGACGTTCCTGATATTCTTATCTGGGGAGTTACTTCACAGGGGTTTGTTTAAAAAAGGATTAACTCTCCCCTTTCCCCCAGTGGTTGAGAAATTGCTCCCTTTGGGGACTGGTTGCTAAGTGTTCATCCTCAGGGCAGCAAGTCTTTGTGCTGCTGAAACAAGGGCATAGCACAAAGAATTGGCTCTGATCCATCTTCCTGAGAGTTTAAAGAAACTGTCAGGAGGACCCATTGGGTCCTGAATTGGCTCCATACAAATCAGAAAGCTTTTCCAGGAGGTTGATGATTTTTTAAAAATCCAGCTCATTTTTAGCTTTTACTCCAGGGAATGTAGCAAATAATTTAAAAAAACCAACTACACTTATCTGCTTTCTATTCAAAATAGGGGAAAAATTGAGGAAGCCGGTCAGTGACTTTCAGGTCAAATTGTGCAAATCTGACTAAGCTATCTGCCTGTATGAAAAAGCAAAAACTGAACTGCTGAACCATGGAAAGAAAAATGTTGGTGCCTTGAGCCCTACCTTGAGGTAGGACACACCAAGGGCCAGGAGCCTTTCTTTGAAACAAAAAAATAAAATAGCATTTTGTAGTCTTTTTAGAGGGAATGTAACCATTTTGCTGCTGAATGCAACTGAATGGAATATCCAAATTGTTAAGTCAGTGATTTGAGAATATTATTCAAATGATAACACAGTGAGCAGATGATAGCCATTGCTGACTCAGTGCTAGTCCTGGTATCATTTAAAGAATTGAATGTAAAGATGATATGGCCTTGTCCTGATTCTGTTTTCATAAGAGCCAGTCCTGTACTTGTTCACCTCAATAAAAAGGCCAATTGGAATTGGATCACACGGTTGGGAAAGGGGTATGTGTGTGCTTCATGTCTACAACCTTGCAAATAGTCATTCTTCTAGGATGAATGACTGCTAGAAAAGGGGTAAGAATTTGTCACTTATGGAACAATGGATCATTTCTTTAAGGAAGCTGGTGAGACCATCTGCAAGGATGTTCCACAGTCCATTAGGAAATGGATCAATTTCTGGTAACCCTCCCTTTGTCCTGAGACTTTAATATGTATGTGGTATTTGATGGGGGGAAAATGTCCTTTAACATAACCCATGTAAATTGTAGCAAGAAAAACAGTTTCAAGTTCCATGTATTTAAGTTTCACAGAATTCCCTGTTGTGGGATGTAGAAACCAGTAGCAAAATGGTTCACTGCACAAGGAAAATGAGTGGCATTTCATGAAATGAATTAACTGATACCACAATATTAGTTCAAAAAAAGGAAGGGCAAAAATTGAAACTAAAAAGAACTTTCTTAGGGGAACAAAGGGGGGCAGGAAGGAGGAAGGGAAGAGTGTTTCATGCTTATCAATGTGATGTTATCCTGACAAGGTATACCCTTAAGGAGCATGCGACTACATTTAAAAAGTATTACGTACAGAGATTTAAATGACACCTTTGGAAGAGAGAAGTGTGACAGACTTAATGAGATTCAAGATCCAAATAGATGCTGAACTCAATACGACAGCAGCTGGGAGGAGGGTAATCATTCTGCTTACAGAGACCAGTCTTAGTTATTTATTTCTTTGACTGTTTCCAGGTGAGATTGACATAATACATTAATAACCAAAGGTATTTACAACTGCAAAGTCTCTGACACTGTAAGTGGTTAAGAAAAAGTACTGTCACAACTGGATTTTTTTTTCAGTTGTTGTTATATTTTCTCTTTGAACTTTGGAAATGTGAGATACAGTAAAACCCCCTTATAACACAGCTCCTTACTTTATAGCTTTTGATATGCAGTGGGTCAGATTGTGTCCCCTAATCATAACAATAGATCTGAGAGTCAATGATTGATGTCACATGGCAGGCCTCTGAGGCTGGTGTTTGCCTTATTACTTTAGTGCTGGTGTTATAAAGGGGTCCCACTGTGTCAGGGTGTGTGTGTTGGGAAGGAAAGCCGTTTTAGGGTAGAAAATAAACAGTGGTTCAAAATGTGATTGCTAATCAGTACAAAAAGACCTTCAGCGACTGACCTTACTCCCGGAGTCCTTGGCTCCACATTCCCCCTTATCGTACCACCATTTGTTTTTCAGCTTGTCTAAGATGCCTTGTTCACTGAGTTTCAATACTGCAAGGTTTACAGGCGTTCTTCACGTGGGAAATAACATAAATAACATTATATTATGTTATTTTATGTTATTCAAGCTTCAAACTACTTTAAAACTATAGAAAGCGATAAAGCAGGGGGCCCTGGCCACAGAGTAATTTTAGACACTGCAGGCAACCTGAGCATTACCTTATAAAAAGTTAACACTACAGCAACGCTATTTTTACCAGGGCCTGCCCATATCGCTTTGAGTAATCGGCATACACTGTTAAATAATGAGGATAGAAAAAAAGGCACTCCTCAGATAGGCTGTGTGTGGTGAGGAGGGTCTCCCCTCAAGTGACAATCGTCGGCGGCAGCTTGCAGTAGCTTTGTGACGGAGATGTGTTAGGTTTGATCTAACCGGGTGTCTTGTTGTACTTCCAGACAGAAAGCAAGTTCTATGCAGGAGTGGGGAAGGGGACTGAGCCAGAATGCAAAGCATTTCCATATGTGAAACGAGACAAAGGGATTAATCAGAACAGAAAAGAAAGTCAATTCTTTGTGAATAACATGGCTTCTGATTGATTGTCCTTTATTACACAAATATGTTACCTAGCCAAAAATGATCTTAGAAAGAACTGTATTCCATACATGTCTTCACTCTACAAACTGAATTCTTATACACATCCTGGTCCTAGTATTAAAAGTATAATGTGGCCCGGCAGGGCGTGGCTCAGCGGTTGAGCAGTTGACCTAGGATCTAGGTGGTTGGGGTTCGATTCCTGGTCAGGGCACATGCCCGGGTTGCGGGCTCGATCCCCAATAGGGGGCATGCAGGAGGCGACCAATCAATGACCCTCTTATCATTGATGTTTCTATCTCTCTCTCTCCCTTTCCTTTCCTCTCCTCTCTCTGAAATCAATAAAGATATATTTTTTTTAAAAATTAAAAGTATAATGTGGACCTCTGAGTTTTGGTTAAGAAGAATATTTTTGACAGTGGGAGAACTGGCCTATGGATTGTTTTTGAGTTACTGACTGGCTGTCTCTCTGAGACAGTACTATGTCTGTGGTCAACTCAGGCCACCAGAGGGTGAACCAGGTTGTTTGAAACTTGATTATTAATATGACATGACCTAAACTGGCAAACTGACTGCCACTGTGGGCAGGTAGTGCTATAGAGGAACAGTTTAGGTAAGCTGTTCTAAGAAGATAAGGCTTCCTTAACTGAGAGGCTAATACATCCCCAGGAGGCCAGGCCACTGCTCCCTACTCCCTTACACCTTAAAGCATGAAGACTACAGTTGGAGCCACTGGGCAAAGTGCAGGAAACCCTACTGGTCCTAGGATAAAGATTTTCTCACAGAAATTTCTTCAGCTATCAAATGGGAATAATGACCTTTACCCTGGCATCTTTCTAGAGCTAATGAATTTTAAGAACAGTATCTCTAATAACTTTGGATAATTAATGCATTACATATAGAGCGTGGCATAATTTTATTACAAGGCAATAAACTACTTGGTGTTGAAATTCATGTGAACAATATCGCCAATACCAGTGCATATTAGTTTGAATGCCACCAATTTACAAGGAGGAAAGTTTATGTAACTAAGACCAGGCCATAAAATTTTCTTAGCTTATTTTGGATAAGTTTGGCTTTCTATAGTCACAGAGATCTGGCCTCTATCAGACCAAGTCCCCAAAACCTATTTCCTTTCTTCCCTACTTTGCTGTTGAGAGCAGAGGGAGCATGTCAACCTGAGGTATTCTGAGAAATGTATCATCATTTAAAAATAATATGTAATTTCAGAGTACTTGAGATTTGACAAACTATAAAATTTTAGTGTCAGGGAGGTGACACTTTCTCGGTTAGTGCAGGGCTTGGAAGCCAGAATATCTGAATTTAGTATCTCACCAGGAAATTGAGGTCCCTTTCTTTATACTTTAAACAAGTTCCTTCAATCAATGCTCACAGCCTTAGGCTTTTCAAATGCCAACTAGAGATGCTTAGAACGCAAAGAAACAAAATATCCTCAAAACTTTGAGCCTCTTTAAGATATTATTGGCCATGAAAGTTAAATAGTAGACTTCTAAAGGACAGACAGGCCATCTCTGGCCCTGACATAAGTATTGGAACTGCCTTCTCCCCTAATCCCCACTGTCTGGCTTCCCTTTCTCTCTCTTGTCTATTATTTTTGTTTTGTCACCACCACCTCTCCCCCAGTGCTCTATGCCTTAAGCTAGGCACTGGCTCCTAGGCTCAGGATTCTGGCAGTTAGCTCAGATTGGAGGGGAGATGCTTTCAAAGGGCATAGGGGTGACCAATTCCATCAGACCCAGAGGGAAAAGTACAAAGCATTTCCTTCCTCCTTTCTGTGTTACCTCTTTTCTTATTGCAAAGGGCCCAGCGTACTCAGACTGCTCTCTAAGCCCTTACCAGCCTCTGTCCTCCCTCAAGGTACTATGTTCTTCAAATTACGTCATTCAATTTCTTCAGTACAGCTGTTCCTACTAGATCTCAGGAAGAGAGCAGTCTGATTAAAGGCACTCACACCAAGGTCCAAATAGAGATCTCTCCCCTAGATATCTGGGGTTTTAAAGAAGTTTATCAACCTTTAAATGAACTGAGTTGATAAAAGTGTGACATGTTAGTTTAGAGCAGTGGTTCTCAAAGTGTGGTCCAAGAACCCCTAGAGGATCCCTGAAACCTTTTCCTCAAAGGGCCAGTGGGGTCAAAACTATTTTTATAACAATACTAAGATACCCTTGCCCCTTCTCACTCATTCCCTAATGATGGAGGCTACATGACATGTGTTACCACAACAGATTGAATAAAACAGAAATGCGAATTCTATTCTCTTATTTTAAACCAGACATTAAAGAGAGAGTTGTAAGAACATAAGACAATGCCACTCCTTGATAATTTATTTTTGTTTTGGAAAAATATAGTTATTTTTTCATAAAAGTACATTAATTATGTTAACACATTAGGTTTATTATTTTAAAACTGAATCCATGAATACGTTCTTTTAAAATTCTTCAATTTTAGTATTTGATATGCTGAATATTAATAGATATAACACATATAAACAGAAGTTTGGGGAGTTCCCTATAATTTTTAAGTCTGTAATGGATTCCTGTGACAAGAATTTTTGAGAAGCACTGGTTTTGGAGGAAGGAAGGCTTTTCCTGTGCCAGGCCTATTCTGGGCTGCCACCATCCACTCTTGACAAAACCTAGGCTTAGTATGTTGGCAATTTAGCATCCTACTTCTGATAATGGCCGATATCTGCCTTAGGTCATCCAGTGGCTTCCACAGAATGGCTGGTAAGTGCTCTCCACTCCCATGGCCTCCACAGTTACAGTAGAGGTTACCTTAGAGCAATGGCTCTCAACTGGGGGTCATTTTGTCCTCCAGGGGACATTTGGCAATGTCTAGAGTCATTTTTTTATTGTCACAACTAGGTGGAGGGATGCTATGGGCATCTGGAGGGTAGAGGCCAGGGATGCTGCTAAAGATCCTACTATGTACAAGACAGCTCCTCACAACAGAACTCCAAATGTCAATTGTGCCCAGGTTGAGGAACCCTGCCTGAGAGCATCCAGACCTCATTTGGTGCTCCAGGAATTTAGAGAAATTTGACAAATGATATACTCTCGAAGTTTAGTCTTTGATTGGAAAAAAAAAATCACAGGGCTTATGAAATCTGGCAGGGAAACAATGTGCATTTGGAAACTTCTAAATAAAAATGAAGGAGAAAAACAAACATTTCAAGCAGCAGCAGAGCCAAGGAGCATAAAGCTGTAATCAGAAATCACAGATAATACTACTTAACAAGGTTAGGATAGCTGCCAAGAAAAGAAAGTACTTTAAAGGGCAAATCTCCTAGAACAGTATGGTGCTGTAGGGTGGAATACATTCCCAAGATGGCAGAGAAAAACTGCTGTAATTTCCTCTCTTACTGTACCTTACTGGATGTACTGCCTAGCCCAGTTCAAATCAACCAAATCTATTGACACTCTTCCCTGAACACAGACACATGCACACCATTTGGTATTTTAAAGGATGTGGAATTAGGTGGTCATTCGATTATTTTAAATGTCACTTTCTCCACAAAGCCATTTTTACTCCCTGCTCCAATATTACCTCTCCCCTCCTTCATCTTCTACCTTGCCTTCTTATTTATGCCTATGTCTTATAACTCCCACTACATCTGTGTACTTCTCAAGAGCAGGAACCATGGCTTATGTATTATTATCCTCACTTAGAATAATAGTTTTCTCCATAAATATTTGTTGAGTAGGTAACTCTCTTTGAGCATTTTGTTTTTCAGCCTAGTACTTCACATAATTATTATAATAACTATTATTACTGGTCAAGTTTAATAATCACTCTAAGAAGGTAAATTCATGGTCACTACTTTATAAGTATCGGAATTGAAGTACAGATAGGATAAGCACTCTGGTCAAGCCTGTACAGAATTATGGAGCAAGCCAGAAGGCAAATTAATATACCTCCAACTCTGTATTGTGTGTTCTCCAATGGAACACACATAATGGTAGCAGTTCTCCTTATTTTTGTTCTTTGGGCTTGGATGTTCATAATGAATTTTTTCTTTAGGGACCACCGTACTCCAAATAACTATCAATCTAGCAAGGGCATATCTTGCAGCTGGGGCCTGTCATGTGGTGTAGCACTATGTCTCCAGGGTAATGTTTCAAAGCAATTACTGTCGGCCCTTAACTGGTACCTAAGAGAATTACAAGTCAGAAATATTTATTGTACTCACCTCAATAGAGAACAGAAAGAATTAAACAAAGTAGGTCAGATTCCTATCATGGAAATTAGTTAGGCATTCTTTCCTCTGAAGGGCTTGCTATGAACTTTTTGCTGAAGAGAGCCCTCCTAAGACAAAGGCATGGGTGGCAGGCTTAGAGAGAGAACAGGAGAGCTTTGTGATGTAATTTCAGCGGGTCTGGAAATGTCTCCCCATCCAGAAATATTTTTGTCCCTTTTACTTGAAATTCCCCCATTAGAATTGCACACCTTTAAGTTGGAGCAACATTTCTTGTTAAAATACACAACTTCCTGAGAAACGGGAAATGAAACAAAGAACTGTTTACAAACCCTAAATATTTGTTCCATTTTGTTTAAAAAATGTTCAAGGGTGGGGGAAGGAGTGTAAAGTTCTTTTAAGATAAATTGATTTATTGCATCTATGTCATAAAATGTATATGGATTGTTGATCAGATGGAGAGGGTAAGAGTAAATGTGAATTAGTCATTTAAAAGTATGGGAAGGTCATGCTGACTTGTGACAGGATGGATTCTTGAGTGTGGGGAAAAGTCATGGAATAATGTCTATTTTTTAAAATAGTGGTAGTGCCTGGCTGAGTGTGGCTCTGGTTGAACAACAACCTAGGATCCAGGAGATCGCAGTTCGATTCCCAGTCAGGGCACATGCCTGGGTTGTGGGCTCCATCCCCGGTTGGGGGCGTGCAGGAGGCAGCCAGCCAATTGGTGATGACTCTCTCACCATTGATGTTTCAACTCTCTTTCTCCCTCTCCCTTCCTCTCTCTGAAAAAAAAAAAAAAAAATAGTGGTAGTGATGTAATTCATAATGCCTTGAAATTGAGTTCTATTTAAAACAAAACAAAACAACATAACTGGCTGACACAAATTTCTGCTTATCTCTCTCATCCACACCTGGCAATAACTCAACTTCAAAGGACTGTACTCACTAACCCAAGGCATCCAACCCCAGGTGGCAGTTGTCTAGGTTGCCAGCTTGTTCCTGGGTTGTAACAACCAGCCATTTCAAAGTTCATTCTTATCTTAGTGATGGCCAACATTACATATGATAAGAAGACCATTTTTTTCCCCCCTGTGAAAGTAGAAACTATTTATTTTTTTTAAATAACTAAAATTTTTGATATATGTATTTTGAAAGAACTGTCCATGTTTTTTCAATTTTAATTTTAAGATACACTTAAAATAGGTAGTTGGGGCCATGTTAGATTCTTTCTTATGAACAAAGAGATGAGGCAAGAGTGGTGTGACGGTGCTGAGTTTCCCCATAGTGGACAAGAAGAAAAAATGGCCTTATGAATTAACAACCAAGTTGATTATTCTAAATAGTGATCCTGGAAGGGCTGAGATAAGAATTTGTACTATAGATGTGGCTCTAGGCCTGAAAAATATAAGAACCCATGGTGTAGAATGATTCATCCACCCAAGAGACTATGGGGTATATTCTGCTCTAAATGGCTTCACTTCTCCTTTCTGAGCAGGGACACCTAAAGAGCAATTGTCTGTTTAATTAATGATGCCAGAAGATCTTCAATAAAGCCCTTAGGAGGGGTAGATATATGTGTAAATATGTAGGTTATGGAGAAGGATGAGCTCAGAGAGAAGTAAAGAAATATATGCATAAGGATGATGTACTTGCATAGTCAATTAGAAACCTGCTCTAACAACACAATATCTGGATAATGAAAATGAAAACTTATCACAACCTAAGCTAGAAGCTCTCCCCTCAGCCTATGCCTCATCCAAACCTCATTACAAATTACTCACACTTGCTTCTTGGTACCTAGTGATTTTTTGGAACAATTTATTAGAATTATCTTTGGCCCAGTGGAGGGAAGACAGTCATCCTCTCTTTCTCTGGCTTTTTTATTGAAGATATTTCAGGTTTTAATGGTGACAAGTGACCTTTACCAATAGCTCACTTGTTTTTCTAGCCTTTTCTGGAGAACTCCTAGAATCACTCAGGAAATCACAGGCATGTACAATAAGTCCTCACTTAAAATGTCATTGATAGGTTCTGCAACTTTAAGGGAAATGATGTATAACAAAATCAATATTACCAAAGGCTAATTGATATAAACAAGAGTTAAACTCCTATGGCGTCTCATTGTTAAAATGAAATGATGTTGAATTAAACCATGTTATTTGACGACCTGCTATACAGATAAGCAGCTGCACACCTCTCTGCCCAGGTAGGTCTTTGATTTATTAAGTTGAAGCCAATTGAGGACTAAACAAGAGAAGAGTCTTTGCTGGATGAAAAAATTTACTCTAAGCTCCTTATATTCTTCTCTGTAGGCTACCTTGGGATATGTGTAGTGAAAGTATTTACCTCTCCATATAGCAGCTGTTGGAGGCTGTGGCATTTCAACACAGACCCTAGACTCTATTAGTGTCTGGAAAAAATCTCTACCCATTTCTTTTCACAGGGGTTTCTGGATGCAAGATTCTAAGACAAGGGGGGTTTATTTCAATCCCTCTACCTTTGGAGAAAGCCTGAGCTTTCTCCACAACCAGGGAGCATGCTCATATGACTGTTGGCATTACTAGACTCTGGCCACCTAGGTGACCCTCATTTCACAGGGGCAGCTACAATGATTTGCAGAACTATGCAGTACTTCGCTGCTAGAAGCTCCCTCTGAGAGAGTATTTATATCTATGTAGTTCACAAATGTAGCTCAAACCTATTTAACTCCTTGCTAATGAGATCATAATTTAATATCGGTGCAAAGAGCAAATTCAATAATGCATGCATGTAACATTAGGAGTTGAAAGCTGTGAATCATTTTACTAAGGGCCTAAGAATGCTAGTGATTGAAACCTATTGATGAGCATCTACACTAGAGAAGCAGCCCCTAAGTCACTTGTAGATATGTGGGTAAAACCAATGCATTTCCAAATGATAACCTCTCAAATTCAAAGTGATAGACAGTTTGATTCTACAAGTTGTGAATTTCACTGATGGATTTCTGCCAAACTGGGCCGTTGTCCAACCTCTCCCTCTAGAACAGGAATCCAAAACCATTATTGGTTGTGGACTATCTCACATATCTCAATTTGTCTGAGAAGAATTCTTATTCAATTTGTCCCTGACAGAGAGAAGGAGCTGAGGAAAGATGCTAAGCTCTTGGAGAAGCCAGTTTTGGTTAAAATGTAACTGCAGATACTTTCCCAAGTTTATAATTGATATGATTCACTTGAAAACTTGGTTTTAAAATCCATTAAAAATTCAAACTATCAAATTTGGTTGGCTTTTTATTATGTATAAGTATGCTTTCTTTAGATATCCCAATGGCACTGAGAAAGAGGCATAGGCTGAGGAGATAGACAAAAAGTAATCTTTACCAGAAACTGACATGACAACTATTTCTGAAGACATTTAGTTCATTCCCGTGACTCTAGGCAAAATATTTAGCGAGAGTTTAATCTGATGGGTGCCAGCATGCTCTTCCCCCCCCATAGCCTTCCCTGGACCCTTAGAACAATAACCAATTCAGCTTACACCCCAAAAGACTGAAACAAATGGAGCCTATACATCAGATCTGAAAGCTGGTTGCCATGCCAGGGCCCATACCGCTCTCTTCTATCGAGCATTCTAGCATTCATTTATCTGCGTTTTCAGCAGTGATGCTAGACAAGACACACCAGCAGAGTCAGTCTCTCTCTCTCATTCGGTCTCTTTGTATTTTTTAAAAATGTAAAGTATGCTATTGCCTTATGTCTATATTTTGAGAAACATCTGCTTCAGGGCCAGGTGAAATTGAGCTTTAAGGTAAATCTAGACTTGGTCCACACTTTTGCCACTTCTGACCAATAGGCATTTGCCTCATGTGCCAAGGGCCAATTGCTATACCGCTCTCTAGAAAGTCAAAAGGGAATAGATTTCAATTGTTCTTCATAAAAGAAATCTGCCCCCACCCTACTCCACCAACCTCAGTTCCCACCCTCACCGAATGCATTTGTTAGTTTCAAATCTTTCATGTTCCTTTTCTGTAGGCTATTGTACCTTTCAGAGAGTGTGGTTCTATAACCTCCTCTCCAAGTGAAAGGAAACCAATTGATTTGGTTTTAGAGGGGCAGAGAGGGCATAGACACACACCCTTGCACTATGCCACTGCAATGGTGTCTTTCCTTTTGGCAATTGTATAACAGCATTCTTACCTTCAGGCTTTTTACTCCTGCTGCTCTTTCTGTAGCTCTGGCGTTGGACACTTGGTCATTATTTTTCAATAAGAAACACATTCAAGTTATCAGGATAACACCGAAGGCAAATAATCATGTCTTAATCATAGAAAGCATGTTAAGGCCACACAGTCAATTTAAAGGTTAAAACATCACTAGAATGGGTTAATTTTAAAAAAATGTTTTCTTTTTGGATTACAATTTTTTCCAGTGGTAGAATTTATTCTTTAACATCATCTTGCAAAATCAGTGGTTCTGGCAGTCACTGAACTGGTTCAGTTCTTAAGGCAAAGAGGTCCCTTGCTTGAAGCTGCCACTTGAGAGAAAGTGAGGGCTTGCTCTTGGGAGAAAGACCTGAGTAAGTTCAAGGAGCAAATTTAGTCACTACCAGAAAAGAAAATTGTCAGGTTCTTCATACTTCCATTCCAGGAGGCAGCACCGGCACAGAGACATGCAAATCAACGAAGAGCATAATATACTCACCCTACTCTTTGATCCCAAACCAGTCTCGGTGATTCATGGGGACTTCTTCCAAGACCCAGGAAATGCCATCGATCTGTAATGATTCTTGCCTACACACATAACAGTGTCAATAAAGAGTCATTGGGATCCATCTTAACCCTGGGCATCCAAAATGTCTACCTTTGGGGATGGCTCCTGCCAATAAAAGGTCCATCTTGTTGCAGATAAAAGGCAGATGCAGATTAACATCCATTATCAAGGCCCAAGATGTAAAAGACTTCTGGGTGTGGAAGAGAAGTGGTTAAGAGATGGTGGCATAGGAGAGGAGAATTGTAGACATACATGGAAGAAGAAGAAGAAATACACACAAAACTGAGGATGTCATTTATGCATATGAGAAACAGTATCACCTTGTTCATCTATGTACCACTGAATAGGAAGCCGAGGGCATTTGGAAATGGGCTGTCCTAAAGTATAACTTTTCACTGTCTTTGAATAGAGGACTTGCTAAGCAAATGTATGGGATTACAAAAAAAGCTTGCTAGTGATAGGGAGGAGAATCGTGTTTGAATTTCTTAAGAGAACAAATGGTTTTTAGGTACTTTAAAAGCACCCAGGTGGAAGGAAGCAACTAATTTCACTTGCAAGTCATGGTTTGAATTTATTAAAACAAGTTCCCTAAGTTCTTTCCTAGCATTACATTGGCTAGTATAATCTGGTGCCTGTATATATTTGAAGATTATAAAACCGCATTTCTCTGTCAATATTCTATACATCATAATGGTCATAGAATGATTTATTTCATTTATTTAATTAATGGAAGTTTAACTGCGTATTCTATCCTCATCCCTTACTTCCCTATATGTCTTACAAGTTAAGGCACCTATGGTACAACTCTCATTCCAGTCAAGCGGTTCAGAATGGTCCCACTTAAACACCCTGTTCCAATGTTCCACAAAGCATGTAAAGTGTGACGATTTTCAGCTTAGAAAATATGGACACTGGAAGTCTATTTAAATCCCTGAATAGAACTAAAGCTAGGGCAATTCTAGGGTGAGGTGAGATAAGGTGTATAATGCCTTGTCACCCCAGTCACAAATAGCTTGTTTCACTAACCAGACCCTGTCTAGTAGTCTAGTAAGGTAGGGCGGCAAGGGAAAGCTAATCTGGTGTCCTTTACTCAAGATGAAGATAATGAAGCATGGTGGTACTTCTTTCAGAAGAATTTGAAAGTTTGAAGTGACAGGCAGCTATAGAGGGAGGCTGATGTGTTTATGAGGTAATTCAGCAGCTAAATTCCCATTCTGCTGTGATTTACAGTGACAGACATTCATTGGTTGTGTCACAGACCGCTGGTGAACTGAGTTTATCTCTGAACCAACCTACTGGTTCTTAATTACTACATTTGCATACACATTGTAATAAAGCACTAACACAAAAGGGTGATTTTCAGGTTAAAAATTCCCATACCACAGCTCTAATTTTCATGATCCTTGCCTGCACATTTACAGTCCTTCAAGGAAGGATCAATTCTGATTTGTTTGGGCTCTATTAGCCCAGGTTCGGGAAATAGGTAAAACGAAGTATTTTAGTTCTAGCCTGTAGGTCTGGTTCAGGGGCTAATTCAGTGACTGACCTTGAATTAGTTCCTTGTAGTCATAAAATAAAATAAAATAAATAAATATTTCATTAGTTTAAACATGTGCATATTTAAAACAACCTGAAAAGTTGCTGGTTCCTTCCATAGAATTGTAACTTTCTGAGAATAGGCTTAGAATGTGTAATGTGTCATGCCAGGGGGGAAAAGTCAACAATTTAACATAATTGCCCATTTATCAGTACTTAAAGGTTGCAGGAGACAGACAAAGAGATCAGTAGTATAGGTTTTTCTCCCTCTTATGGTTCCAGAGATAATCGGTGTGGAAGTGTTTTTGAAAAAGTAAAAGCACTCATAAATGTCAGGCTTTGTGATTACTGTTATTTTTAGTAATCACTACTGAGGTCTAGAATGGCTTAAATATGCATTTGCTTTGTAACCAAGGTAGTTGAGAATGAACCTGATTTTTATGGAAATCTATCACATGCAATCAGGTTGACATTGCTCATTGGATGGTTAGATGTGATAAATTGCTATCTGCAATATTATCACTAGAGGTGACCCTGAAGGTCTGCAGAGATTTGTGACAGCATTAGCTATGTGACCTTCTCAAAGACACCACCATCTCTGGGTCTCACTTTCTCTCTTAGATGATGGTATATTCAACAGTCACTTGTCATGTTAAATGGGGATGGGATATAATAAAGAAGTGTAATTCTCAAGCCATTTTACTAATACAGTTAAAGCTCACTGATTTGGACTAACAGAGGGGAGGGGTTGTTTGAATGAAAAAATCCTGAATTACAAAATCTGTTTGAAGAATGACAGTTTTATAACTTTAAGTCTTCTTTGTAATTCAAACTCACTATAAAACATTGCCTTTGTGGAGGTCTTTGTGAGCACTACTTTAGCAGATTTATTTGTAATAAATATAATTATATCTAATAAATGCTTCCAACATTTGAAAAAAGTTTGTTCTCTTAAGGAAAAATTCAAATGACAATCTAGTCCAAACTCTTCATTTGCTTAACAAACCTCTCTTGGCTGCACCCCTGATAATATAAAGTTAGACTGTAGACTGGTTCCTGTCCAGTTTATCACAGATTATAAATTAGAGGTCTCCAAATTAATGAAGTTTCACTGCCTTTTCTACTTTCTTCTCCATCGATTTGTTTTTGGCATCACCACTAAATAGTGGTAAAACAGAGTCAAGTTCATCTCTTGCCCCTTCTCTTGCTCACTCTCAGAAAACAGCAGGTAGCAAGAAGGAAGAAAATAAAGGCAAGCTCGTTGGTAATCCAGAAACAGAATAAGCAATCATTGGATATGCCGCACTGATCATACTATTATCCATGGTTGAGAAAACAGTTGACTTATTTCAAAAGGTTGGCTGGAGGAATGACTGAAAAAGGTGATTTGAAGGATACCTGGCAAGTAGCACTATTGTCAAAGGAGTTGAAAGCATTTAAGATCTACTGAAATATTTTTCTATTTGCATATTGAAAATCATGTAATCTGGAAATTGTGGGTTGGCGATTAAGTTACTTGATAAATTTGCAGCAGTATCAGCTGAGGAAAAAAGTTGATTGCTGGTTGTAATTAGTAAATAGCTGGTCTAAAGTTTTATGGGTCTTCATGATACCAAAACATTTGGGAAAAAAGTGAAAATTCAGCCAAATGTGTGTAGATTTTTATGTAACATCAAACATTTGGTTATTTGAAAACTTCTGGGCACTTGGCATCATGTGGATGTTTTAGAGTCATCTTGAAACAGTCCATAGCTCCTTTTTTAACCATGCTGAGTATGAATGATGAATTCCTCAGAGCAATGCATCCAATCCAGCTCAATTTTCATTCCAAAACTCACTTCAATGATATAATTAGGGTCTCCGTGGCCTGCTATTAACACAAGAAAAAGACCAGGAAGAAGGTGCTAAATACTCTAGGCATCAGGCTAGCCATTCCAAAACTCAAATGGGCCAAAAGCTTGGCTCAACTGTCAATGTCATTAGTTCACATAGGTGGGAAAGGAAGTTACTGCTTTTTGACACATAGTAAAGCCATGATTAATTTGAATCCATAATGGATGAATGGAATTTTCAATACTCATTTTGTTTCATTCTTGGCTAACATTTTTTCCTTAAAATGCTTGTATTCACTTTCTTTCCTCAGGGAAGAAGCCTCTAATGTTTGAGGGTCAATCCAGATGGAGAGAAGATATAGGAGACAAAGCTGAATGTGACCTAACCACAGGTCATCTCTTGGCAAGTGATTAAAAAAGTCAATTCCTTGCAGTCTTCTCTTTTAGTACTATTGCTGCTTTCTCATCAATGTGGAGTAGTGAGGGGAGCCTCAATTCAGTTAACTGGGGTACTGGTTAGGTGAGTTCTGGTTACTTAAGGTTTTACAATAAAAGACCTCGCCAATGCTTGGTAAGATTATGTACTGAATAAAGTTATTCTTAATTTTATTTCTTTGAATGTACTCTGTATTAGTGTTTCTAAACCCATATTATACTGCAGACTGGTAAACTAACTTTTCTGTCAGGATCCTGAGGAATGGAGAGGGAAAGAGAGGAGCAGAGGTGTAACCATTGTCTCTGAGGAGAAAAGTTTTGGCTTGCCTGTCTGCTGGCCTGTGGTTGGGAAACACTGTTCTTCACCTTAAGATGCCCATGATTCTTGGTTGTACAAGAGCCGATCTTACATGTTTCAATATAATTCTTATTCTCTTTGGGCCATGGAGAATTCTGTTTTCAGGTCCTCTCCTGTACTTACCCAATGTGTCCTTCCATCAGTTGGTAACATGGCTTCTGATCTTGCCTCCATTTCTTGTTGCTTAGAGGAAGGCTATTCATTATTACTAGCCCCAAAGAGCATGAAGGAGTCAAAGAAATGCCAAGTAAGATGGGTTTTCTCATGATGGCAGCCTGGATAACAATTTGACCTACCTGAACCAAGAACATGGCTAAGGAAGTCAAATCAGGTATTCATACACACAGAGTATAACAGGCGACGCACTTGTTTAAATATACAAAATGTCTGCAAAATCTATATATGAGGTGGCCTACTGAAGAAAGACCCTATTTAACTTGAAACCTAGCTTGTTATTTGGCTTTCAAGTTAAGTGGGGCCAGCTTAAATAGGCCATCACATATAGAAAACAACATCTCATCACTCAAACACATAACTGAAGAAGCCAACTCTAATCAACCAGCCAACATCTGTGAGCAGCATCATGCGTTAGGGGGCAAAAAGAGACTGTAACCTGACTTTTTAATAATGAATTTGATTTCTCACACCACTCAGTTGAGGCAGGCGGGGACAGTCTTAAGGAAAGCCTTGGGCTCTTGAAAGCCTAGGACAGTGAAACCCACACCATAGCCTTCATAAGGCAACCAGTCTGGTGTGTGGGGGGGAGGAAGGGGTGTGGATAGGGAGCCTCTGTCTGGGAGTTTAAGAAGGGACCCAAGTTAGATCAAAAATGCAGGCAGCGCCCTGAAGTCTTTCTGGTTCCCAAAGCTGCCAGGCAGGGGAATAACCTGGTCATTCCACTTTATTGTGTGAGTCTTGTGCTCTCTCCTCAATAATAAGATAACAGTCTTGCCGATTACTCGTCACTAAGGGTACCCGGTTGTGGTGACATTGAGGCTGACCTTGGAGTCACCGCCCCCGCTGCCGCACTCTCCTTTGTCGTACCACCATTTGTTTTTCAATTTGTCCAAGAGGCCTTGCTCATTCAGTTTTAATACTGCCAGGTTAACAGCATTTCTTGAAACGATAAAACATAACTTGTAAGAAAATGCACAAATGCTTAGGAAATCGTTAACGTATAAAAAGGAGCACAAGAGGACAAATTGGCTAAATTTCACAGAACGTGGAGCTATAAAAATGTCTGTACAGCAAATACAGGGTTAAATATTGGAAGGTGGCATGGAGGATAACATTTGCTCAAAACTGAAGTGTGCGGGATGGGGAAATTGTCTTTGAGAAAAAAGTAACAAGAACACCACATCCATGCAATTAACATTCGTCACATATGGCACCATAACTTGGCTTTTACCATTTAAATTGAAAAAGCCGTTGAACTGTAAAATTAAAACAGCAACAAACAGTCAGAGAGGACAACACAGAGAAAGAACATTAAAAAAAAAAAAGGATGCATTAAATAGATGAAACCATAATTTACCGTCTTATTTAACTCCATGGAATATTGTAGATTTTAAACTTTTAAGTTACCTCAAAATCCACAAGAAAGAAAATGACAACAAAATGCATCAGGGTAGGTGGAATACTATAACAACACGGATATTGTTATATTATTCCACCCACCTTAATGCTGAGCCTTTAGGGGTTGCCACACCATAGCCTTTGGAATCCAGATTTCCACCAACTTTCATCGTATCACATGGTTTTCTCTGCTCAATGTACTCATTCATGGTTGACTCCAGCAGGAAGGCGAACTTTCCCTTGGACTTCCGCACTCGGGCCACGCCGTCTGCTGTTGTTTTGGTAAACACAGATGGCTCTGCTGATTTCATATAAGACCACATTTTCTCATAGACAGCAATTTTGGACCTCTGCAACAGAGATAAAACTTCTTAGAGCTACTAGATAAGAGGCCACAGTGCACTGGGTTTCAAACATTTTTTATTGCAATCCACAGTAAGAAAAGCATATTCCTCTGCAACCCAGTAGATATATTCATACATATATAAACATGGTTTCAAAATAGATTTCTCAAACCACATTCATCCTTGCTTTCTGTGATGCTCTCTGATATTATCTAGTCTATCCTAATTCACTTAAAAATGCTGATCAGAATCCACTAAATTGATTTCATGGCTCCACTAATGGGTTGCAATCTAGTTTGAAAAACACTTTCTTAGTTCAAGCTTTGTCTCAATACAGAAATCTCCATGACAGTATCCTGCTATGTGATTATCATTTACCTGCCTGAAAAAAGACCATTGAAAGGGAGTGTACAACCATTTTAGTCAGCCCCCTCCAGCATGGGGTATTAATTATTGTAAGAAAGCACTTTCTTATTCTGAACTGAAATTTGGTTCTTTATAACTCCCACCCTTTAGTACTACCCACTAGAGCTATACAAAGCAATTCTGTTCCTTCTTTTACGTGATATCGCAAGGCTGTTATTATGCCCCTCCTCATCTCTTCATCAGGCTAGCTCTACCTACATGTAATAGTATTTCCTACATGTAATGCTACTATTCACAATTTTGGTCTTTCTTCCCTAGGCACATTCTAGTTAGCAATGTCTCTTAAATTGGAGTTTCTAGAAATAAATGTGACCATCCAGATATATGAGAAAGACAGAATAAAAATGAAAATTACTTTTTGTCACTGGAGCATTATTTTCTATCAATGCTGTGTGAGTTTGCATGAACATATTTAGTCTTTCATTCTTCTTTTCACAATTTTAAAGCACTCTACTGGAGGTGTGAAGAATATAACCCAGTGAACAGAGTCCCTCTGTCAACTCAGGTTGAGGCCAAACTAAAACTGTTAATTCTTTCTACCAAGTCAAGTTTCCCTCATCTTTACCCTTTTGAATTTAATTCCATTAAACTTTATCTCTATTTAAGTGGTCCTTAGAACATGTACTAAATTCTTGTAGCTCTATGTTAAATATTCTGGAGAATATAAAGGAGGCATGGTCTCTATGACTCCATGACTTCCAATTCAGTTGAGATTTAGGTCCCGAGAAGTGAAAACCTTAGAGAAAAATTCTAAAGTAATATTTGACCAAAAGGAAGATAACATGGTAAAAATTATAAACATATGCCATGTTTCAGGTGTCCTTTTATGGGGTATGCTGGTCCCTGTCTCAGTTTTTTTGGTTGTTTATTTAGTTGCTTTTCTCTGGACTTTGGCCAGCTACATTGCATCTTTTTTGAGATGTGCTTAGACCTGCTCAAATAATTCCAGAAGGCTGGAACTCCCAGGGCTATGACCGTGGGAACTATACATTGTGTTTATGGCAATCAAATCCTTACTGAGGCCCTCACTGAGTCACTGAAATGGTTCACTGAGACTGGAGCATGAAGAACAGAAAAAAACAAAAAGGAAGCCAAAATGGCTGAAGCCAAATGAATAAACAAGTTTGGTAGAAAAAGAGCTTAGGAGAATGATCAGAGGTCATATCTATTAGGACTCTCTAGGTCATGGTAAAAAGTTTGGATTTATTCTACACATGATAAGGAACTATTGGAGAATTTGAGGCAGGATGTGATAAGATTTGAATTAAAAATTTAAAGGATTATTCTAGCTATTATATGGAGAACTGACTAAGGTGGGCCAGAGTGGAAACAAGGAGATTGTTAAAGAGACTTATAGTCCAGGGGAGAGATGGTTGTGGCATGGACTAGGTTGGGAGGAATGGAGGTGGAGGGAAGAGGTTGGATTCAAGATGTGTTTTAGGGAGAAAGTAAACAAGTCTTGCTGATGGACATTTTCACCTGATTGTCCCATAGACACTTCCAGATTAAACATTTCTAAACCAAATATATTATCTTCCTTGTAAAGCCTGGCTTTCCCTCTAAATTCTATCAGTAAAGCACCTAACATTCAAGCCAGAACATTTTGTTTTTACTTGTTATGCCATGTTTATTCTAACATAGAAATGCCTGTGGAATCTGTCCTTTTGTATTCTTTCCATTCTCATTACCATTGTCCTTGGACAGGCTCCCATCAATTTTTGGTCTGGACTACATTGCCTCCTAACTGATCTACTGGTTTCGTCTCTCTAGTTTATCCAGTGATCCTTCCAAATGTAAATCTGATACGCTACTTCTTTGTTTAATATTCTCTGATAGTTCCCTGATACCTACAGGACAAAAATGCAACTTCTTGTGTATGAGTCTTTATGATCTTGGCTACATTCTCTTATGATCCAGTCATACTGGATTACTATTCACTGTTCACTGAAATATGCTACACACTTTCACATGTTATGCCTTTGGTTATGCTTTTGCTTCTGCCTGAATTATCCCTATTCATCCTAAAAGATCCAGAGAAAGTATCATGTCTACTGTGAAATCTTTTCTGACTCTCCTCTGCCCTCATCAAAGTGCTTTCTTGGTTAACTGCCAAAAGCACTTTGCTCATACCTTTGCTATAGAGCTTGTTATATTGCATTAAGGTGAGCTGACCTTTTATCCGTATTCCCCATGTTACTTGGGTGTTCTTGAAGACAAAGTCCATGCCTGATTCATTTTTGTAGCCCTCTTGGCAGCCAGCACAGTGCCTGATACATGGTAGGCGCTCAAGATATATTTCCCTAATAACTGAAGCTTAGGCCTGATCAGGGTGACAACTAGATTGTTGGCCAAAGAGATCAGAAGCTTGGTGAAAATGGATGCCAGCATTAGTTTTATAGCATTGTAGAATTCTAGAGCTAAAGTTACTCTAAAGATCATTGGGCCAAATTCCCAGCTAAACCAATCAGGATATATGTTTTATAATCCTTTCTCCCCAATTACCTTCCTTTGATGTACACACCAATAACTTTCCCCCTAATAATCAAGGCCTTCTAAGATCAAAACCTCACCCATTGACATTTATGCTCATTTCATATCACATTATTCTCATCTAACACAGAAAACAATTTCTATGCATCATAATGAAATATATTCTCAATGACTTTATTTCAGCAGGAATTTCCTAGCCAGTTGCTCAAAGAATTAAAAAAATAGTAAATAATTCAGATGCACAGAAAGATATAAAAAATAATGTTAAGACCACCTGTGTACCTGCAACAAAACTTATAAAACAACATTATGAAGTTAGTTGAAGTCTGCCTATCTACCCCTCCCTAGTTGCATACTCTTTCTTCTAGGCCAAAAGTATCCACTATACTGAATTTGATCTTTATCATTTCTTTGCATATATTTATATTTTTATGAGAATAAACTTAGGAAATATAGTAATTAATATTCTAATAACTATGTATGGTGTCAGATGGGTATGAGATTTATTGGGATGATCACTTAGTAAGTTATATAATGTCTAATCACTGGGGTGTACACCTGAAACTAATATATTGTATGTCAACTGTAATTGAAAAATAAAATGATTAGAATAAACTTATCTACTTATCTCATTTGTAATGTCTGCATAGCATTTCAATTGATGGATATATCATAATTTATTTACCCATTTCCCTATTGAAGGACACTTAGGTCAGTTTCCCTTTCTTTCTTTCTTTCTTTCTTTCTTTCTTTCTTTCTTTCTTTCTTTCTTTCTTTCTTTCTTTCTTTCTTTCTTTCTTTCTTTTTTTTTTTTTTCTTTCTTCTCTTTCTCTTTCTTTCTGCATTATAAACAACGCTGAAGTGTGGATGTGTCTTTGTGCCCATACAAATAGGCATACTGTGTTTTTCATTTTGGCCCAGTCAAACCTTAGTGACAAGGGGAGGGGTTTAGGACAATTAGTCTCTTATATTATTTACAAACAGGCCATTGCTTCCAAAGAGAAATTTATAAGCCAAGGGCAAATGGGTCCATGAGTTCTGATCTGAGTGCACTATAATTTGGACTCATTTACATCATCATTTACTTGAACTCTTCGATTGCTGATATAGGTTAAAGGGTTTACTCCTTTAGGTAATGATGCATTTCTAGGAGAATGAATGGGCAGTGCTTGAAGTGTGCATTTTCAATGTGTTTGGTGTACATGCAGCAGATATTAATGAATGCAGTAACTGCAAAGTTGGTTAGTGGCAGAAATGATTGAGCCCTGGTTGATAACTGAATTCTGAAGATGGGGGGAAAGAAATGGCTCATAATTGAGAAAAAATAAGATGAGACATTTATCTTCCTAACTAGTATTTAAGTGACAGTATAACATTCAGACCAAAAAGAAGAAAAATATCTGTAGCATTTCTTTCTTTCTTTTTGCTTTTTTTGCATTCTGTCTCATTTTGGCTAAAATACTGAAGACAATAAAAGGGATTGAATCTCAGCTCAATCATCTGGGAGAAATTAAAAAAAAATTATGGGCAAGATGTGTAATAACAAGTTCATTTTTCTCCAACCTGCCACGACTCATTTATTTCACCTCACGGAGCACCATTTTGTACCTAAGAAGGAATAAATAGTGGTTATGCAGAGAGACCAGAAGAAATTCTCTTAGAACTGCTAGATAATTAGCAAATAAAATCCCAAAGGAGAAATACATGATTGGAGGAGCAGCAGATTAATCCAAAAACAATAGATAGAGCAGAGCTCTAGCATTCAGGATTCAACAGTCACTGTCCCAACTATTTGTCATAAATGATTAAGGTCAACAATATGGAGAAATTTGCCTTTTGTTGAAGTAAAAATTTGAATTGGGCCTAGTAAAGCTGTTGAATGGAACCAACTGATTAGTGAGTGCATTTAGCCCACCACTTAGACCTTGTATCTTTTTACAGTGGTGTTGCTCACTGTTCATCACTGTGCATGAAAGTATTCCTCTGTAGACCCAGTTGAGTACAAGGTAACTGCATAGTGCAGTGTTTGAGAGTGTGAAGTCACACTGCTTGGGTTTGAAACCCACTTGCTAGGTGCATAAATTATCTAGCCCCTATGTGTCTCAATTTCCTCATCCATAAAATGGGGAAATTTTTTATTTAAAAAATATAAATATATCTTTATTAATTTCAGAGAGAGGAAAGGAGAGGGAGAGAGAGATAGAAACATCAATGATGAGAGAGTCATTGATCAAGCCTGCAACCGGGCATGTGCCCTGACTGGGAATCGAACCCCAATCGCCTGGATCCCAGGTTGACGCTCAACCGCTGAGCCACGCCTGGCCCGGCTGGGATAATTTTTTAAAAGTGCCTACTTCAAAGGTTTATTGGGAGAAACTACATGAGTTAATACATGCATCTCATTTAGAACAGTGCCTGGCACACAGTAAGTGCTGAAAAATATCACATTTTATAGTACAGAAAGCATAATTTATTTTAGTGGCAATATTTAATAGCCTTATAAATTACTTCATCCCCATAGTTACAGAATCATTACTTTATTTTATGGAGAAAATCATACGCTCAAGTATTATTCACACATTTGAGTCTCCAGACATATCTCTGGTGAATGCCCATGGTCTACTATCAACAAAAATCATTATAATTTGACTTGGATTTAAAAAATCTTATTGGTGGAGGAAAAATAGGTAGGATGGCTAATATTTCTTTGAAATTTATGTCTTATACTTCAGTTGAGGTACATATATTAAAACCCCCATTAACCAGAACACTGCTATTGGGAAGACCTGGTAAATGAAATATTCTGCTTCTCTAAGAGTTAAATCAGAATATCTACTTGGTCAATAGAACATCCAGTTGGAGTTAGAACAATAGATTTTTAGAGATAGATGAGACCTTAAAAACCACCTGGTTCAGCCTCTTACCCAATGCAGCAATAGCTTCTCTGCTTAAATGTCTCTAAAGTTGAGATACTCTCTAGCTTAGAAGAGGCTCAGGAGGTAGCTTATTCCATAGTGGGACAGTTCAAGTTGGTAGAAGATCCTTTTTGTTGGGCTGACATCCTTCATGAGAGCCTCTATCCCTTCCAATCTTTCTTCTGCCTTTTGCTTGAATTTTGGTCAGTCCTTCCTCTCTGCTTCCATTTCTCCATTGTAGGTAGAACTGATTATATTGCTTTAAACTGTTAACCCCAGTGGAATCTGAGCTCCTCATTCCAAGTGTTTAGCTTAATGCCTGGCATGTAGGAAACATTCACTATGTATCTGTGGAGTGAATTAATGCTAAAATTGTAGTTCCACCCACTGGTCCTAATTCTACCCTCTGAAGTGATACTGAATAAATATGCTGTCTTTTCCACATGATGTACAGCCTGAAGATTCAGGTACCACCACCATGTCACCTGTTTATTGTCTCTTTTGTAAACTCAACATTTTAAGAGCCTTCATCTGTTACTTGTATGACACAAATTCCAGTTCTTTCCCTCCCCTCTGGTCACCATCTTCTAGATATTCAAAAAAAATTTCAAAGTCCATCCTAAAGTGTGGCCTCCAGAATTGACCATAATATGCATAATATAGTGGCACTAGAACAAAGGACAATGAAACCATCTCTTCTCATGATCTGAACATGAGTGTAATTTTTCACTTTGACAAGCTTCAACAGGCACATTTAAATATGTTGATAGTGTAGATAACAAAACAGATCAATAAATTGGAAGCCTAACTGTCAACAGAGGCATAATCTGCTAATGGTATTAATGGAATTACTTTACTGTCAGCTTGCAGTATTACATAATTTGAGAAGAGAGTATCAGTGTTTATGATATCTCTATGCCCCAAATATATACAATGTGTTCTGAGTGAATATTGAGAGGACAGAATGAAAGAAAGGACAGGGTAAGATGGTTTTATGTACTTTGTACTCCATTGTTTCTCAAAAGGGAATGGTCTAGCTTCATGTATTTATTTATTTTTTGGTCACTGTTGTCATTATGCCTACATTGTCCATTTCTATCACTGTATGTACAAGAGTAGCCTTGTACAAACATGTCAAAGAAAGGCTAGATATGACTTTGGGTTCTCAGCCTCTCCCCCTCTCCCGATTTCACTGTCTTTCTCCCTCAGAGGTCCATCCTGTACTCCTTTTTTGCCATCAATTGTCTTGGTTCTCATGGATATGTTCACTGATATTGTAAGGGCTTTTGTTACCCTTGAGCAAGGGATCATTTTCATTTGAATAGGGGACTCATATCCCAAAGAGGAGAGTGGGTTTCTTGGCATTGTAAAAGCTGCCTTTTAGGGGCTGGAGAAGGCCAGCCCTGTGAACAGGGCAATAAGAAAGGGGGAAATGGCAAGTTTCAAACCAAAATCCTTTCCTCTCGCCGGGTTGGTATGGCTCAGTGGTTGAGCATCAGCCCATGAACCAGAAGATAACGGTTCAATTCCTCGTCAGGGCACATGCCCCAGTTGCGGGCTCAACCTCCAGTAGGGGGCATGCAGGAGGAAGTGGATCGATGATATTTCTCATCGATGTTTCTATCTCTCCTTCCCCCTTCCTCTCTCTCAAATCAATAGAAAACATTAAAAATAAATAAATAAATAAATGCGTTCCTCTTGCTCATTTTTGCCTTCTCTAATTTTATTGTGGACTATTTATTAATGATTTAGTCAATTTCTTCTCTGGATTGTACTTTTAACTAAGAGAATATCATTAAAAACTATAATATGTGTTTTCTTCTGAATTATTTAGTCCCTTCTGCTTTTAATAAAGGTTTAGGAGGCATTGCTAGCTGGTACAAATCCAAAAAGATGGCTTTAGGCCTCTGTTTGCCTCAACTGAGTGCTCACAGACCCCTTGTATGCTTCCTGTGTCCTCCCAAATGTTCAGGAGCAAATGTTGCTTTACTGAACTTCTCAAATACTAGGATATGGGCAGGTGATCATTGCAAGGAAAGGCACTAGAAAGAAAGGAAGCTAGTGATGTAACTGCTCGGGAGAGCTCCTAACCTCCCCTTCTTTCTTCCCTCTATTTTTTGCATTTCCTAATGTTTCATGGCATTGGAAGAGCACAAGGTACTTTTGTTACCTAGTGGGGTGGGCAGGGTAGGAGATTAGGGGGAAGGGCAAGGCCAGAAGGGATGGGACAATTCTAAAGTTCTTTAACGTGGTTATAAGTCTCAGGTCTATAGAAATTCTTTCAGGTTAGGCCTGCGAAGGGGAGATGTTTGTGGTAAGAATGTTTTGCCAATCATACAACCTTTAAAGTATTCCCCTTTCTTACTCAGAGACCTTGGTTTTGTCATGACCGGAAGCAGGAGGTAGTTGGATTTCTTTAAACCTTATATTTGCATAAGGCTGTCTGGTTGCCAAGGTGATATTACAAACACCATCTCATTTACACCCCACAGCAACCCTGTGAGGTAGGAGCAGCAGGTATTGTTTGTTCAGTGCTTAATCCTTAGCACCTAAAATAGTATCTGGCACCCAGGCGCTCAGTAAATATTTGTTGAACAAAAATATGAATGCCCATTTTATAGATGAGACGATTGAGGGTGAGAGAGGATAGCCCAGTGGCAATGCCAAGAGGTGCCACAAAGGGCTATAGCCTACCTGCTCATTTCCATTAATCCACACCTAAGTCACTACAAACAAACAAGTCTGGGAAAAACTATGTGCTTGCTATGCAAACACATTCTCTGGGCAAGTCCCATCAGGAATGCTACCCTGAAGGGCCTCTTATATAGAAATCTGGGTATTGTCCCTGGCTCAATAACTTGCCCCCGGTCACATAGCTAATGAGGAACAAAGCTGAGACCCCATCCAAGTCTGTTGGATTCAAGGCTACAGACATATTTTTTTCCTATTACAAGTCCAGCCTCTTCAGCACTAACACTGACAATATCCTTTTTGGTTAAAGAGACCAACTCACAATCAAAAACGTTTTTTATTTCTTGTTCAAGCATTTAAAAAAAGGGGGGGGAATTGCAAATTAACCCCAATCCCTTCCCACTAAGGCCTGAAAGAAACGAATGTTCTTGTTATACATTGTCACCCTGTAACAGGCCACTAGTGTTCACATTTAACCTTATGATGGGATCAGAGCAATTTGGGGCAGAAGAAGAAAAAGACATCTTGCTTGCCAAATGCATCTGACACATGTTTTTCTTCCACATCTGATGAGGTGCATTTAGAAAAAGAAATCACTGAAAAATTTTTTAAAGGTTTCCACTTGATTTGGAGCAAGGCACATAGAAAATAATTTTATTTCTAAAGCATGACTAAAACCTTAATTTCATTGTCTTTCTTTCCTTTACTTTGGTTGGCACATTTCTAAACATTCAGACAAGTATTGCTTGTCAGTTTCCTTTTGCCTTAGACAATCAGTAGCTGCCGTGTGACGGTGTACTGGTGAAAGCAAGGGGGAAAGGAGAAAGAAATACTGTATTATTTGCTTGGGCAGTAATCCCTTCGCATATATGGGAACTGTGTCCTTTAATTTACTCTACTTGTGTAAAATTGAAAACAAATGAACTCCTGGGTTTAGGTATCCCATGAAAGAATATTGTTGTGACTGCTGTCTGAGAACCATACTTCCCTTCAAGGGAACAGATTATTATACAAGGAAATATTTGTGCAAAAAAAGAGAAGAGTATACATTGTCCACCCACCCTGATTTTCTTTTTCTGCTCTTTGAGTTGTTATCTTAAGTTGTTTGTAGCCCCTCTGTTTGATTCTCTTTTCTAAGGGAAGAATTCCAATAGAGGTGGGAAGACAGTTAGCAACATTTACAATTTCCCCCATTTTTAAAAAATAGTACTTTTCTGTTTCAGCTCTGATAGATGGGTTAAAGAATTGAATATAATAAAAATTAAAAATGGCAGAATCTTCAGAGATACTTTTCTCTGAAAATTCTAAATAACATTGTCAAGTACTCATTCCAAATGACTTTGCTTAGCATTTTCAACCCGTGTTACAGTTACATTAAGGTCACAACTGTAAATTTGCCTTTTCTGAGTCACCAGAAAGAGGACAGAACCTGCATTTCATATGGAGGTTAAGTTTAGGGGAATTAGGCAAGTGGAATGTTAGAGCCATTCAATTTGGTTACTGTTACACAGTGACCAGGGGCTTGAACCAAGATATACCAAAAGCCCCAAACTAAAACAAATGCTGCCAAATGGCAGATTTGCAAATCAAACTCCATTAGAAACAAACAAAAAACAAAAAAACCCCAGGAAACAGAATCAGAAGCTGAAGCAAAGTTGTAGATGTGTTTTAAAGAATAGTTTTGAAAACTAGATTCATTTATACTAAGGCTTGTGTATTTATTGCCACTGTTGAAGAGAAACAAAACCAAGATGTGAAAATTCTCCAAAGAAAACCTAATCAAATCATCATTTCATTTGACTTGAGTTTCTGATACAGATAGTCATCACCTCTAGTCAGTAAGATCAATATTGAAACGGCAGAAGGAAGCCATGTTGAATTCTAAAGAACTTAGAAGAGTAAAGGGAAACTAAAGGCTAGGGCTGCATTTCTGAACATCATCTATTTCCTAGTACCTGTGAAACCTGTGGCCTGTGGGATAATTTATTAGCAGTCATTGGTTTGAAATGCATTTCCCTTAAGTCATCATTTTTTGTGTCTGCACCTTATTACCAAATAAATAAAATAACCTGAAAAACAGGCCCTTTATATCTCAAGCAAGACTGTTATTATCTGTTGCTATGGCAGAAAAGTGGAGTAAGCCAATAATACTTAAAAAAGTATTGTTTTCTTTAAGACTCTCCTGCTTGCCTTCTATTTCAACTCTGATCAACCAATGGCAGACCGTCAGCTGAAATGCTTACTGCCCACTCCCTCCTACCCTTCATCCTCACCAGTGTGCCACAAACAGTAGTTAACAAATTTAAGAATGCTTATGCAGACCTGAATGTTTTTCAGAGTCCATTAGGATAAGCTGTGGCTAAGAGTTATCTATTTTTCTTCTTCATAATTAAGTGGCTTGTTTCTATTAACCCAAGATTTTAAAAGTTTTTTGCAAATTTTAATTTCCATTAAAATGACTTTTGCCTCACTGGGTGTAGCTCAGTGGTTGAGCGTCGACCTAGGATCCAGGCAATTGGGGTTCGATTCCCGGTCAGGGCACATGCCTGGGTTGTGGGCTCGATCCCCAGTCGGGGGTGTGCAGGAGGCAGCCGATCAATGACTCTCTCATCATTGATGTTTCTCTCTCTCTCTCTCTCTCTCTCCCTCCCTCCCTCCCTCCCTCCCTCTCCTTTCCTCTCTCTGAAATCAATAAAGATATATTTTTAAAAAATGACTTTTCCTTCACAGTCCTTCATGTAAAGACTGTAGAATATTTAATTAAGTACCCTACTTGAAAATCATCTCTCTTTGAGACCTGGTTTCTTTACCTTCTGTCTTGAAATTGCTTGTCAGTGTTGTGGGGAAAGTGAATTTCCTCCCCACTTCACCTCATGGCAATCTGCATTTCTACTGATTTTTATCCAGGCTATTCATTATCCACTCACTGAAAAGTATGTTATTAATGAGAAGCAGGTAAGAGTCATGTTGTCCTGTCCCCCCAGGTTTAAATGAATCTTTAAAATGGTACAATCAAACAGATATGCAAAATATTGCATTAATGCAATATTAAGCTTACAGATTTAAACACAAAATCAAGGAATGCAGAATTTTTAAAGTTTCTCATCGTTTCAGCCTTGGCAACATGGGACATGCTAAATATATAGTACAGAGTCTGGAAGACATGGATCCAAAAGTACTGAAAAAATGACCCATGTTTGTAAAGGAGACTCCAAGATTAGCTATCAGACTGGAATGCTGTAGCCACACCTATGTAGATTGGCTCAGTCTCAGTTTTTCAACACCTTTGAACATTCTTTTCCATGGTTTGTGCTGCTTTGCCTAGATAAGAATATGCCTTCATCATGTAACATAAAAATTCCTAGGGGGGAAAACAACTATGCCATGAATTGTCACATTTTCTCCTTTCTCTTAGATGTGCTGTCAGTTGTGTGCATAGTTGTTAGGTCAACCTCACTCTCTTGGAAAGTGTCCTTTTCCACCCAGCTTGAGACTTGCCTGAAAGAAAGACCTATGGAACCATAGATCCCTGGGTGCTGAAAGATGGGAAAGGCCATCACCTTCCTGAATATACCTTTCCCTCTTCCTGAGGCCTGTTTGGCCTCAGCATCCCTTACCTTGTACCTGTCTCTCCACCTCCAATCTTGACCTGTAAGGCCTATGATTCTTGCTGGGTAATATAGTATATGACATAAGAAAGTAAGATATTTTGAAAGGGTAGCATCAAAACATCCATGTCAACATTAAGAAAAACAATTTTTTCTTTTTAAAATTGCCAAATAGTATGTCTCTGACCTACCATTCCTTGGTGTCAACTTGTTTCTTATTGTTGGTAGTATGTTTTCCCTACTACGTGGTTTGTATATGTCTTCAAACATTTGGTCACATCATATGTATCTTCAGACTAATTAAATTTGTCTGCAGTTGTCCAGATATATTGTCTGTCAAGATCTCAAATTCATAGTAGTGCTTGGTGAGAAATTTTTTTAACAAAAGGATTTCTACAGTTTGATGTGTTTCCTAAGGCTAGGGGATTGGTTAAGGGGTAAGGGAAGTCTATTGTGTACATAGCTCAGTTGTAATAAAGTTTAAAGATCATATCAAAATGTCAATATGCTTAGCATAGGTACATTTGTGGGGAGATTTTTCTCCTTTCCTATATTATTCAAAAGCCCAATAATAGATAACAAATGTTGAAATGTGGACTCCAATAGAAATTGCTTGTGTGTGTGTGTGTGTGTGTGTGTGTGTGTGTGTGTGTGTGTAAGAGCGAAGTGTAAGCAGTATCTGAATATTATTAGTAGGGACTACTTCACTTCCCAAATCACTTTGGGAGGGCTCTTCTTTTTGCTCACTGCATTTAAAGAAATTAAAATGACCAATAACAGCCCGGCCAGGCGTGGCTCAGTGGTTGAGCGTCGACCTAGGATCCAGGCGATTGGGGTTCGATTCCCGGTCAGGGCACATGCTTGGGTTGCGGGCTAGGCAGCCGATCAATGACTCTCTCATCATTGATGCTTCTAACTCTCTCTCTCTTCCTCTCTCTGAAATCAATAAAGATATATTTTAAAAAATAAAAATAAATAAAATGACCAATAACAACAGTAACAGTTAAAGTATGGTGTTAAAGCAAAAACATTTTTCATGAGAAATTCAACTGTGCTTCATAGGGCTTACAATGCAGCAACTCAGAAGGCAGGATAGTCCCCCTGATAGTCTCCAGACAAAGTTTAATTCTTCTGTCCTGCCTAAGGCCCTGGAGCTCCATTCATCTCCTTTTATGTTTATTTTCTTAAAGGGGTTTAAATTAGTATTAAACATTTCATTTTAAAAAACAACATCCTTTTATCCCCTGAACTATCTTCAGTGAGGACAAGTATCTGGAAAAGAAATCAAGCATCATGGTTGTCTTCTAATATATCTAAGATTTTGAAGGCAGAGAGAGTTTTGGAATTGCTTTTTGTCCCAGTGCTACTTTTTAACACAAATCTGCATCAGGTTAAAATTCCAAAACCTGGTGGAGAATGATTATTTCAGTGTAGCTTTCCAAATCATAGTGGCATTTCTCTGGGCAATGATAATAAAGCTGTCAACTTGTTTTTTAGCCTGGGGTGCCTCCACTTCTGGTTGGGACATTTCGTTTTGGAGCTGCTGTCGAAGGAAATCGGTTTTCAAGTCAAGAGGGTTATTGGTAATATTTCAGATGTCTCTTTCAGCTGCATGCATTTTGCTCTCTCCCTCCCTGCCTTTCCTGAAGGAACAGGTCCCTCTATGCCAGTGACTTTATGTGATTTGTAAGATAACAGCGAAGGATAGCTTGCAAAATGAGAGAAACAAAGGAATCATTTAAAAATACCATCATTTTAATGGCAGCATTACCCAGGACCAGTAAAAATGTCTGCAGGGCAATTAGAAAGGAATTTTATTTTATTTATTTTTCTCTTAGTGGAATAACTAGAGGGCTGGCCCCAGGCTGTTTTATGGTATTGCTATTTGGCCCCTGTGGTTTTAGCTTGGAGTGAGAATGGAAAGAAATGAGCTCATGTAATGTTTGTAAATGTTGCACGTGATCTTGTTTTATCCTCTAAAGTTCAGAAAGCATGCTGTCAGAGGTTCCCAATTATTCATGTTGGAGGAGTTACTGTTCTTAAAATTGCCTTGAGATTATTGAGGGGGAAGTGACATGCTATGGCAGTTTAAGTCCCTGAGAGATGATGTGTTCTTGCTGGCTGTCTTCTCTGATCTAAGGGGCTCAAGGAGGGTGGATGGAGGACACAAAGAGGACAAGTGGCTTACAGACTAATTGGTTGCCACCACTCCTCGTATTATATAAATACCAAGCTTACAGTTTGTTAGGTTTTCATAACATTTTAGTGTAAGCAAGCTAAAGAGTTGAATTTTCTATACTGCTCACTTCTACTCTTAGATCATCAGCCTTTGTGTGCTGCCCTGAAGAGCTTTTCTACAGAGTCCCAGTGCTGTCACCAGCAACCAACTGGGGAAAAAGAAAAAGTGGCATGTGTAGGAATTAGAAAATGATTTGCTCTTCCTTATACCTAGAAATATCCAGCCCCTTCTCTAGTCAAATTTTCAAAACAGCTCCATTTCCATACAAATTATTCATTGGCTGTAAAGGTCACTAGGAATTGGTAAGCATTAGAGACTGCAAACCAATTAGAATGTGGCAATAGCTTGGCTCAAAATTGAATGTTGATTCAAATTGACTCCAGTAATATGATGCTCTTTAATGAAACCATCATTGCATGGATTAGTAGATGCTTTCCTGGGTTTTGAGAAAGATACAAAATGCGTGGGGGATGCGGCCTGGGCATGGGAACAATCACTATTTTGTTACACTTTCAAGCCTTTGTGCTAATAAATCTTCCCAGAGAGACTCCTTTGCCTGCAATATGGATGAATGGCTTTTGAAATCTTAATGGGAATTGATGCCATCTATCGATTACCATTTAAAGCACACCTTCCTAATTTCTAATCATTGTTGAAGGAAAAATGCTTTCCAGTGGAACAAGTATTTCTTATCAGAGGGTCTAAGTCTGGTATCTTGATAGCCTAATTGTTAATTATTTCATATAGCAACTTGATGCCTATTGGGACCGTGAACATAAACTCTGTTGAAGTTGATACAGACCAGATTTCCATGGAGCAGATTATGTGCTGACTACTCAGCAGATGGAAATCCCTGGCTTCCTGCCCTGAAATGTGTGAGTGATTTCATGGGGACAGGGGATTATTCCCAGAGAAGCTTCTGGGACTGCCATGGTAGTGAGGGTCAAGGCCAGGTTAGTTCCAGTGGGTCTTCATATCATTTTGATGCTTCAAATACTGGGTCTCTCTCCCTGGCTGGGGATGACAGTCTGCTAGGTCAACAGTGCGTAGAAGTAAGATAGAGATATCCAGAGCCAATGAGACTTCTTGGAGGGTTTCCGAACTAACCCTTTTTCCTCCAGGGAATGAAAACAGTTTTTAGTTAATTGCTATAATTCCAAGAAACACACTCCTCTTGGTTTCCCATGAAACAATTAGATCAATCTCATGATAATACATGTAGAAATATATTTTTTACTGATTTCTTAAAACAAGCTGGTTTATAACCAACATCTGTTTACTCTGGACCTTTGAAGAAAAGGCAGTAATTATACCTGCCATCCAATAATTTGATTATTGGTTGGAGAGACTGACTAAATGTTTCCTCTCTACCTACTACACAAGTGCCTTTTGGATCCTTGCTAGAACCAGTTGCAGTGGTTGCAGTATCAGGCAGTGGTAATGTGTAGAATGGGTTCATTTTCTAATCAACCACCATATTTTGGTTGGGACAACTGCAAAAAAACATTTGAGTTCTTAAACACTCCATTGGTAGCCTTTTAAATATTCCAGTTGCTACGGAACAAAGATCTTGATAGTTTATGTAAAAGTGGTTTGTCCATCATATTATCCTTTGATTTTTCTGCCTCCATCTCCTTTTATCTTTCCTCTTGACAGTGTTTATGCAGTTTTATTAACTTTTTCTAGTGAACAACTTACTGTTTCCCCACTAAGAGTTGGCCTACTGGGGGGCGGGGGGCGGGTTAGAGGGGGCAATAAGTCTACTCTCGAAATTTAAAACAATTATCAGCTTCCCTGAAAATTGAATTATCAGCATGTACATGAATACTTGAAACAACTGTAATACATTTCCATAGAAAACCAATGTCTAAAATAGAATATGTAATTTTATAGTCCATCGGTCTTCAGAGTCTTCGACAGAGTCAATTTCCTAACTTCTGTGAACTGCTGAGACACAAAATCACTGCTTTTGTAAAAGCTAGAAAGGAGAATAGATATTATTTAGTTCAATCCCCTCATTATTCAAGGAAGGGGACCGAGGCTGTCAGAAGTTAAATGACTTGCCCAAGGACAAACAATCACTTTGTGGCAGGGTTGAGATTCAAACCTGGCAGTTCAAGCTTAGAGCCCTTGGCATGCCACTTATTAAGTCACACACAAGTCTTAGTTCTAAAGGACAATGAATTAAGTCACCAACCAAGGAATGCTATGTTTAAGATGTTCTGCCTTGATAACATTCCCACTCTTTCCCAACCCTCCCTTAAAAGCACCGTGAATTTGCCTTTGTCAGAAGATGAAAGAACAAAAACCAGCAGACCCAATTAAATGTAAAGAACTTACTCTGAAAAATTCTTTTGTTGATCCAGAGTCGAGGGTCCCATATGCAATTTCAGTCTGCTTAGCTAAATCTTCAGCACTCTCTATGGGAGAAACCATCCTCTCCACAGTCAGGAAAGCAGCGAGATTGGCAGTATAGGAAGAAATTATGATCAGGGTGAAGAACCACCAAACCCCTCCAACAATGCGCCCTGAGAGTGACCTGCAAAATGAAACAAAGACAAATCCAGACCCAGAGGGGCCAGATTTCAGTTTAAGTAATCATTATCTTTATTTCTGGAAAGAGGAGTGGTTCACTGTAGCTGGTGAAGGAGGGAAGTAAATGATGTCAGGGAATTAACACATCAAACAAAAGTAACACGTTAACAGCAACAACCCATGTTACGATGGCATATGATGATACACGCATAATGCTCTTCAGGTCTATATAGGTTTCAAAGCAGGATTAAAAAAATTTAAATTAATGTGCAGATGAATTTGTATAAGAGGTTGCCATTTATGCTTAAAAAGAAAAACTGTATTTGTATTCTCTTGTTTATAAATTAAAAAATCTCTGGAAGGGTACACAAAAAATTAATTATAAAAAATGGTTGCTTTTAGGTAGAATTTGGTGGTGGGGAATGGAGGAAGGAGACTTCTCATTTACACAACTGTCTCTGCAGGATTTTTTTTTTAATTGCAGGAAAATATCGTTGTTTTTTTTTACCAGCTCTAACTTACATGTAATAATTCTGCTTATTGGATTATCTTCCTGTGAGCTTTGCTGGGCCACCCACACCTGTGGAAGACTGCATCATTTCCTTTAAGGCAAGTGGTTCTCAGCTTTGCCTACACAGTAGAATCACCTGAGATCTTTTTTAAAAATCTCATGCTCAACCCAGCCGATGTAGCTCAGTGGTTGAGCATTGACCCATGAACCAGGAGGTCACAGTTCTGTTCCCCATCAGGCCACATGCCCGAGTTGTGGGCTCGATCCCCAGTAGGGGGCGTGCAAGAGGCAGCTGATCTATGATTCTCTCTCATCATTGATGTTTCTCTCTCTCAACCTCTCCCCTCCTCTCTCTGAAATCCATAAAAACATATTTTTAAAAAATCTCATGCTCAGGCCCACCCAAGACCAGCTAACTCAGAACCTGGGAGGTCAAACCCAGACATAATTATTTTTTTAAAGCTTGCCAGGTGATTACAATATGCAGCCAAGGTTGAGAACCACTGATGTAAGGTGATGTCATGGGAGAAAAAGTCACAAATGTTTACATAATTGAAGAGAAATGGGTAGGTGACAGTAAATATTATTCACTTTGAGTTTAATAAATTTAATGAAAACATGGCCATTTTGTGGAGTTGGTCACCCATGAGGCAAGGAGCCGTAAGATGATATTTAGTATTGTCTTTATATAAATGGCTAGTGGGGCTCCGGAGCTTAGCTCCAGGGATCAAAATTCTTCCCTTTTACTAAGCCTTAGCATACAGGACAGGCCACAAGTGAAGTAAGAAACTACCCATATAATAGGATTGAGAGGCACTAAAAGGTTTGTCTCCCCCAACTCCCATAACAACCAAACAAAACCATCCTCACTGGCCTAACATAGAAATTCTTATTATTGGGACCATTCTCTGCATTTTCTTCAGGAGGCTTTATCAAAATATTACAAAATAGTGATGGGACTGTAAAATACAGCATAGGGAATGCAGTCAATACTACTGTAATAACTTTGTTTGGACGGTGTCAGGGGAGCACTAGATTTATTGGGGGATCACTTTGTAAGTTATATAAATGTCTAACCACTATGCTGCACACCTGAAACTAATATGATATTGAATATCAACTGTAATTGAAAAATAAAAAAAAGTTATCACTTGACTTCAACAGCACCCATTATCACATTTTTTTGGATTAGTCTATCCAATTAGTAGTGAATGGGACAGAAGGTGGGTATGTTTTAATAAGAGGAAATTTTGTTCTTAAATGTAACTATGCATTGACATTACCTGGGGTGTTTGTTAAAATGCAGATTCAGAATATCTGAGTGCTCAAGAATCTGTGCTTTTTAAAATTTTATTTTTCAGTTATAGTTGACATACAATATTGTATTAGTTTCAGGTGTACATGATAGTGATTAGACACTTATATAACTTACAGAGTGATAACCCTGATCAATCTAGTACCCACTTGGCCCCATACATAGTTATTACAATATTATTGACTATATCGCCTATGCTGTACTTTACATTCTCATGATTATTTTTGTAATTGGCAGTTTGTACTTCTTAATTCTCTTCACCTTTTCCACCCATTCCCCCACTCCTTAAGCATCACTGGTGATTGCAGTGGTCTGCAGACCCAACTGAAAAATATTGTTCTTCTACATCAGTGATTCTTAACTCTGCCTGCACATCAATATCATCTGGGGAGCTGGAGACAAAATAAAGCAAAACAACAAAAAACTGTGAGTAGGCTCCACCCCAGACCAATTAAATCAGAATCCCCGGGGATTGCGCCTAAGTAGCAGCATTGTTATAAAGCTCTGGCGCAGCCAGGGTTGCGAGTTACAGACCTACATCACGAATGCTACTCAGGGAGAGGGCCTGTGGGAAGTTAGGGGGCAGTGTGAGGGCACTGAATGCTCAGTGATGGGTAATGGCTTGTACTGAGGAAACTCCATCTCCTCCACAATGTGCTGAAGGCTGGCTTTGTCTGCAGAAATGAAAATCTGGCCGCTAGGTTTTATAAAACATTGCTGCATTATCCTTAGGATAGTTCTGCTCTGTAGCAGAGCTTCATCCTGGTTAGGCTATGTTCTCTCATGCCCAGAAAAGCTCACAGGAAAAGAACCCACTCTGTCATAAAGTCAAGAATAGGCGTAGGAGCCTGGCACATCTCCAGGCTCTGTGGGAAGAGGGCAGTTCTGGGCTGAAAGCTGGCAAATCAAGTTCTTCTTTGTACTTGCATTTTACCACTTTGAAGGAAATTTCAATTTCTGTGTCCCAAGATAACCTTTTATTAGCCTCTGGATAATTCAGTTCTTTTAGATTTTACACTCTGATCAAATAATTTTGGCAAGTGTTTTGATAGTGTTCTTTGTTTATCAACTATAACAAAACTACTTGATTTTTAAAAGTCTGTGATTCCTATTGGTCCTTGCGTGCCTAAAATGACCCTTATTTATTTCTGAACATAATCACATTTAGCTTTTTGGATGTGAAAATCTGCTTTGCAACAGATTTTTCTAACTTATAGTTGTACTCTCTTAGGATTTCAAATGGGAACATTTTGCTTTTGATCAAAAGATGTAAAAACATCTGGGAAAGTGAGAAAGAATGTGTCACACTTCTGAGAGCTAAAAGTTTACAGAATATTTCAGTTATGAATTTGGACCTTTCACAGTCTTTTTCATTGTTGCCCTATACATTTAATTTATTCTTGACTGATCTGACTCTGGACATAATTTAATGTATAAAAGATTAATGCTCCGAAGCAGCATCTGTAGTAACAAGGTAATAAAAATGATAACAATAATAGCTAACATTTATTGAGCTCTTCCTATGTGACAGGCTGTTCTAATTGCTTTACATGTTTCAACTCTTTTAATCCTTCATCCCTACAGTTAGGTACAGATAAGAAAGCGGTGGTATTTTACAGATAAAGAAATTGAGGCACAGAGAGGAGAAATAGGAAATAATTTATATTTACACAATAGGAAAGAAAGGCCCACATATTTGTAGTACAAAATTACTCATATTTTGTCCTGGTTGGTTTGGCTCAGTGGTTAGAGCATCAGCCACGGACTGAAGGGTCTGGGTTTGATTTCAGCCAGGGTAACGTGTCTCCATTGCAGGCTGGATCCCTGGCCCGGTTGGGGCATGGGTGGGAGGCAGCCAGTCGATGTGTCTCTGTCACATCGATGTCTTTCTCTCCCTCCCTCTCTCTCTCTCTCTCTCTCTCTTCCTTTCTACCCTCTCTGAAAAAGCAACGGAAATAATATCCTCTGGTGAGGATTAAAAAAACCCCTCATATTTTGTATAAGAAAATCCAAAATAGTGTGTAAATTATAGAAGGTGCAATTTTTCTACAAACATTGAGAAATATAATTGCAGAAAAACCAAATGTATTTGGATAGTTATTGCTTATCTGTTGTTTATTTGGGATAAAATTGTGAACGTCATTCTAATTTGGAATGATGGGGTTTACTGAGATCAAGGGGAAAACTGATTTTGAAGTATTTCCAGAATCATGGTTTGGTATGGAAATACTAATAGATTTTTATGCATGTCTACTTGAAATGTGGAGAACACAGTAATTTATGGAAATTACACTTGTGACATTCTATTGAGGCTAATGGATTATGGCTGTGTCCGTATGATCTAAAATCAAGCCTGCACATCATAATCTGGCTATTTTGGCCCCCTTAATAGCTGACTCAGACAACATTTGCTTGATTGGTGTGACTTAGCTGAGATTGGCTATTGACATGACTGAAAATAAACCCAGATGCAAAATGGTCGTTTTTGTAACCTCTTGTCTACATGGCTATTGAATTTGGCAATTACATGGTTAATATTATGCTATATCTATGAGTATGAAGAATTTTGGTAAATATCCACATAGAAATGTCATAATAGTATACACAAGCATCAGCATAGATGGAGAAAGGAACTTTCTTAGAATCAGTGTTAAATGCACGAGCTTGATTCAATATTTTCTCAAGACAATAGTAGACTTAACAAGAGTACTGGTAAAATTTCTACAACTTTCTTCCCTTGTATGGCATGGATGACTAAATTTTTTCTCTGAGAAAAGGTGCAGTGGAACTCATAGGGAAGTAACTCTATAAGAATTTTTACCTATCCCTTTTCTCATAAGTGAAACTATAGCAATTTATACCCACATTTCACATAGAGGCTATATAAAGAGTGACTGATGGGTGAGCCCCATCACATTTTTAAGAAGATCTATTAAAAAGACATGACTTTACAGTTGAGTTAAAAATACATGTCGTTTTCCAGTATCCTTCCTTCCATTAATACAGCTTCAAAATGTTTAACATTCATTTCAAATACCTTTAAATTTTTTTATTGAATGTATTGAGGTGACATTGGTTAATAAAATTGTATAAGTTTCAGGTGTACAATTCTGTAATGCATCATCTATATATTGTATCGTGTGTTCACTACCCCAAGTCAAGTCTCCTTCCATCACCACTAATCCTCCCTTTACTCTCTACTACCTCCCCCATCCCACTTTCCATCTTATAGTCACCATACGGTTGTCTTTGCCTATGAGTTTTTTTCTTTGTTTAATCCCTTTACCTTTTCACCCAGTCTTCCAACCCCCATCTCCTTTGACAGCTGCCAGTCTGTTCTTTGTATTGACGAGTCTGTTTCTATTTTGTTTGTTAATTTATCTTATTCATTAAATTCCACATATAAGTGAAATCATATGGTACTTGTCTTTCTCTGATTGGCTTATTTTACTTAGCATAATACTCTCCAGGTCCACCCATGCTGTCACAAAAGGTAAGAGTTCCTAATTTTTTTTTTAAGATATCCTTAATTTTTACGGCTGAGTAGTATTTCATTTTGTAAATGGATCATAACTTTTTTATACACTCATCTACTGATAGGCACTTGGGCTGCTTCCAAATCTTGGCAATTGTAAATAATGCTGCAATGAACCTAGGGGTGCATATATTCTTTCAAATTAATGTTTCGGGGTTCTTTGGATATATTCCCAGAAGTGGAATTGCTGGGTCATAAGGCAGTTCCTTTTTAAAAAACAGGTTTTTATTGATTTTAGAGAGAGGAAGGAAGAAGGATAGAGAGATAGAAGCCTCAATGAGAGAGAAACATCAATGCAGAAGGCAGCCCCCTACTGGGGATTGAGCCTGCAACCCAGGCATGTGCCCTGACTGGGAATCGAACCAGTGACTGCCTGATCCATGGGGCAATGCTCAACCACTGAGCAACACCAGCTGGGAAAGGCAGTTCCATTTTTAATATTTTGAGGAAACTCCATACTGTTTTCCACAGTGGCTGCACCAATCTGCTTTCCCACCAACAGTGCACAAGGAAGGGTTCCCTTTTCTCCACATCCTTGCTAACACTTGTTTGTTGACTTATTAATGATAGCCATTTTGGCAGGTGTGAGGTGACACCTCATTGTTGTTTTAATTTGCATTTCTCTGATGACTAGTATTGTTGAGCATCTTTTCATATGTCCATTGGCTATGTGTATATCCACTTTGAGGAAGTGTCTATTCAAGTCCTTTGCTCATTTTGTAATTGGATTGTTTTATTGTTGCTGAGTTTTATAAGTTCTTTAAAAATTTTGAATATTAATCTCTTATTAGATGTGTCATTGGTGAATATGTTCTTCCATTCAGTGGGTTGTCTTTTCATTTTGTTGATGGTTTCTTTTGCTGTGCAAAAATGTTTTAGTTTGATGTAGTCCCATTTGTTTATTTTTTGTTTTGTTTCCCTTGCTCAAGGAGATAACTCAGAAAAAAATATTGCTACAAGAAATGTCTGAGATTTTACTGCCTATGTTTTCTTCTAAAATCTTTATGGTTTTCAGTCTAACATTTAAGTCTTTAATCCATTTAGAGTTTATCCTTATGTATGGTATAAGTATGTGGTCCAGTTTCTTTCTTTTTTTTTTTTTTTGCACATATCTATCCAATTTTTCCAGCATCACTTATTGAACAGACTATCTTTATCCCATTGAATGTTCGTGACCCCTTTGTCAAATATTGACCATAAAAGTGTGGGCTTATTTCTAAACTCTTTATTCTGTTCTATTGATCTATATGTCTATAGATCAATATTTTTATGCCACTACCATGCTGTTTTGATTACTATGGACTTGTAGTAAAGTTTGATATCAGGTAGCGTGATTCCTCCAACTTTCTTCTTCTTTCTTAAGATTGCTGTTGTTAGTCAGGGTCTTTTGTGGTTCCATATAAATTTTTGGAATATTTGTTCTAGTTCTGTGACAAACAATCTTGGTATCTTGATAGGAATTGTGTTGAATCAATAGATTGATTTGGGTAGTATGGACATTTTAATTATGTTAATTCTTCCTATCCATGAACACGGTATATTCTTCCACTTATTTGTATCTTCTTCAATTGCTTTCTTCAGTGTCCTAATTTTCCAAGTACAGTTCTTTATCATTCTTGGTTAAATTTATTCCTAGGTACTTTATTTTTTTGAAACAATTATAAATGGGATTGCTTTCTTTTCCTCCCTTTCTGATAGTTCATTATAGGTGTCTAAAATGCAACTGATTTCTGAATATTTATACTGTATCCTGCTATTTACTGAATTCATTGATCAGTTCTAGTAGTTTTTTTATGGAATCTTTAGGGTTCTCTATATACAATATCATGTCATCTGCAAATAATAACAGTTTTACTTCTTCCTTTCCAATTTGGATGCCTTTTATTTGTTCTTCTAGTCTGACTGCTGTGGATGGGACTTCCAGTACCATGTTGAATAAAAGTGGTGAAAGTGGACACCCCAGTCTTGTTCCTAGTCTTAAGGGGAAATGCTTTTAGTTTTTGCCCATTGAGTATGATATTGGCTGTGAGTTTTTCACATATGGCCTTTATTATGTTGAGGTATGTTCTCTCTATTCCTACTTTGCTGAGAGTTTTTATCATTAACAGATGCTGGATTTTATCAAATGCTTTTTCTGCATCTATTGATATGATCATGTGGTTTTTATCCTTCATTTTGTTTATGTGATGTATCACATTTATTGATTTGCAAATATTGTACCAGCCTTGCATCCCTGGAATAAACCCCACTTGGTCGTGGTGTATGATCTTTTTAATGTATTGCTGGATCTGGTTTGCTAGCATTTCAGTGAGGATTTTAGCATCTATGTTCTTCAAGGATATTGGCCCTTAATTTTCTTTCTTTGTAGTGTCTTTATCTGGTTTTAGAGTTAGGATAATGCTGGCATTGTAAAATGAGCTTGGGAGTCTTCCCTCCTCTTGAAATTTTTGGAATAGTTTGAGAAGGATAGATTTTTAATTGTTCTTTAAACCTTTGGTAAAACTCATCTGTGAAGTCATCTGGTCTATGACTTTTGTTTGCTGGGAGTTATTTTTTTATTCTGGCTTCAGTTTCATTAGTTGTAATCTGTCTATTTAGATTTTCTGATTCTTCCTGATTCAGCTTTGGAAGACTGTATGTTTCTCGAATTTTATCCATCTTGCCTAGATTGTCCAATTTGCTAGCATATAGTTGTTTGTAATGTTTTCTTACAATCTTTGTGTTTCTGTGGTGTCAGTTGTTATTTCTCCTCTTTCATTGCTGATTTTATTTGGCTCCTCTCTCTCTCTTTTTTTTGATGAGTTTGGTTAAGGGTTTGTCAATCTTGTTTATCTTTTCAAAGAACCAGCTCTTGGTTTCTTTGATCTTTTCTATTGTACTTTTAGACTCTATTTTGTTTATTTTTGCTCTGATCGTTATTATTTCATTTCTTCTACTTACTTTGGGCTTTGTTTGTTGTTCTTTTTCAAATTCCTTTAAGTGTAAAGGTAGATTGTTTATTTGAGAATTTTCTTGTTTCTTGAGATAAACCTGTAGTGCTATGAATTACCCTTTTCAGACTGCATTCACTGTGTCCCATAGATTTTGGGTTGTGTGTTCTCATTTTCATTTGTTTCAAGGTATCTTTTGATTTTTTAAAAATCTCATTGTTAACCCATTCATTGTTTAGTAACATGTTATTTAGCTTCCATGCCTGTGTGTGTTTTTCAGTTTTTTTCTTGTGATTGATTTCTAGTTTCATACCATTATGGTCAGAGAAGATGCTTGATATGATTTCAGTCTTCTTAAATTTATTGAGACTTGTTTTGTGTCCTATGTGGTCTATCCTAGAAAATGTTCCATGTGTACTTGAAAAGAATGTATATTCTGCTGCTTTGGGCTGAAATGCTCTAAAGATATCAATTAAATACATTTGATCTAGTGTGTCATTTAATGCTGCAGTTTCTTTGTTGATTTTTTGTCTGGAAGATCTATCCATTGATATCCATGGGGTGTTAAAATCCCCTACTTTAAATGTAGTACTGTTCTTCTCTCCCTTTATGTCCATCAAGATTTGCTTTACATATTTAGGTTCTCCTATGTTGGGTGCATAAATGATTACAACGGTTATATCCTCTTGTTGGATTATTCCCTTTATCATTATGTAGTGTCCTTCTTTGTCTCTTACTATAGCCTTTGTTTTAAAGTATATTTTTCTGATATAAATATTACTACCCCAGCTTTTATTGAACAAGACAGATTTTAAGGTGAGCATAATGAAATGATTGTATAATACTGAACATTTAGTATTTATAAAAATGCATTTTAAAGAGCAAATCATACCTTTTGAAGAAATGTAAGAATAGGCATAAAGTTAATGAAAGTAATGAAAGCAACAAGAGAAATACAGACATAAAACATTGCAAAATAATATACAATGCTCTTGTTATCTGTAATCATAAGAAACTTGAGTTTCTTAGTTAATAATAAAATGTATTTTATAACCTGTGAAATGATAATAAAAGTAATGGTGATTGTAAGGGCGAGGTGGGTGAATTGAGGTGGAAGAAGGCATAGAGGGGAAAAATGATGATGGAAAAAATAAAATAAACACAAAAATAAAAAACAACAAAAAAGTAAGCTGTGTGCTGTAACCTTTATCATGTAAGTTTTGAAATTTGCACTTTACTAGCTTCATAAGATAAAGAGCTGGAACTGCAGACCACTTCTCTTTTGCACAGACTATCATTCCTTTCTCTCTTTTCTTTCAAAGTATGCATCATTTCTACACTTCATTCAATCCCATGTCTATGACAGATTTAAAAAAAAATGTGCAGAGTCAATCTTCGGTTCTTACAGTCTTCTCTGATGGGAATAAGAAACCACCTCCCAAAGACTGAAAACTATAGCATTCAGTCAGAAAAGTCATGAAATAGTTTTAATAAAAATCCTGCTATTATATCATTAATTTATTACCACATCACTACTGCTTTGAAGTGAATTTGTAGTACAATGAAGACACTGGTCCTACATCAGCAAAGAAAAGGATCTTATTTACAATGGAGGCAAAATATCCTGCTGTCTTTGATACCATTTATTTTATACCCTTCATATCTTTTATTATTCTGCACATGCTTTTCATTTTAAAGAAGGATCTATGTGTCAACTAACCTGGACAAATACTCCACCCTGTTCTTCAAAATATTTGATGTCTTGAAAACTTAATAGGAGGGTACTGCCTTTGGAATAATCTGTACCCATAAATCAGGTTCAGTTAGTGTGTTCTCTCCATTTTCTGTTACAATTCCTCCAACCCTCACATCTTCCAACTTGGCCAGCCCTCAGATGTCTCTGCAGCTCTGAAGAAAGTCAGCAGGGGGAGCATTTGTCTGGAAGGACTTGGACTTTGGACAGCTTAGCAGTTCTATCAAAGTTTTACAAATGAAATATACTTCAGATTAAAAAAATTGCAACCTCCTGCCAATATCAGTAAAACATCATGGAATAATATAATTAAAATATTTGCAATTGGTGTAATCCTTAAGGAAAGCACTATATGTGTTCAAAAAGGAATGTTGTTGGTTGTTTCTCATCAGAAATCTATTTGGGACTGACTAAAATTTCATTTGTATTCTTATTGAGTTTTAGGAACTAAAATTCAAACGCAATATAACTATTAGTATTTGTGAAACTAAAATAGTTAAAAGCAGCCACTTTAAAAATGGTAATAGCTAACATTTATTGAGAACCTACATGAGGAACTGGGGTTTAGCAAGGTTTAGTAACCTGCCTCAGGTTACACAACTGCTACGCAGATTGCGAATCTAGTGAGACTAATCTCAGCACCCACATACTTAAGCATTATGCTCCGTCCACCTGGATACACCCACTATTTATCTCTCCACTCCCCACTCAGGGGAAGAGGTTGAATGGAATCTCCTCATATCTTCTTATCCTGACTCCCCTCAGTAAATCAATTCATGTGTGGATATAACCTCAGCTTATTACATTGATTACCCTTTTTAAAGGTGATTCAGACTCCAGCTGAATTGTTCACTCTATGAAGTAGTTGAAAATATCAAGCCTAATACTGACATAGACTAAGCTTCTAGATTACTGTCAATAGCTTTGTTTGATGGAAATAGAACAATGCTAAGCTTTCCTCATGATGTCTTATTGCTGATTTCCTAGTTTTTTACTTTGAGTAAACACATGCTCAACAGCATTTTTAATACTCATTGCCTACTTTCTTTAACAACAAGGGCAAAGGCAGAGTTTCATCAGAGGTTGGGGGACTGGGAAACAGCTCTTCTGCATGAATATGAAGAAAAAGATGGAATAATTGATGCACCTTGAGATCGGTAGTGGGAAGCAGTGTGTGATAGTGGAAACAATAGTACTGCTGGCTCTTAAAATCTCTATGTCCTTTGGTTCATTACATTATCTCTCTGAGTACTATTCCTTTGTCTCTGATATAAGAAATGCAGCATGACGTGGAAGTAGCATAGGTTTTGGAGTTGGAGTTAGGTTTGAATACTGGCTTTACCATTAGCTGTGTGCCTGGCAAGTTATTTAACCTGAGCATCACCTCCTTCAATTTAAAAACAAGTATAATGCCTACCCTGTGGCAGTGTATTGAGGATTAAAATCCGTATGATAAAGCAGGTAAAGTGCTCATACATGGTGGGAGCTCAGTGAATGTTGTCCCTTTGCCTTCAGTAAACGGAAGCAGTTGGGTTCATTAATCTTTGACATTCCCTCCTGTTATAATATTTAATAATTTTACTTAAAAATGGTCTTTTATAATTCCTTGAGTTCCTTCAATTTTGAGAAAAGTCAAAGTGTACAATGCATGCTCAAATTCTGGGCTCACTGGAGAACTTGCCTCCCAAGTGTGGCCATTAAACAGAAATAAAGTATAATGCTGGTGTTTGCAATTAAGGCAACCATGAACATTAGAGCACACTATGCTATTATCAGGAATTTCTAAATCTGTTAATAAACAAGCATATTTCAGTGGGGTTTGCTGTTATACAATTGAGCACATATATAACCAATAGAGCTCTCAAGACAAGGGGAAACATGTTTCTTCTTTACTGTTATATAATAAATATGCTAAAAAGTACAATATTTTATCAAGCTTAAAGTTATAATTTCTTTTAAAGCATACAAAAGGCAGCATTGAAGGAGGGATCACCCATATGATAGAAAGTGTAAAGCTCATAAAGATAATAATTTATTATTCAAAAGCACAATCAGGATAATACTTGTTACTCTAGACCAGTGTTATTCCATAGGCTGTATGCTCTATTGAGTTTTGATCTGCATTAAAACAAAACAAAACAAAAAATAAAACAGAATAGAAAATATCAAAGTGCATGGCACACTTTAAGGGTAATATCTGGTGAAACTTTTGTTATATACATATAGGTATACTGAGTCATGATGGAAAATATCGTACTGAGGGCTGTGGTTAAGAAATTTGAAAGCCACCACTCTGTATGACAGTATCTAGTGCAGTATAATAAAATCTGTATCTTGAGAAAACACAAGAATTTGACATATTTCAGTGCCACACAAGAACCACAGCTTAAATTCTGTGTTAAAAAAAAAAAAAATCTGTTGAGCTTGTCATTTTCAGATCATCATCTTTAAGTCATCACTTAACAAAGCAATATGTATAAATACTTCTAAAAACAAATGACTTTTTAAGAGTCCTGTTTAAGTAGGCAGAATAGTAGGCAGCACTCCAGTGGGGATATCACAAATTTAGTTTTGAAAATTCACTTACAGAAACCAATAAAATCTCCAACCTTAATGACTTTAGCATTGTCTCAACACAGATTACCAGTCATGTTAAAGATCATTCAATTATGGGATCATTCAGGAACCCTGGTCTCTTGAAGTGAATGTTTAAAAAGATAGGAAAAGAAACTAGCAAAACAAATGTACTCCCAGATGATATCACAAAACGACACACATTCTAAGCTCAAATGGAACAAAGTGAAATAATTTGGAGAATCTGACCAAACAGATTGAGGGTGGCAAAAATGTATGACTTAGACAAATGAGGCTTGCCTCACATGTTATGCTAAAAAGCTGCTGAGGGTGGTTACCAATAAGTTGTACTGCAAAACTTCATTTAAAATGTTTTGTGATTGAAGTGGATAATCTAAAATGAAGTATACTTTAAAAACCTATACAGGTCACATATCATAGAAATCTACACTTGAAACCTATATAATCTTATAAACCAATTTTACTCCAATAAATTTAATAAAAGTAAAAAAACCCCACACCTAGTAGGTGACTTTCTGAGTCCTTATATTCTAAGTGAAAATTTTCATGTGTTTCTATAATTTATTCTGGTTAATATTTGGATACATGTTCAACTTTACCAAAGCTGCAACTTTTTATTTCAGAGCAAAGCATTTTTTCCCCCCCGATTATAAAGATGTTACATTTGCTTCCAGTATTGTATGATTATGGATTCACCACCATTTTTGTTTAGGTGAGTTAACACTTAAACTAAGTGGGTGAGTCCAGGCCATTCACACTCAATATTTTCAATAGCTTTACTGAGATAAAATTTGCATGCCATAAAATTTACCACTGTAAGTGTATAATTAATACTTTTATTTATTTATTTATTTATTTATTTATTTATTTATTTATTTATTTATTTAATTTAAAATTTTATTATTGTTTAAAATATTACAGATGTCCCTTTTTCTCCCCAATGACCCATTATTAATAATTTTAGTAAATTTAGAGTTGTGCAGCCATCGCCACAATTGTTTTGGAACATTTGCTCCCCAAAGTTCCCTTATACCCATTTGTAATTAATCATGACAGGGCTGGGACTAGGGCAAGGCAAATGGGACATTTGCCCCAAGTACAAAATTTAAGAGGATGCCAAATCTTACTAATCAAATAAATAGCATTTTAATGCAATATTTTTAAAAAATCAAACTTAATGCACAAAACCCATGATGAACAAAAAGTCAAAATTTTAAATAAAAACTAGATCTGACCCCTGTACTTTACTCAGCCTCACTTGCCTCACCCTAATCCTGGTCCTGATTTGCCTCTTTCTGCTCCCTCCAAGCCCCCTGGAAACCACTAATATATTTTTCTGCCTCTATAGAGTTGCCCGTTGTGGACAAATGGGATACTACAATCTGAGATATTCAATAAATGGGATTCAATAAATGAGACTCATATAATACATGGCTTTTTGTTTCTGACTTCTTTCATTTAGCATAATGTTTTCAAAGTTGACCCATGTTGTAGTATGTGTCAGTAGTCTGTTTTTTAAAATTGCTGAGTAATATTCCACTGTATGAATATGCTACATTTTGATTATCCATTCACTTGTTGATGGACATTTTGGCTATTATAAATAAAGCTTCTATGTAGATACATGTTTTCTTTTCTGTTTCCACTAAGAGTGGAATTGCTGTGTCATAGTTTAAGTGTATGTCTCACTATAAGAAACTGATAAACCATTTTGTAATTCAGCTGTAGCAGTTTACATTCACACTACTAATGGATGAGAGCTACAGTCATTCTACATCCTCACCACCACTTGGTATTGTCTGTCTTTTTGATTATAACTATTCTAGATGATGTAGAGAGGCATCTCATTGTGATTTTGATTAGCATTTCCCTAATGACTAATGATGTTGAGCATCTTTACATGGGATTGTTAGCCATTTGTGTATCTTCTTTGGGGAAATGTCTACTCAAATGTTTTGTCCACTTTAAAAATTGGGTTATTTCTCTTTTTATTGAATAGGAAGAAATCTTCATATATTCAAGATATAAGTCCTTTATCAGATGTGTGATTTGCTAATATTTTTTCCCAGTCTGTGGCTTGTCTTTTCATTTTCTTGATAATGTCTTTTGAAATGCAAAATTTTTGAATTTTGATGAAGTCCAGTTTATCAATTTTTAAAAAATAGATTGTGCCTTTTGTGTTCTGAAAACTCTTTGTCCAGTTCAAGGTCACACAGACTTCCTCCTATGGTATTTTTTAAAGAAATTTTATAGTTTTTGTTATAAAACTTGGGTAAGATACTAAAATGGATAGTTCTAGGTAGTGTGAGAACAAAATGAAAAAAAAGGGAAGGACAATGAAAGTGGAAGGTAAGGAGGGTTTTAAAGAAGAGTTCTATCTTCTTTCATATGTTTTCTAGATCCAGTCCCTGGACAAAGAGAAAATGTTTTAGCTCAGTTAATGAGGAAACTATGTCTGTTTGATATAATAAAGATTTAGTATTAGCTTTATCTGAATAAAATTAATATCAGTTGGCAATGTTGCTTTTATCCAGAGTTCAAATGTTTGCTATAATGTATATGAATATACTATACCAGAGAAATGCATGAAAGACATTCAAAGCAACACCAATAACACACTCACTTCATGGACGCAAGCAAACACAAGGGCTTGATGATAATTTGTCGTTGGATGGAATGTTTAATGAAAGAAGTCTGGACTTGAGATGGGTGAATACCAGATGCACATGAATGGATCATGGCCATAAAATGCAAGGAGGCATTGGATATGACATGGAAACTAACCTTGGAGAAATATCACATCCTTGCTGCATAAAGGCACCCAAGGAAAACCAAAGACTGTTGAATATTCCAAATTCATTTGGAGGATCAGGAGGGCTTTGCGGGTCACGAGGTTCTTCATTGTTGTCTTCCAAGTGCCATTCATAAGGGCTGAATCTGCTGACTAGGAAAAGAACTACACTGACTCCAATGTAAGCGAAGACGATGCACATCCAGATTTCATAAGCCAAGGGATCCAGAAATGAGAATACTCCTGGTTTTGATTTCTGAGGCTTCTTTATCATGATGGAGATGCCCAAGCTCATAAATGGCTTTGAGAAATCTATAACTTCTTCACGGACCAGCGTTATAGTGAGTGGAGCAACAGCTATATCAGCCCTCTGGAAAAAATATTCAAAAAATTTTTTAGAGACAGTATTTTTTCCATCAGTCATTTGCCACTTAATATACCTCTTTGGTGGAAATATGAAGTCTTACATCACTACAACCAATTGATTTGTCAGTGCTTTGGTTAGAAAAATAGTAGCATTCAGTGGGTTCTAAAATGCTTTATCTTGATGATAAGTTAAGGAAAGGACACTGGCTGGCCTTTTGTTCTGAGGCATATTGGCTTAGGGCAACTGACCCAATTTTTTTTTCCTAAAATTTTTTTGCCACTTTGCAACTCACCTTATATTCCCTTGTAAAATATCACTGTTTAACTCTTGTTTTCTTGTTTAATTTTCATGCTCTTATGTTTTATTTCCCTCACTTGACTGAAAATTCTTGTGGGATGAGCATAATAGTTCATACTTGTTATATGCGCCTTCCTCTCCACCATGAGGTGTGATACAAGACTACCATACTTAGGATTACAGTAAATGAAAGTTTGCTATTATCCTTGAATTATTTTTGGAGAGTATGTTTATTAAAACATAGGTTCTTTGAAGGCAGGGACTCTATCTTCTATTTTTGTATCTATCACTACAACAGATTCTAAAGTAAAGAAACTGTAAATGCCTAAAATATAAGTTGTTGATTATTAAATATGATATATGCAAATATGAAAGAATTCTGTGTGGACAATAACAAAGGTAAAGGAGTTATTAGAATACATATTAATTTATATAGTAAGCCATTATTTCTAGTAATAAATATCAGCGTAGCACTCATATATTGCATCAATAAAATAATGTGTCAATAGTGCACTGCGTAATTTCCTCAGGCAAAGGCAGGCAATACTTTTATAGTAATCCCATGAAAATAGGCACTAGGATTTTATGCACTTCTTTTGTCTTCCACAATTATTCCATTACAATAGTAGTAGGTTTTAGTCTGGAGCCAGGCCTTAAAATGTATACCTAGAAAAAGTGCTTCTGACCAAGGAAAGGCTTTTGGATGGTATATCAGATATGAAGTAAAACATCAATTTTGATGATAATTTTTTCTATATTACATAGAGTTATGCCTCAATATCTCTACCAGTGAGGACAGGTTGGGAGAGAATGATGAAATCTGAAATTGAGTATGTTTTCAAAGAAATGATGTTTTACTACCTTGAATTACATATGGTGATGCACCTGGTTAAGAAACACTCCTTAACTAATTTCATGGGAAATGTAGATAATGAGCAGCCAGCTAACATATATAATTTAATTCTCACAGCAACCTTGCGGTCTATACACTATCATTCCCATGTTTGAGAGAAAGAAACTGAGGCACTAAGACACTGGGATTAGAATCCTGGTCTTCCGCTTCCAGAACTCACTTTCTTAACCACCGTAATGTTCTACCTGCATAGATACTTGCAGGTTTCTACTGTACACTACTTTCATGTACAATAACCAACCTTAGCCACCCCCTCTCAGGTTCATTTCAATGCATATTTGAGTGTCTATTCTGTGCCAAGCACTATTTTTTGTGCTAGGGATGAGGCAATGAGCAAGACAGACAAAACATACAAAAGTCCTTACCCTTGTGGAGGACATCCTACAGTGGAACCTGAAGAAAGTAAGCATTTATTGAAGCCAACATCCTGCTGAGCAAATCTACCTTCATGGCTCACTCCCATCTCAGACTCACCATTTCTAAAATTAAAGCCATCATTTATCACTCTAAAGTTTATTCTCTAAATCTGTAAATAATACTTATTCCAAACTTTTCCCAGTCCCTAATCCTTATCAGTCTTACCCTCCCTGCAGATGATCTTGTCTTTCTTTACTGAGAAGATGGAAGCCATCTGATATGAGCCCCTTCACTGCAGTGTCCTTCTCTTTCTCAACATATTGCTGTACCTTCATCCATCCCTTCTATCATTCCCATCTAATAAATAATGAACTCTTTCTAAGATTTAGTTAACTTACTCCTTATATACCATATTATTCTGTTTCTTCTTAGAACTCAGCTTCATTCATTCTCTTTTACTAATTTTTGCTTCTCAATCTATTCCAGTGGTTCTGAACATTTGGTTCCCTGCACTAGTAGCATCAGACTCACCTGGGAATTTGTTAGAAATGCCATTTCTTAGGCCCCACCTGAAATGTATGGAATCTAAAACTCTGGGGGTAGGGTCAGCTGGTCCTCCAGGTGATTGGAATGGTTGCTGTAATTTCAAAATCATTTATTGATCTGTTCACTTAAAATCATACTCAGGTAATTCTGTTTACTGACAAACAAAAATGAAACAAAAACTATTCCTCTCACCTCTTTTGATCTTGCTACCCTCTTAACCACACAACATCTCTCCCTATCACCACCAATCTTCTTGAAAATCACACCTTTACTGTCTCTTGATTTTAACACCACTTTGTCCTTGTACACCTGTGATCAAACTTCCATTCCCTCCAATTTACTGAAATTGCTTCCTGAACTATATACTTGGTTACCAAATTCAAAGACCTTCCCTCAGACATCAACAGCTCATGTTACACCACTGGCCTTTTGCACTATATAGGCATCAGAGATATTGAGGGTTCAGTTCCAGAGCACTGTAATAAAGTGAGTGTCACAATAAAGGGAGTCATAATCATTTTTATGGTGGAGGGTCTTGCCTTCCATTTGTAAAAAACACAACATCTGTGTTTCGTTTTTTGCTATTGCACATAAAGTGAAGCACGATAAAAGGTGGTATGTCTGTATTCCCTCTTCCAGTAGCTCTTTGATACTGAAGATGATGGGTTCTCCTTCTGCCTCTCTGAATGTTCCTTCTCTGGAATTTCTTCTTAGTTCTGCTCTCTCAAAGAAGGTGTACCTTTGCACCCCTAGAGTCTACTCACAGGGCCTGGTTTAGGAGATAATCGATGAAGATTTGTGGAATAAGCAAGACCCCTTTAAGGCTCTGTCCTTTACTTACTGCCCTCAATGTTTTTATCTATGGTTTCAACTCTCCCCTCTTTGCAGCTAATTTCCTGAATCACTAGTTCTACATTTCTAACTGGAGGGGAGCCAAAGACAAATTTTATCTATTTTACCCTTTGCCTGGGACCAGACCTTGTCATAGAAACAAAAGCTACTAAGAAGAATGGAATTGGCCAGAAAACTAGTGGGGTTTTTTGGCAAAGAGAGTCTGAATCAGTTAGAAAGAGCCTTGTCATGCCAAGATAATTCACAGCTAAAACCACCTTCTGTCATTGGCAACATGTTTCTGCCTCCTGCTTAGAATGTGTAAATGCCCTGCTAGTATCATTTCCCACTTGATCTCATTTAAATTTAGTTGCTTAATTTTAGTTAGTTTTTTATCTTTTTCAAGTCTAAATAATTGATAGTTCTAAGAGAAATTGCCATTTATTTGTTTTGGAAGGAAGAAATAAGGGACATTTGTGTGATAAAATCACTTTGGACTGAATTTAGGGGAATTTAGCTGTTTTAAACAAGGCAAAGAAAGGAGTTTGAGAATCTTGACACCCTTTAAGAGAATAAAAACTAAGTAACTGAAACCCTACCAGATGATAATCACAGCTAAATACTAACAAGAGGTGGCCAGAGAGACAAAGTGGGACTTCTCATCTGGTTCCCAGGGACATGAAACAAAAGAACAGATTCCCAAAGGAAGCCACTCCTAGTTTGAAGTACTTTTGACGCAAGACAATAGGAAAAAACCTCCTTCCCTCAAGCACTTGCCTTTCCCCCCTCAGCGTAGCTTTTCTGCCTTTTCTGAATGGTTTCTTTCTAAGGTGCTTTTTCAAAGAAGGTGGAGTTTCTTTTTTGGATGGTGCTCCCTCAGTAAAAAAAGCATTAAATCTGTGCTCAATTAAACCTCATTGATGTGGACCTGGCTCCAAACTGAGAATTTCCATGCTGAACCTTAAAAAAGACCTATTACATGTCAGTTGGGTATTAGACTTATTGGATGATCACTTCGTAAGTTGTATAAATGCCTAATCACTACATTGTACACCTGAAACTAACATAATATAGTATTACAGAAAACACACACAAAAAAAACAAAGGAAAAACAAAAAGCAGGTGGAAGAATGCTCAACCAAGAGAAGGGGAGGGGACTATTGATCAAGCCTCAAGGACATACAGTTCTGTAGGGGACTTGGCAACCCCTTCAACCTCTTGTATGCTTAGTGAGGCCAAAGTAGCAGAACTGTCATAGTAGCTCACAGCTAGCCTTGGAGAAGCCCTTGCCCTTTGCCACCACCATCCCCTCCTTCAGATGAAAAGGAAGTTCTGACAGTGGATTATTTCAGAGCTCAGGACTTGCTTGGCATAATATCTGCAGAGAAATCCACATAATTATTAAAGAAATGGCGAAGAGTAGATAACTAGTGTCAGTAAATACCCACTTAATTCTCCTGGGACTGCTATAGCATGCAGATGAGGGGGAAGGTCACTGTCAAGGCAAGTTAAAGGTTTAGGAGGCCAACATTGATGAAAAAGTGAAAAAGGCAATTCCCCAAATTCCTTTCTTGGTCTCTGCTCTTTATGAAAGTCAGCTATGCCCATGGACACAGATAATGGTATGGGGAAGGCCTGGGGGTGGCGTGGATGTGGGGTAAAGGGAGTCAATGGGGGGGGAGGGGACATCTGTAATACTTTCAACAATAAAGATAAGTTAAAAAAATAAAAAAAATAAAGTGAGCTATGGCTGGGAGAGAGTGTTAAGAATTATCCATGGGGCTAGTAAGTACTTGAACTTCTGACTCAGTAATGAAGTGCTTCACTTGTGGTGTCTGGAACCAGTTCAGTGGTCTTTTGTCCTCAAGGCTCTGCCTGTGCTGGCAGTAGGCAAGACATTTTCGAAAACCTAGGTGGGTAAGTAGAAGGTATGAGGGTATGAGGGTGATGGACAAAACCTAGTAAATGAAAAGAGCTCAGGGTAAGATTCTGCTAGTGCTTTGGCTTACATCTTGACTACTTAAAGAATTTTAACCAAGTGGCTTAAGAGTGGCTGTGGGGATTCAGTAAACACGCCAAATTAGGTTTGATTTTTCCACTCACCAGTGGCAAACCAGAAGCAACTGCATTATTGGAGGGGATTTAGCTTGAGGGAGTTTATAATCCTTTTCATAGGTGGGTTGCCAAAGTCATAAATTTCATAAAACTTAAAACCCAACAAACTCATATGTGTAAGGATGATGCACTTAAGAGTCTGACTGGTTTGAGACAGAAATGACAGTTTTATTGTCATTAATTTTTTTTTTTTTTTGAGCTGGAAGTCTTATTTAATAGCTTAAAAGTAGTTTCATCTGATTATCTGATACAAACATTGAAACCCACCTGGAGACTAAGCATGAGCAGGAGCTTGTCAGCCACCATTTTAAAGCACTTTCTGAAAGCAAAGAGGAGGATAAGAAAAAGGAGGTATGTAATGTACTGGTGTGGAATGCATAAGATATTATATGTTATCCAAGAGAAGAAGTAGGCATGACCTATCATCCCCATATCAACCAGGAAGTTCTAGTGGCCTTTGGCAGAACTTTCCTTTGGAAAGTTTAAATGTGTTGGAAAGGAGTGGGACAGAATCAAGCTAGACAATAGGAACATAATTGCTGCATGTTGGGGGACAGGATGTAAACTGTTTTATTGGCTATACTGTATGGGATTTTTACGGTCAGCAATTGTTAAGATCTGGAGAAAGGAATGTGGTCTATTTAAATCTGTGCAACAACAAGCAGTGTCACAACAGGGTCCCCTCATTTCCTTATCCAGAACAGATGTCCCAGTCTGGATCTATTGGTTAAGGCTCCTTGTCCTTGGGGAGCTGAGAGTTAAAAACAAAATGAAGATAAAGGAGCGTCCCTAGGTCTGAGGAAAGGCCTTGTGAGACTAAATTTGCTTGGAAATATTTCCCCACCCTCTCTGCTCAGAATGGCAGACTTCCATGTGACATTAATGCTCCTTCCTGGAGTTCATATGCATCATTTGAAAGAGAGGGACACTTTTATCAAACCATCAGCCCTTCTGCCAAAGCCTAGTGTAATCACCTGAAGAACAGAGGAGAAGATTTGGCATCTGTTATTGCACCTTTGCTTCTCTGCCTTTTAGCTGGAAGGACAGATTGACTTTCTGTCTTTCTTAATGGAAAATGAATCTATCTTAGGATAGTGACAACCTAAGAGATAATTTCTTCTAGGTAGAGAAATGTCAGTGTGAATAGTATCTATAAAATTTCCATTTGTCCTGGGAGTGTGAAGGAGTCTGAGGATACCCAAGGGATGTGACCTGGAATCAACTGTTCCCAGTCTCATCTTCATCCCCAAGCTCTCTGCTCTATTCTAAGCCAGAGGTACCAATCTAGGCAGTAGTTTGTCTGGCTTTTCTCAAGGCAACTAACTGCCCCCCCACTACCCCCTCACTTTATCCTTAGTTCTAAGTTCTAGAAACATAAGGAATGCTGCAGCTGCCCACTGGCAAGTGTCCTTTTGTCAATTAGACCTCAATTTTCTTCCAGCCCTTTCCCTGGCTCTTTTTCTGTTAGGTTATATATATTCTCAAAGGGCAGAAACCCAAAGCTGTCTACATTGGGTTTTCAAGTATTTCAGTGATAACTAGACATGTATATTATATTATCCTGGAGGCCACAGATAAGCAGCATAGGTATCTTGGATGAAAAATCTTATAATCCAACTAGATTGTAAGCCCCTTGAAGGCAGGTGGGGATACTATATCTGATATAACACCAATGTTCCCATAGTTTGACAAGCTTAGTAAACTGGACCAGGAATCATAAAATCTGAATTATAGTCTAGGCTCTGCCAAGCTGCGTGATTTTTTTGACCTTATCAAAATCCCTGCCACTTTTCCTGTCATTCCTCTCCTACATTAGGCTGTGGTGTTCTGGTTTACTCATCAGGCAGTTCTAATGTCCAATCCTAGCTAGTCCTCATATTTATCTGTAAAATGAATGAAAAGGTAGGCTAAGAAATGCTTAAGAACAATGCTAGCAATGAAGTGTTTTCAAATGTACTTTTAAAAGACATGCTATTTGGAAGCTATAAAAACTTGTGGTCTGTAAGTCATTTGAGCTGGAGATAATTACCAGGTGGCAACATTATAGACATACAGTTCTAAATCAAAACTGCTAAAAGCAGGTGGACAGTTTCAAGTCCATAATGTTCTGAAGAGCTTACATAAGGGACACATCGTGTCCTACTGATGTTTGTTTCAAAAATAGATTTCTTAGTGATACAAGGTGTTCCAACATCAATCTTGACTTGACTTCCTTTAAAGGAAAAAAGACCATTTAGAAATCATCTGTAAAAGTGGATGATTGACTTCTTTTTTTTTTTTTTTTTAAATACGTCTTTATTGATTTCAGAGAGAGGAAAGGAGAGGGAGAGAGGGAGGCTGAAACATCAATGATGAGAGTCATTGGTCGGCTGCCTCCTGTAGGCCCCTGACTGGGGATTGAGCCTGCAACCCGGGCATGTGCCCTGAACGGGAATTGAACCCCGATCGCCTGGATCCTAGGTCGATGCTCAACCGCTGAGCCATGCCCGGCTGAGCTGATTGGCTTATTTCTTCTTTTCTAAATTTAATTCATTTTGACTCTTTCTTGAGACTTATGGCAGATACTGAAATCTCCTTTGCAAAGCTTTTTTTCATGTCTTCATTTTTTAATCTGATCAGTTTTACATACTTAAAGCATGAGAAAACACCCTAAGATAAAGAAGTGCCTATCTGTATAGTTCTCATGTTCATGTTCATTGCAAGAAAAGTTCCATGTTTTTCATCCTTTTGCTTATTAAGCACTTAGGAAAGTCACTGGGGATTTTCTGTCCTTCTTTTTCTTAAATAGCTTGCAAACCACAAGAGAGGACAGGCCTGCCAGAAACAACTGTCTGTGTTTGAACTTTTCTCCATTTCTCCCAATGATAGAGAAGTTGAAAACTTCCCCATGCTGAAGATTAAAACTTCTAAATGAAGATGAAAACACATTTAGCTTATGAGATCATCATCCTAACAGAGAGCTCTCACTCCAAACATGACAAAAACATCCATTTTTCATAGCCACAGGTTTTAGAGGAAAGTAAAATTTGGCAATCCACTCAAATGGGTTGGTTTGCTGTCAGTTCCCTGGAATAATTTATAATCCCAGAAAGCATTAGAAACTTGTTCTAGGTCATGGGAGAGAAGAGGAAATTTCTGTAATATCCTTCCTTGGCTATTACTTTGGTCTTCAGTAGAAAGAATTGGAGGGAAAAGACGGGAAGATTTCCCCAGGAGAATTTTAACCTATTTAGCAGTAGAGAGATGGCTTCTAAATTACTAAACAAATAAGTAACTCTAATTCTCAAGCTCCTTCACTCACACATACACAAATTGGAAAGGGGAAGAAAATGTGGAGATTAAGTGAGTTCAGTACAGAGGACATGCCAGAGGAGAGATCAAAATCCAGTGAGAAAGCTGGTCTTTGTCTGAACAGTGTCAGGAAATCTGCCTTGCTCCACATCACTGTGTCTAATGTCCTGCTTAATGCCAGGAGGGCACTGAGCTATTTACAGAGTGAGACAGGTTTTCTTTTGAAACACTAGAGAGCTCTGGCTATTGGATCATGATGGGTTTGTAGAACTCATGTCAGTTCTACTCTGGCCCAATGGAAACTGACAACCTAAATTCCTTGCCATGCTTCTGTGGCCTAACACTCTTTTCAGAATGGCTAAGGCACCAAGGGCTTTTGCAGTAAACTGTCTTTTAGGATAAGATGGGTCTGAAACAATACCTTGGCAGCTGGGCAGTATAGTGCAATGGTTGAAGAACATGGACTTCATAGTCAGAAACCTGGGTTCTAATCATTGGGTCACTACAAGCTGGTTGGTCTTGGAATGAGACTTCACTTCTCTAGGTTTCAATTTTTTCATCTGTAGAATGGTGTTAATAATGGCACCTCCCTTGGAGGTATGTTGTGAGGATTAAGTTATATAATGCCTTTAAGGAATTAGCACAGTATCTGGCAACCAGGAAATATGTGATAAATGGTAGCTAATAATTAATAATAATAATAACAACAATGATGTCATAGGATTACCTCCTACCATGAACTCAATTTAATGAATATTGGCTATGAATATACTGGATGCCAGACATTCATTCATTAGAACTAAAACTAAGAGCAGCGAAGAGCTGTGAACAATACAGGATCTTTTGGACCCTGAGTGTTTGGAAAAAGAGGGACAGGAAAGAGAATACTTGATCACCAACTTGTAAAATAAGAGGTTAAAGCTGTGTCAGGACCATTCAGAGTTTCTCAGCGTCCTTGGGAAGCATGACAGATGCTATGCCCCTTGTTCAACCCCCTCTCTTAGGCATTATAAGTTCTTCTCTTTTCTATAACTGGGTTCACTTCCAGGACTAAGCTTGACCCAAGACAGGAGATAATTGGCTCCAGCCCCATAGTTGGGGGCTAAGGTTCAAACTGCTTTGCAGCTTGTCTGACTCGAGGATAGTGCCCTAATTTTTATACTTGAGGTCCAGTCTCATTTGAAACCTTAATTCCCTCTCTGTGCCCTTATTTTTAGAAATGAGCTTCTGCCTTTATGCTTGTTCCCAAGGACCTGTTCCAAAAACTTACTTAGTGGCCTCAGTTCTATCTTATGATTGAATAGCTACCACCATATTCTTGCTGATTCCCATCTCTAAGCACTAGAGTCCTTATCCTGAACTTTCAGTCCAATAGGTAACTTGGACGTTTGCTTCTTGATAGCTTCTTCTCAGTATACTCACCCCCTAGGCTCCTGTCTTCCTTTAACCAATTGTCTAGACAAAGACTTGTCATTGTAAGTAATCCTTTCCTGTTAGAATTAAAGCTTTGCTGCCATCACCTGTACTTTGACTGGTGACTGGTTCATCCAGTGGGCTGTTATGCCCAGTTCTACTTCTCTCCATATGCCTCACTAGGCAGCCCAAGATCTGATATTCCTAATAAGAGGCCAGAATCTTTTAAAGCAAAGCCACCGAGGAGCTCTGAAGATACCGCTGTACTCTTTTTAAAAGCCCTAATTATCAGTATAATTCTTCTGTACTTGGCCCATGGGCAAGCTCTTGGCAGAGGCATTCTGTTCATTCATTAATTTTTTTCAACAAGTATTTGTTGAACTTCCATTATGTACCAGGCTCATCTAGTTGGGGCAGCTGAACTTGTAAATAGATCATTATAATACAAGTTCAAAAGTACTATAAGAAAGCAAAAAAGTAATCTAAGGAAGCAAAAAGCAGGGACACCTAACCAGACTGCAAGAGAGTAAATGAGATTAGGGAAGACTTTCTGAAAGAGTTGATATCCTTGAGTTCTGGGAGACTAGTAGGTGATGTTAGCTGGCTAAAACAGGCAAAGGCACTTCCAGGCATGCCCTAAGTGAGGGCTGGGCACCTTCATGGAACAACACATGCTGCACTATAGCTGGAGCATTGAGTGTGAGTGGGAAAGAGTACAAGATGAAGCTGGAGAGGTAGGCAGGTGCCAGATTATGAAGTGCCTTATTTGCTATGCTAAGGAATTTGAATTTTATCCTGATTTTTAAAGTGGGAAATTACAATGATGTGGAGATCTGATTTGCGGAGGCAGGGAAACCAGTTAAATGACTGACAAATGGTAAGAACCTTAACTAAGTTGATGATGGTGGAAGTGAAGAGTGTGCCTGGATTTGAGAGACATAAGAACAGAGTTGATAGGATATAGTGATTTAATAGATATGAAAAGAGCAATGAGAAAAGATGATCAGGTTGCTTAGGCAACTAGGTGGGTGGTGATTCTGTTGCCTGAGACAGGGAACACAGAAGGAACAGATTTTCAATAGAGGGCAGGCTGTACTTAATGTTGCCAGGTAGAATGTCCCAATTCTACTTTCCTTTTAGTAATATAATCCTGTTGCCCAAAGGATACTATTGATGAGCTCCTTTTACAGAATTCAACTGTAGAAGAAAACCATTTTTTTACAGACCATATGAAAACTATATAATTGGATACATATTACACTTGAAAATTAAATCCTTTATCTTTGTTAATTGGAAAGCATAGAAGTAAATGAAAATAGAGTTGAAAAGGACTTACCCCATAGACAAGTTCCCCAACCATGCCATTCCATATTTTAGTCTCTGGATCCCTTGCACCATATTTCCCATCAGCCACAATGGATAATTTGTATTTGATCCTTACATGTTTGGCTATTTCATAGGCTAAGTCTACACAATAGCCTTCATATCGCTCATTTCCTTCCAGTTGCTCATGGTTCTTCTTATACATTACATATGGTGATTCCTTTGGGACCAGAAGGAAGATCAAAAGATTACTCCTATACATTTTTCTAAGAGATGATAAATGTAATCATGAAGCCCCCACCATAGTTATTGCACTTTGGTGTGTAAAAAGAGCCTTTAAAATTTTTTGCTCAATAAGCAGAAGAGCCTCAACCAACTATTCAGTGTGCTACATATTCCTTGGAGTCCTTAACTAATGATTTAAGGAAGTAGAGAAAGATTTAAGTTATTTTTGAGAGTTTGAAAGAGGTACTGGTTTCTACCTGTAAAGTCTTTGATTTAGTCAAACTGGGCTGAGGTATTTCCCTTAGTTACATGAAGTTGAACCACCTTTGATTTCTTGGGATTTACCATTGCAGGAACCACAGCCAGCCCAGGCAAGCCTTAGGGAAGAACTGTGATATTTGTGAGGTCAGGGTCTGTGGCTTATCCATTTTTATATCCTCAGAACCTAGTACAGTACCTAGGACTAAGTGAGTATTTGATATATATGTTTAAATGAAAGGTGAACTCCAGCCAAGTCTCTATTCAATTCATCACAACTTCATACCTAGTGGTATACTCATTTTTAACCCAGGTCTGTACTTTATTCAGTAGAAAAACATACCAGGTTTTAGAAAAATATTTTAAAACTAAATGAGAAACTATATCACCTTTTAATAGTTCTTTGAATTCTTCAGAAAAGCTTTACATGATGAATATTGCCTTGAGATGGTCTTATGACATAGGTAAGAGATTATTATTATTATACCCATTGGATAAATTTTAAAAAGTACAACCTGAGGCTCATAGAAGTTGTAACTTGTACAATTAAGTACAATTTTACTAGTTTACCAGTGTTAGACTGGACAGTATATTAGAACCCTAATCTACTTTCCTCCACACAATGCAGCTTGCCCCACAATGAAGAATTAGATTTTAAGTCCAGATGAAACATTGGTCCTATAGTGGAAGGAGGGGGTAAAGAGGAGAATAATATCTGAAACTGATCCAAATTTGTATTATTTTTCTTTTTAAAATGACATTCACTTCATCATAATGTCAAGATACTTTGAGAGGTTCCTATACTGACCTGTTGGAAGTTTTCACTGCTTGAACTTGAGGTCTTTCCTACTGGCTGAATAATGCTTTTCAGAAAGCAGAAGTCTTGATGTACAGAAAGCCCACCTACCTTCTGTCCATACTTACCAGAATGGTAGTCACCACTATGGTCCGGTTCTCTGAGGATGCACTGTCATTGCTGATTTGGTGATCTGAGAAAGGCACAAACCTTTCATACTCATTCCAATAGCCAGCCTAGAAAGAACAGACATTTGGCTTGGTTGCCCATTTTTTACTCAAAAATTACGCCATGAAATTCAAGTGCTGTTGTAGAATGAAACTTTTTTTTAGTTGCTTTGATACTATTTTAACTAGCTATTTATTAATAATAAGAAAGGAGCAAAAGGGAGGCCAGGCATTATAAGCATGTTATTTGTCTAAAATTGTATGTACCTTGGTAGCCTCTGTTCAACTAAAAATATGCTGTAAAATTTGTGACTCCTTCCCTTTATTATAAGAAGCTGTTAATAACTCTGAGTCTACCATTTATAGGGCCAGACTCAGAGGGAACTATTCCTTTTAAACTGTGTAGATGGAACACTGATTACAAAACAACTGTGCATCATATCTATACTATTTGCTGAATGGAAAGGCAGAAATGATGTGTGTGAATTTGCTTTGTGTGTTTCCTAAGACCTGTTTTTTTTTTTTTTGTTTGTTTGTTTTGCATCTGGGTGCTGTCACCTTTTGAAAGACTTTTTCTTTGCATATCTGTTTTGGTTACTTACTTTTCTGGAGCCAGTCACTTTCATTTCATACACATCGATAGTATAATTTGTCCTACGTCCATAAGTGTCAAATTGGATGTTTCCAGTCATTCCTTGTACTTGCACCTGGTAGAAAGGAAAATGTAAAATTTTAAAGTGGCACTGCATTATTGCCTTCTAGGTCTCTGGGATGAGGTCTGCTGACAGATCTTGGAATCTTGGAGAACTTTTATCTTGAATCATTGAGCTATATATCCACCAAATCATGTCTATACACAGCTTCATTTTCTCCCCAGCATTTTCTAGATATACCTTTTAATTATGAAACTTTGAGTGGGTGTGATAGGCAATTACCTATATGATACAGTGGGGACCCTATCACTACTTTTTCAGGGGCCTGAAATTTCCACCATTAATCTCTTCTTAAGGGAGTAGTCTGAAGAGTAGTCTTAACTATAAATTCCTTTGGGGCTATGACTGTGTCTTATCTTAGTAGTCCCAATAAACTAGTTTCAGTAACATGGGCTCTGGAGCTGCTGAATTCATATCCTAGCTTCACCGCTTACTAACTGTATGACCTTGGGTATGTTCCTTAATACATTTGTACCTCAATGTCCTAATCTGTAAAATGTAAAATCCTAGAAGTACCTATCCCTTCAAGTTGTTGGGAGAATTAAATAAGTTATACATATGTAATGTTTAGGACAGTGTCTGACATGTAGTGAGCATTGCAATACATGTTAAGTATATTAACAATAATTATTAAAGTGAATTTAGTTCCATTTCTTGAGAGGGTTACACATTTACCAGCTACCATAGTAACAGGGTGAGTTTTTCCTCATATTTAACTTATGCCCAGCTATAGACAGGTAGCAGAGAGCTAGGCCACAGAAGGATAATCTTTATATTGATGAGATTTATTAAGTCTAAGGAATCAGGAGTATGGAGTACTAGATAAGAAAGCTAGAGATACTGGAATAGCCTGCAGACTATTTGGGATGCAAATGCAGATTCATGTGTGCCACAATTTTTCCTGGGTCTGGGCCCAGTGTTATGAACTAACTAATAACAGGCCATCTCTGCTGGGTGGAGAGATTTCCCTACCTACTTTACAGTTCAGGGATACTACCTGAAAGAGCCTCTATAAATATGTCAATATTGTTATACTCTTGAATTACTCATTTGGTGAGTAAGGGCTGAAGAACTTGCTTCAAAGAAAAATAATATGTCTCATTTTCCTAGGAAGAAAAAAATGGAATACTTTTTCATCACTTATTTGTTTTAAGTGACAAGCTGTTAAGAAAGTCAGAAGTAGTAATGGGCTTATGCTGCAGAAGGGAAAATAGGTGGCAAATCTATTTTAGGGAGCATAGCTTTATTATTAGGGAGCATAGTTTTACAGTGAAGAGGGCTTGTTCACTACCAATGGAAAGCTGGAATTCTTGTTGAAGGAGAAATGCTCCAATGTGACTTCCTGAAGCCAAGGTGATTGTACAACTGACCCAACAAACCTAAGCACTTTTGTCACCTTAGGCTTGCAGAGAAGGTGATGCCACCCTTCTAGTAAAAGAAAAGGCCCTTTGTTGAGATAGAAATTGCTTATGTAGTAGAATGAATCTGGTGCATTCTGTGATGCATGCATGGTTCTTTACAGTCTATTTTGAACATTGAATTCTAGGAGAGGATATAGGCAGGGCAGAGACACTGGCATAAGAACTTATGAAGGAAATTCTTCATTACTGAAAATAGCCAAGGTTTCAAACCTCATTAAAAATTGTATATTTCTAGCCCTAGCCAGTTTGGTTCAGTGGTTAGAGCGTAGACCTGAGGACTAAAGGGTCCCGGGTTTGATTTCCACCAACGGCACATACCTCGGTTGCAAGCTCGATCCCAGACTCTATTCAAGATGGAGTGCAGGAGGCAACCAATTGATGTATCTCTCTCACATTGATTTTCTCTCTGTGTGTGTCTCTTCCTCTCTCTCTCTCTCTCTCCCTTCCACTCTCTCTGAAAAACAATGAAAAAATATCCTCAGGTGAGGATTAAAAAAATTTGTATATTTCTAAAGGTCTAACCTAATTAAACATGATATACAAATTTGATAACAGTCTAGGTATGTCCAAGAGATTCCAGACCCCATGATTAAAACTTTTGGTGAGCAGAAGTAGAATTGGACTCCCACTTAGAAAGAAGTCTTTTTTTAAGGATGTGAATGTGACAGTTTCTCATCATCCTAGTTGGGATCCTTTCTTTAATTCTCCCTGCCCCTACCTCAGTCTACATTAGATACTTCTCTGCTGGGTTCCCATTGCAACCTCTGTAGGACTTAACAATAACATTTTAATCATCTATGTATTTCCATCTCCCCTACTACGTTGGGAAAATCTCAAGATGAGAGACATTCTGTTTCTGTGTTCTCAACTCTAATGGGATAGAGTAATTGCTTGATAAATGTTTACTGAACAAGTAGACAAGTCTCAATGACTTAACATTGTGACATATTTCAGTAGATTGGGCTAAGGCTGATCTTTTCACTATGTCAATTGTGATAAGAATGATTACCCAATTTGCAAGTGGGTTTAAGCTCTTTAAAAGCATTTGTTTACACATTAACTATTTAAATGTGAGCTCCCCTCATCTTATTTCATGTTTGCATACTAACTTGGAGCTTGATACATAGTTGTTGGTGCTCAATAAATATTTACTGAATGGTGTGCTTATTTATTCATTAAAACAGGCCCCTTAGGTACCTCTATTAGGCAGTGCTTTTGTTGGCCAGATTTCTGTGAAGGAAGAGACTGGTTTATTGAGCAACAACTATGTGCTAGTCAAATGAGGGATACTTCTACATCACACATTCTCACTTTAATGAACTCAAATTAAACGAAATTTCTTTTAACATAGTAAAACCTTTAGTATTTCAGATCCTCCTCCCTTGAAGTTGCTCTGAATAGTGGAGTTTTACTGAGCGTTTATCATGAGGGATCATCTACTATTGAAAAATGTTGATACTTTCCAGTCTCTAGAGTAATAGGAAGAGGTTGGCCTGTAGAGAGACCATCAAAGAGAGCCAGCTACACAAATTCTTTTGATTGAGTGTTTGATCATTAAGGCCTGGGAGAAAGTTTACTTACCTGGCTTATAGCTTGAGCTTTATCAGTGAGTTACACATGTAGAGATTATTTGTGCAATAGTATAATTAATCTTTATTTCTAGTAAAATTAATTTCTTGCTGTTCACTCTGGTAGCCTGTTTTCTATTTGGGGTATATAGTTGTTTGTATCATGAGTAGGGAGTCAATTGGAGATGCTGGAACTTGCCCCTTGAGGTTTTGTTGCTGAAAACTCCTTTTGATTCACTCTGAGTGAGTTTTATATTTCACTCATCATTATGTTTCACCTGACAATACAAATCTTGTAACTGCTATGAAGGTTGAATTTAATTAACTGCTCTTCAAAATTGTACAGTGCTACCTCCATAAAATGACACTTAGGGCATTTGTTAGGGAACTGACATAATGACATAAAAATCTGCATGATGAAAGAATGAGTCATATCTCTTTCTTGGAGAGAGACACAAGGGCTACTAACCCCTTTTGATTGAATGCTTCCAACTTGGCAAACTTAAGGCAGCAGTAAGAGAGCCAACTACACAAAATGATGTATGTTATGAGGCTATTACAAATTCTTCGTTGCTGGATTGTGCACAGAATTATCTTACCATTGCCTATCTCTTTGCTAATTTGGATGTCCCAAACATCAGGATAATTAAATAAGTAGAAATAAGAGAGTCTTGTGCTCTCAAAGGCTCATTTTAATGCATGCAGGCACATGTAACATAAAGCAAAATATTCAGAAAAGAGTTCTTACTTGGAAAACTGCAATCAATGGGTGATGCTGCTCCTTGTGTAAATAATGGAATCTGTTCAAAGGACACTGCTTGAAGCCTTAAATGACTTACCCTGTACATACTGAAAACAAGTGATCTATTTGACTGTCTATCCATTGATTCTTTGTACTTTTCTTTAGGCTTTTTCTTTGGGACATTGGGGAAAGCCTCTTAAGTAGGCCTAGAAATGGATCATGTTCCTGCGTTTCACCATGTAGAATAGTATAAAGGTTCTTTTTGGCAACAGAAATGCTATCACACTGACTTAGTTCCAAAGTCCATCCAGGCTAAAAATTTGTCTGGTGAGCCAGAGGATGCTGTTGTTCTTTGTAATGTGTAACTTGAAGGTAGGAACTTTATATAAAATATCTCAATACCCCTCAGTAATGTATTTCTGGAAAGTCTGAATTTTTCTGAAGTCATTTGCATAACTTTTGATGGTACTGAGTTTGATTTTCTACCTGTGGTGTAGCACAGAACTAAATATTCATTTGTCCTAAATTTGCCATTTTTCAAGCTTCAAGGAAGAAACTTCTAGTTTTAAATTTCTAGATTTTGATGAACAAATATCCATGCTTATCTTTCAGCACCATCTGACATTTTATAAACTCTGATCCTATTTCTTGTAGTATGTATTTTCTCAAGATTGATGTCTCATTTTTTGTGTCTTCATAAGGTCTCCCACCCTATAATCCATTGTGGTCATTACCATTTTCAGAGCTCTCTCGATATCAATTCCTTGACTCCAGGGCACAGCAGGATTTGCTAAGCAGTCTCCAGCACTGCCTCTCCGGGACACATCCACTCGCTGCCTCCTTAGATAGCGGAAAGCTTCTGCTATGACCAATATTGCATCGTGTGTCAGTGCAGATGTATACTGAAAAGGATGTATAGAAAACAAGATACCATGACAAATGATGCCCTCAAAACTTGACTTGTTCCTTGTCATTTTCATTCATCTCTACCTCTTGCTCTACAAAATCACCCTCTTAATAATTTGAATCAAGAGGTCTCTCTGGACAAGGCTGACTTTGATTCATTTTAGAATAATGCTTCTTACCTCATGTGTGCAGATGTTAAGATTACTAAGATCATATGGCTCAAGGGAATCTCTCTCTTGCTCTCAATACTGTGTTTCATACTAAGTGACTATTAAAAAGGTCAGATCCTTTATAAAGAAAGAAAAACATATGAAGTTAAAGGATGGCATATGTAGAATGGAGAGGAAACAGCATATCCTAAAGGGAGACTGGGTTATTGCTATTTCTAATAGAAAATTCAGATCTGGTGTTTACTTAGGGGAAAATGGAAATAGCTAAGTTAGACAGCTTGAAATTAATTTGGAGGGAAACATTAATCATTTCTGTCTGGACCACATTTCTGGTGAACTAGGACCTCTGGTTAGCAATAAATCAGTTTTTGTTTCCAGGGGGGAGCAAAACCTAAAGCTGGTTTTTGATTGTAGAAAATTACAATCGTTACTGAGTTTTAAATATGAAATCATTGATAATTTACAGGCAATAATTCATGATGCTACCTCTTTCAGGCAAGAACACTTCCTTTCTATTCCTTGGATATATTGGTATGCATCTACTAGGGTTGAGGCCAGTTACTTAAAACAAGGAATTAGATTATCTGCAATTTGACATGGTGGATGCCTTTTTACTAAATGAATCAATGTTTAATTAAAATAAGCTGGCCCATGTTTTGTAGGGGGTGACAAATACTGGGGGAATATAGAATTCTGTTGCTTTTTTTAAAAAAATGAAGCAAAATGTTCTAGGGGGAGTTGTCTTATATACACTATGTCTAAATACAATTGGGAGTGAATACATTGTCATCTTTACAATTACCAATTTACTTTTCTGACTTTTTTCATGTCACTGTTCTTTCAGAAGCAAATCATCAAGTATGACTATAACAGAGGGCATATGTTTTTTTCATGAAAAAAAGATCTTTGTGTCTGCTCATTCTAGCACTACATAAAGCCAACATGGTGGTGGTTTTTCTCCAGCTGCCTTTCCAAGCCATTCCAGAAGAGCTATTTAATACTCTGTTATTTCAGCTTCTACTTACCAATGTGTGAGCATGTAAAAAGAGCTCCCAAAGGAAACATTCATAAAATATAGAATAAATTAAGCATCAGGATTTTAATCTCTAAACAATTTTATTTCCTAATAAAAAATAGTGTACATAATTTTTTAAAGTGGGCTTTTGTTTAATTGATATAGAGAAAGGTTTCTGAATGACCAGTCCTAAGCAAAAGTAATCTGAGAGTTGTAACCATGTATTTAAATATTCCATTTTCTTAAGGCTTATAAGTAAAACCCTTCAGATAACTTAACAGTTCCTTTCATCAGGTTTGGATAACTTTACATTATACATACCAAGAGTTATCAGTGAATAATCCAGAGCTGAGATTGTCTTCCTTCTCTTTTGTACAACCTCTAGAACTTCTGAAGAGGCATAAACTATTCTGTAGTAGCCTTTTCATATGTTTACCCTAGTCCACTTTTTGTGCCTAACACAATGCCTGACATATTGTAGGTAACCCCTAAAATATTGAATAAATAAAAATTTCTTCCCTACCTGATAAAACTAAGAATGGCAAAGCTGTGTATAGGCTGCTTATAAATTTGTATAAGCTCACCTAAATGTAGTGGATAGATTTAGTACATAGAAAAGATTTGAATCATCAGGGAAATGCAAATGAAAACCACAATGAAGTATCACTTCATACCTATTAGAATGTCTATTATAAAAAAGACAAGAAATAACAAGTGTTGGCAAGGATGTGGAGAAAAGGGAACCCTTGTGTACTCTTGGTGGGAATGTAAATTGGTACAGCCACTATGAAAAACAGTATTGAGGGTCCTCAAGAAATTAAAAATAGAACTACCATATGAACCAGCAATTCCACTTCCAGGTATTTATCTGAAAGAAATGAAATCATTATTTTGAAAAGATATCTGTACTCCCATATTAATTGCAGAAATATTTACAATAGTCAAGACATGGAAATAACCTAAGTGTTTATCAATAGATGAACAGATAAAGATGTGGTACATATATAAAATGGAATATTATTGAGCTATGAAAAAAGGAAATCCTGCCATTTGCAACAACATGGATGCACCTTGAGGACCTGTGCTAAGTGAAATAACTCAGACAAAAGACAAATACTGTGTAATCTCAGTAATATGTGGAATCTAAAAAAACCCTGAACTCATAAAAACAGAAAACAGATTGGTGGTTGCCAGAGGTGGAGGTGGGAAGTGGATGAGGAAAATTGGTGGAAGTGGTCCATGGGTACAAGCTTCCAGTTATAAGATAAATAAGTCCTGGGGGTGTAATGCATGGCATGGTGACTGTACTGTATTGTATTTTTGAAAGTTGCTAAGAAAGTAATTTTAAAAGTTCCCATCATAAGAAAAAAATTGTAACTCTGGTGGTAATGGATGTTAACTAAACTTAAGGGGTTGGTAATAATTTTATAATATACACATATATCAAATCATTATGCTGTACACCTAAAACTAATATGTTATATGTCAATTATATCTCAACAAAAAATAAAAATGAATCATCTTTATAAAAAAGATTGACTACAAAGGATTCATTGTAGGAATTGTGACCATGTTAGCTGAAACATTTGAGGACACCTGATTTGACACATGATTTGGCATGTATACTATAACCACTATAGCACAGAATACCACTTAATTAGTGAGTGGTTTAAATGAATAAAAAATTACGTTTAACTTCAACTACATAAAGTAAGATCCTACATGTATTATGATCTGATGTGACCCATTCAGGGTGGACCTGCCTGGATGGTATAGAATGTCTCTCTTTCCTGGTCTATATCCCTATTGTTCTCCCTTACTCTTTTCTTGTTAGGGGGTATGTGAGGATGGGTATCTTGAAACCATGAAGAAGGAAATATGTCCCTCCCCCTTTCCTTTTTTAGAGAAGGGTCTTCAATATACTTTGACCCCTTGTCTTGATCACAGGACTCCCACAGCCATGGTACATGTACACTTTCACTATATCAAGAAAGAAGAACTTAAAGTTAGTTTCATACTTGAATCAATGCACCGAGGAAATGGTTACTTAAAAAAATGCATTTGAAGGATCCTTTGTGTAACTTGAATAACTTTCCTTTAATTTAGCTGTTTTAATTTCTGATTTTTAAATAGTAGAATTTCTAGCTATAGGGGAACACATATGAAAAATGTGCACTTTAAGCATGACTTTTTACTTTAATATTCTTATCTTGATTTCACGAAAATGAGCAACTCAGGTAACCTAATTATTTTTAAAGATACTTTTTTTTTGCAGGCAGGAAAACATTTCTGTTCAATATATGTATAGACAACACATACTCTGTATTAGAGCCTAATTCACTTGGGTGTGCTGAAATTCATGAAACTTATTAACACAAAACAATCATATAAATAATGTAAAATCTAATTTTCTGTTTCAGACTATCAATCTTCCTTAGCTGTTCCCACTGCTCCTACCGCTTGTCCGACTCAGGTTCTTCTAATATTTAAACTGTTAGCATATTATAAATGAAATTCATTACAAAATCATGTTAACATTCCCCAACACTGGGTTTTAAAAAGACCTCCTTCTCAATCACTTTTTTATTTAGGAGTTTAGTTTTCAAATGCAGCAGCATGACCTGTGGTTGTGTTTTAGCATCCTTAAAACACTTTTGAGGGAAGACCACTTGATCACAGGATGGCTGTAAATGTATAAAGACCACACTGAGATGCTTTGAAAAGCTGGCCTAAGGTGTCTACATGCCATGGAACATTACCTTTAGTGGTGCATTCTTGGCTTCAGGGAATTCCCTTTCATCCAGCCTCACCCAGCGCTGTATGAACTGCTGAACCATAGGATTTTCATTGTTGACGATCTGGAATCCTGTAATGTTTGCTCCCCCATGCATGACTCTTTCTAGCAAAATATCGGTAAAACCCTAGAGAGATTGAAAGAGAATCATGATGTAGCAGGTCGTGAGCTTTTATGTACAGTATCTGTTGATTAGTGTGAAGGGGGAAATGAAAGTTCCTTCTCTAGGATCAGTCTTTAACAATGAAGAAAACCCTGGACACAATGTTATATGTCAACTATATCTCAGTAAAAATGACGACAACAAAAAACAAACAGAAAACTCTGGATATGGACTAATTCTTAGGGCACTATGTCCCTATTTAGTGTAGTTGTGCTAAGGACAAACATAGGTGCCAACTTCAAGAAATGTTTTGATTTGTCTCATTTACCTGTATGCTTAGTGTTTCTTCATTGAATACAAATATAATGCTTCATGTAACTAGACAATATTGAAAACATTTGACCCCAACTAGAGGAATAAAAAATTTCCTTCGATTTAACATGCCAAACACAGAAGATTGCTTTAGATTCTAACGATGAGTACTTTCAACATTTGTGACATAGAAATGCCAAAGAGAGAAACTGATAGTTTGGTTGCAAATGATGGTACAAACCCCAGGGTATGTCTCACACATGTCTATAAATGAGTCTTGACATTTACTTCATAGCATCCACCATTTTCTTCTTCTCTTGCTCTGGCTATAGTCTGGTGTCTCTGCCTCCTCAGCCTCCTCATGGAATATCTTCAGGTTCACACCAAGTCATCTCCATTTGGGCACCGCCATTTCCACTGGGCATTGCTATCTTCTAGGACACCTCTCCCAGAAATTTCACTATTTTTGCTGGATACCTGTTCCTTTCTAGTTGCTGCTAATGCATTTGTGTCCTCAATGGGTTGAAGCCAATGTTTACATTCATAAAGAAATGAGGAGGATTCTTCCTCCCTTCTTTAGATTCTCCTCCCTAATATTTTAGTATAAGATTTTCAAACATACAGAAAAATTGAAAGAATAGTACAGTGAAGACCCATATAGTTACTACTCATATGTTACAATTAGTATTTTTCTATTTATCTATCAATCCATTTCATGTTTTGAATGTGTTTCAAAGTAAATTGAAGACATTACTTCACAGCAAAAGACTTCTGCATGCTGGTCATTAGCTAGAATTAAATGTTTGCAATTTTCTTCCTTCCCCCCTCCCTCCCTCCCTCCCTCCCTCCCTCCCTCCCTCCCTCCCTCCCTCCCTCCCTCCCTCCCTCCTTCCTTCCTTCCTCCCTCCCTCCCTCCTTCCTCCCTTCCTCCCTTCCTTCCTTTGTCTCTTCCTTGCCTTCTTTCTTCTATTTTGAGGTAAAATTTACATTCAACAAAATGCACACATCTTTTTTTCTTTATTTTCAGTTACAGTGGATATATATACAGTGTAACTAATATACAGAAGCCCCCCTCTTGTGCGCTTCTCTAGTCACCACCCCTACCCCCACTTCTTTTAATTTTAAATTTCTTTAACATAAGAAACAAGGTAGTCTTAGAAACCATTTTAGTGAAACAGCTTTTTCAGTTATTACTCACAGCCCCCTTCTTCCTTTTACAAGTGGGATATGAGTCAATGGAGACTGGACAAAGAGCCAAATATTTTGCATCACTGAGAGTTATGCCTCCTTTCACATAATTACAAAGTATTTTTATTTTTTAAAAATTTTTATTAAAAAAATATCTTTATTGATTTCAGACAGAGGAAAGGAGAGGGAGAGAGAGAGAGAGATAGAAACATCAATGATGAGAGAGTCATTCATCAAGCCCACAACCTGGGCATGTGCCCTGACCAGGAATCGAACCCCGATCGCTTGGATCCTAGGTCGATGCTCAACCTCTGAGCCATGCCTGGCCGGGCTATTTTTATTTTTTATAAAACTCCCCATATTAATTTTTATTTATTTATTCATAATTTATTTTAAAAAAATAACCTGACTCTGGGGATGGGGCCCAGAGATTTGTGTTTTTATTATTTATTTATTTAAAATATATCTTTATTGATTTCAGACAGAGGAAGAGAGAGGGAGAAAGAGAGATAGAAACATCAGTGATGAGAGAGTTGTCCTTGATCGGCTGCCTCCTGCACACCCCTGATTGGGGATTGAGGCTGCAACCCAGGTATGTGCTGCGACTGGGAATCGAACCATGACCTCCTGGATCCTAGGTTGATGCTCAACTGCTGAGCCATGCCCAGCCAGGTAACTTTTTTTTTTTATTGTTCAAAATATTACCGACATCCCTTTTTCTCCCCATTGACCCCTTCCTCCCCCCCCCCCCAGTCCCTCACCACACCACTGTTCTGTGTGTCCTTGGGTTAAGCATATATGCATATAAATTCTTTGGTTAATCTCCTCCCCCAACCCTCCCTCCTTTCCTCTGAGATTTGTCAGTCTGATCCATGCTTCCATGTCACTGAATCTATTCTGTTCATCAGTTTATTAAGTTCTTTAGATTCCACATATAAGTGAGATCATGTGATGTTTGTCTTTCTCTGCCTGGCTTATTCTGCTTAGCATAATACTCTCCAGGTTCATCCATACTGTCCCAAAGGGTACGAGATCCTTCGTCTTTATATCTGTGTAGTATTCCATGGTGTAAATGTCCCACAGCTTTTTTATCCACTCATCTACTGATGGGCACTTGAGCTGTTTCCAGATCTTAGCTATTGCAAATTGTGCTGCTGTGAACATAGGGGTGCATGTATTCTTTCTAATTAGTGTTTCAGGATTCTTAGGATATATTACTAGAAGTGAGACCGCTGGGTCTTTTTTAAAATTAACACTAACTTATTAGGATGAGTTTTCTTCCAAAGGCTTCCTTCATGAAAGAAACTAAGACTCAGTGTTTTCTCCCATTTTCTTCCCCTGCACTGTAATCAGTAGAGAAGCTTGCTTGCATATAAAACCTACCAGAGGATCCTGTGGGGGCTTAAGCCTATAACCCAACTCCCCACTCCCATTCTCTAAACATATATACAAATAAAGAGTCAAGGACAAAACTTTAACAAATGGCTTTAATTCATTTACTGTACCAAATCATATTTGTCAATTAACAAGTATTACATAAGAACACTGACCAACTTCCCATCCTCCTTCTGTTGGGGGTAAAGAGAGGGATCTCTGGTACTTTCCCATGTCTTAAGAGCTTGGGCTAGAAAAGTTGAGCTCCTTTCCTTGAAAGAAAGGGGTTAAGAATGCTTCTGCCACCATCCTGGTCTCCAAGGTCAATACCACAGCATGTACTAGGATGCACTATCTCTTGTGCCCCTCACACTTTGATAAGCATCACACTCCTATTTACCTAATAGAGCATGTTAAAATGACAATGGAGAATTAACAAAAGGGAGGCAGGGAGAAAATGTCCCAGAAATCTCACATCTGCCTTTAGGTGTTAAGAGCCAGCACTCTGTCTTTCCAGAAAGATTTTCCCTTACTGCCCTTTTCTTGGTAGGGTTACTAAAAGGAAGAGTCCAACTCAAATTTACCTTACCAATCACCTCTACTTACTCCCAGGAAGCTTCACTCTACCACATAGACCCCACATATTCCTACTTGGGTGTCTTCCTCTCTAACAAATATATTGTAATTTGGAAATATCTTCACAGGCATGCTCTGCACTCATCTCTACCACACATCAACCACTCTACTGAGTATCTAGAAGTTTTTCAGTCAACCCATATTTTATGACAAATATAGCTGGAAATGAGTTCTGGCACACAGATTAGAATTGACCTGGCTGTTCTTGGAGGTTGAAATGTGGCCATAGCAGCACAAATCAAGCCAGGAGAAGATCACCTCAGACTGTTCTCCTGGCAAGCAAGACCTACACAACACCAGCTCCTACTGACTGCCCTGAGGGCTTATCTGTCCATATGGGCAGAAAGCACTAACACAGCCTCATGGACAAAATGGAGAGAGCAGAAGCGTAGCAGAGAAAGAAAGGAGGTAACACGTATGTCAGAGGAAGACCCATTTGTGAACATTTTGCTTGTTTGTAATCTAATCAGATTTTTGGCTTGAATGTTGCCCTGGTGCCCAGCATTTAGATGCAGCAAACCACAGGCCTCAAGGTTGAGATAATCAAGGCTGTATTATCCCCTAAACCCTCTGAAAAAACACTAATGCAGCAAAGCTGACCAAGAAACATTAAGGAAGTAGAAGGGGAAGAGAGAAAAGAGGGAAACAGTAGAAAGGGGGATATAGGAAAAGCTGTTCCTGCTAACAGGCAGGAGTTGGTTAACTCTTGATCATCCTTCTGTTTCTGATACCTTGAAAAATAATTTTAGTTTTGTATCAAATATTGCTAAATTCCACAGTTCAAGTGGCCACTGACAGCTCCCAATATTGTAAAAAAATTAAAATTGCTAGATTTCCCTTTTTGAATTGACAACACACCAAACTCAAATTTGGATGTAAATGCTAAGTAGCTCTAAATCCTCTGTAAAAAACTAATGTAAAAGGAACAACCACCAAACACATAAAATAGGCAGACAAATAAAATAAAAGGGTGAAGAACAACAGGAGAAGGGAGTTAAGACAGAGTTGTTGGCAGTGGAACAGAAGTTGTCTGCCTCTTAGTCTCCTTTCCACCTCTGTTCTATTGCTTTAAAACATGTTTTGTTTTCTTTCACATATTGCTATATTCTGTTGTAGCTGTGGACAAGCATAGTGCATGACATTTTGAAAGTTGAAGCCTGACTCTTCCTAAAACCTCAGTAAAAACACTAATTCATCAGAGCTGACGAATAGGTAAATGATGGTAAGAGCAATTTTTTGGGAAAAGGACAAATGGTAGGCAGGGTTGTATTAGGGGCAGAGGCCTGGCTCTCCTCCTCTGATCCTTGTATTTTAAATCATTATTCTTGCTCATATTATATTCCCTCAAAAATCCCTTCTTCTTCATGTATCTGTTCTTTAAATTAATGGCACTTTAGGCCTGCTGAGTCACTGGGTGAGGTCCAAGTACCTGTATTTTTATACACTCATCAGGTGACTTTGAAGCACAAGTGGGTTTGATTATTTTCCTAGCTTCCTAGTTGGTACTCCTTCCAGCTCTTTACTTCTCCAGTTTATTCTTCACACAGTAAATTTACCTTCCTAAAACACCAATTAGTGCACAATACTCCTTTCCTAAAATTATTGCAAAGACTTTCTACTTTTTCTACAGTCATATTAACAGCTGGAAATCTTGAGCTGGCCTTCAAGATTTCCATTTTATGTTATGTTCTGCTCCCCTGGCCTCATCCACACCATTTCTTTCTATAGACCTCATGCACTAATCACATCATGCCCTGTTTAACCTTGGCGTGGCTCCTTTGTCTAGAAAGGGCTCCTACTTCATTCATCACTTACAGCTCTGGCTATCTCTATTGAAATTTCATTCTTCCAGAATAATTCATTTAGTAAAATAATGATGAAAAACATCAATATCAAGTTTATTACTGTAATCTCTATCAGGTAGTAAGAGGGCCAATGTGTGCTTCTGTGCCCCAATTATTACACAGGCTCTTGCATATTGTTGACTCTTAAGAGCTTTTGTCCTTCTTTATTATAGCATGCCTTCCCATGCCTTCTGTGTAATAAGTATGTGTATATGCCACAATACCATTCCTAAATGACTCCAAGATTCCAAATCCCCTACTGTACTAAGTGAAATTTCTGTTGAGCCCATTTTATTTTTTATAGTGATTTTAATAACTAGAAGTGATGATCAGATACTCTATGATTTTTGTATGCTTAGACTAGACTTATCAAATTCTAGTGCTCCTTACATTTCACCAACTCTCTTTGGTTGCAATTGTTTTTTAAGCTAACTGCCACAGTGGTATCTTTTCCTTTGCTTGGCTCTGTAAACTGTGTGTAGAGGGAGAGATTAAAAGAGATGAGAGACAAAGAATTTACATGCATATATGCATCACCATGAACACAGACAATAGTGTGCTGAAGGCCTGGTGGGGGGGAAGGGGCAGGAGCTGGGTGGAGGGGGTCAAGAGGGGAAAAAGGGAGACATCTGTAATACTTTCAACAATAAAGATAAATTTTTAAAAAAGTAGAAAAAAAGATAAGAGAAGACAAATATTGCAGACAATCCTACTGCTCACACATAGGGTAATTTGAAACTCTACTTTCTCTATTTTGTTCATTATTTTAATTTGTTCATTAGATTCCACATATGAGTGAGATCATGTGATATTTGTCTTTCTCTGACTGGTTTATTTTGCTTAGCATGATACATTCCAGGTTCCTCCATGCTGTCTCAAAGGATAAGAGATAGACCCAGAGGCATAGAAGTATGGAACGGACTGACAAATCTCAGAGGGAAGGAAGGGGTCGGTGGGTGGGGAGAGATTAACCAAATAATTTATATGCATATGTGCATGACCCATGGACAAAGACAATAGTGTGGTGAAGGCCTGGGGGTGTGCGTGCATATGCGGTGGAAGGGGTCAATGGGGAAAATTTTCAACAATAAAGATAAAGTAAAAAAAAAGAAACTACTTTCTCACTTTCTATGTTCTAAGTGCACTTGACTATTTGCCTCTGTGCAACAGTAGTAATATTTGTTGGACATATGGATATAATCTCCAGAATTTATTCCTTTGAGAGGGAAACTACTCATTTGGATTTGTAAGTTCTGCTATAACTCATCAGTTGTATCACTTTGCAACCACATCACATCTGTTTGTTTGATCCAGTGTACTATTGCCCACATCTGAATGCAACTGTATGAAACCAACCATGACCTTTGTGCTTAAGCCGTTCACACAGGACCTTGTAAGCTACCTTTGATTAGCTCTCCACGCCCACCTTTTACACAGACATTGGTTGCACAACTGGCACCCGGTGTTTACAGATTGTCCCTGATTTGAGAACAGCCACACAACCCAGTCTTCCAAAGATTCAGATGACTTTAGCATTATCATATCACCTTTGATTTATACATACTGCAAATCAGTTTCCTTCTGGAAGTGTGAATAATTGAGAGTTGGAAATAAGCATATTCAAGGCTTACTTTTACAGTATTTATTTTAAAGATATTATGTGGAGATTTCCTTCATATAATACTATTATTAGGGTACATTTTGTATACAGTGAGGAAAACACACAAGATACGTTGAGTGACTTTCATTGAGTTGATGGTAGATTATGGGTAAGAAATGGGAAAGGTGGTTTGCCTATATGAAAGATAAAAGTGGTAGAATGAGGGCTGGATGGCTGCCAAGGACAAGTAACTATCTTACTATTTGAATGAAGCCTGGCTTTGCCTTTAGTGCCATTTGAATGGTTCATTTGGGCCATGCTTTGATAGGGAAATACATGGTAATTGTGGTGACTCAAGTTATCAAGTTGCTAATGAGAGACACAAATCTTTTTCTAGAAGCAGGTTCATCCTCCTGAGAAGGGATAATATGTAGGGTTGAAGATTGCACCATATAAATTAGTACTTGATTACAAGTTGCTTGTATTATTCACTCACTGCTTTATTCTCTAATCCAATCAACAAATATACTTTCAAACCTCTGAAGTGCTATCTGTTGGTATAATGGTGAGCCATATCAAACTTGGTCCCTGAACTCATGGCACTTTAGTCCTTGAGAGTTATTTGTACAAATAATTACAAGTTGACATAGTGCTATTGGTGGGAAAAATAGCCACTAATTTCTTTTTTTTTAATTAACAACTATACTGAGGTTTAATTTAAATACCATAAGATCCATCTATTTGACACTGATTTAAAGCAAAAATCAAACCATGCTCCTGCTCTTCTTGAAATTCTTTAATAGCTTTCTGTTGCTGTTGAACAAAGCTAAAACCCCTTAAGCAGGCTTACTGCAGCCTTACACAATCTGGATCTTGTCACTCACTCTACTCTAGTCAAAAGTGCCTTCTGAAAGTTCAGAGAAGGTATCAAGCTCTTCTTTTGCCTCAGGACCTTGGCACATACTGTTTCCTATGCATTGCATGAACTTTCCCTGTTACTTCATCTAACTGGATCTTTCTTGACATTCAGATCATTGTTTCAAAGTCACCTTTTCTGAAAGGCCTTCTCTAGCCAAGCTATGCAGAGTACTCTGCCCACACTCTGCCATCTCTTCATTCCGTCACAGCACCTGTTCTATTTCCATGCTAATTATCATAAGCTGTGCAAGTTCTGTCCAATATGATTATAAGGTTCTTAAGGACATCTTCTGTCTTTCTTGCAGTAGAGTGGACAAGATATTGGGCATACAAATGGTATAGAGAAAATATAACTTACTATGAAGACCTTTAGAGCAGTATTGCCCAAAGTGTGTGTGGAATGGTGCTGGTCTGCTGTTTGTTTCCAGTCTGAGATGATATAAGGAAAGAAACTGAGCTTATAAGCCTTTATAGCAATTTGACAGGGTAATATTATGGCTGTTGAATCTAATACTAAAAAATGGGCTTATATTTTGTATATCTTGTTTTACTTATTTTATTTTTTAGTAATTTATTTTTGTTACACTTTTCTTGGTCTGTGAAGATCTGGGGAAAAACTTGGCTTTTCTTCACAGATAGTTTGAGAAGCACTGTTTTAGAAAATATGTTTGGGGGGTCTGGGGGAAGCAGAATTCTTTCAACTCATCTTGTTAGAATATTGGGTAGGAAGTGATCTTTCCTTATTGATTTCAGGGTAAGGGAGGGAGGGAGAGAGAGAGAGAGAGAGAGAGAGAGAGAGAGAGAGATGACTTTAAGAGAGGCATTTTTCGACAGGGAGAATGAGTCTCAAAGTCGAGTACTTTAAGCTGACAATCGCCTGTGGTTTTCTCAATGCATGGTAGAAAGTCGGACCCCAGGCCAGTCCCCACTCCTCATTCCTTTTGTGTTCTACGGTATCCTATTTCCATTTGAGAAGAAAGTGACTCCTGTTACCAGAAAGGTTGTGTATCCAGGGGAGGTGGCTGGCCTCCTGGCATTTTGGACTGGTGGGAGTTTTTCCCTTCAAGCCCACCTCCTTTGCCTGTGAGGTCAGGCTCCAGCCCAATGAGCTCTGTGTTTACATGCCATCTGCTGAAGTGTCAGTGGTTACAACATGTGGATTTGAGCATTTGAATTTTTATTTAGAACACTAAATATGGAAAAACAAAGGGAGGGAAAGAGTAGGAAACAGAACAAGAAGACCGGGACAAGGAAGGGAGCAGAAGGGAACAATCATTATTGGCAAGCAAAACATGACTCAATCTTATTCAAACTTGTTTTCTCTCTAAACAAAGTGGGCTTTTCTCTGTTTCAAGTACTTCTCAAGATTTCAGAGTTCACTTCTTCAGGCTTACATTACTCCTGGATGCCTCTTTTGGGTTCTATTTTATGAAAAAAATGTTTCTGTTTTAGTAAAAATTTGGAAAAATTAGATGTAATCTAGTACTCCCCCCATCATTATTTCCTGGCAAACTAATATGAATGAGGCAGATGGGGTGGGAAAGAGAAAAAAGACAGCAAGAGAAATAAGAGGGATAAGAGACAGGGGAGAGGGTGTGTGTGTGTGTGTGTGTGTGTGTGTGTATGAGAGAGAGAGAGAGAGAGAGAGAGAGAGAGAGAGAGAGAGAGAGAAGAGAAAGAGAAAGAGAAACATCAGTGTGAGAGAGCCACATCGATTGGTTGCTTCCTGCATGAACCTGCAACCCAGGTACGTGCCCTTGACCAGGAATTGAACCCGCTATTCTTCTGTGCATAGGCCAGCGTTCTAAATGTTGAACCACACCAGCCAGGACTACATTGACTAAGTTTTTGAACCTGGATGCCTACTTTAGCCTCATTCTTAGAAATGGGATCTGTAAAATCACAGAATTGATGGGATAGTATCTTTTTCTAATACACACTTAATATAAATTCAAAACCAATTAGTTTAGGAAGTTTTGCTATGTACTACCTAAAATCATCTCATATACAAATAGCAGGCTTTGGGAAATAGTGATCTGCTCTAACTCTCCATTTTACAGATTAAGAAACAGCTTCAGAGAGGTCTGATTTATTACAAGGCTAGTTAGATGAATTCTTGGGGTTGAAACCTGGTTCTTAGCTCCTAGGCTAGTGCCTTTTTCATTATGCCTACGGTTGATATAGGGTTCTGTGCACTATTATTGATATATATGAAATAATTAAATCACAATACATAGCATGCATGGCAATGCAGTGTCAAGGATCCTGATCCAAGACCTTACCATGAAAGAAAGAGGTTGCTTGAGTGACAAATCTATAAATGTTGGTTACCTCTGGTATTTTGAGTAGAGAAACATTACCACCTTAGAGGGAGTCCTGGAAGAGAAAACAACAATTAATTATGGAACCACCCGTAAGAAGAAGTGATATCACCAACTGATACAGAATTTGTAAGAGACTTACTTGCTCTATTGGGATGTCCACTTCTGGCCTGACCAGGTAACATCTCTGGCCTGTGCTCCTGATGCAATCTTGTGTTTCTTCCAAGGATTTCAACAATTTAAAACTTTCGGCAGCTGTTATCCACTATGAAATGCACACCCTGGCATGTGAAACCCTTTTTTGAAGCATTCATGAACTATCCAAGTCTTCTCACTTTAGGATTGCTACCAGGGAAGGTCCATGTAAAAGCACATAGAAGTCTTTGCCAGATCCATGGAGCTCATTATCAAAGGGGACACTTGAGGCAATGCTGCAGGGGATTCCAGAAAGCTTAGGTAAGCAGTGTGACTGTTTTTGACTTTGCATTTGTAGAAGCAGGCAGTGGTTCTGTGCTGTTGTTACATGAAGACTCAGATTAGAATTTGTCCCCCTGTATATATGTCCTTTGCTTTCATCCAGCTGGCTCATCTTGAATGGCCAGATGGCTCTCTTGAAAGGAAACATCTTCTTAGTTCCACTTACCCTTATTTGACCATCTAAATAGTTTTGGTTTGCTGTGTGTATGTGTACATGTGTCTTTGGTGGAGAGATTTGGAGTATTTTTAATTTGCTTTAAAAGTCTGAAAACCATGGAAGGGATAATCTGTCTCATCAGAGATTAGCAAACATTCTTATCTCTAGTGCCCATATGCAATGTGATATAGAATACAGGACTTGTGGAAACACAAGGCTGTGTTCAAATGAACAGAAGGGCACTAGAGGAAGAGAAAGGATGGCAACTCAAAGCATGGTGATGAGTTCATGTTTTAATTATCCAGGCTGACATGATACTATACATTACATCCTTTTTCAAGGAACAAACTTTGCTTATTCTTGTAGTAGACATCCTCCCAAGGTTTCATAATTCTCAGTTCTGTGTTCAACATTCAGTTTATCATTCTTTTCCCCAACCTTGTCCTAGTGATTCTCTCTTGTAGTTCTCTCACCACACAGGGTTACATTTCTGTCACATCTGGGTCTCAAAGTTGATACCAGAATTCACCTGAAGGATTGTCAGTAGAATTAGGGAGGCCTAGTCAGAAGTATAGAATGGGAAAAGTCTTTATAGATCATCTGGTCATCTTAAGCCAACTGAAACAGCCGTTGATGTGCATGACTCAGATCTCCCTTTAAGACAGAACGTGCCTTGAAGAGTTGAGTTAGATCACAGCCTCCAGCTTCAGGTGCCGTCAGGCTCTGCCTCAGCTTTCAAGTGGGAGGTTTGTGCTTCCTGGGCAGCTGCCAGCCAATGGCTGAACAAAGTGTGTGTGTGGGTAAAATGGCTTGCCATTTCGGAGGTAGCATGGGGTTCCTCTATGTTCAGTCTTTGCACAGGAGCTCCCAGCTGTGCTCGCCAAGACTTTCTCAGAGCTTTACCACAGTCTGAGGCTCTTCTTATCAAACTTCCTTCCTTTCCCCCTCCTTCACTAATATCAGACCTGTAATGTGGTCTGAAGCTCTCCCTGCCTACTTGTATTTCTCTTCCTTTTATTTTTCACAGGTATTACTCTCAATAAATGTTTTGCACTTCTAATTATATCTTAGCATCTGTTTCCAAAGGACTCAACCAATACATCTGAGTTCTACAGTAAGGAATCTGAGGTCCACAAAGGTGAAATGACTTACCCAAGGTACCATAGCTAGCTAATAGCAAAGTTAGTATAACAACCCGAACTTTCTGATCCCCAATTCAATGCTTTCCCAAAGTTCAGTGGTCTAAGTACCACCACAGTCATGTATACAAACAGCAACACAACAGGTTTTGTTATCTATTTATCCCCCATACTATTATTTATGTGACATATTTGACACATTAAAAATTGTTTCACTTGTTATTAAATCTCTACTTTAGCCCTGTATGAAGTAATAATATCCAAATAAAATCCAAATTTGGATTTTGATGTGCTAGTTTTATATATTTTTAATATATATTAAATAAATACAATACCATTATAATAAAAATGTTTGTGTGTGTACTACCTAAAGTCATATCATTTACTGCCAGTGATAAGTAAGCCCTAGGACTTAAAAGGCAGAGGAGAAGGAAAAGGTAGACAGAAGGAGGAAGGAAGAAAGAAAGAAAAGCAAAATACTTATTGGTGAGGAAGAAATGGTAAAAACCTATCAATAACTGCCTTGGGTGCCTTGGGTGACCTCCATGTTTCCTGCCGAGCCCTGGTTTAATCTCCAGTGAGTCAACAAACATCCTTTACTTATTGGTTGCCTAAAAAAGCAAATTGAATGTATTCAGATGTAAATTAAGAATCAAGATTTCTCCTCCTAAAAGAGTCAATTCATTTATCCCCAAAACGGACTGAAATGGTCAACTCTGAGCAATTTATTGGAGAAGATGCACACTACCTTTCAAAGCAGTAGTTCTAATCTTCATTTTATAAAGTGTTTGAGTGTATACACTTCCTAAGAAAAAAGATTTAAGTAACATTTCCTTTATCATTTAAAAAATATTCATAATTAAAATAATATTTTTCTTTGATTTAAGAAATCTAAAAATATAATTGCTATAATCTTTCACCTTTGTTGTCATTCTTTTGGTTTAAGAGTTCTGTAATGATTATGATTTTATTGTGCTAATGAAACAAAATTGGGGTTATGTAATAATTTAATAGATTCCTAGTATCATAGTGATAATTTAATGTTCTTCTTTTGTTCCACGGAGATGGTATTATACAGAACCTCTGTCAAACAGATATTAGTGATTTAGAAGCCATTTTGTTAGTTCCTAAACCAATTGTTCTTTTAGAGAAAAAAGAGTTATAAACGAACCTAAATGAAATACTAGCTTCTAGAGTGTCACAAATTTTAAAGGCATGGGAAGTTTGAAGGTAAAGATTCAAGTCATGTTTTATTATAGGTAGAAAGGTGGCTATACACTTAATATTCCATGTTTAAACCTATTTCTAGCATCTGGTTTGAAAAGATTTGGCAATGGTCTACTTCTGGAAAGATAAATCCATTACTGATGTGCATGTAAGAGTGGATTAATTGGAGAAAGAGTCAGTTTCCTGTGTTCCCATCCCTTGTCTTACATTTTAAGCCTGTGTAAAATGATTTACATTTCAAATCCAAATTGAATCTAAGAATAATCAGTGAAGAATCATATCAAATTATTATTTTTTAAATGAGGAGAGAATATAAGCTTCACAGCTAAAATAGAGACTACATAATTGAAAACAAGGCTATTACATTTAGGTTTTCGTATTTACTGACTCATTTCTCCAAATGTCTAGAGAACAAATTAGGTACTTCATATATTTCCTTTTGGGATGATTACAGATAACACAAACTAAAGAGACTACATTGCCCTGGGAAACTTAAACTCTGCTTGTTCTTACCAGGTTAGCAAGCATGTAGTGATAACCTCTTGAATGTTTCCCCAGGATCACAACCTGCAGAAAGAATAAGAAATATTGTTTATTCAAGAAAGACATTTTCAATTGCACAATCAATGGGATGGCTAGAACAAATTACTTTTAAATGATGAACAAAGTGTTAGGTCTTTATACAATATAATCACAGTTAATTGGACCAGATTTCACTTTCAGGCAGAGAGTACAGAAAGAATTGCTAATATCAAAGTTAAAAATGTCAACAAGGGAGAAAAAGCTCTCTAAATTTCCAGGTCAGTAGCATCATTGTCACTTAAAATAGATGACAAAAGCAATGAAGCTGATACTCCCCCACCCATGAACTGGATTTCTGTACTTAGCTGTTGAGATGGCAAATGGGCTGAACTTCGCATACGAATTAGAAAATAGAATGTACAGTACTTTTTTTTTTTTTTTTTTTTTTAAATCAGGAATGCTTAGGGAATAGTACAGTCAAAGAATGGGGTTAATGGGATTTTCAGGTTAATCAAGGTCGCTTTTGCTTATTGAAAACACCTTCTTTTTTCCTGTATTAATACTAAAAACTTGTGACCACCTGTATATCTTTAGGTGCTGAATGTGATGCCTTAGGATGGCAGGGAAGGGGTTTTTCCCTTAGGGGACATTTGGCAATGCCTAGAGACATTTTTGATTGTCACATTTGGGAGGGGTGACTAGTATCTAGTGGGTAGAGACAAAGGATGCTTCTGAACATCCTACAATGCACAGGACAGCCTCCCACAACAAATAGTTATCCAACAAAAAAATGTGAATAAGGTTGAGGTCGAGAATTCCTGTCTTAGGTCATCATTGCTATCATAATTTCCATGAATAACATTGTACTAATAATAGCCTTACAGTTTATCAAGTGCATTTTTATTTTCTCAAAATATGTAAATAGATTGAATGTTTTCCAACCAAATGTATTGATTGGCATTTGGAAGTTTTGACTAAATACCTGACATAAACTTATGTACAGATAGCTGAGGAGAGCAAAAATTCTGGTTAATTGAGGATTTTATAAAATGTCATTTTATTCAGTACCAACTATGTGTAAAATACTCTGCTGAGTACAGGGAGTGGGAATGAGGAGGGGATAATATAGCGGTTAAAGACACAACCAGAGGTGGAACCAGGTTTTGTACAGACCTGATGCTAATACCACTTTAGAAGACCCCTTTAAGAAAAATAATACAAAATTACACATACAATATTTTCAATAAGGCCTTGGAAAGACCCATGCAAGTAAAAGGCCATTAAGCTTAAGCTTCACGGTAAGTTCCATTCTGGACACTGCTGTCAAAGGGTTTAAAAACAATTTGTGAAAACAATAAATTGCATACAGACCAAACCAGAACTATATACAAAGTTAATACTACTACTACTACTACTACTACTAATAAAAACATCTGCCCTTAATTGAGTACCTAATATTTGCCAGGCACTGTGCTAGGTGCTTTATGTGTATTTAATCCCTAGGACAATTTAACAGATTAAATATCATTAGTTTCATTTTACAGATGAGGAATCTCAACTAAGGAGAGTTTATGCGATTTGCCCAAGGCACACAGCTAGGAAGTGGTAAAGCTGGAATTAGAACCTGGGTCTGTCTGCCTCTAGAACCCATATTTCTGGATGTACATTACATGGCTTCTTAGTATGTATTAAATGTCAAATACCAGTAACTGCTCTTGGCCCTGGGAGAAAAGGTGTCTGAGACCTGCTGGGATGGATACGGAAGGCTTTTCCTGGAGGAGATGAGGTTTAAGCTGGCCCATAAGTGGAATCATATATTCAAATATGCTGGCATGAGAAGGCCTCAACTCATTTCAAGGAGAGAGAGAGAGAGAGAGAGAGAGGGAACACACATGAGTGAAAGCACTGGTTTTGATTAATTTAAAATATGAGCCACATTTCTGACTGATTATTTATGGAGGAAATGCAAGGTTAATGAATGTCTTGAGGAGGTGATTTTTCATGCTGCCATGACACAAAATGAGCTGTTATGTATCTGCTGGGATGTATTCTTCAGTGTCTGCTTGTGAGAAACATTCTTACTGGTGACATTTGTTAACTTTTGATGGCAAGTTGGGACCATACATTTGTTGAATTTTTAATTCACTGACAGCCCTCAAGATAATAAAATCAGAAGGTTTTTAGTTCTGCCAGAAAAATGAGCAAGATTCCTAAAGACGTCTGGCAGACCCTAGAGAAAAATAAAGAAGCAAGCCCAAAGGAAACGGAGTAAGTCTTTCTCACCAGTGCAGGGCTTAGTGTCCCTTTGAACATGGGAAAAGTGAGAGAAAGTCATGGACAACCTTAGTGTTGTGAGAAGTGTCCTGAATGACAACCTAACATTGTCATGTACTTACTGTATGACTGTGGGCAAATCATTCACCTTTCTCAGCAGTGTTGTCAAGATTAGACTGAATAACATCTAACAAGGTGTTTGGGATGTGCATTGTGTAATTATGTGATGTTAAATAACTGTGGGAAGAGGTAATTCACTGACTTTTTTTAGGTTCAGTAAAACTTGAAGCTATTGGAATATCTGCTTTAGTCCATGCCCAGATGGTCTATTCAGAAGAAACTCAATTATTTGAAGGGAGCTCCCTCACAACTTCACCCTTTCAAAACAGCTTAAAGTGGAAGAGATGAGAAAGTTGTCTTAAGATAGAAACCTTTAGGTGTCACAAAGCTGCTGCCTTGAAGGCCATAATTATTTCCTCATCCTTATTTTCAGTGCCTTCTTAACTCTTATTTAACATACAGTTCTTACCAATCTTGTTTTTTCAGTTCACAGTAAATGAAAAGCTACAAATTAGAAGCGATGTGCATGGAGGGAGGGGTAATATTAGAAAGGGGTACATTAGCAGCAGAGGAAGTGACAGACTGACTTAAAGGAGAGGGAGAGGATTTTTAAAACATTGTACAACATTGTACTACTGCGCAGTATAATCAAGGATGTTCGTTGTGAATGCCTGAGTCATCAGGGTATGGCTTATTGCGCTCAGTAATTTCTGCTGGAAAAACCCAGGGATATGTATCATGTGCTTTAGAGAAGTTTTCCATCAAAAGTGCTCAAAATCTCAATACTTAAGAGAGTACATTTCAATTATCTTGGAATCTTACTTGGGGCAGCCTGATCCTACTGATATGAACTGAGTGAAGCCTCACTGCAAAAAGTGTAATGTTTTGCTCTTGGTCTTGGCCTGTTTTGAATTTTTGGCACAGGACTTGTGGGCGTAAGGATGGAATAGGTGGGTTGTGCATTATATGATATACAAAATAACTTTTTTTCAGTTAGTCCTAAATCTTCATATTTTCCATCTATTATAGATGAATAAGCATAGATTGTACCTTCAGTTATTTAATGACTCTGGTAACCAAGAGAATGATCAACTTTGCTTTTATGGTAATTATAATAGCTTTTTCTGAATTAGTTTCAGAACTTCAAGTATAAAAGCTGTTTAATAGTCTACAGTGAAATTGAAGAAGGAAATACCAAGTTCCCCGATCCATGCACTATGTTCACTGTGCCTTTGTAAGATTTGTTGGAGATGATGGATGGCTTAATATGATGGCAGATATGATAAATGTAATAAGAGGAAATGTGTGAAATGTAGATAAATTCATTGTTTTAAGGAAATCTATTTTTATCTTCACAAATAGGACCTGAAGGGGGAAAAATACCACAATCATCATTTACTGAAACTTAAACAACAGTTTCCTTTGCAGAAGAAAAAAAAGCTCTTACATACTAACACACTGAGTTGTGCACATAAAAGAGCATTAAAGTATTCCTTAAAGAAGCCAGTGAATCATAGTCTACCCCTCTGGAGAAGACTTCCCCTTATTGACTCCCCTATCCACTTATATATGAAATTGGGGGCTGGGTATCACTGAAGAGTTAAAAATAATTCAGAAAATGTTCATTTGGTTTGCTATGTAAGAGGCCCTTTCTTTTTCAGTTTAATACTTATCTAGACATTTTCATAAATTTAGAAACTTGAAGTTAAATTGCTCCACAAGACTATGTAAGGGAGGCCCACAGTTCCCTTGGAAGCAAAAGCATCTGTTTTTCTATGCTCACATTAAATATATGTGTGTGTGTGTGTGTGTAAAAGTGTATTTTTCCCCCCCTTCAATACATCTGGTATGCAGATTAGGTTATTTGAAGACCAAAGTACCTCCACTTTTGAATTTTCTACATCAGTTCCAAAAAAGGATCTATGTATAAAGATTGATCTTGCTTTGAGTACAGAACATGCCTTGCTGTTCACCTTAATCTGTTTCTCTTTGATTTACGTACCTGAAAATATTTGAGGGGCTGGGGAGAGAAATAGGGGAGGTTTCTGGTTTTCATTCACCAGATTTACCTATTGTATAGGTATTTTCTCTTTAAGAAAAAGCTATTAGACCACATTCCTTGTGTTCAAAGAGAAGACATTTTAAGCCCCTCCCTTTCCTACTTCCTCAGTTAAAAAAAGATACTCTTGTCCTATGGCAACCTATCTAATTTCATCTGTGTTGGGAGTTAAATAGTGATATGCTACAGAAATCAGCCTTAGAATACTCCATACTTCCCAGAAGAAATCTCCCATCAGATATGATAAAAGGTGTTCATTTTCTTGAATGAAAATCTGAAGTACTAAATTGCTTTGGTCATAGTAAACGTATACTGTGTCAGAAGTCAATTCCATTAGAATTATTTTCTAATAGTCTCAATTTGCACACACGTGCTCTCCTATAACTGAATGACAGTGCTTCATATTGCAGTGATCCGAGTTGAAAAAAATGTGCTGGATTAGTGAGGCAGAAAAGAGCCAATCATCTGTACCAAAGTCAACCCAATGGCAGTGGGGGTGGGGGTGGGGGTGGGGTGGTACAGATGGGGAAAGAATGGCTGAAGCTTTTCATAAAGAAGGAAAACGGGGGTATAACTGAAAAATCTCATCAGTGCTTATGCTGTCTACAGAGGAAGCTGTCTACAGACAGAAGGCAATTGAGTAACACATCAAATAAAATGATAGGATGTGAGGATCAGAGGACAAGAATTTCAACACAGAACATGTCTTTGGGAAGTTTCACTTCCTAGATTTTAATATTGCATTTAATATGACTGAATGGAATATGTGGAAGATTTAATGCTAAACAGCAGGAGAGGCAAAGAGAACATACAAATAGGCAATAAATGGCTGCAAGTTATTATTATTATTATTATTATTATTTTTAGCTAAAGACAAAATTTTAATGCATCTTCTTCAAGTTTTTATTTATCTTACATAGTGGTTGTATCACTACATATCACAAGTAAGTTAAAAGAGCAACAGATTATTCTTGCTCCTAGGGATGAGGAACCATTTCAATGTATGTTGACCTTAGTGGGAACACCTCATTGTATTAACCCTAAAATAATATTTCTCAAATTTCATTCCTTCACAAATTTCCTTAATGATTTATGTCCTAGCCACATACCACAATACTATTATTTACTTAATATTTATCTTTACAGATACCTCTTTACTTAAATTTAGCCACATCCAAAGCAATAAATATTCATGCAGAAAAATAAATACAACTGTATGAAAATAAAATATATTCATCCAGATGCCACTGAAAATCCTCTGGTGTACCACCAGGGTGGTGAGAAATATTGCCTTAAAGCAGTTGTGTCTTTAGGGAAGAGAATGCAGATCATGTCTTCCTGTCCTGATAAAATAAGGTTAATTCACCTTATGGTTCAGATCTTGAGAATATCTCCATCTACTTTCAAAGGTTCTTGACTTGTAAGGGATAAAAATGATGGGCAGAGTTTGGGAGGTAGCAAATAATGCCTGGGACTGGGTACAATGACAAATCTGGAAACTTATAAAAGCATTTTCTAAGGCAAATTACATGTACTACCCCACCCAGGAAGCCCAGCAGCTTTGATCAGCTAGAGTTCTTGGTCATGGGGCCAATAATAACTGTTTAAAACACCTAGACTTTTTCACCAGCTATCTTCCTATAAAATCATGCACTTCCAAACACTGTGACTTTTCTTGGAGTACCTCATCTAGAAGTCCTTTCACAGTACCCTACTTATATTTGGAAATATTCTAGACATTTCTTCAGGGAGGCAAGGTAGGGGTGATTTTAACTAGTGCTCAACCTACAATAATACAGCAGAAAGACTTTTGTATTGGCTGTCCCCCCAGATTAGTGATAATTTATTTTAAACAATACATTTTAAATAAGTGTACTTCATGCATTATTAAATCTTTTTTTTTTTTTAATTTATCTTTATTGTTTAAAGTATTACAGATATCTCCCCTTTTCTCCCCATTGATCCCCTCCAACCCACATCTGCCCCCTCCAGGCCTTCACCACACTATTGTCTGTGTCCATGGGTTATGCATATAAGTTCTTTGATTCATCTCTCCCCACCCACTCCTCCACCCCCGCCTTCCCACTGAGATTCATCAGTTTGTTCCATGCTTCTATGTCTCTGGATCTATTTTGTTCCTCAGCCTATTTTGTTTATTAGATTCCACATATGAGTGAGATCATATAAAACTGAATCAGAAAGAATCAGAAAACCTGAATAGGCGAATAACAACGGATGAAATTGAAACAGCAATAAAAAAACTCCCAGCACACAAAAGCCCTGGTCTGGACGGCTTCACAGGGGAGCTTTCTAATTCTTTAAGTTGTAGAGTTAGATAGTTTACTAAAAATGTTTCTTGCTTTTTGAGGTAGGCCTGTAGTGCTATGAACTTCCCTCTTAGGACTGCTTTCACTGTGTCCCATAGATTTTGGGTTGTTGTGTGTTCATTTTCATTTGTTTCCAGGAATTTTTTATTTATTTCTTGATCTTATTGGTAACCCATTCATTGTTTAATAACATGCTATTTAGTCTCCATGTGTTTGAATATTTTTGAGTGTTTATACTGTAGTTAATTTCTAATTTCATGCAACTGTGATCTGAGATGCTTGATATGACTTCAATTTTCTTGATCTTGTAGAGACTTGTTTTGTGTCCTAACATGTGGTCTATCTTTGAGAATGTCCCATGTGCACTTGAGAGGAATGTATATTCTGAAGCTTTGGGGTGAAATGTTCTGTAAATATCAATTAAATCCATCTGATCTAGTGTGCCAATTAAAGTCACTGTTTCTGTGTTAACTCTTTGGAAGATCTATCCAGTGAAGTCAGTGGGGTGTTAAAGTCCATGACTATGACTGTATTGCTGTTGATCTCTCCCTTAAAGTCCTTAAAGTTATTATTGATAGGTCCTTATTTATTGCCATTTTAATTCTTTATGCCTATGTTTCTCTCTCTATTTCTTCTTCTAATTACAGCAGTCCCTTTAACATTTCTTGCAATGCTGGTTTGGTGGTGATAAACTCCTTTAGCCTATTTATTTATTTATTTATTTAATCTGGGAAGCTCTTTAATTCACCATCTATTTTGAATGATAGCCTTGCTGGATAGAGTAGTCTTGGATTCAGACCCTTGTTTTGCATTACCTTCAATACTTCATGCCTTTCCCTTTTGGCCTGAAGAGTTTCTGATGAGAAGCCAGCTAACAGCCTTATGGGAGTGCCTTTGTAGGTAACAGATTGTTTTTCTCTTGCTGCCTTTAAGATACTCTCTTTTTCTTGAATTTCTGGCATTTTAATTATGATGTGTCTGGGCGTGGGCCTCTTTGAATTCTTCTTGCTTGGGGCTCTCTGTGCCTCCTGAACTTGTGTGACCTTTTCCTTCACCAGGTTAGGGGAGTTTTCTGCCATTAGTTCTTCAAGGAGGTTCTCTAACCCTTGCTTACTTTTCACCTCTTCTGGCATTCCTGTGATGTGCTCATGTTGTTGCACAGCTCCCTTAAACTGTCCTCCTGTTTTTTAATTGTTTTTTCTTTTTGGATCTCTGTTGGAATGATTGTTTTTCTACCCTGTCTTCTAATTCGCTGATTTAATCCTCAGCTTCTTCTAATCTGCTGTTTATTTCTTCCAGTGTATTCTTTATTTTGGCTATGTCATTCTTCATTTCTGACTGGTCATGTTTCAGTTTCCATATCCTTTTTTCATGCTATTGAGCATCCTTGCAATCAGTATTCTGAACTCTATATCTGATAGACTGCTTATCTCCATTTCATTTAGCTCTTTTTCTGGAGGCTTCTCCTGTTCTTTCATTTGGGGTTTGTTTTTTTTGTCTCCACATTTTGGTTGCCTATTTGGGTTTGTTTCTATATATTAGGTAGACCTGCTAGAACTCTCAGTCTTTTTGGAAGGTATCTGGGGCAGGCCAATGTCAGACACTGTTTATGACTGGCCTTGAGTACCCTGTTTGGAGCTATCAACAACCCACGGCTTGAGATCCCCTCTGTCAGGGCTGGATGCATTTAGACAGGACCAAGATGCACGCCAAAGTCTGCTTTTCCAAGGCCCAGGTCCAGAAGCAGATCAGGCAAAGACTCAAACCACTCTGAGGTTTTCCTCTGCCTTCAGGCTGATTAACCTGCTTCTCTTAATGAGCCTCAGACTGTAGAAACTCCTCTGAGTAAGGTGAGAGGTTTTCCAGCAGGGTGGGTCAATTGCTTCCCCCTCAGGCAACAGCTGCTTGGAAGGTAAATGGTTGCCTCTGAAGTATGGGGGAATGGCTCGGCACAGGAATTCAGAGGGGTGCCCTCTGAGCTCTATCTCCAGAGCCCACAACCCTAGATTCTCCTCACACAGCTCCAGTCCACTCTGCCCTCCCTCTGCTGGAGCTCATGGTGTGTGGCTGCACATGAAACTTTGTGTGTTCACTCTTTAAAAGGGTGCCTGCATTTCCAGCCATTTCTTCCTGGCAGACAGAAACCCAGCTGCTTTTCACAGCCAGATGTTATGTGGACACCTTTCTCAGTTTTGGTGTTCTTGGCTGTGAATCCTAGCCTGGGGTTTAGGCCCCACAATCCTCAGTGGAAACTCCCCACAGCTGAGATATCCCTCTGGACCTTTAGCTGGTGCCTGTGGTAGCCCAGCAAGCTACCTCTCGTGCCTCTGCACTTCCTACAAGTCTCTATGAGGTCTCCACTTTCCCTCCTTGGCTATTAGGGTGATGTCCAGCTCATCTTTCATTGCAGTTGATTATTCAGGATAGTTTTTCTATATTTTAGTTGTAATTCCATTTTAGTCTCAGGAGAGTGTCAGTGTAGCTTCCGTTCAGTCTGCCACCATCTTTAATCTCTCCTTCATGTATTCTTTTTTGAAATTTAGTGTCAATGATTTTATGTTCATACTTACAGAAACTTTCATTTGAATATTTATGTTTATTTTTAAATATCAAATTATATATATTTTTCTCTGTAGATTTGGCAAAATGGTTTGGGCCCAAAGCACTGTAATCTTGAATTTCTGACTAAGATCTAGTGGAAGGATGATACAGGTGTTAAATAGAAGGCTTGGGAGTACCAGTGGTCTCATTACTTGGATTAAAAAAAAGGAATGGCAATATCTGGCATATAACTGGGTAGTCACTCAAATATGTGTTGTTTCCAGCCACAATCAGTTGGGGATAGGTGAGATAATGCAATGGCCCAAGATTCACACCTTCTCATCTTTAAGTATTTATCAGAATCAACCTAGCATCACACCTAAAATGACAACTTATAGTATTTAAACTTGTAAGAGTCTAAAACTCTTCATGGATGTGATATGAATCACCCTTAAAGCTTGGAACAAATACATATTTATTAAAGGTGATGTACTAGAAAGAGCCATGGACCTTGAAGTCAGATGGTTCTGAATTCAAATCCTGCCATTTACTTATTAGCTCCATTGCTGTGTGCAAAATTGAACCAAGAATGGTTTAGGTAGAGTATTAAATATCCAGATTCAGCCCAGAATGATGGAGTCTCCAAACTGGGAGGGGAGAGGAAGAATCATGTGATGTGGGGACGTGGAAAATGAGTTTTTTCTTAGAACTCCCTGATTATGCCTCTGTGAATGCATTTTCTGTTTGTCAATAATTCTACCATTTGACACCCGAATCTGTTTCTTGAAGGAAGTTAGTGAACATGCTTATGTTTTCTAATAAAAGTAAACATCTCTTAGAAACCCAGTGTGTTTTTTGGGCTTTTGATTTCAGGATGGTTGCTTACTTGGCAGGTTTCTGGGAGCCATGGAATTTAAGTGTATTTCAATTTCCAAATGGATGACAAATGATAGAGGCTTAGTCCATGGGAAGCAAAACACAGAATTCTCCTAATTCACAAATGTTTGGTTTGGTTTTTTACTCTTGCTGTTTGAATTTGGCATTATCTTCCTTACTCTGAAAACTCATTCACCTTTGTGATCACACTGACACAATAACAGTTCAAGCATTCTAGACAGAATTACAGACTTTCAGCCAAAAATAGGGGGCTCCTGAAAGCTGATTATTAAATATTCAGCAATTTTATGAGCCAGTTATTAAATCATTGGTAGCTTAAAATCAGCCATGGTGGGAGTATTTATACTACAGAAATCAGCCAACACTACAAATCAAGGCTTTCCACCCCTTTACCTTGAGAACCAGTTTACCAACATACTACTGGACTCAGAAGGAGTATGGATTGAAGTTTGTAGTAGATAGAAGGGTTGCCTCTCTTAACCATATTTCATTTTTTTTCAGTGAACATTTGTTGAGTGTCTGCTCTGTGCTAATCCTAGGGTAAGACACTGGGGAGACAGAAGTCACCAAAACCTGCCCTTGCCTGGAGAATCTCAACACTGGAGTAGGAAAGACTGCCAAGTTAACAGACAATTATAACCCAGCAGGAGAAGTCTGAGAACAGAAATATGTACAAGGTACAACTGAGGAGAGAATGATTAACCCATAACCTGCTAGAAAATACTTTGTCTCCAACTGAAGACCTAAAGAATGTTTTCCTTTGGTTTTTATAAGTGGGAACCTTACAAACAGGTAACTTAAAGAGAATGCTATTTTGAAAACAAACAGAAATGTATTTCAGAGAATGATTTCTCTTGATTTCAGAAGAGTCTTGCTGTTTTATAGTGCTTACACACTAGAAGAAAAATTTTATTTGGATCAACTATAGGCATTTGTTGTGATGGTTGCCTAAGCTGCTCCATAAGAAATCATGACTGAAATGATTGATGGGAAAAGCAAAGTTAGAAGGACTATAAATGGTTATATAATAAGTATAATGAGATCTGTTAAGGACAATGCACTCCAGCTTCGTCAATTACAAGCTGTGTAACCCTTAGCCAAGTTACTTAACCTCTCAGTTTTCCATCTGTAAAAGAGTGGCATATTACAGTATCCCACTGTTATCCATAGTTTTGCTTTCCATGGTTTCAGTTACCCGTGGTCAACTGTGGTCTGAAAATATTACATGGAAAATTCTAGAAATAAACAATTCATTTGTTTTAAATCACATACTGTCCTGTGATCAAATCTCACACTGTCCTGCTTTATCTCACTGAGGATGTGAATAATCCCTTTGTCCAGTGGATCCACACTGTATATGCTCCCTGCTTAAGTTAGTCATTTAGTAGTCATCCTGGTCTTCAGATTGACTGGTGGTATCATAGTGCTTGTGTTCAGGTAACCCTTATTTTACTTCATAATGGCCCCAAAGTGCAAAAGTAGCAATGCTGGCAATTCGAATATGCCAACAAGTAGCTGTAAAGTACTTCTTTAAGTGAAAAAGTATGTATGTATAGGAAAAAAAGTATATATATATATATATATATATATATATATATATATATATATATATATATTTCATTATTATCCATGGTTTCAGGCATCCAGTGGGGGTCTTGGAATGTATCCCCTGCAAATACGGGGAACTACTATAATTGAGAGGCAGTGGAATAGGAAGATCAAGACTGCAGACTAGACTGCCTGGGTTAGAGTTCCTATTTGCCCTTTAATAGCTGTGTGACTTTAGGCAGTTAACTTAGACTCATTTTCGATGAGGATACTGAAACAGAGAGTTGATCATTAATACCTGCTTCATTGAATTGCAAAGAGGAATAAATGAAATAACATATCTATAGTACTTAACACAGTGCCTGATGCTTATCCTACATTAGTTATGTTTTCCCTTTCTTATTCCTATTGAAATGCCCTCTCCCTCCATCCTTCCCTGTGGAAATCACATCTATCCTTCGAGGCCCAGTGTATATGCAGCCTTCTCCATGAAGCCTTTTCTGATTTCATGTCCCTCACTCTCAAAATACAGAGAAGTGATTTCCTGCTGCTATGGGCTGAGGGATATGGAGAGGCCTCAGAGCTTGGTGCAGAGGGGTATTGAGGCCAGTGATTAGGATAACACTGGCTTGATGTTCAGGAAAGCAGCTGATGTTTGCATTTGGAGTTCAGGCATTTAAGGGTGAAAAAAGGACAAGAATCTGGGGCTAAATCAACAACAAAGTAACCCACACTGCCGCCCTCTACTGCCCCCTCCTCTCCTGCTCTCAGCATTGATCAGAGCCATGAATTCAAACCACACAAAAAACATGGCTGGGAAGATGTGTGTGGGAGGTGGAGGTGGGGGAATGTTCCACCCAAAGACAAAGGAGCACAGGCCATGACCTAATTGATCATGTGTAGTCTTCACTGTGTTTGTACCACAAGAGAGAATGGGGGTTGGAGGCAGGCGGTGAGAGAGGTGAGAGAAGAAATTTGGCCAAGTCACTAAGATGGAGCTCCCCTCTGCCTTGTAGACAATGTTGCTCAGTAGTCTGGGGCCCACCTACTCTGACAGTGACAATAGGACCTAGAGCTTATCCATGCTTTATTTTAGGAGCAAGGAGGCATAGCTATTCCAGGCTTTCTTAGGAACTTGAATCCACAGAGGCTTTGTGGGTAGAGAGGACACTAAAGAACATAATCCACATTCCATGGAGGTCCAGGCTACAGGAATGTCTTAGGGCAGTACTTCTCAAAGTGTATCCTGCATAGACCACCTGGAAAATCTGTGAAATTACAAGCACCTGCGCACCTCTCCGAAGAGTCTGATTCAGAATGTCAGGGTTAGGGCCAGGAAGTATTACATTTTAATCCTCAGGTGATTCTGATTCACACTGCAATTTAAGGACTACCTTTCCATATGATAATAAATGCACTTTGAAAAGCTAAATGCAAGACCCTTGGTGATGGGATTCTCATGAAAAGGGGGAAGAAGAGAGACATTGAGCTTATGGGGGGCTCCCTTGGTAAGCTCCCATGGGAAGCCCTGGACAGGGAGTGGGCAGCCTGAGGACACTCACCCATACTCCTGGGAAAGAATCTAAAGGAGGAATTTCTGAAAGGTTCTTGTGTTAGACAGAACTGCATCAGAGGCAGGCCCTGAAACAAAGATTGGAAGGCCAGTCATTTAATTGGGAGATGATTCCAGAAAGTGTTGGTAGGGGAGTGAGGAAATGAGATAGCAAAGGGAAAGAAGCCAACTGAGGTGCATTAAGAAGCAGGTTAGCTCTGAGCACCTCTGGGAGTGGTGTGAGTCTTTGTCTTTCAATTCCCATTCACCATTAGCTTATAGCTTCTGTCAGGAGTATTAATTTTTCCTCAACACTTCTGTCTTACCTCATTCTCGGGCTGAGAGAAAGTCTTCAGGTAGAGAGTAGCATGTGCTTACAATAGGATGCTGTTGGCATGTGTAAAAAAGGCTAGTGCCCTGTAAAGAAGAAAGTTCTTGTATCCTTTAGGACAGTATGGATGGATCTGGAGAAAATTATGCTAAGTGAAATAAGCCAGGCAGAGAAAGACAAACATCACATGATCTCACTTATATGTGGAATCTAAATAACTTAATATACTGATGAACAGAATAGATTCAATAACATGGAAGCATAGATCAGACTGACGAATGTCAAAGGAAGGGAGAAGGGCAGGTGGGTGGAGGGGGAGAGAGTAACCAAAGAGTTTGTATGCATATATGCACAGCCCAGGGATGTGGACGGTGGTGAGGAGGGGGATTGGGGGGGTGGGTGGGAGGGGGTGGAGTGGGTCGTTGGGGAGATAGAGAAACATTTGTAATTTTTTTTTTTTTTTTTTTAAAGGCTAGTGCCAAGAGGATATGGGTAGGGCACCAACAGCATCTGGTATAATTACAATGACCCTTATGTCACATATATTGCACTGTACAATTTATATATTGCTTTGATATACATCATTATAACAGATAAAAAATGGGGTAGACAGTGAAGGATAGTGGTGGTGGGAGTGAAATCTGGGGTCAGACCAACCTAGAACACCAGTCCTTCCTTTTCATAGCTGAGTGACCTTGGAGAAGTCATTTTACCTCTCTGAATCTCACTTTCTACATCTGTAAAATAAAGATCATAATGACACCTACTTCTTAAGGTTATTGTTAAACCTAAATGAAGAAATGCCTTTAAAATTCCTAGCAAAGTGCTTAAGATATAAGGGGGTTCAACCAATATTTCTTCTCTTTCTCCCATCCCTATCTCTTTACTTATCTCATGTACCCCATAGCATATAGCCTCAGTGTATGGCAATGAGGTAGTGCTCCATAAATGTTCCTAACATGGAGGGCTTAAGTACACTCTGGAGAAAAGTCTAGATTGCTTATGAAGCAGTAGAAGCAGGTACCATTAAAAATATAAAATCTAGAAAAGTATACTGAGGGAATGGGCATTGAACTAGTTCAGATGCATGAAAGGCTTTCACCCTAGAGAGGAAGATATCTTTTAGACCAAATTTTGAATGATGAGAGGATACTGCTGCTGGCAGACAGAAGGAAAGAGAGGATCCCATGTGGGAAGATGCCCTGGCCCAAGGCCTGGTGGTGAGATATAACAAAGACAAACATAAGCTAACATCTATTGAGCACTTACTGTGTACAAGGCACTGTGTAAAATGGTTTTTTACATGCTTTACCTCACTGAATCCTCACCACAATCCTTTAGGATAGGCACTATTATTAATCGCATCTTCCATGTTAGGAAATTGAAGCCCAGAAGGGTTGGGGCACTTGCCTGAGGCCGCACAGACAGAAAATGATGGAACTTGATGTGAAAAGCAGATTTGTCTGACTCCAAAGCCCAATCACTAAGTGTTAGCAGCTATAATAATAATTACTGATCATAAGAACTATTATTATTACTGTGGGATGATCAGTTCCCACCATGAATTCAATTCTACAAAGACTGAGTACTACCACTATCATGTATTATTAGCTATGTGGGGAGCAGTTATGGCTTGAATCTTTGGAAATGCTCCTTTGTTGAGGGGTACCCTGGGAATTTCCCTTTGGTTTCCCCTAATTATTTCTCAAAGCTTTGGGCTTGGTTCACATGATTAAGACTCAAATTTTTGATTCCCTATCAGCATATGACATGGGTTGTCATTGTTTAATCACAAGCTATACTTCTGATGAATGCTGGATAATCAGAACAAAAGCACAGGAAAAATAATTAGAGGAAACCAAAGGGAAGAGGCTCACAGCCTTGAACAAGAGACTGTGTTAAGGTTTCTAGGACTCAGTCCCTGAAGCTCTGACAATGTATTTTGATCCTTGTCTGAATGCAAATGAACAACTCCATAAAATCATAGGCAGTTTGTCACAGTGCAGGTTATTTAGCTAGTTAATTAGAAGCCTGAGTGAGCTAGTGCCTCTCTGCGCTGGGCTCTGAAGATAACCAAACCTGTGTTCTGACCAGGCAAGTTAATTTAAAATAAGTGACCTCAATTGGGTAATGGCTACAAGTTCAAATTCAAGAATCGCTATAATTAGCCCCAGATGGATTTTAATTGTTCTTTTCAGGAAACGGAGTGGAGATGGGGGAAAGAGAAATGCCCAAGTCCAAAGTAAAGGTTATTAGCTGTACCTTTCAAAAACAGAGGAGCTGACTGGGACAGGACATAGTTAATGTGGTATAACAAGTGTTCCATTGCTGCTTTTTCAAATGCATCTTTCTAGTTGTGGTACATAAGATGTTCCTAGTTTTTTTGTGTTTTTTTTTGTTTTTTTTTTTTTTAAATAAAGACTAAAATTCAACACTCTTAACCATGTGGTCTCAGGCAAGTTATTTAGCTTATGTCTGTTTCTTATCTACACAATGGAGAAAGCACTATTAAGCCTACCTACTCAGAGGATAGAAGGAGATCATTTGCAAAAGAGCTGAGAGAAAATATAAAAAGCTCTTCAAGACAGTATTTATTCTTGCTTTAACCAAAGAGAGTTTCCTAAACAAAGATTTTTGATTTTAGAATATAAGGCTACTCTAGGTATATGCCTCTTTTAATTTTTTCTTAGACTCTGTCATAAGCCAGTTACCTTCTGAACTACACCTTTTGAAAGTTTAAAGGATCACAGTAGGCAGTATGTTCAGCGCCATACCTGTATGGTGATACATGATGTTCTAATTTCTTAGGAGGTGCACCCACAGAGCTGAAAATGACTTGGGCTTTGTGGGATTTTGGAAGAAATCAGAAAGCACACACATTTAACATTTTTTATGAAGTTGGATCCTTTTCAATTTATATTAATATAAATCTTTGACTTGAAATTACATGCTGGCACAACACTGTGGTACCACAAGGTTAGTGTGAGTCACAGTGAGAGCAGGATGGCTTTATCCCTACTTATTTTTTATATGAATGCTTGGATTTCTCTTCAGTGTTCTCATACATTCTAATTACCCATATCTTCCAGAGCCCTGGAAGCCAAAAGTAATAAGAATTTGTACAATGGTAAAATAAAATAAGTGAAAAAATCATAACCCAGTACAAAGCTTTAGAAAACCAAGATGCTTTTCTTTCCCAATTCTACTTTTTAAGGGGAATTGTATTGTGCTGCCCATTTGAGTCCCCCTGAACAGAATGTAAGCATCTAAGAGAGAGATTTACAACCTATGCCTACTGACAGTAATCACAACTGTTTATTCTTTAGGCCAAACCAAAACTCATTAAAGGAGCTTGCTTTTAAATCAGATTCTACATTCTGCCTTGTTAGATGAGCCGAGCAAATAATGGAATTGTGCCTCCCAGAATTGCATTGCTATCAAAAGGTCGTGCCTTTTGCTGAAAAGAGCTTGAGGTCATAATGCAGAAATAAACAAAAAGCCCTGGCTCTACATTATCCTTCATCACTGGGAAACCCCTATCCATCGTAGGGAGCGGCAGACGACACAACTTTATGAGGATTTTGCAAAGATTTAAGTTACGGGCTGAGCAGCCATGTCTAAAAGTCTCCCTGGGGAGTTCTGTGGCGCATCATGAGTAAAAGCCACAATCTACAGTGCATATAGGACTTGGAATTATTCTCCAAGTGATGAATGTCAGGACTTTTTTTTTTTTTCCCTGAAGGAAGTTGAGAAGCTATTTATTTAATTCAGCAAATATTTTTTGGGTGCTTACGAGGTTCCAAACTATTTTAGGTGCTGGAGATTCAACACTGAACAATACAAAAAATTCTACCCTCATAAAGCCTATATTCTAGTTTGGTTGTCTGGTGATCACTCCCCCCTGTGGATTGCTGTATGGTTTCTATCTCATATTTCCCTCAGAATACTAATTACTTACCCAACTTAGACATGTGCCCTGCCATTCCAACTACATTTTAAGTCCTTGAGGGCAGGGCCCCAGTTTAAGCTTGCTAGTGTGTATATAATTCATTGAATACCCTCTAGGTGGTATTCAATCAGTGTTTGTGGATGATGAGAAAGAGAGGACTCTGAATACAAGCAAGGGGGATGAGAAGTGATATTAACTTCAAATGTTATCTTTCTGGTATAGTATGTTTTCATAGGAACAGACTATGTTAACCTAAACACTAATTCCAGGCAGTTGGATGGGAAGTCAGGTAGGGGTGAGAAGACAGGTAGCCTGTTTAGAAGAGCTCATATGTAGATGTCTATTTGGTCCATGTATTGACTAATCTTGGGTAGGGTGCCACAAACAGTACATTGGAATCAGATCTGGGTTTAAATCCTTGCTCTTTCACTGATGACTTGTGTGACCATTGTATGTGAGCCCCTCTCTTAGCAACTCTTTCTTCATTGTAAAATGATGGGGTAGTTTAATCCCTAAGCAGAATCTTCTCATTTCCGATACCATGGTACTGTATTTCCAGAAGGAAAAATTCCATTTCTTGAGGATCAAAATGTCATGTTGAAAGGGAAAGTTGTGTTATGGCCAATATAGCCTGTGTTATTGACATCAAGTTTCTACCATTCTACTTTATGACATCTGAGTTATTCTTAATTTCCTAATTTGGCACTGCTTATTAGCATTCATTCTGACAAGTAAGCATGTCTGGTCATACTTATACAAATATAAATTTCCACCCCCTTCCACCAAATCAGATGAACTATTATTGGTCCTTGAAGACTCAGTTCAACAAATCATCAGGATAAAGCCTCCCTGATCTCAGAGTCAGGCTGAGTTAGGCATGTTTCTTCCGTATTCCCATTAGGATCTGTTTTTCCCTCTGCACCTGCACGTCTCACACTAGACCATAGTCATCTGTTTACTTGACTGCTTCCCTACTAAACTATGAGCTCCTTAAAGGCTGAAACCATGTCTTATTTGTTTTTTTACTTTTTATTTAAACTTATTACTAGTTCTCATCCAGGACAACAGATACAGGCAATGTGAATAGGAATGTCATCTTACTTTCAAGGGGAGCTTAAAACCATCTCCTTACATTTCAGCAGATCTATTGGAATGGATTGTGCATAAAATCTTGTTTCCTTTTTTCATGCAGTTAAAAAGATAAACTCATTCACTTGTCTCTCCCACTTAAAAATTATTCCATTTATGCAGATTTTATGAAGAGGACACTTGAGTAATGGGTCCTTTTCAGTTCCTATAAGGAACTGAGTCTGAGCTAGTCCTCTTTATGCAAAAAGTCTTTGTTAGTTATGTTGGGTTCTGCTGTAATCAGATTGCAAATGAAACCGTCTCCATCTTTCTCTGGAGTACAGTTAAG